>NC_135595.1:9207378-10407378 GCF_965152235.1 Eretmochelys imbricata | reverse complement strand
TCCAGGTTCTCTCACTCCCTCACCCCCCTCCAAAAACCCACCCCCATACACACACAAACTCACTCTCCTGCTGGTAATAGCTCATCCAAACTGACCACTCTCCAAGTTTAAATCCAAGTTAAACCAGAACATCGGGGGGGGGGGGTAGGAAAAAACAAGAGGAAATAGGCTACCTTGCATAATGACTTAGCCACTCCCAGTCTCTATTTAAGCCTAAATTAATAGTATCCAATTTGCAAATGAATTCCAATTCAGCAGTTTCTCGCTGGAGAGACTCCAACGAGAAACTGCTGAGCTTGAATTATATGCAAACTAGATACCATTAACTTGGGTTTGAATAGAGCCTGGGAGTGGCTGGGTCATTCCACATATTGAATCTATTTCCCCATGTTAAGTATCCTCACACCTTCTTGTCAACTGTCTAAGTGGGCCATCTTGATTATCACTACAAACGTTTTTTTTTTTTCTCCTGCTGATAATAGCTCATCTTAAATAATTAGCCTCTTACAGTTCGTATGGCAACTTCCACCTTCTCTGTATGTATATATCTATCTTCTTACTATATGTTCCATTCTATGCATCTGATGAAGTGAGCTGTAGCCCACGAAAGCTTATGATCTAATAAATTTGTTGGTCTCTAAGGTGCCACAAGTCCTCCTGTTCTTTTTATAAAAGGTAGAGAAAGTGTGTGGTGGTGGTGGGGGGACTGGAAAAAAATTGATGGGGGTGGGGGGAATTGTCACAAAATTACCCCTTTTTTGACAGTGCAGAGTAGAGGAACAGGGCAGTGTCCCTTTAAACAATCTGTGAGTCCTCGTGAGGCGCTCCCCGTGTTCTGTGGGCCAAAGCCAGGCAGCGCCGTGGCGCATGTGCGTCTCCAGGCACGTGCAGTTAGGAATCGTGGCCACTGGGGCACCAGCCCAGCCCGTGCGGTTCCTCAATTTGTTCTGTGACCTGCGATAAAGTCACCAGACAGCTGTGAGGAGAGCGTCAGAGCCTGAGGCAGGCACTCCCGCACGGACTCAGCACCTCGCTATTCTCCCCCGGGTAGGATCTCCCACTAACCAGGATGCGAGTGAAAATCCCCTCCCCCACAGGCCCAATAGCCCCCGGGGGTCAGCCAGCCCCAGCCCCAGAGACCCCAACTGCATCTCTGCACACGAGCATGTGCATTCAGGAGCAGCAGCTTCTACACCCCCACCTATTGTATGGTGAAGGCAGGTGAGCGCCCCCCGGCTGGCAGATTCCATGCAGCAGCCTGGATTCCTGACAGTGCTCCCCCCTTCCCCCTCCACACACGGGTCTGTGCATCCTCGGAAGAGCCCAGCACTCACAGGACAGCAGGGCCCTGTTGCATCTTCCTGTGTGGTGAAGTCACACCATGGCTTTGCACTCAACACTCATGGGGTGCGTACAGGACCCCGGGCCTGCAGTGAGTCCCTCCAGGGCAAACCCCCTGGGATCTGCGGGGCACAACTGCAGGATGGGGACCAAACCAACTGTCGTGCATGACAGACATCCCATAATGGAACCACCCGGGCACAGCGGAGGGTCCACGTTTACTAACGACACCCCCTGTGCCAGGCGTGGCTCCACACGCAGCACTGGGCAGGCAGGGCTCTAAACGCAGGCCACGGAAAGAGAGCTCGCTAGCTGTTCCAAGGCATGTCAGATCCAATTCCTGTCCACTACTCTGGCCACTCTTCTTGGCGCTGGGACTGGGTGCTGCGGTTTGAGCTGGATTTTCCAAAGTGCTCAGTGCTCAGATTTCCAGGGGCTCAGCACCCCACTCCCACAGTCAGGTCTGGATTTCCCCTCAGTGACTATTAAGGCACCCATAATAGCCAAGACGCAGATCTTCAATCAGTGTTGCTCCATTGGGGAGGATTCACTCCAGGTTTTCCAAAGTACTCAGCTCCCAGTCTCAGCAGCCCCCACCCTGTGTTGTCAGAACAGCCCAGTGCCCCCTCCCGCCCAGCCATACACCTGAAGCTCTGGTCCCTTATATGGCTGCCTCAAGGGGAACTAACTGAACCCTTGGGAAAAGCTGGTCCCTAGAGAGAACAGGGCCCTCCATGGCCCGATGGCCGGATCTCTGGGCAATTCTCTTCTGTTTGCTTCTTCAACCTGCCACTTGGGGAGCAGGCACCGGGTCTGTCCCTTTAAATGGCAGAGGCCTGTCTGCAGCGGGGGCTGGATGGTGTGGGGAATCGGCTCTCCTGCTGCGACTTTAACTATGTTCTTTCTTGGTTGTTTTCCTTACTCTGAAATAACAAGTCACCCCGGCTGAGAGCCCCTGCTGCCCACTGCATGTAGGAAACAGGACGCTCTGTGCTTCCCAAACTGTTTGACCTGAACATCTGGAGAGCAAAAGATCCCAGCCAGGCTGCGGGTGAGAGACAGCGGGGACTGAGATGAAAGACTCCCCACCCCTACCCCCACCCCCCCAGATTGATCATACACTGTTCCCTCAGCCCCTTCCACCTGCAGCTCTCAAATAACTCGGTACACGCGGTGTCATGTTCTATTGTACCAGAACCGGCCTGGCTACAGAGCTTGCTTATCCTCCCCAGTTTCTCCCCACTTTCTACAAGCCATGACCCTATGATCCCACTGAGGTTACCAAAAGCAACTACAGCGTTTGCTCAAGAAACTTCCTGAAAAAGCACAAGATCAAATCCGCACAGACACACCCCTGGAACCCCGACCTGGGATATTCTATCTACTACCCAAGATCCATAAACCTGGAAATCCTGGGCGCCCCATCATCTCAGGCATTGGCACCCTGACAGCAGGATTGTCTGGCTATGTAGACTCCCTCCTCAGGCCCTACGCTACCAGCACTCCCAGCTACCTTCGAGACACCACTGACTTCCTGAGGAAACTTCAATCCATCGGTGATCTTCCTGATAACACCATCCTGGCCACTATGAATGTAGAAGCCCTCTACACCAACATTCCACACAAAGATGGACTACAAGCCGTCAGGAACACTATCCCCGATAATGTCACGGCTAACCTGGTGGCTGAACTTTGTGACTTTGTCCTTACCCATAACTATTTTACATTTGGGGACAATGTATACCTTCAGATCAGCGGCACTGCTATGGGTACCCGCATGGCCCCACAGTATGCCAACATTTTTATGGCTGATTTAGAACAACGCTTCCTCAGCTCTCGTCCCCTAAAGCCCCTACTCTACTTGCGCTATATTGATGACATCTTCATCATCTGGACCCATGGAAAAGAAGCCCTTGAGGAATTCCACCATGATTTCAACAACTTCCATCCCACCATCAACCTCAGCCTGGTCCAGTCCACACAAGAGATCCACTTCCTGGACACTACAGTGCTCATAAACAATGGTCACATAAACACCACCCTATACCGGAAACCTACTGACCGCTATTCCTACCTACATGCCTCCAACTTTCACCCTGACTACACCACACGATCCATCGTCTACAGCCAATCTCTGCGATACAACCGCATTTGCTCCAACCCCTCAGGCAGAGACAAACACCAACAAGATCTCTGTCAAGCTTTCTTACAACTACAATACCCACCTTCGGAAGTGAAGAAACAGATCGATAGAGCCAGAAGAGTTCCCAGAAGTCACCTACTACAGGACAGGCCTAACAAAGAAAATAACAGAACGCCACTAGCCGTCACCTTCAGCCCCCAACTAAAACCCCTCCAACGCATTATTAAGGATCTACAACCTATCCTAAAGGATGACCCAACACTCTCACAAATCTTGGGAGACAGGCCAGTCCTTGCCTACAGACAGCCCCGCAACCTGAAGCAAATACTCACCAACAACCACATACCACACAACAGAACCACTAACCCAGGAACTTATCCTTGCAACAAAGCCCGTTGCCAATTGTGCCCACATATCTATTCAGGGGACACTATCACAGGGCCTAATAACATCAGCCACGCTATCAGAGGCTCGTTCACCTGCACATCCACCAATGTGATATATGCCATCATGTGCCAGCAATGCCCCTCTGCCATTTACATTGGTCAAACTGGACAGTCTCTACGTAAAAGAATAAATGGACACAAATCAGATGTCAAGAATTATAACATTCATAAACCAGTCGGAGAACACTTCGATCTCTCTGGTCACGCAATCACAGACATGAAGGTCGCTATCTTAAAACAAAAAAACTTCAAATCCAGACTCCAGCAAGAAACTGCTGAATTGGAATTCATTTGCAAATTGGATACTATTAATTTAGGCTTAAATAGAGACTGGGAGTGGCTAAGTCATTATGCAAGGTAGCCTATTTCCCCTTGTTTTTTCCTACCCCCCCCCCAGACGTTCTGGTTAAACTTGGATTTAAACTTGGAGAGTGGTCAGTTTGGATGAGCTATTGCCAGCAGGAGAGTGAGTTTGTGTGTGTGTGTGTGTCCCCGGGGAAAAAAAAGGGGTGGGGTGCGGTGAGGAAACCTGGATTTGTGCTGGACATGGCCCACCTTGATTACCATGCACATTGTAGGGAGAGTGGTCGCTTTGGATGAGCTATTACCAGCAGGAGAGTGAGTTTGTGTGTGTATGGGGGTGGGGGGATGAGAAAACCTGGATTTGTGCTGGAAATGGCCCACCTTGATTATCATGCACATTGTAGGGAGAGTGGTCACTTTGGATGAGCTATTACCAGCAGGAGAGTGAGTTTGTGTGTGTGGTTTTTGGAGGGGGGTGAGGGGGTGAGAGAACCTGGATTTGTGCAGAAAATGGCCCACCTTGATTATCATGCACATTGTGAAGAGAGTTGTCACTTTGGATGGGCTATTACCAGCAGGAGAAAGAAAAGGAGTACTTGTGGAACCTTAGAGACTAACCAATTTATTTGAGCATGAGCTTTTGTGAGCTACAGCTCACTTCATCGGATGCATACCATGGAAACTGCAGCAGACATTATATACACACAGAGATCATGAAACAATACCTCCTCCTACCCCACTGTCCTGCTGGTAATAGCTTATCTAAAGTGATCATCAAGTTGGGCCATTTCCAGCACAAATCCAGGTTTTCTCACCCTCCACCCCTCCCACACACAAACTCACTCTCCTGCTGGTAATAGCCCATCCAAAGTGACAACTCTCTTCACAATGTGCATGATAATCAAGGTGGGCCATTTCCTGCACAAATGCAGGTTCTCTCACCCCCTCACCCCCCTCCAAAAACCACACACACAAACTCACTATCCTGCTGGTAATAGCTCATCCAAAGTGACCTCTCTCCCTACTCCTTTTCTTTTTGCGAATACAGACTAACACGGCTGTTACTCTGAAACCAGCAGGAGAGTGAGTTTGTGTGTGGGGGGGTGGAGGGTGAGAAAACCTGGATTTGTGCTGGAAATGGCCCAACTTGATGATCACTTTAGATAAGCTATTACCAGCAGGACAGTGGGGCGGGAGGAGGTATTGTTTCATGATCTCTGTGTGTATATGTCTGCTGCAGTTTCCACGGTATGCATCCAATGAAAGCATCCAATGAAGTGAGCTGTAGTTCATGAAAGCTCATGCTCAAATAAATTGGTTAGTCTCTAAGGTGCCACAAGTCCTCCTTTTCTTTTTGCGAATACAGACTAGCACGGCTGTTACTCTGAAACCTCCCCAGTTGTGCTCAGTGTCAGGTCCTTTAATGCTCTGCCCACAATGGCTGAGGCTAGTTTAAATACGGTAATGTGCACATAGCGCTACCTAGTGGCTGAAGAATTTAATACAGTTTAACATTCCATTACGTCTCCCCCTTTAAGTTCTACATTCCCACCATTTACAGTATTTACATTGTCATGCTGTCTTTGAAATTCAATATGAATCAGTCTATTGAGTGTCTCTGAATTGTGCTAGTTTCTTAATTACATGACCCGAACACACAACAACTTGGTCATCTGGCTGTCCGTTAGTTATGACTGGCTTGGTTTGGAATCCTTGAGTCTTCTTCGTGTTCTGCATCTGCCACCTGTAGAGTTTACTCTGTTGATTGTTCCTGCTGAGGAACAAAGTGTGGTGTTGATGGTTTTTGCTGAACTCTCCACTGTCAGTCTTGATCACATAAGATCTGGGCACTGATTTTTTTTCTTTATGACAGCTGGCGTTCTCCAAACAATTCGACATGAACATGTTCACCAGGTTCTAGACCCAGCAGTTCTCTAACTGAGTGATGTCTGTTGTATAAGCTCTTTTAGCCTTTTTATCCAATTTGGCTACTCTCTTCATGTCTTGCCACTTTGGAGACAGATTCTTTTCAAAGGTTGGAGCAGTAGTTCTGAGGTGTCTTCCCATCAGGAGTTGTGCTGGACTATAACCAATAGCCGCTATACTCAGAAGGGTAAGGAATGGATCTTCTTGCTGTAGGATTTTCTTGGCTGTCTGTACAGTTCTATCAGCCTCTCCATTCGTTTGTGGGTAATGTGGGCCGCTAGTAATATGATCAAAATCATATTTCGTTCGGAAAGACCTAAATTCTGCTGCAGTGAATTGTAGTCAGCTGTCTATCACTGTCTGGAATACCAAAGTGAGCAAAAGTGCACTTCAGTTTCTCAGTAACACTGACATGTTATGTCTGCTGAGTACATTATTTTTATATACCTGGAGAAATAATCCACGGTGACCAGGTAATGATGTCCTCTGAATTTCCATATGTCTGCAGCTAGTGGCTTCCAAGGTCTCTCTGGTAGGGGTGTTTGTACACGGTATGTCTCAGCATTGTCTCAAGTTGGTTTGTACTGGATCTCCTTTCAGAAGTCCAATATCATCAAATCCTCCGTCAAGTTCTTCCACCTTTCTCACTAGGCCCATCATGGCTGCCACACTGCAGCTGAGAAGGTTGTTGGTCTTTGATTCTTCAATCACATGCACTCTGAATGCAAAGCTTTTGTCTTTGTAGGTAGTGAACTGGCCCCTGCAGTTCAGAATCCCTCCAGGGCTAGTCAGAGCTTTGTTAGGTGGCTTCAGCTTTGGGGAGGGGTTGAAGGTGATTATAAGCCATTCCTAGGTGACTGTGAGGTCAGCTCTTGAGTCAATTTCAAAGTCAATAGTATTGCCAGGAATATTCAATTTCACTCTCCAGGCAGGCTCTGTGTTATCATAAGTGATAGATCCCAGAAACAATGGCTCTTGATGATCTGTAATATGAGTTGACTCCCTGACTGCTTTGGTGAGGCAAACAGCTGTAAAATGTCCATATTTCATGCCTGTATTACACCATGCACCTTTGGCTGGCTGGACATGCATCATCTCTTGGGATATAACTTTTTCCTCACCTTGTACCTATAGGCTGGAATTTGCCCCTCTTAGCCTGGGAGTTATCTCTCCTGGCCTCAGGGGTTTTATAGGAATGACTGTGCACTCATGCTGCATCTGTTAACAGCTTCTAAGCTAGTTTCTTGTTTTTCAAGTTTGGCAAATTGCTCTTGGTTTTGCTGTCTCACCAGCTCAGACTGCTTTGTTATTTGAATAGCTGTGGGTAAGGTTAAATCTCTCTTCAGTTGTAGCTGTTGTGAAAGGTTTGTATCTGTTAACCCAATAACCCACCTGTCTCTGATATTTTCATGTTTTGCATTCCCAAAATGACAGCCAATGTCTGCAGAGCTCTTATAAAACATTGAACATTTTCCCTGGTCCTTGAATTCTCTGGTGAAAACATGCTCTTTTGTAAACCACACTTCTCTGAGCAAGCATCAAAAATAGCCAGAACCATTTCATGGTAATTTTTGTGACTGCAGTAAAGTCAAAGGATTTTAAAACATGCTCTGCCTGCTTCCCCATAGCATAAATTAAAGAAGATATGTGTATAGCTCCAGTTTCTTATGCAGCTTGGTAGCAATGCAAAATCTTGCAAAATACTGTTTCCATTGTGAAGGTTTGTCAAAGCTGAAGTTCTCTGGGGCATTGAAGAGCGGCATGTTGATGAGATCCTGCAACCTTTGTTGCTGTTTTCCTTCTGTTTCTGTTCTTAGTTTACTCCTGACACCATGTCATGGCCTTCTGTACCAGATCTGGCGTGGCTACAGAGATCGCTTATCCACCCCAGTTGTGTTCATCGTAAGATCCTTTCATTCCCAGGTCTGGCTGAGGTCCATGTGAATAAGTTATTGTACACACACTGCCACCTCACAGCTGAACTGTACAATACAGTTTAGCATCCATTACACCTGGGGATCGAACCCAGCCCCTCTGGCTCTAAGACTACGACCAGACTGGGATAAAACCCCGATGGCATTGAGTCTCAGAGCCTGAGTCAGCTGACTTGTCTCACGGTGCTTGGACTGTGGGACTAAAAATAGCAACGTCGGCGTTTGGCCTGGGGCTGCAGCCCAGACTCTGGGACCCTCCCTGCTCCTGGGATCTCAGAGCCTAGGCTCCAACCCAAGCCCAAACGTCTACATCACAATTTTTAGACCCACAGCCCAAGCACCGTAAGCCCGAGTTGGCTGATCCAAGCCAGCTGTAGCCAGGCTGCAGGTCTGTTGTTGCAGTGTAGTCAGTACCAGACGGATAAACCTCTCAATGCTGGTGAGCCACAAGAGGGGACAGATCCCCCCACTCTGCAGCACGGGTTACACCAGCCAGGTACTGTACAGTGGGGGAAGTCAGGCAGCAGGGGAAGTGAGGCAGAGTGTGTCTTTTGCTCATGGCCATGCAACAAGTCAGTTGCAGAACTGGGAATAGAACCCAGGTGTCCTCACTCCCAGTAATTTGCTTTAACCCCTAGATGGCGCTTTTTCTGCTCTGGGATGACATAGGAACTGTTTCTCAGCTATAAGAAAAGGAGGACTTGTGGCACCTTAGAGACTAACCAATTTATTTGAGCATAAGCTTTCGTGAGCTACAGCTCCGTTCATCGGATGCATACTGTGGAAAATACAGAAGATGTTTTTATACACACAAACCATGAAAAAATGGGTGTTTATCACTACAAAAGGTTTTCTCTCCCCTCACCCCACTCTCCTGCTGGTAATAGCTTATGTAAAGTGATCACTCTCCTTACAATTTTCAGAGTAACAGCCGTGTTAGTCTGTATTCACAAAAAGAAAAGGAGTACTTGTGGCACCTTAGAGACTAACCAATTTATTTGAGCATGAGCTTTCGTGAGCTACAGCTCACTTCATCGGATGTGTATGATACTTACAATGTGTATGATAATCAAGGTGGGCCATTTCCAGCACAAATCCAGGTTTTCTCCCCATAGTAGCACAGGGTGTCTTTCTGTCCATAGGGCTGCGCTCACGATGCCGTAAAATCACTGGGAGCCACTGGGCTCTCAGCCCTTCCGGAAATCAGGCCTAACACGGACATAGGCGCCTAATGCTGGAGGCCATAGGAGCTGGGGAGGTAGTGTTGGTGATGCTGTCAATGAGCCAATATTGTCCCTTGGCACTAGGGGGTGCTGTGCTGCTGTAGATGTGATGCTCTACAATTTAGGGTGTGATTGTTATAAAAGTCCCATGTCATTTTTTCCCTCAAGAGACAGTTAACCCTGGTGTTCTGCCTGCATCCCAGCACAACAGTAATATTCTGCTTCCACTACCTACAGTTACCCTGGCAATTCCATACATGCTGCTGCACAGCTGCTGGGTCCCATCCCAGAGGTGGCTGCATGTCAGTGCTGGGTGAGCAAACCTTGTGTGGTTTTGCTCTATGAATAGGTGTTTCTGTATGGTGACTAGGTGGTGTGTCCTACTCCGGGGGGTTGGGAGGGGCTGCATTTCAGGAATGGCCCCTGTAATGCATGGCTGGGGGAAATCTTTCTCCAGCTTCATTTCAGTCCATTTCATGGAGAGGGGTAACTAGTGGTGTAAGGGTCAGTCCTAGGACCAATCCTATTCAACTTATTCATAAATGATCTGGAGAAAGGGGTAAACAGCGAGGTGGCAAAGTTTGCAGATGATACTAAACTGCTCAAGATAGTCAAGACCAAAGCAGACTGTGAAGAACTTCAAAAAGGTCTCACAAAACTAAGTGATTGGGCAACAAAACGGCAAATGAAATTTAATGTGGATAAATGCAAAGTAATGCACATTGGAAAAAATAACCTCAACTATACATACAATACGATGGGGACTAATTTAGCTACAACTAATCAGGAGAAAGAGCTTGGAGTCATCGTGGCTAGTTCTCTGAAGACGTCCATGCAGTGTGCAGCGCTAGTCAAAAAAGCAAACAGGATGTTAGGAATCATTAAAAAAGCGATAGAGAATAAGATGGAGAATATCTTATTGCCCTTATATAAATCCAGGGTACGCCCACATCTTGAATACTGTGTACAGATGTGGTCCCCTCAACTCAAAAAAGATATACTGGCATTAGAAAAGGTTCAGAAAAGGGCAAATAAAATGATTAGGGGTTTGGAACAGGTCCCATATGAGGAGAGATTAAAGAGGTTTTCAGCTTGGAAAAGAGGAGACTAAGGGGGGATGATAGAGGTCTGTAAAATCATCAGTGGTGTGGAGAAAGTGAATAAGGAAAAGTTATTTACTTGTTCCCATAATATAAGAACTAGGGGCCACCAAATGAAATTAATGGGTAGCAGGTTTCATAGAATTATAGAATAACAGAGTTGGAAGGGATCTCTGGAGGCCATCTAGTCCAACCCCCTGCCCAGAGCAGGACCAATCCCAACTAAATCATCCCAGCCAGGGCTTTGTCAAGCCTGACCTTAAAAACTTCTAAGGAAGGGGATTCCACCACCTCCCTAGGTAACGCATTCCAGTGTTTCACCACCCTCCTAGTGAAAAAGTTTTTCCTAATATCCAACCTAAACTCCCCCATTGCAACTTGAGACCATTACTCCTTGTCCTGTCATCTGCTATCACTGAGAACAGTCTAGATCCATCCTCTTTGGATCCACCTTTCAGGTAGTTAAAAGCAGCTATCAAATCCCCCCTCGTTCTTCTCTTCCGTAGACTAAACATCCCCAGTTCCCTCAGCCTCTCCTCATAAGTCATGTGTTCCAGTCCCCTAATCATTTTTGTTGCCCTTCGCTGGACGTTTTCCAATTTTTCCACATCCTTCTTGTAGTGTGGGGCCCAAAACTGGACACAGTACTCCAGATGAGGCCTCACCAATGTCGAATAGAGGGGAACGATCACATCCCTCGATCTGCTGGCAATGCCCCTACGTATTCATGCCAAAATGCCATTGGCCCTCTTGGCAACAAGGGCACACTGTCGACTCATATCCAGCTTCTCGTCCACTGTCACCCCTAGGTCCTTCTCTGCAGAACTGCTGCCTAGCCATTCGGTCCCTAGTCTGTAGCGGTGCATTGGATTCTTCCGTCCTAAGTGCAGGACTCTGCACTTGTCCTTGTTGAACCTCATCAGATTTCTTTTGGCCCAATCCTTCAATTTGTCTATGTCCCTCCGTATCCTATCCCTACCCTCCAGCGTATCTACCTCTCCTCCCAGTTTAGTGTCATCTGCAAACTTGCTGAGGGTGCAATCCACGCCATCCTCCAGATCATTAATGAAGATATTGAACAAAACTGGCCACAGAACCGACCCTTGGGGCACTCTGCTAGATACCGGCTGCCAACTAGACATGGAGCCATTGATCACTACCCGTTGAGCCCGACAATCTAGCCAACTTTCTACCCACCTTGTAGTGCATCCATCCAGCCCATACTTCTTTAACTTGCTGACAAGAATACTGTGGGAGACTGTGTCAAAAGCTTTGCTAAAGTCGAGCAATAACATGTCCACTGCTTTCCCTTCATCCACAGAACAAGTTATCTCATCATAGAAGGCAATTAGATTAGTCAGGCATGACTTTCCCTTGGTGAATCCATGCTGACTGTTCCTGATCACTTTCCTCTCCTCTAAGTGCTTCAGAATTGATTCCTTGAGGACCTGCTCCTTGATTTTTCCGGGGACTGAGGTGAGGCTGACCGGCCTGTAGTTCCCAGGATCCTCCTTCTTCCCTTTTTTAAAGATGGGCACTACATTAGCCTTTTTTCAATCTTCTGGGACTTCCCCCGATCGCCATGAGTTTTCAAAGATAATGGCCAATGGCTCTGCAATCACATCCGCCAATTCCTTTAGCACTCTCGGATGCAGCGCATCCGGCCCCATGGACTTGTGTATGTCCAGTTTTTCCTAAGTAGTCCAGAACCATTTCTTCCTTCACAGAGGGCTGGCCACCTCCTCCCCATGCTGTGCTGCCCAGTGCAGTAGTCTGGGAGCTGACCTTGTTCATGAAGACAGAGGCAAAAAAAGCATTGAGTACATTAGCTTTTTCCACATCCTCTGTCACTAGGTTGCCTCCCTCATTTAGTAAGGGGCCCACACTTTCCTTGGCTTTCTTCTTATTGCCAACATACCCGAAGAAACCCTTCTTGTTACTTCTTGTTACTTGGGGTTTAAAACAAATAAAAGGAAGTTCTTCTTCACTCAGTGCACAGTCAACCTGTGGAACTCCTTGCCTCAGGAGATTGTGAAGACTAGGACTATAACAGGGTTTAAAATAGAACTGGATAAATTCATGGAGGTTAAGTCCATTAATGGCTATTAGCCAGGATGGGCAAGAAATGGTGTCCCTAGCCTCTGTTTGTCAGAGGGTGGAGATGGATGGCAGGAGAGAGATCATTTGATCACTACCTGTTAGGTTTACTCCCTCTGGGGCACCTGGCATTAGCCACTGTCGATAGACAGAATACTGGGCTGGATGGACCTTTGGTCTGACCCAGTATGGCCGTTCTTATATTCAGTCCATCCCACAGAAGGCCTGGCAGGACGCTGCAAGTGTAATGCGCTCTCTGGTCTGTTATCTAGGTTGCAGCTCCTGTTTGGAAGGAGATGGATGCTTCTCCTCTGGAGGAAATTTACATACAAATAGGTTGGGTATGAAACCAGGCTGATTATCCAGCCCATCAATCTGGATAGCAGGCTGGATTCAAATCCTGAAGACAGCAGCAAAAATTGGGACTCACCCACTTACTGCAATGGGGTCTGAACTGGATTCTGATCTCACTTGTGATAATTTGCACAGTCATTTATAGAGACTTTCTCAGAACTGCGTAAGCTGTAAACGCACCTGCTGAACAGACCCACCCCTTCCCACCCTGCCGAGGGCTGTGACACGGCTGCAGCTCTGCAGCCAGCAGCAGCATTTGGGATGGGAAATGGAGGTAAAGACGCACTCAGGCACGTGTCAGTGGCACCTGACTGGAAACCAAGCGGATCCCTCCATCCACCACCACACCCATCTATCCTCCCACCATCCCACCCCTCCATCCACCACCACACCCATCTATCCAGCCACCATCCACCCCCCTCCATCCACCACCACCCATCTATCCACCCACCATCCACACCCCTCCATCCACCAAATATCTATCCACACCCCTCCATCCACCACCACCCATCTATCCACCCCCATCCACACCCCTCCATCCACCACACATCTACCCCCCCACCATCCACATCCCTCCATCCACCACATATGTCTATTCACACCCCTTCATCCACCACCACACACATCTATCCCCCCACCATCCACACCCCTCCGTCCATCCACCACTGTACACGCATCTATCCATCCACTACCATACACACTCATCTATCTACCTATCCATACATCCAATGCCTACCCCCACTTATTTACCACCAGCCACAGCTCTCCAGCTGCCTGTCTTTTCATCTGCAGAATATCATCCCACACTCCTCTGTCCCTCTGCAGTCAATGGACACTCTCTTGCTCTCAGTGTTGGGGTGACACCACCTCCCTGCCCCATTAGACCTTCTCTCCATGGCTTACCCTTGGATAACAACTCCCCCTTAGTCAAGCGGGGGTGCGGCCTCCATTCACTGCTAGACTCACCGCAGCGCAGTCCAGGCCCTTTGCTCTCTGCCCACAGGCTGTTTGGATTCTGCACTGCTGGGGGCCAACACCTGTTGCTCTGGACTCCAAGAATCCATTAGTAGGTGGCTGCTTTGACAGCTTGTCTGTGGTTTCCTCTGGGGAGGTGCTGGGGAGATTAATCTGCATCGACCAGGGCAGGATCAATCGCATCTAACAAGCTGAGCAGGGAATATTGACCGGGACAGGCCCGCTGCAGACAATTGCTTCTACAAGCAGCCCCAGCAGGGCAGCAGCTGGTAGTAGCAGCAGGGAGTAGGGGGTGGCTGGGGGTGGATCCTGAATGATTTCTCTGGAGAGAGCGGGCTGGATCCTTCGTTCAAGTTCATGAACCTTTTATCCTGTCATTTGAACCCATCGGGGCCATTTTTTGTCTCCTGCTGTTTGTGCAGCCATTGGCTCCCATGCAAAGGGGACTGAAACACACCCAGGAGGGGTTCACACCTGCTCTGATGTGAATGACACACCAGGAGCAGGGGACGGGGAATCAGGTTCCATGAGACACCCAAGTGGACGGGACGTGGTCTCGATCCTCAGCTGATGCCTGGTTAGCAGGGGCATGGTGGCTCTCTGCTTCTGGGCTCTGAACTGGTCCTGGGGTAACTTAGAGCAAAGCTAAGGCTGCTGTAACTCACGCTGTCTGCTGCTGCAGTGACCAGGGATCTCACAGGGAAACGGCGTCTTGCCCCCTTTGCCGAGGTGAGGATGGCAGGAGGGGTAAGGCCAGTTTGGTGCCACCCTGTGTCGGGGCCAGGTGGAGAACCCTCAATGCGCCTTTCAGGGTAGCGTCCAGGCTGCTCTGTGCTGATCACCAAAGGGCCTAGCACAGAGCTCTGTGAGCTGGGTGGTTCGATTCTGGGTCCCTTCCACACCCCCCCCCCCCCCCCAGCATCAGGTCCCCTCAGGAGCAGGGTGAAGAGGAACAATCATGTCCATGGACTCTGGAAACTCCCCTGAGCTGGGCATGAGGTCTGGGGCTCGAGATTCAGGCAGATTCTTACCAGATCCCAGGGAGAAGGATTTCCCAGATCAGGCACAGGCACGGCAGTAAGGAGCCAGCATCAAACACTTTCACGGCAGGCCTGGGCCTGAGCTACAAAGCCCCAAGCTGGTCCTGCATGTCTCCCCACTCAGCTCCAGCACTTAGTCCATGCCCAAGGGTGAGAGTGTGTGTGTCTGGGGAGGGGTGGGGTGTTCTTGGCTTCTGGGGGAGTTTCCCAACAATACAGCTGAGCTGCATTTGAAAAAGCAGCTAGATAAGTCCTGTGTTCAGGAGACCTTTGTATGATAGGAGGGGCAGTAGGGTTAATGTTGTCACCCCTTTGCCAAACAGTAGCAGATTTTGGGGCCTAGTAAGTCAGTTTTCCATTGGAGGAGAAACCTGTGACATGGAGCCCCTGTGTATTCTTAGCGCCACTTGTTTATTTACACTGTATGCACCAGTCCCAGAACAGTGGCATCCCAGACCACAGGCAGGCAACGCCCCCCCTCTCTGATATCTCAGCCCACACAGCCACACCTCGTTCCCAGGGGGCAGCTCTGCCTCAAGAACTGACTCTCCTTCAAGATATTCCAGCAGGGAGCAAACTGCTTGCAACAGCTCCCCCAAAAGCAATTGCATCCCCAAAAAAGTAACAACAAGGCAGCACTTCAGCAAAGACTGACACTGCTCCCTTGAGACCAAACAGACCTTATATGACTGGGTGCAACAGCGCCACCTGGTGACTCCTGCCCTAACAATAATGGTCCTTCACCTTCTCCTGAACTGCTATAGGAAAGTCTGATTCCACAGCCAGATGATGAATTAACCCTCCCAACAATCCCAGCTGCCTCCAGCCCTGCAACGTAGGTCAGGGCCACCTGCATTATACATAGGGGAAACTGAGGCTCACACAGGGTCACACAAGTCAGTGACAGAGCCGGGAACAGAACCCAGGAGTTCTGCTCCACAGGCAGAATTCTGAGCTAATCACTAGGCCCCAGTCCCCTCCCTGAGCAAGGAATAGAACCCAGGAGTCCTGGCTCCCTAGACCTCACTCTCTCTCAGAGTTTAAGGTATCTTATTTCACGAGGGGGGTGGGGAAGTCTCCAGATTTCCTCTTCTCCCAGGGACCCTCCATCCTGCCAAGGGCAGCTCCCCTACACCCTGTTGGGCAGCACTGTGCAAAGGGCCAAGGATTGCTCAGCCAGCACTCAAAGGCAGCCACCTCTGAGGTGGAAGAAGGCAGCTGTTTGGCAGCCGGGCAGTAATGGTCCACAAGGACCCCTTACCACACCCGGCACTGACATGCAGCCGCCTCTGGGGTGGGACACGTGCAACAGCTGCACACGGACGCTCAGCGCAACCCCCACCCCTCCCACGGGGAGGCCGCAGCCGAGACGCAGAAAATTGACGGGGGGGCTTTCCCGCTCCGACTGTAGCCCTGAGCCCAGGCGCGGGACGTGGCGGCGCACAGGCTGGGGCGGGGGCCGGGCCGGGGGATCGATCCCGGCCGCCCAGCGGCTGTTCCCAGCTCGGCGAGCCGCGCTGCGCGCCCGCTGCAATCGGGCGGCGCCGGGGGAGGCCGAACGCGACCGAGGCGGCGCAGGGGGCCGCGGGCTGTCTTGCCTCGGGCGGCGCGTCCCCGGCGAAGGCTCCTAGCCCCCGGCCGGTGCTCGCCACCATGGGAGCCGCGAGGGAGCCGCCGCGCCGGGGCGTGCTGGGCTCCTTGCTGCTGCTGCTGGGTGAGTCGCCGGGGCGCGGGCTGCTGGGGGCATGGGGCGCGGGGAGCCCGGGTTGCTTGGCATGTGTGGGGTGGGTGTGTGGGGCCTCTGGCATGTGTGCTCCTGGAGATGGGGCAGCCCTGCCTCCTCGGCGGCTGGAGGCCGGGGGGCGCAGTGCGGACGGTGGGGGGAGCCCTGCCCCCTTGGCGGCTGGGGACCGGGGGGCGCAGTGCGAGGGGGGGAGGGGAGCCCTGCCCCCTTGGCGGCTGGGGACCGGGGGGCGCAGTGCGAGGGGGGGAGGGGAGCCCTGCCCCCTTGGCGGCTGGGGACCGGGGGGGGCGCAGTGCGAGGGGGGGAGGGGAGCCCTGCCCCCTTGGCGGCTGGGGACCGGGGGGGCGCAGTGCGAGGGGGGGAGGGGAGCCCTGCCCCCTTGGCGGCTGGGGACCGGGGGGGCGCAGTGCGAGGGGGGGAGGGGAGCCCTGCCCCCTTGGCGGCTGGGGACCGGGGGGGCGCAGTGCGAGGGGGGGAGGGGAGCCCTGCCCCCTTGGCGGCTGGGGACCGGGGGGCGCAGTGCGAGGGGGGGAGGGGAGCCCCCTTGGACCATGGTGGGGGATGAAGGTTCACATCCCTTGATTTCCCCTGCCAATCCAAGGAAACAGGGCCCTACCTGATCCCTCCTTCTCCAGTCTCCCCACAACCCTTTGCCTTGCATCTGCCTAGAGACTGGCCCACTCCTTTGTCCCACTTATCACCCCCCCGCCCCCATGAAATGTGTGCCCATGGCACTTACCCCTGCAGATCACACCTCCAGGGCTACCTTTGCCACCCAGAGCCCACCCCAGAGCAATGGGGCCTGACCCCCATTTACCGCAGCACCTGCCTGTTGGCATGGTCCCAGCCCTCTGCGGGCAGCTGGGTGTATGTGTGTGGGAGGGGGGTTGTCTTTTCTGTCTCTCTCCATTTATTTAGTCTGATCCTCATTTGTTGTTGCTTCCCTCTGATCCGTTGGGCTTTGATCATTGGCTGGCTCCTGGGTTGGGGGTGGGGGGGGTTATGTCCTCGTTGTGCCGCATGCTAAGAACAGGCTCTGGACGCTTCAAATGAGGCCCTGGCAAGATCAGGTCAGGCCCAGGAGGCGACTCCATCTGTCCTGCCTGGGGCTGGCTGGCCAGGCCCCAAGTTGTGAATATGGACTGATCTGGGACTTTGGGAGGGGTGGGGATTGGGGCAGGGCTCAGGAGGAGTCTCTGCCCCCAGGTCTGCACACCCCACGGCTCCCCAGCTGGGACATCGTGGTCCCTGTTCCAGGCCCGAGCGCTTGCTGGTTGCACCGCATGGTCAGAGCTTTGCCCACCCCCAAAGGAATTTCAGTGGCGAAGCAGCATAAATCTCCCTCAATTCCCCTGCGGAAGGGTGAGTTGCTCTGCGGGCCCTGCGGGCCCTTTTAACGATCACAGCTAGAAGTCATGGGCCTGATTTTTCATTAACCTTCTGCCCTGGGGACACTGGGCAGGGAGGGGCTTTAAACCACCTTGGCACTTCTTATATTCCAGGCCCTGGCCTGCCCCTGGTGTAAATTAGAACAGCCTTAGGGTTGCTCTAATTCACCCCCTCCTTCCCCCGGGGAGCTGCAAATAACTGCAGGGTGCTCTGGCCACACCACTGATCCACCGCCCAGGCTGCTCCATCCCAGCTCCCAGACCCGTCTCTTCCCTGCAGCACCCACCCTCTGCCCTGGTGACCGGGCAGAGTAATTGAACCTTGTGAGAATCAAGCTCTGGGGACCCTGCTTTCCTCCTGCAACACCCCAAGGAATTAGTCGAGCATGCCAGCGCTGCGTGAGTCATATTCCATTCCAGACTGCTGGAAGATAATGGCCTAGGACTGCTACCGCTGGAGAGATGGGGCTCGGTGACGCTGAGGTTCCCAGTTTGCACCTTGATGACAACAAAGGAGAGGAGTTGTTATGCTCTCTCGGCATCATGAAGGAGCCAGCCCCCCGCTCTGCCCCCCGCGCGCTGCATTTCAGCCCCATGCCTTAGAGAGGAAAACAGGGTCTGTGGCTGTGGCATGGGATTGGGACCCAGGGCATCTGGGTTCAAGCCAGTGGCTGCAAATTGAAGCTAGACAAATTGAGGCTGGAAATGAGACATAGATTTTTAACAGTGACGGTAATTAAGCACTGGAACAATTTACCCCAGGGCTGGGGAGGATTCTCCATCACTGGCAGATTTTAAATCAAGATTTAAATCTGCCGTTCCCTAAACCCTTTGTGCAGACTGAGCGCTTCAGGGCAGGGACTGTGTCTCTAGCTGTGTCTGTGCGGCACCTGGGGCAATGGGTCCTGATCTCAGCTGGGGCAGGGACTCTCTATCCGTGCAGCGCCTGGCACAGCGGGGCCCTGATCTCAGCGGAGGAGTCGAGGCACTTCTGTAATATAAACAAACAATAACAATCCCAAGTCTAGGTATATCAAACAGTCCCTACCCTCACCCCACCCCCCAAAAAATCCTCACTCAAACTGACTTCTGATTTTAATCCACAATATATTATTTTGAAAGCCCAGCAGCAGAAAGGCAAATGCACTGCTAAATATTAGATTGGGAGCCTGGCGTTCTCCTTGTGTCTCACAGCCCCCGCCCGCAGTTGACAAGTTCAGCTGTCATCCCCCCAGTCTGTTTAACAGCATACCTGGTCAGTTTCATAGTTGGGAGGAGGGGAGGAAAGGGGAACCGGGAGCAGAGCCCAGAAGTTCCAGAGGAGCCCCCAAAAGAGTGAAACTTTTCAGACCTTCCAGCCTGAGTTTCCAAAAAGGGGGTGGGGGGGAGAATCTGCTCCTGATCTTTTTTTTCTGTGCTGAATTTAAACCCTCCCAACCAGGAAATGCTACTTAGAAACCAAAGCCAGGGTGAGTCACTTTCCTCACCACAAAATATTCACTCCCTGGTTCAAAAAAACCTTGAATGTGTCAAACTGCCGCCTTCGAATCTTTTCCGCTGCAGCTCCAGGCTGCTGGACGAGAGGCTGTGCCAGGAAAAAGGGGGCCTTGGAGTCCGGGGCCTTGTGATCCGCTCCAAGTGAGGGGGGTGTGGGGGCGGCTAGGGATGGGCAGAAAGGCAGCTCTAAGGAAGGGCCCCTGATCTGAAGAGCCAGCCCCGTTTGCCTCTAGAGAGGGTTTAAGATCAAGGCACGAGGGGAAGGGTATGAGCCATTGACCCTTTGGCCCACAAGGGGCAGATGGGGGCGTGACCGGAGCACAGGTGCCATGGCTATTCCCTGCCCCCCCAGGGCCCATAGCGGGTGTGGCCAGAGCACACTGTAGCTATTCCCTGCCCCCCAGGGCCCATAGGGAACCCTGGAACATCTCAAAGCACACACAGGGCCTGGCAGTTAGCACCGAGGCTCAGCAGGGGCTGTTCGTCTCTTTGACATGGCCCAGGTGGGGGCGGGCAGGTGTGTTTGGCTCTGGATTTTCAGCCTTAGCTCTGGTCTGACTGGGAGTTATCAGGAAGTGGAGGGGTCTAGTAGTTAGAGCCGGGCTAGAGAATCAGGACTCCTGGGGTCTATCCCCATCTCTGCCACTGACTCTGTGTGTGGCCTTGGGCCAGTCACTTTGCCTGCTCTGTGCCTCCGTTTCCCCATTTGTGCTTAGACGATATGGCCGAGGCCGGCATATTGAGAGTGGCGGTGGTGCCTGACTGCTGGGATCATGGCTGTGCTGTGCGAGAGCTAGGGGCTGGCATGATTGCATTGGCTGGCCAGCTCGCTCCTGGCCTACCTGCGTCTGCCCTGCAGTACCAGCGTCACCATGGGCGCCCTAGGGGCAGGGACATGTCGTCTCGGGGATCCCATGGGTGATCCTGTACCTGGATGCCAGTTACAAAGCTAGTGACTCCACTAAGGCTTATTCCCCACTCTGGTGCCAATGGGAGCCTCCGGTCAGGCCCCTTGGCACAGCTGCCGTAAGTGCATCTTCCCCCCCAACTCGCTCCCTATATGTGGAAACCTTCCTATTTGCTCAGCCACCACACAGGGACCTCTTGTTTCTCCCGTGGTGCTCACCCGGCAGCAAACCCCCCTTCTCTGCCTTCTCTGTCAGCTCTTCGGGGCAGGACCTGGTTTCAATTATTTTGGCTGGTGAGTTTCGGCGGTGCTGGCTCTAAGGCCCCTCGGCGCCCGCTGGCGGTCTGCGTAAACGGGCCTTTGTGCAAACGAGAATCAGGCCCTGCTGCGTGTGGTAAACAAACAGGAGTCGTCTTGTCCCTAATGGTTAATTAGCTCCTTGGTCCAGGAGGCAAAGGCAGAATGAGATCCAGCAGTGGGAAGTGGCAGCTGGGCAAATTCAGGCTGGAAATAAGGGGCACATTTTTAAGAGGGAGGGGAATTACCTAGTGGAACGGCTGCCCTAGCGATGTGGGGTGTCTGTCTGTAAGATCCACTCTGGCTCATGCAGTCGTTATGGAGCTGGCTGTGGGCATCTGTTTGATAATCTCTGACTTGGATCGCGCAGGAGCACGATGGTCCTTTGACATCTGTGATCCAGCCTGAAGTCTTAGGGCCAGGCTTATAAGAGTTCATCCATTCAGGCACCTAGTCCATGCACGGAAACGGCCTCCGTCTAACTAAATCACAGCCAGGAAATGGCTAGATCGGTTTAGCTGGCTCCTGTCAATTTGCCGACACAAGCGAAACTGCGAGAAGCCGGGCTGAAATCAAGGTACGAGCGTCTGTGCCGGAGTGAACGAAATCGGTGCCGAGCACTGCTCTTTAACGTGCACCGAGAAATGTGACCCATTTGAGACCCAGTCCCTGTTGTGTTTTGTCTGAGCAGCCTGGATCTCAGCTAGCTGCCAGGTGGCATGACCCGGGTGTGCAGCGCATGTGTGTGTCTGGCTAGCTTGCCTTGCACGGTGCAAATGCAAGAGAAGGAGCCTTTTGTGCATCCTGCCTGCTGCAAGCACTACCGGCGCTGCATTCCCCCTCCTCCCTATTGTCCCCTCGGCATCCCAGAGCTGTCGCGCGCCGAGTCCGATTGTCCCTGTGGAGGATGAGGCAATAGACCCGGGTCTGTGCTGGGACGAAGGCTGGCATGTCAGGCTGGCGCTAGCTGTCCTCGGGCGGGGACGAGCAGGGGTGGAAACGCTCAGGGACGGGAGCAAAGGTCCTTGGGTTGGGCTGCAGAGCAGAGCCGGCAGGGGCTGGTTTGCCTTACTCCCCAGTCTGTTTGATCTGGAAATCTGCTGGGAATTAGGCCCCTTTTCTGGCTTGTGATTTGTTCTGTGCTGAGATGTTTTTTCGTAGCTCTTCCTGAGGAACTGCTAAATAGCTGAGGTTGTAGCAGTGTGAGCTCGAGGCCGGAGCACTGGATTGGGACTTGAGGTCTGTTCCTGGCTCTGCCACTGGCCTTGGGCACCTCATTTCCCTGCTTGGTGCCTCAGTTTCCCCTCCTATGTCCTGTGAGCTCTCGAGGGCAGGGACAGTTTCTCCCTGTGCGCCTATGCAGTGCCTGGCACGAGGGGGCCCTCCCTCTGATCTCTAGGCACTACCATAATACCAGTGGGGCTCAGACCCCTGGCTTGGCTCCCGCCTCCCAACCCTGCTTCCCAGCCGTGACCTCTGGGGAGCTGCGGGTGAAGGTGCCTCTCAGGGCAGCTGTCTGTCTGCTGGGAGGGTGAGGGAAGCTCTCGCCCTGAACTGCCCCAGGAATCGCAGCGGCTCCCCCATCCGCCCTGGAAGTCAGTTGATGCCCGTGTGGTTCTCCTGGCTGCTGGCCAAGGGAGTGTTGGCGTCTCTCCTCCCGCACGAGGGGTTTAGCCCTTGGGGGCTGGTGCACCAGCGAGGCAGGCGGCTCCAGCACAAGGCAGGAAACAAATATGTAGCCAGTCGCTGTTCTGGCTTCTGGAAGCAAATTTACTGCTCACGAGGGAACGGCTGAGCTGGGCAAAGTCTCCCACCCGCCCAGCTCCTCCAGTGCCTGTCAGTCCCTACTCATAGCCCCCCATGCTGTCCCCGCACTGGGCAGCTCCCCCCCGCCCCGATCCATGGCTCTGCCAATGCCCCTCAATTCCAGCCCATGCTCCCACACTGTCCCACCAGGGCTCCCCCTGCCCCTCAATTCCAAACCCCACTCTCCCTTGCCATCCCAACCCAGGGTTCCCCTCAGTTCTAACCCACAGCCCCCCCTTCCCTACCCAGGGCTCCCCCAGCCCCTCAATTCCAACCCACAGCCCCCACCACTATCCCAGCCCAGGGCTCTCCCACTCCTCAATTCCAACGCACAGCCCCACCTCGCCCCCCGCTATCCCAGCACAAGGCTCCCATCTCATCCCTCAATTCTGACCACAGCCCCCCCTCACTACCTCAGCCCAGGGCTCCCCCTTTCCCCGCCCCCAGCTGTCCCAGCCCAGGGCAGATGCTGCCTAATCCTGTGGCTTTGTAATGGAGACAAACGTTCACCAGGAATTGGTCTGAGATTCCTACACTCGTGCCACCTGTGATTGAAAGCAAGGACTGGATTCAGGGCTGATGGGGCTCCTTGCTTGCCCTTTGGGGCCCTTGTGCCTTGACCCAGTTCCCAGCAGGAAGGGGTCGGGCCCAGTGTCTGGAATCCCGGGCAGCGTCATGGTTTGTGCTCCCGGCAGCTGCGGACTGGGAGTGGCCATGGGGCAGAGGGCCGAGCGGGGCAGAAAAGGGCTGGTGAGCTGAGTCTGACCCCAATGCCAGGCTCCAAACCAACCCCACCCCTCATCTCTGTGGAGCTCCAGCGGCTGTGAGACCCCCGGGGGAGAAGCACCCTCCCTGGGTTCAGGAGCACCTATGTGGCCCCCTCGCAGGCCTGGGGAGTCAGCTGAGCTATGTAGCCCTACGGACTTTCTGGGGAAGCTGCCATAAGTTAGAGCTGCCTTGGGGCTGCTCTGGCTTACGCTGGGGGCTGCTTCGGCTCCTGCAGTAGCAGTGCAACCTGCTCCCCCGACCCGGTGTGGGATCGCTTTGGGGATGCAGCCTGGAATCTGGCCCCATCTGAAACCACTTCGCAGACGAAAGCAACACAGCAAAAGTGACACTTCTGTGATGGCCGATGGAGAGGGTGCTCGGTAGCCTGAAGCGGCGGGGCTGACTAGAGAAGTTGTGGGGGCAGAGAGGCAGGCTGTGCTGAGATGGCTGCAGAAGAGGAGAGTGGCCGATGCTGGGGGAGCAGAGGGGGAAGTTGTGCAGCTGGCTCTGGGAAGGTGTTGGGTCCTGAGATGTGCTTGGGAGCTGTACAGGTGAGAGAGGATGTGGGGGATGCGGTTGTGCTGGAAGCAGGTGGTTGAGTCCAGTGGGTGCAGGGGGGCTGGGACAGGGGGAGTGCGAAGGATTTCCCTGCTATGGGGCTGAATGACAGGGGAGGGGGTAAATCATCACTTGCCCCTCGGTTTCTGTAAACCAAACCTGAGGCAGCCTTCTCTAGTGGTTAGAGCACAGATCCGGAAGCTGGACTCCTGGGTTCCTTTCCTAACCACTCGATGTGTGACCTGGGGCAGCCCCTTCCCCCTCCCTGTGCAGCGGCAGCAGGGGCTGGGAGGTTTAGCTCCTCGGGGTCGGGGCTGTGAAGAGGTCTGGGATCCAGGGCTGGAAAGACCAAGGGATTCAATGGATGCTATCTGTCCACAAGTCCCATCTGCTCCCACCTGTGATCCATGTCCCGGAGCCTCCTCCCCTTAAGCCACTCCAGTTCCTTTCCCTCCGCTGCCAGCTGGCCTGGTCTCTGCACCAGGAGCCAAGGCACCTAGGGCCAGGGTGGAGGAAGCCACTTTCCAGTGGGAGTTCATATACCCCCACATTGCCAGGACTTGAACCCTGGGCCTCCTGCACCATGGCCCTGGCCTCCTCTGCTGGAGCTGAAGGAGTGATGCTGCTGGCAGCAGTAGGCTGTTGTCCTGTTGCGGAGCAGCCACTAGAGGGAGACAAGCAGCATGTTGCTAGTTGGGGGCTGAGAACAACTGACTGTTGGGGAGAGCGGTGCTCTGGACTTGCTTGGGTGGAGGATGGGTCCAAGGGATGTTCCTGGGGGATGGGGTCTTGGAGGCAAGGGGGATGGAGCCCATTGGTTGGAGGCTGTTTACTCTAGAGGAAGTACACGGCTAGTTGTGACATGCGACCCCCCCAGGGGATGTATAGGGGGCCTGAGAAGGAGAGCGTGCAAGGATGATGGAGTGATAGGGGGCACGATGAGGGGGGTGGTGCTCTGGGGATGTGCTTGGCAGGGGTTGGGGCCCCTAGAGGAGCCCCAGGAGAAGTACTGTGGGGTTCCTGGGAAGAGGAGTGTACTGTGGGGACACAGACCCCAGGGGGGCACAGAAGTGGGGGATGGGAGCCCCTCGGCCCCTATGCGCTGAGGGATGAGACGGGCTGTGCTTTGTAATTCCCCCTATCGCTAACGCCTCCCCTTCCTTCTCTGCAGGGCTGTGTGGGGCGCGGGAGGTGCACCTGCCCCCAGGGCCCCTGTTCCGCGTGGAGGGCACAGCCATCTCCATCCCCTGCAGCGTCTCGGAGTACGAGGGCCCAACGCTGCAGCACTTCGAGTGGTTCCTGTACCGCCCGACGGCCCCCGAGATCTCCATCGGCATAGTCAGCACCAGGGACCCCGCCTTCCCCTACGCCCTCTTCAGCCCCCGCGTGCAGAGCGGCGAGGTCTCGGTGCAGCGGCTGCATGGCGACGCTGTGGAGCTGCGCGTGGCCCGGCTGCGGGCCGAGGACGCCGGCGTCTACGAGTGCTACACGCCCACCACCGACTCCATGTACCATGGCAACTACAGCAGCAAGGTGGTGCTGAAAGGTACCTGGGTGCCGTGCAACTCGGGACTCCAGGGCTGGGGGCTGCCCCATGCACACCGCCTGGCTCCCAGTTACCCCATTCCAGCCTTGGGGACAAGACAGGGAGGGTGGCTGTAAACCCCCCTTATCGCCCACCCCCCCCAGTGCCAAGATGAATCCCTAAAATAAAGATCCCAATTCTCCGCTGCCACCCAGACCCTTGTGTGTGTCACTTGCACCAGTGACGAGGGCCAGTGAAGAGGGCTGAGATCATATCGCCCGTCTGGAGCTTGTTCTTCAGAAAGGGGAAGAGGGACAGAGCGTGGGGAACCCCGCAGTTCCTCATACCCTGCAGCCTTGTGCAAATGAGGCACGAGGAGGTGGGTGGCTGCGGTGCATCAGGCCGCTATAGTGACTGACCCTGTACTTGTTCTCTGTACCATGGTAGTGCCCAAGGGCCAGGCCTAGGTCAGAGCCTCATTGCGCTAGGCGCTGTACAAATGCTCTCTGCCCTCAGTCTGTTGCTTCAGGGAGGATTCTGTTTTATGCACTCCCCATAGCCTGGATCATACCAAATCCTGCCCACAGTGTAAATTACAGCAGCCTTGAGATTGCTCTATCTTACTCCCCCCGCAGGGTTCCAAGTTAGAGCAACCTCAAGGCTGCCGTAATTTATACCGTGCGCAGAGCTTGGTATGATCTAGAATATGGGGAGTACAAGGCATCCCAAAGCCTGACCCACCGCCCCCCTCAGTTGTCTCAGCCACTCCCCCCAACAGCTCTGCTGATGCCCCTCAGTCCTGACCCCCAGCCCCCTGCTGTCCGAGTCCTAGGGCACCTGCTGAGTCGAGAGTCTCCCATATACACAAAAAGGGCCCAGTGATGGGCATACGCTTGACTCTCCTGGCACCAGCTGTGGAGCCAGAGGAGTGTTGTGTTGCAGGTACCTGTCTGTGCTAGGGCCCTTCGCGGGGCCTGGGCCTGGCTCTGAGGAGGTGAAAAGTGACTGCACCCAGGTGTGGAGTCACCCTCACGCGCTCTGTCCCCCTGCTGCCCTGAGGGGAATCTCGCGGCTTTTTCCTTTCCTGTAAGGGAGCGACTCGTGGGAATCCCCGGCACCCGCATGCCAGGCAACGCAGCATGGATGGCTGAGATCATATCGCCCCTCTGGAACTTGTTCTTCAGAAAGGGGACCAGGGACAGAGAATGGGGAACCCCGCAGTTCCTCATACCCTGCAGCCTGGCCAGGAGCCAGCTGCGCCTTGGGATGTTCCCACTTGATTGGACTCTTTGGATTCACTCATTGGGGTCTTCCCAGGGGACCAGCGAGCTCCTGAGTGGGACGGGCTGGGAGACATGCTGCAGCCTTCGCAGAGCAGAGCAGGCCCCAGCAGGGGGATTCGTTTTGTGGGGCGAGAGGGGTGTGGGTTGGGATGTCTCTGGGGCATGGCAGATGCACAGGAGATCCAGGCATCTCCCCCACCCCCCCACCTATACCTCACGCTCTCCCTGCCTGGCATGGGTGAGGTGCGCAATAGGGTCTTTCACCTCAGAGAGGCCCAGGGCTCTGGCTCTTATCTACAGACCTGGAGCAGCTCCCACCCGCCATGGGCATCAGCCCTGTCCTGGAGGGGGCCCCCTTGGGCAGGAGGCAGCCGTGCGCTCGCCCCAGAGCCGGGCAGCCTGAGCCCCAGTGCTGGGTAGGGGAGTTGGGCTAGCAGAGGCTGTGTTCTGCCATCCAGAGGCTCTGGAAAAGGGCTCCAAAGCTGCGGGGGGGTCAGCTGGGTTTAGGGGCCCAATCCTGCCAGGCGTGGTCAACTTCCACAAAGGCTGCTGGGCCAGAGAGAGCAGCTTGCAAAGCTGTGCCCTGGCTCGGTGGCTGCCCTGGGAGTTGAGTGCTCAGGCCCTAACAGGATCAGGCCCCTTGTGGCTACAACCCAAGGGTTTGGCCAGTGTCGCCCCATGGGGGTGAGAGTGGAGTTTGGGCTCCATGGCCCATTGGGACCTCAGTGTCCTGCAGGGGCTAGTGACTGAGCCGCTCTGGGACTCTCTTCCTGGTGTTGGGGTAGCTCCACCCCCCCCCATTTCAGCCAGCGGGGGGTGCTGAGGAACCAAAGGGCGAGCTGTGGCTTTGGGGTCTCCTTAGGGCTGTGGGGTTTTCTCTCCCATCAGCCTGTGGCCTATAGGCATTTATGGCCATGGGGCAGCGTCCAAGGGGATTAAAGCTATGGGGGGTGGGGGTGGGGGGGAAGATATCGGACATCAAAGGGAAAGAGCCGTTAGAGCGGGAGAGGGTTGATGGGAGCCTGACTCCTGGGTCCTATTCCTGGTTCTGCCCCAAACTCATTCTGGAACCATGGACCAATCTGGCTCTGACTCGGCACCCCCCAGCTCTCTCCTCCCGCCCACGCTTTCCCCGAGTGGTGGAGCTGAGGGGTCATCCCTGGGCATTTTGATTCCCGAACTCCAGTGACCAGCAAGACAAAGCCAGGCCTGACCGTGCTCACATCTATGTCTCACTCTCTCTCTCCGCACCCCTGCAGTGATCCCTGACGTGCTCTGGGTCTTGGCCCCCACACCCAGGCCCCATCTCCGAGGCCGCATGGCTGGCACCTCCCCGCTGCAGCTCAGCTTGTCGGAGGGCCAGGAGCTGCAGCTGAGCTGCACGGCCCAGAGCCAGACGCAGCAGCACACCCATCTCTCCGTCTCCTTCGGGGTGTCGGCCCCAGATGCCCCCGTGGGGCGCCAGACGCTGCAGGAGGTGGTCGGGGTGCGCCGCGACTTCGCTGTGGAAGCTGGCGGGAGTTTTGCTGAGCGGTACCGGGCTGGGGAGCTCTCTGTGGCCAAGGCAGGCAGTGAGCAGTACAAGCTGGCGATCGGGCAGGTGCGCCCGGGGGACGCGGGCACCTACCACTGCACAGTAGGTGAATGGATCCAGGACCCCGACGGCAGCTGGCAGCTGATTGCTGAGAAGCGGGCAGCGCTGGCCCAGGTGACTGTCCAGTCCATCGGTGAGTCCTGGCTGGCTCCACCCCCAAGCCACGTCCTGTGTTGGTGCTTGCTGGGCTGGGCTCCCATGAGGAGGGCAGTATGGGGCAGCAGGGCATTTGCTGATGCTGCCTGTCAGGCAGCGGAGGATCGGGCACCGGCCCTGCGTGAGCTGCTAGCCCTGCGCCTGTCGGGATCCTGCCTCTTGGTCTGTCCCCACCAGCAGGGACCGCATGGCCAGTTGTCCCCCGAGATGGTGCAAAGTGCAGCTCCGGTGCAAAGTGGGCGCAAATCAGAGCACTCGTGTTTGCACGATCGCCGTGCAAGTGACCAAGTGGGGCAAGGTGGCAGGGAATCAGACCCTTGGGCCTCGCGGGAGCTGGATTCTGTGGTTCCCCTGGCTGGCTTCACAGGTTGAGGTTTGTGTGAAGGGCTCAGCAGCTTGGCAGGGAAATATTCGCGCCCCCCCCCACCCCAGGCAGCTTCAAAGTGAATGCAGAATTCTCCTTCACCCCCTGCCCTCAGCTGCTGTGCAGCACTGCTGTGTGGCTGTTAAACAGCAGCCATGCTCCACCCCAGAGGTGGCTACATGTCAGTGCTAGGTGGAATGATCTCTGAGCATGGGGTCGTTTGGGGCGGGGCCGATGGGGCTGTGTGGATGCTCTCACTCCCCCAGCTCTCTCTGTGGTTCCTTTTCAGCGAGCCAGCTGGCAGTGTCGGCCAGCCCGCCCAGGGTCCGGCTCAGCGCTGGAGACGCCCTGGAGCTTCTTTGCAACCTATCAGGCCCCGTGCCCCCTGCGCCCCACGTGGCATACGCCGTGAGCTGGGAGGTGGGCGAGGGGGACAGGCTGCTGGTGGCGCAGCTGGACACGGACGGGGTGGCCGTCCTTGGGGAGAGCTATGCCAACAGCCAAGTGGGCCGGCGCCAAGTCTCGTTGCAGAAGCTGGCACCTGACCCCGGCTCCTACCGGCTGCGGATCGAGTCAGCCCAGCCAAGGGACGCGGGCACCTACCGCTGCGTGGCCCGGGCCTACATTCGCTCCCCTGATGCCCAGCTGCGGGAGGTGGCCAGCAGCAGCTCGCAGGGGCTGAAGGTGCACATGAAATCAGAAGGTACAAAGCTTGGACTGGGTGGGGGGCTGGCATGCATTTGGGGGGGGCCCCCTTTGCACCCCTACTCCTGCTGTCTGCCCTGTGCCCCTGGCCATGCTGATTCCTATTGCTCCGACAGGGTGTGATTGGCCTGGGTGTGAGCACCCCATAGCCAGCGCTCCTGCCCCGCTCCCTGCTGGGGGAGGCCGGGGCTGGAGTATTTAGGAGCTCCCCCCACAGCTAGTTTTCCTGCCCTGTTCCCTACAGCGCCCTCTGCTGGGGGATGCCTTAAGGGCAACTTTGTGATGTTTTTTAGATGTTCCCTCCTCTCTGCATTTCCATGTGTGGCCCCAGCCCCTCTGCCTCTGCTGGCATCAGGCTTCAGCCGGTGGGGGATGTTCAGACCCTGCTGGGCCTGGGGGCTCAGCATCTGGGCCCCGGGCCATAGCTCCGGTGCACTAACTCCTGCTGCCCTTGTCTCTCCCCTGCAGCTGTGGTGCTGGAGGTCTATGCGTGGCTGCCCGTCCCCGCCACCTACCGCGGGGACACGGCCGAGCTGCTGTGCAACATCTCAGTGGAGTCGACCCAGGCCGTCCACGTGGCCGTCAGCTGGTGGGTGGAGGTGACGGTGGGGGAGGAGGAGCCCCAGGGCCGGATGGTGGCGTCTGTGAGCCGCGAGGGCGTGGCCGAGCTGGGCAGGCGGGCGTCCGGCGGGGACATGAGTCTGGACAAGGTGGGGCCGCAGTGCCACCGGCTGCGGCTCCACGGGGTGCAGCCGTCCGACGAGGGGAGGTACCACTGCGCCGTCACCTCCTGGGTGCGCTACCCCGACCGCAGCTGGTACAACGCCGGGGCTGTGAAGTCCAACTCCGTCGCCGTGTATCCCTACGCCCGGGGTGAGTGCTGCGTGCACCCCCTACATTTATCCCTAGGTCACGGACACGTGCCGCTTGGCGTTGCCCGTTCCCCGTGTATCCCTACGCCCGGGGTGAGTGCTGCGTGCACCCCCTACATTTATCCCTAGGTCACGGACACGTGCCGCTTGGCGTTGCCCGTTCCCCGTGTATCCCTACGCCCGGGGTGAGTGCTGCGTGCAGCCCCTACATTTATCCCTAGGTCATGGACAAATGCCGCTTGGCGTTGCCCATTCCCCGTGTATCCCTACGCCCGGGGTGAGTGCTGCGTGCAGCCCCTACATTTATCCCTAGGTCACGGACAAATGCCGCTTGGCGTTGCCCGTTCCCCGTGTATCCCTACGCCCGGGGTGAGTGCTGCGTGCACCCCCCTACATTTATCCCTAGGCCATGGACAAATGCCGCTTGGCGTTGCCCGTTCCCCGTGTATCCCTGCGCCCGGGGTGAGTGCTGCGTGCAGCCCCTACATTTATCCCTAGGCCATGGACAAATGCCGCTTGGCATTGCCCGTTCCCCGTGTATCCCTACGCCCGGGGTGAGTGCTGCATGTGCCGCATCTCCCCCATCCCCCGGTTTATCCCTCCGCCATGGGTGAGTGCCACTCGGTGCTGCCCATTCTCCATGTATCCCTACGCCCGGGGTGAGTGCCGGTGTGACGCCACCCCCCCATAGTCCTGGGTGAGTGTTGGTGCATTCCCCTCCCGCCCCCCTCCCCCCACCGTGTGTCCTTGCTGAGTGCTGCCCCCCAATGCGCCATGCGTCTGTCCAGCCTGACAGCAGAAGCTGCTGTGGGGCTGGGAGGTGCCTCTGGGCAAGATGGGGCTGGCTCTGTGCCCTCTACCAGAGGGCAGCCTAGCTAATCCCCCTCCCGTCCAAGCCCTCTCCACCTCCTGCCACCCGGCTTCTCTGCCAGCTCTCCGGCTGGTGGCCCCCGGGCCCGGTTGCTCAAAGCCCCCTCCCACACCAGGTCTGACGGGCCTCTCTGCTCTTCCCCCCCCAGTCATGGACACCCTGTTCATCCCCCTCATCGTGGGTGTCGCCAGCGCCCTCTTCACGGGCATCACCATCCTCGCCACCATCACCTGCTGCTTTATGAGGCGGCTCCGCAAGAGGTGAAGCACGCGAGAGACCGGCCCCAGGGCACTGCAGGTGAGTTGGCCTCTGAGCAAGGGGCGTGGGTGGGGGAGGGAACTGCATTATGCCCCTTCACCTACCCTCTCCGGCTGGGGGGATGCCATAGAGCAAGGCCGGGCTCCTCGCTCCCAGGGGCTTTGCTGTGTGCCCAGGTTGTTCTTGGGCAGCAGATTTACTTCCCCCGGGGGCTGGGAGAACTGGCACTGCCCATATGGAACACACTCTGTGCGCCCTCTGAAGGGATGGGGGTAGAGGGGATCCGATGGGAAATGCTGCATCCATGATCCTTCTTGGGGCAGCTCTGCTCCATATTGGTGGGTGTTCTTTGATCCCCGACACACAGCTAGATCTGCTGCTCCCCACCTCCCCCAACTTGTGCCCAGCCTTGCCAAATACAGTGTGAAGTCCCAGGGGAGCACCACTCCAGGCCCCCTTGAGCCAGGCTTTCAGGGGGTGTGAATCAAAAGCATATGAATGATTTGCATCAAGTGCTGCACCTGGGGCCAGTCTTGGGTCTGTTGTGTTATAGTTTCGGATCACATGACAGGCCACGTAGGAGAAATCGGAGACTAAAGAGGTTTAGTCTGCGTGTGGCTGGGAAGGTGGGTCTGAGTGTTAAAAGCTGGCCCTTAAATTTGTGTGTGTCTTCTGCCCTCTACTGGATGGATTCAGATCTACTCCACTATTTGTCATAACCCCTGTACTGCAAACAGCTAATGGAGATTCTCCTTTAGTTCCAGTGGCAGGGTTCTGGGTTCGAACTAGACCTGGTTAGAAATTTTCTATCAGAATGTTTTTTCTGATGGAAAATGTAGTTGCCACAAAACCAGATGTTTCTAAAGTTTGGAAAAACTTTGATTTTGCTGAAACTTTTGGGTTTTTTTTTTCCCCCGTCACATAAATCTCAGCAAAATCCTTTGTTTGGGGTCCAGTTCCACCTCAATGGAAACATCTTGGTTTGTTGAACGGAACCAGAATGTTTTGTTCTTTCTTCCAAATCCGCTCAACATTAAAGCGCATCTTCCTGTGTGGCCGCAGTGCCTCATGGGAGTTGTAGTTCAGCCTCCGAGCCCACCCAGAGGGAAGAATGGGGGTGTGAGGCACCGGAACTACAAACTCCCATGAGGCACTGCGGTGGCACAGGAAGATGGTTTGTTTCAGATCAGTTCAATACTCAACAGCGTTTTGCCATTTCTTTGAACTTCCGTGAGAAACTTGTGACATTTTGACCTCCTCCTCCTGATTCAGCACCAAAAACAGGTGAAATATTTCTAGGGGACGGAAGCTTTTTTTCTGTGCCCAGGTCTCGTTCTAAGCCAACTGCCTGTGGTTCTTTGGGGTTTCCTGGTCCGGCTGCCCCTGATCCTACCCTCTCTCTCTCTGCAGGTGCCTGCTCCATCTCGCTCTCCTGTCAGCCTTCACTCAGGCCACTGGGCTCCCTTCTTTTCCCGCCACTTGTGACTTCTGACTTCTTACCTCCCTGGACCGGCTTGGGCAGCTTCTCAGCTCCTTGGACTGCACGCTGGCTTCCTCCTTCATTTGAGTCATTCCATTTTTTTTTTCTAAACTCAACCCAGATCCAGGCAAGCCCCTGGCGAGAGATGGGAGAGACCCTGGGTCCTGCATCGGGGCCAAACTTTGCCCTCCCAAGAAGTTGATGCATCCGTCTGAGACATCCAGGCTGGAGACGTCCCTCCCCGGAGGACATGAGGGGCAGCGGCACTGTCTCATCTGCTCCTGGACTCGCTGCTTCCCTGATCCTTCCCTACCCGGCCTCTGTGACCTGGGGTGGGAGTGTGGGGGCTGCTTTTCCCTCTGCTGACGTTGCTGCTGGAGATTCTATATCCTCCACCCCCTCTGTCTGTAACTCTTGTCTCCCCTCCCCTCCCCTCTCATGTGTTGGGCTGTCCTGTGGATCTAGACATGTGTGGACTCTGCCCTCGCCGTGTGCGCAGGGAAAGGGTGTATCATTCCCTAGGGGAGGGGCCCAGTGGCTCTGTGCTCTGGGGAGCCTGTGACTTGATCTACTGGAGACCTCAGAGTCAGTAACGTGCTTGTAGCCTACAACGTGGACAACAGCCTGCTACTGTTGCCAGCTGAGGGAACTCCTCTAGCCGGAGCAGTAGAGCCTTGTGCTTTAGAGCTGAAGGTCCTGGGTGCAAACCATGCTGATGACCTATGCTCGGGTCATGGTTATGTGACCTCAGGTGACCTGAGAGGGGAGAGGCGTCTGCCTTCGTGTAAGAGAAGAAAGGGACTCTAATGCCAAAGGACTGAGGGCTCCAGCCTTCCTTGGTCCCCCCTCCCCCCCACTTGAGGTTTTAATTGCACCCCAGCTCTGCCTTCAGAAATAGCCGAGCAGCCTCTCCCTGCCACTCCGTGGCTGGAAACACTCAGTACCAGTGGCTGGGCCTGCCCCCAGAGCAGTCCCTTTGCAGCCAACAGGTCCGATCCTGGTATATCCCTCATGCTCACTGCACCTGTGCTCTCAGGCTGATCTGATGGCATTTTACACTGACTGTGAGAAATCCTGGCCCCACTGAAGTCAATGGAAAACCCCCCATGATCTGCAGTGGAGCCAGGATTCCAGCTGTGGTGTAAACGGCAGAATCCGGCTCATGTATTTCTCTTAAAGGGACACATGCATCAGTGGCCATGGAGTTTGCGTTTGTTAAATAGATCCTAAAACCTGATATCTGTGGAGAGGGGCTAAAACAATTGGTGGCAGATTTTTAATGAAACCTTCCCCCAGGTCCCTGCAGGAGTGAAAGTGCCCAGGCTGGCAAGAGACATGCCAAACGAAGGCACTGGGCAGAGGGTGAGAACTGCCGCTGGGCTGCTGGCGTTGCTTACCCTTTATTCTTCTGGGTGCTGGGGAGTCGCCTAGAATGCCAGGCTTTAGAAAAGAGCGGTTGGTTTTGATGTTGTGGTTTTAATGTAACAGGCATACGACAGCCAGGATTTTCCAAAGCTGCCTGGAATGTCGCTGTTAAAACCAGGGCAATCGGCCGTACACGTTGCTGACACGGTTTAGAAAAACCTCTACCCACGTAACGGTCGTTCCTGTGATTGGTCTTGGCACAATGGGGTGTTCCCCAAAATTACCCTATCAGACGAGCACAGTATAGTATGTGTTGGAAAATAACACGTTTATACAGATAAGCACTAAATAGAGACAACCACTGTACATAGATGTATAAATTATTAGTCTCTTTTTAGAGATATAGGATCAGATCCTTATCTGGTGTAAATCAACATAGCTCCTTCAACAGGACGCCACTCGGCAGGATCGAATCCTTGCTGTAAGGGCCCGAGCCATCTGGCCCTGATGCAGCAAAGCCCTCGAAATCAGCCACTTGTTCCATTGAAGTAACTGGGAGTGCTCCCGTGTTTACAGGTAAACACACGCTTTGCTGAATGAGGGTGTCTAACCCCAGCAGAGGATCTGATATTGTCTATCCACAGCGCTATACAGAGATCTAGATAGATTTAGTAATGACGGTGTGGTGTAACATCACTAGAGATCATCCCAAAACTTTGTAACCATTTTATGTTGCATGTTAGAGAGGGAAGCCGTTTTCCGGAACTCAGGGTCGATGTGGAATGTTTCTAGAAAGTCCATTTTATAAACATTTCCGTTTTGGCTCACTTGCTAAATTGGGTAGTAACTGTGGTGTTGCTGGGGGGCACGGGAGGGGTTAATGCCTGGTTGTTGGGTTGTTTTTTTTTTCTCACTCTGGAGAGTACAGCTCAGATTTGGTTTAAGTCACAAAGCCACACGCAATTCAGCTTGACCGACTGTTCAAGGGAGCCTAGGGAGGGGTTAACGGGTCGGGATTCACGTGTGCGAACCCCAGAGCCTTGCCAGGCCTCTTGTCCTTAGGTTTAGTGACTGATGATTCCTGCAGACCCCAAGTCTCTCCCGTGGATCTAATCCGTTGCCATGGAAATCCTGGCCCATGTTGGGAGCAGGGGTGGGGGAGTTGGACTCATTTTTCATTAACGTGATGTGGTGTCACAAGGAGGTTCCCGTCCTAGCAAAGAGCATTTCCTTGTATTGTTCCCCAGGGCCTGCCTATAACTCCACAGTGCTGCACAATGGCCTTTTACAGTCGCTGCCTGAGCTTCTGGGCACAGGGCTGGAATAGATGGGGCAGTGGAGGGAAACCCCATGTGGGAAAGCCAGGGCCCCCATGATAGGGTTGCCTAATCATACAAACCCAAACACCCTTGCCCTACCCCTTCCCCGAGGCCGACCCCGCCCTACCTCTTCTCCGAGGCCCCACCCTGCTCACTCCATCCCCCCTCCCTCTGTCACTTGCTCACTCCCTTTCACCGGGCTGGAGCACGGGGTTGGGGTGCAGGCTCTGGACTGGGGCCGAGCGATTTGGAGTGTGAGAGGGGGCTCCAAACTGAGCCTGGGGCAGGGGGTTGGGGTGCAAGCTCTGGGAGGGAGTTTGGGTGTTGGGGTGGCTCAGGGCTAGGGCACGGTGTTGGGGTGCAGGAGGGGGCTCCAGACTGGGGGAGAGGGTGGGGGTGAGGGGTGTGGGCTCCAGACAGCTGGTGCTCTCCTGGGTGGCAGCACAGTGGGGCTAAGGCAGGCTCCCTGCCTGCCCTGGCCCTGCACCACTCCCAGAAGCAGCCAGCCTAGCCTGGTGAAATGGATCTGAACCCAGAGGTTTCACTCGCTGCCCAAAGTCACTTGTAATTTCCTGTTTTAATGAGGCTTCCTGTAACTCCCGGGGATGGAGAATCTGAAGGAGGGCGCTTTGTTGAGTAGTTAAAGCCGGAGACTCCTGGGTTTTATTTCAGTCACCACCACTGCCTCACGGAGTGGCCTGGGGCGAGTGTCAGAAAAACCCCGTGTCTGTGTTTTCCCCCATGGTCATTGTACGATGGGCTGATCAGAACCTGGGATGGGGATTGTGGGAGCTGTCAGCATCTGTGTTCTGGGCTGCATCAGCGTAAGGCATCGCAGCAATTTGAGCCCCTCTGCCTGGCTGCACTGGGGCAGTTTTCAGGTGCTGTAGAAAGCCCATCTTGGTGAAGTTCCCTAGCCCGTCTCCCCTGCCCCACCCTCCTCAGGACCCTGGCGGGGCTCATCCTAGTTGTTGCCCTTGGAAAGGACCACGGTACACCTCTGTTTGCTCCCAACCACAGGCAGAAAGGGGTCTCAGGACAGACCTTTAACCCCCCCACATCCCCCCACCCCTATGGGCCTGAGGATTTTGTCTCCCTCTGTAGATTGGATACCTGACCTGGCATGGTAGCACAATAAGGCCCATCTGGGCTGTGACCCATGTGCCTGTGTGGAGTCCCATAGTGGCAGAGTTTGCCCATGTGGCTCTGATGGCAGGATCAGGGCCATGGTATGGAGGGTTTTGAATCCCCCACCCCCACGCTGTTTGCTGGGGAGGCAGGTTCAGCTTCAAGCCTGATCATGCAGCAGTTGGTAACGTGATGTGGTGTCACAAGGAGGTTCCCGTCCTAGCAAAGAGCATTTCCTTGTATTGTTCCCCAGGGCCTGCCTATAACTCCACAGCGCTGCACAATGGCCTTTTATAGTCACTGCCTGGGCTTCTGGGCACAGGGCTGGAGTAGATGGGGCAGGTAAACGGTGAAACTGTCTTCGGGGAGCAGCCCAGGGTCAAGCCAAAATCTGCCAGCAGAGCTTCAGAGTGGGAAAACTTGAGAGGGAAATCCTATATCGCAAACGGCTGGCTTTGCCAGGGCTGTGGATGAAGCCTCACCTGTTGGAAATGGAAAGACTTTAACAGTCCAAACAGCAATGTCACTGCGCAGGCAGATTGCGTCCTGCTTGATACTCCCCTTTCCCTCCCAGCTGTGAAACAGGCATGCCAATTTCATATGGGGTGCTAATCCGTTTCACTTTCAGGTTTGCAGCTTTGGGTTGCCAGGGGACTCGGTGTGGGGGGAGCAGAACTGCTAATCATTCAGTGGTGAATTGCATTCCATTCCCCACAAATCAGAAGATTAGCTTAAAAATCATGACATTTTAAAAATAATAAAACAATACATTTAGGTTCTTTCTATTTGCATCCTGGTTTGAGCCTTTCAGAGTCACGTTTTCCAGTTTTTCTCTCCACTTACAAGGACTGGAAACTTCCTTATTTTCAAAACGAGTCTCAGGTAGGATGGTATCTGCCTCAGGCAAGCTGGGGCTTTAAGCACCAGCTATTCCAAGTGGTTGCAGTGGGGGAGGAGGGGAGGGGATGTTGATTTGTTTTAAAAACATCTAGGCTTTATTCATCGTTTTGAAGGCTGAAAGGGACCATTGTGATCATCTCGTCTGACCTGGATAGCGCAGGCCTAGAGCTGAGCTTTTAGAAAAACATCCAATCTTGATGTAAGAATTGCCGGTAATGGAGAATGCACCACAACCCTTGGCAAATTCGTCCGTTTCTCCTCTTGCACCTGTATAAATCTGGCAACGCTCCAGTGGAGTCACGCTAGCATGAATGAGGTTGGGACCGGGCCCAAACCGGTTCAGCTCAACCCAGGGCTAGATTTCTAACGATTGTACAGAATCAGAGGGCTGCTGCTCTCTCCCACCCCCGCACCTTGTGCAGTCATTTAGACGGACTAGTTCACAGTGGGTAGGGAAACACTACCGCAGTGACCTGGGAGGGGCTTGCACTGGTGCAAGTAACTACATAAGGTGTAAGCCAATTTGGACGTGGATAGGATTTAGATCTCCAAATCTCATTTCAGCCCAGTGGCACGTAGACCCCTGGGAACTCCACCTGCCTAGATCTTCAGGATCACTTTGGAGCTGACAGGACTCTTCTACCATCAGGCGGAACCTGCTCCGAGTGGGAGCCCTGGGCTTGCACTGAATTGCTGCCTTGTGAAGCAGGGCTCGCTGCTGCGCATGCCATAGCGAATCGTATCCCTAAGCCTCTGACCTGTCCGTTCCCAGGACGCTGGCCAAACCCACTCTGCCCTGACCTTGTGCAATCTACTTTGTAACTCTGTTTTCTAATCAGCGAATGACCCTGTCGCAGCAGGGGTGGCTGGGCGGGGAGATGGCAATGGGGCTCACTGAGCCCTGGCTCCCAGTCTCTGCCTTTGGGATACCAGGTGCTGTCACTGAGGAGAGAGCTGGCTCCTTCTGTCTGGGGTCCCTCCCCACGCCGGCTCCCTCTGGTGCGCTAGGGAGTGGGCAGCCAGGCTTAGGCAGGGTGGGGGCAGTTCGTTTTAGGCTTTTTATTTCTACTTTGGATTTGGGGGGGATTTTAGTTTATTTTATTCTTTTTCCTGGAGCGGGTGGGGTTGTTTTCGCTTGAATGCCACACGAATCCATTACAGCTGTCCGCCCCCTCGCTCCTGGAAGCCGGTGGGGGCTCACTCCAAGGGCACTAGCCAGCAGCTCCAAGGGGGGATGATAAGGGGCATGGAGCCTGAGCTACCCAGCTGGGCCTCCTTGCACCTCTGACCTAGGCATGCTGTGGCGGGAGCTCTTGTGTGTTTCTCTGGTGGGGAAGTAGGAGGGTTGGAACTTGCCCAAGGTGTCACTACAGAGGGGACTTGCACCAGCCTGCGGAGGGTCCCCCTGTAATTCCTTTCCTGCTAGCCATGGGGATCGTGCCACCCTCTGGGATCATTAGCCCCTCATCTGCTGGAAGAGGCCATGGCATCTTTGGAGCTGCCAGCAGCACCCCAGGCCCCCATTTCCGATCCTGGAAGCTCTCTGCTTCTAGCTCATCTCGTTGAGCTCTGAGCTGCCCTGGCTCCGAGAAGCTGGAGTCACCCCCTGCAGGGCACTCGGCAAAGAGAATGGGAATGGTCAGGGGGCTGGAGAATAGATGTGGGGTGGAAGCGCCAAACCTGCCCACCCTTGAAAGGCCTAATGTCAAGAAGGGTGGGTGAGGCAGCAGGATTTGTGTGCACTGGGCGGGGCAGGGGCATGGAGAAAGACAAAGGTAGGGGGAGATGTGTCCCCAGAAAGTGGAGGGGGTCTCCCCAGGGCCTGGGGGATGCGCCCAAGGGGCTGATCCCGCCCCAGAGGAGGAAGAGGAGCTGAATTTGGTGGGTAGCTCTGTCCCAGCTCTGTGCTTTCACCCAGTGTACCGGCAATGTTGGGCAGCAGTGGGGGATGCAGAGAGGACCCCCTGCTACTTGGGCCCAGCAGTGGCAGGTGGCGTAGAGCCGGACGCCTACCAGGGCATGGATAGATTTGGATGCAGGGTTAAAGGTTGGGCAGGCAGGAGAGGACGGGATGGGAACTGGTGCCCACAGAGCTGGGCCTCCCAAGGCCAGCTTGGGGGAAGCCTGCGGGGGAGGGGGTGATTTTTCCAGGCAGGGATGGGGGGCGGTCGGGGGGCAGCCAGGATTCTGCTGTTCTGTGTGCGCTTTTCTGCAGGCAGTGACGGACCTCATGCTGCCCCATTAAAGCTGAATTCTCAAGCCTGGGCCTTGGTGCATTTGAATCATTGGTCAGTTTCCTCCTCGTTATTCCCTGCCCCCCCCCCTCCCCCCCGGCTTTGCTGTCCACACTGGAGAGGAAGCGGAGAGAGGGGTGGCAGTGGGCCAGCGTCCTGGGCTAGGAGTCACCATGCCTTGGGCTTCTAGGCCTGTCTCCGCCACTGCCTTACTATAGGGCCCTGGGTACGTCCCTTCCTCTCACAGATCTGGGCAGTTAGTGCTGGCCAGTGTGGTGTTCAGGAGGGCCGTGCTGCAGGGAGCAGGATGTAGGGCCTTTTCCCCTTGGACTCAAGGATGACTCCAATGCCCCCGCTGCTGCCGGCGGGGGCCAGGCTGCTCCGGGTTTTGCCTTTTGGCTGTGACGTGGTCCTGATTCACCCTAGGATCCCAGGGCACTTTTTTCAAAGAGCCTCATGACCTGGCCCTACCCCACCACTGGCAACTCCATCCTGCCTCCTTTAAATTCCCCCTGCCGATTCAGCCGGGCCCTGGATGGTTTTCTGCTTCCTGCCATCAGCTGTCTTGTTGCTGGGCCGTGTTCCGCCCCAGGCATGGCTGCAAGTGCAGCGAGGGGCGTAGAGGGCTTCTTGTCTCGTCTGCAATCTGCGCCTGACTCCTCTGCACCTTAGGCAGCCGCTTACCAGCGCAAGGACACTGTCCCCAAGGCGTGGGCAGGGAGGCAGCGCTGGAGGGAGGAGAGCTCCATGGAGCAGCCTGGCCACCAGCTTGTACGCCTGGGCTCCCACCCAACCGGGCCTCTCCTCTTTCTCCCGTTCCAGTTCCGCCTCCCACACGCCCTGGAGTAAGTGACGGCACGAGGTGCCTGGAGCGCTGGGCCCACACGCGTCTCCAGACGCCCCAGCGATCAGAGCACAGGTGGTCGCACTCGCTCTATGAGCCTTCCAGTCCCATTCACTTGCCCCTGGCGCAACAGGGCTGCTCTGGCCTAGCGCTGGTGGGTGCGATGTGTACGTATCAGCAGCCAAAGGGTTAACCCATTGCAAGCTCTGCCCCTAAGCCTATTGCTGCTGGGGATGTGGCCGGTGTGTCCTGTGCTCCTGCCCTAGCTGAGTGCCATGGGGCCGTTCCAGTCTCCCTGCAGGCAGGAAGGTGCCAGGAGCTGCTGAGGGCAGGATTCCTCCGCTGCCCCTGGGATGTTAGCTGCAGCATGGCCCAATTGCATTGATTTCGGAGCCAGAGCACCATGGCTCCTGGGATCGTGGTGTGGGGGGACGGGACTCATGGCCAGAAGTTTTAGGAGTGGAGTGGGCTTTGCTGCGTCTGCTTTCTCTGTCTGACTGGACACGGGCCCTAAAGGGCAACTCCCCTCCGAGAGCCAGAGCTGGGGTGCAACCAGACCACAGAGAATGAAAGCCTTTGTTGCAGGGAGTGAGTCAGGCATTGAGGGGAACGAAAAGAGCGGAGCAAGTGAGTTCTTAGGAGCAGGGCCTGCCTTTCTGACCAGCACAGCGGGGCCCTGGTCCTTGGCTGGGGCTCCTGGGTGCTACTAATAACACAAAGCCCCTCTCACCAGCCTGCTTCTGCCTGATGCTGCTGGACATTTCAGACTCTAATTGGCATTAGCCTCACTTGTGACCTATGTGTCCCCCTCCCGATGGCACCATCCAGCTAATTTTTTACATTAAAAAAACCCCGCCCAACATTTTAGATTTTTTTTTCCTGAGCCAAACTGTCCACCTCAGCTCAGCTGACTAACCCTACACTGAGATCCCAGGGTCTTCATCTCACGCGTGACCCTCCACTAATACTGCAAGACTTGCCTATGGAACTCAAGGGACTTTTTGGAACACTGCAAGTAACAGCTCCAGCGCACACGGGCCCTTGTTCCTTGCGGGCTTCCAATGAAGCTTTTCATTTCTATAAGCGAGTATTAAAGTAGCCCAGGGTCTCAGCCCACTGCCCCCTAGCAGCCCTACAATCAAATAGCAGAGAGTGTTATTTTATTGGCCCTACAATAACAAACCAGTCTGTATAACTTGTGCTTAAGTCCAACAATGACAAAGGAGTGCACACAGCTAACTCTCCAGGGTAACCCTTTGTCAACAGTACAGCGCATGGTGCCCGTGCACATGAGAGCCCTACAATAACAAATCACTGTTTGCATTGGAAAAATATCTGTGAAGGAAACAGATTTCAGGGTGAGGCTCCCAGGAAGCTACTGTAAACAGCACAGAGAGGAAAGAGTTAAACATTCTCAAATGCGGCAGGTGATCGCGCACCTCTCAGGACTCCGGGGTTCTCTGCCCACCTCCACCACTGGCCTTCTGTAGGCTCTTGGGTAAGTCACCTTCTCTCTTTGCTGCAGTTTCCCTGTCTCTAAAATGAAGCTGTGCTTTGAGATCCTCGGCTGGACAGCCCCGGAGTGCTAAGCAGTGGGAAGTAATCTTGTGCAGATGTTTGTTTCAAGTGCAGTGGAAGGGGAGCCACTTTACCGCTGCTAATTTTCTTACGCCTGTCACAGCTAGAGTTTCTAGCTGAGTTTAGGGCCCTGTGGCGCCAGGTGCTGTACGGACACAGAGCGAGAGCCAGGTGCTCATGATCTAAATAGATAAGACAGGTGGGAGGAACAGAGATGGGAAGGCACTTGGCCAAGGTCCCACAGCAGGTCACTGGGGTGGCCCCAGAGCAGGGCCTGGCCCCATCCTGCCCCCAGCCGCCCTGTCACTTCCCTTTCTTACTCCCTCTGTTCCCAACCTCCCCCCTGTCATGTGCATTTACTTCCGTAATTTTGCGGCCGCTCTGAGCACAGCTCTTTATTTGGACTAGCCACCCCCGAGGGGACACAGACTTCAAGCGCCAAAGGATTGTGGGTATGTGCTTTCCTGCCCACCCCTGCGGCAATGTCTCTAAAGCTCTTTGGCTGCATTCCCCCCGTTTGCATTCACCACCCCCCACCGCCCAGCTAGGTTTATTTCAAATGTTTTCACTTCCCCTCTTTTTTGGCGGTGAAACTGCGGCTCCATCACAGCTCTCTGCAAGCTCCTGGCTCTTCAGCTCCCAAGCGTGTGCTGTAAGGTACGTTCTGTCCCTGTCTGACCTCTCCTCCTTCTGCACCGCCTGCGCACCGCAGTGCCAGCCAGAGCCAGCCAGCTGCAAATTGTGGGTAAACAGAGCCCGCTTGGAAAATGTGAGTCGAGCCTCCCTCCCCCTCCCCGCTCTCCAGTTACTGCTCCATGGAAGAATATAACAGCCTACTATTGCTACCTTCAGTTCCAGTGGCTGGGCTGTGCGGCTGAAGCTCCAGTAGTTCAAACCCTGTTGAATTTGTTAGGTAAATGCCCCAGTCCCTGCTGTGGAAAGGAGCACAGCTTCCCCTCGTTTTACCTCCTTTATCAGCAGCCACCCTCCACCCCAGAGGTGGCTGCATTTCTGGGGCGGGTGACTCTATTTGAGGTGGGTAAACACCAGAGAAGGAGAAGAATCAGTTTGGCATGAAGGGGCGCATCTAGAAGTGATGGGGTGGAATGAAGGATGAGAGAATTTAAACTGACTGCCCTCCCGCCCCCAGGGAAGGGGTGGGAGCCCCCCTTGGACAAGCCCCTGGACAAGGCCCAGGAGAACACACCAAAGGGTCATTCCTGCCTTTTCCAGTATGATCGTGCAACCCCTGCACACGGGACCAGTGTCTAATCTCAGTGGTCCCCGTGTCAATGCAGACACAGGCCACGGGCGCCACGGAAGTGACTGCAGATTTATACTCCACTCAGAATCTACCTGGTGATCCCTGTCGTGCTTTGGAATCCTTCCGTCCGAAAGAAGCCATGGCAGGTTTGTGGAGAAAGGCTCGAGACACAGAATCTACAAATTGTGATGGTGTGCAAATGGAACACACTGGGAAAGTCCGTGTCGAGCCCTCCAGTGACCTGGTCCACGTACGAGGATAACAGCCTACCACTGCTGCCAGTAAACGGAGTTCAGCAAATGGGCTCAGAACACCCCCGAGTACTGCACTGTTTAAATCTGAGGGTTAGTTTGGGCCCTTTGTAAAAAGAGTACCCATGCACGGCTCAGAATGGTTATTAGTATTTATTGTCTGTATTCCAGCACTGCCTGCAGGCCCCAGGCAGGATCAGGGCGCCATGGCACCAGATGCTGGAAAGATAGCCTCTGCCTCCAGGAGCTCACAGGTTAAGGCCAGAGGACCTATAACTGTACACTGTACCCGCAAAGTGCTCACAGCTTCCCCTGGCTGTGACAGACTGACAACTTCCTGCAACCTCCTGAACGAACATGAGTTCAATCTTATTGAATTCGGTTAGTATCTTTGGGATCCACTGTATTAAAAATGCAATTGTCTCTGTGTGATTGAGGCATTGTATGTATCGTTTCCTTAGGAAGGGTAAACAGGAGATTAGCAGGGGGTGATTAGGCGAATTCAGGAAGGCTGTAACATCTCCAGAGAAGCCGACCCCGCTGGAGATGGGTCACATATACTGTTTCAAACTGGATTCTCCAGGGACCAATGGCCAGATAAAGGGTTTTTGGATAAACAGCCTGGTTTTAAACTGATTCAGGGCCTTCTCCCTGATCCAGCAAACGGACAGGACCCCAGGGCCACAGAGGGCCCCAATCCTTTGGGAAGGGTTGGAAGGACGGGGCCTACTGTGGCCCCATAAGATGGAGCAGTTATTCAGAGCTGAAGCGGCGATGAACTTGTACCAACAAGGGATGGGTGTCCGAAGGCCTCCTGCTGCCAGAATCCATGAGACGGGTGGGAGGAATCCTGGTGAGCTGATTGGCAGGCGTGTAGGTTCTTTAGTTGCCCTGCATGTGTTTTCTCCGTAACGCTTTCACCTTGAGAATAAAGCAGACTTGTCTAGGAAATGCTGCGGGGTACCTTATAACTGTAGCAATGACATCAGGTCATAGGACTGAACAGGCAGGTGGAGAGAGGCAACTGCACCCATTCGCCATCTCCAAAGAGAAAGCCAGCAGGTGTCCTTGGGCAACCTGAACACCAGGCAGGGAACAGTGCAGCCTGGAGGAACCCCAGCCAGAAGGGCTGCACCCAGAAAAGCAATGGCTGGGGAGCTGGCCTCCTGAGGGTGGGTGGCCTTGCTGGGCCACTGAGGGGAAATACGGGTGCAGTTGCCCTAAACCAGCCTCCCTGAGTGAAACCAGCTGAGCCAGCAAAAGCACAGTTTTGCCAGTATAACAGCTTCTGTCACAGATTATCCCCATACCCACAGGGCTGGCCAGGCCTGGCCTGGGTAAACTCAGGTCTTGAGTCTCGTCTATCTGCTGGTGGCCAGGCGCTATCCCTTGCTTCTGTTATGATTATCATCACCATGCACTTTTTACAGCAGCTTTTCATCCGTTGATCTCTAAGCTGGTCAGTCTAGTGACCTGTTTTGCAGATGGAGAAACCGAGTCATGAAGATTTACCCAAGGGCGAAGTTGGGACTAGAACCCACGTCTCCTGCAGCTCAGCAGGCCACACTGCCTGCCTTAACAGCACCTCTGTAAGCCAAAGGGGAAAACTGGGTAGCTTTTCTTTGCTGTCCAAACGCCACCTGGGCCAAGCTCCACCGGATGGGTGGGCTGAATGCTGGCAGAGCCTTCGCTGGGGCAAATGGGACTCAAACACTGACCTGGACAAATCTCCCAGCATTTGGTGCCTAATGAAAAACAAAATGTCCTATCACCAAACCTCAAAACCTTTATAACCCCCTCCCTCGATGTACCCCTTTTCCCCCCCACCTCCATTGCCTTCCCCCTGTCTGCAGGGAGATGGAAATTTGCCACTGATCCCTGGCGCTTTGTAATTATTTATTACATTATAACAGCTTCCCAGCCCCTACCCCAGCTGGCCTCCTGCTGCAAGGGATGGATGGAAAATAGGTCAGGGATAATGTTTGTCTTTCAGGGTGGGGGACAAAGCACTAGGGTGGGGGAAGGGAGGACTCAAAGGGTCTCTTCTTCTCGCTTGGGATTATGTTTATTCCCAGGGTCCTTTAACGACAGCACTTGGGCCCTGTGTGACGATCACTGAAACAGACAAAAAAAAAAACAAAAAACAAAAACCAAGGAGTGCTTGTGGCCCCTTAGAGACTAAGAGCTCTTACTAGTAGCATTAGGGTAGCACCTAGTGGCCCTGACTGAGACTGGGGCCACACTGTGCTGGGTGCTGTGTGTGCATCTAGGAAGAGACCGACCCTGCCCCAGAGAGCTCACTATCGAAATAAACCAGCCAGACACAGAGTGTGTGTGCGCGTGTGGGGGAAACTGAGGCACAGAGAAGAAACACGACTTACCCAAAGTCACTCAGCAGATCAGAGCCTGGCCTAGAGCCCAGATGTCCTGACTCTCCATCTCACGTCACAGCTACAAACTGACATCTATCATCTGTCGTGGCCCCAGCTGGGATCAGAGACAGTGCAACTACAGCGACTGTTCCCTGGGCACCTCCAGGGAGGCTGGAAGCGCCAGGAATTGCCCACCAGGGCCCATTCTCTTGATGTTCACTCCCATGCGTGGAGGTGCTTAGAAGTGAGTAGCGGGCGGGCGTGGCGCAGCAAGGTCTAGATAGCCAGAGCAGAGCTGGAGCAATCGGCTCTGGGGATGGCCGGCCTGAGCACCCCATGCCACAGACAGAGCTGAATCCCCAGTCTGTCAGGACCTAGGCAGCAGAGAAATCTGTGTTAAGGGGCCAGCCCACATGGGTCACATAGTGGAGGAAAGTGGAGAAGGATTTCAGTGGGCCTGATTCTCCTTTGCCCTGCTCCCTGGGCCCAATCCTCCATGGCCCTGCTTCTTGGGCCTGATCCTCCATGGCCCTCCTTCCTGGACCTGATCTTCCATGGCCCTGATCCTTGTGCCCGATCCTCCATTGCCCTGCTCCCTGGGCCCGATCCTCCATGGCCCTGATCCCTGTGCTTGATCCTCCCTGGCCTGACTGGCACCTTGCACCATCATTTACAGCAGCACAAACCAAAACTGTCGCATTTCACATCCACTTTGCCCTGATGTAAGAGCCACACGCTGACTCGTGGCCAGGGAGTTTGCGGGGCTGTCTCATAGCAGCAGCCGGCTGCCGTGCACAGACTGGGCTGTAATTAAGTCCCTTGTTTGCTGCTGCAGACTGAATGCCTGGCTCGAATCCCTGCTCTTCTCTGGAACTGGGCCTCCCTGCCTTCAAATGGCAGAGACAACTCTGTGTGCAGAGGCTTTATTTGGAGTGGCCTGCACCAGCCTGAGCTCAGGAATGTGGTCCCTGTTCCTTGCCATCCCAGGAGATCTGGTTCATGCAGAGCAAAATCCAGACCCAGGCTGAGGTGGGAAAGAATCCAGCATGGAAACAACCGGGCTTGCTATTTATTGTGTGTATTTTTAGATCTGGCCACTGCAGACTTGCTACTCGAACTAGACACATTTAGCCTGCAAAGGCTTTTTTAACTGGGAGGGGAATTAACCTCTGGAGCAGCTCACCATGGGTTCATGGATTCCCCACCACCTGGAGTCATTGCATGCTTTTCCAAAAGATACGCTCTAGCTTACCCACCAGATATGGGCTGGATGCAGGAATCACTTGGCGAGGTTCTCTGGCCTGGGGTTATGCAAGAGGTCAGACTAGATCTCAGTGGTCCCTTCCGGCCAGAGCTCTAGGAATAATCCCTAGAGAATCACTGATTTGGCAGAATTCTCCTCTTTCTCAGCTTGCAAATTATTTGTGATCAGTCCCTGATTTCCTACAATTCATTGGTTGTTCCCTGAAGGCTCCCACATCACTCATGCTTGGTTCATTGCTCTTTCAGCACAGTGGTTACAAACGTTCCATCCCCAAAGTGCCGGCTATGTCGGTTTCATTTTGACTGGACACTCAGGTCACGTGATATCATTTCCAATATCCAATTTCCAACACTCATATGGGACACTAATTAAGTGTGTGTCATGTATACCCCCATCTTCTGGGCCACATAAGAGGATAACAGCCTACCATTGGTGCTAGTTGATGGAGTTGCTCCATTAGCTCAAGAGTTAGAGGCTCCGGCACTCTTTATGATGAAGGCCATGGGGTCAGTTCTCTGCAATGACTCAAGGCGGAGTAGGGTCAGCTGTTGCTCAGTGAACAGTTCAGAACTGGCTCTCTGCAAATGCTCGCTAATGGTTGCTTAAAAACTGCTGGAATATTGATGGGATGGGAGCACCGCTGGGCACCGACATAGCCAGCTCCAGTGAGCTCAGCCCATATTCCCAAGGACTCAGCACCTGCATCCAGAGCTAGATTGTCAGGAGAGTCATGCACCCAACATGGCGAGTGCTTGGGAAAATCAGACCCCTAATGGTCTTTGGCCTGGGCCATGCAGGAGGTCAGACTAGAGGCTGCTAATGGTCCTTTCTGGCCTTAAAATCTATGAATCACAGGGCGGGATGTGTGTCTGTTAAATTAGAGGGAACTGTGTTTTCCTCCCCAGGCATGCTGATCCCCATGGGGTCCATCTGGTGGGTCTGAGTGAAGGAGCAGGGTCATGTTCAGTCCTGCCCAAAGTCTGTTCCAGTCAAACCCATTGGTTGTTCCACTGCCAGCATCCCAGTGCCTTGGATTTTTCCATTTGTGCCTACGTTCTTTAGAAACCAACATCTTTACCTCCGAGGTGACTGTATCCATCCAGGCCCTGGCACCAGCCACCAGGCAGCTCCCTGCAGTGGGACATCAGCCCAGAGCAGCAAGTGACATAGGTATCACAACAAAGCCACAACCCTTCCTTTGGGGGAGGGAGGGGGCAGCTCGGGGAGAGGTAGGGCACAAGGAAAGCAGGGCAAAGAAACTTTACCTGCTGCCAGATTTAGAGAGTAATTTTGCTTGCTAATTAATTAACTGGCACACGGCACTTCCCCACTGATGGAAAAACAGCCCCTGAGACCAGAGCTGCCCTGGAAAGGTTCCTCTGCTCACCCAGATCTCACTCATGCCCCGCTAGCAGAGCTGGGCTGGGAGCATTGCAATATCCTGCCATTGCCCTGGGATGCAGAGGAGAGATGCAGTGGCAGAGGATGCTCTGAGTATCACAGTGCCCTGTGGTATCATGCTCAGCAGGACATGCTACTGCTATCACCAAAAAATAGCCAGGTGCTCGAATCATGCCTCCAGCAGCCCCAGTGTGCAAGGAGTCTGTGGTCTGGCCACGCCCACATGCCAACAGGCCACACCCCTTTGGAAATGTGACGCATGGTAGCTGGGGCTCTCTTAGACTGAGCAGGGGTGCTGGGTGGGTATTCAGCCCTGTTCTTGAGTGGGTGTGTGGGAATGCCGGTGCCCTGTCTCTCCTAAAATACCTGCTAGCCTAGCTATAGATTCAAACTGAACCCACCACTGAACTGCAGCCACCTCTGGGACAGAGCGTGGCAGCAGTTCAGCAGCCACATGGCACCCCTGCAGCAGGGTAGGGCCTGAGGGAGAATTCTGCATGCAGCTGAACCTGGAAGGAGGAGGTTAGTCTGACTTGTCCAGAGACCAGGGCTAATCTCTGTTCTCCAGCCACAGATACCATGGGATCAGTAATGACAAGTGGTCCCAGGCCGTGCTTTCCCTTTTATTTGAGAGGCAGCAAGCACCTCACCAGTGCAACCTAATGAGCCCCCCACACCCCTCCCTGCAGTGCAGCACCCCCAGCTGAGCCCCCCACACCTTTCCCTGAAACACAGCTCATCACACGCTGCAGCTGGCAAATTGGAGCCATCAGTCATCACGGAGCAGAAGAGATCTTCACCTCTAGAGCCATCAGCTTCCTGCAACACCTGAGTTTTCCTTGCAGGTCTCCCAGCCTGGTCCTAGCCAGCTTTGACCCAGCTTTGCTTTGGAGAGTCAGTGAGCTCCTGGCCCAAGCAGGGCAAAACAGATACCTGACGGGAGAATCCTAAGGGCCAATCTTCCCTAGCAGCCCAGGATGTTCCCAGCATGTGCCAATTCTGGGGTTCCCATGGGGCTGGCCCTGCAGGCGCCGACTCTTGTCTGAAGCCACAGAAGAGCCCAGATGGAGCGAGCAGGCAGAGAACACGGCCCCTCTTTAGTGTAAGGCTGAGGGCAGGCTCAGCTCGCGATTCCGGGGCTGGCAAGGCAGAATGAAATCCTGCTCTGTGCCCTTTGTGCCAGCGTTTCCTCTGGTACAATGACATCTAGTGGCAGGGCCAGGCAGTGGCTAACATTCGAGGAAGAAGGGATTTGGAGTGAAAACTGGAACTGGTTGACTTTATTTTTTTGGTCCGAACAAAGCCATATTCTGAAAGTTTTCTGTAGCCTACAGCAGTTGGGTAGCGTCTCTTTACAGAGGCCAGGAATTCTCTAGTGAGCAGCCTGCCTGGCTGCTACTGCAGAAGCCTAACAGAGCAGCAGTGTATCCATACGCTAGGCCTTGTGGATTTATATACAGCTCGTAAAAACACGGTTATTTGGAAGTGGATAAATTGGAGAGAGTTGTGGATAAATTGGAGAGAGTCCAGCGAAGGGCAACAAAAATGGTTAGGGGTCTAGAACACATGACTTATGAGGAGAGGCTGAGGGAGCTGGGATTGTTTAGCCTGCAGAAGAGAAGAATGAGGGGGGATTTGATAGCTGCTTTCAACTACCTGAAAGGGGGTTCCAAAGAGGATGGCTCGAGACTGTTCTCAATGGTAGCAGATGACAGAACGAGGAGTAATGGCCTCAAGTTGCAGTGGGGGAGGTTTAGATTGGATATTAGGAAAAACTTTTTCACTAAGAGGGTGGTGAAACACTGGAATGCGTTGCCTAGGGAGGTGGTGGAATCTCCTTCCTTGGAAGTTTTTAAGGTCAGGCTTGACAAAGCCCTGGCTGGGATGATTTAACTGGGAATTGGTCCTGCTTCGAGCAGGGGGTTGGACTAGATGACCTTCAGGGGTCCCTTCCAACCCTGATATTCTATGATTCTATGATTCTATGATTCTATGATTCTAAGCCAGCTATGTTCATGTCATCTGGATTCTTAGTATCGTGTAAAGAGCAAAAACACAGCATTTGCAATGGACTTTCCCCTCCCCTCCGCCCCACCTCCAATTTTTCATTTTTTGTTCCACTTTCAGTTTCTGGGCTGATTTATTTTTTTTTGTTTTTTCATCAGCACATTGCGCTATTTGGTCTACTCACCTGGGAGGAGGTTTCCACCCTGCTCCACTCAAACAACATTGGATTCTGCAAATACAAAGTGTTCCTGGAGTGAAAAGCACCGACTCGGGGAACAACCACCACAACCAAGAATTTTATTTTTAAAAGTCTGTCGAAAATTTGAAAGAGGCCAAATTGGTTCAGGTCAGTTCCAAAACCAAGAGGAGGAAAATGCATTCATGATTTTTGAAATGTCCACAAATGGCGGTGTAAAAACACAGCCAAAAAAGACAGCCCCTGCCCCAAAGTGTTTACAAGCTAATGGTATGGAGGCCTGTCCAAATACTCACAGATATTTAAGTGCCTAACTCCCATTGGTCTCAATGGAGGGTAGGCACCTAAACACCTGTGCCTTTGTCAGCAGCCTTTTAATAATCCTTTTGGTGGACAAACTGCTGCTGGAGTAGAATCCTTCCTTTGTTACTGATAATTTGTATAAAAGCCTCAATCCAGATCAGACCACCAGTGTGCGAGGATCTGTACGCACACAGAACCAAAAGGCAGTCCCTGCCCTGTGATGTGTCACAGTGCAGTGGCCGTATCATCAGAATTAAAGCTAGGATCTGCTTCTTCTTCCTTCTTCCTTTATGCCCCTTTCCCTGGTGGGGGTCGCGGCGGCAGCATGGAGAGTAGGGAGGCCCAAACCCCCTTTTCTTCCACAGCATGTTCCAGCTCCTCCTGGGGAAGCTTCACCAGCATTCCCAGGCCAGCCGGGAGATATAATCCCTCAGCGTGTCCTGGGTTGGCCTTGGGGCCTCCGCCCAGAGGGACATGCCCGGTAGAGTTCCAACAGAAGCCTCCTAGGGGGCATCCTTATCCGGTGCCCGAACCACCTCATCTGGTTCCTCTTGATCTGGAGGAGTAGCGGTTCTATTCCAAGGCCCGCCCGAGTAGCCGAACTCCTCGCCCTATCTCGGAGAGGAAGCCAAGCCACCCGGAGGAGAAACCTCATTTCTGCCGCTTATACCAGCAATCTCATCCTTTCAGTCATTACCCAAAGTGCATGACCATAGGTGAGGATGGGGACGCAGAGTGACCTGTAAACCAAGAGCTTCATGCGAGACCTCAGCTCCCGTGTCACCACCACGGATTGGTACAGCGCCCACATTGCGGCCACCGCCCCGATCTGCCAATTGATCTCACACGCACGCTTGTCACCACTCGTGAGCAAGACCCCGAGATACTTGAACTCTTCCACTAAGGGCAGCTGCTCCCTGCTCACCTGGAGAGAGCAGTCTACTGTCTTCCAGGAGGGGACCATGAGGACCTCTGCTTTGGGGGTGCTGATTCTCATCCCAGCTGCTTTCACACTCAGCAGGGAGACGTTCGAGTGCATGTTGGAGATTGCAGTTTGAACAAGCAAGAAGGTGGGGGAGTCAAGTCAGGCCACCTATGTAACCTGGCTGGGCCCAGCCCGAAAAGGAGACGGGAACCCATCTTGCGGGCTCACTACCCGCGAGGTGAAAGGTGGGGGGTCGGGTGCGATGGCAGAATGGCAGCGGGAGGGACAGACTGGCCCTCCGCAATGGAAACAAATGCAGGGATCATTAGTAAAATATTGCCGGGGGGGGATTTGGACAAATGTATGCCACATTTTTCCTGCATGTGAAAAAAACCCACTAAGATTTGTGACATTTTTTCATAGTTTTTCTCTGAAAACTTCCCTCCAAAATTGTTTTGTTAGTTTCCATCACAAACCTATTTTGTTTGATACGTTGTCATGCCGACGCCTTTCTGGATGAGACACTTTAGCCAAACACAGTTTATAAACTCAGTTTATAGGGCTCTAACCCAGGGGAATCTGGGTGAAATATAATGGCCTGTGATATACAGAAGGTCAGACCAGATGGTCTAATGGCCTCTTCTGGCCTTAACACTCAGTGGCTGTATGGATTATTTCTAATTGTCTCCAAATACATTTATGATTGGCCACTTTGCAACACGTGGCGTTTTCTAAAAAAAGTGGGACTGCTCCAGAAATGGAGGGCGTGTCTGGAGAAATCACAGTTTTGGATCATGCATGTTATTGACTTTGGGCAGAAGCAGGAATTTATCCCAGCATGCTGCACAGGGCAAATTATATCCTACATTGTGCAATATCTGGTCTAACATTATCCCCACCATACAGATATTCATGATCAAAGTGGTTAGCCAGTACATATGCAGGGGAACCCAGATCTGATGGTTAAATACATGGACGTCATCGTGAACAATGATTACTGTCCTTCACCCAGACGGACCCAGAGAGTCGCCATTTTTGGATGTTTTTTTCTCACTTGGCATACACAGAACGGATCTGTTCCCGCGGTGACTCCATTGCTGGATGCTGAGGAAGTGGAATTTGGAAGCTTTTTCCAGGGCGTCTTTCTGTCTCATCCCCTTTCTAATCACTCTTCCAGGCATGGAGTGTTAAAAGCCAGGCTCCCAGAACTGAGGACTGGAGTGCCTGATGTGAGATCTCTGCCACCTCCCTGCTCTCTCGCAAGCACTCTCAGCATCAGATGCTACCACAGTTCAGTGCCACGTATCTCTCTTGCTCAGGTTAAAAGCTCCACTCTGTGGTGTTATTGGGAACTCTGCCCTCAGCCATGCAGGCCCCAAGTAAGACATATAAGCATGGGCTTAAGTGGTTTGCAGAATAGGGAGCTGAGAAGTTCCTCTTTTTTTCTCTGGCCATTTTACCAGGAAGATGTTAATTTCTCACTGGTTTGAGGTGCATCCATTTTTGGGTACCCACCATGGCACTGGTTTCCATGGGTGCAGCATCATTGGAATTCAGACCCTGGGTATCTCAAACTGGAGGCGCCCATAACTAGGGACCATTTTTGACAAAATGAGTCCCATTGCAATGAGAGACCTGTTCCCTAAACACACGTCTCCGAGGCATGGTCTGCTCCTTTGCCTCACGCTGACCCTGGCTCTTGAAATCCAGCATCCCCTTGATTTAAGTCCCTTTCATGGAGGAGAGGTCCATCAATGGCTATTAGCCAGGTTGGTATCCCTAGCCTCCATTTGCCAGAAGCTGGGAATGAGCAACGGGGGATGGATCACTTGACGATTACCTGTTCTGTTCATTCCCCCGGGGCACCTGGCACTGGACACTGTCGGAAGGCAGGATACTGGGCTAGATGGACCTTTGGTCTGACCCAGTAGGGCCGTTCTTATGTTATGTTCTTTGTTTTTCAGTACACAGACCAAAAGTCCAGATCCTCAGCTGGGGCAAACAGCTCTGTTGAAGTCAGTGGACTCTAGGCTGGGAACTGGCAGAGCTGGCTTCTATTCCTGGCCTTGGGTGAATTGTTTCCCCACCTGCCCTTTCTCTTGTCTACTGTGAGCTCTTGTGGGACTGCCTGTCACTAGGTGTGTATGTGTGTAGCACCATGGGTACCTGAGCTCAGGAGTGGTCCTCCAGCACTGCTGTAATATAGCAGATAATGGCGCGACTCTGATTTACACCAGTCGAGGATCTGGCCCAAAGCCTTGGAAGGCAGAGGGGAGACGGCATGGCCATTTCAAAACCTTTTTTATTAAAAGAAAGCAAGAGAGACAGCAAGCTCGGGAGCTTTGGGGGTGCTAGTGTGTCTGAGCGCGGGGGAGGGCAGGGCACTGGGGACGTTCTATAGGTCACCCGACATCATGCTGCCCGTAGCTGGTCCTGGTCTTTGCTGCAATTCTCCCTCATTTCCTTTTTATCCATCTACCCTTCCCGTCCATGAGTTTAATCTTTGCATAAATCCCTCAACCTACTGAGTTACCCATCCAAAAGCCATGTTGACCACAGAGCTTGTCCTCATGGGTCCTTCTCCAGCTCATCTACCTACGTATTCAACTCCTTGACATTGCCCATCTATCTCTCCAGCTATGCAGATACACCAGTGCATAGCCCCCTTCCATCCACCCCACGGTCTGTGCACCCAGTCCCTCGCTCCTCTGTACACTTATCGAGCTGCTCCACACTCTTCTGCTTGCATAGTCGTCTTTCTGCAAGGCCGTTCTTCCAACGCTTCATACCATGCACTCCTCTTCCGTTGTCCCGTTCACTCATCCATCTTGTTCTTTGCTCCATCCTTCCATCCCACCCGTTTGCTCCAAAATGACACACCATCCCATGCGTCTATACAATTGATGTCACTGCTATAAAAACCCTCCTCCTGCTCCTTCGCAGAGCGGGCCTCATTCATTTATCTGTACAGCTATAAAATAGACATATGTGTATAAAGATCTGATTTATTACCTGCATATTCACCCCTCGCACACCACTCCGTCACATCTGCAGAATCTCTACCACTATCCATTTTACCCTGTTTTATAGACCCAAATAACTGGGTACATCTGCCATCCATTTGTCTCCCCATTCACTCTTCTCTCTACCTCCTTTGCCAGCTATCACTCTTTCCTCCGTTGATCCCTCCTTCCCAAACACCTGTCGCTTCATGAGTCTCCTTCCTCTCATCCTTCTACCATCCCCCAATCTTCCATTCTGCACCCGAACACTTTGTCCTTGGCTGGCTCCGTCTCCCCACCGCTGAACCATCCCACTACACCTTGGACTCACTCTCCGAGTTGGCCAGGCTGCCGTTCCTCTCCTTATCCCCTGCTTCTTTCTCTGTCCCTTCCTCCACCTTCTCATCCAGCCGGCTGGGGATGGACCAGTAGAGGTGGGCGTCCATGCGGGCCGTGGCCTCGGCCAGTTCCTTGGCGCTGCAGCTGGGCGTGGGCACTTCAAAGGTCTGGTGAAAGCTGTTGTAGTCCACCTCGTAGAAGCCATCCTCCAAGCTCAGCACTGACATGAAGCGATGTCCCCACAGCACCTCGTCCATCAGGTAGGAGCTCCGGGCCTGGCAGGTCATCCCTAGGGAAACAAGCGCAGCACTCATAAGGCAATAAGGCCTAGTCGGGAGGGCACTTGCCTAGGATACAGGAAACCAGGCTTCTATTCCCAGCTCTGAGCTGCTGGACAGCCTTGGGCAAGGCACTTCCCCTCTCTGTGCCTCAATTTCTCCTACTAACCAGTGTCCATTTAGACTGTAAGAGTACGTCTACACTGCAACTGGACACCCAGGATTGACCCATGCCAGCCGACTCTGGCTGCAGGGCTGTTTCATTGCAGTGTAAACATTCAGGCCCTAGGACAGTGCGAACATCTACACTGCAATGAAACAGCCCCAAAGCCTGAGCCCAAGTAAGGGCTCCTGTTGATCATTAGCTTTCCTTAGGGCTACAGCGATCCATAAACCCCCTACAATTATAATGGCTAGTGACAGAAAGCAAAGCTGAGGACAATCTAATAATTATTCAGTGCATTGCAACAGAAGGGGCTAAAGCGAAGCGTCTCCACGAACCCAGCACATAGCACATGGGCACAAAGGTCTGGGTCTCCATCCGCCTGCAATTGGTGGTAGACAGACAGGTTCCTAGAGCTGCCTGCTCCTTTACTGAGTCTACTAAGCTTTTGACCACAGTGATATCATGTAGCAGTGAGTTCCACAGGCTAATTGTGCGCTGCATGGAAAAACATCACCAGGTTCAGTTCTATTCCCTGGGAGTTGCATTCAGTGACATAGGGGGCCAGCAGAGGTCAGGGCATCCTTGGAGAACACCTGCTGTCTGCTGGACCAAGAGACAAGGAGGAGACAATCCTGGGGCAAACATTGGCCAGGAGGTGGGAAGTGCCCCCATTGCTGTTTACAACTGGTTTAGTTAGCACATGTTGAGTGGCACTCAGTGAACTCTGGCTTTGTCTTCACAGCAGGAAAGGGCGAGTTTTCCCATTGCTGTAGCTCTCTTGCTGGGAAATCAGGCGGGAGTCAAGACTGTGGAGTTTTTGCCATCGCTGAAGGAGGTCACACCTGGCTGGGGGAGCCTATAATGTTGACCCTACCTAGCTATATTGAAGTAAAAGCTACAGAGTCTTGTCTCCACTAGGGTTTCACAGTGAGAGAGCTAATTACGTACGTCAATATGTTCGTTATCTCGCTGAAAGAATACGCCAGTTTTGGCAGTGAAAACATGGAGTTGATCTGGAATAGTTCATCAATTTTAAATTCGCACTCGACCTTATTCTGGGTTAATTTTCATGGGCAGACTGTAACATGATCAGTGGACTGGGAATCAGAGGGCCCATGTTCCTTGAAGGGGCTGTTATTGAAGGGACTCTAGGGGAACAGGACACTGGCGGAGTTTGGCTGAAAGCAACTCAGCCACATGGATACAGCACTATATAGGATTTAATACATTTCCACGTGTTCACATGAGCCTGCATCCAGCTTCAGTCATTGCTAATGAAACACAGATAAATTCTCAGGCCTGGGTTACCCAGTTTTTGTCTTGGTATAAAGATGTTCGGTGGGGGGTGTGTGTGTGTGTGATTTTTTTACCCCTATATTTATGCTGGTACAACACAGTTAGGCTGTGGCTACATTGGGAGCGCCGTACTGGTATAGAAACCCCGGTATGTTACACACACAACTCGCTTCTGGTGTGGAAAGAAAAGGAGGACTTGTGGCACCTTAGAGACTAACCCATTTATTTGAGCATAAGCTTTCGTGAGCTACAGCTCACTTCATCGGATGCATACCGTGGAAACTGCAGCAGACTTTATATATACACAGAGAATATGAAACAATACCTCCTCCCACCCCACTGTCCTGCTGGTAATAGCTTATCTAAAGTAATCATCAGGTTAGGCCATTTCCAGCACAAATCCAGGTTTTCTCACCCTCCACCCCCCCACACAAATTCACTCTCCTGCTGGTGATAGCCCATCCAAAGTGACAACTCTTTACACAATGTGCATGATAATGAAGTTAGGCCATTTCCTGCACAAATCCAGGTTCTCTCACTCCCTCACCCCCCTCCAAAAACCTACCCCCATACACACACAGACTCACTCTCCTGCTGGTAATAGCTCATCCAAACTGACCACTCTCCAAGTTTAAAACCAAGTTAAACCAGAACATCTGGGGGGGGGGGGTAGGAAAAAACAAGAGGAAATAGGCTACCTTGCATAATGACTTAGCCACTCCCAGTCTCTATTTAAGCCTAAATTAATAGTATCCAATTTGCAAATGAATTCCAATTCAGCAGTTTCTCGCTGGAGTCTGGATTTGAAGTTTTTTTGTTTTAAGATAGCGACCTTCATGTCTGTGATTGCGTGACCAGAGAGATTGAAGTGTTCTCCGACTGGTTTATGAATGTTATAATTCTTGACATCTGATTTGTGTCCATTTATTCTTTTACGTAGAGACTGTCCAGTTTGACCAATGTACATGGCAGAGGGGCATTGCTGGCACATGATGGCATAAATCACATTGGTGGATGTGCAGGTGAACGAGCCTCTGATAGTGTGGCTGATGTTATTAGGCCCTGTGATGGTGTCCCCTGAATAGATATGTGGGCACAATTGGCAACGGGCTTTGTTGCAAGGATAAGTTCCTGGGTTAGTGGTTCTGTTGTGTGGTATGTGGTTGTTGGTGAGTATTTGCTTCAGGTTGCGGGGCTGTCTGTAGGCAAGGACTGGCTATCACCAGCAGGAGAGTGAATTTGTGGGGGGGGGGGTGGAGGGTGAGAAAACCTGGATTTGTGCTGGAAATGGCCTAACCTGATGATTACTTTAGATAAGCTATTACCAGCAGGACAGTGGGGTGGGAGGAGGTATTGTTTCATATTCTCTGTGTATATATAAAGTCTGCTGCAGTTTCCACGGTATGCATCTGATGAAGTGAGCTGTAGCTCACGAAAGCTCATGCTCAAATAAATTGGTTAGTCTCTAAGGTGCCACAAGTACTCCTTTTCTTTTTGCGAATACAGACTAACACGGCTGTTACTCTGAAACCTGTCAAATAAGTTTGTTAGTCTCTAAGTGCCACAAGCCCTCCTTTTCTTTTTGCGAATACAGACTAACATGGCTGCTACTCTGAAACCTTCTGGTGTGGAGGTAACTGTATCCCCAAGAGCAAGTTACAGCTGTAAAAGTTCAGTTTTGCTGGTCTAGCGGCTGCAGACTTCTGCCAGCACAGCTTTGCCGGTTAGGGATCCAGTGCTGGCAGAAGTCTGTGGTGGAGCGGTCTGATTGCTCACAGCTCCAGTATGAAACTGGAGAAAAGCCTGTTGAGAGTCTTTGGATTACGTTTAGAGGAGAGAGCGACAAGGGTGATGTCGTGGTGGGCGTCTGCTACAGACCACTGGACCAGGGGGATGAGGTAGACGGGGCTTTCTTTGGACAACTAACAGAAGTTTCCAGATCACAGGCTCTGGTTCTCATGGGGGACTTCAATCATCCTGACATCTGCTGGGAGAGCAATACAGCGGTGCACAGACAATCCAGGAAGTTTTTGGGAAGTGTAGGGGGCAATTTCCTGGTGCAAGTGCTGGAGGAACCAACTAGCGCCTCTTGACCTGCTGCTCACAAACCGGGAAGAATTGGTAGGGGAAGGAGAAGTGGGTGGCAACCTGGGCAGCAGTGTCCATGAGATGGTCAAGTTCAGGATCCTGACAAAAGGAAGAAAGGAGAGCAGCAGAATACGGACCCTGGACTTCAGAAAAGCAGACTTTGACTCCCTCAGGGAACTGGTGGGCAGGATCCCCTGGGAGCCTAATATGAGGGGGAAAGGAGTGCAGGAGAGCTGGCTGTATTTTAAAGAATCCTTATTGAGGGCACAGGAACAAACCATCCCAATGTGCAGAAAGAATAAAAAATATGGCAGGCGACCAGCTTGGCTTAACAGAGAAATCTTCGGTGAGCTTAAACTCAAAAAGGAAGCTTACAAGAAGTGGAAACTTGGGCAGATGACTAGGGAGGAGTATAAAAATATTGCTCGAGCCTGCAGGGGTGTAATCAGGAAGGCCAGGGCACAACTGGAGTTGCAGTTAGCAAGGGATGTGAAGGGTAACAAGAAGGGTTTCTCCAGGTATGTTAGCAACAAGAAGGAGGTAAGGGAAAGTGTGGGACCCTTACTGAAAGGGGGAGGCAACCTAGTGACAGATTATGTGGAAAAGCTGAAGTACTCAATGCTTTTTTTGCATCTGTCTTCACAGACAAGGTCAGCTCCCAGACTGCTACACTGGGCAACACAGTATGGGGAGGAGGTGAGCAGCCCTCAGAGGTGAAAGAACAGGTTAACGTCTATTTAGAAAAGCTGGACATGCACAAGTCCATGGGTCCAGTTCTAATGCATCCAAGGGTGCTGAGGGAGTTGGCGGATGTGATTGCAGAGCCATTGGCCATTATCTTTGAAAACTTGTTGCGATCGGGGGAGGTCCCGGATGACTGGAAAAAGGCAAATATAGTGCCCATCTTTAAAACAGGGAAGAAGGAGAATCCAGGGAACTATAGACCGGTCAGCCTCACCTCAGTCCCTGGAAAAATCATGGAGCAGGTCCTCAAGGAATCCATTTTGAAGCACTTGGAGGAGAGGAAAGTGATCAGGAACAAGCAACATAGATTCACCAAGGGCAAGTCATGCCTGATGAACCTGATTGCCTTCTATGATGAGATAACTGGCCCTGTGGATATGGGGAAAGTGGTGGATGTGATATACCTTGACTTTAGCAAAGCTTTTGATATGGTCTCCCACAGTATTCTTGCCAGCAAGTTAAAAAAGTATGGATTGGATGAATGAACTATAAGGTGGATAGAGAGCTGGCTAGATCATCAGGCTCAATGGGTAGTGATCAACAGCTTGATGTCTAGCTGGCAGCTGGTATCAAGCGGAGTGCCCCAGGGGTCTGTCCTGGTGCCGGTTTTGTTCAACATCTTCATTAATGATCCAGATGATAGGAAGGATTACACCCTCAGCAAGTTCATGGATGACACTAAGCTTGGGGGAGAGCTAGATACGCTGGAGGGTAGGGATAGGGTCCAGAGTGACCTATTGGAGGATGGGGCCAAAAGAAATCTGACGAGGTTCAACAAGGACAAGTGCAGAGTGCTGCACTTATGATGGAAGAATCCCAGGCACCGCTACAGGCTGGGGACCGAATGGCTCGGCAGCAGTTCTGCAGAAAAGGACCTGGGGATTAAAGTGGACGAGAAGCTGGATATGAGTCAGCAGTGGGCCCCATTGCCAAGAAGGCTAGTGGCATATTGAGCTGTATTAGTAGAAGCATTGCCAGTAGATAGAGGGAAATGATTATTCCCCTCTATTCGGCACTGGTGAGTCCACATCTGGAGTATTGTGTCTAGTTTTGGGCCCCCCATTACAGAAAGGATGTGGACAAATTGGAAAGAGTCCAACGGAAGGCAACAAAAATGATTAGGGGGCTGGGGCACATGGCTTACGAGGAGAGGCTGAGGGAACTGGTCTTATTTAGTCTCCAGAAGAGAAGAGTGAGGGGGGATTTGATAGCAGCCTTCAACTACCTAAAGCGGGTTCCAAAGAGGACGGAGCTCGGCTGTTCTCAGCAGTGGCAGATGACAGAACAAGAAGCAATGGTCTCAAGTTGCAGTGGGGGAGGTTTAGGTTGGATATTAGGAAAAACTATTTCACGAGGAGGGTGATGAAGCACTGGAATGGGTTACCTAGGGAGGTGGTGGAATCTCCATCCTTAGAGGTTTAAGGCCCGGTTTGACAAAGCCCTGGCTGGGATGATTTGGTTGGTGTTGGTCCTGCTTTGAGCAGGGGGTTGGACTAGATGACCTCCTGAGGTCTCTTCCAACCCTAATCTTCTATGATTCTATGACCTGGACTTAGAGTGGTATAAAGGTGCTTTATGATCTAAAGATGAAAAGTGCTATATAAAAGCTAGGTATTAATTATTTTACCAGCATAGCATTTTCACCTTCTCGTGTGGGAATAGTTTCACCAGGATAAGCACATTTATATCAATATAATGTGCCCACCATCAGAGGATTGGGCTCCTATCTGCATTTTAGGCACCTAAATACCTTTAAAAGTCCAATCCCTAGATACAGCAATGATGTAGGTAGGATAAGAAGTAGGACAGAATAGAATAGAACCCAAACTGCGAGGCCCTGCTGTGTTTCAGCTCAACTCCCATAGCAGGACTTAGGCTGCCTGGTTCTAGGACTCACCACAAACATCTGTGTCCTGGAATGAGCACTCGGGGAGAGTCCAGACCAGCCTGTGCAAATGTGTTAATTATCTTGAGTTAATTGACAATCAATTTACTTGAGCTATAACCTCTTCTGTAGCAGGACTTACCTGCAGGGGGAAAAACTAAGGGGTGAATTTAAATGGGTATAACCTTCATATGGACACTTATCTCAGTATAAGCAGGGTCTTTTTCAGTTTAGCTTATGTCACTTGGGAAGGGGGTTAAAGATAAACCAAACAACAACCACTCTTGTACTGGAGTGCTGCATGTCCACTTGGCGAGGTACACCGGTATAACTCGAGGGGGTTTTAACTGTCCAGGTCCAATGATAGTGATATGACTGATAACGCTTTCCTATGTAGACAAGCCCCCGAAGTTTTTGTGGAGAACCTGGGACTGGCTTTGGGTTTGTAATAAACCCTTTGGGAGGAGAGAAAAGATCTGTACGATCCTAGATTCTGAGCCCAGAAGGGACTAGCTTGACCTGCTGAAAAACTATAGAACTATAGTTAGGCTATAGTCAGGCTATAGAACTTCGCTGGATTAATTCCTAGTTGAACTAGAGTAAATCTATTACAAAAATATCCAGTCTTGATTTAGAAATTGCCAGAGATGGAGAATCCCCCACAGCACTTGGCACATTGTTCCAATGGGTAATTACCCTCACTGCTAAAAATGTGCACCTAATCTCCTGTCTGAATGTATCTAGCTTCAGCTTCCAGCCATTACATCTTGTTATACCTTTGTCTGCTGGACTGAAGAGCCCATTATCAAATGTTTATTCCTCATGTTAGACAGTGATCAAGTCACCCCTTAGCGTTCCCTTTGTTAAGATGAATAGATTGAGCTCCTAGAGCCTATGACCACAAGGCAGGTTTTCTAATCCCTCAATCATCCTCTTGGCCCTTCTCTGAACCCTCTCCAATATATCAACACCCTTCTTGAATTGTGGGCAGCAGAGGTGATAGAATGGAAAGAGAAGTAGTGAGAGAAAAGAGAAACAACCAGTGGGTAATCGTGAAAGAGTCTGAAAGCAGAATGGGAGAAAGATAGTGAAAGAGTGAGAGAAAGTGAAATTGATCAAAAGGAGCGAAAAATAAGTGAGAGAAGAGAGAGTAAATGAGAGGGTGATAGTGAAAGAGGAGAATGGGGAGGGGGCTGTTTGGAACTGGAGGTTATGTTGCAGTGTGCACATCATGTACTCAGCTAGTTGGCATGGCCCGGCGCTGCCATCCATTCCTCTTACACTTGCATTCACTCCAGCCATTCAGAGGGATTAGCCTTGTATAATCATGATCAATCAAAGCATTAAGCTTCAGCCTGGATAAAAGATACATGGATCCTAACTAATGCTGAAATCCCTGGGAGAGGCAGCCTGGCCCACCCTCTCGGAGGTCAGAGCGCAGACTCCGTCGGGACGCAGAGAAGAGCTTGTTGGGGCCCAGACAAGATGTAAGGAGGCGAAATTCCCATTGGGCTAGTGCCCCAATAGGGGGCGGGGTGGGGAGGGAGCACGTGGAAAGAAAAGATGATCAGCTTCCAAAATTAGGGCCAGAGAATCAGTGACACACTCAGTGCACATGACAGCAGGTGACCAGGGTTTATGGGCTTCATGCCCATCCTGCTGGGGCACTGCCAGTATCATCCAATCCCAGGAACACCCCCCTGCCCGTCCCCCCTTACACTGGTTGCAGGGCACATAGGGAGAGGGCATCATAGCTCATCATGGAGCATCAGTGAAGTACCAGGGCCACCTACAGGTGCAAATGTGCCATGCACCCCTTTGTTTACAGCTCGCTTCTGCAACCACGTCCCCAGCCTAGCTGGTGTTTCCAATGCACCCGTCACCATGGTATCTGGGACCGCTTATATTTGGGGCAGAGGCTGCCCTTTGCCTGGTGACACTGCCCACTGGGAAGGGTCAAAATACAGGCTGCTGGTTTGCTTTCAAAGGGCAGATCAGAGCCTGGCCAGAGAGACAGATAATCCCTGGGAATGTAGTGTTCAGAAAGGATCCAGCTGCCGTGTGTCTGACTCTTCTTCCCCCCTCAGTTGATAACCATCAGCAATAATAACTGAGTGCCCAGCTGGTGAATCAAGCGCCCGCATGTGAAATTCAAATCCTGTACATATGCAACCACCAGCAACATGCAACCACCTCTGAGGCAGGGGCATCATTTCAGAAACATTCAGGGGTAGGGCCATGTTGTGTGTCAGCATATGGAACATGACATGTGATTATATTGTATCTGGCAAAGTCAGGGTGGGGAGTGGAAGAGATAATGGAATATACAGACCTGTGAAAAGTCGGCGGGGGGGGGGAACCAAGTTTAGGGGAGCAACTGTCCCCTTGCTCCATAGCAACTAACACCCTTACTCTGGGGCGGGATGCCATTTGACAGTCATGCTCATTGCATAGGCATACACAGCTCCTTTCATCTGGCTGGATCCCACCAGAGTGCACCAGTTTCATCGTGCCCTCATGTCAGAGGGCACAGAGGCAGCATAGTCCATAGGATGGAGCAGAGACCTGGGACTCTGAAGATCCAGGTTCTGCTCCTAGCTCTATACTGTGTGACCTTGCACAAGCCCCTTCCCTGCTCTGTGCCTCAGTTTCCCCATCTGTAAATGGGGGGTAATGATGCTCTGTTTTGAGCAGAAACTTCAGGGACAATTTTGTAGGATCGTTATGATGATGGTGCTGTAATGTCACTGTAACATCCAAGACTGGCCCCCTGGTCCGCTACGTGCTGTGCGTCCACCTACCAAGAGGCAGTCCCTGCTGTGAAGACACTGCAAATAGACAAGACAGACACAGGACGGGAGGGGACTGAGAGGCACAGGCCTGCGCAAGGTCACACGCCATAGCTCGGGTCTCCTGATTCCCAGGGCAGGGAAGTGGCCTAACCACTCACCCACACTGCTTCTCTCGCAGCCTACCGCCTTTGTTCCATAAGAGTTCTGATGCAGCTGTAGGCTTGCCAGAAAGACCACAGGGCCGGAGAAGTCGGGGGCTGATCCCCAGTCAACCCTCCTATGAGGGAGGCACGTAGCTCTCGCCCAGGGGATGCATCTGCTCTTGACCTGCTCCTACCCTCGCTCAGAGCCAGCCAAGAGGCAGAATTCTCCACTGGTGACATGGGCCTGGGTTGCCGTGGTGACGAACGTTGCACTTAACGGCAGGGTTACATAACTCCCCGTGATGTGACGGGGCGAGGAACAGGTTTAAAAATAAAAGCTGCTGCTCCCATGTCCAGGAGCAAGGGACGAGGGGGAGAGAATGGACAGGAAGGCCGTGAGCCCTGGGAAGATGGGGCCCTGGGGAGAATTTTTTCAACAAATCCCCAGGAGGCAGGATCCTGTCCTTCATCATCTCTGTGCTGCCCAGAGCATGGCAGCCAGGCTGGGCTGCGGCTGAGGCCATTGCTTGGTCTCCCCTCTTAGCCAAAGTGCCACTGGAAAATTTCCACAGAACGCCCGGGATTTGACACTATAAGAATGAGACCTAGCACATCTCCTCTGTCGCTTTCAGAGCAGCTCAGGATCCTTGTCCCCCTTTCGCAGCTGGGCAAACTGAGGCAGAGGGGTGACGTGAGCTGCCCAAAGTCACCCAGCCAGCCAGTGACAGAGGCCGAGAGAGTTCCCGGGTTTCCTGAGTCGCTGTCCAGTGCTCTGTCCGCTAGAACACACTGCCGGCCATTTTGGCTGTTTCCATCAGTGTTTAGATGGCTGGGGCATGGTCTCTGGGTTAGAGTTTAGAGACCTGGATTCTAGTCCTACTGACTCACTGGGTCGCTTCAGGCAAATCTCTTCCCCTCACTGTGCCTCAGTTTCCACACCAGTATCCTGGTGAGACTACAACCTCACTGTGTCTGCCTTGTCTAGTCAGACTGTGGGCATTTCCAGACAGGGACTGTATCCAGCGCTTAATTTGTAATGAAAGAAGTCCCAGGGCTCAAGCAATTAGGTGCGGGGGGGCTCAAGCAATTTTTTTACTTTTATAACTGACATGGGAAGCCCAGAGGTGCCGGGGCTCTGAACTGCCAAGCCTAGAGGTGCCGGGGCTCAGCCCTGGCACAAATTAAGCACTGACTGTGTCTCATTATGCGTCTGTGAAGCACCCTCCACAATAGGACCCTGATCTTGGTTAGAGTTTGTGCAGTGTCAAACCCAATGTGGCCCCAATCTCAGTCAGGATCTGGGCTGCACCTGGCACAATGGGGACCCTGATCTCAGCTGGGGTCTGTGCAATTCCTGGGGCAATGGGAGCCCTGATCTTAGTTGGGTCTCTGCAGTGCCCAGCCCAATTCGGGGGGTCCTGAGCTCAGACAGGCTCTGGGTAGTGCCCAGCACAATGGGGCCCTGACTTCATTTGGTGCCTCTATGTGCCACTGCAATACAAATCACAATTCGCTACCTACTTCATAGCAGTTCTGTGAGGGTTAACAGACGTCTGAAAAGTGCTTTGAACATACAACCCCCATACTGAAATGCAAAGCCCAGCAGTTCTCAAACTGTATTCTGGGAAGGCCTCGTGGTCTGTGGGCAGATGGCTGGGCACAAGGTTCTGGCTGCTGTAACACTTGCTCCGGATGCTAGATTGTGCCAACAGACAGCTAGAATAAAACCTGTGCCCGCTCTGTATCTCTCCCAGAACGCCACGTCTCTGAGGTTCACAAAAGGAGGGCCCAGGGGCTGCTGTCGCTATGGACCTGCAAAAGGAAAGGTTGCAGCACTCCCTGGCTATCTGCCGCTGCTTATCTGGCCCCATCATGGCAGACCCTGAGTGCCTCACAAACCTCAATGAATGTAGCCTCACATCACCCATGGGGGGCAGCATTATTAGCCCAGCTTTAAAGGGTAGTGTGGTCGAGTGAATAAAGCACTGACCTGGCGCTCAGGAGACCTGGGTTTTAGTCCCATCTCTGCCACTGACCTGCTGCATGACCTTGGGCAAGTCATTTCCACTCTTGGTGCCTTGGGTTCTTTGCCTGTCTAATCTAAATCAGGAACTGTTTGGGGGCAGGGACTGCCTCTATGTGTCTGTGCAGCATCCGGCATGATGGTGCCGTGGGGCTTCTAGGCACTACCCTACTATAAATAATAATCGTCACAGTGTGACAGATGGGGAATCTGAGGTGCGGAAAGGTCAGGGTTTACATTTTTGAAAGGGAGAAGTGATCTGGCGGGGGAGGGGGCTGAATTCGTGACAGGAGCTGGATTTTCAGTTGCGGGGGGTGGGGGGGGGTCAGCACTCAAAGCCATTAGTCACAGCTGAAAACTAAGAGCTATGTGTCTTTAAGGGTCACGCAGGGAGCCTGTGGGAGCCCCAGAAATTGAATCCCGATCCCCCGAGCCCCTGTCCAGTGCCTTAATCACACAGCCACTGCCACCCGAAGAGCCCTCTTCACTACAGTGCACGTCCTGTTCGATTACATCGATCAGCGGCCAATGGAACTGGTGCGTAACAGCGAAGAGAACAGCTAGCTAGCACTGCAGCACAGAAGTGCCCGCTTCAGAGCAGAAGGCCTCCAGCACCCTGAGCAGCACAGATTTCATTTACACAAAGGCTCCAGGTCATTAACAGGGAATAAATGACGCATTCCCACCACCAGCTTCTGTCAATGGTGTGATGGTTTATTGCCTGTACTTGACATGAAGCTTCAGAATAAAGGAGAATTGTTTTTAACTTCTTCAGAGTAATGGTGATTCATTCCCTACTGATTGAATAAAACAGGAATTGCTGTTTATTTAATGATCTTCTCTTAGGGTTCCTATTTCTTCCAGCTGTCCTTTTTTTTTCTTTTTCGTTTTTAATTAACTAACTCAAATGCACCCAATATATTATTATCTGGATAAAGGTAGTGCTTACAGACCATAACCAAGATCAGACTGAGAGTGGGGCCCCACTGTGCCAGGCGCTGCACACAGTCCTTCCCCGAAATCAGTGCCCCATCGTGCCAGGCACTGCACAGACATACAGGGATAGACAGTTCCTGCCTGAAAGAGCTCACAGTGTAAATTCCCATTTTACAGCTGGGGAACCTGATGCCCAGTGAGAGATTGTGACCAATCCAAAAATCAAAGGGAGTAAGTGGCAGAGCCAGAACTGAACCCAGATCACATAGCTCTGAGCCAGTGCCTTGTACCCATGATCTGTGTAAGCATTTTACCTCTACCTTCATGGGTTATCAGAGGGTTTTGTACCAGTGGCCTGGATCCCACTTTTAGCATTGCAGCACAGACCTCTCTCAACCTCTTGAGCAAAAGGAATAATTCCATTAGCTGTCAGGAGTAGTAGGTTGTTATCCTTTAAGTGGCTCTGTTGCTTCCATTGCTATATGGATGAGATGTGACCAGGAATGAGGCAGGAGGTGAGCTCCAGGGGAGATCAGGAGTGAGGCTGACAGAGATGGCAGAACACCAGACAACCACAGGCTTCTTTGGAGTTGGATCGCAAAGAGGCTACATATGTGGGGAGGAAACCAGACGGCATGGGGAGGAATGTAATAGGCTGGCACACTCCCCACTGTGGATCCAGCTGGGGAATGGCAAGTGAGCTTTCTCAACTCACTGAGGCTAGGAGGCACTGCCCGCCCAGAAACAAGACAAATAGGAGCAGGCTGTCTGGGGAGGGAGCACCTAGGGTGTGGGCTGAGCAGTCCTGAGGTAGAATCCCAGGTGAGCCCAGCCTGGGGAAAAGTCTTGGTCTGGATTCCTATGGGCAAAAAAGGACACACCCCGCCCCTGTAAGTGATGTGTTCTGACCCAGTGCAGCTGCTCAGGGGTGCAAGTGGAGCAGCCACATGCTCACCTCCAAGTTAAATGCTGCCCAAGACCTGGATTGGATCCAGCCTGGGCCCAGGACGAACTCACTCTGAACCTTGTCCCTAAACTGGCTGGGAAAGTGTGAACCTAGGATAGGCTCAAAACCTGGACTGGAGTTTGTGTGAGACTAGAACGGACTCAGTCCAAATATGGTCCCAAAACTGAACAAGAACTAGTGAGAGTCTGGATTAGGCCCAAATCTGGACTAGATCCAGGGCAAGACTGGGGCAGATTCAAGGTAAACCCTGTCCCCAAACCAGCATTAGCCTGGGTTAGGCCCAAAACCCATCCTAGTCCAGTATGATCCTGGGGGACCCCAGGCAAAACATCTTACCTGTGGCCTCCACCATCCCTTCCAAAATGACGACAATCTCAAACTCATCCTTCGCCAGCTGCTCCCTGGAGACCTCCCAGAAGGGGCTGTGCTCATTGATCTCGTGGCTGATGATGAGGGGCGAGACCAGGAAGAGGCGGTCATCGCCCGTCTCGAAGCCCACGTTGATGTCTGTCTGGTTGAGGGGGATAAACTCCCCCTCCTGGGTCTGCTTGGACTTGATCAGCTTGGCCCGGATGGAGGCCTCCACAATGTGGGAGCTGCGCAGGTCCCCAACCCGGAACATGAGGCACAGGTGGTCGTCGCGCAGCGAGACCACGGCGTGGGAGGAGAAGACGAGGGTCTCGGCCCGCTTGTTGGGCTGGGAGATCTTGACGAACATGCAGCCCACCATGAAGGCGTTGACCATGGAGCCCAGGATGGCCTGCAGCAACAAGAGGATGATGCCTTCAGGACACTTGTCTGTAATGACCCGGTGACCATAGCCAATGGTGGTCTCCGTCTCAATGGAGAAGAGGAAGGCCGAGACGAACCCATTGAGGTTGTTGACACAGGGCGTCCAGGTGTGGTCCTCCAGGTGGTCCAGGTCGCCACGGCAATAGGCAATGAACCACCAGATGAGGCCAAAGAAGAGCCAGGTGATGGCATAGGCCAGGGTGAAGACCAACAGGCTGAAGCGCCACTTGAGGTCCACCAGGGTGGTGAAGATGTCCGTGAGGTAGCGGTAGGTCTCCCGCACGTTGCCGTGCTGCACGTTGCACTTGCCGCCCTTCTCCACATACCGCTGGCGCCTTTTCTTCTTCTCGGCCTTCTCCCGCTCGTTATCCCTGCGGAGCCGCGCTGAGGCCTTGGACGGGCGGGAACAGAGCGGGGGCTTTGCCTCACTCACCGGAGTCTCGGGGATGGTGGAGAAGCCAGAGTTCTCCTTCGCCATCTTAGCACCCTGGAGGCTAGCTGCCCCGGCCAAGCTCCTTAGAGTCTGAGGGAGCAAGCAGGACACTGGGGATAAATAGATGCACCCCCCACTTTCCCAGTAAGGACACTTAACTCTTATAGCGCTGAGGACCTACAGACCCACCTCCAGTGCTCCCTCTACCCCCCACTATGGTGTCCCAGCTCTTCGATCAACTCTTGATTATCTCCCTGGTGACCCCTAACTCCCCTTACTCCTCAGGCTTTCCCTCAACTCCTGATTGCTCCCCTGGTGCCCCCCAACTTCCCTGAACCCCAGACCCAACCCTGACTGCCCCCCAGCAGCTCCCAAACTCCCCGCAACCCCCCAGACACAACCCCAACTCCTGATTGCTCTCCTGGATGTTCCCCAACTCTCCTCAACCATCCCAAATCCAACTCCAACTCCTGACTGCCCCCCAGTGACCCTCAACTCCCCTCAACCCCATCCCCCCCGAACCCAACCCCAACTCCAGACTTCCCTCTTGCAACCCCCAACGCCTCTAAACCCCCTCAGGCTTATCCCCCAACTCCTGATTGCCTTCCTGGTGCCCCCTGACTCCCCTCAACCCCAGACCAACCCCTAACCCCTGATTGCCCCCAGTGACTCCAACTCTGCATAACCACCCTTCCAGGTCCACCCCCAATTCCTGATTATCTCCATGGTGCCCCCCACTCCCCATAGCCCCCTAAATCCCTCCCAACTTCTGATCTTGCCTTCTAGCCCCCACTCAAAATACAGCCCCTCAGAGCCCCAACCTGGCTCCCGCTCCCCTTCCATGGGCCTGGCTTCCTGCCAGCTCCCTTCCCTGAGCTGCCCCCACACTTGCCCTGTGCCACCCCTCCTGGGCTATGGGCTGCCAGCATGGCTCAGTGGTGAGGGCCCCAGGCTCTGCCACTGATTGCCTGGCCTTGGGTAAAGTCCCTGTGCCTCAGTTTCCCCCTCCCTCTGTGCAACGGAGGGTGATAGCACTCATCCTGCTGCTCAGGGCACTCTGGGGTAGAGGGAGGAGTGAACAGAGCAGAGACATTTAGGGATGATTTAGTTGGGGATTGGTCCTGCTTTGAGCAGGGGGTTGGACTAGATGACCTCCTGAGGTCCCTTCCAACCCTGATATTCTATGATTCTATGATTAGCAGAGCCTTGACGGGAGGAAGAAGCCAGTGGCCGTCCCCACCAGCCCCTCCCCAGCGCCCGTGGCTGAGCTGGCTAATGTACTCAGGAGCTCACCAGGGGGTAGTCGGCATTGCAGCAGAATTGGCATTGTTCAGCATGCAGACTAGCAGGGGGTGGGGTTCCATCCTAGGATCCTCTAGCACTGTCTGGGTTTCTGCACAGCAGAGGTACACGTCATTTACCCAGTTACCCCACCTCACTTCTGAAGGGCTGGGGCAAGGCTGATCTCCTCTCGGACTGGTGGAGAGCATCTCCAGGGCCCCTGGAGTCCTGCTTCCTGAAGCACCCTCTGCAGAGCTCAGACGAGGGGGGTCATTTATCACAGTAGTTTCTGTGATGTGGATACGGATCAAAATAAAACTCTGATGTGAAGAGGCTCCAATGCATGGCACCTCCCATCACCGAGCTCTGGGGACTGAACTGAGACCTACAAACTCATTGCACTGAGCCCATGGAGCAGCCGTGAGGCTCAGGTGACTTTCAGTCATTAGAGAGCACGTAAACCACTGACTGAAACTGCTTTGGAGTGTGTCCACTGGGATTAGGCCCAAAATTTAGATATTGTAAAGGGGGGGAAATGAGTTTTAATGAGCTAGATTTTGGGGATCCAGTTTTTAGTCTCTTCACAGGCAAAACTCCTGTTGAGCTACAGTGATTTAAAAAAAAAAAAAAAAACCCTGCATCAGAACTGGACCAAAACTTCAGGATTTAGCTCAGCACAAACAGAAATGTGAGATCCTCATCTGGGAGTCTGTGTCCAGTTTTGGGCCCCACACTACAAGAAGGATGTGGAAAAATTGGAAAGCGTCCAACAGAGGGCAACAAAAATGATTAGGGGACTGGAACACATGACTTATGAGGAGAGGCTGAGGGAACTGGGATTGTTTAGTCTGAGGAAGAGAAGAATGAGGTGGGATTTGATGGCTGCTTTCAACTACCTGAAAGGGGGTTCCAAAGAGGATGGATCTAGACTGTTCTCAGTGGTAGCAGATGACAGAACGAGGAGTAATGGTCTCAAGTTGCAGTGGGGGAGGTTTAGGTTGGATATTAGGAAAAATGTTTTCACGAGGAGGGTGGTGAAGCACTGGAATGGGTTACCTAGGGAGGTGGTGGAATCTCCTTCCTTAGAGGTTTTTAAGGTCAGGCTTGACAAAGCCCTGGCTGGGATGATTTAGTTGGGGGTTGGTCCTGCTTTGAGCAGGGGGTTGGACTAGATGACCTCCTGAGGTCCCTTCCAACCCTGATATTCTATGATTCTATGATCCTGAGCACAGCATCTCTAGGCTGGTGTGCCGCAGAACCAGGATGTGCAACTGACCAGAAAGACAACCGTGAAACTGACTAGGATGCCCTCAGCTGAATGACCTGCAGAAAATCAACCAAACAGCATCCACAGCGAACAGTGAATGGGAGCATTCACAAGCGGTATGGCCTTGACTCTCCCCAGCCCTGCATACTGATGAGCTGATGATGTTTTACATAAAGTTTGCCCAGGTGTAATAATAACACCTAATTCTTACATAGTGCTTTTCTCCAGTAGTCTCAAGGCACTTTACAGAAGAGGTCAGTATCATTATCCTCATTTTACGGGTGGGGAAACTGAGACACAGGGAGGCCAAGTGGCTTGCCCAAGATCACTGAGCAAGCCAGTGACAGAGCCAGGAATAAAGCAAATATCTTCAGAGTGTCCGTCTAGAGCTCTGTCCACTAGCCACGCTGGGTGCAAGGGAGGGGAGAATTAAGACCTTTCTGTTTTAATAACCGCAAATGTCAGTAACACAGTGGTGAGGTTTGGGCCCCTCTGAACTGCTGCTTAGCAACCCCCACAATTGCTCCCTGCAACACACTGATTCCCCAATGTTGCTACACAGCATCCCTCCCCCGTGCCTTCCCCCTGCTGTCTGCAGCACAATGTGCCCTCTCACTGCACTGGGATCAGCAGGGGCTCAGAGGGGAGGGTGCCCCTACTGTATCACCAGCACCAATTCCTGCAGTTCCTGAGTTCTTCCAGCAGTCTCCCCTCCACACAGTGACAAGGCTGCTTAGCTGGAGAACTAACCAGGCTACAACTGGAGGGATCTTTGCAGGGTCTTGTAAGCCTCACTGAATGAGCCTCTTCATATGCCTGAGTGGAGGAAGCTGAAGACTGGGAGGGGCCTGGGCAAATCCCAAGTAGCTGGGCTACACAGGTGAGGGGGTTGTCAGGTGCACATCCAGGTCCAGAGCCCTCCCATCCCACCCCACCCCAGTCACAGCTCAGGCACCCTCCCTGTCTCTCCTCACCGGCTGAGTGCCTCATTGGAGAGATGAGCTGCGGCTGGACTCCCTTCAACCCGCAGGGAGCTGAGAGCAGCGGTGGGAGGGGGTGGGGAGAAGGGAGGATGACAACCTCTCTGCAGGGAGGGAGGCCTGGAGATCTCAACCCTGTGACAAGGACCCAGGCAACTCGATTGCAGGCACCGCTAGGCTGCATGGTTGGAGTGAGCCATGGTCACAAACAGCCAGGGGCCACTAGCTGGCTGTGAGTCTGTCCTCCCAGCCCCCCCTCTCCTCAGCGTGAGCTCAGGGGTGTTCTTCACTGGCCATCCTCTGGAGAGGGGGCTTCCCTCAGGAGAGGTGCATGCTGAGCAGATGCACCCCCACTTCCCTCCCTGCTAACATCTCCCACCTGCCTGAAGCCAATTCAGCCTTGCCTGGACCCAGAGCTCACACCTGGAGCCACCTTGCCCCACTCCTCATTGTAAGCCTGGCTCAGCGCCCCCATCTGCACTGTAACAAACAATAGGAGCTAGGGTTAGAACAGTGGCTCCTCATCTCCAAAAGCCCAGGCCTCCACTGCTTGAGCTAATGGAGGGCTCCCTGAGTCACCAGCAGCAGCAGTAGTAGAGCCTTTATCCTCTTGGGGTCAGCGATGAGGGAAGCTGCTGCCTCACGGATGGCAACAGGGCTCAAGGCTGCAGCTTACTGCTCTGTGCGGAGGCAGCTGCTCAGATGGACTCAGAGCCAGCTGCAGCTTTGGCCCAGATCCCAACCCTTTTCTATTTTCGGTCAATTCCCACTTGGCCTTGATGCCCCCTTTCCTTGCCCTGGAGAGGTCACCCCATCTCAGCATGAACCTCGTGCCATTTCCATCCCCTTTTCCAGGCCAAAGTGCTTTGGAGACAGAAGCGAACCCAACCCTCGAACTGCCTAGGGGTCACCACTGCGGGGCAAAGTCTCCCCTCCCTCTCTGAGCTGCAGGGTGCAGCAAGAGCCCACCGTGCAGAGGGGCAGGGCAGGGGGACTTACAGGCAGGGACTTTGCAGGGGGGTGGGACACCTGTCTAGTCTCCAAGTCCCCTGCAGGGGGAGAGCTGCCACCGTGCAGGCTACAAAAGCTACTAGAGCTGGGGGACTCGCTCCTCCACTCCCATCCAGGGCTCCATGGAACACCCCACCAGCCACCCTCCAGGTCCCCACTCTCTGGTGTGATGCAGTGATCCAGCCGCACCTCCCAGTCTCTTCTGATGACAGTGAAGTACAGACCCATAAGCCTCACTGGAGGGCCATAAGCCCCTCTGCCCCCTGCAGAGCATCCTGACCTCTAGCATTCGAGACATGGCTCCCCCAGGTCTGGTCTGGGACCGTGCCCCAGTGCGCCGGGCACAGCATGGGCAAGTTAGTGATGGGGGGCTGAGAAGGAGCAAATGTCAGTCAAATCCTCCAGACTCGGGCGCTGGGGAATCTTTATACACTCGTGACAACAAAGGACTCGTATCGCTGGCTAGAGCTGGGGAATACTGTGGATGCCTCATGGTATTGACCCCCAGTACCCTGGCTATTCCTGTCCTGACCCCCCACTCCTGCTCGGCTGATGCTCCAAAATCCAGGTTTGCAGAACCCCTGCTGTTCCCGTCTTGGGTTCCTGCCAAAAGCTTTGCTGGTGCCCCTCAATCCCAACTCAAGCCCCACCCCTGCAATCTTAGCCCTAAGCTCCATATACACAGAGCTCTGCCGGTCCCCCTCAATCCTGAGCCCTTGCCCCCTCACTATGCCTGTCCTGGGCTCTCCATCCACGCATCTCAATGCTGACCTCTGCCCAGGTACATGATTCACAGCAGCACCCCCTGCTGGAAGGGGAAAGGGGATGACCACAGGTTGCCCGGCGTGCTCTGTGGTGCAGTGAACTCAGCTCTGGGACACGGCATTGAACATTCATTCCACGCTTTTCATAATGAGGAGAGTCCAGCTGGGGAAGCTTGGCCTGGGGCCTTGGTAATAAATATTGACTTTGCATATGAAGATAATGGGGCTGTTTGTGCTTCTTATGCTGCAAAAGCACCCAGGCACCATGCCACTGCCTCAGCATTTGTCCCCCCGCACATTACTTCTCACCCTCGGTTAGTCCTTGGGAGGTTCCTGCCACTGGGCTTTCCCAGTGTCGATTACATGCAACCAATTCCATTGCAAAAAACCCACACAGTGGCCGCTACTGGCCCAGCCTAAAAACCACCTGGTAGCATTTCTAAAGCGGCTCCGGTCCTGACAAAGACAGCAGAACTTTGCGAAGTGCAGCTTCCATTAGACACACACACACCGAGAGTTGGTTTAGACACACTGAGTATCAGCTAGAACAATTTGCCCAACAGTGACATGCAACCACCTTTGGGGAGTGCTGCGGAAGCTGCAAAACAGCGCACAGCAACGCTGCCTGAAAGCTGGATATCTGGCAGGAAAAAGTTGAGGGGTAACTTCTCCAACTGAAACTTGGGTGTGGTGGAGCAGCAAAGAAGAGTCTGAGCAGGAAAACCATCTGCCAAGCCCTGGAGCAATGAGATCTTTTAGGGGGTGCCCCTCTGACATGCTGGGACCTGCAATTCCCACGGAAGTCAGCACCCCATAGTGTCCAGGTCTGTGTCCCTCATCCAATAGATGGTGCCTCCAGCAGTGAGGCAGCCCAGAGCACTGTGCTAGGCCCTGGTCCTAGCTCGGAAACTCCCCGGATCTTGGCCTCGGGCAAGTATGTCAGGGCCAGAGTCAGGTCTCATGTGCTGCCACTCACAACCACTCTGTGCCTCAGTTTCCCCCACTGGTAAAATATTCAACCTCGTGCTAAATGCAGTAGAATTGGTTACCGCTAGGGTGCACACACACATACACTGACATACAACACACACACATCATACATACCACACAAAACCAAAACACACACATATGAGCAAAACATACACAATCAAAAATATACAGACACATACAAAGAAAGATAAAATGCACACACACACAATAAACACACACAATAAACACACACACAGCACTCAGACATGCACATACTCAAACAATAGCACAAACACACACAAGATATGTATATACACACACAAAACACACACACACAAACATACCCAAACACGCACACCCTTACTTGTGAGCATTAATTTTTTAGCACAAACATCCTGTCACTATTTTCACAGACTTCCATGGGAAAAGGCTCAGCATCCCGAAATCTCACCGAATAAAGACAGGTTTACCAATTTGGGCCTCATGAAATGTTCTGGTGACTGATCTCACACCCATCCCCGTGACTCATGCCCCCCAGCCCAGCTCTAGCCCATGATGGAGCTTTCCCTAGGTATGTCTGAGGCTTGCTGTGTTGTATCAATATTATTCAACCCCATGTGTCTTTTTCTGGGGGTTGGCGGCTGGAAAGCAGCATCTGCCAGAGACGTAACTGGCAATTTTACCCACAGTGGGCTCTGAACCAATCACGGGACAGATGATAAGATCTTACCATACATTTGAGTTGCAAAACCCTTCTCTGTACTGTACATAGAGGCAGTACATGACCCAGTCCTATGGGAGGGGTATGAGACAGCTGCCAGTGCACCAGGGAAATTGACAATTTGGCCACAGAGAAAAACATAAGTCCTTGAGTAAGGACCCTCCTTATTCATCCCTGGGGGGATTAGAACCAGGACCTTTAGCTGTAATGGGGAGGGGGAATTTCAAAAGCACACGGCACTGGCTTCATGCTGCTCTCTCGGCAGTCAGTGGGAGTTTTACCATTAATTTTGTGGAGCAGAACTGGGCCACCACTGGGCACTTCTGAAAATGCCACCCCAGCTTCATTGCCCCTTATCACTTAAGCTAAAGAAGCAACTCCACCAGCTAGTAGCAGTCATAGGCTAGCTACTGGGGAGATGCAGAGCAACAGCCTGGTGAATTTCACTTGCTCCAGATCAGTGCCCTGGTAATCAGGATGCCTGGGTTCTATTCCTGATTCTGTCATTGACTCGCCCTGTGACGTCTTCCCCTCTCTGGTGTTTTAGTTCCACCACCCCTCTTGGGATGATGTAGCAGCCCACAATTTGAGAGTGACAGGCAGGGAGCACTCAGGGTTAGGACTGTGAAGCATGTGCTGGGATTATTAATAATAAGGCTGAGCAGCAGACAGAAGTGGGGGTGCTGATGGCCTACTGGAAAAGGCCCTTTGTAGCATGCCTGGGATTAGTCAGTTTATCTAGCTAGGAAAGAAGGCAGGATGAGTCAACCCTAGCAGGGGGACTCAGAGCTACAAATCCAGTCCCCAATCCTGCAGTGGGATCCAGGCTCCAGTGCAGAGCCCCACTGGGAGAAGGGTGTCCTCCCCAGGCATGACTGCCAGACCATAGCCTGCTGCTAGCCTACAAAGACAGGAGGTGCCATCCCGCCCTTTGACCTCAGGGAGTTGGGGGACTTTTTCTGCCCAGTAAAGGCTCAGTTGACTTATAAGGAGCAAAGTCTCCTGGGTAATTAAAGAAAAATCGCAGAGCTGCCAGCTGGGGATTCAAAGTGCAATGATTTGTTATGAAGGAAAGTCCAGCACAGAGGGGAGATGATCCGAGGCGCTCGGCATGCCTGGTGCTGGGGGTTCCTTGTGGGAGCTGAGCCTTGGAAAACCTGACCCCATAAGGCTACCCCACAGTCTCTCTGTGGATTTCAAGGAGCTTTGGACCAGGACCTACATTTCAGGGAGTCATTATTCCTAATTACCCATTAGGAAGCAGCCATGTGGGCACAGGGCCACGACTGGGATGTTGCTGATCTCTGCTGTGTGCAGCCAGCAGAGATTAGAGCAGCTCCCAGGCTGCTCCAAATCACTGGAGCAAGGAACCAGCTGTGCCAGGACCGGGGAGGGCAGAGAGGAGCTTTACCCCATCCCTGCCCACACCGAACCTGAAGCCTGGGCACTTTCCTCCCCTGCTTGGCCCCAGAAGCTCTATGCTGCATCATCAGAGTGGGACCTGTAACAGCATATCCCACTGCTGTGTCCTGGGCCTGTGAGGGGCAGAGAGGCGCCCCCCCCCCCCACTGCCTGCCCACGGAGCACTCAGCAAAGGCCATGCATCTCACCCTCAGGCTCCCAATCTTAGGTACATAGCTGGCCCTGTCACCCTAGTATCTGGGCATCTCACAATCTCTAATGTATTTAGCCTCATCTTGCCCCGCCCCCCACCTCTACCCCCCGCAGCAGGACATGGCCATCATCCCCATTTCACAGCTGGGAAACCGAGGCACAGAGACTTACCCAAGGTCACACAGGGAGTCTGTGACAGAGTGGGGACCTGGACCCAGGATGCCTGCAGACCAGGCTAGCTCCCTCACTGCTGGGCCCTCCCTCCCTTCGACAGGCCTGGGGCTCTCAGAAAAGCCCTGCTCAGGCTCCTGCAGGCTGATCCAGCTGCAGCTTCCACCAGAGGGACTCTGGCCCCATCCAGACTGACCCCACCCAGTCACCATCCAGCTGGGAGTGATGCAAAGCCATAGCTCCAGGCTGCCCCCGCGGCTCTCCCCTGACCCAGATGTGTCCTTGGCCGCCCGCTGCCTGACGGGGGCGGGATTTCGCCTGGTGCTTCTGCCAGTCCCACTTCCTAGCCCTGAGCGCCCTCCTGGATCCTCTCCCTGAGCCTCCACAAGGGGGGAGGGGATAAATTCAGCCTATCCTTGCCCCCCACCCCCAGAATTGCTTCCAAAGTTGGGCTCCGGATCAGAGCGTCCCCAGATCTCAGGGGCGGGGATTGGGGGGATCTGACCCTCCATTGCCCCGTCACTTACCAGCACGGTGGGAACAAAACGCCACCGGATCCGAGTTCCCGCCCCCCACCCCCAGGTGTAAACGGCAGCGACCGGATCCGAAGTCCGGGTGGGCCCGCTCGCTGGGTGACCCTTGAAGTCAGGGCGAGTCGGGACCGGAGGAAGGGGGCGGGCAGCGCGTTTGAGAAATGAACCCGCCCACCCCATTGGTTTCACTTCAGACCCTCCCCCCGGGACCCCACTGCCCAGGGCCCGGTGCAAACATCCCCCCTCCCGCAGGGCTGCCCCCCATCCCCCACCCCGCCCCGCAAAGTGTGAGCAGCCCCTGGGGCCGGGGGGGAGCCGCCATGGAGCCCGGGGGACCCCAGCTCCAGCAGCGCCCGAGGAAGCCAGGCTGCAGCGAGCAGCCCCTGGGGCTAGCGGGGCCGGGCGAAGGGCCCCAGGGCGGGATCGGGCCCCTCCTCCCCGGCCAATGCCCGCCCCGGCAGGCGGCGCACGGAGCTGTCCGGCTCCCGGGTGCTGATCACTTACCGCGGCCGGGCGCCCGCAGCCCGCCCATGGTCCGCAGCGCGGCCAACCCGGGAGCGCCCGGGAGCCAGCCGCCACTGCAGCCGGAGCTGTGCGTGTGTCTGTCTGTGCGTGTCTGTGTGTCTGTGTCCTCCCCTTCCCAGGCACCCCCGCTTCCCGGCCGTTGCCACGGCAACCGCGCCGGACCTCCCTGGGCTGGGCTGGGCTGGGCTGGGCTGCCGGGTGATCCGCTCCCCCCGGCCCGGCCCGGGATCTCGGGCCCGCTGGGGTCCGCCCCAGCCCCGGATCCCCGCAGCGCCCCGCTCCCGCGCACGGCGCTCAGCCGAGCCTGGAGCCGCCCGGTCCCGGGCAGAGCCGCGTGCGAGCCCGGAGAATGTTCCATAGCCACGGAGCCATAGACTGACAGACGGGCTGTCTGTCCCCATACCCCTAGTCCTCCTCCATCCAGCCACCCAGCCATCTATCCCCATACACCTTCTCCATCCCTCCCTCCCTGCCTCCATCCACCTCCTTCCATCCACCTCTTCCATCCATCCCTCCCTCCCTCCAGACACCTCCATCCATCCACCTCTTCCATCCATCCATCCCTCAAGACACCTCATCCAGCCACCCAGCCATCTATCCCCATACGCCTTCTCCATCCATCCCTCCCTCCAGACACCTCCTTCCATCATAGAATCATAGAATATCAGGGTTGGAAGGGACCTCAGGAGGCCATCTAGTCCAACCCCCTGCTCAAAGCAGGACCAATCCCCAACTAAATCATCCCAGCCAGGGCTTTGTCAAGCCTGACCTTAAAAACTTCTAAGGAAGGAGATTCCACCACCTCCCTAGGTAACGCATTCCAGTGTTTCTCCACCCTCCTCGTGAAAACGTTTTTCCTAATATCCAACCTAAACCTCCCCCACTGCAACTTGAGACCATTACTCCTCGTTCTGTCATCCATCTCTTCCATCCATCCATCCATCCCTCCCTCCAGACACCTCCTTCCATCCACCTCTTCCATTCCTCCCTCCCTCGCTCCCTCCAGACACCTCCATCCATCCACCTCATCCATCCATCCATCCTTCTATACTCATACACCTCCATCCATCCATCCATACACCTCCTCCATCCATCTATCCCCATACACCTTCTCCATCCATTCCTCCAGACACCTCCATCCATCCACCTCTTCCATCCATCCACCTCCATCCATCCACCTCTTCCATCCATTCATCTATCCATCCATTCATACCCATCCACCTCCGTCCATCCATCCATACACCTTCTCCATCTATCCATCCAGACACCTCCATCCACCCATCCATCCATCCATCCATCCATCCATCCATCCATACACCTCCGTCCATCCATCCATCCATCCATCCTTGTATACCCATACACCTCCATCCATCCATCCATACATCTCCTCCATCCATCCATCTATCTCCATACACCTTCTCAATCCATCCATCCATCCCTCCAGACACCTCCATCCATCCACTTCATCCATCCATCCATCCATCCATCCATCCATACCCACACACCTTCTCCATCCATCCATCCTTCCCTCCCTTCCTCCCTCCCTCCCTCCAGACACCTCCATCCATCCACCTCCTCCATCCATCCTTCTTTACCCATACACCTCCGTCCATCCATCCATACACCTCCTCCATCCATCCATCCATCCCTCCAGACACCTCCATCCATCCACCTCTTCCATCCATCCATCCACTTCTTCCATTCATCCATCCATACCCATACATCTCCTCCATCCATCCATCTGCCCATACACCTTCTCCATCCATCCATCCCCGCCCACTGAGGCCCTGTGCTCACTCTGCCTCTTCCTGCCCCAGCTCCTCCTCCTCCCATGTGCGCCTCCACCTACCACCCACCACCAAACAGCTGATCAGGACCAGCCGCAGAACAGCTGATCGGTGGGGGCCTGTGGAACAGCTGATCAGGGGACCGCTGAACAGCTCATGGGCAGGTGGCTGGTGGGTGTTGAGCATCTGCTATTTTTTCCATGGGTGCTCCAGCCCCAGAGCACCCACTAAGTCTGCACTTATACATCCATCCATCCACATACACCTCCTCCTCTATCCATCCATCCACTCATCTTCATATACCTTGTCCTCTATCCATCCATCTATCGCTCTGTCCCCATACACCTCCTCTATCCATCCATCCATGTATCTGTCCTCATACACTGCCTCCATCCATTCATCCGTCTATCCCCATATACCTCCTCTATCCATCCATCCATGCATGCATGCATCATCTATCTATCTATCCCTATACACCCCATCTCTCTCTCTCTCTCAGTCCATTTCTCCCTCTATCAATCTCTCCAGCATCTTTCTATCACTTTCCATCTATCCATAATTTCTCTCCTTATAAGCCTCCATCCACCACAATTTTCAGTGTCAATCTCCCAAGTTCCTATATGTCTCTTTCTACAAAGTCAAATGTCTGAACCGTGTTTCTAAAAAAGATCTTCAGTATCTCCAGTGAGTCTCTCAGTTTCGCTGTGTCTCTGCCTGTCTTTCTACACACAGACAAAGACACACACACCTCCCCCAGTCCCACTATTTACAAAGCTTTCTCTCCTCTCTATACCCAGTGCATTATCCACACCCTCCTACAGGAGCAGTGACTATTTATAGAGCTCTCCCTGTGCTGCTCTCTTCATACAGCATTTGATCCACAGCCTCCCCTCCAGCAGCCACTATATATAGAAACGAAGGGAAAATGCGACAGGCTCAGCCGTTTGGGGGTCTTTCCAGGGAAGGCTGGGCAGATGTTGGCCTTAGCTGGGGGGAGGGTGAGAGATTTGCTCCCAAGGTGAGGACAGTGTGATTGAGGGGTTGACAAGGGGCAGCCTCTTTCACTGAACGAGCAGTTTGGCAAAGCACACATGGATTTGGGGGAGCGGGTCAGGAGCAGAGTTATCTGCCAGCATAGGCCTGGGGGGTCTCTTCCCTTCCACCTGGTAAGAGGAGACGGGTGCACTTCATGGTCATCGCCAATAGCATCTTCCTTCTGGCCTGGTTTCTATAAATATCTGCTCAGTGCCAGGCCAGGGTGGCATTGGGGCTCCATGAGACGCAGGCTGGCATGTGCCCATGTGGAGGGTGTGGACTGTGCCCAGATCTGAGAGGGCCAGAGGGGTTATCATCCCACCCTCCAAAACAGAGAGCAAGAGAGCAGCAGGGGTTGATTGGCAGGTGGGGCAGGGTCCTGAGACATCCAAGCACCTGAGCCTGGCTCTGCCCCCTCCCACATCTCGCTCTGTTTCTCTACTCCTCTCCCTCTCCCTCTCTCCTTCTCCTGCCCCCATTCCCTCCCTCTTCCCCAGGCTCTCTCCACTTGCTCCGAGCTGGAGTGGGCTGGGGCTGAAGCTGAAGCTCCCAGGACACTTTTGGGGTCCCCACTCCTCAGATTTCTGGGGATGGGTGAGGAGGTCTCTGGTACCCTGCGGGGAGTCTCACAGCTGAGCCTTTTGGAGCAGAGGCCCCATGCCCAGTGCCATCTCCCTGTCCCTCGTGCGTAACAATCCCGGTTATCCCATCACCGGCTGTTGTGTTGTAGGCTGAGGTGCTGGTTCCCTCCCAGGCAGCGGCTGCTGCTCCCCGACCTGTGAGCCGAGTGGCAAAGGGGCACTGCCTGGATGACAGCCTCTGTCAGGAGAAGGTCAAAGGTCCGGCAGCTGTGCTGGACAGGACTGCATGCCATTGCCCTCCCACTGCTGAGCACTGCAGGATCCTACATGGATCCCAGCACACGCTGCTGGGCCTGGCAAATCATCGCTGGGGATATGCTAGTAAGACTTAGCCTCCGGCTCTGGAGCCCCATGCGGCACTCAGGGCACTGGCTCTTGCAGAATCTTGGTTAGTTCAAGACAGCTGCCGCTGCTGTGGGGCGAGTCCCACACTGGGCTCTCAACTCCTGGGGACTTTACATTAGTTCTTTCTTTGATTTTCCTTCTGTTTAAAATAAAAGTAACCAGCACTGAAGATGCTTGTTTATTGTTTGCTTGGGACAAGACACACAGCATCTAATGTAGGATCCTGGGAACTACAGGCCAGTCAGCCTCACCTCAGTCCCTGGAAAAATCATGGAGCTGGTCCTCAAAGAATCAATCCTGATGCACTTGCATGAGAGGAAAGTGATCAGGAACAGTCAGCATGGATTCACCAAGGGAAGGTCATGCCTGACTAATCTAATCGCCTTCTATGATGAGATTACTGGTTCTGTGGATGAAGGGAAAGCAGTGGATGTATTGTTTCTTGACTTTAGCAAAGCTTTTGACACGGTCTCCCACAGTATTCTTGTCAGCAAGTTAAGGAAGTATGGGCTGGATGAATGCACTATAAGGTGGGTAGAAAGCTGGCTAGATTGTCGGGCTCAACGGGTAGTGATCAATGGCTCCATGTCTAGTTGGCAGCCGGTATCAAGTGGAGTGCCCCAGGGGTCGGTCCTGGGGCCGGTTTTGTTCAATATCTTCATAAATGATCTGGAGGATGGTGTGGATTGCACTCTCAGCAAATTTGCGGATGATACTAAACTGGGAGGAGTGGTAGATATGCTGGAGGGGAGGGATAGGATACAGAAGGACCTAGACAAATTGGAGGATTGGGCCAAAAGAAATCTGATGAGGTTCAATAAGGATAAGTGCAGGGTCCTGCACTTAGGATGGAAGAATCCAATGCACCGCTACAGACTAGGGACCGAATGGCTAGGCAGCAGTTCTGCGGAAAAGGACCTAGGGGTGACAGTGGACGAGAAGCTGGATATGAGTCAGCAGTGTGCCCTTGTTGCCAAGAAGGCCAATGGCATTTTGGGATGTATAAGTAGGGGCATAGCGAGCAGATCGAGGGACGTGATCGTTCCCCTCTATTCGACATTGGTGAGGCCTCATCTGGAGTACTGTGTCCAGTTTTGGGCCCCACACTACAAGAAGGATGTGGATAAATTGGAGAGAGTCCAGCGAAGGGCAACAAAAATGATTAGGGGTCTAGAACACATGACTTATGAGGAGAGGCTGAGGGAGCTGGGATTGTTTAGCCTGCAGAAGAGAAGAATGAGGGGGGATTTGATAGCTGCTTTCAACTACCTGAAAGGGGGTTCCAAAGAGGATGGCTCGAGACTGTTCTCAATGGTAGCAGATGACAGAACGAGGAGTAATGGTCTCAAGTTGCAGTGGGGGAGGTTTAGATTGGATATTAGGAAAAACTTTTTCACTAAGAGGGTGGTGAAACACTGGAATGCGTTACCTAGGGCGGTGGTAGAATCTCCTTCCTTAGAGGTTTTTAAGGTCAGGCTTGACAAAGCCCTGGCTGGGATGATTTAACTGGGAATTGGTCCTGCTTCGAGCAGGGGGTTGGACTAGATGACCTTCAGGGGTCCCTTCCAACCCTGATATTCTATGATTCTATGATTCTAATGGCACAACACCAGCTAGGGCCCAATGCTCATCAGGAGGTGAACATTTTAGCTACATCCATGTCATCTCACATGGAGTAATAATTCTCTGTATTACCACAGACTCATCGGAAACCAGACCCCCATTTGTGCCAGGCATTGCATGGAGTGAGAGATGGTCTCTTCCCCAAAGAGCTCCCAGGCTAAATAAACCAGACAGACCCAGAGTGGGAGAGGAAACAGAGACCCAAGGTCACCCAGCAGGGAAGTGGTAGAGCTGGGAATAGAACCAGGTATCCTGTGTCCCCACCCAGGGTCCTACCCACAAGAGTGAACCAATCTGATTGACATCCCCTTTTTACTGGCAATACAAGGATCACGTCAATGGTGAAACTGGCCAAATTTGTCCCTGGTGTCAGGGGGAAATCTCCAGCCATTTCTATAGAGCTGGGTACGCTGCAGCCAACTCTGCGTCTATTTGGCACATAGTGCTTTTCACCCCAACTCTCCACATGCTTGGCAGAGAAAGGCCAGTATCCTTAGCCAGGGTGAAATGCAGAGGCAGCCAGGGAAGAGCCCAAGGATGATTCAAGGCTTGCCAAGCCTGCCTGAGAGCAAGTGATTCAGTCTATGCTGCTGATTGAAAAGAAGGCCACGGCGTGCTCGTGGTTGTTCACCCCTCTGGAGGGAGGAGATTTCTGAGCGTGGAGATCTCTTTAACCTAGCAGATAGAGGCTGAGCAAGGGCCAGTGGCTGGTAGCTGGTGCCAGACACTCAGACTGGAAATAAGGTGCAGATTTTTACTTGTGAGGGGAATTAACCATTGGGTCAGCTGGCTAAGGACTGTCATCACCTGGAGTCTCTAACTCAAGGTGGGTGTCTCTTCCCAAGAGGTTGGCTCTAGCTCCACAGGACATGATGGGCTGGATGCAGGAATCCCTGGGGGAGATTCTCTGCACTGGGTTATACAGGAGCTCAGTCTAGGGGACCAGAACAGGCCCTTCTGGCCTTACAGTCTATGAGTCGTTCCCATTTCACAGATGTATTCTGATGGGCAGGGATGGTGTCCCTAGCCTCTGTTTGCCAGAAGCTAGGATTGGGCAACAGGAGATGGATCACTTGAGGATTTCCTGTTCTGTTCATTCCCTCTGGGGCACCTGGCACTGGCCACTGTTGGAAGATAGGATGCTGGGCGAGATGGACCTTTGGTCTGACCCAGTGTGGGCCGTTCTTATGTTCTATGGTCTTATGGGGCGATTGTGTCAGGGTAACTTGCCCAAGGTCACACAGAGCTTGGAAGAGAACCCCGGTGTCCAGGCTCCCCACCCACCGCCTCCAGCACGTACGAGTCTGAATCGAAACATTCCCCTTTGCCCGTCCTTTGCCCAGTGTAGGCAGCACAATAATCTAGACACCCTGGGGAGAGCAAACAAGAAAAGAAAGCTCCGTGCACTGCCCAGGGGGCAGAGGGGTGAGCGGCAGAGCCAGCCTCTAGCAGCGGGAGCCGCTCCCCGCCCCACTGCTCTAATGAGAAGGAGCTTGCTAGCACGGAGCATCACAGGAGACAGGCAGGGAGAACAGGGGATGAATCCAGCTGCTAAAATAGGCCTGGCCTGGTTAAGGCTGGGTGTATAAATAACCCTTCCCCGCTGCCTCAGCACTGGCCCCTGGGGGATGCGTTTGGCACAGGGCTCCTGCTGGCTTTAGCAGTTTGATTTTCTTGTTGCTGCCTGGCGGGAGGTGCCAGGCGTTGCATAAAGCTGCCGTGTTAAATACAGGAGAGTTCAGAATCCGTGTGCCACAAAGGAACTTTCCTGAGGGAAGGCGGGGGCGGGGGGGAGAATCTGGGGTGTTGGCAGCTCACTCAGAAAAGAAAATGGCTCCGATTAATTGCGCAGCCTGTCGCAGAGGTTGGGTGTGGGGGAAAGTGCTGCCGAGCAAGGGGGGGCGTAGGAGTCAAAACTCCTGGGTTCTATTCCCAGTGCGGGGAGGTAGTTGGGGTTGGTGGGCTAGAGAAGGGGGAACCTAGGAATCAGGCCTCCTGCGTCTTATTCCAGACTCTGGGAAAGGAGTGGAGGCCACTGGTTAGAGGGTAACAGTGAGGCTGGGAACCTGGAGCCTGATTCTCCTCACCTGCTCCTTACAGGTGTCACCCATTGGCTTCCCTGGACGTTGTATCCTGCTTGTGCCCTGTGAGATGAGAATCATGCCCTTGCATGCTGGCCCCAGCTCTGCCACTGTCTGACTGTATGACCTTGGGAGAGTCCCTTCCCTTCTCTCGGGGCTGATTAGACCTGCTCTTTCCACAGAAGCTAAGAATAACCCCCACAGCCTGCCTTGCCCAGCTCTCTCCAGGCAGCTCTCTAAAGTCTTTAGCAGTGCTGAGTGGGCACAGGTAACACTCCCGCCCCTTGCCGTGGGCAATGCCGATCCTCATCAGAGCACAATGCAGGGCACCTTTCAGCTAGGGAATGCAAAGCAATCAGCTGGAAAATGATGGCTGCATAGATGCATCTACCAGGGACGGAGCATGGTCTGGGACACGCTGCACTGCACTAGGGTCGGGGCGGGGGTCCTGTTCCCTGTTCTGCCACCGCCCTGCTGAATGAAACGAGGGCAAGCTGCTTTTCCACTTCACTTCCCTCCCTCTGTCTGGTAACATGAGAAACTCTCTGGGGCACAGGCTGTCTCTCACTATGTACTGTGCCGGGGGCTTGGGTTCTGCTCAATAACCAGCTCCCAGGTACTACCGCACTACAAATAATAACAGACATACATACAGTGCCCAGCGCAACGGAACACACTCTTGGCTGGGGCCTTTAGCCGACCAAGCACAGTGCAGCCTTGGTGCTCATCTTGTTGGTGTCTGTGACATGTGAAAGCCACATCTGATCAATTCCACAATCTCAGGGAACGTTCTAGGCATCCATGGGCAGGACCCTATTGACATTGGGTGGAAGTTGGAAAATCGGAAAAGCCCACCACACCTACTCCCCCAAACCACCCCCGCCCCTTGCCCCACCCCCTTCTAAACCCTTCTTCCACACCTGCCCCAACTGCTCAACACCCCCCCCTCAAACATACCCCCATTGCCCCACACCCACTCTGACTCCCACCCCTAATGTCGCCAACCTCTACCCTCACTGCCCCATACCCATCCCAATCCCCACCCACACTTACCCCCACTGTCCCAAAACCACTCCAACCCCTTCCCCATACCTACCCCCACTGCCCCACACCCATCCCAACCCCTCCCTGACACCAACCCCACTGCCCCATGCACTCCATTCCCATCTCCTCTGCTCTCACAGGACCCAGCTACCCCACTCCCACCAACCGCCCCAGACCCAACTCTCTCCTGCAAAGTCTGTCACGCCACCCCTCTCCCATCCCCCATACCCCTCACCAGGACAAACCAGAGCTTGATGCCCCCAGATCTCCCAGTGGGTTCATCCCCATACCTGGGGGAGGGGGTGCAGAGCCGCCCCCCCCCCCATTGTACATGCAACACAGCCAGCTAAGGACCCTGTTAAGGCTGCAATTTGTCAGAGATGAAGATGAATCACCAGGTGCCCTGGATGGCTGCCAATCACCGCTGGGGAGGGAGGGGAGGGGGTGGCTAAGCCTCAGGCTCAGGCAGTGACAGTTGCCCCCCCCATCTCATTATGCCAGCAGAGCCATGGGCACGTCTGACCCCTGAGGAAGGATGCCTGCCTCTCGGCACAGTGCCTGGAGCAGTATTTCTGAGACACGCCTGTTAGGATACAGATATTCAGGCCTGTCGGCAAAGGCCTGTACGCTAAGGATTTAGGTGTATTCTTATCACTTGGCTAGTTAGGGGTATAAAAGAAAGAATCAAAATCACTGTCTGCCAGTGTAAGGGCCTTCTCTTACTGTGACAGTCTGAGGCCCTGGTCTTAGGCTAAGGCCTTTGGCTAAGCCCTGGTCTACACTAGGACTTTAGGTCAAATTTAGCAGCGTTAAATCAATGTAAACCTGCACCCGTCCACACAATGAAGCCCTTTATTTCGACTTAAAGGGCTCTTAAAATCGATTTCCTTACTCCACCCCTGACAAGTGGATTAGCGCTTAAATCGACATTGCCGGCTCGAATTTGGGGTACTGTGGACACAATTCGATGGTATTGGCCTCCGGGAGCTATCCCAGAGTGCTCCATTGTGACCGCTCTGGACAGCACTCTCAACTCAGATGCACTGGCCAGGTAGACAGGAAAAGAACGGCGAACTTTTGAATCTCATTTCCTGTTTGGCCAGCGTGGCAAGCTGCAGGTGACCATGCAGAGCTCATCAGCAGAGGTGACCATGATGGAGTCCCAGAATCGCAAAAGAGCTCCAGCATGGACCGAACAGGAGGTACGGGATCTGATCGCTGTATGGGGAGAGGAATCCGTGCTATCAGAACTCCGTTCCAGTTTTCGAAATGCCAAAACCTTTGTCAAAATCTCCCAGGGCATGAAGGACAGAGGCCATAACAGGGACCCGAAGCAGTGCCGCGTGAAACTGAAGGAGCTGAGGCAAGCCTACCAGAAAACCAGAGAGGCGAACGGCCGCTCCGGGTCAGAGCCCCAAACATGCCACTTCTATGATGAGCTGCATGCCATTTTAGGGGGTTCAGCCACCACGACCCCAGCCGTGTTGTTTGACTCCTTCAATGGAGATGGAGGCAATACGGAAGCAGGTTTTGGGGACGAAGAAGATGACGATGATGATGAGGTTGTAGATAGCTCACAGCAAACAAGCGGAGAAACCAGTTTTCCCGACAGCCAGGAACTGTTTCTCACCCTGGACCTGGAGCCAGTACCCCCCCGAACCCACCCAAGGCTGCCTCCTGGACCCAGCAGGTGGAGAAGGGACCTCTGGTGAGTGTACCTTTTAAAATACTATACATGGTTTAAAAGCAAGCATGTGAAAGGATTACTTTGCCCTGGCATTCGCCGTTCTCCTAGATGTACTCCTAAAGCCTTTGCAAAAGGTTTCTGGGGAGGGCAGCCTTATTGTGTCCTTAATGGTAGGACACTTTACCACTCCAGGCCAGTAACACGTACTGGGGAATCACTGTAGAACAAAGCATTGCAGTGTATGTTTGCTGGCATTCAAACAACATCCGTTCTTTATCTCTCTGTGTTATCCTCAGGAGAGTGAGATATAATTCATGGTCGAAATAGAGTGCTGGTTGAAATAGAGTGCTTTTCTTCAGGGGACACTTAGAGGAGCCCATTCCTGCTGGGCTGTTTGCCTGTAGCTAAACAGAAATGTTCCCCGCTGTTAGCCACAGGGAGGGGGTAGGGTTGAGGGGGTAGCCACGTGGTGGGGGGAGGCAAAATGCGACCTTGTAACGAAAGCACATGTGCTATGTATGTAATGTTAACAGCAAGGATTACCCTGAAAGAGTGTAGCCACTGTTTTATAAAATGTGTCTTTTTAAATACCGCTGTCCCTTTTTTTTTCTCCACCAGCTGCATGTGTTTCAATGATCACAGGATCTTCTCCTTCCCAGAGGCTAGTGAAGCTTAGAAAGAAAAAAAAACGTACTCGCGATGAAATGTTCTCCGAGCTCATGCTGTCCTCCCACACTGACAGAGCACAGACGAATGCGTGGAAGCAAATAATGTCAGAGTGCAGGAAAGCACAAAATGACCGGGAGGAGAGGTGGCGGGCTGAAGAGAGTAAGTGGCGGGCTGAAGAGAGTAAGTGGCGGGCTGAAGAGAGGGCTAAAGCTCAAATGTGGCGGCAGCGTGATGAGAGGAGGCAGGATTCAATGCTGAGGCTGCTGGTGGACCAAACCAGTATGCTCCAGTGTATGGTTGAGCTGCAGCAAAGGCAGCTGGAGCACAGACTGCCACTGCAGCCCCTGAGTAACCAACCGCCCTCCTCCCCAAGTTCCATAGCCTCCACACCCAGATGCCCAAGAACGCGGTGGGGGGGCCTCCGGCCAACCAGCCACCCCACCACAGAGGATTGCCCAAAAAAAAGAAGGCTGTCATTCAATAAATTTTAAAGTTGTAAACTTTTAAAGTGCTGTGCTTAAAGTGCTGTGTGGCATTTTCCTTCCCTCCTCCACCACCCCTCCTGGGCTACCTTGGTAGTCATCCCCCTATTTGTGTGATGAATGAATAAAGAATGCATGAATGTGAAGCAACAATGACTTTATTGCCTCTGCAAGCGGTGATTGACGGGAGGAGGGGTGGGTGGTTAGCTTACAGGGAAGTAGAGTGAACCAAGGGGTGGGGGGTTTCATCAAGGAGAAACAATCAGAACTTTCACACCGTAGCCTGGCCAGTCATGAAACTGGTTTTCAAAGCTTCTCTGATGCGTACCGCGCCCTCCTGTGCTCTTCTAACTGCCCTGGTGTCTGGCTGCGCGTAACCAGCAGCCAGGCGATTTGCCTCAACCTCCCACCCCACCATAAACGTCTCCCCCTTACTCTCACAGATATTGTGGAGCACACAGCAAGCAGTAATAACAGTGGGAATATTGGTTTCGCTGAGGTCTAAGCGAGTCAGTAAACTGCGCCAGCGCGCCTTTACACATCCAAATGCACATTCTACCACCATTCTGCACTTGCTCAGCCTGTAGTTGAACAGCTCCTGACTACTGTCCAGGCTGCCTGTGTACGGCTTCATGAGCCATGGCATTAAGGGGTAGGCTGGGTCCCCAAGGATACATATAGGCATTTCAGCATCCCCAACAGTTATTTTCTGGTCTGGGAATAAAGTCCCTTCCTGCAGCTTTTGAAACAGACCAGAGTTCCTGAAGATGCGAGCGTCATGTACCTTTCCCGGCCATCCCACGTTGATGTTGGTGAAACGTCCCTTGTGATCTACCAGAGCTTGCAGCACTATTGAAAAGTACCCCTTGCGGTTTATGTACTCGGCGGCTTGGTGCTCCGGTGCCAAGATAGGGATATGGGTTCCATCTATGGCCCCACCACAGTTAGGGAATCCCATTGTAGCAAAGCCATCCACTATGACCTGCACATTTCCCAGGGTCACTACCCTTGATATCAGCAGATCTTTGATTGCGTGGGCTACTTGCATCACAGCAGCCCCCACAGTAGATTTGCCCACTCCAAATTGATTCCCAGCTGACCGGTAGCTGTCTGGCGTTGCAAGCTTCCACAGGGCTATCGCCACTCGCTTCTCAACTGTGAGGGCTGCTCTCATCTTGGTATTCATGCGCTTCAGGGCAGGGGAAAGCAAGTCACAAAGTTCCATGAAAGTGCCCTTACGCATGCGAAAGTTTCGCAGCCACTGAGAATCGTCCCAGACCTGCAACACTATGCGGTCCCACCAGTCTGTGCTTGTTTCCCGAGCCCAGAATCGGCGTTCCACAGCATGAACCTGCCCCATTAGCACCATGATGCATGCATTGGCAGGGCCCATGCTTTCAGAGAAATCTGTGTCCATGTCCTAATCACTCACGTGACCGCGCTGACGTCGCCTCCTCGCCCGGTATCGCTTTGCCAGGCTACGGTGCTGCATATACTGCTGGATAATGCGTGTGGTGTTTAATGTGCTCCTAATTGCCAAAGTGAGCTGAGCGGCCTCCATGCTTGCCTTGGTATGGCGTCCGCACAGAAAAAAGGCGTGGAACGATCGTCTGCCGTTGCTCTGACGCAGGGAGGGGCGACTGACGACACGGCTTACAGGGTTGGCTTCAGGGAGCTAAAATCAACAAAGGGGGTGTCTTTACATCAAGGAGTATTTCAGGCAGGACTTCACGGAGGGTTCCAATAAGAAATGGTGCACCTAAGTTATTGTTCTTATTGGAACAAGGAGGTTAGCCTGGCCTCTGATTGATACATGGCTAGATTTACCTCGCTGCACCTTCTCTGTGAGTGACTGCAGTGTGACCTAGAGGAATGAGTCCCCTAGACAGGGGAGGGGGGGAAGCAAATGAGTACAAAACAAATCTGGTCTATTTCTTGTTTTGATCCACTCCATCTATCTTTTACATCTTTGGCTGGCAGCAGACGGTGCAGAAGGACTGCACGCCATCCACATCTCATGGCTGCTCGGCAGAAGATGGTACAGTACGACTGCTAGCCATCCTCATCTCTTGCCTGCCAGGCAGAAGATGGTACAATACGACTGCTAGCAATCCTCATCTCTTGCCTGCCTGGCAGAAGATGGTAAAGTACGACTGCTAGCAATCCGTATCGCCTGCCTGCTCACCATAAGACGGTTCAATAGGACTGACTGCAGGACTAAAGAGAATGACCTGGTCAAGTCACTCCAAATTTAGTCCCTGCGCCCATGTCTGTCCAGGCGCTCCCAGCCGACGTGGCCAGGAGCACCTCGGACATGACGATGACGGCTACCAGTCGTACTGTACCGTCTGCTGCCACAAGGCAAGGGGTTACTGCTACTGTGTAGCAATGCCGTACTGCGTCTGCCAGCACCCAGGAGTCATAGGGTGACGGTTACCTGAGCGGGCTCCATGCTTGCCATGGTATGGCGTCTGCACAGGTAACTCACGAAAAAAGGCGTGAAACGATTGTCTGCCCTTGCTTTCACGGAGGGAGGGAGGGAACGGGGGCCTGACGATATGTACCCAGAACTACCCATGACAATGTTTTAGCCCCATCAGGCATTGGGATCTCAACCCAGAATTCCAATGGGCAGCGGAGACTGAGGGAACTGTGGGATAGCTACCCACAGTGCAACGCTCCGGAAGTCGACTCTAGCCTCGGTACTGTGGAAGCACTCCGCCGAGTTAATGCACTTAATGCACTTAGAGCATTTGCTGTGAGGACACACACACTCGAATATATAAAACCGATTTCTAAAAAAACGACTTCTATAAATTCGACCTTATTCCGTAGTGTAGACATACCCTAAGCAACAGAGGCAGCCATAAGTGGGGAAGCGACCGGTCACCTCCTCACATCCCAAACCAGTCACATTGAAAGAAGGTGCTATTGGGCTGTTAGGATACAATCCTGTCCTGATAATGCCTGTTGCCTCCAGAGAAAGGGAAGTGCCTAGAAGATGTAAAAGGAAACTTAGCTTGATAGCATCCTGTCTGGCAAGAACTCACTTATCAATAGCTGGGATGTGAAATCCTCACTTCTGTATTGTTTTGTCATTATAGTTCCCACTTTGCTATTGTTTGTCTGTATAATCTCTGTCTGGTTCTGTGATTGTTCCTGTCTGCTGTATAATTAATTTTGCTGGGTATAAACTAATTAAGGTGGTGGGATATAATTGGTTACATAATCATGTTACAATATGTTAGGATTGGTTAGTTAAATTTCAGGAAAATGATTGGTTAAGGTACAGCTAAGCAGAACTCAAGTTTTACTATATAGTCTAAAGAAAAGGAGGATTTGTGGCACCTTAGAGACTAACCAATTTATTTGAGCATAAGCTTTCGTGAGCTACAGCTCACTTCATCGGATGCATATATATAGTCTGCAGTCAATCAGGAAGTGAGTGGATGTTTGGGGGGGAATGGGAACAGGGAATGGGGGTAAGGAAATTGGAATCATGTTTTGCTAAAGTGGGAAATGGGAACAGGGAATGGGGGTGGGGAAATTGGAATCATGTTTGGCTAAGGGCAGGAATGGGAACAGGGACACAGGTAAGGCTCTGTGGTGTCAGAGCTGGGAAGGGGGACACTGAGGAAGGAAACTAGAATCATGCTTGCTGGAAGTTCTCCCCAATAAACATCGAATTGTTTGCACCTTTGAACTTCGGGTATTGTTGCTCTCTGTTCATGCGAGAAGGACCAGGGAAGTAAGTGGGTGAAGGAATAAGCCCCCTAACAATACCTGCTGCACCATTAACCCAGCCCTGGGCTTCTCTGTAGCAAGGGGAGCTGGGGGTGGGGCTCATACAGGCAAGGCCACAGCAAGTTACATCCCCTGCCCGGTGCCCCCCACTGCCCCATGCAGCCCGCCTTGAGGGCTGCTTCACCCTGCGCACCCAGCTGGCTCCGGGCACTGCCACCAGAGCCAGCGGCTAGCTCAGTCTGTGCCCGATCTGCCACACTGGCGGGTCCGTACTGGCCATGCTGCTGGAATGGTGCATTCTGGGAAAATCCCCATGCAGCTCTCCCCTAATGCCTCTGCAGCGGATGGAACGTCAAGCGAGATGCCCATGGAGCGACCCCACCGGCACGTAGGGCTCTGCGTTCGGGGAGCCCCGCCATGCAGAGAGAGGGAGAAAGGCCCTCGAGGCCTGGGAAATAACAGGTGGCTGCACTGGCTCCGTGTGCCAGCCCAGACCCCTGGCTGGGGGTGACTCACTCTGCTGCTCAGATAACCAGCCCCAAATAACCCTGCAAATCCTGTTTAGAGCTAAGCAGGTCACTAACAAACAGGGCCTCCCCCTGCTTCTTCCAGCCACCCGCAGCCATGCATGGACCCTACACCCTGTGCTGTCAGATACATCCCCATCCCACCACCCTGCTTGGGCTCCATCTTATACCCACTGTTCACTGGGGTAAATGACCACATGAGGTGCCGGGTGGCAAGGAGTCAGAGCCACCCGCTAGCACAGGGCGCAAACCCCTGGCTGGGTCATCTGCAAGGCCTAAGCATCAGCGCCTGCTCCAAAACACAGACCTCTGACAGTCTGGAATTCCTGGGATGCACTGTTCCAAAGCTACCGTGTTACAGCCGGAGAAACACCATCGAGCTGAGGATGGGGCCTGCTTTGTTCCAGACGGACATGGAGAAATGACACCAAGTGGAGTTCAGGGCCTCGTTTTGCTCTGCCAATTAAAAAAAAAAGCTATTCAAATTTGTACCTTTCTGTATAATGACCCTCATGCAAAGTCACCATTTTAGGGCTTGTCTAAATGGGGATATTAAGGAAAGAATCCAAATTAACTTTCAAAGTGGATTAGTTAAAGTGCCTTAAACCCCAGAGTGGACGCTCTTATTCAGAATTAAAGTGACCTTAATTCAGTTTAGATTACTTCACTTTGGAACCTGGCACCTTCAGCACCATGGCCCAGACCTCACAACACCTGAGCTACTGGAGCAATACTGTTAGCTAGTAGCAGTAGTAAACTGTTATCCCCCAGTTAAGCAGCCTCTGTAGGGTTTGTGTGTGACACTCTGGGAGGCTTCCTGTTTGATGGCCACTCAAGCCCCGCCCTGCCCTGTGTCTGGGGCGCTGGCAGAGTTATTTATATTCCACGAGCAGCTAGCGGGCCGTGCACGTCATCGACCATGCTGGCCAAACTCTGTGCGTTGTTCAACTTTTTGAGTGCAAATGAAAGCCTAGCTGGAGTGGGGTGGGGGTAGCTGAGGTGTCCAGCGCGATGTACAGCTTGGCCTACAACATGCAGGGTCTGCAGAGAGCCATTTAAAGTGTGGGGGGGGACACTCGAGAGGGGTTGGATCCTGCCCCTAGAAGGTGTAATGGGGTGGAGGGAGGCCCCAGGGCGGGGGGGTCAGGTCCTGCCCTAGGGTGTGTGACATGGGGAGGATGGTCTTGTCTCAGGGGGAGGCCCAGAGGACAGGGGTGTCGGGTCCTGCTCAAGGGAGGATGGAAGGCCTGAGGGGGCAGTGACAAGCAAACCCACCCTACACTCTCCCTGCAGCAGTTCCTGTCCTGTGGGGCTGGCCTGGCTCCACACGCTCTCCCGTTGGCTCTCGGCCCAGCACGCAGGCGGGCATCTCCCCTTATAGAGCCCTGCCCCCTTCCTGGAGCTGCTGGATCGCCTGTCCCAAACTGGGCTGTGGCCAGTCAAAAATGGTCACGCCATGGGTGGGGTGGTCCCCACAACCCTGTGCCCTGTGCCAGCCTGAGCAGAGAAGTGCACAGCCATCAAATAAGCTGCTGCCCCCAGTCTGTGTAGGCAGCATCAGGGGGCATCAGAAAGCTTCGTCTGCCTGTGGGAACCAGAGATCCTTTTGTAGTTCTTTGCAGTCTGTCTGGGACTTAACTATCTGGAGTAGTTTTTTATCATGGTGTAACCCTTCTGCCGGTCAGAGTTGGCAGCAACAAGGGCCGGGTTCAATATCTAGGGGTTCCGTTCCAATAACACAATGCAAAACCGGCTCGAGCCCCCACCCAGTAACCTGGGACAAATATATATCACCACCACCACCCCCACGCCTCTAAGAGGTAATACTTCCCCTTTCACAAGCACAGAGTCTGAGTGTAGCAAAAGCCTCTTAATAACAGAGAGAGACAAGGTGGCATTATGTTGGGGAAACACCACCAACAGGATTCATAACACAAACCATGAGCAAAAACCCACCCCAAGCAAATTGGGCCTTTGGTTCTTGAGTCCAGCAACCCAAAAGTCACCCAAAGTCCCAAAAGTCCAACAACCCAAAAGTCTCTGTCCCTGGTCAGTGCAGCCCCAGAGTTCGAAAGTTTATCTGCAGAGTTTTAACTCCCAGCCTGGGTGGAAATGGTGGGGAGGGGTTAAGGGGCACCTTACATGGTCCAAAGCCAACTGCCCTGCCTCTTCATGGGGCTCCACTCTGCTCCACCAGCCATCCCACAAGCCACTCCGCTCCGTCAGCCACCCCACAATAGATCTTCATGCCCCACCCCCACTACTTAACACAGCACTCAGTGACTTCAGCTCTTAGTAACTTTAGCTCTTCAGTGATTTCAGCTTGCAGCAGCAGAGCCTGAGTGCTGATGCACCATTGGCCCAAAATGGATTCAGCTCAGCAGCCTGTAACTAGACTCCTAATAGAATCAAAATTAGCTCTGACATTCCACAGTGGAAAGGGAAGACAGTGCAAATGGTGTTTTAGGCTCTTACAACCAGCCCATACCTCCCCCAGCCTCTTTCAATTCACTAGGTTTTGGAACCCATGACCTTTGCCTAGCGAGTGCTACTTTCTTGATGGAGAGTCCCTCCATCATAACAGAAGGTCAACTACAGTTCCTCTGTCCTTGATTCACATAATCAGGATAATAAAAGTTTGTTCTTCCTGCTCCAATAAAAGAGAAACTGGGGCTCCTACAGCAGCCAAAGTGACCATCTAGGCGGTGTGGGTGTGCCTATGCAAATGAGATCAGCCCCTGAAGTGCTTTTCCACAACCCGCCACAACTCGCCACCGGATGTCAGGGTAGAGCTCATCCTAACTCTGCTTCCATCAGTTTTTGTAAAGGGAAATCACACCTCACCTATCTACTAGAATTGACGAGGGGGGTTAACAAGCATGTGGACAAGTGGATATAGTGTACTTAGATTTTCAGAAAGCCTTTGACAAGGTCCCTCACCAAAGACTCTTAAGCAAAGTAAGCAGTCATGGGATAAGAGGGAAGGTCTTCTCATGGATTGGTAACTGGTTAAAAGATAGGAAACAAAGGGTAGAAATAAATGGTCAGCTTTCAAAATGGAGAGAGGTAAATAGTAGTGTCCCTCAGGAGTCTGTACTGGGACCAGTCCTATTCAACATATTTATAAATGATCTGGAAAAAGGGGTAAACAGTTTTGTAGATTTGCAGATGATACAAAACTACTCAAGTTCATTAAGTCCCAGGCAGACTGCGAAGAGCTACAAAAGGATCTCACAAAACTGGGTGACTGGGCAGCAAAATGGCAGATGAAATTCAATGTTGATAAATGCAAAGTAATACACATTGGAAAACGTAATCCCAACTCTACATAGAAAATGATGGGGTCTAAATTAACTGTTACCACTCAAGAGAAAGATCTTGGAGTCCTTGTGATAGTTCTCTGAAAACATCCACTTAATGTGCAGTGGCAGTCAAAAATGCAAACAGAATATTGGGAATCATTAAGAAAGGAATAGCTAATAAGACATAAAATATCATGTTGCCTCTATATAAATCCAAGGTACACCCTCATCTTGAATACTGCATGCAGATGTGGTTGCCCCATCTCAAAAAAGATGTATTGGAATTGGACAAGGTTCAGAAAAGGTCAACAAAAATTATTAGGGATATGGAAACAGTTTCCATATGAGGAGCGTTTAATAAGACTGAGACTTCACAGCTTGGAAAAGAAACAGCTAAGGACAGATATGAGAGAGGTCTATAAAATCATGACTGGTGGGGAGAAAGTAGATAAGAAAGTGTTATTTACTACTTCTCATAACACAAGAACCAGGCGTCACCAAATGAAATTAATAGGCAGCAGATTTAAAACAAACAAAAGGAAGTATTTCTTCACAAAATGCACAGTGAACCTATGGAACTCTTTTGCCAATGGCCTCTTTGTGAATGGCCTCTTTGTGAAGGCCAAGACTATAACAGGATTAAAAAAAGAACTAGATAAATTAATGGAGGATAGGTCCATCAGTGGCTATTAGCCAGGATGGGCAGGGATGGTATCCCTAGCCTCTATTTGCCAGAAGCTGGGAATGGGCGACGGGGGATGGATCACTTGATGATTACCTGTTCTGTTCATTCCTTCTGGGGCACCTGGCATTGGCCACTGTCGGAAGATGGGATACTGGGCTAGATGGACCTTTGGTCTGACCCAGTATAGCCGTTCTTATGGTCTTATGACTCGAAAGAGAGGGAACCCCAAGCCATCTTTCACCAAAGAATGACAAAGGAGCACTCTGGACTCCATGGGAGAGTCAGCAGTGTGCCCTTGTTGCCAAGAAGGCCAATGGCATTTTGGGATGTATAAGTAGGGGCATAGCAAGCAGATCGAGGGACGTGATCGTTCCCCTCTATTCGACATTGGTGAGGCCTCATCTGGAGTACTGTGTCCAGTTTTGGGCCCCACACTACAAGAAGGATGTGGATAAATTGGAGAGAGTCCAGCGAAGGGCAACAAAAATGATTAGGGGTCTAGAACACATGACTTATGAGGAGAGGCTGAGGGAGCTGGGATTGTTTAGCCTGCAGAAGAGAAGAATGAGGGGGGATTTGATAGCTGCTTTCAACTACCTGAAAGGGGGTTCCAAAGAGGATGGCTCGAGACTGTTCTCAATGGTAGCAGATGACAGAACGAGGAGTAATGGTCTCAAGTTGCAGTGGGGGAGGTTTAGATTGGATATTAGGAAAAACTTTTTCACTAAGAGGGTGGTGAAACACTGGAATGCGTTACCTAGGGAGGTGGTAGAATCTCCTTCCTTAGAGGTTTTTAAGGTCAGGCTTGACAAAGCCCTGGCTGGGATGATTTAACTGGGAATTGGTCCTGCTTCGAGCAGGGGGTTGGACTAGATGACCTTCAGGGGTCCCTTCCAACCCTGATATTCTATGATTCTATGATTCTATGACCTGCGCAGATGGGCGATCAGCCATCTGGCTGGAAGGTGGACTGGTAAGGAAGCTTCTTGAACAAAGGCTGCAGCTTTGTTACGTCTTAGTCTCGCTTTTATGTGCTTGCCCCCATTTCTAACTCTGTCTTTGAACTCACTGATAATCCTCTCTCCTTGTGTGAATAAACTTGTTTTCCTTGTAATCTAAACCCACTGGGGGCTGTGTTTGAACTGAAATGCTCGCTAACGCTGGTTAAGGTGATAAGCTGTGCAGTGGGTCCCTTTAGAATCATACAATATCAGGGTTGACCTCTCAGGAGGTCATCTAGTCCAACCCCCTGCTCAAAGCAGGACCTCTCAGGAGGTCATCTAGTCCAACCCCCTGCTCAAAGCAGGACCTGCTACCACTGAGAACAGTCTAGAGCCATCCTCTTTGGAACCCCCTTTCAGGTAGTTGAAAGCAGCTATCAAATCCCCCCTCATTCTTCTCTTCCGTAGACTAAACATCCCCAGTTCCCTCAGCCTCTCCTCATAACTCATGTGTTCCAGTCTCCTAATAATTTTTGTTGCCCTCCACTGGACTCTTTCCAATTTTTCCACATCCTTCTTGTAGTGTGGGGCCCAAAACTGGACACAGTACTCCAGATGAGGCCTCACCAATGTCGAATAGAGGGGAACGATCACGTCCCTCGATCTGCTGGCAATGCCCCCTATTTATACATTCCAAAATTCCATTGGCCTTCTTGGCAACGAGGCCACACTGTTGACTCATATCCAGCTTCTCGTCCACTGTCACCCCTAGGTCCTTTTCTGCAGAACTGCTGCCGAGCCATTCGGTCCCTAGTCTGTAGCGGTACATGGGATTCTTCCATCCTAAGTGCAGGACTCTGCACTTGTCCTTGTTGTTTAGAGAAGCAAACAAACCTTATTATTCCTCTCAATGGTCCAGGGCAGGGCTGGACATTGCAGAGCACATGGATTGGGGGCATTCGGGGCCTGGAGGTGCTGGGTTCTTGCCAGGTGTAACCAGGAGGCCAGAGGGTGGCTGGGGTGTAGCAAGCAGGCTGCTGAAGTCAGAGAGGCGGTCCAGGGCGGCTTATTGCACGGACACTCAGTGCCTGCGGCCGGCTGGCTGGGGGCCTCCAGACAAGGGAGCTACAGCAGCAGATCACACGGGATCACAGGGCAAGTGATGGCACAGCCCCTCATGGATAACGCCCCAAACATGACAGTGACAGGTCTGGGGGGGCAGGGAGGGGTGTTTTGGGGCAGTGAGGGAGAGGGGTGGGGCAGTGAGGGCAGAGAATGGAGGAAGGGGTTGGGCTGGTTGTGGGAAGTAGGTGGACCCATGGAAAAGAAGCCCTTGAGGAATTCCACCATGATTTCAACAATTTCCATCCCACCATCAACCTCAGCCTGGACCAGTCCACACAAGAGATCCACTTCCTGGACACTACAGTGCTAATAAGCGATGGTCACATAAACACCACCCTATACCGGAAACCTACTGACTGCTATTCCTACCTACATGCCTCCAGCTTTCATCCAGACCAAACCACACGATCCATCGTCTACAGCCAAGCTCTACGATACAACCGCATTTGCGCCAACACCTCAGACAGAGGCAAACACCTACAAGATCTCTATCAAGCATTCTTACAACTAAAATACCCACCTGCTGAAGTGAAGAAACAGATTGACAAAGCCAGAAGAGTACCCAGAAGTTACCTACTACAGGACGGGCCCAACAAAGAAAATAACAGAACGCACTAGCCATCACCTTCAGCCCCCAACTAAAACCTCTCCAACGCATCAACAAAGATCTACAACCTATCCTGAAGGACGACCCATCACTCTCACAGATCTTGGGAGACAGGCCAGTCCTTGCTTACAGACAGCCCCTCAACCTGAAGCAAATACTCACCAGCAACCACACACCACACAACAGAATCACTAACCCAGGAACCTATCCTTGCAACAAAGCCCGTTGCCAACTGTGTCCACATATCTATTCAGGGGACACCATCATAGGGCCTAATCACATCAGCCACACTATCAGAGGCTCGTTCACCTGCACATCTACCAATGTGATATATGCCATCATGTGCCAGCAATGCCCCTCTGCCATGTCCATTGGCCAAACTGGACAGTGTCTACGTAAAAGAATAAATGGATACAAATCAGACGTCAAGAATTATAACATTCAAAAACCAGTCGGAGAACACTTCAATCTCGTTGGTCACTCGATTACAGACCTAAAAGTTGCAATTCTTCAACAAAAAAACTTCAGAAACAGACTCCAATGAGAGACTGCTGAATTGGAATTAATTTGCAAACTGGATACAATTAATTTAGGCTTAAATAAAGACCGGGAGTGGATGGGTCATTACACAAAGTAAAACTATTTCCCGCTCCCCCCCCCCCCCCACTGTTTCTCAGATGTTCTTGTCAACTGCTGGAAATGGCCCACCTTGATTATCACTACAAAAGATTCCCCCCACCCTCCTACTGGTAATAGCTCACCTTACCTGATCACTCTCATTACAGTGTGTATGGTAACACCCATTGTTTCATGTTCTCTATGTATATAAATCTCCCCACTGTATTTTCCACTGCATGCATCCGATGCAGTGAGCTGTAGCTCACGAAAGTTTATGCTCAGATAAATTTATTAGTCCCTAAGGTGCCACAAGTCCTCCTTTACTTTTTGCAGATACAGACTAACACGGCTGCTACTCAGAAACCTGTCATGTCTGCCAGGTATCTGAACCTCAAGAATTGAATTTGTGTTTGTATGAATATTGATCTTTTAACCAACACTCTCTCTTTTTTCTTTTTTAATAAATTTTAGTTTAGTTAATAAGAATTGACTATAATCGTGTATTTTCGGTAAAATCTAAGTTATCATTTGACCTGGGTCTGGGGCTTGGTCCTTTGGGATCAGGAGAACCTTTTCTTTTATATGGTGAAATACGATTTTCCATAATCATCATCCTATTTGACATGTGTGTCTGGATAGAGGCCTGAGTCTGGTTACTTTAAGGGAACTGCATTATTTGGACTTCCGAGTAACCAGGGAGGTACTATAGAAGCTGTTTTGTGAGGGCTTGGTAAATCTAAATATTGGAATATCCACCAGCTTTTGGGGTTTGTCTGCCCCGTTCTGTTTGCAGTTCACCCTGATTGAGTGACCTCAGCTGGCTCCCATGGACAGCATCGTCACACCTGGGGAACTGGGACCAGGACCCGGGGGGGGGTTCAACTCCACAAGTACCCTTGAGCTAAAGGAGATCTTCAGTTGGCAGCAATGGGAGACCCCTTTGCCTCCCTGCGGGCAGCAACTAGACATCCCTCTCACCCACAGCATCCTGTTGGAGGTGGCTGAGCTGTGACCATTCACCTCTGGCAACCCCCATGCAAGGCTGCTGGGTGATTGTCCTAAGTGAAATGAGTTGGGGGGGGTCTCAGCTCAGCCACCCCCCTGCCCACCCTTGCCCAGGGCAGAGTCCACAAAACAAGCCTACCCCACCACTCCGTTCCGTGCTTCCCAGGTGTCCGTTCCAGGCCAGCGTCGGCAGGTGAGCCCTCGGTGGGCTCACCCAGTTGGTACAGTAACGGGGAAGCCCAGCTAAAAGCACAGGGAGAGCCCCCAGCTTGGGGCAGCAGGGCTTCCCACAGCTCCCCCTCCTCCTTGTCTGGTAAGATGAGAGTGCCCCCTGCTGTCGCCACCTCCTTTTGTCCCCGGCATGTCAGAGGAGTAGCCCTGGTATCCCAGGGGGCTGCACTGGGCTTTCTCCCTGTTCCTTTAGAACTGGTTGGGTGACCCACCCCACAGCACCTTGCTGTCTCCTTTCCCAACCTGTCCCCCCAAAATCCCTCAGCTCCAGCTGGATGTGGTGTTCTCAGCAGCTGTGCAATGTTGCTATTAAACAATGGCTGTGTCCCACCCCAGAGGTGGCTGCATTGCAGCCATGTCTTGCCCATACCTAGGAATGGACAATATTGATCATCTCTGGCCCGCTCTCCGTTCACCAGTGCATCTTGCTGCTTAGCATAAAAGTGCAGAGGACGGCTGTCAGCTCAGCAGGCAGGCGGGTAGGGGACAGGCCAAGTTGCAGAAGGGAGAATTGCATAAGGATGAGAAGGAACCAGGATTCACTGGACTGCCCCACCGGGCGCAACATCCCCTTGCTGGCCATGAGGAAGGAAGGAAGGAAATAGGGGTTATCCAGATAGAACAAGAAACAAATAAAGACAAAACAGAAACAGCAAAGTAAAAGCCTGAGAATGAAAAAGCAAGAGAGAAGAAAAAAGAAAGACAAAACAAGAAAGAAAAAGCACGATAAAATAGGAAAAAAGAATCCAAAAGATGAAACGAGAGAAAAGAAGGAGAGTGAAAAAGGGAGCTAGAATAAGAAAAGAAAAAAGAAACAGAACGACAGAGAGGAAAAAAGATAAAGACACAAAGAGAGGAAAGAAGGAAAGAAGGCGAGATAGAAAGCAAGCAGCCTGATTTAATCTGTCAGGCGCTGAGCTCCCAGGGCTCTGAAAGGGACGTTTGTTTCTTGCCATTAAAGCCCCTTTGATTTTGTTTCGAGAAACAGACCCAGCAAATTCGGTTGGGGAGAAGTTACGATAAAGCCGACGCTGCGTGAGAGCAAAGGGGCTTTCACGGGGGGCCAGATCCTGCAGCTAGTGCCTCCAGCAAAGCCCTGCTGAAGCCAATGGTGGGAGAGCTGCAGGGGGAGATAGACACAGAGAGAGGCTGAGTGTGATCGACTCCTGGCAGAAAGAAGCCGGTGCAAGCAGAACCAGGACGCCCACCTGCAGCAGAGGGTGTGTGAGGCCGAGGTCCCCCCTGTGCATTCACTGCCCAGGAGGTGCCACCAGGGGTCAGCGCAGCTTCAGAGAAAGAAATGGTGTTGAGATCTGTCAAAGCTCACTGCACTGAGCAGCCCTCCAATGGGAAGGTATCAGCCCCTGCTCCTCCTCACAACAGGCACTGGGCAGGTGTGAAATACCGGGCACATTCCTGCCACAATAACACTCTTTGCTCTGAAATATAGAGAAGAGGATTCATTGTCCAAACCAGGGCAGGCCTTGCTGGACCCATAGGTACGCAGAGCCCAGGGTGAGATGACTTTTATGATACTACATTTCAGGGCCAACATACCATGACTGGTCCTGATACAACAGACAGATAGATCCCCCTACACAAGCTCCCCACACCCAGCAATGGCAGTCGCTGTGTCCAGAAGCCTCCCACTCCCCCACACTGATGCCTGGAGTGGCTGGGAGGTTTCCCTCCCCTCTGAACCTAGAATACTCAAGCATGAGTTGGTTGAGTTCAGGATCCTGACGCAGGGAAGAAAGGTAAGCAGCAGGATACGGACCCTGGACTTCAGGAAAGCAGACTTCAACTCCCTCAGGGAACGGAAGGCCAGGATCCCCTGGGGGACTAACATGAAGGGGAAAGGAGTCCAGGAGAGCTGGCTGTATTTCAAGGAATCCCTGTTGAGGTTACAGGGACAAACCATCCCGATGAGTCGAAAGAATAGTAAATATGGCAGGCGACCAGCTTGGCTTAATGGTGAAATCCTAGCGGATCTTAAACATAAAAAAGAAGCTTACAAGAAGTGGAAGGTTGGACATATGACCAGGGAAGAGTATAAAAATATTGCTCGGGCATGTAGGAATGATATCAGGAGGGCCAAATCGCACCTGGAGCTGCAGCTAGCAAGAGATGTCAAGAGTAACAAGAAGGGTTTCTTCAGGTATGTTGGCAACAAGAAGAAAGCCAAGGAAAGTGTGGGCCCCTTACTGAATGAGGGAGGCAACCTAGTGACAGAGGATGTGGAAAAAGCTAATGTACTCAATGCTTTTTTTGCCTCTGTCTTCACTAACAAGGTCAGCTCCCAGACTGCTGCGCTGGGCATCACAAAATGGGGAAGAGATGGCCAGCCCTCTGTGGAGATAGAGGTGGTTAGGGACTATTTAGAAAAGCTGGACGTGCACAAGTCCATGGGGCCGGACGAGTTGCATCCGAGAGTGCTGAAGGAATTGGCGGCTGTGATTGCAGAGCCATTGACCATTATCTTTGAAAACTCGTGGCGAACGGGGGAAGTCCCGGATGACAGGAAAAAGGCTAATGTAGTGCCAATCTTTAAAAAAGGGAAGAAGGAGGATCCTGGGAACTACAGGCCAGTCAGCCTCACCTCAGTCCCTGGAAAAATCATGGAGCAGGTCCTCAAAGAATCAATCCTGAAGCACTTGCATGAGAGGAAAGTGATCAGGAACAGCCAGCATGGATTCACCAAGGGAAGGTCATGCCTGACTAATCTAATCGCCTTTTATGATGAGATTACTGGTTCTGTGGATGAAGGGAAAGCAGTGGATGTATTGTTTCTTGACTTTAGCAAAGCTTTTGACACGGTCTCCCACAGTATTCTTGTCAGCAAGTTAAGGAAGTATGGGCTGGATGAGTGCACTATAAGGTGGGTAGAAAGCTGGCTAGATTGTCGGGCTCAACGGGTAGTGATCAATGGCTCCATGTCTAGTTGGCAGCCGGTGTCAAGTGGAGTGCCCCAGGGGTCGGTCCTGGGGCCGGTTTTGTTCAATATCTTCATAAATGATCTGGAGGATGGTGTGGATTGCACTCTCAGCAAATTTGCGGATGATACTAAACTGGGAGGAGTGGTAGATACGCTGGAGGGGAGGGATAGGATACAGAAGGACCTAGACAAATTGGAGGATTGGGCCAAAAGAAATCTGATGAGGTTCAATAAGGATAAGTGCAGGGTCCTGCACTTAGGATGGAAGAACCCAATGCACCGCTACAGACTAGGGGCCGAATGGCTAGGCAGCAGTTCTGCGGAAAAGGACCTAGGGGTGACAGTGGACGAGAAGCTGGATATGAGTCAGCAGTGTGCCCTTGTTGCCAAGAAGGCCAATGGCATTTTGGGATGTATAAGTAGGGGCATAGCGAGCAGATCGAGGGACGTGATCGTTCCCCTCTATTCGATATTGGTGAGGCCTCATCTGGAGTACTGTGTCCAGTTTTGGGCCCCACACTACAAGAAGGATGTGGATAAATTGGAGAGAGTCCAGCGAAGGGCAACAAAAATGATGAGGGGTCTGGAACACATGACTTATGAGGAGAGGCTGAGGGAACTGGGATTGTTTAGTCTGCAGAAGAGAAGAATGAGGGGGGATTTGATAGCTGCTTTCAACTACCTGAAAGGGGGTTCCAAAGAGGATGGCTCTAGACTGTTCTCAATGGTAGCAGATGACAGAACGAGGAGTAATGGTCTCAAGTTGCAGTGGGGGAGGTTTAGATTGGATATTAGGAAAAACTTTTTCACTATGAGGGTGGTGAAACACTGGAATGCGTTACCTAGGGAGGTGGTAGAATCTCCTTCCTTAGAGGTTTTTAAGGTCAGGCTTGACAAAGCCCTGGCTGGGATGATTTAACTGGGAATTGGTCCTGCTTCGAGCAGGGGGTTGGACTAGATGACCTTCTGGGGTCTCTTCCAACCCTGATATTCTATGATTCTATTATTCTATGAATACTGCCCCCCACCCCCAGCAGCAGCAAAAGTGACAGCAGGGTCCCCACCAAAGAACAAGAGAGGCCTGATCTGACAGGTGGCAGGTGTGGGACCAGGTGGCTTCCTCCCTGGCTGTAGCAGCTGCTGCTCCTCCCGCCAGTGGAGGCTGCCTGCAGAGTCAGGCAGCGTTGCTGTGTCATTTACATGCAGGAAAGTCCTTGCTCCCTAGAACGACGGGCTCAGGCTCTCTGCAGACTCAGGCAGTGTCGCAGCATCGGTTACACTCAGGGCAGCTCCGCCCACCCAGAGTCAGGGGTTCAGGCAGTGAGCCCCTGAGCAGCGCCAGCCCCATGCCCGATTCTGGCCCAGGGGCAAGTGCCAGCTGGGGAATCCTTCCCCTGAGGGTTGTAGAGTTTGATCCACAGAGATCCAAGTGCCGAGCCTTGAGAGGAGAGAGTGGAATCGGTTCCCAGGGGCCGGGCCGGGCAGGGGGCTGATGGGGCTGGGGGAGGGAGGGTAAGGGATGGCTTTTCTGGCCAGCTCCAAGGGGAGCCGACGAGATGACTGGGGCTGACAGCCTCCCGCCAGGCATGGGCCCCGGCCAGCTCAGTACACAGAAAGGCTGTTTATGTTTCTCGCTTCACATGCTGCAACAGGAGGACGATTTCCTCCTTTTCAACCCTCCAGATCAAACTCAAAGCCATGTCGGGTGAGATCCTCCTGAGCGGGACAAAAAGCAGCAAAACCTAGCCGAGGCCCTTTCTCAAACACTCAGGCCCTGGGATCAATCCAAGCACTGGGAACAACAGTGGTTTTGTGTCCACCCCGCTAAATTATGGAGGGCTGCTTGTTCGGCTGCACTCTGGGACTGCTGCCCATAGGCAGACTTTGAGTCGGTACCGCAAGGCATCTTCATGAAAAACCCAGAACGGGATCAGATGAACAGGGCCCATGTTCAGTGAGTTAAATGCTGGCTGGCGGCTAGGTCTCAAAATGTAACTGTAAATTCAGACTCACCATCAAGAGAGGTCCCACAAGGATCGGTTCCTGGCCCCAAGATATTCAACATTTTTATGAATGACCTGGAAGAAAACATAAAACCGTCGCTGATAAAGTTTGCAGGTGACACAAAGATTTGGAGGGGGGGTGGGGGGTAGATAACGAAGAGGACAGGTCAGTGACACAGACGCCGACTTTTCAAAGTGCCGGAGGCGGGGCTCGAGCCCCGGCTCTGCCCCAGGCCCCGCCCCCACTCCAGCCCTTCCCCCAAGGCCCCACCCCTGCCCTGCCTTTTCCCGCCCAATTCCATCCCCTCCCCCGAGTGCGCCGCATCCTCGCTCCTCCCCCTGCCTCCCAGAGCCTCCTGAACGCCACGAAACAGCTGATTGCCCCAGGCAGGAGGCGCGGGGAAGGAGGGAGAGGCACTGATCAGCGGGGCCCACCGGTGGCCGTAAGGCGCAGGGGGTGGGGTGGGAGCTCATGCGGGGGCTGCTAGTGGGTGCTCAGCATCCACCATTTTTTCCCCGTGGGTGTTCCAGCCCCGGAGCACCCACAGAGTCGGCGCCTATGGGCACAGAGAGATCTGGCTGGCTTGGTAAACTGGGCTCAGGCAAAGAATATGCGTTTTAACATGGCTATATGTAAATGTACACAGCTAGGAACAAAGAACGGAGCCATAAGGATGGGGACTCTATCCTGGGAAGCAATGACTCTGGAAAAGATTTGGGGCGTGTGGTGGATGATCAGCTGAGCATGAGCGCGGCGCTGTGGCCAAAAGATCTAATGGGATCCTGGGAGACAAACAGGGGAATCAGGAGTAGGAGCAGAGAGGTGATTTTACCTCCATATCTCGCACTGGTGTAGCTGCTGCTGGAATCCCTGTGTCCAGTTCTGGTGCCCACAATTCAAGGAGGATGGTGTTAGATTGGAGTGGGGTCAGAGAAGAGCCACGCGAATGATGAAAGGATGAGAAAACCTGCCTGAGAGCGACAGACACTTGGAGCTCAGTCTATTTAGATGAACAAAGAGAAGGTTGCGGGGTGGCTGGAAGTACCTAGACAGGGAACAAAAACTGGGTGACGGGCTCTTCAGTCTAGCAGACAAGGGTGGGACAAGATCAAAGGTCTGGAAGCTGGAGCGAGACAGGTTCAGACTGGAAATCACGTGTGCAGTTTTAACAGTGAGGGGAACAACTGGAACAACGTCCCCAGGGCGGTGGGGGATTCTCCATGACTGGCCATTTGTCAATCAAGATGGGATGTTTCTCTAACAAATCTACTCCAGTTCAACCCGGAATTAATTCAGGGAAGTCCTAGGGCTGAGAGGTCTGCTCGGGACCCAGACTTGAACTGGACCCAGGCTCACTCGACCCAAGGGTTGAGTCATTTTCTGACCTGACTCTTCCTCCCATACCTGAGTTAGTGCCAACATCTCCTGCCACGGGTGGAGATTGGGGGGGTCATAGGGCAACATTGCCCCCCCAAAACTGGATACAGCGCAGAGGCAACGCTTGGTGGGATGCCCAGATTTCTCCCTTCTATTTGGTCCTGCTTCCTCCCTGTGGAGGAACATTTGGGGGACGAGCAGTGATGTCAGGCGCTCCGTGCGTCCAGGTCGGTTGGACCTATCCCTGTGATTAATAGTATTAGGCTCCTTGCACACACACACCCCCCCCAAATAGAGAAGTCAAACGATGCCTCCTGCCCGTGGCGTCATCTCTTCTCCTCCTGCCCGTGGCTTGGTGGAAGCTGCATGCACTGGTGGCTGAGTACCCTGCTCCTGCCACCTGCCACCCCCGGGCTGCGCTCTGAGTGCTGCAGCAGGGGAGGCCCAAAGACCCCTCAGCACATGGGGGGGCAGGAGGTGGCAGCCGGCAGGAGCAGGGCACGACCCCAGGGGCAGGAGTTGGAGAGCCAACCCGAGCCTGAGAAGATCTGGCTGACCCGGAGGCTGCACTTTTTGTTTGGGTCCCATCAGGTTCGGGCCAGATTACTGGGCCTTGCTCTGGCCTGCGTTCGCCAGGAGATCAGACAACATGATTCCAATGTCCCTTCTGGTGCTGGAATCAAGGAATATTTTCTCCCACGTGGCTATCCATCCATCAACTGGAATAATAACACTGCCCATCTCTCTGGGGCCATGAGGCCCAATGATTGGGGCACTGGACTGGGATTCAGGGGATCTCAGGTCTATTCCCATAACAGGGAGAGTTACTTCCCTGTCCCCTGCCTTTGTTCAGCCTGTGGGCTCCCTGACACTCACTATGTCTTTGCACAATGGGGCCCAGAACTGGACAGTGACGACAATAAGGATCTACCACCTTCTGCTCAAAGTGCCTCACAGACATCACTGAGTTAACCCTCGCAGCTTCACTGGGGAGCTGGTAGCACCACCCGTGTTCGTAATGATGAGGAAACTGAGGCACAGGGAGGTAGGGACAAATCGGCAGCAGATCCATGTGTGTGGCAGCGGTACCCAGCTGTTCTTTGTCTCCCAGCGGCCTGGCCAGAGAGAGACGCAGTCACCGTTCCGGGTTTGTTATTTCTCTGGGTGGCAGGGGAGGCAGCTGCCTGACAGCTGTGGCGATGGGCAGGCACTCACTGTTTACATGTGGGGGGGGGGGGTACAGCTCCAGCAGTTCCAGAGCCAGCACACCTCCCCCAACTAGACCAGAGGGTCTCCCGGGGGGGGGGGTGTGACATGGGGGTTCAGTCAGGCCTTGGCCTCTCTGCCCAGGTTTCCCGGAGCAGCCCATTAGCAAACAAGGACTCCATTCCAAGAACAAACCTCGTCTGTGCCATTCTTCTCCGTCCCAGCGTGTGGTGCTCCTCCCCTCGGCCGGCACAGCCTGACTGGTGCATCAGAGCTGAAGCGCTGTCCAGCTTTGTGTCTAGTAGAGACGACAGGTCACTTTCTATCTAAGTACTTACCTGGCCCCCTCCCTGAGGTACCCAAGCACCTCACCACCTTTACTGTGTCTCTTGACAGCCCCCCTGTGGGGCAGAGCAATCCCCCCGTGGAACACCGGGGCAAAGTGACTGGCCAAGGTCACACAGACAGCTTGGAGGAGAGGAGGGAATTGAACCTACATCTCTAGGAGCCATGGCTACAGCCTCAACCACCCTGTTTCCCACACATGGAGATTTCACAGCTCCGATTCTGCTCTTCTTGTCACAACCCCATTGACCTCAGTCTCGCAGGCAGTCAGGATTCTCATGCCCTGATTCTCATGGGTGACTTTAATTTTCCTGATATCTGCTGGGAGAGCAATACTGCGGTGCATAGACAATCCAGGAAGTTTTTGGAAAGCGTAGGGGACAATTTCCTGGCGCAAGTGCTAGAGGAGCCAACTAGGGGGGGCGCTTTTCTTGACCTGCTGCTCACAAACCGGGTAGAATTAGTGGGGGAAGCAAAAGTGGATGGGAATCTGGGAGGCAGTGACCATGAGTTGGTTGAGTTCAGGATCCTGACACAGGGAAGAAAGGTAAGCAGCAGGATACGGACCCTGGACTTCAGGAAAGCAGACTTCGACTCCCTCAGGGAAGGGATGGCCAGGATCCCCTGGGGGACTAACTTGAAGGGGAAAGGAGTCCAGGAGAGCTGGCTGTATTTCAAGGAATCCCTGTTGAGGTTACAGGGACAAACCATCCCGATGAGTCGAAAGAATAGTAAATATGGCAGGCGACCAGCTTGGCTTAACGGTGAAATCCTAGCGGATCTTAAACATAAAAAAGAAGCTTACAAGAAGTGGAAGGTTGGATATATGACCAGGGAAGAGTATAAAAATATTGCTCGGGCATGTAGGAATGAAATCAGGAGGGCCAAATCGCACCTGGAGCTGCAGCTAGCGAGAGATGTCAAGAGTAACAAGAAGGGTTTCTTCAGGTATGATGGCAACAAGAAGAAAGCCAAGGAAAGTGTGGGCCCCTTACTGAATGAGGGAGGCAACCTAGTGACAGAGGATGTGGAAAAAGCTAATGTACTCAATGCTTTTTTTGCCTCTGTTTTCACTAACAAGGTCAGCTCCCAGACTGCTGCGCTGGGCATCACAAAATGGGGAAGAGATGGCCAGCCCTCTGTGGAGATAGAGGTGGTTAGGGACTATTTAGAAAAGCTGGACGTGCACAAGTCCATGGGGCCGGACGAGTTGCATCCGAGAGTGCTGAAGGAATTGGCGGCTGTGATTGCAGAGCCATTGGCCATTATCTTTGAAAACTCGTGGCGAACCGGGGAAGTCCCGGATGACTGGAAAAAGGCTAATGTAGTGCCAATCTTTAAAAAAGGGAAGAAGGAGGATCGTGGGAACTACAGGCCAGTCAGCCTCACCTCAGTCCCTGGAAAAATCATGGAGCAGGTCCTCAAAGAATCAATCTTGAAGTACTTGCATGAGAGGAAAGTGATCAGGAACAGCCAGCATGGATTCACCAAGGGAAGGTCATGCCTGACTAATCTAATCGCCTTTTATCATGAGATTACTGGTTCTGTGGATGAAGGGAAAGCAGTGGATGTATTGTTTCTTGACTTTAGCAAAGCTTTTGACACGGTCTCCCACAGTATTCTTGTCAGCAAGTTAAGGAAGTATGGGCTGGATGAATGCACTATAGGGTGGGTAGAAAGCTGGCTAGATTGTCGGGCTCAACGGGTAGTGATCAATGGCTCCATGTCTAGTTGGCAGCCGGTGTCAAGTGGAGTGCCCCAGGGGTCGGTCCTGGGGCCGGTTTTGTTCAATATCTTCATAAATGATCTGGAGGATGGTGTGGATTGCACTCTCAGCAAATTTGCGGACGATACTAAACTGGGAGGAGTGGTAGATACGCTGGAGGGGAGGGATAGGATACAGAAGGACCTAGACAAATTGGAGGATTGGGCCAAAAGAAATCTGATGAGGTTCAATAAGGATAAGTGCAGGGTCCTGCACTTAGGATGGAAGAATCCAATGCACCGCTACAGACTAGGGACCGAATGGCTAGGCAGCAGTTCTGCGGAAAAGGACCTAGGGGTGACAGTGGATGAGAAGCTGGATATGAGTCAGCAGTGTGCCCTTGTTGCCAAGAAGGCCAATGGCATTTTGGGATGTATAAGTAGGGGCATAGCGAGCAGATCGAGGGACGTGATCGTCCCCCTCTATTCGACATTGGTGAGGCCTCATCTGGAGTACTGTGTCCAGTTTTGGGCCCCACACAAGAAGGATGTGGATAAATTGGAGAGAGTCCAGTGAAGGGCAACAAAAATGATTAGGGGTCTAGAACACATGACTTATGAGGAGAGGCTGAGGGAGCTGGGATTGTTTAGCCTGCAGAAGAGAAGAATGAGGGGGGATTTGATAGCTGCTTTCAACTACCTGAAAGGGGGTTCCAAAGAGGATGGCTCTAGACTGTTCTCAATGGTAGCAGATGACAGAACGAGGAGTAATGGTCTCAAGTTGCAGTGGGGGAGGTTTAGATTGGATATTAGGAAAAACTTTTTCACTGTGAGGGTGGTGAAACACTGGAATGCGTTGCCTAGGGAGGTGGTGGAATCTCCTTCCTTGGAAGTTTTTAAGGTCAGGCTTGACAAAGCCCTGGCTGGGATGATTTAACTGGGAATTGGTCCTGCTTCGAGCAGGGGGTTGGACTAGATGACCTTCAGGGGTCCCTTCCAACCCTGATATTCTATGATTTAGCTCATGCTCCTGCCTCAGTGAGAGGACTCCCAGGACCATAGGAGTGGGGCAGGGCCTGCACTGGAGACTGCTCTGGCTCCGTCCCTCTTGAGCCAGCCGTCACTGTACCTGCCCCAGGCTATGGCTGCTGCGATGCATTGAAAAATTAGGGGTAAATGCAAACTCTCTTAAGCACTTAATGCAAGGAGTGGGGGATGGGAGTAGAACCAGCAACCTGACATAGTACTAATGAGCATGTTTCATATAACTTCTTGACAGCTGCATAACACTACAAGGATCACTCAGCCAGCAAGGAAATGCAGCTGCCTCTGGGGTGGAACAGGACAGCTGCTTAAAAGCTACACAGCAACACTGCACAAGAGTTGGGGGAAAGAAAGGATCCTGTATCCGAGTGAACTGGCATGAAGGGTTCCCAGGAAAAGGTGCCATCCGAGCAGACATAGCTCAGGAGTGATCCATTTGTCCTTTTTTCTTTTGGTGAAAAATGGCCCCTTCTTTCTGTTGTACTGTCACTTTTCTCACAGGGACTCCTGCTTTTTAGGCCATCTCTTCTCATCTCTTTCACTGAAAGGGACTCGGGTTTCAGGGTTGGATCAACTAAAGGGTCCCAGACAGATGCGTCTCTGAAAGCATCTCCTGCGATCCCCCTGGGCCCACGGGCAAATGGATGGAGAAGCTGCGTCCAGCCCAAAGTCACTCGATACGCCTGGTCGTCTCACTCTTATCTGCACTTGGAGTTGTACTATAATGGTCACTTGTTTAAAGCAAGCATGGTTCGCGGCTGCGGTAGTGTGGTCTAGTGGTTAGAACAGCCAGCTGCTCATGCCGGAGCTTGTAGTGGCAAGGTTCTGTTCCTACATCCACCACTGACCTGCTACAGTGTGTAACCTTGGTCAAGTGCTTCGCCCTTCCTCAGTAGCTGAGCGATGATTGTTGCCCCCAGAACTAAGACAATCCCAGGAATTTTAGAAACGTTGCAAGTCTCATAGACCAATGGTCTCCAAAGTTTTTGGATCGTGCACCCCCATGGTGCCACCGAAGAAAGAAGGAGGGAAGACCTGCCGCAGGCGTGCAGAGCTGCCGCCAAAGAAAAGAGAAGGCGGAGTGCTGTCCGGGGACACTCCTCCTGCCGCGCACCCCCTGGGATCCTCTGGCGCACCCCACTTTGGAGACCACTGTCATAGACTATTAAGGCAGGTGTCTAAAGCGACGCTTAGACACCCTGATTGTCAGCATCTGCGGCTCCCATGGACCGAGCTGCAGGAGCTCATCACCTTTGAAAGGGATCATTATTACACGCGGTACGGCAGCACCCCAGCCGAAGCACTGTTATGCTGGCTGCTGCACAGGTGCCCAGAGAGAAACGGTCATTAGAATGGTTCGGCAGCAGTTCTGCAGAGAAGGACCTAGGGGTGACAGTGGACGAGAAGCTGGATATGAGTCAACAGTGTGGCCTCGTTGCCAAGAAGGCCAATGGCATTTTGGGATGTATAAGTAGGGGCATAGCGAGCAGATCGAGGGACGTGATCGTTCCCCTCTATTCGACATTGGTGAGGCCTCATCTGGAGTACTGTGTCCAGTTTTGGGCCCCACACTACAAGAAAGATGTGGAAAAATTGGAAAACGTCCAACGGAGGGCAACAAAAATGATTAGGGGGCTGGAACACATGACTTATGGGGAGAGGCTGAGGGAACTGGGATTGTTTAGTCTGCGGAAGAGAAGAATGAGGGGGGATTTGATAGCTGCTTTCAACTATCTGAAAGGGGGTTCCAAAGTGGATGGATCTAGACTGTTCTCAGTGGTAGCAGATGACAGAACAAGGAGTAGTGGTCTCAAGTTGCAGTGGGGGAGGTTTAGGTTGGATATTAGGAAAAACTTTTTCACTGTGAGGGTGGTGAAACACTGGAATGCGTTACCTAGGGAGGTGGTGGAATCTCCTTCCTTAGAGGTTTTAAGGTCAGGCTTGACAAAGCCCTGGCTGGGATGATTTAGTTGGGGATTGGTCCTGCTTTGAGCAGGGTGTTGAACTAGATGACCTCCTGAGGTCCCTTTCAACCCTGCTATTCTATGATTCTATGATTCTAATAATAGAATATCAGGGTTGGAAGGGGCCTCAGGAGGTCATCTAGTCCAACCCCCTGCTCAAAGCAGGACCATTGCCTGAGTCGACACAGAAATGACAGCTGAAGGGTTACTAGGCCCTTGGTACAAAGGGGGAAGCTGCGGGGTGAAATGACTTGCCCAAAGAGAGCTAGAAGTGGAAGCCAGAGCTCTAGATCACCAGTCGAGCCCTTAACCATGAGGCCACCATCTGCCGGACTTGCGGTCACTTTTATGTGTCTACCTGTAAGCAACCAGGTTTGACCCTGTTGGCCTGGCTGCCTTGTCCTAGCGCTGACCTGCGGGGGAGGCTAGCCCTGATCCCTAAACCCTTTCCATCTCTGTCCTAGCAACTCCAGCCAGTTAAAAGCACCGTGTCTGTCTCTTCTGTGCAGACAATAAATTCTCATGTCACTGGAATCCTGCAGGAACCAGTTCCCAGGCACAGTGAAGCCCTTATCTAGCATGTCAAGCAGGGCAGCTGTTGCCTAAAGGCGAATGCGTTCACCCCCCACAACACACACAGAGGTTACAAATGGCACAGGGGAGCTGCAGGTGGTAGGCAGGCATGGGAACCTCCCTTTACCAGGAAGGCTGGGCGTGTGGCTCAGTTCCCTTCCCGGCTCACCACAGCCTCCCCTCCCTGCATGCCCTTGGACAGTCATCTAGTCCTGCTGCACCCAGGTCGCCGTTTAACACTCCCTGTCTACCCCTCCCCCTTTGTCCGTCTCGTCTAGGTGGATGGGTAGCTCTGGGAAGCCGGCACTGCCTCTCCCTGTGGCCCCAATCTCAGCTGAGGCTGCTCGGAACTACTGTAATAAAAACAGGTGAGGTGGATGCCTCCTGGGGATGCTGGTTTCTGCAGTGTGTAAGCTTGGAACCCTCCCCTTTAAGGAGCCAGGATGTGGGGTGATAAAAGTCACAGGGATAGGCTCCCAGGATGACTCCTTTAAGATCCCTGCACTGGCAAGCCTGGGGCCTATGCAAGAAGCAGGTGGGACATGAACCATGTGCTACCTCGCCTGGGACATGACCCCTCAGCTCCCGCCTGTGCTCTGCTCTCTGTGCAGAGCTCACGTAGTGATGAGATTCCCCTTCTCTTTTGTGCCCGGTGCAGGGCCCCGACCCCCAGCGGAGCCCTCACTGCTGTGGCTGAAAACGAAACTGGTTTGGAAAATGGCTTCGCTTCTCTTTCCAGTCCTTTGTAGCCATGCTCACTCTCACCCCTGCGACCCTGTCAGGGAGTTGGCACTTGTTCCTCACACCCAGGGTCAAATGATTCTCCACCAACAGGGCTCGGGCGATGTCCTAGCACGGAGCTGACACAACACTGAATCCATGCCCCAGCATGCTGACAGGGGGCGCTGCAGGGGATACTTTTCAGCTGCGTTATAAATCGAGGTCTCAGGCATTTTTGATCTCTGAAGATCCCAACGCATTTTCCTCCAAAGAGCCAGAGTGTTACCCTTAGTATCTCTGCCAAACTGTAGCAGACCCTGACAGGCACAAGACGACACAGAATTCTTCACCTCCTGTCCTGAACTGCTCTGTGGTGTTGCTGCACACTGTTAAACAGCTGCTGCCTGTCACCTCAGAGGTGGCAGCATTTCAGTGGTGGGTGAAGTGATCCCTTGAGATATAGTGAACAACTGAGAGAGAAACATTTGTATCCATATGGATGAAAGATACAAAGACTATTGTTATTGCTGCCTGGCCGCAAGTTCCTGTCCTGAGCCAGGGATGATTGGCCACTGGGGACAGAGCTAGAAACCAGGTGGTGATAGGTGCCTTGAACTTATAGTTCATTAACCCATTTTGCTCCTTTCAGGGTCAAGTGAAAACTGAGTGGTCCGGCTAGAAGTGACTGGTCTCAGGTCGCTCAGCAGTCTGTAGCAAAGCCAGGAAGGGAAGCTGATCTCCTGCGTCCCAGCTGAGGGTGAGAGCCACAGAACCAGCCTCCTCTTACTACAGGATTTGGCCCTAAACTTCCCTGCTATTGCTACCACCACTGCAACTCCCGCTATGGCAGCAATGGTGGGAGACCTAGTGTAGACAAGACTCTGGTGGCTGCCTGCAACTTTACTATCATATGGCCAAATGCCGTTAAAATGGCACGACCCCCTGGTGTGGGTGCAGTGATACCAGTGTAAATGTGTTTATGCTGCCATGGCTATCCCTGAGCTCGAAGGAGAATAAGCTATCCCAGTAAAAGGCACCTTTATACCAGTAGAACTGCAGCCATGCTAGGGGTAAAAAGTCACACACACCCTACCTATCCCAGGGCAAACAATGTCTGTAGGGCCTGGCTAGGGGCCAGGTTCAGGAAGATGCCTCCTTATTGCAGTCTGGCTCCTCAGTTTTAACTCCCCTTGGCTGCATTAGCTGAGTGTCCTCACTCCCATGGAGTCACACCGTACCCTGCGTCCAGCCCATGGGGCTGGAGACAAAGGGAGGTTAGAGAGGGGAAGGAGAAAGAGCCATGAAACCCCAAGGAGGAAGAAGACACAAGCGGCAGGTGGAGGGAGCCAAGGGCCCTGTTCTTGTTTCAAGGCCAGTTGTGTTCTTTGGTTCCCATCCAGAGGGGCTGAGGCAGCACCCATGATTCAAGGATGAGGAAAACCACAAACCACACAGCTCGGCTCTGCCGGAGGGGCTGGCATCCCAGCTGCATATCCGGGGGCCTCGCAGGGTTAATTAATAGAGCAAAAGATTAAAACCCAGAGCCTGCTCCACTGGCTTATACCAGCAATAGCTGGGGACAACTGGCAGTGTGGGGTCCTGCCTTTATCCGGGAAACTGCATTGCACTCGTGCAAAGACCTGCACTGGGATTTTCAAAGCATTGGCTGGAGCTGGGCACCAAACTCCCATGGCTCCTAACACAGAGCAGCTGCACCAATGAAAAGCCAGGCTTACGCCGGTCCGGTGCATGGCAGCAAGTGCCCGGACCTGTTCTCCGTCCCCTCATGCAGTTATCGACACCAGTGCAAGGTCATATAAAAGCCATCCTGGTAGAATGGTGGTGATTCACGGTGTTGCTGCACACTATTAAACAGCTGCTGCTTTTCACCTCAGAGGTGGCTGCATTTCAGTGGTGGGTGAAGTGATCCCTTGAGATATAGCAGACAATCAAGAAAGTTACGTTTGTATCAGTCTGGATGAAAGGTGCAATAGGCATCATTATTGCTGCCTGGCTGTAACCATGCAAAGTTCTTTTCCTTAGCAAGGGATGACTGGCCACTGGAGGCAGGGCTGGAAATCAGGTGATAACAAAACTAAGTTTAGCCAGAAAATGCCCATTCACTGAACTGAAATATCTTGCTGATTCTATTGCAGATTTGACAAAACTTTCACAGAGCCACAGGCAGCTCTCCCATGTGTTCCAGGGTCTGCAGCTCCACAGCAGGGAGCCTGCCAGTCGAGGAGTCCTGGCTAGAGCTGGCCTCTTGGGGCTGCTAAGTTCTACATTCTGTAACAGGCAACTTGCCAGCCCCTGGATCTGGAGCCCTGGCTCCAGCTGGGTCGCTTGGGTCTGATAGGCTGGGGCTGACCTGCCAGGCAGACTGCCCCAGAGTCAGGCACCCCAGTGCTTCCAGGGTCATAGAATATCAGGGTTGGAAGGGACCTCAGGAAGTCATCTAGTCCAACCCCCTGCTCAAAGCAGGACCAATCCCCAACTAAATCATCCCAGCCAGGGCTATGTCAAGCCTGACCTTAAAAACTTCTAAGAAAGGAGATTTCACCATCTCCCTAGGTAATGCATTCCAGTGTTTCACCACCCTCCTAGTGAAAAAGTTTTTCCTAATATCCAACCTAAACCTCCCCAACTGCAACTTGAGACCATTACTCCTTGTTCTGTCATCTGCTACCACTGAGAACAGTCTAGATCCATCCTCTTGGGAACCCCCTTTCAGATAGCTGAAAGCAGCTATCAAATCCCTCCTCATTCTTCTCTTCCGCAGACTAAACATCCCCAGTTCCCTCAGCCTCTCCTCATAAGTCATGTGTTCCAGTCCCCTAATCATTTTTGTTGCCCTCCGCTGGACATTTTCCAATTTTTCCACATCCTTCTTGTAGTATGGGGCCCAAAACTGGACACAGTACTCCAGATGAGGCCTTACCAATGTCGAATAGAGGGGAACGATCATATCCCTCGATCTATTGGCAGTGCTCCTACTCATACAGCCCAACATGCCGTTAGCCTTCTTGGCAACAAGAGCACACTGTTGACTCATATCCAGCTTCTTGTCCACTGTAACCCCTAGGTCCTTTTCTGCAGAACTGCTGCCTAGCCACTTGGTCCCTAGTCTGTAGCAGTGCATGGAATTCTTCCGTCCTAAGTGCAGGACTCTGCACTTGTCCTTGTTGAACCCATCAGATTTCTTTTGGCCCAATCCTCTAATATGTCTAGGTCCCTCTGTATCCTATCCCTACCCTCCAGCGTATCTACCTCTCCTTCCAGTTTAGTGTCATCCGCAAACTTGCTGAGGGTGCAATCCACACCATCCTCCAGATCATTTATGAAGATATTGAACAAAACTGGTCCTTGGTTCTGAGGCAGCCCTGCCATGCTAGGGCTTTCAGGCTTTAGGCTGGGAGTCCCAACTGTAATAGGTTTGGCTCCTGATTCTGCAGCAGGGACCCTGAAAGCACCAAGAACCACCCTGACCAGAGCTCCCTGGTCTGTGGTCCTGGGGCAGCTCTGCGGGGGACACTAGGGCTTCCAGGCTGCCCCACGAGTCAAAACCTTTCTGTTAATGACCATGGGTCTGGGCTGTTTCAGTGCTGCAGACCCAGTTAGCCCCTGCAGTGTTGAATGGAATTCACATTCTTGTCAGTTTCATGGCTGCTGTTCCAAGAGCCTCCATTTCACTCAGCAGCTGCCTGTCCCCCGGAGCAAATTTAACCCTGGCCACATCACATGGCATTTCCAGAATGAATTTCTCATTTTGGGGAGAAAACCTGATCTGAACCAAGTTTTTTTTTTTTTTCTTCTCATTTTTTGGTTTGGGCCCTAAACCAAGAAAATCCGTTATTTACTCAGCTCTCCTACCAGGTGCCTTTAACCTGTGTTTCATCACCAGGAGTGGAGTGAGAACAGAATCCTTCCCCCTTCTGTGTGCTTAGCTGACATAAGCACTAGTCTGAAATGGGCCAGCTCCTCCCCTGGAGTAAATCAGCATCAGCCCATCGGGCCTGACTCCCAGTCACAGTAAGACCCTGTTCGTTACACCCCTCTGGCAGGGTCAAGGGGCCTTAGCGCAAACGACAATCAGACCCAGTGATCTCAGTGAATTTAGGCTGAAATACTCCACCTGGGGATCTGGCTCACTGTGTAAAATAAAATTAAATATCCACCCAAGACACAGGGCAGCGAGCAATCAAGTGTTTTCCTTTAGCAGGTGTTCTCAGTGCTCAGAAAACCTGCAGGCAGCAGCACTGAGATTGCAGCCACGCAGGAAGGCAGAACTCATGTGGAAAGTGGCCTAGAGCAGCGAGAGCGTACGTGGGACAAGGGGACTCTTTGGGCAAGGAAGGGAGCTTGGATCCTGACCAAGGCGCAGTCCTATCACCGGAGAGGCTCGATAAATGACCCAGATAAAAGAAGGGGATGTTTTCCCTTGGCCGAACCCCAGAGCACTCCTGCCACTTTGTTTGCACGTTGCCTCCTTAACCCCAGCCGGACCGTCCCAACCAACTTTGCACAGGTGGCAGTCGGAGCTGGGAGAATAACTGATATTTTGGTTCACTGGGAGTTCAAATATAAATAATACATTGGTTGGGTCGAACTGAATTTGAAAATTCAGAAACCTTTTGGTGAATTGTGACAGTCCATTTAAGGGGGAACAAAATGTGTTGTCCGGCCTGAAACATTTTGTTCTGGGGCATTTCTTAGGAGCTAGATTCACACAATGGGGAGGAGGACCCAGTCTCCTTAGGGGCCTCAGCTGGCCTGGGGGAGACTCAGCTTCATTTCCCCCCTCTGCCCAATGCAGTGAATGGATTGGAACTTGGGTCTCATACATTATACAAAGGGGCCCCAGACTGCCAGCTATGTGGGGGAGGGGCCCTTTTTCAGTCGTTCTGGCTGAAGCTGCCCCAGGGTGTTATGAGCTGGGTGACAACTTGTTACCTCTTTAAACTGATGTGTGAACTAGTCCCCCATTTCAGCCAGTTGTAAGAGCGAGTTAAGGGGCCACCCCTAAAACTAAGGCTCATCGAGTCTGCTCAGAAACTAGCAGGAAGTGGGTGATAGGGTGCAAGCAGATAAGGGCGCTCTTGGTTCTGGGAGCAAACAAAGCTGGTTCCTGCTCTTTGATTCCCTCTGTGTTCAGAGACATGGGGCTCGGTACATTCTTTGGAAATACACAAAAGGGGGCTTGTCTACCTTTAAAACGCGGCAGCAGCGCCGCTATCAGTGACCACGCTGACGGGTGGGTTTCTCCTGTCGCCCTAGGTATTCCACCTCCCTGAGAGGTGGTAGGTAGGTGGACGGGGGAATTCTCCTGTCGACTTAGCGCTGTCTGCACTGGGGGTAGGTCACTTTAACCGTGTCACTCAGGGGGTAGATTTTTCCTAGTGTAGACCAGGCCAGAGACATACCTGACTGCCCCCAATTTCTGCTCCCAGCTGGACCGCCCCCCAACCTTGACTAGCCACTCAGGGCACAAATACTTAGTCAGTGGAGCAGGGACATAGGTCTCCTACCCGAGCACTCTAACCACTAGGCTGCAGAGTTGTTCTCTCGGTCGCTTGCTGGACAAATGACTGTTTAATGATTATAGGCAGTGAACTAGCTTCACCAGGAGAGCTCAAGAGAGATTCCCTAGGTCAGAGCCCTCAGCTGTACAGCAGGAGAGCAGAGCTCAGACACCATCTCCACGCCAGCTAGAGTGAGGCCATTCCAGGCCAGTTTTCCCCAGCCCAAACGAGTGCTAATGGCTGGGCACGCGGCATCTTGTCATCCTCCAGCCGTTTGGTGAACAGTGCTTCAGTCCTTTAAAAAACAACATCATCATCATTTTCTGGCTGAAACTATTCGGCAAATGGGTGTTACATGTGGGAATCGTTTCAGTTCTCTGAAACATGCGTGTTGCGGTGAATTTACTATTTACCCCAGCTCCGGTGGGGTCAGAAGGTGCAGGGCAATAGGAAATTGGGCCTGTAGGGGAGTGCATTACCCCCACTGAATGTGAGCAAAGGGAGAATCCTGCTATTAAAGGATCTATCCCTACGAGGGGTGCCAGCTCCTCAGCAGAGTGGAGCTGCATGAATTGTGGTTTTCTTCATTCCTGCAGCTGGTGCTCTCTGTTTTCCTTAACTGTCACTGTACCAGGAACCTAAGTACTTAATTATCCCTGAAACAGAAACAGACCCCTTGGCTCCCTGCTCTCATCTCCTTCCTCCTCTGGGTTTCATTACTCTTTTCTCCAGCCCTTTTCTATCCTCCCTTTGTCTTCGCAGCCCATCCTGAGCGGCTCTCTCAATTGACTGGGCTCCACCTCACATCACCCCTCCCATGGGTTTGGAGGCTGCCTCGCGCCCATAGCCTTTAGCACCATTTACACCTCCAGTGCCGGCTTCCACTGAGCGAGAGGGCAGTCAGCCATCAGGCCTGAAGTAGTAGAGGTACAAAATCCTCTCCAGAGCCAGGCTTGTCCTATGCCTAAGGAATGGTGCTGGGACTCAAAAGACTGGGTTCTGATCCCAGCTCTGCTACTGTCCTGCTGTGTGTTCTCATGTGCCTCAGTATTCCCATCTGTAAAATGGGGCCATGTAGCAAAGTGAAAACTCACCGGCACGGCGCCTCCTGCTAGTTGTCCTGGGAATTAGCTCAATTCCAGCCCAGAGCACCCTCTTCAGGGCAGTGGCTCACCCGCCTCAGGCCCCGCATGTCCCTCCCAGACCCTGGTGCCCCTTTACCTCAGGGTTCTGCCCCTAGCAGTAACCCACTGTCTGGGTCTCCCCTCCCAGGGGAACCTCCAACCCTCTAAACCCACCTTGCCTCAGTGGCTACTGCCAGTCATCATCTAGCCCTATGCTCACTGGGGCAGACTGCTGTCTGTAGTGGCCACTCATCATTGGCAAGGGGTTAGGACCTGCTGCCTTTGCCTATTCCCAGGCTGTATCTCTGTATCTCCAGTACCTCTGTAGGCCTTCACCAAGGCCTGCAGCCTGGGGGTTTACCAGGCTGGAGCTCCCCCTGCACTGTACTGCTCCAGGTGCCTTACTCCACAGCTAGAGTAAGACTCCTCCCAGCTCCTAGCCCACAGCCCTCTTATGAGGGCCAGCTGGGCCCAAATTTAGCTGGCCACAGTTGTGGCTGCTTCCCCAATCAGCCTAGCTTGGCTGCTTTTAACCCCTGCCTAGCGGAGTGGGGCAGCTGCCCCACTACAGGGCAGGATATGCTATTTGCTTGGAGCTCTCTGGATACAAAGTGCTATGTATGAGCTGGGCAGTGCTGTGCAGGCCCATGGTGGATGTAGATGTCTCTGGCCTGGTCCAAGCTAAATAAACAAGACATTAAAGGAAGGTATATTAGCCCAGTACTGCAGTGGAGGCCCAGAGAGATTCCAGATGTAGCTATACACAGTTAATTTTGTCTCCATCTGTACACTCTAACGATCGAGGTGCCTTTACACCAGTCTAACTATGTCCACCTCACAGGATGGTGGTGATCCAACTAGACCAGTTGCTAAACCATCAGTACAAAAGGTTTGCCTCAGGTCACACAGGGAGTACGTAAGAAAGCAGGGAGTCAAGCCCAGCTCTCCCCTGACTGCCAGCCCATGTGCTACAGTCAGACACCCCACCTCCCTCTCCTAACCTGAGCTGAAATATGGCCATGGACGTGATCAGGGTAAGAGCCCAATAATGTCATTGAAATAAACGTCTGACGCAAGTCTCCCTGCAGAAGAGTTAAGCTCCTAGGGTGAATTCCCCCTGCCGGGGGAAGGCAATATTATTGCTTTCCTTTTACAGATGGGGAAACTGAGGCACAGAGAGGGGCAGTGGCATGTCCAAGGTCACACAGCAAGGGCAGCCCCACTCCAGTGCAGAGGGGCTTGCAGGAAGCCTACACACCATTTAAATCCCTCTTAAGCCCTTGTGCTGACCATCTGCACTGGGTTGAGGGGGAATTACATCCTGTGGCCATTGCAAGAGATGTGCCTGCTGTCCTGGCAGATTTGGGGTAACGACTCAGGGCCCACAATTCAGCTCCCTCTGAAAGCAGAGATGAAACCTCTACGGACTTAAAAGGGAGCAGGACTGAGGAGCCCTGAGCTCTGGGGAGTTGAGGCAATTCTGGCTACACTATGCCAAAGGCAGGAATTTGTTTCTCATCTACTGGCTTAAAAATGACGCTTGCCCCTTAAACTGGACAGCCTGCCCCATAGGGCTACAGGCTCAGGGGTGGAGGGGGGTGATTTTGATTGGCTGGCCGCTGATAGGGTGACCCCATTTCCCTATGCTGAATATGGGACACTTGGTAAAATTACTTCTATTCAAGCGAGTTCAACGGCAATCAGTCAGAACTAGGCAGGACAAACGTTCAAATTAACATCAAGTTGACTGAGCCCCTGTTAAAAAGAAATACTGCGTAATTGGATTCTTTCTATTTACCTTCTTATCTTTAAGGACTTAGGGTTCACACGGGGAGAGGTGATACACACACCCCTATTCCCCCCCCCCATGGGGAGAGGTTACACACACACACACGCCCGTACACCTCTCTCCCACGGGGAGTGACCGACTGACCCAACCCTCCCTGCCCGGCGCTTTCCACCCTCCTTGCCTGGCTGGGCCCCTGGGATGAACTCGCCTCTCCTGGTACCTGCTGCTGCGTCTTTCCAAGACAACACATTGGGGAGCACGCAGGGTCACATGCCTCCCCCCCCAATTTCTGCCAGGGTTCACACCAGAATATGGCCAGCAGCAGCCTTTTGGCATTGTGCAGGAGGAAAGGGATGGGAGCTGCTTCCAGCTGCGGGAGGTGGCTGGGGTGGGAGGAAGGGATGACCTGGCCGATATCTTTGCACAGCTCATCTCTCCACGCCCATGCCGCCCCACCCTCCCCTGTGGCTGGAAGCAGCTTGTCCCTTCCTGCCCGCACAGTGTCGAAAGGTAACTAATACCTCCATGCTGCTGCTGACAACGACATAACCCAGCTGCTTCCTGTCCCCTGGCTACAGCACCTGCAGGAAGGGGTTAAGCCCCAAAGATGCATTGTGCACATCAGGGCCCAGGGAACCTAGCGGGGAGGGATAGCTCGGTGGTTTGAGCGTTGGCCTGCTAAACCCAGGGTTGTGAGTTCAGTCCTTGAGGGGGCCATTTAGGGATCTGGGGAAAAAATTGGGGATTGGTCCTGCTTTGAGCAGGAGGTTGGACTAGATGATCTCCTGAGGTCCCTTCCAACCCTGATATTCTATGATTCTGACTGCAGGGGCTTCAGCCAACCCAGCCAGAGAGGTGGCTCAGCAGGGGAGGGTGTCTAGAGAATGGAGCACCCTGCATTCCCTGGGGGCATGACCCAGGGCAGGTGAAGAGGGTGCTATGCCCCTACCTGGGAGGCTGCTGTGGAGCCTGCAGGGTTGGGGTGTGAACAGGCTAGAAATCGCTTCCACCCCCCACCACTCCAGAGCTTAGCTGTGGGGCAGAGAGGCTTCCCCGTGCCAGTGCTGGGCGAGGCTTTGGTACATGCAAGGCTGGGCTCCCCCTGGCCAGTGCCCTGGGCTGGAGGGTCTTAGGCTTTCCCAGGGCGCTGGCCCAGCCGCAGGCAGTGGGGGAAGGAAGGAGCCTGCCGGCCAGGCTGCTGGTGAGCTGAGCGCTCCGACCAGGGGCTGGTTCTCCGCCCAGCGCTTAGAGTGGGACGCACCCCGCCGGGGGGGATATGGAGGAGCAGCAGGGCTGGGACGGTGGGGTGAAGGGGCAAAGCAGGGAGAGGACAGTGAGAGGAGGAGCACATAAAGGGCTGATGGGTGGGAATGGGATTTTCTGGCTACTGCTGTGGTGTATTGAAAACTGTGTTAAAATTACAATCAGTCACTTTAAATCCTGAGGGAGGGGGCTCCGTAGCGAAGCAAGCATGTGATTGGTGTCAGACAGCAGACAGCCTGCATAGAGGAAGGTGTGGGGACTTGTTCCCCTCTGTTTTAGGGAGCAGCATGGGTGGTGGGTACCATAAGCCAGGGGAGGCCAAGCCTCCCCTAACCCAGGCCATGCCCCCCCATTGCTCTGCTGGGAGACCCCGCCCTTCTTCCCCCCCTTCCCTGAAGCCAGCAGGGGCTCAGCTCCAGCCAAATGGCCAGGGCTGCTCAGGCCAGCCTTGGGATCTGACTGGTGCTGGGGCCGACCAGCAGCCCCGTGCTCAGGGGTTGGGCTGACTGGTGGCTTGGGTCTCTTCCAGCCACGGGCGAGCCAGACCTCTGGTGGTGGTGGGTGGAAGGGGCGGGGCCAGCAGGCTAGCCTCCCCAAGTGGGGCTTCACCTGCCGCCCAGGGGGAGCAGCCTGTTTGTGACCGTTCTGAATTCTAAGCAATAAAGTTGTGTTACGTTGCCAACTTCCTGCAAGATATGCTGTGAAACATAACACCTGCTTCCCACGGCTGGCTGGGAATCCCAGCTGGGTTTTAAGCCCCAGCTCTGGCCTGTTATTCAATCGTCTGAGAAGGGCTAGCCGTCCTTGGGAGGTAGAAAGCGGAAAAGGGGCAGCTGGGGTGCAATTCACACCACCTTCTCTGTGTAGCCTTGGACATGCACACACAACCAACCGGGTTATGGGCCAAACTCACCTTTTCCCCAAGCTTTGCCTTTACAGTGTTACCAACAGTGTGGCACCCTCTGAGGCAAGACAACAAAGTCTTGGGATGTTGCCAAAAGCTCCAGCTAGCGTGTGATTTGGGGAAAGTGAAACAGAGGGAGGCAGAGCCACCTAGGTATTGCACTTTGCCTAGGGAAAGAGGCACTCAGCTGTAAGCCCAGCACCCATGAAATCTAATCCACACCCTGTGCCAGCCACAGCCCAAGTTCCTGTCTTGGGGATAACTCTCATTCCCTCCATTTCCCACCAAAGACAATTGAGAGTTTGCGTAAGGGCACATCGGACAGAGCTGGGAATAGAACCCAGGTCTCAGACAGAGCAGTGGCTTGTATTCCGTTGCCTTTTGGTAGAAACGCACAAAACTGTTTGCTAGGAACTGGGAATGGGCGACGGGGGATGGATCACTGCATGATCACCTGTTCATAGAATCATAGAATATCAGGGTTGGAAGGGACCTCAGGAGGCCATCTAGTCCAACCCCCTGCTCAAAGCAGGACCAATCCCCAACTAAATCATCCCAGCCAGGGCTTTGTCAAGCCTGACTTTAAAAATATCTAAGGAAGGAGATTCCACCACCTCCCTAGGTAATGCATTCCAGTGCTTCACCACCCTCCTAGTGAGAAAGTTTTTCCTAATATCCAACCTAAACCTCCCCCACTGCAACACTGTTCTGTTCATTCCCTCTAGGGCACCTGGCATTGGCCATTATTGGAAGACAGGACACTGGGCTAGATGGACCTTCAGTCCAACCCAGTATGGCCGTTCTTATGTTCTTAAACTGAGTGCTTCTGCGGCTCACTCCCCAGCAGCTAGACCACATCTAGATGTTTGTGACTCTGCTTCAACTTCTACACTAAGAGATTTGATACTTTGCATCCAGTAGCAGCAGCTCCTGCTTGGCCATGCAGCGGTCCCAGGTCCAGGGGCCCATTGGGCATTGGTGCTGTCTGGCCCATAATCTGCACCTGGAGCCAGGAAGCAAAACCAAGAATCTCAACACTTGCTGCCCAACAAATGCTTGTGTAACGAGCTGGCAGAGTGAGTGCTTTGCCTCCCTGTCTGGGCGGGGCCACATTCAGGCTAACGGCACCCTTCCCCTAGTGCCGATCGCTCCCACCGAGGATGAGCGCCGTGCTGCGGATTGGGTGGTTCTGGGTTCAGACCCGGGAGATGGCAAGAAAAGCTGCTTGTATGTTTCATTGTTGGTGTAAGGCCCCTGCAGTCATTGAGGGAATGCTTTGATCTCGCATGATCTTTAGATGTCGTTGTGGGGGTTGTGCTGATAGCTGTTCTGCGGTGGCCCTTCTAATCTCTGAGGAGTCCAGTGGCGCTTTAAAGACCAACAGATTTATTTGGGCATGTATGGGGGGAGACAGAAAATATGGGACAATTTGACTGCTTTTAAGAAAATGTTAGGACACCCGCAGGAGGGCTTAAATACCGGCCTGTCCCTTTGAAAATGGGACGTCTGGTCACCCGAGCGGCCGATGTCTGGGAGTGGTGGCTTTGAGTGGCAGTCCAAGCAGATGCCTTGAACCAAAGGCTTTAATGAATTAGATGGTCATTTCTTTGGGGCAGGGACTGTCTCTCTGTCCTTTTGTGGGTAAAAAACCTACTTCTTCAGATGCATGGCACCCATAAATAGGTGAAGTTCACACCACCTCCTCTCATGCGTCTGAAGAAGTCGTTTTTTTTTACCCACAAAAGCTTACGCCCAAATAAATCTGTTAGTCTTTAAGGTGCCACCGGACTCCTCATTGTTTTTGTGGATACAGACTAACATGGCTACCCCCCCCCCCCCCGATAAGTCTAATCTCTGTATGTTGAGTAATGGGAACTATCTCTTTAAGAACAGGATGGGGCATATGACTGGTTTGGAGGTTTTCCCTGGGTGAGAGCGGGGCTCCCTGCCATGGGGGGCGGGGGGGAGGGGTGGGCAGCCCAGGAAAGAGTAGGACTCGATTTAACCAAGGAATCTTTAACCAAGCTCCTTCCGCACCCACCCCTGCCCCAAGCACAAATTCAGAGCAGGGCCCCCTCACTATCCAAGCGCTGATCAGAACTCCCAGCCCTTTGACTGATTTGGAGGAAGATTCTTTGGCCTGGGTAATACAGGGGGTCAGACTAGAGGGTCCGAATGACACAGGAGCCGACTCCGTGGGTGCTCTGGGGCTGGGTGCTCAGCACCCATCAGCCACAGCTGTCCCGTGAGGCTGCCAATCAGCTGTTTGGCGGCTGGGGGAGGTGCTTGGGGGAGGGTGGAGAGCTGGCAGGCAGGGGCCTCGGGGAAGGGTGGGAAGAGGCAGAGTGAAAGTGGGGTCTCAGGGGAGGGGGCGGAGCAGGGTCAGGAAGAGGCAGAAGGAGGGCAGGGCCACGGGGGAGGGGGCGGAGTGGGGGGCGGGGCCTCAGGGCAAAGCACCTCGGGTTAAAATAAAACTCAATGCCTATGCAGAATGGGCCTTACTCCAAATCAGTCAAAGGGCTGGGAGTTCTGGGGCCTCACTCGCCTCCCCGGGGGCTGTCATTTACCCCAGTGCCATGTGAGTGTGAGATGGTACCAGGTCAGAACAGCAGGGCCTGATTCTTAGTTCCATTAACTCCGCTCTGGCAGCATAAAGGGGGCATCCGTTGCCATCCCACAATGTTGCCAGATTGCATGACTTTATCACAAGTCTTGCAATATTGGATGTTTTACATAAAGCCCCAGCTCCTGGAGTCAGGGCATGATGGGAGACTCTCAGCTGTCTCTCTTTTTTTTCTTTTTTTAAAGTAAGTTTCTAGCCCTGCTGGCTGCAGAGAAGAGCCCAAGAATGTGACCCTGGAGGCTCAGAAACCAGAGACCCAATGGATTGAACCCAACATGTATTCTTTAAAAAAATGAATAAATACAAATCTCAAGCCAATCTCGTGATTTTGGCATGTTTGGGGCTGTCATGGCAGATCATACCCACGTTAAGGCCCCTTTGTGCTTCCAGTGCGATGCAAAGATGTAAGTAAGACGCAGGCGGGTGGGGTTTGGGATTACCATGCCCTGGTATAAGCAGCTGTGATAGGTGCCAGGGCAGGGAGAGCCAGGCCCTGTGAATGATTCCCACCATCCGGAACCTGCCACCAGTCTGGGGATGCTCACCCAGGTGGCTGCCTGGGTGTAACTGACCTGGTGCTAAGCCCCAAGGTGACGCCCTGCACTATACCATATGCAGTGCTCTGCAGAGCCTTTGTACTGCGTTAACTGACACCGGTGCGAACAGACAGGGCCCAGCACTGACACCTGCTAAGCCAGGCTTCCTGCGCCCTTTAAATCCACAGAGCTCTCCAGGGACTAGGGACTGGTGAAATCCTGCACTGTTCCTGTTGTTCTCCATCCCCCACTTTCCCTGGGAGCGGTAACATGACCCTATCTGAGTGAGGGATTGATTTCCACCTCATTAACTTTCCTCTCAAACTTTCACTCTCCATCCTCCCTCTCCCGCCCCTTGCGTCCAACCTTTCACTGCCAGTTCTTTCTTTCTTTCTTTCTTTCTTTCTTTCTTTCTTTCTTTCTTTCCCTTTTTCTTTTACACTCCCCAGCTCCTCCCACCCCCCTGAGCCCCTCCAATCACTGCCAGCCCCATCCTTCTGCGATAGGGCCCTCGGGAATGTCAATCAACTCCCTTTGCCACCCCCTCCTTTTAAAAAATAATCCTTTCATTCAATTGAACTTGAACAAAGTTTTGTAAGAGGGGAAGGAAAAAAAAGAGGCATGAAATAGATGGGAGACCAGGGCTTTTCAGAGCCTCTTATCTGATTGTGGAAACAGCACTTAAGAGCCCTTGCCCCCGCGCCACTGCAGCTGAACCTTGGCAGTTTAGGGCACCAACTTTACCCCGCTCGGCTCGCAGTGTGAGAAAGTTTTGCACACCGCTGCTCCGACCGGGTGAAGGGGGGATCGGGTCGTTTTCATCTCAGGTTCCACCACAGTCCAGCCATCGTGGACCCCGCCTGCGAACTGTCCCTCTTCCTCTGGACTCAAGGTAAGGGCAGGATCCATTCCTAACTGGGGTGAAGGCGGAGCAGGGCATGGTTCTGTGTTGCACTCTGATTTGATGGCCTGGACTCCTCATGGGTGCTGCTGCTCAACTGGCGTTACCCTGACTTGGATCTTCCATTCCGTCAGATGCCAAGATGATGGTAGGCAGAGAGAGAGAAAGAGACAGGCTGATTCTGATTGTGCTGATGCTGGTTTTACACTGAGGTGCATTTCAGTGGGATCTATCCTGCTTTATACTGGGGTAAATGAGAGCAGGATCAGGGCCGGAGAGAGAGGGAGGGGTAGAGGGATGTAAGAGAGAATATAGCAAAACCTTTAGAGAGACTCAAACTTTTATTTGAAGTGCAGGCAAAGAGTGGAAAGTCTTTCATTCACGACAAAAATCTCCTGTAATCAATATGTCTTTGGGATCCCAGCTGACCCCCCCTGCCCTGTGTCAGTCAGCTGTGACGTTCTGTAGCCCGAGTGTTTACTCTTTTGCATGTCTGTGTGTGCAGGGGTGGGTGGGATCCCACCAGACAGCCCTCCCTGACTGCCCTCTGCCAGCCTGACATTCCGGGCTGCTGGAACGGGATCCGTCCCCGGCCCGTATGGCCGAGCCCAGTGCGGCCTCCTTGTCGGGCTGGGATTCCTTTCGCAGCGGGGAGCGGGCAGAGACTGATGAGTAGGTGCCACCGCAGCCAGTTTTGGGGGGGAGATTGGGTCCTGCAGCTCTGAATTCACAGAACCCGCCACCTGGAGCTTGCTTCGCAGCTGCCCACACTGGAGCCCCAAAGCAGGCACCCTGGGCTCCCCCTGTCACCTCCTCCGCCCACCTCCCCTTCCCCTCTCTTTGCATCTGACATGGGCCCAGCAGCTGGAGACGGGCAGCTGGAAAACCGCTGCCCTCATTACTCTGCCCTGCCTGCGTCGCGATGGCTACAGGGCCAAGTGCCTGCACTCGTCCCTCAGCGTGACTTGGTGACAAACACAGGTTTGGGTCCATGGTTCGTGAATGATGCCATAAAATGTCCTCCAGGCTCCCAACAATTGGCTCGATCCAGCTGGTAACGGCACAATTATTAGAGGACCCCAGCTGAGAGCAGGGGCTCCCTTAGGTGCTGCAAAGTCACCTCATGAGAGAGGGACCCCAAAGTGCTCACAACCCACTGACAGAGGAGAGATTGTTATCCCCACTTGACGGCTGATGGGGAGAGATTAAGGAAAGTGCCCCAGGCTGTCCTGGGCAACTGTGGCAAAGCCGGGAACTGAACCCCGCTCTCTAGATTCCCTGCTCGACTCTTATGCTACAAAAGCATCCATCCTCTCCTTGTTTAGGTGGAAGCCCAGCCCCATAAAGGCCGCACCTGCCCTGCCTCCCCGAGGCATGATGCGTGGGTGAGTTGGATGCTCTGTCCCGAATTGCTCAGAAACAGGCACACAGCTGCCGATTGCCCATCCTGCCTGGGCTGAAAAGGTGGAGAGGGGGCAGAAAAGGGCCATGCAAACCATCTGAAAAAGGCTTCTCGTGAGAGACATACAGAACTCTGATTGTTTACCTGATCAAAGAGAAGATGGAGAGGTGACTTGATTACACTGTAGGACTGCTTTCCCCGGGAGAAAATAATGGATGCTAATGGGCTCTTTGATCGAGGAGAGAAAGGCCGAATCAGAGCCAGTGGCTGGCAGCTGAAGCCGGATAAATTCCAGTTAGAAATTAGGCCCACGTTTCTAACCAGGAGGGTGGTTCGGCCTTGAGACAAACTCCCAGGGAAGTGGGGACACTGCCTCTCTTGATATCTTCAAACCAAGACTGGCTGCCATTCTGGAGGAAATGCTTTAGCCAGACACAAGTTACTGGGCTCAATGCAGGGGAAACTGGGTGAAAGTTCCTGGCCTGTGATATGCAGGGGGCCAGACTAGATGATCTAATGGTCCTTTCCGGCTTTAAATTCTACGATCTACGACCCTATCATGCTGGGAGGCTGTGCTGCATTATACAGACACGCCAGGCCCACCGTGCTCATTTCTAAAGATATCCCTAAAAGGGCCGGGCTGGAGCGCGAATGGCTTCTCTTGAGATAACCGACCAGGTGAAAGGTTGGGCCTTTATTGTGGACATCCGCTCCCCAGCAGGGTCTGCTTCCCGTCTCCAAAGCCCTGGACGGGGTGAGGCAGTTCCAACGCCTTGATTGTTTTATTAGTGCTGGGTGAGAAGTACAGCGCCAGGTCTGTGAATGCCACTTCAGAGCCTTAGCTGCTTTGTGCTTCCTCTCGTTCCTATGCGCTAGTCATTCGTGCCAATGGGATTTTGTTTGAATCCAGGTCTGGGGACTGGCTACCCTAGTGAAACAGGGGTAGAGGTGAGCAAATCAGAGAATCCCCTGCTCATTATTCTGCCAGGGGTCTTCAGTCCCAGAAGGAGGAAGGATGGTCAGTGGTTCAGGCACTAGGTGATAACTCAGGTTTCCTCTGGCTCCCTGTGTGACCCTGGGCCAGTTAATTCTCAACAACTGGGGCCAGATTTTTAGATGCAGCACAGTGGGTGCTAAGCGCATACAAGGAGCTGTTGCTGACTCTGGCAATTTTATCCCAAGTCTCACGTTTCCTCGCTGTTTTTCTTCAAGCCCCAGCTGCTGGAGTCAGGTGATGACATGAGCCTTTCAGCTGTCATTCAGTACTAAAGTTTATAGCTCTCACAGTTAGGGAGAAAAGCTGAACATTGTGGCCCTGAAAGGCTCACAACCCAGAAGGCAAAGAAACAGAACCCACAATGTATTATTATTATTTGTATTCTCATAATTTTTAAGCCAATCTAAAGTGATTTTTGGGGGGCCCGGCTCATGGTTTTTAAAGGCTTAGTGTTGACAAGATTGTAGCTGGGGCATGCTGGTGAGCTCTTGAGAATCTGCTCCCCCTCTATCTATCTATCTATCCCCATTCACCCCATCTATCTATCTATCTATCTATCTATCTATCTATCTATCTATCTATCTATCTATCTATCTATCTATCCATCCCCACATACCCCCTCTATCTATCTATCTATCTATCTATCTATCTATCTATCTATCTATCTATCTCCATACCCCCTCTATCTATCTATCTATCTATCTATCTATCTATCTATCTATCTATCTATCTACTGCACTTGAGCACCTCACAGATACTTAAAAAATCATCTTTCTTTCCAAGGCTGTACAAAATCTTGTACTATATTGGGTGTTGTGTAAGTAGATGGGTGTTTTGTGGTGGGGGGTTTGTTGTGTGAGTGAGTAGATGTGTTGTGGGATGTGTGTGTAAAATATATCAAGGGAAAGTGCAGTTGAAGAAACCAGTTTTCCTATAGTTCTGAGCATAGTAAGGCCTGTGGCCTCTTCTTTCCAGTGGCCGCCGTGAGTTCCTCAGTCTCGCTTTAACCCCATGACCATTCTGCTTCCTGCGCTTATGAGCCTTCCCCCACCCCCCACCCCCATTGCTTCCTGACTCCATTGTACTGTAGCTGTCATGGCAGGTCCTGGTTGTGGGCTGGGGTGTATTCTCACTGGTCCCACAAAGGGCTCTGAAGAGCAGGACAGATTCGGCTGGACCCTGGGAGCTGGTGCAGAGAGGGCAGACCTGGCAGGACATGTTGCTGAGTAGATGTGCTGTACCAGGTCATGTGGCCTCCCTTGCCACCCCTAGTAACTGGAGGTCCGGCTCTGTGCTGGCTCTGAACGAATCGTTGCTCTGGGCATCCTGTGTCTCTGTGTCCTTTGGGTTTTCACTGCCTTCCTCGTACCACTGGGCTGAGCTTTTCTTGCTTCCCGTGTTTGACAGCATCCCCACCCCCAGCACCAAGAAAGGGAAGCATCTTAGCCCCCTGCAGCCCCTTGTCTGCAAAACCATCACCAACAAGGGGGCAGCAAGATGCAGGTGGAAGCAGCACACAGAGAACTGACGGGGAGTGTGGGGCAGCTCTTATGGGTGTGAGCTGGCTCCGAACAGACAGAAAGGAGCTCACTTCATCGCCCCGTGCCTCAGTTTCCCCATCCGTACAGTGGGGATAATGGCCCTGTGTTGACTCCCAGGGGGTCTGTGAGGAGGAATACAGTAAAGATTATGAGGTGCCCAGACACTAGGTGACAGACAAATTACTTGCACAGCTGCATATATGGACTTGGCAGAGGCAAACACATCCACTGTCTTGAAGAGTTTACAGTGTAGGAGGGGCAGGACAGGCATGTGGGGAGGGCATGGGGTTACGGATGGGGAAGAAGTGGTTATTATGGTCATTACATTTGGCCCTTAGAATCTCTAGCCCTCAGAGTGCTTCATGACACAAATGGGGAAACTGAGGCACAGAGCGGGGCAGGCCTTGCTCATGTTCACACAAGAAGGGAGTGGAACAGCTCCCCAGTTTCCCCAGTCCCGGCCCTGCGCCCCTACCCCCTGGAGCACACTGGCAAGCTGGGGAAGGGGCTGACAGAGGGTGCCAAGCCAAGAGTGGGAGGGAGGATCAGGAGGAGCATCGGTATCTCGGGGCACAGGTGGGCTGGGCAGAGGAAGTGAGACCGGAGATGCGGGCGGTGGTGAGATCACACAGGGCCCGGTGGGTGAGGATGAGTTGCCTGAGCCAGCTGGGATCTAAGGCAAACAGCCAGCGTGGCAGGTGAAGGAAGGCCGGAGTGGGGTGGGAACGGGGCAGAGACCCCAGCAAGGAGCAGTCAGTGACCAAGGAGCAGGCAGAGCCTTCAGCAGCTGCCAGCCGGGCTGCTCTGTTGAGGAAGAGGCCGGATGACTCTGCAGGGTGTGCGCTACAGGATGAGAAGGGCCCAGTGGCCACAGGAAACGGGCAGGCTGAGAGATTAGGAGGCCAGTAAAGGCCTCATCTGTTTGCCTCTCCCTCCCCACCACGTGTGGCACAGTCCCCCGGCTGCAGGGCCCACTTTGGCACGTCTCTCTGATGAACCAACTTCAGATCACGACTGCCAAGGAGGCCAAGGGGTTTGGGTGGCCCTGACTGGGAAGCCCAGCTTGAGGGGCCTCAGGCCCGACCTTCCCTTGCCCTGCCCCTCAACACGACAGCTGGCACCCTCTCCCAGGGCAGCAGCAAACACAGGACTGCAGGACACACCATTGCAATTTCTTAAAAGGCCAGACCCACTCAGCACCGACAGCTCCCCTGGCTATCCAAGCGGGGTTTATCTGACAGCCGTCCAACTGGAACATAGCAGAACGTAACCCACCCACCAGAGAAATGTACCTAGGTCAAAGGACAGTCCTTGAAACCTGTAGACTCTCCTAGTGATGAAACTTACAGGACTCTACAGAAATTACACAGGGCTTGGTTTATGCAGCCGTGTCGACCCCGGGATATTAGAGACACCAGGTGGGTGAGGAAATGTTTTTCATCGGACCAGCTTCTGTGAGTGAGGGAGACGAGCTACCCAGAGCTCTTCTTCAGCGCTCGATAGAAATTACTCTCAAAATCACACTCACACCACTATAAAGTGGATGTCTGAGAGTGTCTGACCCCATTTTGCACTTGTGAAAAGCTGTCCGCAGGACAGGGTGATGGAAAACCAGGCCCTGGAGATTTCAAGGTCGACGTGTCTAAAACAGCCTCTAGCACTGAATAGGGCATTTTTTCTCCCGGCTATAGAATTTCCCAAGTGAGTTTGAGAATTCTGCAGAAATTACAGTGACCTTCCCTAAGCGTCTGTTCAGTCAGACTTTTTGTATTTGCTCAGGATTCTCTGCGCTACATTTTTAAAGTATATGTACTCAAGAAAGATCTTTATCAGAAAGGAAAGCTGCCATTGTAGTTAAGGCACTAGTCTGGGACTCAGGGAATCTATGTTTAATTCTCAGCCCCCTCCTGAGCTAAGTCACATAGTCACCCTGTGCCTCAGTTTCCCTTCTGTGAAGTGGGGGTAATACCCCTTCCTGGCTTGTCTATTTCGATCATGAACTCAGAGTGGCTCTTAGCATTTCCCATCTCTTTGCATGGGTGCAAATTAGAGCAGGACTGTTAGCTCAATGCAGTCTTGCGTTCCACCGACATCCCAAAGCCAAGCGTTTCTGATAAAGAGCTGAATTTTCATGGGTTTATCTGGGGAAAAATCCCTGGTTGTTTTGAGGTCAGCTCTTTCTGGGATTGCCTCCAGGGCTCCCATGTCACAGTGGAATGAGTCCTTGTAGTGTTTCACACCCCCTCCAGGTGGGTGTAGATGATGACGTCAGCTGCAGGGCAAGAGAGAGTGAACGGGGGACACTGACTCTTCCCTACCTCGCTGGACAGCACTTATATGGGAATGCTTCCAAAGGCTGCCACAGCATTGGCAACAGGGGCCGGTCACAACTGATAAGGCCCATTCTGATCATCTGGTCCGACCTCCTGCAGGGCACAGGCTAGAGAACCTTCCCCAGGGATTCCTACAGCCCGACGCTAACACGTGATGCTGGGTGAGGTTCTGTGGCTAGAGAGAGGTGGGCGTGTACAGGGATAGAGAGAGAGAAAGAGAGACAGAGAGGGGTGGATGGGGCTGGGTAGATAGATAGATGGGGATGGTTAGCTAGAGACAGATGGGTGTGTATAGGGATAGATAGATAGATAGATAGATAGATAGATAGATAGATAGATAGATAGATAGATAGATAGATAGATAGATAGGGTTGTATGGTGATAGACAGATAGATCCCACTCTTCGGAAGATTTCCATGACAGTTCAGCCTAAATTTCCCTTTGCTGACTTTCCTCCCAATGCTTCTGGCTGTAACTGCTGGGACCACACCTACCTCTTCCTCCCCTCCTAGGTGTTTCCCCCTTGAGGCCCCGCTTTACTCCCCAAACAAATCCCCAGTGCTGTGTAGGTTCACCTCCGGCGGGGAGCCCTCTTTGCACTGTCAGGGCAGCGGTGTGTGTATGTTAGGACATGGGCTTTGGAACAGCGCTGTCTCGAATACGCAGCTCACCTGCCCAAGGATTAGGAGTGGATTAGGGTCAGATCATGTTCTCTGGTTTGCAAGGAGTGGAAACCAAACCAAGAGCATAAATCAGCAGCCCCTGCTTCCAGCAATGGAGCATGACAGCCTCTGAAAATAAACCAGCCAGGGGAAACAGATGCCCGTGTAACCCAGTGGTGAGAATGTGTGACAGGTCCCACTCCGGGCCGTTCTAGAGCGCATATGAGTTGTTACAGCCACAAGCTACAGCAGCTTGGATCTTTAATTCAAGTTATAACAGCTCTTGCTTTTAGTCCTGGGGATCCCCACGTCCGGCCCTGGGGTGCCAGCCGAGTTGGCAGCTGTCGCATGCACTTAGGCTGCATTTTCAAGGGTTCAGCTCCTACTTAAGAGTCAGAGTTTTAAAGTGCCTGATATCCACAAACTCCCTCTGTGAGGCTTAAGACATAAAATGAATTGAACTCCGGCTGCTTGGGGGGATGTGGCACGAACATTTGACCCCATTTGTGGACTCCTTGCTTTTCAACGCCTTGGGTGTCCAGTTTGTTAGCGCACAGGCCAGAAGCCCGGGCTCTTGAGATCTGTCCTGGTTCTCTCAGGGTGTGTCCTTGGACAAGTTACTTCCCCTCTCTGTGCCTTAGTTTTCCTCTTTGTAAAATAAGAATTGCCTGTGTCATGGGAGGAGGCAGCGGTGAATAAATAAGTGTCTGTGGTTTGACATCCGCAGGCGGGCGGTGATGTAGAAGAGAGTAAAGTATTACTGTGATTGATTAGGCACCCATATTGTGCTATAAATCAGTGCCTCTTACCGTCTCAAATGACAGTATCTGGTGCGCCAGCAACTCCTGAAAACAATTCTGTTTTCCAAACAAAAGACTGGAATTAGGTTAGCTGATTCTGTCACGTAAATGGATTTGCGTCTGGAAAGCTGATTGGCGATTCATGGCCAAACTACACCATCTCCAAGCAAACAGATCAATAAGCAAAGTTCAGGAAGCTGAAATACCAAGTTACGTAAATATATTTTAGCCTATTATATCAACGAGCATTCTAGTCGTTATGAGGTTTTTCCATATACAAAGAGCAATTGGGATGGATGGCTGACGTACCAGGGATTGAACTGGGAATCTCTGGAGCTAAAAGCAAGAAATACCACAGCCTGAGTTAAAGCACCACGATACCCTAGCTGCTGCTCTAACAGCTTCATGTCCTCTGTGGATCAGAGACCTGTCTCTCACACATACTCACCAGCAGGTTACACAATTGTACCTTTCAGTTTGATTTTCCATTATTTTAGCATACACAAAATCAACATCTATAAAGAACCAAAATCAAGTCTCCCGGAAGAGAGCAGAGTGTGTGTGTCTCTCCTATAACAATCTGCACGCTGTGCTCTTTGATAGTATTTGTGGCACTGTAAAGGAGCAGTGCACAGAAACACAAGTTTCCTAGGACACAATCGTGAACTCTCTAGCAAGGGTTGCAATCTGGTTTTAATTCTCAACCCCTCAAAACTTTCTGACTTTTTTTTGTTTGTTTTTGTTTTTGGTCTATTCTCAAAAGTGATGTTTCCAGGGTTTATTTGTGAGGTTTGTGGACAATCACTTTTGCTGTTTTCGAGTCCGGTGTGTAGAAAAAAGGCACTTTTCTTAGGGGGGTGGGTAAAGAGGCTGCCACACTTTTATCTTACACAGACAACACACAAACGACTGACCTTTGAAACTTGGTTCCTGATCCTGCAGTCAGCTCAGCACAAGTAGATCTTGCATTGACTTCAGTGTGACTTTGCATGGTGCTTATTACAGAATCGGGGCCTTAGGTCCAGTTCTCCATTGCCTTGCCCCTTGTGTTACCATGTACACTGACGCAAAGTGAGGCCTGAGTTATACTAAGGGCCCTTTACACACATGTGGCAAGTGCAAAGGAGTGTTAAGGTGAGGGTAAATATAATTTACACACAATCTGAGGCCCTCCATACACAAACTGGAATCTCTTTGGGGCAGGGACCTTCTCTTAAACCTGTTTTTGTACAGCATCTAGCACATTGGGGCTCTGCTCCATGAATAAAGTTCCTTAGAAATACAATAATAATAAATAGCCTTAGTATAAATAAGAATCGTGCACAATTATGGTGATTTGGTAGCATTTCAGTGTTGCCAGATCTCGTGATTTTACGGCAAGTCTCATAACATTTGGTGCTTTTCTTAAAGCTTTTCTTAAAGCTCCAACTCCTGGAGTCATGTGATTAGGTGAGAATCTCAGTTTTCATTTAAAAAAAAAAACAGTATGTGTCCAGCTCTCCTGAGTGGAGCTAAAAGCTGGAAAATGTGATCCCAAAAGGTCCAGAGACCAGCAAGCCAATACAAAGGACCCCGTAGTCTATTATTTTTTGAAAACCTCATGAATTTGAAGCCAATCTCATGATTTGGGGGGCCTGACTCCTGATTTTTGATCCTGGCATTTTATACCCACTTTGCACTGAGGTAGATGTCTGCTAAAGGGGGACAGCAATGGGGAACAAAACGTTTGATGTGTAAATAATCCTGGCTCTCAAATCCGCTGCATGACCAAATGTGGAAAAAATTGGCTGGAAATAAACAAAGTAATGGCTCTTTGAAAGTTGCCTGGGGAGTTTATACAGGAGAAAAGGGACATAAGAATGAAAAGGGACATAAGACCATAAGAACGGCCATACTGAGTCTGACCAAAGGTCCATCTAGCCCAGTATCCTGTCTTCCGACAGTGGCCAGTGCCAGGTGCCCCAGAGGGAATGAACAGAACAGGAAATCATCAAGTGATCCATCCCCTGTCGCCCATTCCCAGCTTCTGGCAAACAAAGGCTAGGGATATCATCCCTGCCCATCCTGACTAATGGCCATTGATGGATTCATCCTCCATGAACTTTTCTAGTTCCTGTTTGAACCCTGTTATAGTCTTGGCCTTCACAGTATCCTCTGGCAAGGAGTTCCACAGGTTGACTGAGCGTTGTGTGAAGAAATACTTCCTTTTGTTTGTTTTAAACCAGCAAGGGGTGGGGAGGAAATGGCATTGCTATCCTTTTCTGCTTCTTTATGTTGAACAGTGCAGCCTGGAAGTAGTTTTTTCCTCCCAGAAGAAGTGTATTCTGGTTTGTTTGTGTGTGTGTTTACCAGTAGAAATTCAGGTCTTGTTTACCTGGTCTGTGGTCAGTGTTACACAGGAAGTCAGACAAGATGATCACATTGGTCCCATCTGACCTTAGAAGCTATGGATCAATGACAATGAAGCGACTCTGAAAGACCTCGTGGAGAGCTGAGGAATCATTAGGCTGATCCGAGAGGCCGTGCAATGAAACCCGCCCCACAGCGTGGGAAAGTTGTTTGGAGTGTTGTCATAGCGTATTTGTTTGTTAAGAAACAATTAGGAGAGAAGGTTGTTTATGAACTTACTCAGATCTTCAGATACATAGATCCTCACCAGCTGCCTCTCTGAGACCTCCAGCCAAACCAGGGACGACTGGACTTCCCCTTGCGCTTGGCACTGTACAAACACCACAAAGAAGACAGACAAAGCCCTGGCTCTGGACAGCTCAGGCTCAAAAGAAGGGAGACTGAATCCTCACTGAAACCCAGGCCCCTTCACAGAGCGTTGACAGCACAAAGGGACTGTGCAGTCAGTGGGTGTGAAATTTACACCCACTTTGAGGTGTCTTTACACTTCCGGAGCAGTGTGAAGTGCCCTTTGGGTCTGTTTCTGCTCCAGTCACAGGTTGGGCTTGCAGCCCATGTAGACGCACTCAAATTAGCTGTAATCTAATTACCTCAGGTGCAGGAGCAGTGAAACCATGGCAGCGACCTAGGGTTCCCGGAGGGCTTTGTATAGTCATGCCGGGGCCCGTGCTGCGGCAGCTTTATTGCTCCGGATCCCACGCTAGCTCCATTAAAGCTAGCTCGGGTGTGTCCACATGAGCTGCAGCCGCACCCTGTGACAGCAGTGTAGACATACCCTTCCTGGCAAGGAGAATCTGAACCCTGAAGCGTTATCATCCCCGTTTTGAGAAAACTCGGGTGACTCCGGTAGAGCCAGGCTGGGGCAGTTGCAGGGAGTCCCTGCAATAGAGGGGGATGGGAAGTTGGCACACAGGAATGGGGTGGATGAAGGGATGCAAGGAGCCCCTGGCCTTTGCAGTGAAGGAACCCCCAACAGGTCCCCCCTGCTAGTTAGTCAACAGCCACTGAAGGGTGTTTGTCTACACTGGAGCCATCCATGGAGTGTAACGTTGCTCAGGCCAGGTCTACACTAAAAAGTCATGACGTCCCAGCTACATCGCTCAGGGGTGTGAAAAATCCATGCCCCGAGCGACATAGTTAAGCCGACCTAACCTGCAGTGTAGACAGCGCTAGATGGATGGAAGAATTCTTCCATCAACCTAAAGACTGCCCCTTGGGGTGGTGGATTAACAACAGCGACGGGAGAACCCCTCTCTCTCACCAACAGACGTTGGTCTGTAAAAGCTATTACCTCCCCCACCCTGTCTACCTAACATCCGGGAACTGACTCGACTGCAACTATGGTGCATCCATCAGCTGGGTCATTTGAAACCGGCCTGGGGAAGGAATGATTCCACACTGGCCTGGATGACCGCACTGGTCTGTCTTGTCTCTGGTTCTCTGGGTCCCTGAGGACTCAGAAAGGATGTTCCAGCCCCGGGCTCCCTCCCCAGGGGTTTTTGGAGATGCCCCGCGTCTATGGGCATCTTGAAAGAGGGGTTTCAATTCCTTGATTATCCCCACTCTGCCTTCGGGCATTTCAGGCCTCGGTGACTCCTCGTCCAGGGCCTTTCTCTCTGGCTCTGCTGGGTCGGGGAGCTGGGCTTTTGTGTTGCACAAACGAATTTCACCCGATCTCCATTCTCCCCAGCTGAGCTCTGTAGCAGGGTGGGAGTAGCCTACAGCTGGCACTCCCTAAACTTCCCTGCAGGGGCAATGCTGATTAAGGATGGGGTGATTAACCAGTTAACAAAGGGATTCAGCTCATCAGCTGGGGGAAGCTCAGGAAGGGCAAAGACACCCAGGATCTCAAAGCAGTGAGATCTCTCCCCCACCTTCTGCCCTGCACCTAGCACGTAGGTAGATGCTTGGGGAAAGCCTTCTGGGGGGACACAAACCTGTATAAGACACTGTAAATAAAGCACAGGGTGTTGAACCTCCCAGGGAGCATGTGAGGATTGTTTGTGGTCGTTGTTGCTCCGCTTTCTGGTCCCTGCGGGTTCAGCACGCAGCAGGTTGGGGGGCGAGGGGGGTACCACACACAATGGTCTAGACCTGATTTTAATGCTTCTAGTACTGTGGTGAAGGGCTGATGGAGCCCACCCTGAAGCAGGGTTGAAGTCTGCGCTGGCTGCCACAGACGGTTAGATGCAATGTGACCTTTCAAGCAGGACATTGATACATGGGAGAGGGGTAAGAGAGGACCCACGGGAATGATGCCAGGGTTGGAAAACCTGCCTCACAGTAGAGGCTCCAGGAGCTCAATCTATTTAGTTCAACAATGAGAAGGTTAAGGGTGGACTTGATCACGACCTGTATGTACCTAGATGAGGGGCAGAAATTTGATAATGGGCTCTTCAGTCCAGCAGACAAAGGTGGATCAAGATCCAATGGCTGGAAGATGAAGACAGGCAAAATAAGGCTGAAAATAATGTGTGAGTTTTTAGCAGCGGGGGTAATTCACCATTGGAACAATGTACCAAGGGCTGTGGGGGATTCTCCATCACTGGCAATTTTTCAGTGAATATGGGATATTTTTCTATAAGATCTTCTCCAGTTCAACCAGAAATTAATTTCAGGGACATCCTATGGCCTGTGACATGCAGGAGGTCAGACTAGATGATCGCCTTCTGGCCTTAGAAGCCATGAATCTATAACCCCTGTTCCAGCCTCAATCTTGCCAATCTTGCACCTCACAGACTCAAACTTTACAGCCAAAAGAGACCATTGTGATCATCTAATCTGGCCTCCCGCACATCTGAGGCTGCAGATCCTCACCCACTCCTGAGATAGACCCCTAACCTCTGGCTGAACGACTAAAGTCCTCAAATCATGATTGAAAGACTCCAAGTTACAGAGAATCCATTTGCTCCAGTTTAAGCCACCGAATAGCCCATGCCCCATGCTGCAGAGGAAGGCAAAAAAAGCCCAGGGTCTCTGCCAATCTGAGCTGGGGGAATATTCCTTCCTGACCCCAAATATGGCGATTAGTTAGACCCTGAGCGTGTGGGCAAGACCCACCACAAAGACACCTGGGAAAGAATTCCCTGTAGTAACTCAGAGCCCTCCCCATCAAGTGTCCCTTCACCGGCTGTTGGAGATATTTGCTGCCAGCAGTCACAGATCAGCTACATGTCACTGTAGGCAGCGTCACCATCCCCTCCAGAAATGTCTCAAACTCAGCCTTGAAGCCAGTTAGATTTTTTGCCTTCACTGCTCCCCTTGGGAGGCTGTTCCAGAACCTCACTCCTCTGATGGTTAGAAACCTTTGCCTAATTTCAAGTCTAAACTTCCTGATGGCCAGTTTATATCCATTTGTTCTTGTGTGCACATTGGCCCTTAACCTAAATAACTCCTCTTCCTCCCAGGTATTTATCCCTCTGATATATTTATAGAGACCAATCACATTTCCCCTCAGCCTTTGTTTGGTTAGGCTAAACAAGCCAAGCTCTTTGAGTCTCCCCTCATTGGGTAGGTTTTCCATTCCGCAGATCATCCTCGTAACCCTTCTCTGCCCCTGTTCCAGTTTGAATTCATCTTTCATAAACACGGGAGACCAGGACTGCGCACTGTATTCCAGGTGAGGTCTCACCAGTGCCATGTATAACGGTACTAACACCTCCTTATCTCTGCTGGAAATACCTCGCCTGATGCATCCTAGGTCTGCATTAGCCTCTTTTCACAGCTGCATCACATTAGCAGCTCATAGCCATCCTGTGATCAACCAATACACCCAGATCTTTCTCCTCCTCTGTCACGTCCAACTGATAAATCCCTGGTTTATAGCAAAAATTCTTGTTGTTAGTCCCTATGTGCATGACCTCGCACTTGGTACTATTAAATTTCATCCCATTTCTATTACTCCAGTTTTCAAAGTGGTCCAGATCTTCTTGTACAATATTCCGGACCTCCTCTGTATTGGCCATACCTCCCAACTTTGTGTGTCATCCACAAATTTTATTAGCACACTCCCACGTTTTGTGCCAACGCCATGAATACAAATGTTAAATAGGATTGATCCCAAGACTGATCCCTGAGAAAGTCCACTAGTAACCTCCCTCCAGCCTGACAGTTCACCTTTCAGTATGACACATTATAATCTCCCTTTTGGCCAGTTCCTTATCCACCTTTCAGTTCTCATATTAATCCCATCGTCCCACCTAATAATTTCCCTGTGCAACTGTATCCAATGCCTTACTGAAATCCAGGAAGATCAGCTCTACTGCATTTCCTTTGTCTAAAAAAAGCAGTTCTCTTCTCAAAGAGAGCGATCAGGCTGGTCTGGCACGATCTACCTTCTGTACACCCTGAAGGCAGTGTCACGCAGGAGAAAATTCCACATCAGGAGGGAATAAGGAAACACTTTGGTGGCAGTTTGGGTGTTGATTGAAGCTACTCTGGGTGTTGAGTTGATTTGAGGTAGCCCAGGCAGAGAAAGGGCAAGTGTGCAGAGGTTGGTGAGGAAGTCAATGGCCCGTGGTTAGTGCAATTTGTCTCATGGTTCCTCTGTTCCTCCCAGGGAAGCACCACACATGTGGCATGGAAGGGCTCAGCTCAGGGTCATGGAGCAAATCAGTGTCAGAGACAGGCAAAGAACCAGGAGTCCTTTCCCTATTCACCAGCGCTCATGTCATCAGCCCATGCACACCCCGAGGAGATACCTTTGCTGAGAAAATACTAGCTGCAACACGGGAGAAGGGGATTTTTCTACTGCGGGCTTCCTTGAAAACACAAGTGGCCGATTAAAATCCCAGTGCAAAACTCGGCCCAGTTTGCTGGGGGCCGGGCCAGGACAGGCAGGGGGGCTCTGCCGTCTTTCTCCTTTCGCAAAGAAAGCTCGTTTGCTTTCTGACAACTTTGTGCTCCGTGGAGCTGGCGAACGAAGGAGAAGCTGAACAGTAGCCTGGCCTTGCCTGCTGTCGTCCATTTCCCCTCGTTCATTCTCCCCGATTCCTTCCCTCGCTCACCTCTGCGTGACACAGGGTGGCAGGGAGCAATGGAGGGGGAGACAGAGTGATGCGAGAGGAGGCAGCTAACTTGTCCCTGTGCATACTGATGAAGTCCCCATTGTCAAAGCTCCTTTGTGTGGCTGGAAGCTCATTCAGCCCCTCTCCTACAGGGAACACAATGGAGCCACTGTCTGGCCTGTTCCCCCCACAAACAGTCAGATGCTTTCAGAACCTCCCTCCACCTCCCTCCCCGGAGTCCGGACCAGTCCCTGCTCGCAGCTTCCTGATTTATCAGCCCTGAGATCTCCAAATCCCGCAGAGGCTTTGGGGTGTGAGTGTCCTTGCCCCACCGGACAGATCGTGGGAGAGCTGGGGGGCAGTTTTGGGGGCCCAGCATGGTGCTGTGAGGGGCCTTGGAGCCAGAGCTGCAGGGAAGCTGGTGTGCAGTTAGGAGTCACAGCGCCAAGCTGGCAAAGGACTCTCCCTGCTCGGGCTGGCACGCCAGGAGACGGAAACCAGCAACAGGGAATCAGTCCCAAGCTGGGCACTAGCAGCAGGTCCCTGGGGGGTGGGTGCTGGGAAGGACCCGGGGTAGCAGTGGCGGAAGCGCGTGCTGGTGGAGGTGCTGGGGATGGGCAGTCTGGCCTTGCCAGCTGGCAGACTCCTGCCTCCTGTCCCCCGCTCTGCTGCCTGCCTGCTTCCTGCCAGGGCCTTGTGGTTTCTGTGCAGGTCACATTCTGTCACCTCAGAGGGAGTTGCTGCCCGGACGAGGCCCTGGTGCCCGCTGAGCTGCCACTCCCAGCCTAGCCCCACAGGAGCCCAGCCACGCCGGGGCCAGGGTTGGGGACACAACACAACAGGAGTGCTTAAAGCATGGATCCTCATCTGCCCCCCCCACCCCCGCAGAGCTTCCCCCCCACAGCTCCCACCACAGACACACACGCAGAGCTCCCACCACACATACACTATAGCCCAGTGGACTAGCTTGCCTTTCTTCGATTCACTGCTTTGCATTATATTCAGCAGCAACACAAGGAACCTACAGACCTGTATCCTGTAAAACGCTAGCTTGAGCAAGTTAGCATAAGGCTTGAGGTTTATCAACGTTGCACAGGGAAATGGCCAAATGGAAAACCCCGAGTATTGGGGAGCTGAAAATAAAGTGTTTAAGGGGAAGTTTTAACCACAGGTACATTATTCAGCCACAAAAGTGTTATGGCAAGAAACTGATGAGATACCTCCATAGATACCTAACCACAAAAGGCCATAGTAACAAATTAACGCATATAAGTTAAAATCGTTGATATACTAACCTGTAAAAGAAAGACACCCAAAAATTAGTAAGGTAAGAATATACAAATAAGGAAAAGGGGGAAAATCCCCTACTAAATACGCATGAAACACGGTAACGTCAGCGTAATATATTATTAAAGTTGCATCCCAGCCTAGGGGCGGGAGAAAAAGGAAACGTGGGAGATGCCAAATGATGCCCACTGGTAATGATAGGGAAGTTGATGAGGAGGAGGAAGATGATGGCTAATATTTCTGGTTGTTCTACAAGGGATGGGGTGAGTAGACAGATGTGCAGCTGTACATTCTTTAGTCTCTCTTTTCAGAGCGGTAGCCATGTTAGTCTGTATCAGCAAAAACAACAAAGAGTCAGTGTGGCACCTTAGAGACTAACAAATTTATTTGGGCATAAGCTTTCATGGGCTATAACCCACTTCATCAGATGCATGGAGTGGAAAATACAGTAGCAGGTATATATACACAGTACATGAAACGATGGGAGTTGCCTTACCAAATGAGGGTCAGTGCTAACGAGACAATTCAATTAACAGTAGAATACCAAGGGAGGAAAAAATAACTTTTGTAGTGTCAGCAAAAACAAGGAGTCCTTGTGGCACTTTAGAGACTAACAAATTTATTTGGGCATAAGTGATTTTTTCCTCCCTTGGTAGTCTACTGTTAATTGAATTGTCTTGTTAGCACTGACCCCCACTTCGTAAGGCAACTCCCATCTTTTTATGTACTGTGTATATATACCTGATACTGTATTTTCCACTCCATGCATCTGATGAAGTGGGGTTTAGCCCATGAAAGCTTATGCCCAAATAAATTTGTTAGTCTCTAAGATGCAACAAGGACTTCTCATTGTGTTTGTAGTCGCTCTATCTACCTTACTGAGCTGGGGTGTTTGCCACTGTGCTAAATGTAATAATAAACTATATTGGTAAATATAAAAGAGTTCCCCTAGTGTGAGTGTGACCAACGTGCACATTGGGGTTCCCAACTATATAATAATTTAAATAATACTGGGCCTGATCTTGGAACAAGAACCTGCCAACCCTCAAAGTAGTAACTGGGAATGCTTAAGCAATCGATATAATTAGGACATAATCTAAAGATTGGGCAACAACACACACAGAGAGCTCCCACCATACACACGACACAACTCCCACCACATACAGAGCTCCCCCACCACACACACACACCACACCACACACAGAGAGAGCTCCTACCTCCCAGCGCTCCCATCACACGCACCATCCAGCTTCCACCAAACACACTCACACACACAGAGCTCCCACCACACACACTGTAGCCCAGTGGGCTAGCTTGCCTTTCTTAGATTCACTGCTTTGCATTATATTCAGCTTTGCATTACATTCAGCAGTAACACAAGGAACCTACAGGCCTGTATCCTGTAAAACACTAGCTTAACAAGTTAGCATAAGGCTTGAGGTTTATCAACTTTGCACAGGTTAACTGCCCAACGGAAAACCCCGAGTATTGGGGAGCTGAAAATAAAGTGTTTAAGGGGAAGTTTTAACCACAGTTACATTATTCAGCCACAAAAGTGTTATGGCAAGAAACTGACGTACATCACAGGTTCATAAGATACCTTCATAGATACCTAAGCACAAAAGGGCCATAGTAACAAATTAATGTATATGAGTTAAAACCATTGATATGCTAACCTATAAAAGAAAGACACCCCAAAATTAGTAAGGTAAGAATATACAAATAAGAAAAAGGGGGGAAATCCCCTACTAAACACTCATCAAACACAGTAACGTCAGTGTAACATATTATAAAAGTTGCATCCCAGCCTACGGGCGGGAGGAAAAGGAAACGTGGTTCTTGGAAGGAGCCAAAATGATATCCCCTGGTAATGATGGGGAAGGTGATGGTGAGGAGGAAGATGATGGCTAACATTTCTGGTTGTTCTACAAGGGATGGGGTGAGGAGATGGACGTGCAGATATACATTCTGTAGTCTCTCTATCTACCTTACTAAGCTGGGGTGTTTGTGACTGTGCTAAATGTGCTAATAAACTATACTTGTAAATATAAAAGAGTTCCCCTAGTGTGAGTGTTGCCAATGTGCACATCGCAGTTCCCAACTATATAATAATTTAAATAATACTGGGCCTGATCTTGGAACAAGAACCTGCCAACCCTCAAAGTGATAACTGGGAATTCTTAGGTAACTGATATAATTAGTACATAATCTAAAGACTGGGCAACAACACACAACAGAGCTCCCACCATACACACCACACACTCCCAAACATACGGAGCTCCCCCACCACACACACACACACACACACCACCACACAGCTCTCACCATACACACACACACCACAACACACAGCTCTCACCATATACACACAAACAGTTCCTATCACACAACAGAGCTCCCATCACACACACCATCCAGCTCCCTCCACACAAACCACTACTCCCACCACATGCACCCCAGTAGCTACACACACCACACACTGCTCTCACCACACACACCCCTACTCAGGCCACACATGCTCCAGTGGCTACACACCCCACACTGCTCATGCTTCACATGCACCACGCTGTTCACACCTTGCACACAATGCTGGGTGTGAGGATTTTGTATGTGTGGTGGGAGCAGTCACTCCCCATGCACAAAATCCTCACACCCAGCATTCCACACACACACAAAACCCTCACACCACATGCCTGCACGCCCCATGACCTTTACACAATCCTCACACCATATATACACCCAACAGCTCCATGCACTACATGCCTCTCCCCTGTATACCACATTCATCCCTCTCCCCCCACACCCTATCCCCCTCTCCATCACACAAATCACACAAAGCTGGCCCGCCACCCTCTCCACCCACACACCACCCCTAGCTCTCTGGAATCCCAAAGGCCCAGTGCCATGGGGCTCTTGTGCCAGACACCCCTGTCCCATCCCCCAGAGGCTGCCTTGCTCCCTTTGGATGCTCCAGTATCTGTTCCCCTGCTGCAGCCTGGCTGGCTGGCTGGCTCTTGGGTATAGTACGTCTCCTCTCTGTGGGCATCAGCTGTGCCCTTCGTCCCCTGACAGCCGAACACAGGGTTTAACAAGCTGGCTCTTGTTGCCGATACCAGAATGTTGCCCTGGAGGCGGAAACATGTTTTCGACCTGGTCGTTTTAATCATCACTCGGGTTACAGTTTAACCCTGCTCCCCGCAGGCTAGGAAGACTGTGTGTCACCGGTACAAACATGCAGCCAGAGCTCCCAGCTCCCGCAGCAGAGAAGCGTTCACCCAGACGGTACCTCTCCACCGCGGGCCAAGGGCTCACTAGGAGCAGGGTGCTGGCGCTTCACAGACCAGGGCTTAAATTCTCATAAAGTATTTCCCAGAAGCCCCTGCCTCCCAACACACTGTGAAAACTCCAGGGGGGGTTGAAAAGCTGGTTGAATTTAAGCCCTGGCCCACAAGACAGTCCCTGGCCCAAAGAGCTCCTGATCTAAACAAAGACTGGGAGGAGGAGCAGAGAGGAAAAGTGTTTTTGCCCAGGGTCACACAGCAGATTTGTAGCAGAGCTGGGAAGAGAACCCCGGAGTCCCGAGTCTCATTCCAGGACACTAAAACCATAAGGTGCTGGAAAGCACCCCCACATGTGAGAGAGAAGCCTTATAAGGTATGTATACACTGCACACTAAGTCCAAGCTCTCAGTCAGGTTTAAGCCCAACCCCCCCACCCTTCACACCCAAATCAGTGACTTGGGTCAACAGGCACTCGGGACCCAGGCCCTACTAGGCAGGTGGGTCAGAGTCCAAGTCCAGCTGTGACTCATAATTTTGCAGTGAGGACGCAGCTCAAGCCACAGACCTGAGTCAGAAGGCCTATGAAGTGCAGTATGGATGCATTAGCACAGCTGTCAGATGCAGGTACAGCAATTGTAAGCCCAGGTTTACAGTGCAATGTGGATGCACAAGGGTGGTCTTAGAAATGGCGAGTCCACAAGCTCAGGTCCCACTGGATTTACAATGCAACGTAGACACACCCTAATAGTGGGCAACTGGTCCTTAATACAAATCACTTCCTTTGCCTGGAGAGCTGCTTGCAAAGCTATATGAGGAAGTGCGCTGGGACTATGAGGTCGCCAGTCCAGTGCTGACAATGTTCAAGGAGGGACAGGGATGCCAGAGATCAGGTCTCACAGCCGATCTGCAGAGGAGAAAAAAAAAGCTGGAGGTTTGTGCCTTTGTTTGCTTCTCTGTGACGACTAATGAGGGTGAGACGAGGTTGGGACAGGGGTTTCCTCCTGCTTGTTTTTACGTTATAAATATCTGCAATATCCAGGCTTATCTCCACGGCGAAACTTATTGGCAGTCTCAGAGATGTGGCTTGTGAGCTTCCTCCCACCTTTAAGTGAAGGGGTTGAATCTTTAACAGTCATCTGCTCTCCCATGTGTTTATTCAGCATTGGAGTTAAATAGTTGCTAACAAAACAAAGGGTTTTAAAAGGCTGATGGAAAATTGCTTCCCCTCTGGACTGGTCAGGAGGGTGAGTGAGGTCATAGTTTCACTGGGTCTTTAGTCACGCATTGGGCCGGAGTATGTACAAAGATTGCGTTTCTAATGCGAGAAAACAGTAGGAAAAAAATCTCTCTGTGACATTCGCCAGGGTACAGACTGGACAGTTGAACAGCTGGGCCCTCTCAACCCTCCAACCTGGGGCGCCTTTCACACTGCTTTACTATGAGAACAACCACTGTTCACCTGGTCACACACAGCCTCCAGCATGCAAAATCACTCCCACCTGAATGATATGAGTGCTCTAGTCAGTCGCTCCTGAGTTCTATTGCAGGATGACACCAGCAAATTCTCAGTCCAGACTTGTACCCAGAAATGTGCATCTTGCACTGCCCAGCACCGTCTTGGACAACACAAGTTCATGGAAACTCTCAGATAAGGTTATCTCAAATGAAGGTTCCCAAACACTTCAATCCAAACACACTGGTTTAGATCAAACAATAAAACAAGTTTATTAACTACAGAAAGATGGATTTTAAGTGATTACAAGTAATGAGGCATAAAAGTCAGAATTGGTTAAAAAGAAATAAAAAGTAAAAGTCAAACTAATGCCTAACTTAACCAGCTAAGTGTACTTAAAGCAACAGGATTTCTATCACCTCACAGCAGCCTGGCTGGATATTTCAGCCAGGAGTCCTCCCCCAGTTCAGTGATGCTCCTTTTGTCTTTCAAAGGTTGTTGATGGTGTGAGTAGAGGTGAGGGGAGAGAGGTGATTTGTATCTTCTGTTCTCCTTTCTTATAATATTTCTCTTCTTTGAGAATCATCTCCAGCTGCGGTTCACGGGACAGTGAAGCCTGTCTGCCGAGGTGTAAATTTCTCACTCACAGCCTTGTTCCTGCCAAAGAATGGCCACTTAACCACTAAACCATTTGATTATATTGACACCTGGCTGAGGTGCTGGCTTTTGTCTCTGCAGAACTGGTTTGAAGCTGTTTCTCCAGACTTGGAACATGTCTTATACAGTAGAATTTTATAACTTTACATACAATGTTGCCACAAATATTTCACAAGGACAATAATGATCAGCAAATTATGAGTTTTCAAAGGCTACCTCATAAGGAATGCTTTGTACAAGATTTATCATAGTCTTGTAAAAGTGGTGAACATAAGGTTACAGTCTGTCACACCCTCCTAGTTCTTCCCTTATTAGAAAGGGCATGTGCCTATTAGCCCTGCCCAGAGCAGGTCACCTTGAAATCAGCATAGAACTGTGGTCTAGTGAACAGGGGACAGGACATCAAAACATCTGGGTTCTTTTCCTGGCTGTGCCATCAACCTGCGTGGACCTTGGGCAAGTCACTTGCACGCTCTGTGCCTCAGTTTCCCCATCTTTAAAACTGAGCTATTTATTATTTGTTTTACAGCAGCACCTACCAGTTGCATTTCCCAGACATATAGAGAGACAGGGCTTGTCTTGAAGAGATTATAAACTGAATAGATAAGACAATAGGTGGAAGGGGAAACTGAGGCACAGATAGGCAAACCAACTTGCCCAAGGTGATACAGCAGAGCTGAGAATAGATCTCATGTTTCCTGACCACCAGGCCAGCAGGTTGTCTATTGACTCAGTACAGTGCCTCTTAATCTAGTGATACTGCCTGGCACTATAATGCCAAGGTAGGCTGGGTGATCTGCTGGGTTTAACTCTTCCAGCTGCACAAGGAATTAAATAGCATTCTCCGCTTCCTCCAAATCCGTAATACACCGAGTGCTGTCACACCAGCCAGCAAAAGCAAGGGAGAGACAGAGACACAGAGTGCACTTTGAAGACCCCCACTAAGGAAATGAAAAGGGGACAGATCCTGATCCTGGTTATACCTGGAGCAACTGTTCTTCAGAGCAGTCCCTCTTGATTTGTAGGGGTGTCACAGCGCCTGCCGCCCAGGTCTCTGGGGCTTCCCTGCCCATGTAAAAACATTAGAAGGGCCCTACTTGATCAGCTAGCCCAGTGTCCTGTCCTTCCGTAGCGGCTGGTGCCAGCAGCTTCAGAGGGAATGAACAGATCAGGTCAATTATCAGGTGATCCATCCCCCATCGTCCAGTCCCAGCTTCTGACAGTCAGAGGTTTAGAGACACCCAGAGCATGGGTTGCTTCCCTGACCATCTTGGCTCATGGGCCTCTCCTCCAGGAACTTGGCTAATTCTTTTTTGACCCCAGTTATAGTTTTAGCTTCCACAGCATCCCCTGGCAACAAGCTCCTCAGGCTGACTGTGTGGTATGTGAAGAAGTATTTCCTTCTGTTCCTTTTAAACCTGCTGCCTGTTGTGTATTGTGTGCGATTCAAATTCCACCAAGATCCGAGGTACCTTCATTTCACTTTCCAGCCCTCAGGTAGCAGGATGGCTGCTAGCAAGTGGCATGCAGCTTCCCCTAGCCTGAATCCACAGGCGACGTGTGAACCACCAGCTGGGGAAGGCTAGTCCCCAACCCCGCCCCTTCTGTCCGAGGCCCCGCCCCTTCTGCCTGAGGCAACCCCCTTCTGCAGCCCCCCCGCAGAGCCCAGAGCCCCCCCCTCACTGCGGCCACCGGCCCCTACTCCAGGCCCCTACTCCCCCAACCCCAGAGCTCCAGAAGGACGGGCAGCCCAGCCCCAGCCGGGGCCAGCACGGGGGGACTGGAGCCACACACAGAGCGGGAAGCAGGAGCAGGAGGCTGGAGGTGGAGTGTGGGTGGGGCCACACCTGGCCTTTTAGGGAGGCACAGCTTCCCCCAGCCTATGGTACCCAGCGCCCGTGCCTGGATCACTCCATTCAGGTCCGTTCAGAGCCGGGGTCTGGAATGAACCTCACCCAGCGTCTCTGGGAGAAAGGGGGGATTGTCCGTCACACCAGAGAGCCGAGGGGTTACATTTTCCATGCCAGCCCTTTAAGGGTTCGGTAAGAGGCACAGTCCTATATGGGGAAGGCATTCTCTGGTGCAGGCAGTCAGGCTGATACCAGTTTCTTTCTCCAGGCCACATAGCAGCACTGTGGCTTGATGCGCTGGGGCTATGGCAGCTGTCTAGGCATTGCAGCCAGCCATAGGCACTCACTATGCCCTCTGGACTGGTCAGGAGCGTGAGTCTATGGCACACTATGCCAGCAGCGTGAGTCTCCCGTGTCCCAAAGCTCCGTTGTCATTTACAGCCGGGTACAGTGGGTGTAAAAACACAACCAAAGCCACAGATCTCTATTCGCTGTCGCTAGCATTTGACACAATGCCCACACATCAGACAGGGCCAGTCTATGCGGGATTCAGGGCTTTGTTACAGCTGAGTGGAGAGGAAGGATTACCCAATAGTTTGGACACTAACCCGGGATTTGGGAGACCTGGGTTCAAGCCCTTGCTCCACCACAGACTCTTTGTATGACCTTGGCAAGTCCCTTAGTCTCTCTGTGCCTTGGTTCCCCATCTGCACAATGTGGACAGCAGCACCTAGAGGCTGCTGGTGCCAGGTGCTGCACACACATATAATGAGACATCCCTGACAGGGGTTTGTCCAACCTGTTCTTGACAACCTCCAATGAAGGGGAGCCCACAACCTCCCTCGGAAGCCTGTCCCAGAGCTGAACTCCCCAAACCTAGATCTCCCTTGCTACAGAGGAAGCCCATTACTTCTTGTCCTGCTTTCAATGGCCCTGGAGAACAATTGATCCCCATCCTCTTTGTAACAGCCCTTAAAATCTCTGAAGACTGTTCTCAGGTCCCCCCCAGTCATATTCTCTCAAGACTAACCATACCCAGCTATTTTATCTTTTCCTGATAGGTCAGGTTTTCTAAACCTTTTATCATCTTTGCTGCTCTCCTCTGGATTCTCTCCAATTTGTCTAGCTCTTTCCTAAAGTGCGTTGCCAAGCATAGGACACAGTATCTAGCTGAGATCTCACCAGGGCTGAGTAGAGCAGGACAGTTACCTCCCGTGTCTTACGTACAACGCTCCTGTTATTACACCCCAGAGTGATGTTAGCCTTGTTTGCAGCTGCATCCCGTTGTTGACTCATATTCAATTTGTGATCCACTCCAGCCCCTGGATGTTTTTCAGCCGTCCTGCCGCCTTGCCAGTTATTCCCCATTTTGCAGTTCTGCACTGGGTTTTTTTCCCTTCTTAGGGGCAGTGCTTTGCACTTGTCTTTGTTGAATTTCACCTGGTTGATTTCAGAGCAATTCTTTAATTTGTCACGGTCGTTTTGAATCCTAGTCCTGTCCTCCAAACTCCTTGCAACCCCCCCAGCTTGGTGTCCTCTGCAAATTTGATTAGCTCCACTGGATCTTGCAGACAATAACCTTCCTTCCTGTCCAGGTGGCTCTGCCCCATCCCTGACCATTATAGAATCATAGAATCATAGAATATCAGGGTTGGAAGGGACCCCTGAAGGTCATCTAGTCCAACCCCCTGCTCGAAGCAGGACCAATTCCCAGTTAAATCATCCCAGCCAGGGCTTTGTCAAGCCTGACCTTAAAAACTTCCAAGGAAGGAGATTCCACCACCTCCCTAGGCAACGCATTCCAGTGTTTCACCACCCTCTTAGTGAAAAAGTTTTTCCTAATATCCAATCTAAACCTCCCCCACTGCAACTTGAGACCATTACTCCTCGTTCTGTCATCTGCTACCATTGAGAACAGTCTAGAGCCATCCTCTTTGGAACCCCCTTTCAGGTAGTTGAAAGCAGCTATCAAATCCCCCCTCATTCTTCTCTTCTGCAGGCTAAACAATCCCAGCTCCCTCAGCCTCTCCTCATAAGTCATGTGTTCTAGACCCCTAATCATTTTTGTTGCCCTTCGCTGGACTCTCTCCAATTTATCCACATCCTTCTTGTAGTGTGGGGCCCAAAACTGGACACAGTACTCCAGATGAGGCCTCACCAATGTCGAATAGAGGGGGACGATCACGTCCCTCGATCTGCTCGCTATGCCCCTACTTATACATCCCAAAATGCCATTGGCCTTCTTGGCAACAAGGGCACACTGCTGACTCATATCCAGCTTCTCGTCCACTGTCACCCCTAGGTCCTTTTCCGCAGAACTGCTGCCTAGCCATTCGGTCCCTAGTCTGTAGCGGTGCATTGGATTCTTCCGTCCTAAGTGCAGGACCCTGCACTTATCCTTATTGAACCTCATCAGATTTCTTTTGGCCCAATCCTCCAATTTGTCTAGGTCCTTCTGTATCCTATCCCTCCCCTCCAGCGTATCTACCACACCTCCCAGTTTAGTATCGTCCGCAAATTTGCTGAGAGTGCAATCCACACCATCCTCCAGATCATTTATGAAGATATTGAACAAAACCGGCCCCAGGACCGACCCCTGGGGCACTCCACTTGACACCGGCTGCCAACTAGACATGGAGCCATTGATCACTACCCGTTGAGCCCGACAATCTAGCCAGCTTTCTACCCACCTTATAGTGCGTTCATCCAGCCCATACTTCCTTAACTTGCTGACAAGAATACTGTGGGAGACCGTGTCAAAAGCTTTGCTAAAGTCAAGAAACAATACATCCACTGCTTTCCCTTCATCCGCAGAACCAGTAATCTCATGATAAAAGGCGATTAGATTAGTCAGGCATGACCTTCCCTTGGTGAATCCATGCTGACTGTTCCTGATCACTTTCCTCTCATGCAAGTACTTCAGGATTGATTCTTTGAGGACCTGCTCCATGATTTTTCCAGGGACTGAGGTGAGGCTGACTGGCCTGTAGTTCCCAGGATCCTCCTTCTTCCCTTTTTTAAAGATTGGCACTACATTAGCCTTTTTCCAGTCATCTGGGACTTCCCCGGTTCGCCACGAGTTTTCAAAGATAATGGCCAATGGCTCTGCAATCACAGCCGCCAATTCCTTCAGTACTCTTGGATGCAACTTGTCCGGCCCCATGGACTTGTGCACGTCCAGCTTTTCTAAATAGTCCCTAACCACCTCTATCTCCACAGAGGGCTGGCCATCTCTTCCCCATTTTGTGATGCCCAGCGCAGCAGTCTGGGAGCTGACCTTGTTAGTGAAGACAGAGGCAAAAAAAGCATTGAGTACATTATACCTATTACAGTAATGATGTTTTTACTGGAGAGGAACCAACACCAGAGCATGATCCCCTCACAGGCCTGTTGAGAGAAATGTGGAGTCCCAGTATATCACCTTCACAGAGGCCTCACTCGCCCCCTCCCATTTCACCCAAGTTACAAACATTTGGGGGGCCCTGAGCCAAACCGCAGGAGACTTACTGAGCTCAGTCACTTCAGAGGCCTCCATGCCACTGCTCACTACCCAGTTTACTGGGCTGGTTTTACAACTGGACTGGGCCACCCCTTGTGACCCCTGCTCAGAGGGGGCGGTGCAGCCGCTCTGCCACTCCTTAGCAGGATGCAGGGGGCACCACCCGCCGACGCCAGCTAGCTCCTTGCTCACGCCCCCTCTTCTGCCCCTGTCTACAGGCCAGGCCCAGAGTCCATCGCTCCCACCTGCCTCCCATTAGTAATAATTTGCACTTCCACAGACCTCACTAGGGCAGGACCTCATGGCATTTTGTAGAGGTTAATAACAGGGGATGTAGATATGTACCACAAGGCATAACAGCACTGAGTTCACGTGGGTAACCAAGGCGCAGAGAGGGGAAGTCACTTCCCAAAGGCAAAATAGTGAGTCAGGACCAGAACGCAGGAGGCCTTGCACCTGGCCACTAGCCCACACGTCTTCCCAAAGCCGGCACTAGAGTCTGGATTCTGACTGGCATCCCTTCTGCTCTAACCACTAGGACTTCCCAGAGGTGTGACTAGAGCCCTGGAGTCCTGACTCCTGGGTGCCTTACACTACAGCATACTCCCTTCCCAGAACCAGGAATATAACCTGGAGTCCTGATTCCCAGCCCCCCGCTCTACCCCACTAAACCCCACTTCCCTGCCTGATCCTTTCCAAGCTAGGTTTAGAGACAGCTCCCTTTGAACAAGGCACCGCTGATCTCATTTCTGAGCCCAATTTTCCTCTGCCCCACACCAGCCTGTGTCTCTCCTTGCTTGTCCCTCCCTGTAAATTATTGACACGACTAATGCAAATTCCTGGAGTTGAGGTTAGAGCAAATATTCCAAGCACAGCTGTTGTGTGCAGGATCCCCTGCAGTCTGTCTGGGGACTGAATAGTACTGGGGTTGGCCGCTGCTCAGACACAAAGTGAGAGACAGTCTCTGCCCCAGCTCATATCTGGCTTCGGTTGTGCTGGACGCTGCACAGACACAGACAGTCCCTGCCCAACAAGCTCACAAGCTAAACAGACAAAAGGCCCTGAGCCCTTGCAAATCATGAGTCGTGCCCAAAAAATCATGAGATTTTTTTAAATTATAAACGCGGTTTCTTTGCCTCCTGGTTTCTGACTTGTCAGGGGGCACCTGGGTGCCATTCTCAAGCTTTTTCCTGCAAGCAAGATAGCTAGAACCGGCCTTCTGTTTTTAAATGGAAGCTGAGACTCTCACATCTTCCCATGACTCCAGGAGCTGAGGATTTAAGAAATAAAATGATCCCTGGAGCTGGCAGCTCCAGGCATAGAACCCGGTGCTCTCTAGAGCCCTCCCCACTGGGCCCCCCCAAGGGCAGATGTTTGTCTCTTATCTTGTTGAGCATCCAGGAGTGCTGGAAGCTTTGGGAATGTGTGCTTGCTGCCGTCACCCTCACTGACCTGGCTTGGCAGCCTGAACTAAGAAGGCCAAGGACTGACCCAACTCCCTCCTCACCCCCTGCCCATTGACCCTGGGGAGCGCATGAGAAAAGGGGAGCGCTCGCTACCAGTGACTGGGCTGGCTGTGGGACTGAGGCCTTCCCCTTGCAAGGCTGGAGGGGGCTGTGGCTCAGACACTAGATTACAGTGAAGTGCATTAAACCAAACGTCAGTTGGCAGCAGAGTCTGTATGTACGCCTCGCGCCCCCACCCCCAATGGCCATCCCTGCCTTGAGGCTCTACCGGCCATTGGGTATTACCCAGACAGACCGGGTTTTGGCTTCTGTGTCCAGGTGCCATTTAGGGTTGCCAGGTGCCCGGTTTACAGCCAGAAAATCCGGTGAAAAACGGGGACAGCCCAGCAAGTGACAGGGGGTGGGGAGGAGAGGAGCAAGCAACAGGGGCGGGACCTTGGGGAAGGGGCAGAGCCTCAGGGGAAGAGGCAGAGCAGGGTGTGGCCCTGAGGGAAAGAGGTGTGTCAGGGGGCGGGGCCTCGGGGGTCCGGTTACCAGCAATTAGAAAGGTGGCAACCCCAACTGTCCATCCCCTTCTACCAATAGTCCTCTGCCCATAAAGCTCTCCATTGCTCAGCCCCTTAAGCATTCAGGAACAAGGCTGCCTTTGGTCCCTTCATGTCCCCCAGCCACCAGTCTAGCAGCTCTCCAAGTCCCTTCCCCATGCCCATTTCCCCACCCCCTCCCCAACTCTCCCCCCTTCGGGCTCTCTGGGAAAAGGGAAAATAACCTTTGGCCTCATTTCCAGTCTCACACAGTTTGGCCCTTTTTCCTTGGCACAAGCATTCCCATTGTGCTGGCCAGTCCCGCCCACCAGGCCGCATGTCAGTGCATCCCCTTCTTCCTCCCAGCTTGGTGTGCAGAGGGCATCCCAGAACACACTGCCCTGCGTCCTGCTGGTGCCGCTCTGTGCACATGTCCCTGGGTTCTTCATCCCCGAGGCGCTATGGGAGAGGGGCGTGAATTTTTCCCATGATGCACCGCTCAGGCAGCATGATCAGTGTCGGCGCGCAAAGGCAGGCAAGACGGGGTTGTGTCGTGCCAGAACTTGCCCTGTGCAGCCAACACAACAGCATCTGTTGTCATGAGGTTGGAGGAAGGTATCACCAAATGAAACATGAGGACGAAACAAGGGAGGCCTTTCCACTTATTGTACATGCATGTAAAATGTGTGTGTCACACCCCCATCTAGTGGCTTACACATGCAGAGGATAACAACCTACTACTTCAGCATCCAGCATCCTCTTTGGAGCAGGGACTGTCTTTTTGTTCTGTGTTCGTACAGGGTCCTGAGCCATAACGGAGGCTCTTTGGTCATACAGTCTTGCAAATAATAAATATTAATGACGTTGCAGCTACCAGTTAAGGAGGTCGCTCCTTTAGCTCTGTGTTTACCGCTGAAGGTCCCAGATTAAGCCCTGCCCCTAGCAGCAAGTCATAACCCTAGCAATAGTATTTCAAGTTCTGCTTTCAGGCAGGTACCGGTATACAGGTCAACCATGGCACGAACTGGGCACAGTGCCAGCCCTTTTACAAACCCCGCCAGCATCTGTAGGTCCCAAGCGTCCAACCCGCAGACACCCAGAGCACCCGGAGCAGAAGACACAGACCTGCTGCTTGGCTGCTCATTGCATAATAGCCCCCTGTGCTTATCTCCAGGCAGTTACAGGGGCCTGGTGTTGTCTACTGCCCACGCTGGGGCACCTCGAAGGTGGGAGCAGCAATTAGCACCTTGTTAGGCGGGCTGCATGCCTGGCTCCCGAAGCCGCCGTCAGGGCTGTTTTCACCCAGGTAGAATTCCCAGCATAGCAACAGTGTATTTCAATAGCAGCCTTGCGTGCCAGTCTCTGGCTGGCTGCTCCAAAGCTCACCTTCCTGTCACAGCCTCCAGCATAGACACCGACCCACGGTCCCCTGCCCCATTGCCCCAGTGGTAGGGTGACCAGATGTCCCGGTTTTATAGGGACAGTCCTGATAGTCGGAGCTTTTTCTTATATAGGCACCTATTACCCCCCTCCCCTGTCCTGATTTTTCACACTTGCTATCTGGTCACCCTACCCAGTGGCAGCAGGAGGGGAGGGGACCCAGATCTGTCTATGGGTCTTACACAGCCACAAGCATAACCTGTGAGTGCCTCACAATCTTCAGCCCTGCCTCCCACCCGCATGACAGAGGGCAGCGCTATTATCATAGCTCAGTGCTTTGAGCTTTGGCCTCCTAAACCCAGGGTTGTGAGTTCAATCCTTGAGCAGGCCATTTGGGATCTGGGGCAAAAATTGGGGATTGGTCCTGCTTTGAGCAGGGGGTTGGACTAGATGACCTCCTGAGGTCTCTTCCAACCCTGATATTCTATGATTTGACAGAGTCTATCTGCACTGGCAGCATAATTTCCAGCTAGGACGGGCATCCCTGCACTAGCTCTGGGCAAGCTGGTGTGCTAAATACAGAAGTGTAGCCACGGCAGGACGGGCGGGTGGGATAGGCTGAAAAAAACAAAACAAACATATTTTTAAAAAAGTTAACATGTCCCATCTTGATTTTTCACTTTGAAATGGTGTTTTGGTTTCCAGTCTGGCTATTGAAACACACCCTGAAAAACACCCTGAAAACAGCTGAATCAAAAAAAAAGAAAAACTTTTAAAAAGTTTTGTTTTGAGTCAACCCAAAATGTTTTGATCAATTCAAAAAGTTTTCCCATGTTTTTCGATTTGATGCAAATTGTTGGAAAAATTGGTTTAGCTTCAAATTGAACTGGATCTTTTTTTTCCCCAGATTTTTTGGTTTGGCCCCTGAACTAAAAAATCCATTATTCGCTCCGCTGCAGTCAAGTCTCATTAACTCCGTTCAAAAGAAGGAGAAACTGAGGCACAGACTGAGTGCCGCAAAGCAGCAAGGGAGGGGGTGGCAACATGAGGATCAGCACGCTAAGGGCTGGCTCTGAATGGGGGTCATTTAAATTCCCTTTGCAGGGGTGTAAGAGATTGCATGAGGGGCAGGACGCTGGCCCTCGAGGCCCTAGTCTGGTTGCTACACCATCAGCCCACCCCTCCACCTGCTAAAAATGGTAAGGGAGAGCTCTCGCCCGTCGGCTTACAGCATCATTAAAGTGCTACTGTGGCAGTGCGGCTGCGCCGATCCCGGGTTTTAAGTGTAGACATGCCCTTATCTGGCTCCTGTTAATATCTCAGGGCCGGTCTGCGCTACAGAGTTCAGCTGACGCAGGGAAGCTGACGCCGACCTAACTATGGAAGTGTCCACCTTAAAATTTCACTCCTGCCAATGTAGCTGCCCCAGCCTAGGCCGACTTCATAACTCCCCCGCCCTGAGCAGCGTAGAGTCCCGGGCGATGTAGTTAAGTCGGCGCAGCGTCTGTGTAGACGCTGCATTGCCTACATCGACTGTTACTGGCTTCCAGAAGCCAACCCACAATGCCCCACACTGGCAGTACAATTGATACGAGCACTCCTGGTGAGGACGCACACTGCTGACACAAGGAGCAAAGGGTAGACCCGCACCTGCGCTGGAATTGCTGCGGCGGCTGTATGCCAAAGTAAGGTAGGTCGACTTAATTTTGCAGCGTAGACATGACCTAAGTGACTTGCCCAGGTGTGCGGTAGAACAGGGACTTGACCTGGGTGCCAGGGGTCCTCTACTTCCAAAGGCTAGGCTAGTGGGCAGTCATCTCCAGAAGGAAGGGCTGGGAGCACCCTGGCCGGAGACATTTAAAACAGCACCTGGGTCCGTGCTCTGCACACAGACTTTTTGTCCCAGAATCACGACGCAGGGTTATTTTTTAACCCTACAATTATAGCAGTTCACCCCCTAGTGTATTATCCTGGTACATACCGGTGTGTTCTATTGGTACAGAAAGGGACCATGTACCAGTCTCATTTATTCCCCTTTTCACACTGAAGTTGCTATAGCAGGATAAACACTTTTCTACTGATATGACAGTGCCCCTCTTAAACTATGTCTGCACTTTAAAACGTTGCAGCTCTACAATGTAGACATGACCTATGCTGGTGGGAGGGGTTCTCCCCTGGGTGTTACCACGTCCCCGAGAGGAGGTGGCTAGGTCAACGGAAGAATTCTTCCAGCGATCTAGCACGGTCTATGCCAGGGACTTAGGTCAGCTTAACTATACTGCTCAGGGATGTGGCTTTTTCACACCCCCAAGTGACATAGCAGGGTCAGTCTAATTTTCTGGCATTAACCAGCACTTAGGAATGTTGCTTTGCTGTATCTAGACCAGCACAGTTAAATCAGTACAACTTGTGTGTGTAGACAAGGAACGATGCTGCCCTGCCCTTGGGGGTATGGGGCTGGAGGAGTCTAGCTGGAATCTACCAGGCCTTTTTCCAGCTCTCGTTTCCATGAGCCTGTTTTTTGTTTGGGTTTTGTGACACTTTTTATTAAACCAAAGTTACAATAAACCATTAACATCCTACATTTATGTTACTTATTCAGGATCAAGTTAATATTCAAAGAACCTGGCTAGATTCTGGTTTGCTGGCTGGGGAGCCCTTCTCCTCTGACAACGCTCGACGGGGCGACCAAACTTCTAAATACCTATCTTCTCTTTGGAGCTTCTCTTGTGCCCGTTCTTGGGGTGAAAGATCTTCCATTACAAGGCCAATCCATATTTTATTATGCCCCAGTTCCATAGGAGAGTCACATTTTTCCAACCCAGAGTCTAGCTGCTAACAATAAAAAAAAAAGAAATGAATGTGTTGTTCTGTTTACACTGCAGATCCTTCCCTGGATCATTAAGTAAGCAGATCAGGAGACGGTGAGGAAGCCGGTATTTTGTCATAAAAATCAATCTCTTTAATAATTTCCTCTCAAAACGGTCTAATTCCTCTGTTCCCCTTTCCCCACAACCGCTCCAACCAAGCACCTTCCTAGTAGCAAAAACAGCTGGAGTCAAATGCCATCTAGACAGTAATAAATACAAATGTTCTTCAGGAGCATGTATTTAAGAGGCAGCTCTGTGTGCAGCTCAGTAACAATCAAAGAAATCCCCCAAGCCTGCACCCACCCATTACTTTTGATCTCTTTAGGGTTTTATTCTCCAAGATTTAGTGGAACAATGGCCCATTAAGATAGTGCCAGGAGCACTGGGACGTTAAACTGCAGGCAAGCACGCTGAATGCCATCACAGGGGTGTGTGTGGCTCTGTGCCACTAGAGGGTGTGTGTGTGTGTGAGTGAGTGTGTGTGGGATTTAACCCTTCGAATGCTGACATTTTCCACACTCCTACACCAAATCAGCGCTTAGGAAAGAGAGACCAAACAAAGGTGGTCAGGGTGCTTACGGCCTGGTGTTTTTGGCAGTCAGGGTGTCACAAAAGCTTTGGGGGAAGCAGGAGCGGCTCTACCAATTTTGCCGCCCCAAGCAGTCGCCGCCAAATTGCTTCCGCCCCCAGAAGAGCAGCGGAGCTGCTGCCGAATGGCCGCCGCGGGACATGGCCCGCCGCCCCATTCTCATTGCCGCCCCAAGCACCTGCTTGGAAAGCTGGGGCCTGCAGCCGGCCCTGGCAGGAAGGGGGATTCATAGATTCCAAAGCCAGAAGGGAACATTGTGATCATCTGTCTGACCCCCTGTGGAGCAGACACCAGAAAACCTGCCCAAATGAATTCCCGAGGGCAGAGCTTTTAGAAAAACATCCCATCTTGATTTTAAAATGGTCAGTGGTGGAGAATCCACCACAATCCCTTAGCAGGTTTTCCAACGATTAATTACTCTCGCTGTTAAAAATGTACACCTTAGTTCAGGTCTGAATTTGTTTAGCTTCAACTTCCAGCCATTGGATCGTGTTCGACTTTTCTTGCCTAGACTGAAGAGCCCATTATTAAATATTCTTTCCCCACATAGGTACTTATACCCTGTGATCATGCCTTTATTATTCCATGTTTCCGAACCACAAGCAGGGGCCCCTTGGGCTAGGCCCCGACACTGCTACTCAAAGAGTTTATAATCTAAAGGGACAAGAGAAGGATTTTTAGCCCCACTTTTACAGCAGGCAGCTGAAGCACCAAGGGTCTGTCTACGCAACAACTAGACACCCGCAGCTGGCTCGTGCCAGCTGACTCGGGCTCACCGGGCTGTTCCATTGCTGTGTAGACTTCCAGGCTCAGGCTGGAGTCCGAGCTTTAGGGCAGGTGGGAGGATCCCAGAGCTTGGGGTCCGGCCTGAGCCCGGAAGTCTATACAGCAATGAAACAGTCCCACAGTCCAAGCCCCACGAGCAGGAGTCGGCTGGCACAGGCCAGCCGCAGGTGTCTAGTTGCTGTGGAAACATACCCATAGTGACTCGCCAAGGGGAGCGACGCTGGAGTTGGGAATTGAACCTAGCTCCTCTATCACTCCCTAACCCGAAGGTCTGGCACCCTTCCTTGCGCGCATCTCTACAATCCTGCCTCCAGCCTCAGTTCTGCACACACCATCTTTTCCTCCCCTATGCTTCGGAGGTCATCATGGCTGTTCCCTGGCCGTCCCAGCTCCCAGAACTATCGGAGAGGGGCCCCTGCTGCCCGGCGCGCACACTCACCTTTTGTGACTCCAAAAGCTCCGAGGCCCTTCCAGAAAATTGCTTGGAGAAGGTCCCGGGAGTGAGGTTACATGGAACCAGATCTGCTGGCTATTCACCGCGGCGGCAGATTGTCAGCTCAGATTTTGCACCGTCTGCTTTTGGATGAATGATGGCGGGCAGCGTGGGGCTGCTGCCTGGGGAGGGGAGCCCAGTTCCTGCCATTTCAGCTCCAATCAAGGGCACCTGCGGGGCTGTGTTACCTGAAGTGTGGAGGGGGGGGGCCCATCCTCTGATGGGCTCAGACAAGCCTCTCGATTGTTCTCCAGAGTCTCCACAGTCATTTAAAAAAAGAACAAGCCAAGTGTCTAACTGCTGTGGTAATGAAGGACCCCTGGAAAACGGGCTCCGAGTGGAACTGGTGCACGGGCGCCTGTCTGAGCTTGCAGAGAGCCTGAAACAATCCCTCCAAGGTGAGAGTTACCCCGTGAGTCTCCATGGGGGCAGACTCAGATGCCCTTGAGGGTGCTTTTAATGTCACCATTGTTAACTATTTCACTGCACACCATGAGAGAAACCAGAGGGGAGCCCGGCTCCTGGTGCACACCAGCCTTTCCCTTTCTGTGTTGGCAGGGGAATGTAGCGGCCTAGCCGTGCAAAGGGACTGAAGATGTATGTGTTAAGATGTACAGGACTTCAACAACACATGGCAGGGCACTGGGGGTAACCGCTGGTTTCATGTTCCTGACGTGGGGGCCAGCTTCCAAAGGTCAGAGTAATGCTGCTTTAGGTGAGCAGTTACTGTTGGGAGCTCCCAGCTACTCCAGTCCTGGTGTGACCCAGCAGGGGGCACTGTGGGAAGCAGGGCAGGAGCACTGCCCATGGGGGGAAGAAGGGGGCGGCATTCCTGGCTACTCCAGCCCCAGCCTCTCCCAGCAGGAGGTGCCGTAGGGAGCGGGGTAGGAGCACTCTGTGTGGGGGGAGTTCCCAGCTACTTCAGTCCCGGTCTCTCCCAGCAGGGGACGCTGTGGGGAGTGGGGCAGGAGCGCTGGCTGTGCAGGGAGCTCCCGGCTACTCTGGTCCCAGCCTTTCCCAGCAGAGGCCGCTGCGGGAAGCAGGGCAGGAGCGCTCGCTGTGGGAGCGTGCCGGGCTAATCCAGTCCTGGCCTTTCCCAGGAGCACGTATGTTGGGCAATAGTATGTTAGGCCACTCCTATCATGTGATTTGCCACCACTATTTTAACAAGGGGTTCTACACAAATAGCCACCCTTATGCCACAACAAGCCCTGTGTCTCAGAGGTGTGTGCACAGCAGAGGGTGTTGATTCCTCTCTGGATGCCCCTCGCCCCCAGCTCACAACCTCCTAAGTAGAGGGATGTGGCCAGAGGAAAGGAGATGCTCCCCAACCCTGGGGCTCTGTGCTGGACCTAACAGTCAGGGCCATAGGGGCGGGTGAGAGCATAGCACAGGGAGATGGGTGTAACAGGAGGAAGGATAACCTCGGGTGGCATAGTGGTTAGGGACATGGGGCTGCAATGGGGGCGACCTGGGTTCAAGTCCCCCGTGTGTTGGTGATTGTGGGTGACTTTGGACAAGTTGCTTATTTCCTCTGTGCCACATCTTCCAAGTCTATAAAATCGTGATAATACTTTGCTAGCTCATTAGGTGCTGGGCAGATGACTGTGTGGAGTCACATAACTACTGTAAATCATGTACTGCCCTCTCCAAGTATTCAAAAACTATAAGCAAGCCCTGTCAGAAATTCTGAGGTTGTGTTAAAAATCAGGGGGTGATAATAGTGCGATCTCCAGGGCTCACATTTTCCAGCTTCTCTCTTCAACCTGGAGGCACATAATTCCATGGCTCCAGGAGCTGGTGCTTGAAAGAAAAATAGCAAATATTGCGGGTCTCACAATAAGACCACAATAACTGGCAATGCTGGAAGAGGGGGCTTGGGAGGAGGCCCTGGGGGGAAGATTTTTTCCAAAAAACCTGTCACTGTGAGTGCAATCTGATCTACTCAGAAGGCCAAAAATAAAGGTCGTCTGCTTGTCAGCATCCTTCTTGGTGAGGGGGTGGGAGAGATGTCAGGCAGGATGAAAGGCACCGGTGACAGGGAATGCAGCCTAACCCTTTGTACACTGCAGCCAGGTAGCAGACTATTAACACAGGGCTTCCCCGGGGCATGGCCAGCTGATCAATGCTCCAGCCTCTCTCTTTCTTGGATGGCCACATGCATTGGTGATTTGAGGGGACCCTCAAAGGAAAGAGACGCCGTCCTTTGAGGAGAGTGTAACAAAGGGGAAGCACGGACATTTTGATGACTCAGCCAAAGACGGGGGCCAACTCTGACAAAAGGGACCCAAAATGCCACCTAGGGTCCCCCACCCTCAGATCCATCTTAGATCTGCACCCCATCTGAATTATAACGAAGGGAGATTTATCCTGGCACCGCTCCTCCCACCCAGGCCTGAGGAGAGAAGCCCGGTGGTGCCAACAGCTGGCATATTAAGGGCAAGGAACGTTCTGCCTTCTTTCTAGCAGCCGGAGAGATGGACAGGCGCACAAAGCCTGTCTGGTGCGAGATGGGCGATCAAGCGAATGGGGTGGATACATAGAATGACACTTCCCGGCCCTTTTGCCCCACAACACCTCACTGTCCCCCCCCCCTTTCCCCAGCCACCGGAAACGCCAATGAAACAAGAAAAGGCGGTGCAGGGGCCATGTGACTCCAGTGGGGGGAGGATGAGGATGAGCCAAGCTCTTCGCTTCCAGGACAAGTTTCCAAACATTGACGCGAAGATGAAAAGGGCCTTTCTTGTTCCCTCCCGGCTTGTTTTCTGTTTGCAGGGAAGGAGACCGGGGCTGGGGGAAGCAAAGGGTTGGGGTGGGGGGAGCCTGGCCGTGACTCAGTCAGAAACACACATCGCTTTCTTCCCCGGCGGGTTTTGTCTCTGTCTGGTTCCATTTATCTCCCAGGCTGGGGATTAGCAAGGGGAGAGAAAGCCCTGCTTTTGGGGCCTTATGTAAGATGGCAGGGCCCCCTCTCCTGCCGCCTTCCAGCCCCACTTTCTCCCTTCACGCATTTGCATCCCATCCTGCCCCAGTCTCTGGAGTGGAAAGACTTGCTCCTTCAGTGCAGCCCTCCAGCCACACCGAGGCAAGCGGGGGGCAGATGGGGGCCTCCCCAGAGCATGAGGTTGTAGTCACACTCAAGCAAGTACCCCCATTTCTATGGGGACAACAGGGGGGAGGGAAGTGGCTTCTAGTCACGTAACGGGTAGGTCTGTTATATTTGGACCAAGTAGAGTAGCAGTTAGACCCAGACCCAGAGGGAGCTGATAGAGACTCAGCTATCTGCATTATTCAGGCAGCAAAACAACAGGAAAATGGGGCTTTTCACTGGGTTGGGGGAATATGCTGACATTTAAAGGGACAGGACTTCACATTCCTCCATCCTACTTTAAAAGACTTACCAAGCATACATTATGCTTTACATGGCTATCGTAAAACACTAACAAGAAGTTGTGGGTGGACCGAGGGGTTATTCTGCCCTGGAATAGCAAAATATTAATTATACAATTTATAAGTGCAGGCATACCCCTGGTTTTCATGCTGTGTCCTGAACAACAGGTGCAGTCAGTGGTAAGCAATCAGCTGGCTCTGGTATGGGATCAACTGGATCTGGTACCAAAGTTTCTGCCAACAAGTCACCAAAATTAGGAGTTGTAATGGAAGGTTTGACTGGAAGAGCAGAAAGTCCTGCTGAAACATCCCCAGACTCTGGTACTTATTGAGGCCACAATTGGTCCATATGTTGTTTCTGTAAAATACTGTTGGCTAGTTTCACCACAAATAAAACTGGACTCATGCATCTCACAAGTTCTCCAGGAATCCATTTCACTCCACTGCCATAGATGCGAGTCCAGACTAAGTCTCCTACTTGAAAAGAATGATTATGCGTCTCATGTCATCAATCAATTTGCAGAGCTTGGGATTTGGCTACGCATGAGAGGCAACAACAGGATGAAGCCGGTCCCAATAGCTATGCAAAGATGGCTTCAAGAAAAGAGTTGCAGGTGACTTCAGGGTAGTAGTGTGTGGTGTGTTCCTCCAGACAAACAAGAAATTGTCCAATTTCTGCTGAGGACTCAAAATAGACTTGTTAGCTTTTAAGACGTGCTTGAGCATCTGTACAAAGCGTTCCACTAGTCCGTCTGTAGCAGGATGGATGGAGCAGAGCGTACCTCTGAAATTCTTCAGAGCAGAACTGAAGTCCATTGTCCAACTGTAACAATAAACAAAATTGGCTAAACAAGGTATGAAGAGTCCCAGTTGTCTTGGTAGAATCATAGAATCATAGAATATTAGGGTTGGAAGAGACCTCAGGAGGTCATCTTGTCCAATCCCCTGCTCAAAGCAGGACCAACACTGTAGTAGAAGTCATTCTGAGAACTTCTGACCATTTCCAATGGGCATTGACTACAACCAAGAACATATTACATTCTAATGGTCCAGCAAAGTCCATGTGAATATGTGTCCATGGAGCCTGAGGCCACAACCATGGGTGTATCTGAGCTGGGCCAGGATCATGCTGAATTTGCTGGCACATAATACAGCACTTTGCCTTCCTCTCAATATCATCGTCATTCACTGGCCACCAGACACGACTCCGAGCTATGGCCTTCCTCCATACAATGCTCAAATGACCTTTGTGAAGAGCTTCCATAATCTGAGATTGAAGTGATTTCAAAATGATCACTCACTTTCCCTATAAGATGCCACCATGATTCACAGATAATTCATGTTGATGTGACATGTGGTGTGTAAACTGAGGATTCTTTTGATCCTTATGATACCATTCCCTTCACAAGAGAAATAACAGCATCCTCAGTGGATTCTTTGTTGATGTCTGTGCTTATGAAGGGCAACCTATCCATCAAACTGAGACAGAACACTTTGTCCAAGTTTCTTTGCATTGACGGGAGCTTGAGCATGGTAAGCATGACAGCCAGATTGAATAGTATGGAAATGAGCTGAAAGTTGTAATGTCCCTCACTGCATACGAGCAGCAACTAATGATGGAATTCCATATTTCAATCCAAAATTGAAGGTAATGGGTGATGCTACAAAAAAGAGGCTTACAAGAAGTGGAAGATTGGACAAATGACCAGGGATGAGTATAAAAATATTGCTCGGGCATGTAGGAATGAAATCAGGAAGGCTAAATCACACCTGGAGTTGCAGCTAGCGAGAGATGTTAAGAGTAACAAGAAGGCTTTCTTCAGATATGTTAGAAACAAGAAGAAAGCCAAGGAAAGTGTGGGCCCCCTACTGAATGAGGGAGGCAACCTAGTGACAGAGGATGTGGAAAAAGCTAATGTACTCAATGCTTTTTTTGCCTCTGTCTTCACGAACAAGGTCAGCTCCCAGACTATTGCACTGGGCAGCACAGCATGGGGAGGAGGTGGCCAGCCCTCTGTGAAGAAAGAAGTGGTTTGGGACTATTTAGAAAAGCTGGATGTGCACAAGTCCATGGGGCCGGATGCATTGCATCCGAAAGTGCTAAAGGAATTGGCAGATGTGATTGCAGAGCCATTGGCCATTATCTTTGAAAACTCATGGTGATCGGGGGAAGTCCCGGAAGACTGGAAAAAGGCTAATGTAGTGCCCATCTTTCAAAAAGGGAAGAAGGAGGATCCTGGGAACTACAAGCCAGTCAGCCTCACCTCAGTCCCTGAAAAAATCATGGAGCATGTCCTCAAGGAATCAATTCTGAAGCACTTAGAGGAGAGGAAAGTGATCAGGAACAGTCAGCATGGATTCACCAAGGGAAAGTCATGCCTGACTAATCTAATTGCCTTCTATGATGAGATAACTGGTTCTGTGGATGAAGGGAAAGCAGTGGACGTGTTATTCCTCGACTTTAGCAAAGCTTTTGACACGGTCTCCCACAGTATTCTTGTCAGCAAGTTAAAGAAGTATGGGCTGGATGGATGCACTACAAAATGGGTAGAAAGTTGGCTAGATTGTTGGGCTCAATGGGTAGCGATCAATGGCTCCATGTCTAGTTGGCAGCCGGTATCTAGCGGAGTGCCCCAAGGGTCAGTCCTGGGGCTGATTTTGTTCAATATCTTCATTAATGATCTGGAGGATGGTGTGGATTGCACCCTCAGCAAGTTTGCCGATAACACTAAACTGGGAGGAGTGGTAGATACGCTGGAGGGTAGGGATAGGATACAGAGGGACCTAGACAAATTGGAGGATTGGGCCAAAAGAAATCTGATGAGGTTCAACAAGGACAAGAGCAGAGTCCTGCACTTAGGACAGAAGTATCCAATGCACCTAGACCGAATGGCTCGGCAGCAGTTCTTCAGAGAAGGACCTACGGGTGACAGTGGACGAGAAGCTGGATATGAGTCAACAGTGTGCCCTTGTTGCCAAGAAGGCCAATGGCATTTTGGGGTGTATAAGTAGGGGCATTGCTATCAGATCGAGGGATGTGATTGTTCCCCTCTATTTGACATTGGTGAGGCCTCATCTAGAGTACTGTGTCCAGTTTTGTTTAGTCTACAGAAGAGAAGAATGAGGGGGGATTTGATAGCTGCTTTTAACTACCTGAAAGGTGGATCCAAAGAGGATGGATCTAGACTATTCTCAGTGATAGCAGATGACAGGACAAGGAGTAATGGTCTCAAGTTGCAGTGGGGGAGATTTAGGTTGGATATTAGGAAAAACTTTTTCACTAGGAGGGTGGTGAAACACTTGAATGCATTACCTAGGGAGGTGGTGGAATCTCCTTCCTTAGAAGTTTTTAAGGTCAGGCTTGACAAAGCCCTGGCTGGGATGATTTAGTTGGGATTGGTCCTGCTCTGGGCAGGGGGTTGGACTAGATGACCTCCAGAGGTCCCTTCCAACTCTGATATTCTATGATTCTATGATCCGTCAGCAAGGTAAAATGTCCACAATGGAGATAGACATGGAATTTCCAAATTCTGAAGATAATGTTGAGAGCTTCTTTCTCTATTTTCACATAGTTCTTCTCAGGCATGGCAAGTGTTTGTGATGCAAAGGCAATTGGTTTCTCCATGCCATTAGGAAAAATGTGCATGGAAAGAACTGCAATCGCTCCATTTTGGTGAAGCTTCACAATCCAGCTGCAATGGTCGCAAAGCACGAAAGTGCGTAAGAACTTTGGCTGATGTCAACAGGTTCTTTGCTTCCTAAATACACACTTACATTCTTTAGTCCATTTCCATTTTTTCTTTGCTTGTAATGTTTCATGTAAAGGTGCCAATACCGTCACCAGATTGAGCAGAAATTTACTGTATTAGTTAAGCAGTCTGAGGAATGAACATGACCGTGACATGTTCTCTAGCGGTGGCACTTCAAAAACTGTCTTCTCTTTCCCTGGCAATTTCTTTAAGCCTGTAATGTCAATTACATGTCCAAGGGATTCAGCTGAAGGTTTGAAAAACTCATATTTGTTTTCACGTACTCTCAGTCCATCGTCTTCCAAACATTGCAAAACAGCATCCAAATTTTGAAGATGAGCCTCTTACTCCTTTCCTGTAATAAGGATGTCATCCAAATAGCACTGAACTCTATTCAGTCCCTTCAGAATCTCATCCATGGCTTTCTGGAACAGGGCAGGTACCAGTGTGATACCAAAAGGCATCATGTTGTAACAAAATGCACCTTTTTGTGTGTTGATTGTGAGATATTTGCGAGATGCCGTCTCAATCTCCATTTTTGGCATGCGCAGAGCAAATTCAATTTACTGAAAAAAGAAAAGGAGTCCTTGTGGCACCTTAGAGACTAACCAATTTATTTGAGCATGAGCTTTCGTGAGCTACAGCTCACTTCATCAGATGCATACCGTGGAAACTTCCACGGTATGCATCTGATGAAGTGAGCTGTAGCTCACGAAAGCTCATGCTCAAATAAATTGGTTAGTCTCTAAGGTGCCACAAGGACTCCTTTTCTTTTTGCGAATACAGACTAACACGGCTGTTACTCTGAAACCTGTCAATTTACTGAAACCCTGTCCACCACGAATAGTAGCAAACAAATCTTCAATACGAGGTTGTGGACATAGTCTGCATGTAAAACTGGATTCAGCGTCACTTTGAATCTCTGCAAATTCGGACTGAGCTATTCTTGATCACTGGTCTGATGGGTGTGGTCCACTCACTGTGTGAAACTGGTGACAGGACTCCAATGTTCACTAAACAATCCAAATCAGCTTCTACCAGAGGCTTCAGAACATAAGACACAACTCTGGGCTTGCAATATTTTGGCTGGTTGTCATACTTAAGAGTGACCTTCATTAACATGTTTCTTACCTGTCCAAGCTCTTTTTAAAACATTGTGGAGTGTCTGTCCAGTATTTCTTGACGATTTCAAGGTGCTTTCATGATCACCTTGATCTCCATCCAATCCATCTTGAGCTTCTCAAGCCAAGATCTGCCAAATAATGATGGATACTTTCCTTCAATCACATACAAGGGTAAAACAACTGGTTGTCCCTCTAGTTGAACTTCCACCTGGAGTATCCCTTTTGGGAACAACTTTTCTCCAATTTAAGTCTTCAAAACTGTGGAGGTTTCTTCCAGAGGAACTTGTGACAAAGTCTGGTGATAGGTAGATGCAAGAATCAGTGAAACAGCAGCTCCAATATCAAGCTCCATTCTTATAGAAACTCCTTCAATCAAGGGCATGATCCAGAGTCTGGTGATAGGTAGATGCAAGAATCAGTGAAACAGCAGCTCCAATATCAAGCACCATTCTTATAGAAACTCCTTCAATCAAGGGCATGATCCAGATGCCATCTCTCACTCCAGCTTCTGATAACATGTGCAGTGCTAGATTTTGGTCAATGTCACTAGAGCTCTTGTTTTTTCCCACATTATGAAGTCCTGACTTTCCTCCTTTCTTAGGTTCAATCTTCAGAGGTGTCGTCTTCGCTGGATGGTTACTCTCTGTTGCTCATCAATGAACTGTGTGACAGGTCACGGTGATGTGTCCTTTCTTCTGGCACATTCTGCAAATAATTTGGCGTGTCCAGCAATCCTCTCAGCATGCGTAGTTTGTGCACAACGGCCTCACAGAAGTTCTTTACGTTCCCATGATCCTCTTTCTCACCAATGCAGGAAGTGAACTTCTTGGTGCACACTAAAGTCCAGAGAACCCTTCTCTACAATCTTCAGGGCAACTGCTACTTCAATAGCCTTCTTGAAAGTAAGTGCTGATACAGTTGATAACTTCTTCTGGGTCGGGTCACTGTGTAGTCCAGAGACAAATTGCTCATGCAGGACATCACTTAATGGCTGTCTGAACTGACAGTGCTCTGACAGCTTCCTTAGAGCTTCAGCGAACGGTGCTACTGACTCTCCACTTCCCTGGTGTCACTCATGGAACCAATATCATTCTGCTACCATTGCTGCAGTAATCGCAGTGTATGTGGCCGTTCTGGGCACAGCTGGAGACACTAGATCACGCAGCAGTCCATGTGCCTTCGGACCCATCGCTGTCAGCAAGGCTGAAACTCGTTGTCCGTCTGGAATGGGGTCGCAAGTTACAAATTACTCAAAACGTTCAAGGTACGCTACTCAAGAGCTGCAATTGTCATCAGCTTCACCGACACGCTCCAGAAAAGTTGCCATTTTCTCTCCTCTGCTGTTGGACTTCACAGCTCCTGGACGTCCCTCGCCCCAAAGAAACTGTCTTTTTTGGCCCGGCACAATCTGCACTTGACCTGCCTCTTCTGGCTGTGTGCCATCGCAGCTGTCCGCAGTATTCTTCCTTCAGCTGTGCTTGGGCTCCCTCTGCTAGCTATAGACCCTCCGTGCAGGCTGAGCTGTTTCTCTTTCTCTGCCTGCTTGCATGAGGGCAACCAAAGGGCTGCTTACTTCCCCCTCACTGTTATGTTTGCAGGAGCTCCAGGCAGCAGCTTGTTCCTGTGGTCTGTTGTTAATTGCCAATTCCCCGTCGCTAGCTGGCTGGTTCTCACTGTCCCAGCAGCAAAAGCAGCAGTTGGCCACCTTGTACCTCTAGGTGAACTTTTCCCCTCTTTTCATAGTATTATTAGCGTACATTTTCCTCTTCTTCTTCAGGCAGAGGCAGCGCTGGGCACTCATGGGCTAGAAATCTTTTTCACCAAATGTTATATCTGGACCCAGCAGAGAAGGGCTTAGACACAGACCCAGAGGGAGCTGGTAAAGAGACCCAGCTCTCTGCTCTGGTGGTAGCTTTATTGTTCGGGCAGCAAAACTGAAAACAACACGAAACTGAGGCTTTTCACTGGGGTGGGAGGAAGTATTCAAACGTTTACAGGGACAGGACATCTCAGGGTAGATGGCAGTAAAAGGTCCGGTGGCACCAGGGTCCCATGGGATTGTGGGATGCCAACAAAGACACAGCCACCCTCAGTTGCTATGTAGCGGTGCTGGCTTTCAGCTGCACGGCAGAGAGGTCGGGTTAGCAGCTCTGGAGGGAAGCACTCTCAAGGTCTGTGCTTCAGGGGTGTCCCCAGAAATTTGTCACGTGATACGCAAAACTGACCCTCTCTTGTATCCACCTCCTCCCCGCTGGCTGCCCCAGGTGGGCAATCACCCTAGCTCCCCGGACTTGTAGCTGGTCTTGAGGCTGGCACTGAGAGCATCCTGCAGGCCAAGCAGAGGGGACACGGACTGCTGGAAGTGAGGCAAGGCCAGGCAGGAGCCCTAGGGCAGGAACCAGCCCTATGGCAGAGGTGAGAAGGAAAGGCACTGGGCACCCCACGGCCCCCTATCGTTTGGGCCCCATGGTTCCTCTGTCTAGAGATAGAGTGGGAAGGGGCGGGGGCTGGGAATCAGGCCTTCTGGGTTCTGTTCCCAGTTCTAGGGATGTATCTACTAGAGGGAAGCTGGCCTTGGTGAGTCTCATGATTTATAGTGGTGGGTTTTGAAGCCCCAAATGCTAGACTCAAGAAGGTGCAGGAGAATCTCAGTCTGCACTAAAGGAAGGGTACGTGTCTAGCCCTCGTGGCTGTGGAGAAAAGTTTGAAAATGTGATGGGAGGCTCAGAAACCAGAAAGTAAATAGATAGTCCTCAGCATTTATTAGTTTTAAAAAAAATCATGATTTTTAAGCCAATCTCGTGATTTTGGAGGGGAGGGGGAACTGGCTCACATGCTTTGAAAAACTCAGGGTTGGAATAGAACCCAGGAGTCCTGGCTCATAGCCCCCTACTTTAACCACTGCCCTCCCCAACCTGGGACAAGAACCCTAGAGTTCTGACTCATAGCCCCCGTCTCACTTTAACCACTAATCCCCACTGCCCTCCCCAAGCAGGGAATAGAACCCAAGAGTCCGGACTCCTAGCCCCCTACTTTAACCACTAGACACGAGCTGTGGGGTACAGGAGGCAACAGGGGGGCAGAGTGCCTGGGTTCTGTTCCCAGCTCTGGGATTTTACCTGTTGAGTTAAAGCAGGAGAGTTGGAGCCAGGATGCCTGGGTTCTGTTCTAATCTGGGATGAGAGTGGGTTTTTTGCATGGACTTAAGTGAGTCATTCTCTTCTCCATCCCTCAGTTTCCCCTTCTGTAAAACTGTGGGTGCTGATGCTGCCCTTATTTGGCAAAGTGTTTTGAGGTCAATAGCTGAAACATGTGAACATGTGCCCCATGTGCCCGGCAGCCTGGTAAGTAGCTGGTGATGGCACCAGGCGAGGGGCATGGGCCTGTTGTTTTGCACGTCACAGCCAGATATTTCCTCTTGCTAATTACATGTGCCCTGTGCCATCAATCATTACCCCCAACCCTTTTCACCGGAGGATCCCAAAGCACTTTATAGACACCTGTCAGCCTCACAGCAGCCCTGGGAAACTGGTCTCCCGTGGTGCTGATGGGGAAGGCGAGGCCCAGAGTGGTTACAGTAGCGGAGCCAGGAACAGAACCCAAGCATCCAACCCCCCAGTCCTGTGCTTTAGCTGCAAGATCAGCTGTAAACTCCTCTACAGTAAATTCTGGAGCTGCCTTTGTGCCCGGCCTACTCTTCCGTTCCAGTGACTGGAGCTGTCTTCCCCGGTTACTCCTCAGCCGTGCAGTGAGACAGGATTTTAGTATGCAAGGCGTTCTGGGTGACAGGCCGGTGCACCTGCGGGGGATTCGTGCTCCCGCATTCTCATGGCCCAGCTCCTCCTCTGGAGCACTGAGGATAAGTGACGGTAATGAAAGGAGAGAGAGAGAGGGAGAGGGAGGGAGGGAGAGGTCCTAGGCTGCCCGCCCTGGCGAGGGGAGGCCTGATCTAGTTAGGGCATCTTGCAGGCCGGTGCTTTATGGGTCCTGGTATCGGAGGGTCCCAGAGCATGTGACAAACCGAAAGGCACCCAAGGCTCTCTGGGGAGGAGGGTAATTAGCAAGTAACTGATGTGGCCCATCAGACACACCCACCCCCCTTCCAAAAGGGGCTCGGACATGGCAGGAGGGATGGAGAGGGAGAGAGAGAGAGGTGTGTATGGGGATAGTTAGAGGGACAGATAGATAGATGGGGGAAGTGTCTGGGGATAGATCGATAGGTTTTTGCAGGCTGCACAACGCTGCATGCAAATCCTAGTCCTTCTCCCAGAGGCGAAAGGAATGACCAGGCCTGGGCAGTGGGCACGTGAAGGAGAGGGAGGCTGTTGTGGCCAGTTGCAGGTGGCAGGAGTTGCAGAGGAGAAGACATGTGTGCCCCCAGCAGAGAGGTTGTGGGGAAGCACAGGGAGGAGGCTGGTGCAGCCAGGAAGAGCAGGAGAGAGATAAGGTCGAGAGGGCCACAAGCACATCCGTGGCAGGGGTGGTTTAAGATCAGGAGAGGCCTTTATAGCTGTTGGGTGGTCCCCGGGGGTGAAACAAGTTTGTCGGGTCTCAGGCTGGTTCCTAGTGGGTGAATGGCTCCACCACAAAAATCATCTTCCCAGGCAGAAACCAGGTTTGCTCCCTCAGCAGGGACGGCAACAGCCAACCAGGTCAGAGGGACTGAGCTCCCCCTTCAACCCTGGGGCTGGTCTCTCCAGCTCATGGTCAAGGTTCACTGGCGGAGGGGGGTGAGTGGCAGCTGCTGCGGTTGGGGAAGATATCGTCACCTCTCTGCTGGCAGGTCCATGTTCCATAGGAGGAGAGATCAGGGCTCCCGAGACTGAGGACTTTTTAGAGTAACTCATTTATTTACACTACATGCACCAGTCCTGGAACAGCGGTGTCCCAGACAGCAGGCCGGCAACCCCCCTCTCAGGCATCTCAGACCACGCCCGGTCCCCAGGGCGCAGCTCTGCCCCAAGAGCCGAATGTAGTTAGAGAGATTCCACCAAACTGCCTGTTGCTTGCCACAGCTCCCCCAGAATACAACATCACCCCAAATTAACACCACCCCTATGACTGTGCAAGAGCACCACCTGGTGACCCCTGCCAAAACAACATCAATCTCGTTAAAACCAGGCCCTAGACCAGAGCAGTGGAGTGGAGCAAACACTGTACTTGAGCCTGATTCCCCATCACCCTGCACCTGTGTACCTCAGGTCCGTGTTTACACCAGTGCAATATGGGGGGTAAATCAGAAGAGCAGTGATTTGCACTCATGTAAATGATGACAGTGATGGAGAGTAAGGCCCACTATCTTTCAGGATGCCCCTAAGAGTGATGCTGGGAACTGCAGGCTTCAGTACGGATACACTGGTCGGAACAATAATTAAAGAGACATAACAAAGAATCCAAAATAGTTCACAGGCTGAAAAGCCAATGGGAAATTTTGTGATCACTGCCCCTGACTGGCTAAGAACTGCATGCAGCTAATGGTTATCTTTGGTTCTCCATGCGCCTTCCTGCCCCCTGCATCCTCTCTCCAGCCGCTTCCTGGTTGTGCCCACCTGTTTTGCCTTGTCTTAGACTGTAAACTTCTTGGGGTGTTACTATGTGTTTGTACCAAAATATTGCGGTTTTCATAGAAAAAAAATTTAAAAACCGGTTTTCCATGGCTGAAAACTGAAAAAAATTGCAGGGTGGTTTTATTTGGTTTTGTTTTTTGCTTTTCAGTGAAAACCTGGAATTTTTATAGGGGGGGAAAAATCATCTGCCAGCCAAGCTATCGTTTCCAAACTGATTTAGTTTGAGTCCCTTGTGTGGACGCTGTTAAATCAGTTTGAGTGGCTTATTGCTATCCAGAAACTTGGGTTTGAACTGGCAATTTAGGGATGAAAGGTTCAATGGGCCAGATTAAAGCCCTGGTGTAACCCCTTGAGTTCTACAGCATGATAGTAGGGATGGGATTGCCTCTGTATCACCTCACATCCATCCTGTTTTATTGGTCGCCTCCACTGATCACCCAGGTCATGCTGTTCACATGGATCCCAGTGATCATGTCAATTACAAGCGGTCACGTGGATTTCTGTGAAGCTCTGCCTAGTACACGAAACCGGACACAGGCGGGGTAGAGTTTTGCCAAGCAATTCTCCCCACCAGCAGGAAATGAGCATTGATGTGGATTAGTGAGGGTGGGGGCGAGAGGAAAAAGCAAAACATTTTCTTTTCACTGCAAATTTCCGTGCCGGCAAAATGGCATCGAGCCCCGGCTGGGAATCTGTCAGCTCTTCCCAGCCAAGCAGCTGCTTTTCCTGCAAAGAAACCTCCCTGACAAACTTCCACTGGGGTGGGGGGAATTTGGAGCGGGCCGAATTCAGCGTGGAAAAAGGCAGGGCCTGGGTTCTGCACTGGACTCACCAATTTTGGGGGGATGGTTATAAAGCTGCAGACTTTGGCTTGAGAATGCTCACGGTGGCAGGGTGGAAATTCACCCTGTGCAACGTAGCTTAGTTCCCACTTAAACTGCTAGTGCGTAAGTGGCGAATAGGCCCTGTGAGTCCAGGTAACTCCGGGAGCACACTTGCTCTCTGGTCACACTAATCCTAACTGAAACGGCTGCCAAATGACCCTCTCCTGATATTTATGGGGAGTGTTTAATCACCTTGAAAGTCCTTCTGGCTCAGGGCCCAATCCACAGCAAGCTGAAGTCAGTGGAATTGACTTCAAAGAGATTAGGATCAGCTCCATAGCGTGTTCAGTCACATCACCCATTAGGGTGCCTCCCTAAGGGTAGGCAGCCTTGTTTAACAAACTGGGAATTGCACTGGGGCTCAAGAAACCTGGGTTAAATTCCTGCCTGAGCCATAGGCAGCCACGGAGTTTAGGCCAGTCACTTCACCTGCCGTGTCCGTCTGTAACATGGGGGTGACACTTCCCTACCGCCCAGAGTGCTGAGAATATAAACCCCATTAGTTGTGGTAAGGTGCCAAGCCCCTTGAGTGATGACAACAGCCTGGAGTCACCTCTAGCAGGCAGCCACCCATGGCCAGGTGAAAAGGTGTCCTCCATCAGGGTTGGGGCCAGTGCTTACGCAGCTCCAGGAGTCAGGGTTCCCGTCCACCTGCCGACTGCGGTGTGTGAATGTACGTGTTAGAACCTGGCCGCCCCAGTGGGACTCAAACCCCAAGAGGCGTCCGCTGGCTGGGAGGGGCTCATTCAACCACGTAACGCACAGGGGGAGCTACTGCATCGGTTCCCTGCTGACAGCTGTGCGGTGTGTGATGCGTAACCAGGGTGGGAGAGACAGCTGAGAAGCGGGACTGCCCTGTGCATTTCTGGTGATGGCAGCCCCACCGTCAGAGGAAGGAAGAGTTAGAGAGCCAGCTGGTGGCCTGGGCTCAGTTCCCTGCTCCGCCGCAGAACTCCCAGATGACCTGGGGCAAGTCACTCCAGGCTTGACCCACAAGGATATTTAGGCGCCTAACTCCCTCTGGTGGCTCTGGGGACAATGGGGATTACAGCACTGCCATGCTGGTAATGAGCACCATCAATGTACTAGATGGAGGTAGGGTCAGAGACGTCCACCCCTGCTGGCCTGGCCTGCAGCCAGCATTATCCCTCTACAGGTGTCCACGAAAGTGAGCAGGGGTCAGAGGGGTCACATGATCCTTTTATCTTCCCTTCCCCCGCCCCCCACCCCATAAAAGCGTAAAAGCGGCACCATCACCCTCCTTCTCATCCTAACTCCCTGAGCTTCCCCTCCTGTTCATCACTGTGTACTGCATGTACTGCTCTATGTTATCCCTGGGAATTAGCTGAAAATTTTTTGCCCATAGTTAAGGGAGAACTCATTTGCTGGTGAACATAATCTCGTGGTGACTTGAACTTCGGAGAGATACAGGACCAGGGCAAAGCCTTCCCTAAGCCAGTCTAAGTTAAAGAGGGGCTCTGGGTAAAGTCTTAGGGCAGCTACTAATGAGGTCTGCTGAATAGCGGGCTAGACTGGGAATCAGGGGACCTAGGACCTTGGACAGGTCCTATCCCACACCTTGTCTTAATTGCTTTGAGGCAGGGACTGCCTCTGTGTCTGTACAACACCCAGAGCCATAGAGTCCTGGGCTCTGGCTACAATAATAAAAATGCAAACATACCTGCTCAAGTGCCCAGCTGATATGGGGGTAGGAAATCCATGACTGGTGAGAGCTTTCACAGCTATGCTGGGCCACTGACATGTGGGTCAATCACTATCACGCCACTGATCTACTTATCCACGGTGGTTATTGAGCTTTCTACACTGCCTAGTTAACCAATAATAGCAAATCCATGTACGGGATCATGCCCCCTGTGCTCCGGGCAGCGGTGGGGTTAGAGTGACACTTTCTGGGGAAAATGGGGAAAAGAGGTTTGGCTTATCTATTACTATTGAAGGGACCAGGACATGAGAACGACCTGATTTGTTCCCTAGCCCTTCGTGAATTCACAGTGTTTACGGTACCATTAGATTGTCTCCTGTGATTGCCTGTATACCACAGTCCTTACCTTTCACCCATTGCCCCTGAGCTGAGCCCAGTAACTTGTGTTTGGCTAAGGCGTATCTTCCAGAACGGCAGCCAGGCTTGAGCTGAAGACCAAGAGATGGAGAACCCATCACTGCTCTTGTTCCAGAACTTCATTACCTGAACTGTTAAAAACCACGTGCCTTATTTCTAATTTGAATTTGTCTGGCAGCAGCTTATTGGGTCATGTCATGCTTTGCTAGCTGAAAGAGCCTTTTAGTACCCGAGATTTTCTCCGCATGAAGATACACGCTGTAATCAAGTCACCTCTCAGTCTTCTTTTTGACAAGCTAAACAAGTCCTTGCTCAGGAAGAGGCTGAAGTAACTCACCATCGAAGCGTCCGGTGACCTCATGCCTCCCTTGTTGCAAGCACGGTGGAGCAGAACTGATAGTAGCAACAAATAAAACGTGTAAGGGGGGAGACTAGGAATGAAACGGTAGAGGAAGGCTGGTCCTGGGGTCTGTCATGGGGCCCACTCACCACAGCAGCGCCTCCTGCTCGCTGTCACGGGGATTAGCTCTGCCAGCCCACGTGCCCTCTCCTGGTGGTGCCTCTCCCATCGTCATCTCCGCCTGCAGACCCGCCTCAAGCCAAGTACTACAGTGTCCTTTTCAGGACTCAGCCCTCCAGTCATGCCACCATCAGTATTTCCCCGTTTCCAGGATGTGTGTGTGTGTGTGTGTTTGTGTGTGTACGGGGAATTACTACCCTTGTCCAAATCCTGCCACTTTCCCAGTGGTGGAGGAGGAGTACCCAGGCCCACCCATTACTCTGGGTCCCTGCCCAGGGACCCTGTGCATAGCAGCCTGCTTCTGAGCTTCTTTAACTTCTGTCTCTGCTGCTTCAATACCCTGCACCACTTCCCCGAGGCCCCAGCACCATCTTCACTCTCTTCTCCAGGCATTCAGCCCACTAGTCTCAGCAGCCAGCCAGGAGCTCCCTCACACTCCCCTCGGTCTCTGCTAGCTGCTGCTCTGTCCAAGGTACTGCTAATCCTCTCAGCTCCTCAGGGATACCTTGCTCATTCACTGAACCACTGACTGTCTCTGGCCCTGCAGCTCCTTTTATGTGAGCCCCCCGGGCCCTGATTGGCTATTCCGTGCAGCCTCCCTCCAATTGGCTGCTTCCTGTGCAGCCTCCCTAAGCTTCTTGGAGGACTCACCTCCACTGCTCCTTTCTGGGACAGGGTGTGGCAGGCCCATGAAGCCTCCATTAACCCCTTCCTCTCCGGTACAGGTGAATACCCCATCACAGGGTCAAAGCCCTGACCTAAACTAGCCCTTGGATGACAGCGGTTCTATTTCCTTCTCTACTATACACTCTCCATGTGGCCTTGGGCAACTTATTTGGGCCCAGAGTCTCAGAGATGCTTACAGCACCTACCTCAATGTGAGTTAGATGCCTGCATTTCTTTGGGGATCTGGCCCTTAATCTCTCTGCCTCAGTTCCTCCTCTGTAAAACAGGGAGTGGGGGAAAGTAACGTTTGCTTTCCCCCTACCCATCATCTGTTTAGACTCTGAGCTCTGTGCGGGGCCAGGCCTCTCACACACTACATGTTTGTGCAGCACCTGGCCCCATGGGACCCTGATCTCAGCTGGAGCCTCTCGGAGCCACTGTCGTACAAAGAAGTAAGAATAGGCCTAGCGTCAAAAGGGCCAATTTCTAAGGTTTGAAAGGATCTGATGCATTGGCTTTGGGGTCCTTTTCCAGGTCTCTAGAGAGTCTTCAGGCTGAAAAAAATACAATCTGAGGACTTTTGAGGACCAGTTTAGCAGCCTTGGGAAGTTCCTTGGGGTGAGATTAGAGTCATAACTATAACATCCTCTCCTAGTAATGACACCTGCCCCGATCCCAGGACACGCCCCCAGCCTGTAAGCGCTCAGGCTGCTTCAAGGATCTGGGGAGTCGGGTCACATCTGGGTCATTTCCAAATAAGATCAGGCTCCTTGCTCAGTTCCAACTCAGGCTAGAGCCCAGTGGTCTCAGGGATTCACATGCTACTGTACAGAACTGCCCAGATGTGTGTCATAGGCCCTCTACTGCTAATGGCTAATGGATATGCCCATTAGTTCAGGTTGCACGGGCATGTACTGGTAGAGAAGGAAGTTCACATCTGGCTTCCTTCCCATCTTGAAAGGGATGATCAGCCACTTCCATCCCTCCCCAGCTGCAACCCTTTGCTGGACCAGAAAGCTATGTGTCAGGCAGGAGTAGGCTGTGTGTGGTGGTGGGGGGGGAGGAGGATTTGTAAAGTCCACTGCACATATTGCCCACCCCCCTCCTGCACCAGACTGTGGAAAAATTAATTTCACCCAAGAATACTTTGCTGCTCCACACCCTTAACCTGTGGAACCCCCTCGACACACATACCTTGAGAGTGATCCTATTGGCAAAACAGGGGAAGGCTCCAATGATAGATAGATAGATAGATAGATAGATAGATAGATAGATAGATAGAAATGACAATCGTTTGCTAGCTAGATAGATTCATATGGCAAGAGACAGGCAGTGTCTGCTGGTTCGTATACACTGCAATAAAAGACCCATGGCATCACGTCTCAGAGCAGGGTCAAATGACTTGGGTTTGTGGGGCTATAAATAGCAGCGGAGACGTTGGGACTGGAGCCTGGGTTCTGGGACCCTCCCCCAGCCAGGTTTTAGAGCCCAGGCTCCAGCCCCAGCCCCAACATCTGCGCTGCTGTTTTTAGCCCCATGGCCTGAGCCCCATGAGCCTGAGTCAATTGACCTGGGCTCCAAGACTCAGTGTGGCAGGTTTTTCTTTGCAGTGTAGATGTACCCTTAGGGTGAAATGTTGGCCCTAGTGAAGTCAGCAGGAGTTTTACCATTGACTTCAATGGGTCAGGATTTCCCCTCTCTGTCAGGTAGGTAGCTGGATTGTTTGGTCTGTCTGTCTCTGTCTGTCTGACCGGCAGATTAGATCCAGTGCTACTGAGAGAGTGGTTGACTTTCTACTTCACCCACAGGCCTTGTAGAATTACAGTCATGGCCCATCTGCTTCCAATTACAGCACTTAATAGCTGACAATGAAATGAAGGAGATCACATCCATGCCTGGGTATTTAATCCCTGTGTCGATCCCCATTTGAAAAGCTGGCACATTTGGTTTCATGACAGTACACAGTGGGAACGAAAGAGGTCTGCGCATTGAGTTTATCAGTGTAAGTCATTTCAGTTCTTGCAAATCTACAAGGAACTGGTAGGGTTGTCGAAGAAGAAGAAAAAAAGAAGAAGGATTGGATTCTTGTTGCGCTAGGTGCTGTACAAACATAAAAGACTGTCCCTGCCCAGAAGCAGCATAGAATCTAAAAGATATTGTATTACTAAGTCATTTATTATTAAAACTAATAGAATCCTGCCCCCTCGTGGTTAATTAGCAATTTTCTCTTCCAGGCTTCTCCAGTATTTGAAGTGCGCGGGGGAGAAAGACTGATAAGTGAGCCCAGGAATCAGAAGGGCTAATAAACACACTATGGTGTCCCTGGTGGAGATAGAGGGCAGGATCTCAATCACAAAAATCCTATGGTGATCATTGAATGAAACATTTAACATTCCTAGACCTAACAGCAAATGGAAACTGCCCCTTGTCTCCCTTCCGTACAGTCGGCTAAAGTGGCAAACATTCATTAACTTTAATAATAAATTACTGAGTAATACATTATCCAACCCAGCAATCCTCATACAGGCTGTCTGTCTGCCTGTCTCATCCAGCTGCTGTCCATGCTCAGCCCCTCGTTGTGTCTGAGCTCAGCCCACCCTGAGGTGGCTCCTAACCATGTCCATCCCTTTTGCCCTTTCCTCCAGATGACTTCCGCCCCCAAGGTGTACTACAGCCAGACCACCCAGACCGACAGCCGCCCCCTCATCGGCTCTGGCCTGCGCAAGCGGCGCGTGATGACCAAGGATGGCCGGAGCAACGTGCGGATGGAGCACATCGCTGACAAGCGGTTCCTCTATCTCAAGGACCTGTGGACCACCTTCATCGACATGCAATGGCGCTACAAGCTGTTGCTCTTCTCCGCCACATTTGCCGGCACCTGGTTCATCTTCGGGGTGATCTGGTACCTGGTGGCCTTGCTGCACGGGGACCTACTGGAGTTCGACCCCCCGGCCAACCACACCCCGTGCGTCATGCAGGTGCACACACTGACTGGAGCATTCCTCTTCTCCCTGGAGTCCCAGACCACCATTGGCTACGGCTTCCGCTACATCAGCGAGGAATGCCCCTTGGCCATTGTACTGCTCATCAGCCAGCTGGTTCTCACCACCATCATGGAGATCTTCATCACTGGCACTTTCCTGGCCAAGATCGCCCGTCCCAAGAAGAGAGCTGAGACGATTAAGTTCAGCCAGAACGCGGTGGTAGCCCAACACAATGGCAAGACCTGCCTGATGATCCGGGTGGCCAACATGCGCAAGAGCCTGCTGATTGGCTGCCAGGTGACTGGCAAGCTGCTCAACACCTACCTCACCAAGGAAGGGGAGTGTGTCCGACTTAACCAGGTCAATGTGGACTTCCACGTGGACACGGCTTCTGACAGCCCCTTCCTCATCCTACCCCTCACCTTCTACCATGTGGTGGATGACTCCAGCCCCTTGCGGGACACGGCCCTGCGCACGGGCGAAGGAGACTTCGAGCTGGTGGTGATCCTCAGCGGCACGGTGGAGTCGACCAGCGCCACCTGCCAGGTGCGCACCTCCTACCTGCCTGAGGAGATCCTGTGGGGCTACGAGTTCAGCCCAGTCATCTCCCTCTCAGCCAGCGGCAAGTACGTGGCTGACTTCAGCCTGTTTGACCAGGTGGTCAAGGTGTCGCCTTTGTGCTGCGTCCACGAGACAGTGCGGTTCGGGGACCCCGAGAAGCTGAAGCTGGAGGAGTCCTTCCGGGAGAAATCAGAGCGGGAGGGCAGCCCCCTGAGCGTCCGCATCAGCAACGTCTGATCCTGCCCACCGCACACTGAGCTTCAAGGAGATTCGCTTCACCCTTTTCTTTTTAGCTGTTTTTTTCCCCTGGTCTCTTTCTTTCTTTCTTTCTTTCTTTCTTTCTTTCTTTCTTTCTTTCTTTCTTTCTTTCATGTCTCACGGGGCAACTCCAGTGCTCCACTCTTTTTGGGAACGCACCGGAGGATGGCAGCTTTAGTTCCCCCAAAAGTGCCACTCCTGTCCTCGCTGGGCCCGGGAGGCCCTGGGCCCAAGGGAGCAGCTGGGATGCAACTCTTCCATCCTCCATGCCAAAGCATTTTCCAATCCCTCCTTTTCAGTGGCGTGGTGGCGGCAGCATGACTGTCTGGGAACACCGGGGCCCCCTGGGGGACAGCTGGTCACCAGCCAGGAGGACTGCATCCTCCCGCCACAGAACACAGATTCTGTAGGGTGTGGGGGGGTAACTACTCTGCCTTTGATCTGACCCCGTCCTCACCATGCAGACTCAAGCCTAATGCCCAGCTAACCTGCCAGCGAGAGACAGTGCCAGGTGGCCCCAAGAGAAGCTGGCACCTCCCTCCCCTGCCCAGGACCTAGGAACATAGCAATGGCTACACTGGATCCAACCAAGGACCCATCTAGCCCAGTAGCCCATCTCCAACAGTGGCCAGCACCAGCATCCTCAGAGGCTGAAACTCTGTAGCAATGGAATAAGCTGCCCATGGGGAAGTTTTCCTCCTGACCCCCACTGGCCCTGAAGCAGTCCGGTGGATAGCCCCTTCCAAAGCTCTTGGTTGTTTTCTTAGATCCTTACTCTTCTAACTCTGGATCGTCTTGTTACACAGAAAAAGGCCCAGTCCTTTTGCAAATCCTGCTAAGCTTCTGGCCTCTATGACCCTTGTGGCAGTGAGTTCCACCGGCTCACTGTGGGAAAAAACATTTGTTTAAATTTGCTGTGGGGGGAGGATTTTGCCAACAGAAACAATGGATCTCTGAGAGCCCCCAAACTGTCTCCATGGGAATGAAGAGAGGGCAGCATGAAGCTTTGAAAAGAGAAATGGTCCCAGTTCAAAACACCTTCTGCCATCCACAGGCCTTCATGTGGTCCATGGTGCTGGTCTATTTTCCTGGGATGTTGTGCATACAGTCTAGGGGCTTGACGGGAGATTAATCCCCTTTGCTTGCTTCTCAGCACCAGGGACAGCTGGACCCAGGGCTGGCAGAGCCACACACAGACCTCAGAGCCAGCAGTTAGAGAGACTGCACACTGGGTTTGTGTCCCTGCTGTCAAGCAGCACCAGCATCCAGTGCTCATCACCCTGGGTTCCTCTCTCAGACCTCTCTGGGGATTTTCATCACACCTGAAGGAAGCTGCACTTCAACCGGAACCAGGTGCAGCTTTTGCATCATCAGCTTGGGTTGGCTCTTGTCCACACAATGGCTATAACACTGTGACAAATCGGACTTGGATTTCACTGCTGTTATCACCATGCTGCAGGCTTGGGAGCGCACGGCGGTAGTCGCTCCCAGCCACTGCAGCCTGCGCTCAAGGAGAACCCTCATCAACTCTTAGCAATACAGGGCCTGTGATGGGTGGTCAAGCAGTTCTGTTTCCATCCAGAAGAGAGCAGTGGTGACAGACCCACCAGCCAGTATGAATCCCCTGCATTCAAGCCAGAAACCAGCAATACCCCAGAGAAGTTAAAACGAAGGTGGACACTTACCTCTCCTTTGTACCCGAGCCCCAGGTACAGGCATGCAGCTTAGACCCAGCCTTACCTCCACTGTCCCAAACAGACCTGCTGTGATCTCGTTCTTTATTACTGTAAATTACTGACATCAGAAATGCTGAATCCAGAAGCTGAGGCTATGGGAAACCTGATCGGTGTTAAAGAAATGTTTGATCCCACTTCATCCCAGGCTCTCTGATCTGCCGGCTATCGCATCAGATCTCTGTCACACATTTCAAGGATCAGTGTCTTGGAAGTCTGGGAACTGAGCGGGGACATTATACACTGATCTGCAGTACTGTGTCTGTGTTTAAGGTGCCATTTGAAATTGATTTTCTGCCTGCCACATGGTCCCTGTAACAGTTTACTCATGGCTCAGTTTCTTTCATTTAAGGGTTTTGGAGGGTTTTTTATTATAGTTTTAAAAAGAAAAAAACTTCATAAAATATACATTGACAAACATTCACAATGGAGAAGCTCTAGATTGAACAGTATTTATAGATCTTCTAACTTTTTAAAAGGCAGAGGACTATTCAGGGAACTACATGTTGGCTGAATTGTTCTCTGCTGTGTGAAAACTAAGTGAAACCATGTTTAATTCTCTGTCTCCCTAGAAACATGGTATCGTGTAAAAATGCAGACAGACTAGTTTAGTTTATTAACTGGAGTAATGGTAATAGCTTCCACAGAGAGTTCTTTTTAACGAGTAAAGAGTTTAAAAAAAAAAGCCCAGAAAAACAAAAGCTTAATATTTACACAGCAGCCAGTAACAGGTCAGAGCTATTTTGACATTGCTTTTAAAATGGCACACATTGTGCGTTACAAAATCCCTAGTGGATAACTGCTGCAGAGGCATTTTCCAAAGCTGAATATCAGAGTTGTTCTGCTATTTCCCTTGCAAAATGCCAGCAAAGATTGGATCACATGATGGAAATGTCCCACAGAAAACACCACAGTCTGATAGATTATCTCTGGGTTGGTTCAAAAAACCCAAAGGTAGGCTCAGATTATCTATTAAATTCTAAAGAACCCTATAATTTCTATCTTCCCCTTTTCTGTTTCTAGAGCTCATTGTTGGTTTCATCCCTACAAAACCATACAGAATTTTTCCCATCAGGGATATTAAAGTAGAATTACTATGCCCTGAACTAGCTGCCGGTCAGTTTCAGCGCTGATATTCCCTGAATGCAGAAAAAAAATTGTTTGTTTATAACCATGTAACTTACAAATGTCAGTTTCACATCCATTCCTATCCCTTTAGACAGTGAGGATAATCACAACACGCCTGAGATATTGCCAGGCCAGGGGACTGAAGAGAGCATCTCCTGATGGAGAAGGGAGGGCCCTGGATTGAGATTAAGGCTACAACTTTGCCATGCCAAATTTTAGTTAATTCCATGGTGGAGGTGTGGGGAAAAAAACCCATAGTCATGGAAAGGTCATGGCTTAATTGTGGGGGCATTGAGAACGAGCCTGGCCCGCACTCACTCCGGAACAGCGGCTCCTGTCCCTTGGGGCAGGGGCTGCCTCCCCGTTCCAGGCCATCGCAGCACTACTCAGGTTTGGTGCATCCACCTCTCCACGGAGGCAGACACACCATATTTGAGTGGCGGAGCGACCGTGTGGTCCACGTCGCAATGCCCAGTGCGGGGGGGGGCAGGTCCACAGGAGCTGCCTTTACCAGGGTCATGGACCTTATTAAAATTCATGCCTACCATGAACACTGTGATGAGTATAAAGGGAGATTATTTTTGGAGGATGCAGGACATAGACACACCCTATGGTTCTCTTTGGCTCTTCAGCTGTCAGCCTATGTCAGGGTCTCTCTGAATTCTGGCCTGGATTATATGTAGGCGTGCATCCAGCATGCATCCTCCTGCTGCAATACGAGCTCACCCTGTAGAATCAGAGCAGAGCTGTGATTACAGATGCTGCTGAACGATATAGCTTAATGTCCAGCTTCAGTCCAGCACAAAGAGCTTTTATTATTAGTGCTATGTTAGCACCTATAGGCCCATCTGCTAGGTGCTGTACATACCCATAGTGAGAGACAGTCCCTACCCCAAGAGCCAGCAATCTACATAGACAAAGGGGAAACAGAGAGGAAAAATGACAGGGTCAAGGTCATACATCACGCCAGTAGCAGAGCCAGGGATAGACGCCAGGTCTCCTGCAGCCCAGGCTGGTGCCTTTCCCACTTTAAATATCCCCGTGGTGCTGCCTTCCAGCAGCCCTGAGCCTGCCCCTGCTTCAGGAGGTGGGAGCTTTGCCATATGCCGCAGCAGGCAGCCCAGAATTCAGGCACATTCCACACACAATTAACTGCTCTGAAGACAGTGCCATGGGCTCCTATGAGATGGAGGCAGCACCCCACTTGGGAGCAAAAGTTTCTATTAAAAAAAGGAGTACTTGTGGCACCTTAAAAAGAAAAGGAGTCCTTGTGGCACCTTAGAGACTAACCAATTTATTTGAGCATGAGCTTTCGTGAGCTACAGCTCACTTCATCAGATGCATACCACGGTATGCATCTGATGAAGTGAGCTGTAGCTCACGAAAGCTCATGCTCAAATAAATTGGTTAGTCTCTAAGGTGCCACAAGGACTCCTTTTCTTTTTGCGAATACAGACTAACACGGCTGTTACTCTGAAACCTGTGGCACCTTAGATACTAACCAATTTATTTGAGCATAAGCTTTCGTGAGCTACAGCTCACGTCATCGGTTTCTATTGCAATCAGCAATACGGCCTTCATTGTGATTGGCAATCAGCTTCCTCCTTCACCTGGGTTCTTTCCCAGCATTGTAGCCTTGATGTAAACCCAGCTGCTTCCCTTCATTTTCCATCAGGACTGATGACAAAGGTCATTAATGGCTTGTCTCTCCCCCGCAATAGGGAACAGGACACTGCCATCAGCCCAGCTGGCATCTGAGTGCTTGTTTTCATCCAACGTCCCCAAGAGCTCCGCCAGTTTTACAGAACGATTACAAACCGAGATTGTTTCACTCACCACTGAAATGCGGCCACCTCTGGGCCAGCACTCGGCAGCTGTTTAACAGCTGCATGTCCACGCTGCACAGAAGTTTAAGGCAGGAAGTGAAGAAGGATTTTTTATCCACTTGTGACGGGAGAATTTAGCTTGGCCAAATGTCTTTACCCAAGGTGGAATCTGGCAATTAGTGCAACACCTGCCATGGGATTTTAAATTCTTATTCTGTATTGTGGTAATTATGGACAGGACCCCATGGAGCTAAGCACTGTACAAACATGGAACAAAGAGATGGTCTCTGCCCCAAGGAGCTGACAGTCTAAGCAAATGACTACACGTGATTGGGACCTCACTGTTATCTCTCGTCTGCCAAATCAACCACTGGGTCAGGCTCCCAGGTGCTGTAAAGCAGATGTAGCGCCATCCAGGGGGAGCCAAGCCAGTCTGCACCAGCTGAGTGCCTGGCCCACTGTGTGTCAGGGGATGAAAATAGAATTGTTTGGAAAAGAAACAGAGAGCATCACAAATTCATCATTTTGCCTGGAGTTAGGCTGTGATTAAGATCCAACCTCCTCTCCCCACCTCCAAATTTTTCCTGAGTTAGAATCTGAAAGCTCTTTACTTTGTGGTGCTGAAACTTTGGTTACTGGCTGGGAGGAGAATCCCTGGATCATTTCATTTAGAATGTTAGAGTTCCTGGATTCTAGAATCTGGAGCCTTGTAGCACTTCCTGGGTTCTACCATTCCAAGTCTTGCAGAATTTTAAGGGCTACATTCCATTTAGGAGAAAGAAAAAGAGAATTTTTTTTAAAGCTCTTTGATGCTTAAAGAATTTCCATGGGATTTTTTAACAGGTTGACAGTTAAATTTAGCAACTATAAAAAATTCTTGTGGAGAAATAGCCCCCTGGGTAGGGAGGCAGATGTCACGGGGTGGGGTAGAGAACAGGCAGAGAAAGTGCAAAAGTAGAAGAGGGAAGAGGTATTTGAGAAAGAACATTATAAAACCTGGATGATCTTTAGAAAAGTTCTAGACTTTTCCCATTGCCCCAGACATGTCTCTCTCCTATCTCTGAGTCCTGGCTGCTGTGTATGTGTGCCCCTGCCTTCTACCTGAGACAGTCAGAATAAGCCTTTTCTACTTCACAAACCAGGTCACATCGTGCGGCATAAAATCGAGGCCTTGACTTCACGTGGTCATTAAAACAATGGCTTGCCCTTCTCTACCATCTTTCTTCCAAGGATCTCAAACATTCTATAATGAAGTCTGACAACTGTCTTGTGAGGCAGGCAAGGGAAAGCTTCACCAACCACTGAAATGCAGCCACCTCTGGAGTGGAACGCAGCAGCTAGTCAACAATGCATAACAACACTGTGTAACAGCTTCGCATATAAAGTGAAGAAGAATAGAGTAAATTATGGCCATGATACAGGGGTATGACCAGAGTTCAGGTTTGATCAGGATACCAGAGTTACTCTTAGGAAGAGCACCATGAGATTTTTCATGACAAGACGAGGTCAGGAGGACATCGATTTCACCTGTACAGGCTGGAGCACACAATAAATACTCCCACACCTCCAGCCACACAGTACCTCTAGCCCCCCACGCTGGGGCCTTCATTCCATTCCTATCCAAAGGGAAAAGCACGTGCCACATAACTGCAAACGCCACTCTAGTGAGCTATCTACAGATCTCCCCCCTAAGTAGGATGTAGGATCAACCTGGCATCTTCAGCACCAAAGGCACAGCCGCATCCTAGTCAGTTAAAGGAGTCACTGCCTTAACTGCTAGTATGAGCGGGCTCAGTATATATTTATATGGACCAGTCATGAGAGGGGAACATGACACACTTAGCCAGAGGGCTAGATCCAGGCCACACCAGCTGTAGTCCTGGGCCTGATTTTCAGTCATGTTAAGTCCTCTTTACACTGGCGGGGCAGGCGGAGGAGCGGGGGGGATCGGGTGGGGGGGCTGAAAGTCAGTGTAGCATAATTTGCAGCCCCTCTGTGCTGCCAGAGCTGTGCAAAGGTGCCAGACAGCATAATGGAGCGAATCCAGCCCAGATAAATTACACGAGGTTACAACAAACAGGCAGGACCTGATTCCCCATGGCGCAGCCTCTCACGCCATCACTTTCCCCTGGGCAAAGTGGGTGTTGCACTACAGAAATAAGAGTATTTTATGCCCACTTTGGCCCTGGTGTAAAGGATGTCACACTGGAAATCTGGCCCACAGGTGCCATATGAAGATACATTTACAACCCCCTCCCCCGGCCCATAACTCCCCAGAGTGACTTTCTGGTGTAAATGTTTGAAGAATCCGATTACAAAAACTCCAGACTAGTGTTGTCAGAAGAACCTGGGTCTCACATGGTCAGATCCTACTGAATGTCCTATCTCCCATTGCCCTCTTTGAGACACCCAATTGCCCTGCCCCTGGCATGGCCTTGGCATTCTAGGTCTTGTGCCAACAAGTGAAGCCGACAGGTTCTTTAAAGGTGGAGCCATTGGGTTTAGGCGTCACATCTGGATTTTTGCAGCACTGATATTTTAAAGGTGTACTAGAGACTGAGATTAAGGACCCACTGTGGAGAGGTCGATAAGACAGCAAGAGTTCCCAACTCTGCCACTGTTGCCAATGCATGTGATTTTATCGTGATTCTTGTGATAGCTGGTGCTTTTCTTAATGCCCCAGCTCCTGGAGTCCTGGGATAATATAGGCATCTCAGCTTTTGTTTTGTTTTAGAGGACATTTTCTAGCCCTTGTGGGTGGAGGGGCTAGAAGGTCAAAGTCGCCCCAATGCGTCCCTAGAAGCTCAGTGGCCAGAAGGCAAATAGAAAGGACCCAACTTTTATTTATTTTTTTAAAGTCAATGTCATGAGTTGTAAGCCAACTTCATGATTTTAGGGACCTGCCTCATGATTCCTGAATGCTCAGGGCTGGCAATGCTGTATCCCTCCTGGTTCTGAATGGTCAACACTGGCTTAGATGCATTTGGGGCCTGAGTCTCATTTACACTAAGGCCCCTTTGCACCACTCTGGCTGCCGAAAAGAGTCTTAACGTGGCTGTAGCTGCAAGTTGCACTTTACACTGCCAGGGCAGAGTGAGAGAGAATCCAGGCCCCGTGTCTGTGATGCTCATAGGCAGAGTCTTGCTGCCTCCTGAGCTGAGCTCCTGCCTGGCTTTGTCACAGACGTTGAGTTGCTCGAGGGCTTCTTTTCTTCTTTTCAAACGCTCGTCACATGAAACAAAAGGAAAGGAAACAATCAAACCCACATCATGCTCAAACCGAGGGCTTCTCACTGTCTGGAACCCCATGCTAAGAGAGGCAGCTTGCTAAGCCTTGAATGGGACTGACCTTCCTGTTTCTTAGGACTGTTTGCAAAAGTCCACCCCCATTCTGCATGCGTCGCTCCCCAAGACAAATGCTTCAGAGCTGTTTGCTTCTAAAAGAAAAGCAATGTTACCCACCCAGCAGTTAAGAGAAACCCTACAATAACAGCCCATTGCATGCACCCCGGCACTGACAAGCAAACCACAGCGAACAGCCCAGCATTCACAAGCAACCCTATGAAAATAAGCCACCGTGTGCAACCCAGCGCTCATGAGCATCCCTACAATAACAACAAACCACTGCCTGCAGCCCGGCACGGGCAAGAATCCAGAGGACGTTCAACTCCCCATGGGAGAACTGGCATGGGACTGTCCCTGGACTTTCAGAGGTGGATAGTGTCCTTTAACCTGCTTTGCTGTGCTTGTGTCTGCAGCTCCTATCCATCGATCAGGCACTCCCGTGGTTATGTCTTTTGGAAAGAGGGAAGCAGGAGTATCGAATATTCTCCTGATCCATGTGACTCCTGGGGACACTACTCTCATTTCCACAGACTATGGAAGTGTCTCAGAGCCGCCCCCCCCGCCCATGCCCTCAGGACCCCATGCTGACCTGGATCTGCAGAAGGAGGGGGATGGAGCAGAACGGTGTCTCCATCACTTGGAATCGGAGCAGACTGGGGCCACTGCTGTTCTGCCAGGCAGGGGTCCAGTCCACAGGACAGGGGGCTGGGAGAGCTTTCTGCTGTGTTTGCAATCATGGATGTCTTGCCACATGTACTGTGTGTCTGCCATCATCCTGCTAATCCTAACAGCCTCGTGACAGTGCAGGGAAAAAGTCCGTGTGTAGGGACGTAACATATGGGCATGCATGGAAACAAGCCTGGCACTCTGACCGATAGCACGCCATCTCTCAGTGTATTCACGCGGGTGGGCGCGTGCACACATGCATTCACGGGTGTTCAGATGCTTCCAAAGACAGGGGGTGTCTTATCGTCTTTTAAACTGCTATCAATAAACGAAAGGGAATTAAATAATCCCATCTGCTCCTATGCAAAATGGAGAGCATCGGCACATGCATACACACTCATACACGCATTGACACATATACACGCATGTACACACCCATATACACGCATGTACACACCCATATACACGCATGTACACATCCATATACATGCATGCACATATATACATATATATGCATGCATATCCATGCAAATGCATGCATATCCAGACACACAGAAACTCCACTGGTTTCTTACAAGAACAGGGATTGAGGAGGCCATGTAAGGAGTGAAAAAGAGAGAGGTAATAACATGCTTTATAATGACACAGAAACTCCACACACACACACACACGCACACACATTCTTTATAGTGTTTCTGTCTTACGGTAAAGCACCATCAAATACAGGAATGGTGCTGTATATATTATTATTAACAGCACGTATTAATCTAGCATACGTGCTGTTAATAATAATATATACAGCACCATTCCTGCATACTTCTATAGAGATATAGCACCTCTCTTTGTATATATACTAAGGTGTATCTAGGCAGATTTTATAATGTTAAATATCTCTGTATAAATATTGTGTTCTTTATTAATAGCTATATTATATATAAGAGGGAGAGAGATTGTATGTAGTTAGATCCATAGATAATGCTTCTGCCTCACTCGTACAGCTTTAGAGATGTGTAAAAGTATTGCAGTGAGGCTTTGAGTTTAGTTCAGATATCCCAGGACTCAGCCCTGGTTCACAAACCGGGGCCAAATTTCAAGCCAGCCTGGGGTTTGTGGTGGAAGCCACATTAGTGTTGAGTTTGGGGTTTTCCAATCACATGACTCCAGAAGGCCAGGTGAAGCATGTGGAGAAGATGTTTTTGAGAAGCCCCGGGAGACCCCACATTTTGGCGCTTCCCATAGCTCCGCTGCACATATTTCTTGAGCCACCGTAGACACACAGACTCATGCTGTCTGTATATTGGAGGTGACGAGGTGGCGGAGTTGAGTGACACAATCAGACGCTGTTGCCATGTTATCTATTTAGCCCAAGCCTAGCTAGGTAAACCTTCCACCTGGAATCAGAACCTTTCCGCCCCTACTGAGATTCTGAAGGGCTAAAGGCCAATGGTTTCTACCTTTGTGATGCCTTGGAAGCCAAGCCCACTTGGAGATAGATGGGCTCCAGCATGAGGGAGCCCATGTGCTAAGTGGCCAATGATGCTGGTGACTGCTAAGGCAGAACAGGGGTTGGGGAGTAGTTTTCGGCTCCCTCTCGGAGCCACATTGTTGTAGAACTGGGCTGGTTTCTTGCAGAAAAGGTGTCCAAAGTGATGTAATGTAAAGATAGAAAGATGGAGAATGTCTCTGCTCTCCATATAAAATATCTATTGAAATATATAAATCTCTATAAATGAAATATAAATCTTTATTTTATTAGGGAGATCTAACAGAACTACTGAGCACTTTGTTGTCGGAGGGTTGAGAAGTGGGCACAAGACTCCATCAAGGTCAAGGGACAAATTCAGGGGAGCCAGGGCGAAAATTTCAATGAGAAATGTTATCCAAATTTGAAACATGCACAAAAACCTGTTGAAATGTTGGCAAAAACATTCATTGAAATGCTGACAACATTTTATTGAAATATGAAATCTTGATTTTAAAAAATTGTTGCAATTTAGATGGAAATTTTCATTGATATCTGAAATTTTGACAAAAAGTTAATTAAAATGTCAAAATTTTGATTAAAATGCTGACATTTCAATGGATATTTTAATTGAAATCTGGAATTTTGATGAAAATAATTGTTGAAATTTTTATTAAAATGTGATTGAAATTTTGATGGAAAATTTCACTGAAATATGAAATGTTGACAAAAATTGTCATCGGAAGTTGAAATGTTGACCAAATAAAACAGGGAAAAATGCAACACTTTCACAACAGTTTTCACCTGTTCTCAGACCAGCTCGAGAGCTCGGAGGCAGCTCATAACAAAATGTGAGAGGGAAAAACTACTACTGTTACTAACAGAGAACAGTAACCCCAGATCTGAGCAAAATGATGGGGTGTAAGAAATCTGCACCTAGTTGAGAATTTTACAATGAGAATGTATAATGGACATGCAATCTGGGGCCTGATATACAGATATGAGCATGGATTTATCTCGATTTACCAACATTTCCCCCACTTCTGAGCTGGCTTGAATTCTGGGCGAAGTGTCCCTCGTCCCTTGATAAACCCATCTGCACAGCCACTGATGGAAGCTGCTTTATGAACGGCACAGAGCACGTTCCTTTGAGGAGGTAAAAGAAAGAGGGGACTTGCCCACTTAAGTTCGATATGATAATCAAACATAAAACCTTGAGACACTGCTAATTTTTTTCTATCACTATTCTCAGCTGTCGGTAGCCCCTCGGAGTCAGGGTGAGCTGTGATGTTTTAACAAGGAGTTTAATCCAAGATTACCAGCAGCAGCAACAAAGCTGATTTAGTGGCATGACAAACTGATATCTGTACTTTGTATATGGACCTGCCGACATACAGGCATGTACGTACACCGGCTTAGTGTTAAAGCAAACCTGCTACTGTTCATTTAGTTCATCTGGGTATTAACATATTTGGTTTAAAAAGAAAAAAATCTATGTTCATTTTTGCCTGTTAATTACGTACTGTACTGAAAAAAATATAATATATATATAATTAGGGAAGACGTGTTTTTATCCACTGGAAAGACTTCATATGAAAAGTCTGATTTTATTGTGGGGGGGAGAATATTCTTCTATTTTTTTCTCTGTTTGGGAAAGAAAGTTACTAAATAAAAATATTCAGATTTTAGCATCGCTTTTGAACATGTCTCTTTCATTTGCCCTGGTGAATGAAAGGCAAATATATTGAGCCAGATTCTTATTGACACTCAGGCCCCTGAACTTCTCTGGCAGTTCATTGTTTGTAGCACGGCTGCGCTAGTGCTCCTGATGGAGAACATAGACACACAGTCAGCTAGAAACAGTCCCAGCCTCAAAGAACTCATGATCTAAATAGACAAGACAGAGGAAGGGTGGAAGGACAGAAAGGATAACATTTCCACAAGCGCCTGAGTGATGTAACCACCTCATGCAGCTATATGGGTTTTGCTACGCTGGCAGAATGGCCTAGTGCAGACACAGCATGTGCGGACAGGAGTGTTGCCACTCTAGTAACACCTCCCCACCCCAAATGGCTGTCATAGAATCATAGAATCATAGAATATCAGGGTTGGAAGGGACCTCAGGAGGTCATCTAGTCCAACCCCCTGCTCAAAAGCAGGACCAATCCCCAATTAAATCATCCCAGCCAGGGCTTTGTCAAGCCCTGACCTTAAAAACTTCTCAGGAAGGAGATTCTACCACCTCCCTAGGTAACGCATTCCAGTGTTTCATCACCCTCCTAGTGAAAAAGTTTTTCCTAATATCCAACCTAAATCTCCCCCACTGCAACTTGAGACCATTACTCCTTGTCCTGTCCTCTTCTACCACTGAGAATAGTCTAGAACCATCCTCTTTGGAACCACCTCTCAGGTAGTTGAAAGCACCTATCAAATCCCCCCTCATTCTTCTCTTCTGCAGACTAAACAATCCCAGTTCCCTCAGTCTCTCCTCACAAGTCATGTGTTCCAGACCCCTAATCATTTTTGTTGCCCTTCGCTGGACTCTCTCCAATTTATCCACATCCTTCTTGTAGTGCGGGGCCCAAAACTGGACACAGTACTCCAGATGAGGCCTCACCAATGTCGAATAGAGGGGAACGATCACGTCCCTCGATCTGCTCGCTATGCCCCTACTTATACATCCCAAAATGCCATTGGCCTTCTTGGCAACAAGGGCACACTGTTGACTCATATCCAGCTTCTCATCCACTGTCACCCCTAGGTCCTTTTCCACAGAACTGCTGCCTAGCCATTCGGTCCCTAGTCTGTAGCGGTGCATTGGGTTCTTCCATCCTAAGTGCAGGACCCTGCACTTATCCTTGTTGAACCTCATCAGATTTCTTTTGGCCCAATCCTCCAATTTGTCTAGGTCCCTCTGTATGCTATCCCTGCCCTCCAGCGTATCTACCACTCCTCCTAGTTTAGTATCATCCGCAAATTTGCTGAGAGTGCAATCCACACCATCCTCCAGATCATTTATGAAGATATTGAACAAAACCGGCCCCAGGACCGACCCTTGGGGCACTCCACTTGATACCGGCTGCCAACTAGACATGGAGCCATTGATCACTACCCGTTGAGCCCGACAATCTAGCCAGCTTTCTACCCACCTTATAGTGCGTTCATCCAGCCCATACTTCTTTAACTTGCTGACAAGAATACTGTGGGAGACCGTGTCAAAAGCTTTGCTAAAGTCAAGAAACAATACATCCACTGCTTTCCCTTCATCCACAGAACCAGTAATCTCATCATAGAAGGCAATTCGATTAGTCAGGCATGACCTTCCCTTGGTGAATCCACGCTGACTGTTCCTGATCACTTTCCTCTCCTCTAAGTGCTTCAGAATTGATTCCTTGAGGACCTGCTCCATGATTTTTCCAGGGACTGAGGTGAGGCTGACTGGCCTGTAGTTCCCAGGATCCTCCTTCTTCCCTTTTTTAAAGATTGGCAGTACATTAGCCTTTTTCCAGTCATCCAGGACTTCCCCTGTTCACCACGAGTTTTCAAAGATAATGGCCAATGGCTCTGCAATCACAGCTGCCAATTCCTTTAGCATCGAATCATAGACTAGCATCGAATCATAGACTATCAGGGTGGGAAGGGACCTCAGGAGGTCACCTAGCCCAACCCCCTGCTCAAAGCAGGACCAACACCTGACAGACCAACACCTATCTTGACAGACATCCTTTTCTACATCTACACTGGGGGTTTTGCAAGCAAAGTGCAGCTGTTAGGGGCTCTGGGTTTTTCCCACCCCTGACAGACATAGCTATTCCAACAACACGTTGCAGAGCAGACCTGGCTCCTAGGTCGCTTTGGAAGATGGGACTGAGGTTCCTAAATGACCTGGGCATTTTTGGAAATTCCACCCATGAGAGCAGCAGAGCCAAGAATAGTCTCCAGGTCTCTTGATGGCCAACCCAGGGCTCTATCCACTAGACCACACTGCTTCTCCAAGTCAGGCCCCCTTTAAAGTCTCTTTTCACTGCTAAAGGGATCTGATTATGAATGAGACTCTGACCAGAATCAGTAACTTAGGGTATGTCTACATTGCAAAGAAAAATCTATGGTGCCAAATCTCAGAATCTAGGTCCAATGACTCAGGTTCGCAACCCGCAAAAAATTTCAGGAGGAGGGGGCTAGCCTTTATACCCAATAGTCCCATGGTTAGGGCTCTCCCCTAAAAGGTGTGGAACCTAGGTTCAAATCCCCACAAAGGATTTTTTTTAGCCAAAAATTTTGCCCAGCTCTACTCATTGGACAACTGTAACCAATGAAGTTAGTGGACCCCCGCCTTCTGACCCATATAACCCTAAAGTAGATCAGGTGCCTGGGGATGGACAATAAAATTTACACACTTTTCAGCACTCTTGTGTGTCACATCCCGGGCCGGGGCCAGGAGTGGAGCTGGGTGGTGCTGCCTTCCTACCATGGGGGCTGGCCCGGGCCCCAGCTGCTCCCCCCTGAATTTTCCTCCGTGTTCCGCTAGGGGGCCACACCACACAGTTTGGGGATCTCTGGGTTACAAGGATGTATTTAGGGCCACTGGGCAGAGTCACCACCAGCCATGTGCTCCCTCCTAGGCAGGGAACGGCGCCCAAGGGAACTATTCTGGTCCTGGGATGATTCAAGATGGCATCTGCTCATGCCACAGATCCTCCTGGATGTCAGCTAACATCTCTCTTGGGTCATCCAGGGAGGTGATGAGGGAGGAAACAATGCTACTTATCCAACCCAACTTGGAAAATGTTGTTGGTAGCTAAGGGAAGCAGCTGCCTCTCCCACACGCCCCTGCTAGAAATCACCACCCAGCAACAAAGATATGGGCTGTGAACCCAGTTAGAGGTGTAGCTCAGGATATGAAAAAGCCACTGGTGCAATGGGTGGGATGCAGAGGAGAATTGCCTCAGCACAGCGAGGCAAGAGAAAGGCTGTAGAGATTACCTGAGCAGTATTGTCTCGGGATGAGAGAACTGGGAGCCAGGACTCCTGGATTCTAATCCCAACTCTGATGTGGTGTAATCTTTGGCCTAATACCTGGATAATCTTTCCTGTATAGCTGAACCTGGCTGTTTATTCGGATCAGCCTTCAGTGCCCTTATGCTATTGTTTTCTGTCATTTAAACCACATTCTTTATTATTTAATTCAATTTTAATGACGCACAAAAGCTTGCAACCATCATCAGCTGCTGTCATCAGCTTCTGCGTAATTATCTCACCCTAATCTGAAGCAGTTTGGGGCCCAGTTTGCATGAGGGAAAGATGCTCTGTGTAATAAAGGGCTGGTTTTGCAGGCCTCGCTCAGGCAACCCTGCTTCGGACTTGTCTCAGGGCTGAGGGTAGATTCAGTGGGTGAAATCCTGGCCCCACTGAAGTCAATGGCAAAACTCTCACTGACTTCAATGGGGCCAGAATTTCATCCAGATTGTCATCCTTATTTAACACATGGGGAAACTAAGGCAGGCTGAGATAGTGGGAAGGACTTGCCTAGAGTCACAGAGGGAATCAAAGACAGAACTAATTCAGTAATTTACTAACAGAGAAGTTATCAGACTAAATAAGAGCTGAGGCTTTTCCAATCCAGCCCCATCTCTAACAGTGGCCAGCACCAGATGCTGCAAAGGAAGGTGTCAGAAACAGGCCAGAGGCAGCTGGGAGATAATCTGCCCCCTACATTAAGTCTCATGAACCAAGAAGGTTCTATTCCTTCCAGAATATTTGTTTGCATGAACTAGGATCACTCTGGATATTCTAGCTGTCCGTAGATATAGTCAATCCCTCTTTTAATCCATGCTGAATTCTTGGCCTCAACAACTTCCTGTGTCAGTGAGTTCCACAGGCTTATCACTCACATTTCCTTTTGTCAATTTTGAATTAACACAAGCTAACCCAATTCAAGTAAAGGTTAAGCCAGTTCAAGTGCATCTACATAGGATGTTTGTACCACTTTAACTAGCCCAGGTAATCACATATTGGCCAGGCCCGACACATGAGCACAATCCACAGTGTCACAGCTGTCCTTTTGAAGTGTTTTGTCCAAGGAGAGACTGCAGGATCTGACCCCAAAGCTGCACTGTACGCAGTATAATATTAAAATACACTGTGTTTATGATGTTTGTATATATATATATCAAACCCAAAGTGGGACTTAAAACCCAGTTGGAATTTTATTTATGTGTATTTTTTTTAGTTGATATTGTTGGGGACACTGGGGCATGGCCACTAGGTAACTCGAGAGGATGGAAGACCACGAGTGTCGATGAAGCCCCCTCGCACTAGGCCCAGGTGTCCTTGGCCCCCCCCTCACCGCCTGGAGGCACTCGCAGCAGTTATGCTGAGGATCTGCAACAATATGTTGCAGAGTCAGACTGCCTGAAACTAAACAAGGCCAAACAGGGCAGATATGGAAGAATAATGCTGAATAAAGCAGCTTTATGTATAGTTTAACAAATGATACAAAAAAAACAAGGGAACTAGCTGGTAACTGGATTGGCTGGCTATATGGATACTTAGGGAGGTTGCTATTGGGTAAGTATGCTGAAGAAAGGATGTATAAAATCCTGTGTAATTTCCTGCTCTGGGTGCAGGATTTGAGATTCTATTCTCCCTGTACCTTTTTGCAGCTGCAAATAAACTTTTCTGCTTCTCCACCCCGTTGTGATTATTGGGTGACGCGCACCAGGTAACAAACCCCCCGCTGTTGTTTTGCCTCTCGGCACTGGGTGCCGGCAACAATATGATCATTTTAAAAGACGAGTTTCACAGTGAAACACTCTTTATACAGTCCCTATAGCTTTAACACTCCTTGCTCCCTCCGTCTGGCTGTGCTGGGATCACACAGAGGACATTGCTAATGTCTCCTTTTTTTCTACTACTTTACATGGAGATTTTGCAAATTGTCTGCTAACTAACACAGTCAATAGAGCAATTGGTGGCTCAAATACCATGGTGATGGGCACCGATGCAGAGATCAGACGGGGATTCCGTATCCCACTGATTCAGAGTTGCCATAGCGCAGAATTTCTTTTCAGCTGATTGCAAGGGCCCCCGCTGAGTAACTGGGGCCATGGAATGGGGACCTGCAGAGGTAAGAGGGGATGGGAACCTGCCACCAGCCTGAAGGGCAGCCACACAGGAGGGATCCCTGAACTCACAGATCCACCTGTCACTGCCCCACCTCCATGCCCTCCCTCCCCACTCCCGGACACCCAGCCCCCCCGCACCAGCCCCCGCAGCCCCTGCCACCCTTGCTCAGCAGAACCCCCCACAAGTCCCACTGGCAGGGGAGGCCTCTGAAGCAGGATTCGCCCCCAACTCTTTGGTTTCACATTCCAGCCTTAAAGCGATAGAAGCAGAAAAGGAAAATTGGGGGCAGTGTCAATTTATTTCTGTGAGGCCTGGGGAGAGTTAGGCACCTAAGGACAAGAGCCGCCAGGGGGACCAGCCAGACCCTGATGAGACAGGAGGAGCCCCTCCCTGGCTGGGGCCCAAGTGTAAGGGCCTCTGGACCCCTCACTAAAACTCAGTGGGGTTTTTTGTTTAGCCCTCTACCAGTCCCAAAAGATAGGGGAATGAGGAAATCAAGACCCTGCGACTGACAGTCCCCAGGGCCAACGGGGAGAGGACAATGCTCTAGGGGAGCCTGATTGACAGGGCAGGCAGGCCAATGAAGGAGTCAGGAGCCTGAAGTCCCGTCCTCCGTGTGAGCTGGAGCTGTCCGAGGCAAAGCGGGCCGAGCTCAGGGGAGAGCAGCGGCCTGAGGTGGGCTGGGAGAACAGAGCCAGAGGGGCAGGGGACCAGCCCAGGGCGCCAGGGCCGTCCAGAGCCGGGTGCGGTGAGCAGCTGGGGCGAGCGAGGGGGACCCTGGGCAGCGGGCTCAGCGTGGGGAGACGGCCCCAGCCAAGGGGCCCTGCAGGCCGGACTGGGAGGGGATCATAACCCCGAGGGGTGGGGGCGACGCTGCGGGGAAGGGTCCTGCCACCCGCGGGCGTGTGGCCACCGCCAGAGCAGGTGCCCGGCCCGCAGCACAGCCAGGGCCTGGGCCGTGGGAGGCAGTGACTGTGCACTTCCCTCCCCTTCCCCCGGGGCAGGGTTGCCGGTTTGCCTTTCACCTTTCCGATCCTTCTTTTTGTGTTGGTAGCTGTTTAATGAATTGTGTTTGCTTTGAACTATAAGCAGCAGGGAAGCGGCCGGTGCGGAGAGAGCACCCTACGGTGGGGACACCCTCACCCCTGCCCTAAGTGACCACGACAAGGCTGGGGGTCGAACCCCCCAGGAATCCTGGGTCCAGCCTTGGTGGGGTTACGAGGACTCTGCCACACAGGCGGGAGGCAAGGGGAGTCCTCCAGGTCAGGCAGGCCTCTGGATAAAGGACTCAAATACTTTCGCTAGCCCATTTCACCGGTGTAGCGTATAGGCCAGGGAAGTTCGCCACAATAGTGGGACCATTCCCCCGCTTACATTAATAATAGGTGGTCCTAGCAACCACGGCTAGAGAAGGGGGAGGTGGTGGGGCCTGGTGGATGGAGCTCTGGACTTGACTCAGGAGACCAGCATGCTATTTCCCACTCTGCTGCTGGCCTGCTGAGTCACCTTGGGAAAATCACTTCACCACTCTGTGCCTCAGTTTCCCCATCTAAAATGGGAATAATGCTACTGACCTGCTTTGTAAAGCACTTTGAGAGTGACAGATGAAGATTACTACATAATAACACCCAGTGCTCTGATTATTGCTAACAGTAAATAATTACAAATAACGACAGAAGTGCCTCATTCTGACTGGTGCTGAGAGCCCTGCAACCCTCTCTGGGTCGCAAGGGGAGCAAATCACACCGACACCCCAGCCCACTTCAGATTCTTTATTTGCATGGCAGATGTCCGCGTTCAAAGCCAGGGAATAGCTCTAGCTGGAGCAAAGCAGCGTCGTTCACTGGGGCACGTCAGCCTTTCCGGACTCAGCGGTAGAACAGCAGCACTGCGGATTCAATCATCTCCTTGGATATGCTCCAGTGCTGATGGGTTCCGTAGCTATTCCAATCAAAGGAAGCAAAATCGCCGCACTGAACTGGGTTCCCTTCTGGGAAGAACCCTCCTCCACCCACACAGTGCTGGGGAGAGAACAGAGGAATTGCCAGACTGGAGCAGAGCTGGGGCCCATCTAGCCACTCTTCTGTCTCCAGGCCAGTGCCAGCTGCTTCAGAGGAAACCGCAAGAAATCCTGCAATGGCCAGTTGGCGAATAGTCTGTCCACAGAGAAAGTTACCTCCTGACCCCCACCAGTCAGAGATAAGCTAATGCCCTGAAGCATGAGGGTTTAAATCCCTTCCTAACTCTTGGGACCAGATTCTCCATTGCCCTGGCTCTTGTGCAGTCGCTTACCTTGGTGCAAAGGGCCCCCAGATGACAGCATTTGACACTCCTTTAGTGCTGGTGTAAACATCTGCACAAGGGGCAGGGGCAGGAGGCTTTGGGCCATTGGGTTTTTATTTTTAGTATTTATTGTTCGCATTGAGTCTCAGAGCCCCCAGCCATGGCCCAGAACCCTGATGCTAGGTGCTGTACGTTAGTTATTAGGTGTATTACGGTAGCACCTAGAAGCCACAGCCATGGCCCAGGACCCCATGACACTAGGTGCTGTACAGACAGAAGAGAGATATAGTCCCTGCCCCAAAGACCTCACAATGTTACCCTGACTATCTTGTGTTCTCCTAGCCCATCCTTGCTTGAATCCTGCTCAGAGGATAAACACAGACTGATGGAGAGGGCTGGATGAGCAGTTAGGGAAAGGCCAGGCATTATCCCCCTCCTTGAACTGCAGTATCTGCACATATGGACTCAACTCACGACTCCAAGCTCCTGCTACTGGATCGCCCATTAGAAAGGCCCTTTCCCCCTAGAACTGAAATAAAGTCTCAGGTTTCACATGCAAACACCCTGCAGGTTTGATTCCCCTCTGGCAGGATGCGCCATCTCTTCAACAAGAAGAAAGGGTCAGTTGAGACCAAATGTGGGCTCGCAACCAGCGCTGGCTGGTCCAGCCTGGAGAGTTGCTAGGGCTGATCACTGAGGGCCCAATGCACCAGAAAACACACGGATTCAGCACATCCACCCCCACCCCCCAGCAACTTCTGACAAAGGGCTCCTGTGAGCTGGTCCTCCCTTGATGGAACCCCAAAGGACAGAAATAACATCAGCACCCCCTAGTCTACCTGGGGGATGATTGCCTGCATGGGCACAGCTGACCCTGCTGGCACAGGGGCTATAAATTGAACCCATCCTGTGCCAGTGCAGAGGTAAAAAGAGGCTTTGCACAGGCAGTGAGCTCCAACAGTGACACTAGGCAGCTTCACAGCAGAGGTGGACAAAGAGCTTCTGCTGGAAAATGTAGTTTTCATAGAATCATAGGTCCCTTCCAACCCTGATATTCTAAGGAGGTCATCTAGTCCAACCCCCTGCTCAAAGCAGGACCAATCCCCAATTTTTGCCCCAGATCCCTAAAAGGCCCCCTCAAGGATTGAACTCACATCACTGGGTTTAGCAGGCCAGTGCTCAAACCACTGAGTGATCCCTCCCCCCAAAAACTATTTCTGAAGTAAGGTTCAATTTAGCAAATACTTCCAACGTGAGTGAGTGTGAGTGTGTGTGTGAGAGAGAGAGGATATTTGGTTTGAATATTTAGCTATTTTATTCATTTTAAAAATGGGGGGAAATACACACGAAAAGAAACAACAAAAATAAAAAATAACAGGTTGTTTTGAATCAAACAAAACATTTTGTTTGACCCACCACAACTATTTTGGGTTTTTATCCATTTTGGGTTGACACAAAAAAATGGTGGTTGTTTTTTTCAGATTACAGTGGAGTCGCATCATACGCGCATTTAATTTACACGAATTCAACTATACACGAAAGAAAAATAACAATAACTTGCAGCGGTGGAGTACTGTACCGGAGTCGACGGGAGAGCGCTCGGGGGTCGATTTATCGCATCTAGACTAGATGCGATAAATCGACCCCCACTGGATTGATTGCTGCCCACCAATCCAGTGAGCATCTCGCTGCGCTGAGTGTGATTCTAGTGTTTAAAGATATGTATTTTTCGTACAACATGGCCCCTAAACGCAAGCTAACTACTTCATCTGGTGCTCAGCCGAAGAAACAGCGATCTATTCCAACGCTGGAGGAAAAACTGGCTGTGTTAGAGTTATTGAGAGACAGTATGTTGGTCTCCAACATGGCGTGTAAATATGAACTCAATGAATCTAGCATCCATGCCATCAAGATTCGAGAGAGAAATTTGTCAAGCCGTGGCATCAAGTGCTCCAATAACTGCTAAGGTGACGAGCCAGGTGCGTGATAAGACGTTAGTGAAGACTGAAAAGGCATTAAACTTATGGCTGGAAGACATGAACCGTAAATGTGTGCTTATCAATGGCAACATGTTGCGAGAAAAGGCTCTTAGCCTCTACGCGCTGTTCAAACCCCGCGTTGAAGAGGGACAGCCTTCTGATGAGAAGGAATTCAAAGCCAGCCAAGGTTGACTTAACAATTTTAGGAACCGCTTCAACCTCAAAAACGTGCAGACTACTGGTGAAGCTAGCTGCATCTGCCAATGAAGAGGAAGCAAAAGCCTACCCCAAACAATTAAAGAAAATCATAGAAGAAAAGGGCTATCTTCCGGAACAAGTTTTTAATGTTGACGAGACTGGGCTCTTCTGGAAAAAAATGCCCAACCACACTTACACTTCGAAATCAGAAAGACAAGCCCCTGGCTTCAAAGCAGCTAAAGACCATGTGACTGTGTTGTTTTGTGGCAATGCGGCTGGGCATTTAATAAAGCAGGGCTTGCTCTACAGGGCTGCAAATCCCCTTGCCCTAAAAGGCAAGAACAAAAATCTCCTGCCTGTGTTCTGGCAATCAAATAAAAAGGCTTGTGTGACGGCAGCATTATTTCTGGATTGGTTCCACAAGCGTTTCATTCCGGAGGTCAAGCGGGACCTCGAAGAGAAAGGACTTAACTTTAAATTGTTGCTGATCGTAGACAATGCTCCTGGCCATCCTGAGGCACTCCGGTTTGCGCATAATGACGCTGAAGTCGTCTTTCTCCTTTTTTATTCTTTCATTCTTCTGTCTCTCGTGACTATACATGATTTTCGCCTTACACACTGACTTTAGAATCTAACTCCCGCGTAAGATGTAACTCCGCTGTATTTGCTCCACTCCAGCTTGTCTCTGCTCCAACCCTAACCCCACTCTGGTCAGATACTCACATGCTCAGTGTTACAGCCGGTGACTTTCACCCCAGCACACAGAGCCATGGCCGCCTTCTCAGAATTAAATACGCAGAACTGGATGTAGCCGGGAACGAATTCAGCTGGTGACAGAAAAGGGGAGGTCAGAACCATTGTTTGACATGGACAGGTGGAGAGAAATGACTTAGCTCTAATCCTAGCCAAGCCCCTTCGTTAAGTCCCTGTGTATAAACTGGGAATGATTAAGAATCTGGAACTCCTGACTAGGCCACTGCAGAGAAACTAAATGATTTCTTTGCATCGGTCTTCACGGCTGAGGATATGAGGGAGATTCTCAAATCTGAACCATTCTTTTTAGGTGACAAATCTGAGGAACTGTCCCAGATTTAGGTGTCATTAGGGAGGTTTTGGAACAAATTGATAAATTAAACAGTAAGAAGTCACTAGGACCAGATGGTATCACCCAAGAGTTCTGAAGGAACTCACATGTGAAATTGCAGAACTACTAACTGTGGTATGTAACCTATCATTTAAATCAGCCTCTGTACGAGATGACTGGAGGATAGCTGATATGACGCCAATTTTTTTTTAAAAAGACTCTATAGGTGATCCTGGCAGTTACAGGCTGGTAAGCCTAATTTCAGTACCAGGCAAATTGGTTACAACTATAGTAAAGAATGGAATTATCATAGATGAACACAATTTGTTGGGAAGAATCAACATGGTTTTTGTAAAAGGAAATCATGCCTCTCTGATCTACTAGAATTCTTTGAAGGGGTTAACAAGCATGTGGACAAGGGGAATCCAGTGGATATAGTGTACTTAGATTTCCAGAAAGCCTTTGACAAGTTCTCTCACCAAAGGCTCTTAAGCAAAGTCGTGGGATAAGAGGGAAGGTCCTCTCATGGCTCAGTAATTGGTTAAAAGATAGGAAACAAAGGGTAGGAATAAATGGTCAGTTTTCAGACTGGTAAATTGTAAACAGAGGTAACTAGTGGCATCCCCCAGGGGTCTGTACTAGGACCAGTGTTGTTCAACATATTCATAAATGATCTCGACAAAGGGGTAAAACAGTGAGGTGGCAAAATTTACAGATGATACAAAACTACTCAAGATACTTAAGTCCAAAGCAGACTGTGAAGAGTTACAAAGGGACCTCACAAAACTGGGTGACTGGGCAACAAAATGGCAGATGAAATTCAGTGTTCATAAATGCAAAGTAATGTACATTGGAAAACAATCTCAATTATACATATAAAACGATGGAGTCTAAATTAGCTGTTACGACTCAAGAAAGAGATCTTGGAGTCATTGTGGATAGTTCTCTGAAAACATCCACACAATGTGCAGCGGCAATCAAAAAAGTGAACAGAATGTTGGGAATCATTGGGAAGGGGATAAATAATAAGACAGAAAATATATTCCCTCTATATAAATCCATGGTATGCCCACATCTTGAATACTGTGTGCAGATGTGATTGCCCCATCTCAAAAAATATATTCTGGAATTGGAAAAGGTTCAGAAAAGGGCAACAAAAATGATTAGGGGTATGAAACAACTTCCGTATGAGAGATTAATAAGACTGGGACTTTTCAGCTTGGAAAAGAGACGACTCAGGGGGGATATGATAGAGGTCTATAAAATCATGACTGGTGTGGAGAAAGGAAATAAGGAAGTATTATTTACTCTTCATAACACAAGAGCTAGAGGTCACCAAATGAAATTAATAGGCAACAGGTTTAAAAACAAACAAAAGGAAGTATTTCTTCACACAATGCAGAGTCAACCTTTGGAACCCTTTGCCAGAGGATGTGAAGGCCAAGATTATAACAGGATTAAAAAAAGAGCTAGATAAGTTCATGGAAGATAGGTCCATCAATGGCTATTCGCCAGGATGGACATGGAAATATCATGGAGAAGGTCCTCAAGGAATCCATTTTGTAGCACTTGGAGGAGAGGAAGGTGATCAGCAACAGTCAACATGGATTCACCAAGGGCAAATCATGCCTGACCAACCTGATTGCCTTCTGTGATGAGATAACTGGCTCTGTGCATACGAGGAAAGCAGTGGACGTGATATATCTTGACTTTAGCAAAGCTTCTGTTATGGTCTCCCACAATATTCTTGCCAGCAAGTTAAAAAAGTATGGATTGGATGAATGGACTGTAAGGTGGATAGAAAGCTGGCTAGATCATCGGGATCAACGGGTAGTGATCAATGGCTCAATGTCTAGTTGGCAGCTAGTATCAAGCGGAGTGCCCTAGCGGTCGGTCGTGGGGCTGGTTTTGTTCAACATCTCCATTAATGATCTGGATGATGAGATGGATTGCACCCTCAGCAAGTTTGCAGATGACGCTAAGATGAGGGGAGAGGTAGATATGCTGGAGAGTAGAGATAGGGTCCAGAGTGACCTAGACAAATCGGAGGATTGAGCCAAAAGAAATCTGAGGCGGTTCAACAAGGACAAGGACAAGGAAGAATTCCGTGCACGACTACAGGTTGGGGACCGACTGCCTAAGCAACAGTTCTGCAGAAAAGGACCCGGGGATTAGAGTGGACGAGAAGCTGGATACAAGTCAACAGTGTGCCCTTGTTGCCAAGAAGGCTAACGGCATATTGGGCTCCCTTAGTAGGAGCATTGCCAGCAGATAAAGGGAAGTGATTATTCCCCTCTATTCGGCACTGGTGAAGCCACATCTGGAGAATTGCGTCTAGTTTTGGGGCCCCCACTACAGAAAGGATGTGGACAAATAGAGAGTCCTGCGGAGGGCAACGAAAACAATTTGGGGGCTGGGGAACATGACTTATGAGGAGAGGCTGAGGGAACTGGGCTTATTTAGTCTGCAGAAGAGAAGAGTGAGGGGGGATTTGATAACAGCCTTCAACTACCTAAAGTGGGTTCCAAAGAGGATGGAGCTTGGCTGTTCTCAGTGGTGGCAGATGATAGAACAAGAAGTAATGGTCTCAAGTTGCAGTGGGGAAGGTCTAGATTGGATATTAGGAAAAACTATTTCACTAGGAGGGTGATGAGGCACTGGAATGGGTTGCCTAGGGAGGTGGTAGAATCTCCATCCTTAGAGGTTTTCAAGGCCTCCCTTGACAAAGCCCTGGCTGGGATGATTTAGTTGGTGTTGGTCCTGTTTTGAGCAGGGGGTCGGACTAGATGACCTCCTGAGGTCTCTTCCAACCCTAATCGTCTATGACTCTATGGGATGGTATCCCTAGCCTCTGTTGGCCAGAAGCTGGGAATGGGTGACAGGGAATGGATCACTGGTGATAACCTGTTCTGTTCATTCCTTCTGGGGCACATGGCATTGGCCTCTGTCTGAAGACAGGATTCTGGGCTAGATGGAACATTGGTCTGACCCAGTATGGCCATTGTTATGTTCTAATTCCAGTCCCACACAGGAGCTGGGCAGTTGTCCCGTCACAGCTGGGCTGACCATAGCTCTGTCACTGTTCTGGTGTGTCTTTAGTGCACTGCACCTTTCAATTCCCAGGAGCTCTGGGTAATGCTACGATCTCAAAACACCCCTCCTGGCATGAGCTGCCAGTGCAGCCACTGCCTCATTCCCCAGCTGGAGATTTCTGCAGTCTGGACTGTGGAGCGGCTCCTTCTGTCACCCTGCTGACTCTCAGGGCTTGCCCTGGTCTGGCTCTCCCCATGCTGCGTCTTTATCCCTGGTCTGTCTGTCATGGGGGAAGGGAAGGTCCTTCTCGCAGGCATCTCCTCAGCTCTTGCTGCCGCCTCCTTTCAGGGCCAGCTTTAGGGCATAAGGCCCCTCCTGCCTTTTCTCCTTGGCTCCTTTCCCAGAGATTGGAAACTCCAGATCACCTCTCTCCTCAGTCTCCTCTTCTGGCCACACCCTCACCAGGTATCACAGACCACCCCATGCCAGAGCCCTTTTGTATTCAGTTGCCATGTAGCATGTTAAATGGAGAAAACACACTGCGCGCTCTCCTGGAGATTTTCCATATCCTCTCTCATTTAATCGTTTGCCCTTTCTCTAAAACAAAGGTAATTCAGACTGGAAGGACAGGGCTGGTCTGTGCAGGTGGAGAGGCAGAACCCGCACACTCTCTACCAGACTTACTTCGGCCATTTGGAGAGTAATAGCTGGCAGTTTGCTGGGCATCGCCATAGTCGTAGATGACGGGCACGGCGTGGCCATTGTTGGTCTTTCAGACACCAGCGCCATATTTCACTGGGTATTTGTGGGAGACACAAACGCAGCGAGCATCCAGTGTTAGTTTCTGTCCCTGTGGCAGGGCAGCTCCAGCACAGACAAGGAAGCATTGATTAAAACTTACTGAGTGATTTGTTCAGTCACTGCCTGTGCTCACACAGGCCAGCCCTAGGGCACAGCAGTGACTCCACCAGTGGGCCAAGAATATGACATGTCAAGGTGCCCCTTGGGGTGGATTTATCACAGACTATTTGGGGCAGGGACTGTTGTTCTGCTCTGGGTCCGTGCAGCACCTAGCACTGTGGGGCCCTGGTCTGCGGGGGGGTCCGCTAGGAGCTGCCACAATGCGGGCAGTAAATGATAATAGGTGAGAATCAGCATGTGTCCAGCATTGTTGCCCCTGCACCCCCAGCCCTGCGGAGATGCCCCTGCTAAGATGCCTGAACCCCAAAGCCGGGGCTCAAGGGTGAGTCAAGGGCGTGGCCTAGCACCAAAGCACCTGTGTCCACTGGCCCCCCATCTCCAGGGTGTGAGGTGGGGTTGGTCTTCATGGGCCATTCAACCTCTCTGCTGAGTCTGTCAGCACATCGGTGCCAAGGCGGTGGTTGGTTTGGGATGTAAACACCAGCAATGTTGAGAGCTCCTTGTCCCATTATCAGCCCCTGACCCCCCAGCATGGAGCGCTTTTAGCATGTTGAGAATTTGCCCAACCAAGCTCCTCCATCTACACTGGGGCCAGCAGAGCCATCTAGCCCCTCCTGCACATGCCCCTCCAAAGCCCCCAGCTCAGCGCCATCACCTGGTAGAGTCTGAGGAGGTTCCCCCCCCCTGAGGACAGAAAGCCAGTCCCGGTGTGGTTCCTCAGGATGGACCTGTTCTTCCATTCTTTCAGGGGCGTCTTGTTGGTTACATGCCACACGGACAGGTCCTGGGATTGCAGATCGTAATAACCAGGGTTCTGAAAAGCAAGGACCCAGCTGAAACCTCTCAGCCACATCCCTGGTACTTACCCACTCCCTCTGCCCCCCATCACTGGGGCATCTGGGCACCTCACCACCTGTGGTATATGTATCCTGACACTCACCCCGCAGGGCAGAGAAGCACGATCACCATTGTACGGGGGAGAACTGAGGCACAGAGACTAGGTGACTTGCCCTAGGTCACACAGGGGGCCTGTGGCAGGGCAGGGAATGGAGCCCAGGGCTGCCAAGCCCTTCGCTAGCACCTTGACCACTGGACCATCCCTCCCATCTAACCCCCATGCCGGTGTCCCCCACCTCCCCATGTGCATTCAACCAGATTCTAACACACTCTCTCTCCCCAGCAGGGAGCTATTGGCCATGGAGAAGGGGACCCCACCTTGTAGTCGTCACTGGTGGAGCCCGCCGCGGAGCCAAAGGTGTAGTAATTGGCCCAGTTGCCCTCTCCCTCTGGGTAGTTAATGTTGCTCCGCTGCCGGCTGGACCAGCAATCTCCTGCGGTGCACTTGCCATAGACATTGTTCTCATGCACGCTGGCCACCAGGGTCCAGCCACCCCCCCTTGGTGGTCATGTCACAGAAGGTCTGGTAGGTCTCGCCATTCTCGGTGCGCAGGGCGTAAATCCCGTCTGCAGAGGTGGGAAGCGGGGAGCACCTGGTCAGCCAGAGCCAGGGAAAGGCCCTCTCGGAGCCAGACATTAAATGGGAAACACCCCCAGGTGAAGAGCTTCTAGTGCACTGCAACAGGACGCAAACCCATAGTCACTGGAGCAGGACGCGCCCCTGCATCTGGGAGCAGAGGGGCCCGATTCCCAGGGGCACTATAGTCCCCTTGGCAGCGGAGAGTGAGTGCAAATTACAGGGACTCCCAGAGCGTGACAAGGCCTGAGCCTTTCCACGCACAAGCTGTAGCACTTTCATGATACCGGTGTAGTTACAGCGCTACAACTCCTTAGTGTGGACACCATTTATACTGATTTAAAGGGGCTTTATACTGGGATAGCCATTCCCATATGGAAAGTGGAATACCCTATCCCTGTCTAAGGAATTACGCTTTCCCCCAGTATAATTATGTTCACACTGAGGCTGGACTAGTATCAATATGTCAGGAAAAACCCATCCCCCGACCCAACACAGTGACACCAGGACAGACGCCATGCGCAGACCAGGCCTAAGTGTAACTGAGAAACAGGCCGGGGACAATTTGTGCTAAGGAAAAGCCCCAGACCTTGTTTTGAGCCCCCTGCTGTGTGTCTCCCCACGCTGTGTCCCTCTTTTGGGCCTAAGCCTGCGGTGACTCGATCTGGGGGCTGCACGATGAGTGGAACTGAGCCAGGCAAAGAATCTACTGCGCACTGGCTACCCTCAGACTGTCAAAGGGGCTGAGCACCCGCCCTGGACTGGACGTCACCTGGTGCTGGAGGGGCTCAGCCTTGGGTTGCCAACCCTGCGGGATTGACCTGGAGTCTCCAGGAATTAAAGACTAAGTCACATGATAAAACTTCCAGGAATACATCCAACCAAAATTGGCAACCCTAGCTCAGCCCCAAGAGCAGGGCTTGCACCCTCTGACCTCCCTGTCGGAGTCCTGCACGCCGTTCCTTCAGCTGAGACTTACGCCAGGGTCCGTGGAGGAGGGTGGAGATTTTCAGAGGCATATGCTGGGCAATGGGAGTTGGGCGCCTCTGTGCCACTTGTGTCTCTGAAATTCTCTGCTGGGGGAGACCAGCCAGACACGAGGCAGCAGGATCCCCGACAAGGTTTTCTCCGCCGGCAGCTCCTGTGCATGGCGGAGGCCTAGCAGCAGGGCACTGGCAGAGAGCTGAGGTCTCATGTCGCTCCAGCAGCAGGGAATGTAAGGATAAAGCCTTTTCCAGTAATCACATTGTAAGGCCTTTGTTTGCAGACATATTAAGAGAGCAGCAGCCATGAGCTAAGAAGCAGGAAGTCACATCCTCACATTCCATCTAAATTATATTAAAACAACTTAATATCGGGCTGTTAATGGCACCCATTATCACCAGGTAAAGAAATAGATCTTATGATGGTTAAAGAAAACTTAGTTTGATAGCATCCTGTCTGGCAAGAAATCACTTATCAAGCGTTGTGGTTGTGAAATCCTCATTTCTTTATTGTTTTATCTTTATACACTTCTCTGTTGTTTTTCTGTATGATCTCTGTCAGGTTCTTTGATTGTTTCTGTCTGTTACATAATTAATTTTGCTAGGTGTAAATTAATTAAGGTGGTGGGATGATTAGGTTAGAGAATTGTTACAATATGTTAGGATTGATTAATCAAATTTTAGTAAAATGATTGGTTAAGGTACAGCTAAGTCAGATTCAGGTTTCACTATATAAACTGGGGTCCAAAAGGAAGTTCTTTGGGAACCAACTCCAGGACACAGCCCCAAGATCAGAGCGGCCAGACCTCAACACTCTGCCAATGACACCCTGAAGAAACTGTAGGCCCCCAGATGACCTGATCCTGACTGGCCAGCAGGGAAAAGTTCATCTGTCTCATTGGGAGTGGTGAGTACAGTATGTGTACCATGTGCAGTCTGTTTTGGTGATTGTTAGTGAATAGAGGTTAAGTAGGACATTACTGTGTAAGGCTCTTTCACTGGTAAAGGACCCAGTAAACCCACAAAAGATTAATTCCTGAGTCCACGGGGTATGGGTGTTTGCTTGGAGTTCACAAGGAAAGTGTGTTTACCCGGAGGAGTAGATCCCGGAGCCCACAGAGGGGTAAAGTTAGGTGCTCTTTGCCTGGAGCCCTAAGAACTGGAAAAGGGTAGGGGGTGCCTAAATTAACTGGGTTACGCCTTGAGCCCTAGGAACTAGGTAGAGGTGGGATGCCCTAGAGTGGTGAAGTGACAGAGAATTTTGTTTCAGAATAACAGCCGTGTTAGTCTGTATTCTCAAAAAGAAAAGGAGTACTTGTGGCACCTTAGAGACTAACCAATTTATGTGAGCATAAGCTTTCGTGAGCTACAGCTCACTTCATCGGATGCTGTAGCTCACGAAAGCTTATGCTTAGCACACAGCGCTCCCCCTAGTTTGCACCAGTCAAAGGGCCCCTGCTCATCATCAGTCCCAGCCCTGCTGGAATCAGCCCCTGGATGTATTCAGAATGAGCCAACCCACAGTGGCCACGGATGGGCAGGTGTCCCCGCTGCCAGCCCAGAGATGCCCGGGTGCATCTGAACCGACTTTACCCAGCTCTAGTCTTTACATTGGTCTGGAGCAGGCACCCAGCGGAAGCAAAGCAGCTTCTGAAGATCCAGGGACGCCCCCTCTGCACTCACCTCTAGCCCCAATCTGGGTGGCTTTAATTTGCTTGCAGCTGCGGGGCAGGCTCTGGTAGGTCTGGTTACTCTGGGGGCTCTGGCTGACATGCGTGTCCTCCCACGTTTCCAGCAGGTCATGGATGGCGAGCTTTAGCGCAGCAGCGCCCCCGCTCCCATCTGCATAGCAGGGTGAGGAGTTTCCATCTGTTACCATTTATGTGGCCAGGATGGCAGAGCCCTCAGTCCCCTCAGTGCGGAGATCCCCAGTCATGGGAAAGCCACTGGGGGAGTGACATTACATACAGGCACCACCACACATACACACAAGCACACAGACACACAATCAGTCACACACAACTGAACACATACAGCCCCCCCATCATACACAACACAGAAACACACACTGCCACACATACAACCATAGACAACCAGCCACAGAATCACATGCAGCCAGAGAGAAACACAAACTCAGTCATACACAAACATGCAAAACCTCCCCCTACACACAATCACACACACACACACACACACACACCTGTCTATATATAAAGTAGAACTGATGCTTTTAGTAAGAGGTACATCTAAGAACTATTTTACATCCCTGAATCAGTAGCAGAAGATCTTTATAAGTTTGAAAATTACGAATAGGGGCTAGGTTGTAGAACTGGCTTGAGTGGGAGCACCTAGGCACTACCGTAATACACCTAATAGATAATATACAGCGCCTAACACCATGGGGTCCTGGTCCAGAACTGGGGCACCTAGGCGCTATCACAGTAATAATACCCTTGGCACCCATCTTTGAAAACCTTGGCCCTGGAACATGGACAGAAGAAAATGGTTGCAGCTAATTCAGGGTGAGTTCTGGTTGGCAGGAGGCTGCCTTAGGGTTTGGGAGAATTATTTCCAGGAAGGGAAAGGAAAAAAAGCCACTTACCGCAAGGGCGGCCCCTGGTCACTTGGATGAGGAGCAGCAGGAGAGCGAGTTGTTTCATTGGTGATTTTGCAGCAGGGAAAACAGTAGATCAGCTGGTTAATAGCCAGGCTGGAGGGTGGGAGGGCTCTACCCCATATCTTCCTGATCCCAGGGCTGCGCTGACTCTCTGCATAACCTGCCTATGACACTAACACCCCAAAGGAAAGTTTGAGACCCTGCAGCCCTTGAGTTCAATGGGAGTTTGCTGGAGTGGGGATGCCTTGCTGTGACATCCTTAGAGCAGTTTCCTTCTTCAGAGATGGCTCAGTGACAGGCTTATGGGGTGGGAAGCTGAGGTGATCCAGGCTGGGAAGGGAGCACCGGGGACCATGGTGCTGTACGGGGCACTGGGAGGAATCCAAGTAGCATCATGTGCACAGAGCAAGCCCTCCCCCGGCACTCCCTCTGCTAACTAGGGTGACCAGATGCCCCAAAAATCAGGACTGTCCCTATAAAATTGGGACTTTTTCTTATATAGGCACCTATTACCCCCACCCCCTGTCCTGATTTTTCACACTTGCTATCTTGTCACCCTAACTGAGCCTCGCATCACCCCTGTAGGGTGGACAGGTCTCATTATACCCATTTTGCAGGTGGGGAAACTGAGGCAGAGAGGGCCTGACTTGAAGTCAATGGAATGCCTCACGATGGAATGGCTTCAGTCAGCGCTGGGATCAGGTCCAGAGAAGGGAAGCGAGAGGATCAGAACCCAAGTCCCAGCTCAGACTTTTTTCTAGGAGTCTCTCTCCTTGCTTTGCAGAAGAACTGACTCATGCCATGGGATCTGCCTGCACACTGCATGGCCACACCATCACGAGCCCAGCCAAAGGGCCCTGCCGCACAGCTACCCAGTACTAAAGGCAGGCGGAGTGGGGCTTGTGTTTAAGGCTCTGATTCAGGAGAGCTGGGTTCAATTCCCCCTCAGTCACTGACTCCTCGGGCAGGTGATGTGCTCTCTCTGGGCTCAACTCCCCACCTGTAAAATAGGGGTGATAACTGTTCCTACTTTACCAGGTGCTCTGAGGATAAGTCCATTGAGGCTCATGTGTACTATGGTGCTGGGCAGCCAGATGGGCTGATGCTGTGTAATAATAATGCCTAGTTCTGTTCATGAGTACATCTCAAAGCACTTTACAAAGCAGCTCAGTAGCATTAGCCTCATTTTACAGATATAGAGAAACCAACAAGGTCTTGGGCTTTCTAAAGCTACTATTTGCCAGGTTAACATATATATACACAATTTCCACATTAACTCACAATGTAACACACTGAAGAGAGGGTCAGGACTCACCTGGTCCGTGGTTCCAATGTCTGAGGTTTTCAGATGCAGATTTCAGTATCAGAAACTTCTTCACACAGAGAGACAGAGCTATTCCTCTGAGGCACCAACCCCTCTGCCTTAAATAAAGCACCAATAGCGAAAGTGACCTTTTAAAAGCAAACACAACTAACAAACACCAGCATTATCTGTACACGTGGGGGTTGGGGAGAAGGTTTCAAGGGAACAGCTAGACCAAGTCAAATCTAGTTCGTCTTTCATCTTCACGCCCCAGTCCAGCCAGGGAACTGCATGTTTACACACGAGCACGTGGCAGGCCTGGCCTTATCAACTGACTATTTGCATGCTGCTGCTGAATATTGGTTCAGGCGGTGGAGATGAATTGTCCCAATGAAGCCACAAAGGATGTCGGAGCTCTCTAGATCTTTCACCGCTATAGAATCATAGAATATCAGGGTTGGAAGGGACCTCAGGAGGTCATCTAGTCCAACCCCTGCTCAAAGCAGGACCAATCCCCAATTTTTGCCCCAGATCCCAAACGGCCCCCTCAAGGATTGAACTCACAACCTTGGGTTTAGCAGGCCAATGCTCAAACCACTGAGCTATCCCTCCCCCCATATAATAAAGAAGCAGATTAAATCAGGAACTTTGTTATTTCATTGAAACAGCACCTCAGCCCATGGAATTCAGAAATAACTCCAGCCACTAAAAACAATCAAGGGGTCAGAACAATTCATTTAATTTTTTTCCTGTCTCTCAAGAATGGTTCGCTCTTGCAGAGCATTTTTTATCCACAGATCTCCTTGTGCTTTCCAAAAGGGATCAACATTGTTATCTCAATTTACCAGAAAAAAAAAGATGCACCAAGAAGGGAAGAAACTTTCCTGAGTCTCCAGCAGAGCTGGGAATAACCCAGCTCTCCTGTTTCCCACTCCCCACTGGATCGCACAGCCTCCTCTTTGCAGCACAATACCCTTTCTGCTTTAGTCCTCCAGCTACTCACCAACATCCCTTAGTTCAGTGTTTCTCAATGCGTGGGGTGCATCAGTGCCCCACTGTGACAGAATATACCCTTGTGTTCACACTCTACATGGTACTGTAACAATTTTGTACATGGCATGTCTTGAACAATTTGAAAACTCATAATTTGCTAGTCAGCATCGTCCTGATAAAATATGCGTGGCAACACTGTATATGAAGTTATAAGATTCCCCTGTTGTGACGCTCTGTACCTTGGGGGAACACCCAGCGCCCCCATGTTCATCCTCGTAAAATGATTGTGTGGTATCCAATGCAAAGTTTGTCATGTCGGGTGTCTTCGGAGGGCTCATGATGCACTGAGCATTGTTGTTACAGTAATGTTATAGTAAGGTTATAGGTTATAATTTCATGTATATAGTTATGAGGCTGAAAATTTATCCTCATGGCTTAAAATAAGCCCAGGCAAAAACTCTCCAAGAGCTGAGAGGCAGTATGGGATAAACTCAGCCCATCCTCACAGGAACAAAGGACACTGGCCTAGGCAGCAACAAAAGAATCTGTTAGACTCTCGAGGAAGTCACCCCCTTCCTTTGGGCAGTTTGGAACTGCGATGAGGTAATGCTCACCTGACTCTGAAGTGGGGGGGGGGGCAAAGCCAAAAGGAAAGAAAGAACATGATAAAAAGGAGAGACATTTGCCATGCTCTCTCTCTTTCTTCCACTTACATCTACAGACAACACACCAAGCGACTGAAGTGCTGATCAAAGGGGAGAGCCTGGATGAAGAGCATGGCTGAGAAGCATGTAAGTTTGTAAGATCAGCTTAGAATGCGTTTTGCTTTTATTTCATCTGACCAAATCTGACTTGTTGTGCTTTGACTTATAATCACTTAAAATCTCTCTTTCTAGTTAATAAATCTGTTTGTTTATTCTACCTAAAGCAGTGAGTTTGGTTTGAGGTGTGTCAGAGACTCCCCTTGGGATAACAAGCTGGTACATATCAATTTCTTTGTTAAATTGACGAACTCATGTAAGCTTGCAGCATCCAGTGGGCATAACTGGACACTGCAGGATGAAGGTTCTAAGGGTTGTGTCTGGACCGGAGATATTGGCTAGTGTCATTTAGTTGCACAATCCAAGGAGCAGCTTACATGCCAGAGGCTGTGCGTGAACAGCCCAGGAGTGGGGGTTCTCACAGTAGAACAGGGTAAGGCTGGCTCCAGAGTGAAGGATTGGAGTGACCTAGCAGATCACTAGTCCAGATAACACCAGAGGGGAACGTCACACCTGTATGATATTATTAACCTGTTTTCAAAACCCCACACCCCTGCTCAAGCAGAAGTAGGCAAAACAAAGGACTGTGTGTTCTGCTTAATTGCATTTAAGCAGTAAACAGAGTAATCAAACAGGAAGGGAAAACAAAGTAAGATCAAACAAGTGAAAAAGGCAGCCAGGACCATCCTTGTGCTTAGACTGTCTCCTAGTGCGCAGCTGGAACAGGAGGGGGACTGAAACTATAACAAGGATGGACAAACACCGCCAAGGAACCCTGCCTCCCCCTTTCTCTGGCTAATACATTCACTGTACCTGAAGAGAAAAAGGAAACAAGTGTTGGACTCTGGTGGAGGATTCCTGACCTGAGAGTTTGGTAACACTGCTGAAAACATGTGGTGAGACGCTTTGCTCACTCTGAAATAGTTTGTTAAGTTAGGCATTAGTCAGCAATTTCTTTATTTTTCGTGTAACCATTTCTGACTTTTATACCTCATTACTAGTCACCTCACCTTTGTCCGGCTTGTCCTCTTCCATCCCTCCACGAACGAAAGTCAACATTACACCATTCCGCTTTGTTGCGAGCACGTTCTTTACATTTCTGGCCAAAGAGTTTTGTCATGGGATCGGCCCCACACATTTTCAGTCTTCCCAGCGGTCGCATGTGGTCTCTGGGAATCCAGTCACTGATGCGGGTTGTCCACCTATTGCCTTGCCTGCGGACTACATGACCCACCCATCTCCACTTTGCATTGTACGTCGCCTGCACTACATCGGTCACCTCTGTATGTCTTCTGATCTCCTCGTTCGGTATGTGATCACTGAGCATTACACATTCGCTGTCATGGGTTTGGGCTTTTTGGGGTGTCACCTGATGTGCTGGGGTGCCACTGAGTCAGCCTATTCAGCCAGCGTGGATCCCCTTTACTTGGCCTTGCTGGGTTAGGCTCAGAAACCTCTTCCAGCCAAGCACACAGGCAGGGCCACACCCAGCTGCACAGAGAGACAGAGATCCGCTCTGGAAGGATTCAGCCTTAGGGGCTTGCCCCAACACCCTGGTGCCCACTCCCTTTAAGGGATACAAAAACCCCAAAGGTTTTATGAAATTCGCCCCCTCCCTCAATGTGGAGGGAGATATGCACAACTTCTCCCCCCCCCCCCAGTTAGAAATTACATAAACTGGGTTATATGACAAACAAGCAATACATTTATGAACTACAAAAGGTGAATTTTAAGTGAATATAAGAGATAGTGCAAAGCAGATTACTGACCAAATAAAGCAAAATACACCAGCTAAACTCAATATACTTAAGAAACAGGTTACAAAATGTAAATTCTCACCCTAAATGTTATTTTAGGCAAGTTGCAAAGTTTCTGTGGTTCAGAGTTCCAGTTATATTCCTTTTCAGACTGGACCCCTGTCTCAGTCTGGACTCCCCCCTTGCCCTCCCTGCAGTCTTTGTTCTTGGGCAGACAGTCCATGGAGAGGAGAAGTCCCGTTTGCCTTACTCCCCACCCTTAAATAGGATTTACGTAAGGTGGGAATCCTTTGTTTCCCAAACTTGACTCCCACTTTCCCTTACGGTGGAAAGTTACAAGAAGTCCCAGGTAATGTTTAGTATCAGGTGGCAAGACCACCTGACTCTGTAGTATCACGGCATCCATGAGTCAGTGGCAGTATGGAGCATGCCCAGGAAGGCCAAGCTTTTTCACAGTCCATTGTCCTCGTTGATGGGCCATCCGGTCTGTCTGGCTTTTCCATTGTTGTACCTGAAGTGTTAGCAGTGGGTGTCACCCAAAGTAGCATAGCTGAAATACAGATACATAGTCAGTATTCCTAACTTCAGATACAGAAATGATACAGGCATACAAATTGGATAAATCACATTCAGTAAATTAGAACCTTTCCAATGATCTCTTACAAGACCTATCTTGCATAAAGTACATCTCAGTTATGTCATATTCATATCATAAGCATCTTTTCATATGGAGTGAAACATCACATTCTCCTTTCCATTGGTCTCTGGGTGACAGCAAATTTTTCTTCCTCAGCTTTCGTTGTTGACCAGCTTTCCGCTCCATATAACATTGCTGGCAGAACAGTGGAGTTAAATAGTTCTTTCCTTTCTTCATGGGCAGTTCATCATCCGTTAGAGACGTCTTTATTTTATTGAAACTTGCCCACCTGCCTTTTTCCTCCTACTGCATTCCCTTTCAAATAGGTTGTCGCTGTTCAGCTGCTGGCCCAGGTAAATATATTTGTCGACCTCCTTGATTATTTTCCCATTTACAGTGATGATTCCTTCTGCACAATGCTCCTTCCACATCCACTTAGTCTTTGACGTGTTCACTTCCAACCCGATATCATGCGAAAGTGTTTGCAGTTGCTGCAATTTGTTCTCCAGTTCTACTGTGTCCTTTGCCAATATTACACAGTCGTCAGTGAAGAAAAAGATGTGTTAACTGTTCTCCATCAATTCGGATTCCTTCTTCCCAGTTCAATTTCTTGAACAGCAACTCCAGTACTGCTGCAAACAGATTCGGAGAAATTGTGTTGCCTTGTCTGAGTCCTCTACATATAGTAATAATGCAGGGGGCATAGAATAATGTTATCTCTCTGAGCAGTTTGCGGTTAATTTCTTCCAGCATGTTGACGTACCTTGGGTCAGTCCCAGTTTTGTTGAGCACATTGAGTACAGCATTAATCTCCACCTAGTCTAATGCCTTTTTGTAGTCGACGAATGCAATACACAACGGTACTTTGTATTCCTTGCATTTTTCGATTGCTGCTGAATTGAGTGGATGTGATCAATTGTCGAATACCCTGAGTGGAAACCAGCTTGTTCTCTGCTTTCTTGCATTTCAAGATCCTTCTTAATCCGATTGAGTATGATGCGGGTGAAAACCGTATACACTTGTGAGAGGAGTGTAATCAGACGGTAGTTGCTCAATTCTTTAAGATCACCTTTCTTCATCAATAGTATTGTTTTCGATTTCTTCCATGCATCTGGAACACACTTGCTATTGATGTAGATGGTGAACTGTTGCGCCAATGCTTTGGAGAGAGTATCTTTCCCTGTTTTGAGATATTCTAGCCAAATATCGTCTACTCTCGGGCTCTTCCCTCTCTTTATGTTATGAGCTGCATATTCGATTTCTTCCCACATAATGTCTGGAACTTCTTCTGTAACCTGCTGCCTTGATGGTGTACACTGGACATTGACATGCAAGGAGTAGAGATCGTAGAATTTTGTACATATTTCGTTCATCTTGCTCCTTTCCAATGTCCTTTCACCATTTTCGCAATAATCTGTTTCAGCCTAACATCTCTTTCTACCTTCTTCAGACTCTCGTTCTTTTTGGCCACCTCTCTCAATTTCTTCTTTCTAAAGTCTTCGTAGTCTTCTTTGATCTTCACACAAATTTCTTTGCACAGTGTTCTGTAGTCTTCACCCTTTTTTCCTTCTAATTTCATGCATGCCCTCTTTGCCATTAGATTCAGTTTCCTTGCTGATCCTCTGCTTGCGTCCCAGCATTTTCAATGCCTTTGCCTTCTTAGCTGCTGAGATTATCTGCAAGATAAACTCTTCATAATCCTCATCAATGTCCTTGTTGACCTTATATTTGAGGTGCATTTCACTCAGTTCCTGTGCAAAAAGTGCCAATTTTGCTTCAGTTCCTGGCTTCTCTTGGCTCAGTCTTTGTAGGCATTGTCAACGCATAGTTTTGAGTGCAACGTATGATGATCTGAGCCTGTGCAAATGATTCATTCTCCTATTGTCTCTACATCATTGAAGATTCTTCTGGCATCCATCAATACATAATCAACCTGATTCAGTGTGACTCCATCCGGACTTTCCTATGTCCACTGCTGACGTTGTTCTTTTTAAAATATCGTGTTCATTATGTGGAGATGGTCTGCCTCTGCAAATGCAACCAGACATGCTCTGTGATCATTTCTTATACCTTTACTGAATTTTCCCACATACTTTTCATTCTCACTCTCCTTTTCACCTACTATTGCAGTAAAGTCCCCTTGGATGATTGTGTAGGTGGCTCTGCATTGCCTCCTCCAGCTCTTCATAGAAATATTCTATTTCTTCGTCTTCTGCTTGTTGCATGGGAGCATACACCTGAATAATTTTAATCATTCTCCTTTGTTTTATCTGAAGCATGAGAACTGCTGTGCAGGATGATACGATGTTGCAGCTGACTATCCTTGAACTGTTTCTTTCCTGACAATGAATCAACACCTCCAGTCCTTACTCTGTTGTTGAATGATATTCCTAGGAATACTTGCTCTCTGCTATTCTATTGTGCAACGAGGTCTTTTGTTCTTCTTGTTTGGCATATCCTGATGACATCAGTTTTTATTGATTTTGTGAATTCAATGTAAGTATCAATGTACAGATCAGATGATAGTGTTCTTGTGTTGTGACTTGCAACAAATAGTTGGACTATTCTTTTACTCATTTTCCATTTTTCATCCTGTGCTACCCTGGGTTGTGAGCGTTGGTGAGACCGATGCATGAGTCTGTGCTCAGTTTCCTGGTTTATTCTGCTTTGTGTGGCTTATTTGGCAGGAGAATTTTGCAGCAGTGCATTCGGGGTGCCAGCCATTGTGCCTTATAGCTGCGGTACCCCCTCCACTTTGGCCGGGTTGCCCTAGAGTAATAGAGGTATGGTCGGACTCCCTACTACTCTGGATGCTAGCTCATTACTTGTACTCACTTAAAATCCACCTCTTTGTAGTTAATAAACTTGTTTTACTGTTTTATCTGATCGAATTGTGTTTAAATTGAAATGTCTGAATACCTATTTCAAATGATAAGCTAGCATATTATACCCTTTAAGGAATAATGGACTTAAAATATTTTGCACTTTCCAGGAGAGGGCTGGGTAGTACAGGACATCCATTGGCTTGCTGTTGCCAAGAAGGCCAATGGCATTTTGGGGTGTATAAGTAGGGGCATTGCCAGCAGATTGAGGGACGTGATTGTTCCCCTCTATTCGACATTGGTGAGGCCTCATCTGGAGTACTGTGTCCAGTTTTGGGCCCCACACTACAAGAAGGATGTGGAGAAATTGGAGGGAGTCCAGCGAAGGGCAACAAAAATGATTAGGGGTCTGGAACAGATGACTTATGAGGAGAGGCTGAGGGAACTGGGATTGTTAAGTCTACAGAAGAGAAGAATGAGGGGGGATTTGATAGCTGCTTTTAACTACCTGAAAGGTGGATCCAAAGAGCATGGATCTAGACTATTCTCAGTGATAGCAGATGACAGGACAAGGAGTAATGGTCTCAAGTTGCAGTGGGGGAGATTTAGGTTGGATATTAGGAAAAACTTTTTCACTAGGAGGGTGGTGAAACACTGGAATGCGTTACCTAGGGAGGTGGTGGAATCCCCTTTATTAGAAGTTTTTAAAGTCAGGCTTGACAAAGCCCTGGCTGGGATGATTTAGTTGGGGATTGGTCCTGCTCTGGGCAGGGGGTTGGACTAGATGACGTCCAGAGGTCCCTTCCAACTCTGATATTCTATGATTCTATGATTCATTTCTGGGAAGAAATCGGGGAGTGTGTTGGGGTCACTCTGCAGTATAACTAAGGCTGGTGAGAGCCAGAGTGTAACCCGAGTGTGGCTGGTAGGCTGCAGTTGCAGAACTTTCTTCCCTTCTTGATGCGTTGTTTTTTTTTTTTTTCCTGTAAATTGGGATGACAACACTGATCCCTTTTGGGAAGTGCGGGGAGATCTGCGGATAAGACGTGCTGTGCAAGAGCGAACTGGTTCTTATTGAAAGACAGAAAAAGTTGACACTCAGGGCATGGCTTGCATGCTGGAAGGCTGTTTGTGAGCAGCCCAGGTGGGAGCTACTTCAGCAAGGCATTAGAAGAGGCACCGAGAGTTTCAGGGCAGGGGTGACACAGCTACTCATTAGTCTAGATTGTACCCTGGTATTTCACACCCACCTAGGGATCTTGGAGGCTGGGGGTGCAGAGAACCCTCATAATTGTTCTGCAGTGTCTCAGTTTGTATTTGAATAAACAGCTTCCTGCTGTTCCAACTGTGCAGAAAACCTAGACAATGTGACCCAAGTTTACCCAGTGTGGGGACATCTGCTTGGGTCTGCAGAGAGCCTGAAACAGTAACTGAGGGAGGAACTGCCCCATGCATTTCAATGGGTGCTAATTCCGAGCATACCAATCTTTGTGACTATTTCATCAAAGTGTGTGAGGAAGCAGGGGAGGGGGTCAGGGCATGAAGAATTACAGGATCATTTACTAAAGTGAGGGGCATGTCCAAAGGGCTGGGGCAGAAGGGGTAAGGGTAATGTATGAATGCACAGTATATGGCGCAGGGGATGGGAGAGGAGCAGGAGTGTTCTCGTTTTCTGAAATGGAAGCTCAGCTGCCAAATATTTGCAGCTTCACGAACCCCAGTCACTCAAGACTCTCGCATCAGACCTTTGAAAAGAAAAATCATGAGACTGGCTGAAAAACCATGAGATTTGTTTGAACAGGCGACATGGGAATCTCTCTATAGGCCTGCTGGTTTCTGAGCCTTTAGGGCACGCACAGGCCGCAGTAGAAGGTTTTCTCTGCAACTGTGAAGGCTGGAGACTGGAGCTGGTGGGGATTTCCCACTGGGATGACATTCAGACCAAACAGTCACTTTCCGCAAAACCAACTTCTTCCATGAGAAATTTTCATCAGAAAATTGTTCCCTGCTTCGGACTCCCTGCTTCTCAGCAGCCTGCCTGGCTCCCCACCTCTGGGGCAGCCCACCTGGCTGGCTGCTCCATTACAGGAGACCCCAGGCCTTCCACATTCCCAGATCCTCAGTAGCCTGGAAGCCCTAGGAATTCCAGCTCCCAGGCTCCTGCCTTGCAGGCTGCTGGGACACATGGTGGCTGTGACCAGGCCCAGTGGTTAGAGAGGACAGAGGCATTAGAAACTGGAGCCCAGGGTCATAGGCAGAGGCCAAACATCAGAGCAAGGGTCAGGACCAGGTTACCTGGAGCAAAGGAAAGCAGGATTAAGGCTAGGAACAAGCAGGGGCAGGAGCTATCACAGCTGTGGGTGAGTGCACTGAGCAGCTGCTGAACAGCTGCTGCTGGGTTTAAGAGCCAGTCTGCGGACTCTTCCCAGCAATCAATCAGGCAGCCTACTACAGGCCAGCTGCACTTGTTAGGTTGCCCAGAGGCAGACTCAGCTCCAGGCCCACATTCCTGATGCCAGGACGCCTTGGAAGCTTCGGAAACAATATGAAAGAATCAGAACAAAATGTCATTTTGACTTTTTCTGAACAAAATTTCGGAATTCCTGTTCCACAGGAAATTTTAGTTTCAATTGTTTTGGTTACATTTTGGGATTAATTTTTGTGGTGTGAATTTTCAGAATTTCCTGCAGGATAGTGCTGACTGGAAACTGGAATCCCTATCTATTTTTAATGAGAGCTGAGATTCGCACCTAATGAGCTGACTCGGGGAGCTGGAGCTTTATGAAGAATGACAAAAATGCCATGAGGCCCATGCTAAAATCGTTAGAGCTGGCAACACTGAATTTGGGAAACATTGACTTGGTCCTTAGGATCTGCAGCAATAATCTGCCATGCATTACATCTCGGCTGTCTACAGGCCTAGCGCTCACCGGGGATAAAGCAGCCTAGAGATGAAAAATCTAATGTTATTTCTATGGGAATTCGAATGAGACAATTTCATCTGAAATTTGTCACAAGAATTTTCTATTTTTGATGGAAAAAACATTGAAACAAAAAATGGTTTTGTTTTATTTTTAATGTTTTCATTACCTCTCCCCTCCACCACCACCCCCCGCACACATACCAAATGGCATCAAAAATCAACTAAGGGACTTCTCTGTTCCTAATCTATTGCCCATCCAGCTGAATGGGGTCAAAATAAGATCCCTAAACTACAACTTCCACAATGCACCCTGGCACCATTGGCAGCTGATGTTCAATATTGAACTGACTCCAAATGAATCCCCGCGATTCAGTTCAACAAACAGAGATGAATCATTTTGATCTGGGAACGTTGAAACATTTATTTTTCCTGGAAAATGTCAATATTTTGATTTTTCAGGACAAAAAGGTTGAAAGATCGGAATTTCCCATGGGATATGAAATTCTGATTTTCACGAAGCGCTAGCTCTAACTGTGATGTGGCAATTTTCTGTACTGTCTTTGGGAGATCTTATTTTGTGTATCATTGCAGGCCACAGACTGTGTTTAGTTCTGTGGGGGAGGGTGACCACAGCTCCTCCAGGAACTAAGAAAAGTAGGGGGGAGGTGATGGGGTGCCTGCCCCACACTGGGCTCTAAGGGGTTAATAGAGCCCTAGGGACACTGTGCAGGAGGCAGCCAATCAGAGAAGGGCTGAAGGGAGGAGCCAAGCAGGCCCATATAAAAAGGGAGCTGCAGGGTAGAGGAAGGCAGTTCTCTGCTGGGTGCCCAGGAAGGAAGAACTGTGTCTCTGGAAGGCTGAGAGAACTGCCAGCACCCTGGACAGAGCAGTGCCACTAGCAGGGATTGGGGGAGCGACAGATAGCTCCTGGCTGGCTGCTGGGGTTTGCAGGCTGCAGTCCTGAGGCAAGGGCAAGGAGGATACTGGGGCCACGAGGAAGTGGCCAGACAATTCGCTGCAGTAGCCACTAGGGGAAGTGGCTGACCAGCGGACTCCCGGAAGAGGGAGCACAGTGCGTGGCACAACCGGAGGGCTGTGTCACTGAAGAGGACACTGTGGTCCTTGGAGAGACCTGGGTCCTAGAGCAGGAGTGATGGCAGCAAGGCACCACCCAAAGATTGTGCACTAACATGCAGAGCTAATTCCCAAGACAACCAGCAGGAAGCTCCAGAGTGATGAGTGAACCCCGTTACAGGGCGTGATTAGGCAAATTCATTCAGATTAACGCCTCTAGAGAGGTACCATCACCTGGGGAGGCTCCAGATACTAGTTCAAACTGGATTCTCCAGAGACCAACAGACAAAGAAAGGACTGGTGGATAAATAATCTGAGTTTCAACTGGCTCAGGACCTTCTTTCTGATCCAGCAAACAGACAAGACCTTCTGTCCAAGAGGGGCCCCAATCCTTCCTGCAAAGGGTTGAAAGGACTTTTGCCTACTGATGTCCCATAAGCCTGACAGGTGGCTGGAAATTTTTCTGCACGCTGTCCTGAAGTTTACAAACCCCAGACAGGACACAGGCAGAAGAGAGCCTTCCCTGTTCCCAGGCAACCAGGCTGACCACACCCCAGTACCGCTGCCAGAACTGCCACTCATGGAGACAAACCCACAGCTGGGCCCCATAAGGAAAACAAGCCCAGCTATGAAAGAACAGAAAAGTCTGCAGTGATGAAGAGGAAACAGCCGCAGGCCTAGCTGACTCCAGGGAACTGATAGGGGGACACAAGAAGACTGCAGGCCCTGGAGCTTAATGGCTGATTGGTTCATTTCATGTTAAAATGATGGACTGAGCCCATTGAAGTTGAATAGAGGAAAGCTGGTTTAATGAAAATTGGGCCACAGAAATGGGGTGTACACACAACAACTGACACATACATATAGGAACTTGTGTTGGTTTGATACGTCTTTCTCTGCAATGCTTTCATCTTACCAATAAATGTACTTGCTTGTAAAGAGCAATCTGATAACATGTGACTGCTGGCAATTACAGTTGTTCATAGCCCTCGAAGAGAAAACAAAGCAAAGACGCTGGCCTGGTTAGGCAGTCTGGCATGCTGGGGATATCACAGTGTAAGCAGGGAATGGAGCAGCCTGGAAATACCCTGGTCAGGACAGAGAGAGATGCAGGTCTCTGACCAAGAGAGGTGGTGGCTGAGGATGCAGAATGCTAGAGCAGTTGCCCTCGAGGGGCCATCGAGGGAGAATCCAGGTGCAGTTGCCCTGAAATGTGACAATAACCTTCTCTGTAATTGTTGAGAAAGCAAATGAAGAGGAGTTGTCAAACTGAGTCTGCAAAGCGATTTCACAGGAGAAAATTCATGGCTAGCAGTTTTGCTGAGTACATGCTTTGGGAATGTGCGTAGACAGTACAACCCTGATTGACCTGCCCCAGCCTCTGGTAGGCTTACACAACGTAAGGCATTCGTACTGCCTCCCATCACCATTATTAATGATTTGTATTATGCTATCACCTAGGAGCTTCAGTCATAGAGCAGGACCCCACTGTGCTAGGGGCTGTACAAACAAAGAACAAATACTAGTCCCTGCCCTGTAGCACCTTCCATGGCAAACAGATGACTTATGAGGGAAGATTGAAAAAATTGGGTTTGTTTAGTCTGGAAAAGAGAAGATTGAGAGGGGACATAACAGTTTTCAAGCACGTAAAAGGTTGTTACAAGGAGGAGGGGAAAAGGTTGTTTTTCTTAATCTCTGAGGCTGGGACAAGAGGCAATGGGCTTAAATTGCAGCAAGAGAGGTTTAGGTTGGACATTAGGAAAAAATTCTTAACTGTCAGGGTGATTAAGCACTGGAATAAATTGCCTAGGTAGGTTGTTTCAAAATCTCAGAATTTCCCCACAGGAGGGAAAGTCCATTTCTCGACCAACTCTGATCCCAAGTGAATGTCTGGGGTTAAACTCATACAGATCCTCCCAGGGTGGCTGGGCCAAAGCCCTAGGCAGGAACTAACTAAGGGGACTTTCATTGCATGGTACGTATTAACAACACGGACGTTCCTCTGACGATCTTAAAACACATTAGAGAGCTGGGTAAATATGAAAATTATCCCCATTTCTCCTAAAGAGTTAAACAGGGCACAAAGAGATGGAGTGACTCTCCTACATGAGGAAGTGGTAGAGTGGGGAAGGAAGCAAACCCAGGAGTCCTGAATCCCACTTTCTTGCACTAATCACTAACCCTCACTGCCTCCCAGGGCTGAGACTAGAACCCCAGAGTCCTGATCATCAATCTATCTACCCTAACCCTTAGACCACACTCCTACCTCTACACTGTAGACTGGACTCTGCTTCGATACTGTTCATTACAGCAATATGAAAGCTAAGGACATATTTAAGTTTTGCTAATTAATTGTGGGGTCACAGAACTTTACTTCATTTTTATGATGACACTCTCCCGTCCCCAAAAGAAAGGACTGCCTTGATTCTGACATACTGTACTCTGGCTTTACTGCCATTTCAGAGTGGTTACTCCTCATTTACACTGGAGTTACTCCTGGTTTACAATGCCTGACCAGATCCTCACTTCTTGTTATTTTCTATGCTAGTAATCACTAGCTCTTACATCAGTAGATCTCAAAAAGTTCCTTACAAAGGAGGTCAGCATCATTATTTCCATTCTACAGGTTGGGAAACTGAGACACTGGGAGGGGAAGTGACTTGCCCATGGTCACGCCGCAGCAGAGCTAGGAATAAAACTCTAGTTTTCAGTCCACTAGGCCACACAGCCCAGTGACTTCAGTAGAGCTTTCCCCCAATTTGCCCCAGCTGAGGTTCTGGCCCAGAATATTTACAGCTTCTGGTTTACAACAGAGTTACACCCCGTTTACAATGGAGTAGTTACAGTAAAATCACATCCAGTTTACAATAAACCATTTAGTTATAATGGGGTTACCCCAGGTTATAACAATATACTGTATGTACAAGAGTTACTCCTGGTTCATACCAGCATTACTCCTGGTATACAGTAGATTTACCCTTGGTTTGCAACAGAGTATTGACATCTGTGTTACTCTTGGTTTACAGTCGTGTATTTACAACAGAGTTATGACTAGTTTACAATGAATTATCTATTTATAATGGAATTACCCACAGTTTATGATGACACATTTAAGACTGACTTACTTTTGGTTTACAGTGAAGTATTTACAACAGAGTTACTCCTGGTATACCACACACACACACACCCTTGATTTGCACCAGTGTCAGTGACAGCAGAATCAGCTCTGATATTTGACATTTAAATAGCAAAGTAACAAATGCAGCAGAAACTTTAGAAATTCAATCATGGATTTTATATCCAGCTCAGGAATGAAATTCTGACATCAGGTAGGAAGCTCAGGGGATTTCCAGGAGATGCCAGGATCCTGTCTGCACCCGGCATGAGATTTTGATCATAGAATGTGTTTCAATCTCTCTCTCCTCCTCCTTTCTGGCTCACTTCTTAGCATCCAAGTTGAAGGCTTTAATAAGCACCCTCTGGGCATCAGCAGCCACCGCATTCACAAAGCTCCTCAGCATCTTGTATGTGGTGGCAAAAGACAGTGCTCCGGATGCAAGCGAGCCCAGCAGCGGGACAGAGCTCAGCACCTCTTTGGCTAGCTTAGGTGCCTCACTGCCTGCCTGTAGCAACAACTGCACCACCAGGATGTTGGAGATCTCCTTGGCCAACGGAGACTTGATCACGGCCTTCATCTGCTCTACCGGCTGCCCCATTTGTGCTGCCAGCTTCTCCAGAGAGTCATCGTCCAGGCCAAAGCCCTTGCAGTAACCTTGCAAGGTCCTGGCCAGGACATCCACATTGCAGGAGATCAGGAGCCCTGGGATGGGCGTGGCATGGATACCGCAGGCCACGGTGGAGACCAGCCACATGTGTTCCAACATTGCTGCCTTTTTCTTCTCCAGGATGTGCAGGGAGATGTTGGGCAGGGCCATCAGGAAGGCATGCCGCTTGTGGTAGCTCAGCTCCCTCTCCAGCGTCTCCCCCAGGAGATGGAAGTCGTATTTGCTGAGATCAAAGGCCGAGAGGAGGAAGACCTGGGGCGAGCGGATGCCTTGGGCCTGCAGACCCTCCAGGCAGTTCTGCCGGATCTCCTGCAGCACCCCCACCTCGCTGTAGCTGGATGGCCGGCGCCTGAGGGAGGAATCCAGGTCCACGTCCACCTTAGAGCGGACGAAGTAGAAGCTCTTGTCCATGGCCTGGATGTGGCGGGCCAGAGCAGCATGGTTGGCGGTGAAGCAGCGCGAGGCGATGATAAAGAAGATGTCGTAGCGTGAGAAGCCGACCTGCTCCAGGTAGCTGTCAGGGTGGAAATCGGGTGTGCCAATCCCTGGCAGGTCCCAGATAGTCACGTTGGGGTACTGGGGATGCTGGTATGGAGTCGGCTCCCTGGTGGTCTCCACCACACCGGTGCGGGCAGCACCTACATCCTCATCACCCAGGCCCCGCAGGGCATTGACAAAGGATGACTTCCCAGCACCAGTCTCGCCCGTGATGCCCACATCCAGCTGGATGCTCTCCAGCGACTCCAGCATCTCCTGCAGCCTGGAGGCCACTCCAGTGAGGTTCCCCTCCTCAAAGGCAGCTTTCAGGGCCTCCAGCTCCTCCCTCGACAGCTTGATGATGCCCTCACTGCTCTGTGAGGCCATGTCAGCTCCGGCAAGCTGCTGCAGCCCCTGCCTTAAAGAGGGAAAGGCCAGTTCTTGTGTGAGTTCCTGGGAATGCTGAACCGCTGAAACCCTCGTCTAGGTCTTTGTCTCTGGGTAGCTCCTCCCAGAGACCCAACCCCATCCTAGCCTCCATCTTCTCTGGCCCAGCCAATGGCAGCTCCTTCCCCTCTGACCTCCAGCTTCCCCTCAGCTGAGATTCTCACCCTGGCCTCCATCTCCTCCAGCCTAGGCTATCACAGCTCCTGCCTCTCCCCAGCTCCCAGACCTCCACTCTGCTGGGATCCCCGCTCCCAGCCTCCATCTCCTCTGGCCTGGCCTATGGCAACTCCCGCCCCTCTGGCTTCCCAGAGCATCAGACACCAGCATGGGCTGGCTGGGAGGGGGAGCGTGGGCTCAAAGCAGGAGCAGAAGTGGAGCCAAAGGGTAGGAGATTGTATGGGTAGGGCCCTATCAAATTCACAGCCATGAAAAATGTGTCATTGACCGTGACATCTGTTCTCCCTCTCCCTGAAATCTGGTCTTTTGTGTCCTTCTACCCTATACTATACAGATTTCACAGGGGAGACCAGTGTTTCTCAAACTGGAGGTTCCAACCCAAAAGGACCAACTTGGGGGAAGGGGGGTGTTGCAAGGCTATTGTGGGAATGCGCAGTATTGCCACCCTTACATCAACACTGCCTTCAGAGCTGAGTGGCCGGGGAGCAGTGGCTGCTGACAAGGCGCCCAACGCTGAAGACATTGCCCCACCAGCAGCAATACACTACCAAGCCACCCTTACTTCTGTGCTGCTGCTGGCGGCAGCGCTGACTTCAGAGATGGGTGCCCGGCTAGCAGCCGTGGCTCTCCGGCTGCCCAGTTCTGAAGGCAATGCCGTTGCCAGCAGCAGCACAGAAGTAAGGGTGGCAATACCATGAGCCCACTCTTACAAAAGCCTTGCAACCCCCCCCCACCTCCTTTTGGGGTCAGGACCCCCTTGGTTACACCACCATGAAATTTCAGATGTAAATATCTGAAATGGTGAGATTTATGATTTTTAAAATCCTATGACCATGAATTTGGCAGGGCCTCTTACGTGTGAGGTAATGAGCAACTAGGAACCTTTCACCAAGACCAGCTCCATGGAACCGGGAAGGGTCATCAGGGAAAGTGGGTGACTCCCAGTGGGGCTGAGAGAAGATGAAAGCGAAGGGTCAGACTGAGGGATGATTCCTTACTCTTGACAGTTACAGTGCTGAAGGCAAGAGTCCAGCCCCTCTAACCACTAGACTCCCACTCACCCCCCAGAGCTTGGTATAGACCCAGGAGTCCAGCATCCCAGATCCCTGTGCTCTAACCACTAGACCCCACTCTGCTCCCAGAGCTGTACATCGAACCCAGGTGTCCTCACTCCCAGTCCCTCAGTTCCCTCACCCACCTGCCCTCCCAAGGGAGCTCTGGGTGCAGAGATGGTTCTGACTAGGGTTGTTTAATACACCAGCAGGGAACAGGCTTCTGCCTGCACCTCAGAGCGGGTTACTCCATTCACAGCAGGCTGGCCTCTGTCCCTGGCTCTGCCCCAGCATCTTATCCCCAGGGGTGTCTGCAGCACCATCCATGACTGCCATGGAAACATGCTCACATCTTATAGCCACATGCTGATTGGCTGGCTGAGCCTTCATGTGTGATGTCAAAGGCTGCGTGGTGATCCACTGTGTTCATTGCTCATTTGCATCAAGGGGCTCAGTGACAGCTGTAGAAAAACAGCCCATGCAGTGTGGGGCTAAGCAGTTGCTGTGGGCTGGGGTGCCCAGCCCCACTGGCTTTCCAGGTCTGGGACTGTTCCTCAGAGAGGACCAGGAATGAGGCCCTTTATTAGAGACTTTCCAAAGGGAAAATAAGAATCCATAAGAGAAGATCCCGATTGCAATCCCCAAGCTCTCCACCAGTCTGACCCTCAGTGCCCACTGGCAAAGGGCCCACTCTCCTGTAATTCACCCTAGGCCTAACACACTCACTACCCCCAATACACTGTTGTCCTAATATGTATCTAAAAGATGTCATGGAAAGTATCATCCAAAAACAGGTGACAGGCTGGTCCTGAAAATCACGTGATGCATGCAGAGTGGATATAAAGAATGATGTATGAGTGCTGGCAATATGTTCTTACACTGTGTTTAGGAGGCAGTGCCTATAGCAAGGCTGCCCTAGACCAGGGAATGTGGGTTCCCCTCTGAGCGGCTTGATGACAGGCAGAGCCCAATGAAAGGATATTTACATATAAGATAAACAAAGCCATCAAGCAGCAGAGAAAACTACTTGGTGAGCTTGCTCCAGGTCTGAGTTTGTGCCCCCTCCCCCAAAGGCTTCCTGGCTCAAGACAAAGACAAGGAGGCAAAAAGCCCTTTTGGAGAGGACATAGGACAGAGGACATAGGATGGCGCCTGTGAATGGCAGATCCTCTTGGCCTGAAAGGCAGGAGCTAAGTGAGAAAACTACTTAGGCAAAGATCATAACTTGCTAAAATTAAATTTTAGGCAGCAGACAGTGAGCTTTGTTTGTAACCAGTCACCTCTTTTCCTCAAATCTCGGTTCTTTGTGAAACTTCTGAGTTTTCCTATCAACCATCTCTGAGCCGGTCTATTGAATCATAGAATATCAGGGTTGGAAGGAGCCTCAGGTCATCTAGTCCAACCCCCTACTCAAAGCAGGGCCAACACCAACTAAATCAAAGCATAAAGTGAGCCCTCAGATGGCCTAGCAGGCTGGTGTGTGCCTAGTCTCTTTGGAAACAGCAAACTTAATTTCTGTGAGCATCCCGGGAGAGGGACTGGATGCAGAGACGTCTCTGGGGACCTGCAGTTCACTGAATGTTACCTGCAAGGCAAGGAGAAGGCTGGCATTCTCGAGGCATTTGCTGGTGAGACAGACAGCCTGGCAGAGCAGGGAGCTGAGACACCGTATAATCTCCAGCAAAGCTCACTCTTGCTAAGGCAGAAGGGTAACACCATGGCTTGTGGTTCTGGGAGTCCTGACCAGAATGGCACAACAGGGACACAATCCTTACCCTCTCACCTCCTGCATAGGGATCCCCCAAACCCCCAGCTTCACTGCAACCTTGTTTGGATCAAAGTAGAGCCGACTTGCTGTGATTCAAGCACCTATGGCAGCGGGAAAGGCGACATGCAGCCCCAGGTCAAGCCAAGGACTCCAGCACAGAGCTGTGTGTGAGGGTCGTGTCTAAGGGCCAGTAGAGAACAGGGCCCTGTTGTGCACCCCAAACACCTCATCCTCAGCCCCACCCAGAGTCCTCATCCCCCCTGCCCCAACCCTCTGCTCTAGCCCTGAGCCTCCTCCCACATCCCAAACCCCTCATCCCCAGCGCCGCCCCCCCTTCCCCCAGCTGGAGCCCACATCCCCTCCCGCACTCTGAAGCCCTCCCCCCCCCACACACACCCCCCCTAACCCTCTGCCCCAGCCTGGAGCCCCCTCCCACACTCCGAGCCCCTCAGCCCCACATCACCTCCATATTGGTACACATCAATTCATTCCACACATGGATGTAAATTTCAGGGAACATGCTGAAGCTCACCTACTACTAAAGCCATGTCTACACTTACAAGCTCACAGCTGTGCTGCTGTAAGATTGATGGTGTAGCCGCGTTATGCCAACAGGAGAGAGCTCTCCTGTGGAAATCAGAAAATCAGGCCAACGAGCGGCGGTAGCTCTGTCAGCAGGAGAGCATGTCCCACTGACAGAGTACTGGGCACATGAGTGCTTATGCCAGCAAAACTTTTCACACCCCCGAGTGACAAAAGTTTTGCTGACATAAGTGCTAGTGTAGACATGGCCTGACATCTGCCAGAACAGTCCCAGCCAGAGACCTCCAGTTCTCCCCGCCAGGCTTCCATTAGCACCTGTGTGAACAGAGGGGTGGGGAGAGTGCTGCTAACTAGAGTTCAGCAAATAATGGATGTTTTTATTTGGGGACTGAACCAAATATTCTGGGGAAGAATCAGGTTGGAGTCAAACCAAATCCAATTTTTTTAAAAAAAATGTTGTCCAAGTGAAAAATTCTTGCTCTGGATTAACAAACATTTTGGTTGGCTCAAGTGAAATTTGAGTTTTCCTTTTCAATTCAGCCACGTTCTGGTGTTTTTTACATAGGAAGTATTTTGGTTTCTAATTCAGCCGAAATAAACACTTCCTAAATAAAAAAACTGAAACATTGACTTTAAAAAACCCCAACCCTCTTTTCAGCCAAAACTATGCTGAATTCAACCTGAATCCGTCAAGAGTCCCAGGGCCCCCAGTTCAGGTGCCAACACAACTGCTAGATCTCAGTGATCCTCAGACAGGTTCACAAGAGGCTTGTTACTGGGTCTCCTGCAGCTCTGTGCAGCACAGGACATTAAAACTCCGTGTGATGAACCACCAACCAATCAGGATGCTTTTACTAGGTTAACCACCAATTGTAGTTGATAAAATACTTGGTCCGTCATCTTGCTGTGAGAAGAATATATGAAAACAACATTTCCCGTCATACCATTTAAACATGAAGAGTACTATTGTTGATTGCTAATTTGGTTCCTGAACCACTGAGGTCTGAGTGTCACCACTGTGTTAGATGCAGAGAACTACTGTGCAGTCCCCCCAGTTCCACCACGGACCAGCAGGGGGCAGGAGAGCTGCAGTCCACTCCACATCCTAGCAAGTCAGCCCCACCTTCCTCCTTCCAAATGTTCGGGGAGACTGAACTCAAACCAAAGGGTTTATTTCCAGTTACAAATAGATAAAATTACACAAGTATTTTAAAGTGGTTTTAAAAGTGACTATTACAGTGTCTCAGGCTTTCAAGTTAAGGTCTGGGAAGGTTTCTCTTGCTGAACTGTAATAAAAAGCAGCCGCACAGTTAAATCTGTCCAGCTGCTGGGAGAGAAGTCCGGCCCTACAGCCTCTGCTTGCAGGACAGCCTCCTGAAGAGCTCTGGCCAGGGTGGTTACACACTGTGACCCAACAAAGTGAAGGATTTGATTCCAACCTCCGTTATTCCTGGTAACCGATCCAGTCTGCTTTGGAGCCCCGCAAGAGAAAAATACAGATTCCATGGATGAGGTACCATCTACCGCAGCCTTGCAGCAGCCCCTTTCCCGCTTCCTGCAACAGGCTCGTTCCCTACAAGTATTTCTCAGTGGATCCAGATGTGTGGTGGTTCAAGACTCCTGCCATTCATACTGAGGTTGGGGTGACCAGATAGTGGAAAAATGGGGACACTTTTTCGGGGGGGGGGGGGGGACACAGACAGCAGGGAGGATGTAGTTGAGTTGTAGAATTCAGCCAGTTCAGACACCACAAAGATGACATCCTGACACACTAGTATAGCAGTGACGGTGGGGACCACACAACAATCTTCTACAGTCACAAAAATATACTTGCATTCCCTACATTCAGTGCTTTAGCATAACCAGGGCTCCCCAGCCTGCCACCTCTGGCAGCATAAAACCCTCCGATAGGCTTAAGTGGCACTACGGTGCTGCAAAGGCTTCACACTGGCCTGCTGCATGGGCTGAATTTCACCCTCCTTGGGAAAGCCTGGTGCTAGCAGACATCCCCAAAGCAGGGTGAGCAATCTGCAACGCCAGCAAGCGGCAGGGGAGCCCCTCTGCTGGGTGTGTTCAGCAGCTGGGTTTGTCATCTGTCATTTAGGAAAATAACGCTGGTTTATGCGAAGTTGCCTGCAGCGCAGAGGGCAAGATTCCAGCCCCACAGATCTACAGGACAGGGAGAGTCTAGAAGAGGACTAAAAAGGCACTAGGTGTAACTTTAAAAAAAACAGTTAAAATCGCAGTGTTACAGTAGTTCACACAGAACATTTACAGCAGTTCATGGGGCAAGGGGCAGGACATCGGCAGGAGAGGGGGATCCAAGCCAGGGCCAATGTCACACCAGGAAGGACGAGGTCTGTTTGAATTCTCCCTGGGGGAGTGAAAGAAAGACACAGTGAATTCCCATGTACATGAATTACAGTGAATCCTTCAAAACAAACCTGCTCCCTTTGCCCCCGTCCCTGAGCCCCTTGGAGAGAAAAGCTCATGGCACTGGGTAGCCAAGGAGAAACAGCGAGTTCCAGCAACGAGGACACTGGGCTGGGAATCAGGAGACCTGGATCCCAGTCCCTGCTCTGCCTCCCACCTTGAGCAAGTCACCTCTGCTTTCAGTGCCTGTTTCCTCTCCCACCCTATTTGTCGAGCCTGTCTACCTAGACTGAGCTCTTGGGGGGCAGGTCTAACGCTGCAGTTACCACCAAGTGGCTCAGCAGGAGAGCACTGGGTTTCCTGGGTAGAAGCACAGACTAGGTTGCAGGTGAAGTTATGTTTATGGGCTCAACCTCTCTCATTGCAAAGCTGCCATGTGTCAGGGAAGAGCTGGCTGTTCACTTAGGAGAAAGCTGGCCTGGCAACACCCCCTGTTATTCCAGTCCTGTGTGAGAATCAACTTTGCAACTCCTCCCGCAGCCCATCTCCAGCATCAGTCCGTGTCACCAGCACACAGGGTTTGGGTCTTGTCACGCACACGTCCCTCTGTGCCTTGTGTGGAGCCCATGGGAGATCTACCTGTATTCTGGGGAAGCGGCCCGAGTGGCTGCACTGCTTTACAGAGCAGAACGCACCAACCGCACGTATGTCATACCTGAGCCAAGGATCTCAGGCTGTTAAACAACTGAATCACCATGATGACGTATTACACCCATTTAACAAATGCCCAAGTGGAGGCACAGTAGGTGTAAGGGACCAAGTTGGGCACAGAACCCTTTAACTCCCAGATCCTGATTCTGGCTTTTACCACTAGCAATAACTCCTGTTTTCCCTACCCCAGACCAGCAAATGGTGCTGGGCTCTCAGCAAAGACATGATTTTCCTTTCATTTTTGTGCAAAAACTCTTAAGAGGCTCCTAAGTCCCATTTTCAAGAGTGATGAGGTGCTTGGGGCCAGGTTTTTAATGGCATTTAGGTGCCTGAACATGCAGATAGGCACCGAGGGAGATTTCCGAAAGCACCCAAGCACCTATCTGCATCTTTCGGCACCTACATCCCTTAGGGATCTGGCGCGTGGGGCATTTAAGTACCTACGTCACTTTTGAAAATAGAACTTTGGTGCTTTTGAAAGTGTTACCCCCAGTCTGACGACAGACAAAGGACTCAGCGTGCAGACACCACTTCCCGCGTCCCAGTCTCCATCTGACTCTCAGAATGGCCTCCGGCTGATTGTTTAATTAAATTCCAGACACTAAAATTAGATGTTTATTTCTCTCTGCAATGATTAGTCATTCAATTTCACTCTTGCGTTGGAGTTTCACTTTGATGGCCTTTGCCTGTTTACCACATGAGTAAGGTTAGTCGGGAGCTTGGCATAGCATTACTGAAAGGTCCTTGATTTAATGGCTTGCATGGCCAAGCAATGCACTGGAGCTACCTTACCCCAACTTACGTGTCTGTGGGAATGGTTTTCATTCTAAAAGTCGGGGGCTGTTGCTCTTTAATTCCACACAACATTGGTAAGCTGCACCACAGCTGCCAGACCGACCCGTTCTCTAACTGGGGGGAAGAAAACTAATTCTCCCTCAGCTAGTGGCATCAAGGATGCCCCTGGCCCGATGCTTTCGCTCAGCCAGAAGGAATGGGCTTGACTCAGGGTTCACTATCCCCATTGCACAAGGAACTGGGTACCTGAGGCACAGATCCACAGAAGTATTTAGGCTCTATTTCAGTGGAAGTTAGGAGCCTCAATACCTTGGTGGGTCTGGGCCATAGAGACTAAGGCCAGGTCCACTCCAAACGTTAAGTTGACCCAGCTATGTTGCTCGGGGGTGTGAAAAATCCACACCCGGAACCATGTAGCTAAGCTGACCTAACCCCCGGTGTAGACAGTGCTAGGTCGATGGAAGAACAGCAGCTAGCTGTTTAAGTGTAGACACAGCCTCAGTGACATGCTCAAGGTCATACAGGTGAGCGTGATAGGGCGGTTTTGGGCGAGGTGCGTCTCGGACACTCCATAAAGCCCACAAGTCATGGGTAGGTCACTGCTGTAACCCAGCTCTGCAGCTGGGTTACACCCTGCCTCTCTAAGGTGTTGCCAAAACACCAGTCCCAGCCTGCAGGCCATTTGATCGCACACCTCACACTCAAGAAGCCAGGAACAAAGTTATTTCTTTGGGGACAAGACACTTTCTGGGCTGCCAGAGCAAAGCCGCCTGGCTGGCAGTTCTACTTACGTCACTCCGGTTGGAGGGTTGGCTGTAGATAACTTGCTTATTAGTGCTGCTAAAAAGAGAAAGAATTAAACTAAGACACTTCACAAGGGCTGATCACTCCTCGGACCCCACCCCAACCACCAGCTGTGCCACTGTGGCCCGCCAGTATTGGACCAGACAGCCAGCAACGATGGGGAAGCAAGTTAGCAGGCAGCTGCTGTTAATCACCAGGCTATGTCAAACTTCTCACAAAAGATACATGGGAGGTGCCTGATTCACCCCTTCTCTCCCAACCCCCACCAGGCAAGACACAGCCTCCCCCCAGCTCTGGTAGGAGAGATGCTTTACAGACTGGTCTCTTCCTTCCATCCCTATTTCCCCATCCGATATCCAGCACACAGCTAAGAGGCCTCATCCTGATACCCAGCCTGCTTTGGGTGCCAAGTAGATTTTGGGATCTACTCAGTCCCCATGTTAGAACCAGCTTGTAACTTGGTATAATCAGGCCAGGAGCAGAATGGCACAGAAGTGAGGGCTGAGGAGGGTCAGGACTGAGGGGTATTGGCAGAACTGGAAGGGGAGTCCAGGGCCAAATAAGTGGGGGGCTGTGGATCGGGTACATGAGCAGAGCTGTGCAGGGGGGAATTTTCAAGCTCATGACAATGCTATTCGCTCCTGAGTTGTTGACTTCTTTTGGGTAAGGGGAAGGAGACTATGCCTGGCATGGTCTGGAGGCAACACACTGCCCTGCTCTGACCCTTCTGCAGCCTTTTGCTCACCAGGCCAGCAAGAGGTGGGGACACAAGACAACACTGCCATCTGGGGAACAGGGGAAGACAGTGCTCCACCCAGATGCCACCTGCTGACCCATTCGGGTGGGGAAAACTGCATTGATGGAGGCTTGGTTCCTGTCTTCAGCTGGAAGATGCGGATGGAATAGAGCTAGGACAGGGGAGTGTGGACCTGAGAGGGTAGGAGCGACCCATGGTGGGGACAGCAGAAACATGTGCCCTCGTCCAAGAGAAAAGGTCAAAGTCTCCCCACTGTTCCAGACCCAGAGATCCCACCTGGCGGGGGGGCCAGCAACGTGTCACACAGCAGCTACTCTGGGGCACAGCGGGGTGGGGGAGGAGCTTGGGGTACACTCTGGCACCTTGCACTCTAACTGCTGCACGGAAGAGATTCCAGGCTGCATTTAAACTGCCACGGAGGAGGTGGCAGAGTCTGGCTAGTCCTGGCTCCCTAGGGGAATACTCTACCCACTCCACAGCGCTAGAAGGATCTCCGCAGGCCAGGAGCACAAGAGGGATGGAAGAGGCTTGGAGGACAGACAAAGAACAAGGCGCACACTTGAACAGAGTGCGAGGTTCCACTTACCCTCTTCTCTCTGGAAGGAAAAAAGAAGAAACGAGATGGTTAAATGTTGGCAGCCGAGCGACACGTCCCATCTCCAAGGGGTGGCACCCTGGCACTGCTACAGCGGGCAGCAACACAGGCTTCCGGGGGGCCACGCTGCTTTTAGAGTGCACTCAACTGGCTGGGCCAAGAGCAGACAGGCCACACGTGCACGGGGATGAGAGACAGATTCACAGAAGGGGGGACCACAGGCCTGACCACGACACAGCCAAGCAAACTCTGCACCACAGCCTGGGGGACCCCATTTAATCCAGAGAGGCAGCCGGCAGGAACTACAGTTCCCAGCATGCAGTGCTCCATCTTGAGTCAAAGGGGGCTTGATGGAGGGCTGCCCAATAGGGTCAAGAACTCCGCAGGCAGCCCCTCCTCATTGAAAGGCAGCCGAGGTTTGCTGCATCACAGGTAGCCTTCAAGCTCCTGGCAAGCAGGAGACTCTGCCCACTGCGTAGATGCCCCTTCGCAGAGACACCTTGCCATGCAATGGCTCCTCCCAATAGTGTCGTCAGCAGCAGTAGCAGCCAGCGCTCATTAGCCTGCAGCACCCTGCCCGGCACCCTGCCCGGTGGCGCGTGCCTTAGCTTCTGCAGGGGAATTGATGGGGGCTCAGAGGAACTACCTACGTCATGGGAGTGGCTGAGTGCAAGTGGAAGGGGGCAGGGAGAGGTACGTTCGCAGCCCACGCGAGTAGCTTAATACTTACTGCTGAAAAAGCCACGTCTGTAGGCGAACCAGATGCCAAAGGCAACCAGAGCCAGCACGATTAGCAGCACGACCACAGCTGCCACAATACCGCCCACGTTGACTTCAGCTGGGTGAGAGAAAGACATCAGTGCGGCATGCAGAGACCTTATGTGGACAGATCCCCCTGCATGCCACAGGATCCCAAATGCTTTCGCATCTGGAACTGCCCCCGTGGGAGAGTGACACCAGCAAAGGATTTAACCTGTCTAGTTGCAGTCCCCAGGGGGGACTGGGCCCCACCTTCCTTCAAGGCGGAATCACCCTGTCTCAGGTACATTTAATGGTTTAAGCAGCTAGAGGTGAGAAGCCTGCCCCAGGGAGCCCGCCAGCTTCCCAGCCAGCACTGTGCGGGGCACAGATTGAGAAGCTCTGGGCTAGTTCTCAAGTGGGGGTTCTGTAATTATAACCCTGCTGCTGTCCCACTCACAGGTCTGAGCCAGGCCCCCTTCACACTACGACAGCTCCCAGCCTGCTCCACCTCCATTTCTTCTTGCCTAGCTGTCACCAGCCCCTCGCCACACAGCTGGGTTCAGAGCTAGCTGCTTCCACCTATCTGCAAGTGGCAGCAGGAAGAGCAGAGTTTGAGAACGGCAATATTCCCCGGCCAGCCTAACCTGGGACGAGCCTGCGAGCACGTCTGCTGCTTTGCTATGTGGTTCCAGTGAGCTCAGCCCTGCCCTGATACAAAGTCTTCAGGCATTCAGAGGGGAACTGGCTGTGGCCTGGGAAGACAGCACCAGCATGGACCTGGCACCCGAAGATCTGCAGTCTTCTGAGCGCCACTGTATGGGCCTAATGTTACAAAGGGCTCAAACCAGACCAAAAGGTGGAAAACAGGATGGTTTGGGCAGCTCCAGGGAACAGGGGCTGATGGCACGGTAGCTTTTCAGAGGAGGGGACAGTTGGAATGCTTGTCACCAGAGCTGGGCCCAGCAAACACCCATCCCCAACCTCAGTCACTCCCAATCCCAGGGTGCACTAGGCTAGGGCGGGAGCCTCCTCTGGGTCTGTCTCTATGGCGGCCCAGCTCCAGAGGTCATGTAGGAGGTGGGACACGCCAAGAACCACTTGTCAGCTCTCAGGAGACTCCGTTCTCTGCGAAGGGTGCTCTTTTAGCAGGGCAGCCCAATGGGCTTCTGGTTCCAGGCTCTCCCCCACCCCCTCCAGTGGAGCACATGCCTCTTTTCCCATCAAGACACTTGGGCACAGTCCAACCTTTAATCTACCGCAGCCAGTACAGGAAGTAGCTGCAGGAGGCCGGGAAGGGGCAGTGACAGTACTGGCTATTGTAAGCTTGCAAGTGACTTCCAAAGAGCCCAGTGTGGACGTCCGCACACACCCACCCACCGGCTCTGCAAGCCCCCATTTCCTTACTGGCTTCCAAGTGGATGGCTTCAGATTTCTGAGCGGTCCCGACGTTGTTCTGAGCCTCGCAAAAATAATCCCCCGTGTCGAAGCTGGTTACAGGCTCAATCGTCTGGAGTGGGAAAGAAGGCGTGAGGGAGGCATGGACAGAGGCGTAAACTCCCCATGAGTCAGGCAGCCCCCTCCCCCGTGCGTACCAGCACTCCAGTCTTGGTGTCGATCGTGTAGGAGGAGTTCCTGAATTTCTCATTGATCTTGGGGTTAGAGGGCATCAGGATGTTGTCCCTGTACCATTGGAAGGTAGGAGGTGGAGACCCATCTGTTTCCACACATTTCAGCACAGCTTTGTTTCCGATTGTCACCGAGGTGGGCCCCTTGGCAACGGGCTTGGAGGGAGGCACTGCCAGCGGAGAAGGCAAAGAGGCACATGTTACAGATGACCTTACAGAGCTTTGAACCCACCACTGTGACCCCCCCGTCCTAAACACACCCAAGACGCGGTCACTCGCATTTGTTAAATTGCGCTTATTAACCCATGACTGACTGGATTAGACTAGAGGACCTGCTCAGTGACACGAAGGCAAACAAATGGCCAGATCATTTTAAGTGAAGTAAACAGAAAGCAAAATCCATGTCTAGCTTGATAGTTCATGAGCCAACGGACTAAGTTAGTGGCTGGGCCCTCTTCCATTGGCAGGGCTGTCTTGGCACTGCTCCAGGGTTGATCAGTGAAGTTCCAGAGCTCAGGCCAGTGTAACTGTCATTCCCCGATAATGCACCTTTATTTGAGATGGGGAAGGAGTGAAAAAGTGGTTCCTTTTTGACCCATGCAGAGATCCTGTGCTGCCCTGAAGCTTGATTATACTTTCATAGACTTTCATAGAATATCAGGGCTGGAAGGGACCTCAGGAAGTCATCTAGTCCAACCCCCTGCTCAAAGCAGGACCAATCCCCAATTTTTGCCCTAGATCCCTAAATGGCCCCCTCAAGGATTGAACTCACAACCCTGGGTTTAGCAGGCCAATGCTCAAACCCCTGAACTATCCCTCCCCCCCCAATTTGGCCATACTAAAATGCATGTTTGTTTGTGTCCAGTTTACCAGAGATTACTCAGGATCTGTGCCCCGTCTTCAATTTTATCACTTCACCCATTCACTTCTGTGTCATCTGCTGACTGTATCAGCAGTGATTTACTTCCTTTGAGAACTGATAATAATGGTTGTATTGAACTTTTGAGGAAGTTTTTATCTTGTAGTGATAGATCTACAGGAGCAATCTAAACATCCCCATTTGATTGACTTCTACATTTAGTTCGGTAATTGTAGAATTGTAATACTCATGTCAGCATAGCTACAGATAGTAGCGGACTTTGCTTTAAAAACCAGCCACACTATTGTCTTCATCTCCTGGACACATTCCACAGAGAGCAGCATTTCCTTGCGTGGATTCTGAACTAGCTGCACTTTAATTCAATAGAGGATTAATGGCACTCGCTGAGCTGGAGCTTCCATTGCCCAGCTCCCTGGGCAGTCATTTACGGCACTGCAGAATGGGTGTGGAATGCAACTAAATCAGAGCATCTCAGTGTTCTGGTGCAAACGACTGTACGAGGAGCAGGGAGATGGAGAATCGGGTGCACAGCGTTCAACGTAAGTGGCAAATGCATGTGGCGAGAAGGGTCACTGACCAGAAATTAACGCTTTGCCGAGGAGCCCCACTGCTGGCAGGAGCCCCCCCGCTGACAGGTGAAAGGTGCGATGCTGGCTGTGTGGGCGAAGCCAGTGTCCATCCCACTTTGATGGAGCAACTTGTCAAAACAAAATGTATGACCAAAACTGCTGCAATCCTGAAGGAAGGAAACAGAGTTTGGTCCAAAACTGGGCTCCCATTCGGTGATGATTTTGCAGCACTGGTGAAAGGTGGTAGACTGACAGCATTTGTGAGTGAGGCGCTGGGTACGGCCACAGAGCAGGCATGGTAAATATAGTGCAATCTCCCCCGCCTAATCTTTTGCCAGGCGCCTCAGCCCAGTCATGAAGGGACCATTTCCGGGGTGAGGACTGGTCAGTCTCCACTGGTCTCTGCAGACAATACACCCAAGGTTCAGACTGGTGCTGACAGGGAGTCTTCAAGGTGTGAAGAAGTGCACTGACAGCACATATGTATGAAGGGGATCTCTGCTTAAAAGCCATTAGTATGGAATGCAACATAAGCACGGACCCGCCCACGTCAGCAGGGGGAACAGTTACAGTGTCAGACTTCCTGAGTGCGTGTTACAGAAATAATGGTGCCCTCGTGTAGCTAGGATTGTTTCTTCATGGCCACCTAATGGACTATGCATTGACCCATGGGAGACATTCCTCGACAACCAGTTGTGTTTAACAGTTCTGAAGATGCAGAGCCAACAGAACCGGAGTCTTTTGAAACCATTGGATAATCCGGGCATTAGGCTTTCCCCAGGGCACCTCTTCAAACCTGGCTAGCCTGATTTGATTACAGGATACTTGCCACTGCCCAAAGCAGCCTTATTTCATGGCTGTATTCCAGCAGGACTGACGCTGCTCTCAGGAAGGCCCTAGAGCTCCAATAGCGTGCCGCTCTGGCCCTGCAGGTCCATGGTCAACGGACATGGGTGAGAATTTCAGATAGTCAGGTTCAGACAATTGAGGCATCCCTAGAGTCTAAGTCCAATGTGGAAAGTGTCTTGTTTCAGTGACCTCAGGCTAGTTTGCTATCCACTGACGATGCCACGTTGTGCAGAGAGCAACTCTGTTCAAATGAGCCATTGGGCTCAATGGCATCTCTTAGCAGGGAAAAATAACCTCTTTAAGGCAGAAGTCACTGGCAAGGTTCCCCAGTCTGTACCACGCAGGTTAGAAGTTCATAATGCTCCCTTCTGATCTTAAACTCCATGAAAACACACTTGTTGCCCACAGGCCCGAAGGGCCCCCCCTCACCAAGACTAGAAGCCATGGCAACCGGTCCCAAGTGGTAATTACAGGAAGGCATTAGTACCTTGGACAATGAGGTCAACTTCTGACTTGCTCAGTTCACCACTGCCACCGCTCCCGGTCGAGAGGACCTCGCAGATATACTTCCCTGTGTCCTTCCGAGTCACCGAAGTGAAACGAATGCCTGTGGGTGTGTACTGAGCACGGCCTTTGTAGGGGTCTGCAGAGAAAGGGGAGACAGCAAGAGCCTGAGAGTGCTTGGAAGTGGAGGAATACAGATGAGAGCCAGAACAGGCTGCTGGTGTGGAGAAGGGGAGAGCCCCAAAAACCATCCTCAGAGCAGAGAGAAGGGTAAGGAGAAGAGCTGATTAAATGGGGTTCGGTTCAGTTCAAACACAACAAGAGGTCTCCCCATTGCAGGAGGAAGCTACAAGCCCCTATGTCCAATAGCTAAGCCAGCCCAATCACAGCTGGCCGGGGGATAGAGGGGTTTGTTGCAGGGTTTAAGGGATGGGTTCTGTTATGCTATGCTGCTGGCAGATATGAACTAGTTAGTTAGTGAGGAGGTTATTCCACCCCATTTCTTTCCTCATAGCTCTTCCCACGAGTGCTCAGTGCTTTTAAGAAATTAGTTAGCAGTGGTAAAGCCGATTCCAGGCAGAGCAATCTAGAACGCGGTGTGTGGTTACACCAGTCACATTAAAAGACTGTTCTCAAACTGTTCAGCTGACATGGCTGAGCAACAAAGGGGTCTACAGAAGGTGATGAAGCCATCACTAGGACAGAGGATGGTTCTCACCTGTCTTCGTAACACCTTAGCACATGTGTACAGCATAGCTCAGCCATGGTACCATCAGTGCATGCTGGGATTCCTGAAACACCTACCCCATTGGGTCCAGCTTTGTTACTAGGAAAAGGAGCTTCTGGCTAATTTCCAGATGTGAAGCACTGCACTGCAGGAAAGAGTAGCTGAATCGGGGTAACTGCTGCCAATCCCTGTGGCTTCCTGCCCATATTGGGAAGTTACAGACTGAACTGGTTCAGAAGGCCCCAAGCTAAAGACCTCACTTTGGATCAGGGCGGATAAAAATCAGTGATTAAAAAAAGTGTAATTTAAATTGGATTTTAAATTGGATAAACCTATTTAAAAATTAAATTTGAAATTACTACAACCAGTATTAAGGCCAAAAACTTACTATTGTCTATCATTTAAATTAATTTTTTTTAAAAAAAAATGAACAGTATGTTCACTGATGAAGTTTTATAGAAAATCAGATCACTCAACTGGTGGAAGTCACGGGCTAAAGTCTTGAAACCAGAGTTCACTGACTTGCAGAACCAGCAGTAGCCTCTTCTGCATGTGCAGAGAGAGTATTTTTTTCCTATTTCCATTTATTAACCGATTCATCTGAATGATTAGTTCATTCATTAAACTGACTGGGAGCTGAAAAAGCAGAAAAAACTTTTCTTTTTCTTCCAGTCTATGAATAAAAAGCAGGTGTGAGGGAATGAGATTACTAGCTCTAAAAATCTTGCCGTGGTCACCAGAAACAAATCAGTTCAATTCACTAAACTAGAGATAATACTTTAGCATTTAAAACTGATTTGTTAAACAAATGTTAAACTTTTCTCATTTATTCAGTGCATGTAAGATAGTTTCATTTAGTGGGGGAGGTTTAGGTTGGATATTAGGAAACACTATTTCACTAGGAGGGTGGTGAAGCACTGGAATGGGTTACCTAGGGAGGTGGTAAAATCTCCTTCCTTAGAAGTTTTTACGGTCAGGCTTGACAAAGCCCTGGCTGGGATGATTTAGTTGGGGATCGGTCCTGCTTTGAGCAGGGGGTTGGACTAGACGACCTTCTGACGTCCCTTCCAACCCTGATAGCCTATGATTCTATGAACTGCTTAAAAAATGTTTAAATGCTGATTGTGCCTTATTTGAATTCCAATCTCCATCCAAACAGAGCTTGACACAAACCCCACACACACACAAAAAAAAGGTAATCAAGTAAATAAGAAATGCCTAATTTCCCATTTTCAAACAAAAAAATGTATGTTAAGCTATATAATTGCTTAACAAAATGTGGATCCACCTGCTTAGCAAAGAGCACCAGCAAACTTAGGGTAAAGCTATATTTAGTTGCAAATGAACATATTTTAATGAATACCAATTACTAAAAATCAACGCTTCTTTAGGAAAATAACCATGGGGTGGAGGCAGCCTCCTGATTCAATAGGTGAACTATACTAAGCTACTGGGGGGCACCGACCACCTGCAGCAGCACTCCTTGACCCAGCACTGAAACCTTAATCCCGGCCCTGGTGTGGTGAAGCAGGCTGGAGAGTGGGTCTGCCCCACACTCATCCCTACAGCTAGGGTTGTCAACTTTTGCAGAAAACCGAACATCCTTGCCCCACCCCTTCTCCAAGGCCCCACCCCTGCTCACTCCATCCCCCTCCCTCCCTCATTTTCACTGGGCTGGGGCAGGGGGTTGGAGTGCAGGAGGGGGTGCGAATGGGGAGGAGGGATTTGGGGTACTTGAGGGGGCTCTGGGATGGGGCCAAGGGGTGGGGTGAGGGCTCTGGCTGGGGGGGTGCAGGCTCTGGGATGGGGCCAGGGATGAGAGATTCACAGGTTGCGAGAGGGGGCTCAGACTGGGGCATGGGGGGCAGGGGATGAGGAAGAGTGTGCAGGCTCTGGGCGGCGCTTACCTCAGGCAGCTCCCGGGAAGTGGCAACATGTCCCTCGAGCTTGGGGTTGGCCAGGTGGCTCTGTGAGCTGCCCCCGCCAGCAGACACCGCCCCTGCCGGAGCCAGCACTTGTGGTGGGGACAGTGCATGGAGCCCCCTTGGCCAGCCCCGAGCCAGAGGGACATACCAGCCGCTTCCCAGGAGCCGTGCCATGGAGCCTGCTAGCCCCAATGCATTGACAACCGGACTTTTAACGGCCCGGTCGGCACCGCCAGGGTCCCTTTTCCATTGGGTGTTCTCGTCGAAAACCAGACACTTGGAAACCCTAACTACAGCGGTGACTCTTGTCTCGCAAGGCTGGGCCTGGCTTCCTACACCAGACATTGTGACCTGGTGCATGGAGTTGCTGATGTTCCAGGATGGGTGCAGGGCAGGCTCCACCCACTGGGGCCTGCCATTCACATACGGCTGGGAAACAATGTATTTCTGTTTTTGCACCCTTTGTTTCATGACATCTGTGGGTGCAAGTGAAGCCATCCACCCTGCTAAAGCCACCATTGAAAATAACTAAAAAGTACAAATGCAAAACAGGATAAAAATCGATCATTTAAAGCGCTCTGATTTAAAATAATCCACCCTGCTTCAGATGCTGCAACCAGCTGGTATAACCTGTGCTTATCCAACACCTGGACCAGAAACCATAAAGGGGCCCTCAGACACTCCGTACAATGGACTCACGTACCTGTGAATTTGGAATCATAATAGAAGAGCACTATTGAAGAGCCCTTTTCAAACTTCCACTCGACCCTGGGTGTTCCGCTTTTCGACATGTACGCAGCACAGGGTATTTCAATTGCTGGAAAGACACAGCAATAAGTCAGCACTGGCACTGCATCCCAAACGTAGTAAGATCCTATCTGTAAACACCTGGCAGAGCTAAGCCAACAACATTTGTTTTAAAAGGGACTGGGAGCCAGATTTTCATTTATACCCAGGACCAATTACCACGTAGCGTGAAGGGATCATCCTTCCTGAATCCCAAGAGTTGGAAAAAATGCCTAACAGTGAGAGGCTTAAAGACCTGTTTAGTTCATTGAAAAGAAGATTGCAAGATCACATGATTATGGCATATAAGTATGTTCTCAGGGAAAAAAATACCAGGTATTAAAGGGCTCTTGGGCACAGAAAGGCAGAAGAACCACCAATGGCTGGAAAAAGTCAGATCTGTTCACAATATTGTATTGTTTTTAAAAGAGTGATTAACCATTGGAACCATCCAGGGAAGTGATGGATTCCTCAACTCTTGATGCCTTCAAATCCATCCCGGCTGCCTTGCTGGAAGAGATGCTTTAACCAAACAAGTGACTGGGCTCAATATAGGGGTAAGTGGGTGAAATTCTCTGGACTGTCAGATGCAGGAGGTCAGAATAGATGATCTAATGGTCCCTTCTGGCCTTAAAAAAAAAAAATCTACCATTTCCTGAGGGCCACCATGTTTAACGTCACATGGGTCTGAAAATGCAGCCTACTGCTGACATGCAATACTAAAATCACTGGAACAAAAACATTAACAAGCTTTTTCGTTCACTTCGTGCATTTGGCAGCACTTTGGGTATAGTCCGTTTCAATGCTGCCTTGTGTGGTCAGTTTATGTGGGTCTTTCCATCAGCAAAAGGGCAGAAATTCAGTTAGGAAAACTTAAAACAGGAAATTGATTGTGAAGCTGCAGAAACTAACAGGGACAAGTATTGTATCTGAAACTACTGGGAACTCATTGAGATTTCCTAGATTACAAATCAGTGTTCTTGTAAGTGTGAATCCAATATTAACAATAAATTAGAAAACTGACATCATATTGGCAGCCCGAAGCAGAGTGGAGCTAAGTTCCGCTCCTTCTTGAATGCCTGGGAAATTAGAGATGGAGTTGTCACTGGCAACTGACATTAACAAAAAAACCTAGGGGTAACATTTTCAAAACATGCCTGAATGATTTAGGAGTCACTTTTAAGTCACTTAGGGCCAGTTTTTCCAAAGGTATTTAGGTACCTAAAGATGCAGGGATGCACCTTTTGGGATTTGTAAAAGTGAAACCAATGGGAGTTACATTTCTAGCCCACCTAGGTGCTTTTGAACACCCACTAGGCACCTATCTACATCAATAAGCACCTAAATATATTTGAGAATCTGGCCGCTTAGGCACTTCGTTTGAAAGTTTTACCCTAGATTTAGCAGTTCAACTTGCCAGAGGCCATTCCAGATTCTGTACTAATGCATCCGATGAAGTGAGCTGTAGCTCACAAAAGCTTATGCTCAAATAAATTTGTTAGTCTCTAAGGTGCCACACGTCCTCCTTTTCTTTTTGTACTAATTCAGTCATCTTGTTTGCGCTCAGGCATCATCTCCACCCTGAAACTCACCAATATGCTCCAATACAACAGCTATTGAGCCCCAAACGTTCATCTACATTTCGTCTGAGACATGGACACTGGAATCTCTAGAGCAAGAAGTACTTGAATTTCAAAGATTCAGTACTCACCAAAACTACTGTAGTATTGCTTTGAGTGCAGAGAGACTCCGCGTGTCTTTACCGCTGGAGAGAACAGTTTCTTACCCTACAGCGGCCGTGCGTGTTTGAGATGTCGTCAGTGTGGGTCCCACAGAAGGTGCACGTGTCTCATATGCATGAGTTCAGATATTTTGAACAGCAGTATCTGTTCAGGGCTCTAGCAGACAGAGAGCCTGGAGCACTCAGCCTGGTGCAAGATCTGTGTCCTGAACCAGAGGCTGTGAGCCAAAATCAGGCCGTGTATTAAAGCAGATACTTACAAGTTCACTATTCAGTGCATGAACTTGTCAAAGTTGTTGCTAGTGTACTAGGCACTAGATATTTACGTAAATATATTCCAGCTACTACAGATAAACCATCTGATCTTGTACTAGATTGGGGGGTGACAGAATACTGAATAGGGATGTTTTTTCCAAGATATCAGGAACAACGGGAGGTAAAAAGCAGATGTCATGGAACACGTAAGGTGGTACGTAAGTTATTTATCTCAGCCTACAAGTGTCGGGGTAACTCGCCTTAACCCTTTGTGTGACCTCGGGGACAGCAGAGACTCCTGCTACTGACTGGGCACTCATGTGTTAGTGTGCCTGGAACCACAGAACCAGGGCACTAGGACTGCCCTGAGGACAATAAACCTGGCTGAGTGCCTTTGTCACTGTACCGATGGTCATTCTTTATGAGTAACAGAGGTTTGCTGAATGAGCAGGCTGCCTTAGTTGCTGTTAGTACTGATAACACTGAAGCTCCAAGGACAGAAGCACTGAGCTGCAGCCTGAATGTTCCGAAGGGAACGACATTTCAGCCTCCAACATCATTTAACAAGGGCCACGCACGTCCTTCGGCTCCCTCACAACTCAAAGCCCGCATTAGCGGATGACTCCGAAACTGGTGGTGGAAGGTGGCTTGTGGGATCCATCCTGACTGCAACATCTTGAAGAACCACAGTTACTGCAGGGTAGGAACCAGTCTGTTTTCTGAAAGTATCAGTGTCGATTCCACTGTAGGTGGCTGGCCATCAGTGTCCCCTCTGGACAGCGGGAACGAAGAGAGCCAACTGCATCAGTTGAATAGGGATTGTAATACTGCTCTCCCAAACTTTACATCTGCCCTGGCAGCTAAGTCCAGTGTGTAAAAGCTAATGGTCTGTATAAGGATCTCCTGGACTTGTCTCAGCAGTCCATCTGTGTCATTCACCCAAACAACATCTGGGCAGTCAGGTACAGAGACTTCAGGTCTGGATAGAGTATCTGGCCAGGATGCTGGGAGATCAGGTCTGGACAGGATTGGTGGCTGAATGGACACTGGCAGAAGATCCATTGGCCAAAACTGCCTGGGCCAGTTGGGAGCTCCAGAAACGACTGGGGCTTGGTCTCTTGATTTTGGAAATCATGCTGGGACCAGGGGAATTGGAGGAAAGGCAAACAGGATACCTGGACTCCATTGCAGGAGGACAGTGTTGGGAAATAATGCCAGACTCCTGCCCCCTTTGGAACAGAAATGCTGACTGTGTTTTCCTGGGTGGCAAACAGGCCTACCACAGGAGCTCCCCAATAGTGGGATCTTGGCTCTATCATGCATCTCTCCAGGGACCACTCCCAACTAGCCATGGATTTTCTGCTCAGCAAGTCCACCAGGTCGTTGCCAACTCCTGGGAGATGGAGAGCTATTGGGGTTATCCGGTGTCAGCAGCACCGCGTCCAGAGCTTGAAGGCATCCCAATAGGGGAGACACATGTGCACCTCTTTGCTTGTTGATGTAGTGTGTCGCAAGTGTTGTCAGTCAGGATGTGCACTGTGGAGTTCGAGATAGCAGGTAGGAAGGTGGCGTGCAGGGTAGCCTGATGGCCCTGAGCTCCAGGGCACTGATGTGGAGCCCCGAGTTTCCTGGGTAACAAGTTCCTTGCATCTGTAGATGATATAGGTAGGCTTCCAAACATGTTTCTGATACATCTGTGATTAAAGTCCTTACCAGGGCGGGGGCAGAGCAGAGCACTGGGGTTCCTACCATTTCTCAGTTCTGTTATGTCTTGTGGCGGAACCACAACCTTCTTGTTTTATTGGGGAAAAAGACCAACTTGAGCAGGAGCTGGAGTAGCCGCAGGTGAAACCTGGCAAGCGGTGTTATGTATGTGTACATCAGCCTATGGCCCCACAGCCCCAGACACATCTGCACTGTCAGCCTGGTTTGATTTGATCCCAGGACTATACCTGTCTCCAGGAAGGCTCGCTCTGACCGATCCAGAGTCAGTCAAGGCTCCTGGGAACTCTATTGCCTGTGGTGGGATAAGAGATTTTTTCCCTCGCTCAGCTGGGCCCCCTGGTGAGCTAATAGGGATAGTGTGTAGTCCAGCCTTTCCACCATTTCCTCCTGGGATTTGCCCACCGATCATCCAGCTGTCGAGGTGAGGGTAAACGTGAATGGGCTGTTGCTACCGCGAGGCACTTTGTGAAGACTCAGTGCCACGGAGAGTCCAAAAGGCAGAATGTTGCACTGATAACAATGGGGCCCCACTGTGAGTCCTAGGTGCTTCCTGTGAGCCGGATGGATGGCTATGTCGAAGTACGTGTCTTGTCAGCAGAGTGCCACAAACCAGCCTTGAGACTGAAGAGATGGGATGATGAAGGCAAGCGTTACCATCCTGAATTGGGCTTATATGTGTCCAATCTTCTCAGGTCTAGGATGAAGCTTGGATAGGACAAAAACTCCTTTCTTCTTCAGAATAAGGTATATAAACTGTAGTATAATCCTCTTCCCCAGTACATCTCTTCTATGGCTTGAAGCAGCTAGTACACTTCTGTCTGTAATAGGTTCTCATGACAAGGATCTCTGAAGGAGGATGGGGCAGGTGGTAATGTGTGGAAATGGATTGGAGAGCCATGGGCAATTTCTAGCACCCATTTGTTGGCTCTCATGGCTGCCCAGGCCCAGTGGAAAGGGGCAAGGCGGTTCCTGAAGGTGGATGCAGGCTCCACGCTGACTCCAATGCAACTCCCAATGCTCCTGTCAAATCTGCTGCCTCAGAAGGAGTCTGGTGCACTGAGGTGATGGAAGATGGGGGGCCCCAGGAGTATCTGGGATTCTCTCTTTGTGTGTACTCTGGCTGTCGAGCCCACTAGTAGGATGGTGACCTGTCTCTCCGCTTGGGCTGCTACTTGTAAGGGTTCCTTTAGGTGTGTAAATCCCTAAGAACCACAGAGCTTTCCTTGAGGGACTGGAATACTTTGTTTTCTGGTTGAAGAGCTCCATCCCATTAAAGGGCAGGCCCTTTATCATGGCCTGTACCCACGAGGCCCATCTCGTAGTGATGACAGTGGCCATCTGAGATGCATTCTTGGCTGCCTGTAGGGATGCTCTCATTACCATCTGGCCTTCCTTGATTTCTTCTTTCAACTTGTCCTTGTTATCTTGAGGGATCTTGGATAGGAAGGGAGTGACCCTCTCCCAAATGAGAAAGGTGTATTTGGTGAACAGGGCCTGGTAATTTGCCAGCTGGAGGGAGGCTGATGAGTATGCCTTGTGTCCATGGAGATCCAACTTTTGGGGTCTTTGTCATTAGGCATGCCTTTTGTGGACTGTGATTTCTCCTGTTCCTGACGCAACAGCCAGGAACTCTGCATTTGGATGGACATGTGGGTGTTCAAAGCCCTTTGGGGGCACTGGTATCTGTTCTCCACCCTTGTCAAAGAGGGAGGAAAAGTGCCCAGCATTTGCCACAGTCCTTTAGCCGGTTCCAGAAGCCCCTTGTTAATAGGAAGGGTGATTCTGGCCAGCATCATGGTGTTCAAAATAAAGACTTCTCTTGTATAAATGTAGTCTCGGTATCCAAGGTCTCTGCAATGCAGGAAAGGAGGTCTTGAAAAGCTTTAAACTCAATTGCTGGGACTGGGGCTGGTGTCACTGCCTTGTCCTTGAGTGGAGACGGGTGTCGTTGTGATCCCTCCCTTGCTTCCTGCTCTTGTGGGCCCATGTTTGGTTCTGATGTGGGTGGCTTGGTTAATGATGCCACTGGGGAACAGGATTGCTTCCTTTCTGGAAACATGGGAGAGGGATCTTGCTCCCAGACACAAGAGCTGATGGTCCCCAGTAAAGATAAGGTGACTTCATATGGGTACTAGGCTCCCCAGCAACCTCCTTGGGATCTGACATTGTCTGATTAAAATAGGACCATGCAAACCATTGTTGTTACCACTGTTATATAATTGCAGCAAATCTTATACAAAGTATGACATATGGCCAGAAAGGGTTAAGCAGCTTGCAGGCTATATAACCCAAAGCCAACCTTTAGGGACATGTTAGAAGATTTGAATGGTAATTAGGGCCATTCCATGGTAGATAGGTTTGCATTTCAAAGTTCTAGCCTATGTTGTTAAAAATTAAAGGCGATACGAATTGTATGTTTACTTGTATCTTGTTTAATGTTAGTCATGTAAACAGTCAGTTCCTGTCTGTCACTACAGCTGTTCATTCAGAGATCAAAAGGGAATATTAACATTTAGATGGGTCTTAGGTGAAATAATGTCACTGGCTATATGTCACTTTAAAGTTTGTGATAGACTGCCTAACGGATAAACTGCCTTACGTAAAACCGTGTAGCTAATTAGAATCATAGAATATCAGGGTTGGAAGGGACCTCAGGAGGTCATCTAGTCCAACCCCCTGCTCAAAGCAGGACCAACACCAACTAAATCAAAGCGTTACCAGTAATGCTTAGGAAATAGATCCACTTCAAAGTATCCGTGATTGCCTATTGTTCACCTAAGGACTCCTAACTGCAAAAAGATGCCTTGGGTCCCAATCCTTTTTATCTCAGATCTGATTGATGCTTCATGCAGGGGCAGCTTAAACCCAAGATTGAGATCCTAGTCCTGACTGGACCACCCTGAATGTAAACATTGGACTATAACCTGTGCACAAATTCTGAAAACTCTTGGGAGGTAGGTGTCAGAGTAGCAGCCGTGTTAGTCTGTATCCGCAAAAAGAAAAGGAGGACTTGTGGCACCTTAGAGACTAACAAATTTATTTGAGCATAAGCTTTCAGTAGAAATTTATGTGATGAATAAGATTTTCAGTAATCCTCATTATATTTGACTTGCGTGTCTGGGTGGAGGCCTAAGGCTGGGTTGCTTTACGGGAACTGTGTTGTTGGCTTCTGGGTAACCAGTGAGGTGTTATAGAAGCTGTTTTGTGCTAGTTTGGTAAATGTAGGTATTGGAATATCCACCAGCTTTGGGGCTGTCTGCCCCATTCTCTGGGGTTCACCCTAATTGAGTGACCTCAGGTGGCCCCCCTGCAACTCCGGTTACAGGTTCTCTCTCCTAAGGAAGAGGGAGCTCTTTACTCAATTTGAGCAAGGAGGAGTATCTCTTCCAACAGCAGTGTCATCAGGCAATGTGCCATTGGGACCGCACAGGGAAATGTCACATCCAGAACTGTGCCAAGATTGGTGCTGGGTCCCTCATAGCCTGTGTCAAGGATTCAGATGCTCTGGCCTTTGAATAGAGGTTTTGTTCCCTCCTTCTGGGACCTTCCTTCAAGTTTGGTGCTATATATGGGCTCTGTCCAGTCCCACGAGTGCGTCTCATCTTTATGTACGGGCACGCATGCCAGCTTTACTGCCTGGGAGGCCAGCGCCAGAGTGACCGATGCGGACACCAGGGCTGTCCTTGCCAAGAGTGTCAGTACCGCGGCTTTCAGTGCAGAGGCCTTTGCCAATATGGAAGTGATTGGCATCGTAGTCACTTGCGCCAGCTCTGCCAATATTCTCTTCGCTTTCTTCTCAGCGCTCGATCCTGGAGCATGCCCTATGCTCAAGAGAGCGCTGGCCGATAACTGCTTAACTAGCCTCACAGTGGTAGTGGCCATCACTTGTGTCTTAAGTGACACATGTGAACTGCTCCAGCATATGCAGCCTGAGCAGAATGACCCTGGATGAAAAGGACTTGACCACAGAGCACCCATCCAGGAGGTGGCTCTCCCACAGGCAGAAGCTGCCTTGACTGTGTCCATCCTTGATAGGCAGATTTTGAAGTCTGCCATGAGATGTGGCAGGGGGAAGGGTTCCTCAGTAACTTTTTTTTTTTTAAAATATCCACATGAAAGGAGCATGAAGATGAAGATTTTTTTTACAAATTTGATTAAAAAATAACCGTGTTCACAGTTAGGTCAGACACTCGCTCAGTCCTGTTTTGCCGCCATGGGCATCAAAGGGAAGTGAGGGAGGATCGCGTCTGCTCTGCCTTTTATGCCCTCAAACAGGAGCACGAAGGGGCCAGGAAAGAGCGGGGAGAAGATAAGCGGTTCCAACAAGCACAGCTATTCAAAAGAAACCGAACTCATGCCGACGAGATGCACATGCAGCTGCAGTGGAATCCACATGGACACCAAGCTGAAGAACTGACCTTACAGCATCTCAGGAACAAGTGGTCATGACTAGATCATGTTCAATACGTGCAAACAGAATCACATCTAAACCAGTTTTTATATATATTAGCTGGTGCTTTACAAGGGCCCATTTCACAAAGCTGAAAACAACTGAACTAAACCAGCTGGCAGGAACCAATCCAGGGATAATCTTTGCAGTTTGTGAGTTAAGAGCTATCAGTGCTCCTAAAGATCACTGCACTGACTTTTGCTCGAAGGAAGCAAGGCCACAGTAGCAGTTTGAGAGCTTGAGCATAGACACGACAGCGACAGGAGGAATTCTCGTGTCACTGTAGTTAACCCAACTTCCCAAAAGTCAGTAGCTAGGTCAACAGAATAATTCTTCATTCACCTAGTGCTGTCTACACCGGGGCTTAGGCTGGCATAGCTATCTCTCAGGGGGGTGGATTTTTCATACCTCTCAGAGATGTTGCTCTGCCAATGTAAGTTTTCAGTGTAGACCAGCCCTGAGAGATCATTCCCCAGCTGGGAAAGGCCAGTGGGTGGAACTACACCTTGACTGCACAGGGCAGCAATCAACATAACTTCTCCATCACTGGCAATTTTTAAATCAATCGTTTTTTCAGAAGATCAGCTCTAGTTCAAACAGCAATTAATTCAGGGAAGACCTATGGCCTGTGTTATCAAGGGAGTCTGACTAGATCACAGTGGCCCTTCTGGCCTTTGAATCTATTAATTTAGCACTCCACACTTACAGTCGTTCTCAGGCACTTGAATGGTTTTTTTGTCCATCACCTGGGCAGATATCAAGGACCCTATGGGAAGGAGAAAAAATACGATTAGGATAGATGTTTGTTTACAAACCACAGAACCCAAGTGATCCCAGAGCCAGCAGAACAGCTGCCAAGCTCAACCCCACAGAGATTCAGCTCTCTTATGAAGGATCAACACCTTAAGAACATTCTTTTCTACCTCATTTTCTTGGAGAACTCTTAGCCTTATAGTAGTTGCCAAGGGGTTTTTAGTCAGACTGCTTCAAGCTTTGCTTCTGGTTGGTGTTTGTTAAGACAAAGTTAAATGTTTGTATTCGGTAAGGCCTTACAGCCCTGAACAAGGATCAGGGCCCCACTAGGCTAGACACTGCAAGTGTACAGAAGACAGTCCCTGCCCCAAAGCGCTTACAATCTGAAGACAAGACAGATACAAATTTCTTCCCCACTTCCTCTTTAAACAATTGCGCGTACCCCGCCCACCCCCTGCCGATTGCCTCCCCAGTCTCAGCAGCACTCCTCCTCCCCACACAAAACCACTCATCTTATCTCTGATCCACCAAGAAAGAGCCAAAACTGACTGAAGTGTGCACAGGCTGGTTCCTCTTCCCCAGGGAGGGAGAGGCAAGTTCCCAAAGGGTGGGGCAGGCGGACCACACAGCCCAAGGCATCTATGACTAATATTTTGGACAAAGGAAGCCTCTGTTAAAAAGTTCCACACTCTCACTCCTGCAGTTAATGCAAAGCTCACAGCAAACACCTGAGACCTCCTAGAAGGCCTGCAGCAAAACCAGGGGAGTCCTGACTTGACATCCCTGATGTTAAGGTAAAAGCACAAAGTAGGTTTTTTGGGTGGGAAAAAGATCTTTCCAGGCCTCCTTCATATGTCATATGGACTGAAGAACTTGTGGATCGAAAGGCGGAGAAGGCCTGGAATTACTTCAAGTCAAAGTTGCAGAAACTATCAGAAGCCTGCATCCCAAGAAAGGGGAAAAAATTCATAGGCAGGAGTTGTAGACCAAGCTGGATGAGCAAGCATCTCAGACAGGTGATGAAGAAAAAGCAGAAAGCCTACAAGGAGTGGAAGATGGGAGGGATCAGCAAGGAAAGCTACCTTATTGAGGTCAGAAAATGTAGGGATAAAGTGAGAAAGGCCAAAAGCCATGTAGAGTTGGCAATGCGTCAACTAGTAGTTCTTAATCTTTCCTCTGCTCATCCCTTTGGACCACTGATAATTTCTCACTCATCTCCGAGAACTCCAGGTGTTACACCTTCCAGGAAGTGAGATACAGGAAGTGTTACACCTTCCAAAGTGAAAACAGCATTCCAGGTATGGTAACACCACCGAGTTAGAGAGAGCAGAAAAGTGAGAGCTTCTAAGGCCTGGTCTACACCTAAAACCTCAATTCGACCAAGTTATGTTGCAGAAAGACATAGTTAAGCCAACTTAAACTCTGGTATAGACACTGTAGACTCAGCTACTGCCTCATGAAAGCATGGATTTACTACAGCAAACTGTCACTGTTGTAAATGTCTATGCTACAACAGCATAACTTCAGCATTGCAGCTGTGCCGCTGAAGTGCTTGTAGTGTAGACATAGCCTGAGACTAGATGCTTCCACACAGCTTAAAACAACATTAGCCTTTTTAGCTGCATGCCTATTTCACTGTTTGCTAGGAACTTTGGGTCTCTCAGCATTACTGCTCTCTAGGTTTCTAGCTCCTAGTGAATATGTTTAACCTCAGATTAGATTGCAGTTTTATAAGATTATTCTCCTTTTGTTTTTAAATCTCTTTGGGTCCCCCTATGCTATTTCTCTGCCCTCGCTACTGTTTGCTACTTCTCCTGATTTAGCATCATATGAATGTCATTAACATACTTTTTCTCTCATACAGAAGACAATTGCAGAGCTTTAATTTGTAAGATCTACAGCATTTTCTGCTTTACAAACATGAGAGCTTAGACTAAGATGCTCAAAGCTGCCTAAGGGACTAACTGGAATGGGCACTGGGCATCCAAAATCCCCTCAACATGGCTTGGCAAGTCTCTGCCTCCAAGTCTCTCCAAACCCCATGGGATGGGGTAAGCAAGTGGCCCTGTTTTATAAAGCAGCAATGGAAGCACACAGAGGTACTTGAACTGTCAGGTGTTTGGGGCAGGAATAGTCTTTGTTCCATGTCTGTACAGTGCTTAGCACGTTGAGGCTCCTAGATGCTACCAAAACACAAATCCCCAATACCCCAGACCAATACGTGACTTACCTAGGCTTGTCACAATCTTGTTGTGTAAAGCCAGGGACACAACCCAAATCGTAGGCCACCAGTCCTGTGCAATTCTCTAGAGATAAGACCCAACCCTGTGGCACCCAACTAGACAGTTATCTAGGTATCTGGCCGTGTCACTATTACCCAGGAGTCAACCCCACCACATTGTCATTTATTACCCTGCTAATTTTCAATCCATAGCACAAGCGGCATAGACAAGATAATCTGAATTAATTGCAGTAGAAGATTGAGACAGGCTAATGAAGTTCGACATCTTAATTTCCCCAACAGTTGCTCTGTCAGAAGAAAATAATCAAGCAAAGCTGTTACCAAAATGGAGGAAGGGAATAGGCCAGTAAAGTGATGTGAAAGATACTGTGTCCCCAACTAAAGGGCAATAACAGTGTATCAGAACCAAAACCAGCCAAGAGATAGCTGTACATTAAACAGGGAGGGGGTGGAGTGGAACAAGGGAGAGAAGTTCAGTTGACTTCTATAGGCTGCCTGGTGGAATTTCCTGTTCCACCTGTTCTGTATCGTCTCCTCCCACGCAGCCCCCACTTTGTTCAGGAGTTTCACAGGGAACCTAGCCCATATCTGTCAAATGAAACTTAGCTTGGCATTTTTCAAACACCTCCCCGCACCAATCCCCAGTCTTTAGTCATCAGGCTCTGCATTTCCAGCTCTGTTCGGAACAGATTACACAAGACAGGACTTTATACAGGGCCCCATATCTGGGAACTCATGCTGCTTTGGCATGGGTGTCCTCACTCCCCAGCAGTGTGGCAGGTTTTTAATGATTTTCATGGTACCTGCTTCCCCATTTGTTTTACGTTTCCTTGTGGAGCTGTTTCCTCCAGATGCCTACGACTTGCAGACAAGTTACCACCCCCCACCAGCATGAGTATTCAAGACTTGCTAGTGATCTCGTGTGCTTCTGAAGCTTGACACATTTAGTGTGTGCCTCAAGTGGACGGGCTGCTTCTACAGTGGCAGTCGTCTTGGATGCCTGATTGCTAAGTGCTAGTCTTGGCTCTGCCTTGGGCAACTCACACAAGTTCCTCAGTTTCCCCATCTGTAAGTATTCTTATACTTAAATCCCTTCTCACAAGGGGTGGCTTTCTACAGTGTCATAAGTGTGGGGGTGGTTTACAAGACAGGGTTCCTCCCTAGGAAGTTCACAATCTAAAGCCCAACTGATTCCACAACCATACCAGGGTGACAGCTAAATCATGGCTCCGCTTTGTAGTAGAGACAGGTCTTGGGAGGATTCAGCCCTGTCTGCGAAGGCTCTTACACAGTCCATCGGGAACAGCCAAGATCCAGTCAACGCCACCAAATGTAAACCATGCTTTGATTATTCTGAGGAAAAGCTATGTTGTAACCGGGAACAGTGACAGGGCTGCTCTGTAGATGGGGCCTTATAACCAATTTAAATGGTCACAAAATCTGCCCATGAGCCACCCATGATTATAGAAAAGGAATACTTTGGCACCTTAGAGACTAACCAATTTATTTGAGCATAAGCGTTCGTGAGCTACAGCTCACTTCATCGAATGCATCGGAAAGCTTATGCTCAAATAAATTGGTTAGTTTCTAAGGTGCCACAAGTACTCCTTTTCTTTTTGCGAATACAGACTTACACGGCTGTTACTCTGAAACCCATGTTTATGACATTTCCTTCTATGTCGCAATGCTAAGAAACTATGACTTAGCCTAGTATCTACCAGGATAGAAACAATTCCCTAACAGCTGTATCCTGTTATTTTTCCTGACCACAAAGTTAAGCTATACATTTCACAGCTGCCTCTAAATATGGTTCTTGCAGTGTTCAGGCCTGTGACACAATGACGATTAGGGTAAGCAGAAGACAGTTTTAAAGTCCCATGATCAGGTTTCGCTACATTTTGGCTCTTTGGTATACCTTAAGTTAAATGATTTTAACTGTATCAGTATTGCTGGCCTACCAGGGACAAAGATCAGGATGGGGGGGGGGGCAGCAAGTCAGGAGAGAAATGAGAGGTGTAAAATGAAGAAGTGTTAATGGACATTATGGCTGTAAATTGAACCAGGCAGAAAAAAAACCTAAGCAGCAGTCTGAAAAAATGACTGCTAAGTGGTAGCAAAAGGCTGGAAATGGGGCAAATCAAATTAGTCATTGATTAAAGTCAGTTAAGTAACTAGAGAGTGAAAACCAGTAATATGCAGTACTAATCACATGGAAAACTGAATCAGCTAGATGACAGTCAACAGAATTGACACACAAAGTAGGGGTTCTTTGAGTCAGCGAGTTTCAGCCTGAGCAGTAGTCTGGAGTCTACACAACAACACAAAGACACCATTTCACAACAAACAGATATAACCCATAAAGACATGCCACAGTGCCTAGGTCCAAATTATAGCACATAGCACACCCTCCAAGGACTGCTGTACCAGTGGCCTTGCCCCACAGTTCCCTGAGAGAAATGTTTGTGGGAGTAAATCCATCACTGGTTGGTCCTGCACTAATGTTTCAGAATGTGAACCACGGAAGTGGCATTTTTCAGTATATACAAAAGGAGATATCTTACTACATTAATAGCAACCTGTGTGGCATAAGGGACTCTTTATTCTTTGGAAGACAAGACACAGGACCATAGATTTTTAAGTGCTGGAAGGGCCAGTGTGGCCATCTAGTCTGACCTCCTGCAGAGCACAGGCCTTAGAATTTCACCCAGCAATTTCTGTCTCAAGTCCAAGACCTTGTAACTGAGCTACAGCATATATTTTCAGAGTAACAGCCGTGTTAGTCTGTATTCGCAAAAAGAAAAGGAGTTTCCACAGTATGCATCCGATGAAGTGAGCTGTAGCTCACGAAAGCTTATGCTCAAATAAATTGGTTAGTCTCTAAGGTGCCACAAGTACTCCTTTTCTTTTAGCATATATTTTAAGACACTCAATCATCATGATTTAAAGATTTCAAGTGACGGAGAACCCACCAAACTTCTTGGTTCACTGTCCCAGTGGGCGATATGCCCTCTCACTGTTAAAAATGTGCCCCTTGTTTCCGGTTTGAATTTTTCAAGTTTCACTTTCTAGTCCTCAAATCTGGCATTCTGCCTTTGCCTGCTACATTAAAGAGCATCTGCCTGTTATTCCTGAGGGCAATCTGTGCCAAAAAATTAAAAATTCTGCACACGTTTTAAAATTCTGCAAGCTTTATTTATCAATAAATAAATGCAGAGGCTCCAGCATGGCACTGGGGAGCACAGGCCACTGGTTGTACGAAGGTGGGAGATCATCGTACAGCCTCCCCACCTCACACCCACAGGGCACAGACTCAGTGGTAAGGCTGCATCCGACCCTGACACAGCACAAGGTCTGGGCCTACCCCAGAAACACCCTAGGACCCTGCCCCTCTGCGCCAGGTGTGGGGCAGGCAGGCTCAACCAAGTGTGGAGGGGCTCAATGTGGGGTGATCCTGTAGTCGGATGAGAGGATTCTGTGTGGGACAATCTGGGATCAGGCTGCTCAGTCGGTGGGATCCCAGGTACAGGGGCAATGGGACTCTGCAGGGGCTTCCAGGTGAAAGTGGTTGGGGATCTGGGTGCGAGGGTCTCAGCAGGAAGGTCTGGGTGCTGAGGATGTGGGGGTCTGGGTGCAGCTAGTGGGGGATCAGTGGCATAGGGGTCTGGATGTGGGGGCTCAAGGTGGTGCAGAGGGGGAGGGCTTGTCAGGGTGAGGGGTTGAGTGCAGGGAGCTCAGTGGGGGGTGGTCTGGGTGCAGGTGGGCTCCAGATGTAGGGATCGAGGTTCAGTGGAGTGGGGTTTGGGTATGGAGGGCTTGGGGGGTTCTGGGAGGTCCAGATGCACTGGAGTTGGGCGGATGGGGGAGCACCTTCCTGTACAGTGATGGACCTGCCCCGCACTCACCAGGCGACAGGAAGTGGAGCGACCCGGCCCCAACCCACTCCGCGGGCTTGTGCTGGGGGGCAGTTTCCCCCCAAGCCTGCTCCTGCCCCCTCACCCCCCACAGAGGCCTGGGGATGCCTCCCGCAGAGGGGCTGCGTAAGACACCAAAATGTCTAGGGACAGCCCTGTGTACGGCAGCTAGCCTTGTTCAAAGCAAACGCAACAGTGCTGGATGCATTCAAGCATCGATTTGAGCATTCCTTGGGGGGAGGGGGGGAGGGATAAATATCCTGGTAGCACAGGCTGGTGGACTGAGCTGGTGGTGCAACTCCTAGTGAACTAGGAGATGCAGCAACTCTCTCTCTGGGACAGGAAATGACCTCATTCAGTAAGGTACCATGACAAATTACTTCCATCAGCTCCCTGCAGCTTCTGCTTTACCCCCGACCCCAGTATACCTACAACTCATCTTTAAAAGTGAGCTGTGAAACAGAACAAGCAATTTGCTTTTGCCCCTTGCTGCTCCCGTGCGAGAAGAGGTTACTGCTTTTCAGAATAGCGGGTTGGGGTTTTTTTATTATGGAAATACCGAAGACCTCAGGCCTCCCTGAGCCTTGATCTGCTGAAGGGCTTTGCTAGACCTGAATAGTGATGGCACACCAGACCATAGCCTAGGCAGCATCTGTCCCTCCTCTTGCACTAAGAGGGAAGAAATACCAGGTCCAAGTGAAAATCTAAGGATCTTGGAAGGACAAGTGGCTGCATTGACCCCCATGAGGATTTGAACCTGGAGTTCCAAGGAGTAGGTATTTTAAACCCCAGGGCTTAGCCCACTAAGGGAGCCCCTCCAGCACAAGAGAACTAAGAGGCACCTAAAAAGTCACTCAAGGAAGAAAATGAAAGTCTGCCCCTGTGCTTTATAACCCTTCAAGTATGAAGATCTTGGGGGGCAAACTTTCAAAGGGGCATCAACCAATCTGCCCCGTAATAAACAGGATTGAGACCATTAACTCTCTCAACATGCAGGCACACATTTCCACCCAGGCAGCTGCCATCTCAGCTGTGCCAGGAATCGATTGTGGATGTAAAACAAGAGGCTGTTAATTAAAAGTAAAATGTTACCATGAACTGACTGATCAGTAGAGTGAGAATCCTGCTGCAAGCTGAGGAGAGGGAGGACAAAGGAGTTGAGATTTTACTTGGTATTTTTCAGAGCTCCTGCATCCAGATTCCAGCTGATAACAAAGGTAGAGAGCAAAGCCCTGTTTTGTAATTAATCTGTCTCCCCTCAGGCACTTCCCAGGAAGATCCAAACCTCTCCATCACACAAATGATAGGCATCTCTCAGCAATCAAGGGTAACCCAGTTTATAAGAGGCCTCCCGCTGAGACAGCACAATTCAAGAGGCCACTGTTTAAAAGTGTAAAGGAAGGAGGCCTGGAAGTCTCATTGTTTGTCTGCTCAGCAAACTGGGAGATTCTTTGTTTTTTTTCTTTGAAACAAACAGGCTAGCTGAACCAGGAAATGCCAAACTAACCCTATGGCTTTTACAGATCATCAGCAGTGACATAAATAGGTTTGGAAAGGAGGATACCCAGTGTGTTTTGGTTTCAGCATGTCTACACAACAGCATATGTTGATGCACTAGTTCTGAGAGGTAGTGTGGACTAGCAGATTGGTCTAAACTGGAAATCAGGACTCCTGGGTTATACCAGGCTGTGTTGCTGACCTGCTCTAACCTCGAGAGAATCACCTTTCTTCAGTGCCTCTACTTCCCTTCCCACCCCTCTGTCCTATTAGATTTTAAGTTTTTCAGGGCAGAGACTGTGTGTACATACACTGCCTAGCAAAACAAGAGCCCAGTTTTGGTTGGGACCTCTAGGCATTTCAGCAGTACCAAAAAAAAAAAGAAGTTACTGTTTTTCCATGTTTCAGAGTAACAGCCGTGTTAGTCTGTATTTGCAAAAAGAAAAGGAGTACTTGTGGCACCTTAGAGACTAACCAATTTATTTGAGCACAAGCTTTCGTGAGCTATGCATCAGATGAAGTGAGCTGCAGCTCACGAAAGCTTATGCTCAAATAAATTGGTTAGTCTCTAAGGTGCCACAAGTACTCCTTTTGTTTTTCCATGCAGTTTCCTCACCACATTCCAATGTTAGATCCATAAAGAGTTCAACTCTACAGGCAAGAGAATCAATACAACTGAACTTGAAAGGGCTCCTAGTGGCCAGCTCCCAGAGACCCATCCATTCGTACTGCATCATAAACCACTGCCCTGTTCCCAGTCCCACTTCTCGGGACTAGAAAGTCAGAGCTGCTCCTGAAAAGCAGAAGTTCCCTTGAGCCGATTGACCTTTAAATACCAGGCAGTCACAGTCTAGTCTGTAAGAGTAGGTTATGTGCCAGCCCTGAATTTCATTCAGCCCAACAGGATAAGATGGTTTAGGGTTTCTGAAAGGCAAATATTGAGCCTATTCCCCAGGGTTTACACATAGCTGCCAGGAAATAACCTCTGAAGCCTTCTGGGCATGTTTGTAATACAGCACAATGGCTACAACTCTGAATCGGTGATTAAGACATCATTTAATCTCTGTATGATAAATGCCTGGCTGCTCCCACACTTGCCTAAGCCTGATCCAGTACATTTAAATCTGGCACCACAGTGCCATCTCAACGCACTAGAGACACTTCTAAGCTCTTTCACTAATAGGGATGCCATTCTTATGCTGTTTGTGCAGCACCCAGCACATTGAGGCTCCAATCCAGCTTAGAATCTGTGGGTGTTACCACAGTACACTTAAAAATTAAGATGCCAGCTGCCCCTTCCCACATACCATAATATAAATAGGTGGCTAACATTTAAATGACACCACCAGGACAGGCCCCACTGTGATAGGGACTGTATGAACACATAGTAAATGACAATCCTTACAAACTGGTTCCTGGGAGTTGGAGAGTACTTACTAGTTCACAGGCAGTGCCAATAGCTGATGTAGAACCAGGGTGGGGACAGACAGACACACATAATTGACCCAAGAAGGGTCAAATGAGTCATTCTGCTCTAAAACTACAAACAGCACATGATGGAACAGGCATGCTGAAAAAATTAAAGTAGCCATGGTTTCAGGTCACCCAGTCTTTTAATTTTTCACCCCGAACGGTTGCTAAGCAGAAGCAAGGATAAAGACCTGCATAATGCAGCTTCACTTGCCCAGCAAGGGCAAGTCAATGACATTCCTGGGACCTTTTCAGACCCATGTCCAATTCATTACTAGGCAGGCAGAGGTGGGTATCCAGGGCACCAGATCCATTGCCATTCTGCTTTATGAAATGCTGGAGAAAAACTGTGAAGGACTCTGAGCACAAAGAAATTGAGTGAAATTTCCCTTCAGATGAGGTGCTGGATAACCACCAATACAGCACTTCGTACCTGTACCTTAGGTACCTTCCATCCAAGGACTCCAAAGCTCTTTACATAAAATTTGATTCAAAAGATGGCATGTTTATTCTACCCAAATATATTTAAGCTCCTAATCTCGCTCAATACAACAGCACCTCAAAGTATTTATTAGGCTGGTAGGAGGGAGAGTATACCACTGCAGAGGTACAGCCAGCACTCAGGACAGCATGGAGAGTGCTACCTAAACAGCCGTTGTGTTACCTGCATGTCATCACACCACCACTCCTATGCACTGACGTGCTATTTAGCGTACCAGGGATAGTAGATAACTCCCCACTGAGTGTGCCAGCCTTCCCATCAATCACTGCTGCATAACAAACGCCAGCATCCAACATGTTTATACTCCAGCCAACCACTGCTGCTCTCGCAACATCCTAGAGATACCCCTGCCTGGAAGGAAAGAGCAAACTGTGCATAGGGCCTTAAAGGCTGTAGGACAACCTCTAGAGATTTGAAAATGGGGCTCTTGCCAAACCCATACCCGGATTGCATGGCACAAGGAGTTCCTGTGGATGCTCTGAACCAGCCAGTGATATCACAGCTCAGTTTGTTTCCCTGCACAAAGGGCAACAGTCTGAAAAAGAATAGACTCCCCATGGACTGAACTGTGGGAGCTGCCCTTGGATTAAGGGGTCTGTACTTCTAACTCTTGCAATTTTACTAGTCTCATGATATTTGGTATTTTTCTTAAAGCCCCAACTCCTGCAACCAGGTGGTTACAAGAGAACCTCCACTTTCAGTTCTTAACAATGGTCACTGAGAAGAGCTCAAGGCTAAAAAACCAGAAGGCCAATAAAAATCACTCAAATTATTTAAAATTTCACTAATTTTAAAACAATCTTGTGGTCTGGGGGGACCTGGTCCATGGCTTTTGAATGGTTGGGGCTGGCAATGCTGAGAACTCAAGTGCCAGAGGACGGTCTTAGTTACCGTTGCTTGAAAGTGTTTAGAGGATCATGATTGCTCCAGTGGGTGCCTCTGAACAGCTCAGCTAGAATAGTCCAATATTGCATGACCACAAGACATCATGACTGCATAGTCTCCACTCATCTTGGGCTGGATTAACAGCACACCATGGAAAGACTCCCACACCCTCCTGCAGTTGTCACTCATTCTGTTCCCAGTACAGAGTCAAACTGGAAACCCTCCACACCAAACCTTGTCAGGCTGCACATTCCCAGGGCTTGAGCGTGTGGATTTGACACATCAGAGCATCAACATGTGTCATTCAATAGCCATATTTCATTCAGGACACTAACCAAAGGATTCTGAAGAGTGTTGGCGGATTGGTGTACAATTCAGATCTGAATTAGGGACTCCCCTTACCTTCTCTGGGGACCAGCAATTTAGCACTTAAAACCACTTTATCTGTAGACATTAAGACACTTTATAAAGATGGGGTGGGGAGGTCATTATCTTCCCCATTTACCAACACAGGAAAAGATTTGCCCAAGATTACACAGCGGACCAGTAGCAGAGTCAGGATTAGAACCCAGGAATGTTGACTTCCAGTCCAGAAGATAAGGGAGACAGCTTTGTCCAGTGCCCTAATAGCAGCTGAAGAGCTACAGCTCTTCATGCTCCCCTTTGCGGATCCACCGACAAGGGACCCCCTCATCTGTCCCATGATGATGGGGCTCTATTCAAATGTGCAGAGTCTGAAGGAATACGCATCTGGTTAATTCAGAGAGGAGGTATTTCTGCTTATATGTCACAGATAGGGTGACCAGAGGTACCGATAAAAATCAGGACTGTCCCGATTTTTAGGTCTTTGTCGCGCATCCCAACCAATGCATGGTCAGGACGCCGTTTGTCCCGATATTTTTTTTTTGCTTCCCCCATGTGTCCCGATACTTTCTCCGTTTAATCTGGTGACCCTAGTCACAGAGCGGCCTGGCACCTGGCTGTTTTGCTCTTCTCTGGTAATGACTCATCCTGCCCTGACATGCTTTACTCAGTGTTTGATTGAATTTACCAGTCAGGTGAGATGGATGGGGCATGGCACAGATTCAACTGGCTGATAACTCCTAGCTTGAAGCCATGGAGCCAGCAGAGGGTGAATGACTCACTACTCAATTTGCCTTGGTCAAATCACAACAGTGAGGAGAAAAACCCCAAGGAACTTAGCAACTCAGTTCAAATCACATGACAAAGGGCAACAAATTGCTCCCGACAGTGGGTTTGTCAGGAGAAATGCTTCCTTTTAGAAGTCAGACACAGGTGGGGGAGGTAGTATCTTTTACTGGACCAACTTCTGTTGGTGAGAGACAGGCTTCGGAGCTTACACAGAGCTCTTCTTCAGGGAGGCAGTTTTGTCCAGCCCCTCTTCCTACCTCCTGTTTTCTAAAAGGAAACCAGTGGGTTTTCCTTTGAGAAAGATCTCAGCAGGAAGAAGAGGTGAGCCGTTTCTACCAAGAAGAGAATTCTCTCTCACGCTCTCCACCGAAGAATTGTGGGAGGAGGAGGGAGAAGTTTCCAGATATACCCTTAGCTAAGCAAGGCCAGAACATCCCACCAGTGGAACAAGATCCTGTGATTTTAGGGTTTCTCTGCAATTAACTTCATGCACATTCAAAAGGGAGCATAAAGGCTGCATCTTTGCAACAGAAAAGCAGCACAATGCACACTGATATCTAGCCCTGCCCTGCCTATAGCCAAATAGCAACCAAAGTGTGAACCCACCTTTCCCTCCCCCAGTAAGGTGTTCAATTGAATGGCCAGATGGCCCAGTTAAATGCTATGTTAGCAAAGGAGTGTACAAAATAAATTGTCAGAGGCACAATCAAGCCCTGGGACTTCCTAGTTCACACATTGGAGAAGTGATGGCAGCTGCATTGTAGATAATATACCTACACTACAATTCCTGCTACTGCTATCACCACTGGAGTTGCACCAGAGGTGACCCTCATTTTTGCCAACAAAGTCACAGCCCTCAGGAAGAGGTTTCCTATCACAGTGCCTGGGCTCAGGATTCTCTGCCTCTCTGCATTCGCTTCAAGCTCAGTTTTCACCACTAACCCTGATTAAATGTGACTGTGGCCACAGCATGTTGCACCATGGTTGTGTTGTGTCTTTGCAGACAGAAGCAGCACGTTCTGGGATTATTTTTGCATCCTGGAAGACACCAATGCATTTCTTCTGCACGCTCACACACACAAAATACTAAGCCATTTTCACTTCCCAGCCACCTCCTCCAGAGCAGCAACAAGGAGGAAGAACGTGATTTTTCATAACTGATGCACATTATTGTTTAACATGCAAGGGTGGGGTGAGTTAGTCACAAGGATTGTACTTTACTACCAGTGAGCAACTCCCTCCCAGCTGATCTCCTTGCAATGGTCTATATGCAACATCACTCAGTTTCCAGAACAGGTTTAAGTCTTGTCCACAGTGTGAGAGGTAATCATTTAAACCAAGCCATTTTCAACAGACCTGAACCCTAGCAACTGCCTCTCATGCTGCCCTGCCTGCAGACAATCCTAAGACATGGCTGCTGAACAGTAGATGGGCAATGCTTTTAGCAGGCCTTCCTCTGGGTGGCCAGATTGTCAAAGAGAGGGAAACAAAACAAGGGAGGGGCCCCCGGGGAAACATTTTGGTGTGGCCCAGAAGTATGCGCCAGCGGAGAGGGGGGACAGAAAAGGGAACTCATACCCCTCTTGGGTGTGGATTGCAGTGAGGCTCAAAGGGAGGCCTCAGAGGGCAGGGGAAGAAGGTGACAGTGCCAATATGCCATGGGCCTGATGGAAAATACCCTGGGGCATCTGGTGTACTCAGCCAGGCCGTCATCGTCTGTCCAGTTCAGCTGGCCAGCCTGGGAGGGGTAGTGCTGGTAGTAGCACTGGGAGTTTTCGTGTAGACAGGTTGCTCTTTATTGCTTCTCCAGGTGGGTTTTACTTACCCCAGCTAACATTGGCCGGGTTTTGTCTAACACAAAAAAACAAGTGAAACTCAGCAGAAGATCCCTTTGTTACTGAAGGTGAGTGAAAGGGGCCAGAGTGAGAGGGGCCCACCTGGAATGATTAACCCTTTCAAAGGCAGCCTTCAGTTTTCAACCATAGCCTGGGACTTTCATGAGTTTAAGGGAATTTAGTAGCCCGAAAATACTTAATAACCTAGGCTCCCTTGATCAGTACCCCGAGCAAATTTATAAACCCTCCTCCCCTTCAGCAGGAAATTCCCTCCCCGGACATTTATGGGTAGTGTCACTGTATTGGGGGAAGGGTCACTGATCAAATAGCTATCCATTCCCACTCTTACCTGCTGCCAACAGCCAGGATTTCAAGACACAGCCAAGCTGCCTCTGCCCACTAGAGTCCTCAGTTTCACTCTGCTCAGCAGCAGCTGCTGCCCTGCTTGCCCTGTCTACATTAGGGATTTTTTTTACCAGATTGCTTCTCATTGCTAACACTGGTACAGCACATCTTGTTTTTGCAAATCCACTCAGAGCAAGTCCAGCCGATATGGTATTAAAAGCCTCAGCAACCGGTCTACACTAAAACTCCCAGTGCTACTACCAGTAGTGGAAAATGTTTCAAAATGTTTTTAATTAGTGTAGACAGGGCCCATCCATCCTTTGCTTTAGCTCAGTGGTTCTCAACTTCACTGCAGCACAACCCCTTCCTAACAAAAAAACACGGCCCCCCATACAAGGCTGAAGTAGTAGCCTGAGCACCGCTGCCCTGGGTGTGGGAGATGAAGCCAAAGCCCAAGGGCTTCATTCCTGGGCAGCAGGGCTGTGGTCTGAACCCCACCGCCCAGGGCTGAAACCCTTGGGTTTTGGCTTCGGCCTGGGTGGCAGGGTTTTGGCATCTAACGTGGGCCCTGGTGACCCCATTAAAACTGGGTTGTGACCCACAGTTTGACAACAGCTGCTCTAGTTCATTCTCTGGAGCCTGATGATAAAGCAGTGTTTAAAGCCCTCAGAGGAACAATTTAACTTTGGCCTAGTGAGGTAAGGGGCAGCTACATATTAACCAGAGATGCTGAGATAAGCAGCTTACTAAATGTCAGGTTTCAGAGTAACAGCCGTGCTAGTCTGTATTCGCAAAAAGAAAAGGAGTACTTGTGGCACCTTAGAGTCTAACCAATTTATTTGAGCATGAGCTTTCGTGAGCTACAGCTCACTTCATCGGATGCATACCGTGGAAACTGCAGCAGACTTTATATATACACAGAGAATATGAAACAATACCTCCTCCCACCCCACTGTCCTGCTGGTAATAGCTTATCTAAAGTGATCATCAGGTTAGGCCATTTCCAGCACAAATCCAGGTTTTCTCACCCTCCACCCCCTCACACAAATTCACTCTCCTGCTGGTGATAGCCCATCCAAAGTGACAACTCTTTACACAATGTGCATGATAATCAAGTTAGGCCATTTCCTGCACAAATCCAGGTTCTCTCACTCCCTCACCCCCCTCCAAAAACCCACCCCCATACACACACAAACTCACTCTCCTGCTGCTAATGGCTCATCCAAACTGACCACTCTCCAAGTTTAAATCCAAGTTAAACCAGAACATCTGGGGGGGGGGGGGGGGGGTTAGGAAAAAACAAGAGGAAATAGGCTACCTTGCATAATGACTTAGCCACTCCCAGTCTCTATTTAAGCCTAAATTAATAGTATCCAATTTGCAAATGAATTCCAATTCAGCAGTTTCTCTAGGATAGTCCCACTAAGGACAGTGTGTGTGGAGGGAGGGGAAGGCACAACAAGACCAGTGGTTCTCAAACTTTCGTACTGGTGACCCCTTTCACATAGCAAGTCTCTGAATGCAACCCCCACCCCCCATGAATTAAAAACACTTTTATGTATTAAACACCATTTTAAATGCTGGAGGCAAAGTGGGGTTTGGGATGGAGGCTGCCAGCTCACAACCCCCACCCCATAATAACCTAGCAACCCCTTGAGGGGTCCCGACCCCCAATTTGAGAATCCCTGAAGTAGACGGTCTTTTTGCCTTTTAGGTGTTCTGCATGGTATGTATCTGATGAAGTGAGCTGTAGCTCACGAAAGCTCAGGCTCAAATAAACTGGTTAGTCTCTAAGGTGCCACAAGTACTCCTTTTCTTTTTGCGAATACAGACTAACACGGCTGTTACTCTGAAACCTGCATAAGGACTGTGTTGAATGGTGAAGTGCAGAGCCCTCAGTCTATAAAAACAGCAGTAACTCTAGGAAAGAAAAACTGGGCAAGATGCTGCTGATACAGATTTGAAAGCCAGGAACTTGTTTTTAAACACAGAAATTACCCATTAAGGTACCCTAAACAGCCCTTAATCCATGCTTACCCTGCCCAAGTGAAATAGATGTCTGGCATGTATTAGCAAAAAGGCATTTTAAATCCTGTATTACTGTTGCTTCAGCTATGGGTTTTCAGCTCAGCTCCAGACCAAGGGCTTGCCTGTATGAGATAGCCACACTGGTTTACAAACAGATGTAATTAAAACAGTGCAAAACCCCATGTAGACACACTTATTCGGATTTAAGAATTGCTTTAACTCCGATGAATCCGATGAAGTGAGCTGTAGCTCACGAAAGCTTATGCTCAAATAAATTGGTTAGTCTCTAAGGTGCCACAAGTACTCCTTTTCTTTTTGCTTTAACTCAGTTTAGCTGAAGTTAGGAAGGAATTGACTTCAGCTAAATTGATATAAGCCGCTCTAATTTTAGTTTGAGTATTTACCGTGGGGTTTGCACTGGTTCAACTAGATGAGTTAAGTTGTCCCACCAGGGTTAAGTGGAAGGGTATAAGTAATTGAGCCAACTCCTGCCCAGCATGGCAGGGATGTTTCTGTGCATTTGGGATTGAATAGCCACCAGCTTCTCAAAACCTTTCCAGAAGTGCAATCAAAGGCTAGTCATCAACACCAACGCATGGCTCTGAGTGTGTAACTTCTCTGTTCAAATCTCTGCATCAGCTTTTTATTCATGTCCAAGATGATGGTCACACTCCATGACCTGACTGTGGAACATGTTGGGACTCAGATCATGCTCCTCCCTCAGCTCTTTTGCTGTCAGTTTCTGGGACTGCTCTTCCCAGAAAAGGAGGGAGATCTCTTTCCAAACACATGGCCCCTGGCAACCAGCCAGAGCGCAGCATCCTTCAGGGCACAAGTGAAGATGCATTTATTTGGTTTGGCATTTGGGCCACTCTTTCATTCCTAGGAAGAAAGCTGCCAATACACTTGATAGGTTGGCTTATTTACAAAAGTATAAATTAGTACCTAGTTGCTACACCAGCAGGTGTTTTGTAAATCATTAATACCTACCAGTTGAATCTAAATATGACAGAGGCTGGGAGCAACATGGAAGCGTTTGGCTCAATGAAATGTTTCTAGTAGCCAGTGGAGAGCGCTCCACCGCTAGCTGCACCATGAACAGTAAGTAGCATGCTGCTGAAAATAAACCCAGAAAAGCAGCACACAAGAAGAACATGAACAGAGCTGAGAGCGACTCAGAGCCGCTCAAACACTGGAGTTGTCCCAGGAGCTACCAGGTCTTTTGCTGGGTGACTCATCAAGGTCTTCAACTGTTCAAGCAGACTCAGGTTGCTCCCCTGAAGCTTATGGAAGCAAACTCTCCTGTTCTCCCCTCCCATGTACATGAATAGCATTGCACAACTAGTGAGATGCTTTAAGAAGCTTTTTCCTCCCTTTTCAGTGTCATATCCTGGCCACTGCCTGGAGCCACGAACCAGACCCTGGCCAGAGTTACACAACGAGCCGTCAGGCAGGGGCGTGAATAGGTGTGATTTGTGACCAACACAGGTCGGTTAGCAAAAGCAGCTATACTGGTAAAAGTGCCCTTTATTGGTACAGCTTATTTCACTCAGGGAGGCTAGAAGCAGCTATGCCAGCAAAAGCACAGTTGTGCCAGTATAAGCTGTATGAACACAAGGTGCGCTTGCCAGCAGAGTACACCAACATAGCTACGCTGGCAAAGCCTTTTATGCTTAGACCTGGCCAAAGCAGAGCAGATCATAGCCTCTCCTATGTGCCCCGAGCTAACAGAACTGGTCCTTCCCCATGTGCCGTGTCCATTTTAGAAAAATGCTCTCACCTACAACGAGTAGGAAGCATCCCTACTATGGGAGGGGCCAGTCCAGTCACGTTTGCAGAAGCTACTCTTTAGTTCTTAAGAAAATTAGGTTTCTATCCCTCAGAGCTGCAAACTAAACTTTCCAAAAAGGGCCCTGATACTGCGCTGCCTTCCTGCTACAGCTAACAGAGCCTGGAATAAGAGGAGCTCAGATCCCCTCCCACCCATAGCGACAGAGCAGTAACTCTGAAACTCTTTAAAACTGACACGTCAGGCACTTCCAAGAAGTTTAGAACCTCCTTCCGCACCCACCCAAAACCCATCCACCCGCTCTGCAAGCGCCAGCAGGACATCTTATCTGGCTATGGCAGGCTTGCTGATTTGTCGGGGTCGCCTCTGCCCCACCTCTCCCTTCAGAGCAGTGCCATGTTTGCTGAATCTGTCACAGCCCATGATGCGCTCCACTTGCAAGACACTTCCTGTGGTTTCTATTTATAGAAGAGCGTGTGAAGGAATTGAGGCACAGACCCCCAGCTACATGCCATGGGCCTCAGCTTCTATTTAATGGTGCTATTTAAAGCCCTCTAGAAGACCCAGAAAATATGACCCAAGTGTAAGCAACACTGCAACTTCTACCTGAGTCTGCAGACAGCCTTCAGCAGGAGCAGCAGCTGTTAAGCCCCACGCTCACCACTAGTGCAGCCCAGGCACTCACTGCTCTGGGGGAAGCCACTAGCGTGGGTCACGCACATGGAGAACTCCTAAGCAAGGGTGGGGTACAGCCACAGCACAGGGCCAGAGCATGGTGGGAAGGGGACTGGCTAGAGCACAAGTCAAGCAGGGCCATGGAGTGCCTGACTCTGCTGGATTCTAATGAGATTCCAGTGATCATTACAATACCCAGACCTGGCTGGAAAGTAGCACAGGGTGATACCTCTTCTGGACAGCAATAGGCAGAGCTCAGAATAGCTCAGGAGTTGCAAAGCAGCATGAATGGTTTCTGAATTTGTTTGGCAGATGAGACTGAGTCATTTGGGAACCTGCGTAAACAAGACAGGCTGTTCTTTGCTCTGCTGGGGCAAGAAGCCTTTCACACAGGAGGCCTCTCCATAGTAACTTACACTTTTTAAATTGCAGGGTGCTCAGAGAAGAGCCACAGATGATGATGAGGGGGTATGGAAAGACTAGTTTATGGAATTGAGAGCAACAAGGGACTCAGTTTGCTTTTTCATATCAGTATACCTCACTCCCCTTACACTGGAAGAGGCAAATCCCACAGGAATAGTCCCTGGGACTGATCACCTCTTTTCCAACACCAACCTGTGTCTACGCCACACTTCTGGCTGCGTTCAGCAGCAGGTTAAAATCCATTAATAGATTTTTACCTGCACGGTTGCGCCAGGTTAATGTAAGTGAGATATAACTGAGTTTACGGTTTCCAAAGGCAAACTGGGATTTAGGATTGGCTCTCGGCCACACCGTTTCCACCCAGGCACTGGAAGCAGCAGTGTGGTGCTCATTTCTCCAGGCTGAGCTACAGAGGTTTGCTTTTATGTATGATGAACCCAGACTGGCTATAAAAAGATTTTTTCCAAAATCCACACCCCGGAACACCAACATCCATAGAGCAAAAGCAGATCTAGGTAGTTATATCTGAGCTCCTCACAACCACCAATGGATTTTAACCTCACACTGCTGTATTATCCTCATTTTACAGATGGCGAGCTGAGGCACAGGGTAGATTAAGTGATTTGCCAAGGTCACACCAGAAGCCTGTGGCAGAGTAAGAAACTGACCCCAAGTCTCCTGATTCCCAGTCCAGAGCCTTATCCAATAAGCTATCCTTCCACCCTGCATGAGACTAACTACTGAGATCTTTGCACTTCCAAAGGACACCCTCCAACATCTGGATCAGCAATCTCTGTGTGACTATGTCCCCAACAGATGAAAAGTTCAGGTTTATAAAAGAGAGGCATGCGCCCTCTGGGGATTTTAAAGGATCAGGGAGCGAAAGGCAAGATCTCCGTCCTAACAGGACCCCATCAATACTTGTTCAGCCTAGACCACCAGTTTCTCCAGAGGTTCTTACATCCTTTTGAAACTCCTGCCCTCTGTCTGCGCTATTGAGACAACCCTGCTGATACCTCTACCATTAACAGTCAAGCATTTTGCCCTTATTACTAATGTTTTAAAGAGATTAAATCTGTAAATACATTTTATAGGAAAACAGGAAAAATTACTTTAAGTGCTTTTTAACGCACTTAAGAAACATCTTTATCATGGAAGATAGGTCCATCAACGGCTATTAGACAGGATGAGCAAGAAGGGATTGGGTGACAGGGCATGGATCACTTGAGGATAACCTGACTGTTCATTCCCTTTGGGGCACCTGCCATTGGCCACTGTCAGAGGACAGGATACTGGTCTTGATGGACCTCTGGTCTGACCCAGTATGGCAGTTCTTAATTTTAATTTGGAGCCAACTTTACAAAAGTATTGATTCTTTGTGTGGACAGACTGGAGCCTTCTGCAGTCAGCATTTGTTATAAGCACCTCTATCAGAATTAGAGCCCCATTCATTGTCCTAGGCAAGGTACAAACAAATCGGACATCCGATGAAGTGAGCTGTAGCTCACGAAAGCTTATGCTCAAATACATGTGTTAGTCTTTAAGGTGCCACAAGTACTCCTTTTCTTTTTATAAATCAGACAGTCCCTTTCCCATAACGCTTAGTCTAAGACAAAAGATTTGACTTGTAAACAAGACAGGAGGGAGAATGAAGGGATGTTAGGTTAGTGGTAACGGCAATCTTAGTACTCACAAGCGATCACTATTTCTAGCCAGCATCACATGGTAGTTTCACAAAGGTAGATTAAGGATGGATTTAAAAGAAATAAAGTGGTGACTTTTCAAATTTTAATGAGGATTTGTTCTCACAAGTAAAGGGCAAACATGGGAGAAAGCATGATGGGAAAAGCAGACATGCAGGTTTATTAACCCATTATCACTAGCATGTCATTAAAACAGCATCATGTGCAAAGGAGACTGCAAGCTCCCATGATTCAATCAAAATGGATGGTTACAAGCAACTGGGAGGTTTTGGAACAGAGAAGTGGTCAATTTGTCTGACTTCATCAAGAATACCATCCAGAAGTTGAAAAAGGGGGGCAAAAGCCAAACCTGATTGCAGGAGCTACACATGCATTCTGGAATTATTTGAAGTTTTAATTCAAAGTTAAATTTACACACATGCAACATGCATTACGTAAGACTGAAAAGAGGGGGGGTTTTTTAAATGGAAATAGAGGCTACCTTAAAAAGGAGGCTGGCAGGTCAGCTTTGACCCAGGAAATTAAACAAGCACAAATTGTTTTTCTTTAAAAAGTACGTTTTAAAAACTAAAATCACAAATTTCCATTGATTTTTAGAAATTCAGTGGAAACGAACAGGGTTTAATGTTTTTTAAGTGACCTACAAAAGGGTCAAATATGTGTTTGATTGTAAAGAAGAAACAATGCACAAAAAAGGCCTAAATTGATGTGTTTTAATAATAGCTTTTGTTTTTTGCTTTTTTTACATGAGAGAATAGAGCTTCACACACTCGCTGACTCACTAGAGAATTAACCGGATTTTGACATTAACCAGAGCTATTTAAAGGAAACTGATTGTTTTCCATGACTTTTCATCCCTCTCCTCTAGAATGGTTGTTGATTCCCTCCATTCTTCACTTATCCACCTTGACTTTTTTCACCCCCTTCCATCTGAAAGTCCTCCCTGCCAATTTATTGCTGCTCCCCCCCCCCACACACACACACCACCCATGCTCACCCCCAACATCTGCTTCCTCCACTCCTGTTCTTGCATTGTGGTGCGTTCCTGGCAAAACCACCATGACCAGAGCTGGATTACCCAAATAGGCAGACTAAGCACATGCTTAGGGCACCAGCAAAACAGGGGGCACCAAAAAAAAAATTTTTTTTTTAAATTTGATTTGATATTTCAAAAAAAGCAGTTCTTAAAACATTTGGGCAATGATCGTGTGTTGAAATCTCTTTCTAATACTCACTAGGAGGCACATGCAGTGGCAACAAGTGCAATTCTGGAGTCCTACTCAAAGGCTGTGGATGCATTAGAAATTATAGCTGAAGACCAATCACAAAAGGGAGAAACTATACATACATTGCGAACAAGATGCAAGAAATAGAGTTTGTATTCATGTTGACCATGTGGAATGAAATTTTACAACCCTTTTACCACACAAGTCAAGCTCTCCAAGAAAAAGAATTGGATTTGAAAACATGTGCAGACCTCTGTCAATCATTAGCAGACCACTTACACACTTTGAGGAATGATTTGGAAGATCTGAAGACCTATCAAAAGATATCTTGCCTGATACTAACTACAAAGAAGCCCAGTCCCACAAGCGAATCAGGAAAAAACAAGCAAATGATAGCAGTGCAACAGAAACGGCATTGAATCCTAGAGACAAATTTCATGTATCTACTTACTACACTATAATCGATACACTTGAAGCTCATATGAAGAGGAGAGGTGAAGTGTACAAAGAAGTATCAAGTAGATTTTCTTTTCTAAACGACATGGACTTATCTGACGAACAATATTCACGAAGTTCCCAAAAGCTAGTTGACTCATACCCTGTTGACTTGAACATGAATCTCTGTGGAGAAGTATGGCAGTTCCACTGTTATATGCGCGCAAAGTTTAATGAAACAGGAAAAATGAAATTCAGTCACATTGATCTTCATGACACAATACTGAAAGACTGAATACGATGCGTATTTCCAAATGTACAGATCACACTACGTATTTTTCTAACATTGATGATTACTAACTGCTCTGCAGAACACTCTTTTTCTCAGCTGAAAAGAATAAAAAACCCTCAGAGAACAACAATGTGTCAGGACAGACTTGGTTCACTTTCCCTATTGTGTATGGAAGTTGACATGCTTCATTGAGTCAGCTTCAGTGAACCTATCCAGAATTTTGCAACCAGAAAATCTAGAAAAGCTATTTTAATTCCAGCATACATGTACGTTTTGTGTCATTTCAAAAAATAAAATATTTTACGGAATAGTATTGTTTTTATTTTGAATTACTTATGAGGGGGCACCATAATCTTTTCAATGTTTAGGGCCTCTAAAGGTCTTAAACCAGCTCTGGCTATGACCAGGCTAATTGCACGCACTACAAATTAATTCTCTCCTGTTCTACCATCTTCCTACATGAACCACTCTACTACTCCATCTTAAATGAATCCCATGCCTCTAATTCCAGCTGCCTTTTCACCACTTTCGGGTATGTCTACACTACAAACTAGAGGTGTATTCTTAACTCAGGTTAGCTAATTTACGATAACAAAGCAGTGAAAACACTACTACTAGGCATCGTGTTAGCATCTTGAGTTAAAGTCTATAGGGCAGCCTCAGATGCACTGCTAATCCAAGCTAAAAGACAAGTGTCTTCATTATTATTTTAACCCAAATTAGTGAACCTGAATTAATACACTTTTTTTTCCAGCAGTGTAGCCTACCCTTTGACTCACTTCTCAAACCTTCCCCTCCTCCCGCATCTCTGCTTCTCTCTTGACACAGGATCTTATCAATTTCTTCCCAGGAAAACAAAAAACAAAGATCTGCTTGCCTTTTCTTCACCTACCCCTCCACCTCACAACTCTCTCCTCCTTCTCCCTGATCACAGACAGAAGTTTCTCATCTTCTTTCCTTCTCCAACACCTCCACTTGCCTCATTGACTCCATCCCACACACCCATTACCATCCCATCTCCTCTCTCCCTTTTGTCTCTAATCTCATTGAATACATGATCTACAATCCCTGGCTGGAATTCCTCTCCTCCAATTCCATCCTAGACCAGGGCCAGTACTGGCAGGGAGGGGAGAAGGGCTTGCAGGGCCTATAGCCATCCTAAAATTTGTCTTAGCCCTCCCCAGCAGCTGCCATTCTCCAGCCACCCAGCTCTGAAGGCAGAGCAGAGGCTGCTGGCTGGGCATGCAGCTCCAGCAGCATTGGAGAAGTAAGGCCAAGCGGGGGGAAGGGGGGTGCACGCCTGACAGTAGCCCCCGGCCTGTGTCCCCGCTCGCTGGGACATGATGCCCAAGGCAGGTGAAAGGCTGGAGCTCTCCACAGCGGCCTGGACTGACCCACTCTGGCCCAGGCTCCTGGACCCTGACCCCCCACAATCACTGCTCCCCGAGGGCTCTGCTGGCCCTGGAGCCAGGTCCCCACACCCAGGCAGCTCCTGCCAGCTGCAAGCAGCCAGTGCCCCACATTGCCCAGCTCCAGCTTCAGACCTGGCTGGAGGTAGGGCCTCATGGCAAGCGGGGGCACAGCTCCCCAATTTTCTGTCTGGCCCACCTCAGCCCCTCCCCCCCCCGCCCCACCAGGAAGAGGCTAGGGTTGCCAGGTGTCCAGTTTTCGACCAGAAAGCCTGGTTGAAGAGAGACCCTGGCAGCTCCGGTCAGCACCATTAAAAGTCCGGTTGGTGCGGGGCTGGCAGACTCACTACCTGGCTCTATGTGGCTCACCGGAAGCGGCAACATGTCCCTTGGCTCCTAGGCAGAAGAATGGCCAAGGGGGGTTCTATGTGCAGCCCCCGCCCTGAGCGCTGACTCTGCAGCTCCTGGCTGCGCCTCCACCTAGGAGCCAAGGGACATGTCACCACTTCCAGAGAGCTGCCCAAGGTGAGTGCTGCCTGGAGCCCACACCCCTCACCACACCCCAACCCTGAGCCCCATCCCACACCCAAACTCCCTCCCGAAGCCCCTCCTGTGCCCCAACCCCCTGCCCCAGATCGGAACCTCCTCCTACACGCCAAACCCCTAATCCCTGGCCCCACCCCAGAGCCCAGCCCTCAAACTTCACCTGCCTCCCGCACCCTGAACCTCTCATTTCTGGCCCCAACCCAGAGTCCATACCCCCTCCCACACTCCAACCCCCTGCCTCAGCCCAGAGCCCCTCTCTCCCACACTCCGAAGCCAGCCCGGAGCCTCCTCCAACACGCCGAACACCTTGGCCCCAGCCCAGAGCACCCTTCTGCACTCCAAACCCCTCATCCCCGGCCCCACCCCAGAGCCCAAACCCCAACCCTCTGCACCAGCCCAGTGAAAATGAACCAGTGAGAGAAGGTGGTAGTGGAGAGCGAGCGACAGAGGGAGGGGGGAATGGAGTGAGCAGGGGCGAGGCCTCGACAGAGGCTGGCACCACCTGTCCTAGACCCTATCCAATCCAGCTTCCACCCCTTGCACTCAACTGAAACTGCTCCCACCAAAGTCTCTAATAACCTCCTCTTAGCCAAAGCTCAGAATCAGTACTCCATCCTCATCCTCTCCTTGACCTATCAGCCACCTTTGACATAGCTGACCACGCTCCGCTTCTTGAAATCTTGTCCCTCCTAGGCTTCCCTGACTGTCCTCTCCTGGTTCTCCTCCTACCTCTCTAATCACTCCTTCAGTAGGTTCCCCCCCCCCAAGCTTTTTGGGGAGTTCTACAGGGCTCTGTCCTTAGTCCCCTTCTCTTCTTCTATACCTTATAACTGGCAAAAAGAAAAGGAGTACTTGTGGCATCTTAGAGACTAACAAATTTATTTGAGCATAAGCTTCCGTGAGCTACAGCTCACTTCGTCGGATGCATCAAATGTTCAAATAAATTTGTTGGTCTCTAAGGTGCCACAAGTACTCCTTTTCTTTTTGAGAATACAGACTAACATGGCTGCTACTCTGAAACCTTATAACCGGTATTATTTGCAAACACAAGTTGGCAACTACCATCTCTGCACTGACAGCTCAGACCTAGGTCTATTTCAGATCAGTCGCCTTCTGTCCAAATCTCAGCCTCTCTCTCTGATATTGCCTTGTGGATGTCTAGCCAGTATCAGGCTCAAGCCGTCTTTTGGTTCTGTGTTTGTACACGGCTTACCACAATAGAGATCCTGGTCTGTGACTAAGGCTCCTAGATGCTCGGATAATAGTAATAGCTTGAGAACTTTCAAAATTAAACACCTATTTAAAGCAAATCCTGATAGATTTGAGTTAATAGCTCTTTCTAGAAGATTCAGACACCCTTTTGGTTGAAAAGACTCCAGCTCTCTCATCCTCCAGCAAGGACAGGGAAGACAAGACTTGATATTCCTAAATGTAAAGTTACAGAAAGAAAATGAAACTTTACGACATTCAGGCTGCTCTTATACATCATAAAAGCAGCATAAAGGGAACAACAGCTTTAAACAAACAAAGCTTTCCCAGCAGTATTTGCAATCCAAACATGCCAAGTGCATGAAAACACTGGAACAATGGCAGAAAGACTACCCAAAAAAATACAACTAATTTTCATTGTTTAAGTGCAAGAAGTGAATAGCCTCAATGGTGAAGACCGAACTGGATTTCTAGAGTGATTCCAGTTTCCAGAATTTGAGGTGTTCTTGTCAATACAGGAAAGGGCATTTGTTTAGCAGCATCTAGGATTTGTGACTTAACAGGTCTCCAACTGTGAGCATTGTGAAAACAGAGCCTCCTGCAATCAGTATTGCACAGGCCCCTCTACATGCCGCTGATAAGGAATCAACAGCATTTTACAAACAGTGTTTAACTCACAAGGAAAGAAACAACTTCCCCCATTTCAGACCAAGCAAAAATTCAGAATGAAGCATCGCTAAAATCCACCTCCACCCTCCCAGGCCTTTTATCTGCCCAGAAGGGGCCTGGGGAGGGCTCTACAGAGGTTCAAACTCAAAGCACCAAATGTTTAGCACAATCCTCAAACCCCAAAGGCAATACGGGCCAATGCAGGGTGGGGACTCAGCTGAGAAAAGGAGGCTCAGCAACAAAACGAGCAACCTGTGAAGCAAGGAGCAAGACCTGGGAGCAAAGGCAGCCCCAAGGTGCAGGGGTCTCAACATTTCAAAGAGAGACAGACAGACACAGCCCCATGTAACATCACCACCCAACGTGATAAAAAAGTGAAGCTCCTGAACTGCCTTCCTGCCCCCTCCCCCCCGCCCGCCCGCCCCAAGGCCCCCTCCTCTGCCCGCCCGCCCCATTACCCCTGCCCCCGCCTCCAGGCCCTAGGCCCCCTCCTCTACCTGCCCGCCCGCCCCCCCCATTGCCCCTGCCCCCGCCTCCAGGCCCTAGGCCCCCTCCTCTACCCTCCCCCCCGCCCGCCCCCGCCTCCAAGCCCTAGGCCCCCTCCTCTACCCTCCCCCCAGGCCCAAGGCCCCAGGCCCCCTCCTCTGCCTGCCCGCCCGCCCGCCCCATTGCCCCTGCCCCCTTGCCCAAGGCCCCCTCCTCTGCCCGCCCGCCCCCCATACCCCTGCCCCCTCCTCTACCCTCCCTCCCGCCCGCCCCCCATGCCCAAGGCCCCAGGCCCCCTCCTCTGCCTGCCCGCCCGCCCCATTGCCCCTGCCCCCTCGCCCAAGGCCCCCTCCTCTGCCCGCCCGCCCCATTGCCCCTGCCCCCTCCTCTACCCACCCTCCCGCCCGCCCCCCATGCCCAAGGCCCCCTCGTCTGCCCGCCCGCCCCATTGCCCCTGCCCCCTCCTCTACCCTCCCGCCCGCCCGCCCGCCCGCCTCCCGGCCCAACGCCCCCTTCCCCTCCCAGCCCCCTCACTCCTGCCCCCGGCGCGGCACTCACAGGAGCTGACGCTGAGGAGCACGAAGTGGAGCCGGCCCCACGCCCCGGGCCCAGCCATCGCCCCGCGACCCACGGAACTCCGAGAGGCGACGCCCGCCGCTGCCTGACTGAGCCCCACCCGGCCCGGCTCACCGCCCGCAGGTGAGGTCCCGCCCTTCCGCCAGGTGAGGCCCCGCCCTCTGTGCCCCCATTGGATCCCGGCCAACGCTCACCGCCCCGTGCACCCCGCCTCCAGGTGTTGATTGGATTCCGGTACGGTATCGTCGATGGCGTCAGCCCTGTGTCCTGACTGGCTATCACACCTACAGCTCCGCCCTGATTGGTTACCAGTGGGGGCCCTTCACCTCGCCCCCGTGAACTTAGTTACCGCCCCAAGGCCCTCCCCTCCCCCCGCCAGGCCGCTCAGGTTGTCATGGTGACGGAGGCCTTCCTCGGTTCCACTGGCCCGGACTGTTCCAAAGAACGCGACCCCCGCTCGGCGCTGATGGGGGCGGGGCTGCACCCAGGGACTGGCCCCCCCCAAATCAGAGAGGCCGCTGGGAGAAAGCTGCCCCCCCCCGCGCTGCCCCAGCCCAGCTCACCCCCCACCCGTGTCCTGCACGCAGCTTCCTCCCACTGGCCTAGCGCCCGGCCCAGCTCACCCCCCTCCTGCACCTCCCTGTGGCCCAAGGTCCCCCCCTTCCCCCGTCCCTGCACCCAGGCTTAACCTCCCCACCGCCCCGTGGCCAGGAGCCCCTCTGGCCAGGTCATCTCTCCCTCCTGCCCCGCCCAAGCCAGCCCTCCTCCCCAGCCCCTGCGGCCCAGCCACGGCCCAGCTCACTCCCCACCCCATGGTTCCCTGGACCCAAGCCCAGCCCCTCTCCCTGCCCCTGGTGGCCCAGCGCCCCGCCCTGCCGCCTGGTCTTAGTGTGACAAGGCGGCCTGAGGCTGGGTGCTGGGGAGACGCTCCTCTCCCTCAGGCTCTGGCCCTGTCTCCATTCGGGGCCCCGCAGGCGGGTCTGAGCCAGCCGGAGAAACAGCATTTCCCTCCCACAGGGGAATCCAGACATTTGGGAAATGTTCTCCGCGGAACAGAAAGTCCGAACACATTCCATTCGGGGACCTCGAAACGTTTTGATCCTGCTGAACCATCATCATGTAATGTAACAAATGAAATACAGTACCTCATATGCACAGATGCTATATAGACCATTGCAATCAGGTCATGGATTTATGGGCAGACTTTATAGGCATGGGGGAATAAATTGGCAGGTTGGGTTGTAACTCCTTCCTGAGTGTGCCCTGCCCCCTCCCTTCTGCTTTCTTTGTTGTTTCTTTCCCTCTGTTTCTCTCCTTTCTGGCCATGTCTACACTACAGCTCCTTGGCTGGTGTTTAGTCTAGACGCAGCATTCGCCAACAGAACGAATTCTTCTTGGGCCATAGCTGCACCACCTCACCAAACCGCAGTCACTATTCCAATGGAAGCGCTCTTCTGTCGATATCGTTGCATCTATACTGGGGGTTCTGCCAGCATAGCTGTCAAGTAGGGTTTGTGATTTTTTTCACACTCCCAGCCAACATAGCCAGGCTGGCAAAACCTTGTAATATAGATGAGGCCCCAGTTTTTGTTGCCTGTTACAGAGACAAGGTGGGGAACGTAATATCTTTTGTTGGACCAATTTCTGTGGCTGAGAGAGACAAGTTTTTGAGCTAACACAGAGCTCTTCTTCAGGTCTGGACTGAACACAGCTACAACAACGCTGAATATTGCCTTTAATGTCATTTGTATTTTGTTTTGTGTGTAATAATTACTATGTTTGATCATGTTATCCTCTGTAGGGTAACTTCTGCTATAGTGTTTGTGTTTAGTTTATTATTATTATGTTGTTCTATATAAACTTCAATTGACATACCCTATCAATATTATATTCAAATTAATGTTATAATATGAAAGTCAAAATGAAATGAAAACAAAATGTTTTTACCCTATCAAAATGAAACATTTCAGCATTCTCAGAACAAAACAAGACAGTCAAAATGATGGTTAGGATCCGAGCCCGGGACTTGGAAGATACAATTTCAATTCGCTGTCCCAAAGGCTTCCTGTGTGACCTTGGCCCAGTCACTTAGCCACTCTGAGCCTCAGTTCTCCATCTGTACAATGGGGATGACAGCACTGCTCTACCTCAGAGGGACCACGACCAATGCGAGCTGCAGGGGTGGCACCCATGGACGGGGCAGCATGCAGCAGAGTCACCTGGCCCCACCTCTGTGTAGGAGCCGGAGGGAGGACATGCCACTGCTTCCGGGAGCCGTGCGGAGCAGCCCCCAACCTTACACTCTGGCTGAAGCACCAGAGAGGGGCAAGCCCTAGACTCTGCTCCCCAGCGGGAGCTCAACGGCCAGATTAAAACGGCTGGCGGGCTGGATGCGGCCCACGGGCTGTAGTTTGCCCACCCTTGCTTTAAGGGAATAATATACACTTTAAATGGAGCTCCCCAGACACTTTCACTTAAACACACTGGATTAGATAAAACATTAAAAACAAGTTTATTAGCTACAAAGAGAGAGATTTTGAGTGCAAGCAATAAGGCATAAGAGTCAGAAATGGTTCCAAGAAAAACAATAATCAAATGCTTTCTAGTGCTTAGCTTAACAAACTATAATAGATCTAAAGCAAAGTTTCTCACGACATGCTTCCAACAGCATTACTGATCAAACTCTTCAAGTCGGGACCCCTCCCCTGAAGTCTAACGGCTGCTTCTTTTGTTTTGTTAGGCACAAAGAGTGAGACGGACGGGAGAGACAGGGGTCCCTTGGGGTGTTTGTCTCTCCTTTTAATAGTTTCAGTCCCCCTCTTGAAAAACATTTCCAACTAAGAAAGAGGAGACAAAGAGTCTGTGTCGAAGGATATTCCCTGCTGGGTTTTGTCACCTGTGTTTGACATGCAGGTTTCCTTTTGTTTCCTCTCTTGCCCCTTTCTGCTTGATAACTCTTTACAGCTTAAATGCAAATTAAGGCAAACACACCTTTGTTTAGGACAAACCTGTTTGCCGACTTCTACCTGGGCAGAGCTGTGGGTTTGGAACATGTTCTAATAACATCATACAGGGGAATTATCACTTCACATGGTGCTAGGTGCTGTGCAAACACACTGCTGATGTGTTCTACCCCTTCCCCTATTCTGTGTCTGGTCTAGTTAGATCAGGGGTTCTCAAACTGGGGGTCAGGACCCCTCAGGGGGTCACGAGATTATTACATGGGGGGTTGTGAGCTGTCAGCCTTCACTGCAAACCTTGCTTTGCCTCCAGCATTTATAATGGTGTTAAATATATAAAAAAGTATTTTTTATTTATAAGGAGGATTGCACTCAGAGGCAGGCTATGTGAAAGGGGTCACCAGTACAAAAGTTTGAGAACCACTGAGTTAGATTGTAAGCTCTTTGGGGGTGGGGATTGTCTACTTCTCTCTGGTTGCACAGCACCTACCACAATAGGGCCCCATTCTTGGTTGTCCTTAGCCACTACCACAATAAACATAATTAATAATAAGGTTTAGTTAAACTGGTACAACATGGTATGTAGCCAAGGCTAACATTTTTAAAACCTCCTAAGTGACTTAGGGCTTGTCTGCACATTCAAGTTATTCTGGACTGAGGTAGAGTGTAAATTTAAAGAGGAATAGCTATTCTGGAATACCTCCCTGGCTGGAGAAGTCCTAAGTCCCATTTTCAAAAGTAGCTTTCAATGAGATATAGGCTCCTAAGTGCCACCAGCCTTGTCTACACTTAAAAGCTTTGCGACTTTATCTAGGTCAGCATAGTTAAAGTGGCAAATGCCCCCTAGAATAGATGCAGTTATACCAGTATACAAGTGCTTATACCAGTATAGCTTCTCCACTTAGGTGAGCGGTGCATACACTAGGCAATCTGGAGGCTACACTACAAAAGCTCTGCTGGACGGTAGAGTTGTACCAGCAGAGCTATGCAGTCTAAGGCCTGGTCTACACTACGAGTTTCGGTCAAATTTAGCAGCGTTATCTCGATTTAACCCTGCACCCGTCTACATGATGAAGCCCTTTTTTTCGACTTAAAGGGCTCTTAAAATCGATTTCTTTACTCCACTCCCGACGAGGGGATTAGCACTGAAATTGGTCTTGCCGGGTCAAATTTGGGGTACTGTGGACACAATTCGACGGTATTGGCCTCCGGGAGCTATCCCAGAGTGCTCAGTTGTGACCGCTCTGGACAGTGCTCTCAACTCAGATGCAGTGGCCAGGTAGACAGGAAAACCGCGAACTTTTGAATCTCATTTTCTGTTTGGCCAGCGTGGTGAGCTCACCTGCACAGGTCACCATCACAGGAGACCATGCAGTCCCAGAATCGCCGAAGAGCTCCAGCATAGACCGAACGGGAGCTACGGGATCTGATTGCTGTATGGGGAGATGAATCCATGCTGGCGGAACTCCATTCAAAAAGATGAAATGCCAAAATATTTGAAAAAATCTCCAATGGCATGAAGGACAGAGGCTAGTGCAGCAGTGCCGCATGAAAATTAAGGAGCTCAGGCAAGCCTACCAAAAAAAACAGAGAGGCAAATGGCCGCTCCAGTTCAGAGCCCTAGACATGCCGCTTCTATGATGAGCTGCATGCCATTCTAGGGGGTGCAGCCACCACTACCCCAACCCTGTGCTTTGACTCTGTCCAAGGAGTGGGAGGCAACACGGAAGCAGGTTTCGGGGGTGAGGAAAATGATGAGGAGGAGGAGGTTGTAGATAGCTCACAGCAAGGAAGCGGAGAAACCAGTTTCCCCAACAGCCAGGATCTGTTTATCACCCTGGACCTGGACCCAGTACCCCCCGAACCCACCTAAGGCGGGATCCCGGACCCTGAAGGCAGAGAAGGGACCTCTGGTGGGTGTACCTTTGTAAATATTATACATGATTTAAAAGCAAGCGTGTCTAATGATTAATTTGCCCTGGCATTTGCGGCCAGTACAGCTACTGGAAATGTCTGTTAACGTGTCCGGGGATGGAGCGGAAATCCTCCAGGGACATCTCCATAAAGCTCTCCTGGATGTACTCCCAAAGCCTTTACAAAAGGTTTCTGGGGAGGGCAGCCTTATTCCGTCCTCCATGGTAGGACACTTTATCACGCCAGGCCAGTAGTACGTAGTCGGGAATCATTGCAGAGCAAAGCATTGTAGCGTATGGTCCCGGTGTTTGCTGGTATTCAAACAACATCTGTTCTTTATCTCTCCGTGTTACCCTCAGGAGAGTGATATCATTCATGGTTACCTCGTTGAAATAGGGTAGTTTTAGTAAGTGGACATGCAGAGGTGCCCATTCCTGCTGTGCTGTTTGCCTGTGGCTGAACAGAAATCTTCCCCGCTGTTAGCCACGCAGGGGGGGGAGGGGTGAAGCCATCATTCCAGAGAATTGAGAGCGGGGGAGGGTTAGTTGGGTTTCTGCTGCATGTGAACCTGGAAACCGCAGGCCCTCCTTTTAAATTGCCAACCCATTTTTAATGGCCAACGCAACAGCTACTTTGTATGGGAAACAAGGGCGCTGCTGTTTGAAGCCATTCCCACATGTTATGAAGGTTAAAAAAGCCAAAAGACTGTGGCTTACCATGGCTGCCTGCAAGCCGAATTCTGCTGCCCGGCCCTGCATGAGTGATCTCTCACACGAAACCAGTAGACCCTCAGTAAGAGGCAAAATGCAACCTTGTAATGAAAGCACATGTGCTATGTAATGTTAACAGCAAGATTTATTGTGAAAGAGTGTACCCATTGTTCTATAAAATGTGTTGTTTTAACTACCACTCTCCCTTTTTTTTTCCCTCCACCAGCTGTATATGTTTCTCCTTCCCAGAGGCTAGTGAAGATTAGAAGGCGAAAAAAACGCACTCGTGATGAAATGTTCTCTGACCTCATGCTGTCCTCCCACACTGACAGAGCACAGCAAAATATGTGGAGGCAGACAATCTCAGAGTGCAGGAAAACACAGTATGACCGCAAGGAGAGGTGGAGGGCTGAAGATGGTAGGTGGCGTCAGCTTGCTGAAAGAAGGCAGGAGTCAATGCTCAAGCTGCTGGAGGATCAAACTCATATGCTCCATTATATGGTTGAGCTGCAGAAAAGGCAAAAGGAGCACAGACCACTGCTACAGCCCCTGTGTAACCAACTGCCCTCCTCCCCAAGTTCCATAGCCTCCTCACCAAGACACCCAAGAACGTGGTGGGGGGGCCTCCAGCCACCCAGCCACTCCACCCCAGAGGATTGCCCAAGCAACAGAAGGCTGGCATTCAATAAGTTTTAAAGTTTTAAAGTGCTGTGTGGCCTTGTCCTTCCCTCCTCCACCACCCCTCCCGGTGCTTCCCTCCTCCACCACCCCGCCTGGGCTACCTTGGCAGTTATCCCCCTATTTGTGTGATGAATAAATAAAGAATGTATGAATGTGAAGCAACAATGACTTTATTGCCTCTGCAAGCGGTGATCGAAGTGGGGAGGGGAGGGTGCTTAGCTTACAGGAAAGTAGAGTGAACCCGCGGGTGGGGTTCCATCAAGGAGAAACAAACAGAACTTTCACACCGTAGCCTGGCCATTCCTAAAACTGCTTTTCAAAGCTTCTCTGATGCGCACCGCACCCTCCTGTACTCTTCTAACTGCCCTGGTGTCTGGCTGTGCGTAATCAGCGGCCAGGCGATTTGCCTCAACCTCCCACCCCGCCATAAACATCTCCCCCTTATTCTCACAGATATTGTGGGGCGAACAGCAAGCAGTAATAACAGTGGGAATATTGGTTTCGCTGAGGTCTAACCGAGTCAGTAAACTGCACCAGCGCATTCTACCACCATTCTGCAATTGCTCAGCCTATAGTTGAACAGCTCCAGACTACTGTCCAGGCTGCCTGTGTATGGCTTCATGAGCCATGGCATTAAGGGATAGGCTGGGTCTCCAAGGATAACTATAGGCATTTCAACATCCCCAACGGTTATTTTCTGGTCTGGAAAGTAAGTCCCTTGCTGCAGCTGTTGAAACAGACCAGAGTTTCTGAAGATGCGAGCGTCATGTACCTTTCCCGGCCATCCCACATTGATGTTGGTGAAATGTCCCTTGTGATCCACCAGTGCTTGCAGCACCATTGAAAAGTACCCCTTGTGGTTTATGTACTCGCTGCCTTCGTGCTCTGGTGCCAAGATAGGGATATGGGTTCTGTCTATCGCCCCACCACAGTTAGGGAATCCCATTGCAGCAAAGCCATCCACTATGACCTGCACATTTCCCAGAGTCACAACCCTTGATATCAGCAGCTCAGTGATACTTGCATCACAGCAGCCCCCACAGTAGATTTGCCCACTCCAAATTGATTCCCGACTGACGGGTAGCTGTCTGGCGTTGCAAGCTTCCACAGGGCTATCGCCACTCACTTCTCAACTGTGAGGGCTGCTCTCATCTTGGTATTCTTGCACTTCAGGGCAGGGAAAAGCAAGTCACAAAGTTCCATGAAAGTGTCCTTACACATGCGAAAGTTTTGCAGCCACTGGGAATTGTCCCAGAGCTGCAACACTGTATGATTCCACCACTCTGTGCTTGTTTCCTGGGCCCAGAATCGGCGTTCCACACCATGAACCTGCCCAATTGACACCATGATGTGCACATTGCAGGGGCCTGTACTTTGTGAGAAGTCTATGTCCATGTCCTCATCATTCTCGTTACCACGCTGCAGGTCGCCTCCTCCTTGCCTGGTTTCGCTTTTCTTGCATGTTATGGTTCTGCATATCCTGCTGGATAAAGTGTGCGGTGTTTATACTGCTCATAATTGCCGCGGTGATCTGAGCAGGCTCCGTGTTCCCAGTGTTATGGTGTCTGCACTGAAATAAGGCGCGAAACGATTGTCTGCCTTTGCTCTGACGGAGGGAGGGGCAACTGACAACATGGCTTACAGGGTTGGCTTACAGGGAATTAAAATCAACAAAGGGGGTGGCTTTGCATCAAGGAGAAACAGAATGGCCCCCTCAAGGATAGAACTCAAAACCCTGGGTTTAGCAGGACGTTGATTTCACGGAGGGAGAGAGGGAGGAAATGAATACAAAACAAAACAAATCTGGTCTATTTCTTGTTTTGATCAACTTCATCTATCTTTACACATCTTGCTGGCAGGAGATTGTGCAGTACGACTGCTGGCTATCGTCTTCTCCTGGCTGCTCATTAGAAGACGGTGCAGTAGGACTGCTGGCCGGACTGAACTGCCATGAGACAAAACTTAAAAGGGAAATGACCTGGCTGAGTCATTCCCATGTTTGCCCAGGCGCCCCGACCGACTTCACCGAGGTCGGCTAAAAGAGCACCCTGGAGTACGGTGACGATGGCTACCAGTCATACTGCACTGGCTGCGGCCAAAAGGCAATGAGCTGCTGCTGTGTAGCAATGCAGTACCGCGTCTGCCAGCACCCAGGAGACATACGGTGACGGTGAGCTGAGTGGGCTCCATGCTTGCCGTGGTATGGCGTCTGCACGGGTAACCCTGGAAAAAAGGCACGAAATGATTGTCTGCCGTTGCTTTCACGGAGAGAGGGAGGGAAGTGGGGGCCTAACAATATGTACCTAGACAATGTTTTTGCCCCATCAGGCATTGGGATTTCTATCCAGAATTCAAATGGGCGGCGGAGACTGTGGGAACTGTGGGATAGCTACCCACAGTGCAACGCTCTGGAAGTCGACAGTTGCCTCAGTCGTGTGGACGCACTCCGCCGACTAAATGCACTTAGAGCATTTGTGTGGGGACACACATAATCGACTGTATAAAAACGCTTTCTACAAAACCGACTTCTGTAAATTCAACCTAATTTATTAGTGTAGACATGGCCTAAGTCCCCTAGTGGATCTGCAGTGTATACCAGCAAAAGGAGTTCTTTTGCTATCGTTAAGCCCCAAGCGACATGAAGCTATACTAGCAAAAGAGTCATCTACATGGGATGGGTTGCCAGCATGGCTACGTCAGTTGGGATGTGAATTTTTTTCACACTCATAGCTATGCCGGCAAAACTGTTTAGTGTAGACCCAGCCTTAGGCTCCTAAATCATTTAAGTGCTTTTGCAGATGTTACCCCCAGGTCTAATTGACTGCAGGATCTGAGGAATATTTATATGGGTTTAAGGGTGTCCACCCACCCTCATGCACTGGGTTAACAAAACATATTTTTCATTACACCTTTTGTTAAAACAGTGCTATTTGGCATGTCTCTTCCCCTCTTTCTCTCTCTATCCCCACCTTCAGTTTTCCATATTCCTGTCTTTCTTTCCCTGTGTTCCCTCTGTCCACCGCCTTTTAGCTTCGCTACCAAAGGCTGTGGCATTATAATTCAGCTGGTTCTGATTAAGCAGCACCATAAAAATAGGTCCATAATTTTTATTTATAATGGAAATCCCTTTCCTGGCCTCCCCTCCCTCCCAAACTAATTCAAAAAGGGCTTTTCCGCAATTTTGCAGAAGAACCCACGCCCCAGAGTGATGTAGCTGTGCTGATCTGGCTTCCCACCCAATGACATAATATTGCACATCTCGCCTGCCCCAGGTACTACCAATGTTACATATGCCTTGTGTTATCCCATTGGTTTCCATTAGCCAGCTCCAGTCAGCCTGATTCAGAGAAAGGTGGAGGGAGTCAGGGGTTGCAAAAATTCAGACACTGTTTTTCTTCTCTGGTACTCTGTGTCCCCCTACAAGATGTGTTGATTGCTACAATATTACTTGTGGTGAGGGGGACAGGGGGGCTCACCTCCCGGGTACTGTGGACATTGTTATCACTGGTGGATGCATAGAACCCTTCATTTTCAGTTTTTATTTTATTTATTTTTTCATGGGAATTGATCAGTGTTTATTACCACAACCACAAAAACAAAGGTGAAACTCAGTGCAAAAAACTTCTAATCATTTTTCTGAGTAAATATCAGGGTCTATTTTGGTGGTCTGAAAGATAGGGGGGAAAGTATTCAGTAGATTAATGCTTTGAATTCCATTCATCAATGTGGTTTGCTGCAGAACGAAAACACATTGCCATCTCTGAGTTTATTAGAGAATATATCTCTAATCCCCAAATAAAACTTTTCATTTGAATAAACAGTTTACTGTTGTAGACTTAGAACTATTAGCCTATAAATATTTACAGTAAAAACTTTTTTATCCAGCATGTTGGGGGAATGGGGGGTGCCGGTGTGATGTTGCACTCTATGCCCTGGTCTACACTAGGACTTTAGGTCGAATTTAGCAGCATTAAATCGATGTAAACCTGCACCCGTCCACACGATGAAGCCCTTTATTTCGACTTAAAGGGCTCTTAAAATCGATTTCTTTACTCCACCCCTGACAAGTGGATTAGCGCTTAAATCGGCCTTGCCGGCTTGAATTTGGGGTACTGTGGACACAATTCAACGGTATTGGCCTCCGGGAGCTATCCCAGAGTGCTCCATTGTGACTGCTCTGGACAGCACTCTCAACTCAGATGCACTGGCCAGGTAGACAGGAAAAGAACCGCGAACTTTTGAATCTCATTTCCTGTTTGGCCAGCGTGGCAAGCTGCAGGTGACCATGCAGAGCTCATCAGCAGAGGTGACCATGATGGAGTCCCAGAATCGCAAAAGAGCTCCAGCATGGACCGAACGGGAGGTACGGGATCTGATCGCTGTTTGGGGAGAGGAATCCGTGCTATCAGAACTCCGTTCCAGTTTTCGAAATGCCAAAACCTTTGTCAAAATCTCCCAGGGCATGAAGGACAGAGGCCATAACAGGGACCCGAAGCAGTGCCACGTGAAACTGAAGGAGCTGAGGCAAGCCTACCAGAAAACCAGAGAGGCGAACGGCCGCTCCGGGTCAGAGCCCCAAATATGCCGCTTCTATGATGAGCTGCATGCCATTTTAGGGGGTTCAGCCACCACTACCCCAGCCGTGTTGTTTGACTCCTTCAATGGAGATGGAGGCAATACGGAAGCAGGTTTTGGGGACGAAGAAGATGATGAAGATGATGAGGTTGTAGATAGCTCACAGCAAGCAAGCGGAGAAACCGGTTTTCCCGACAGCCAGGAACTGTTTGTCACCCTGGACCTGGAGCCAGTACCCCCAAACCCACCCAAGGCTGCCTCCTGGACCCAGCAGGCGGAGAAGGGACCTCTGGTGAGTGTACCTTTTAAAATACTGTACGTGGTTTAAAAGCAAGCATGTGAAAGGATTATTTTGCCCTGGCATTTGCGGTTCTCCTGGATGTACTCCCAAAGCCTTTGCAAAAGGTTTCTGGGGAGGGCAGCCTTATTGCGTCCTTCATGGTAGGACACTTTACCACTCCAGGCCAGTAACACGTACTCGGGAATCATTGTACAACAAAGCATTGCAGTGTATGTTTGCTGGCGTTCAAACAACATCCGTTCTTTATCTCTCTGTGTTATCCTCAGGAGAGTGAGATATAATTCATGGTCACCTGGTTGAAATAGAGTGCTTTTCTTCAGGGGACACTCAGAGGAGCCATTCCTGCTGGGCTGTTTGCCTGTGGCTAAACAGAAATGTTCCCCACTGTTAGCCACAGGGAGGGGGGAAGGTTGAGGCGGTAGCCACGCGGTGGGGGGAGGCAAAATGCGACCTTGTAACGAAAGCACATGTGCTATGTATGAAATGTTAACAGCAAGGTTTACCCTGAAAGAGTGTAGCCACTGTTTTATAAAATGTGTCTTTTTAAATACCGCTGTCCCTTTTTTTTCTCCACCAGCTGCATGTGTTTCAATGATCACAGGATCTTCTCCTTCCCAGAGGCTAGTGAAGCTTAGAAAGAAAAAAAAACGCACTCGCGATGAAATGTTCTCCGAGCTCATGCTGTCCTCCCACACTGACAGAGCACAGACGAATGCGTGGAGGCAAATAATGTCAGAGTGCAGGAAAGCACAAAATGACCGGGAGGAGAGGTGGTGGGCTGAAGAGAGTAAGTGGCGGGCTGAAGAGAGTAAGTGGCAGGCTGAAGACAGGGCTGAAGCTCAAATGTGGCGGCAGCGTGATGAGAGGAGGCAGGATTCAATGCTGAGGTTGCTGGAGGACCAAACCAGTATGCTCCAGTGTATGGTTGAGCTACAGCAAAAGCAGCTGGAGCACAGACTGCCACTACAGCCCCTGAGTAACCAACCGCCCTCCTCCCCAAGTTCCATAGCCTCCACTCCCAGACGCCCAAGAACGCGGTGGGAGGGCCTCCGGCCAACCAGCCACTCCGCCACAGAGGATTGCCCAAAAAAAAGAAGACTGTCATTCAATAAATTTTAAAGTTGTAAACTTTTAAAGTGCTGTGTGGCATTTTCCTTCCCTCCTCCACCACCCCTCCTGGGCTACCTTGGTAGTCATCCCCCTATTTGTGTGATGAATGAATAAAGAATGCATGAATGTGAAACAACAATGACTTTATTGCCTCTGCAAGCGGTGATTGAAGGGAGGAGGGGCGGGTGGTTAGCTTACAGGGAAGTAGAGTGAACCAAGGGGCGGGGGGTTTCATCAAAGAGAAACAAACAGAACTTTCACACCGCAGCCTGGCCAGTCATGAAACTGGTTTTCAAAGCTTCTCTGATGCGTACCGCACCCTCCTGTGCTCTTCTAAACGCCCTGGTGTCTGGCTGCGCGTAACCAGCAGCCAGGCGATTTGCCTCAACCTCCCACCCCGCCATAAACGTCTCCCCCTTACTCTCACAGATATTGTGGAGCACACAGCAAGCAGTATTAACAGTGGGAATATTGGTTTCGCTGAGGTCTAAGCGAGTCAGTAAACTGCGCCAGTGTGCCTTTAAACGTCCAAATGCACATTCTACCACCATTCTGCACTTGCTCAGCCTGTAGTTGAACAGCTCCTGACTACTGTCCAGGCTGCCTGTGTACGGCTTCATGAGCCATGGCATTAAGGGGTAGGGTGGGTCCCCAAGGATACATATAGGCATTTCAATATCCCCAACAGTTATTTTCTGGTCTGGGAATAAAGTCCCTTCCTGCAGCTTTTGAAACAGACCAGAGTTCCTGAAGATGCGAGCGTCATGTACCTTTCCCGGCCATCCCACGTTGATGTTGGTGAAACGTCCCTTGTGATCCACCAGAGGTTGCAGCACTATCGAAAAGTACCCCTTGCGGTTTATGTACTCGGCGGCTTGGTGCTCTGGTGCCACGATAGGGGTATGGGTTCCGTCTATGGCCCCACCACAGTTAGGGAATCCCATTGTAGCAAAGCCATCCACTATGACCTGCACATTTCCCAGGGTCACTACCCTTGATATCAGCAGATCTTTGATTGCGTGGGCTACTTGCATCACAGCAGCCCCAACAGTAGATTTGCCCACTCCAAATTGATTCCCAACTGACCGGTAGCTGTCTGGCGTTGCAAGCTTCCACAGGGCTATCGCCACTTGCTTTTCAACTGTGAGGGCTGCTCTCATCTTGGTATTCATGCGCCTCAGGGCAGGGGAAAGCAAGTCACAAAGTTCCATGAAAGTGCACTTACGCATGCGAAAGTTTTGCAGCCACTGGGAATCGTCCCAGACCTGCAACACTATGCGGTCCCACCAGTCTGTGCTTGTTTCCCGAGCCCAGAATCGGCGTTCCACAGCATGAACCTGCCCCATTAGCACCATGATGCATGCATTGGCAGGACCCATGCTTTCAGAGAAATCTGTGTCCATGTCCTGATCACTCACGTGACCGCGCTGACGTCGCCTCCTCGCCCGGTATCGCTTTGCCAGGTTCTGGTGCTGCATATACTGCTGGATAATGCGTGTGGTGTTTAATGTGCTCCTAATTGCCAAAGTGAGCTGAGCGGCCTCCATGCTTGCCTTGGTATGGCATCCGCACAGAAAAAAGGCGCGGAATGATTGTCTGCCATTGCTCTGACGGAGGGAGGGGCGACTGACGACACGGCTTACAGGGTTGGCTTCAGGGAGGTAAAATCAACAAAGGGGGTGTCTTTACATCAAGGAGATTTCAGGCAGGACTTCACGGAGGGTTCCAATAAGAAATGGTGCACCTAAGTTATTGTTCTTATTGGAACAAGGAGGTTAGCCTGGCCTCTGATTGATACATGGCTAGATTTACCTCGCTGCACCTTCTCTGTGAGTGACTGCAGTGTGACCTAGAGGAATGAGTCCCCTAGACAGGGGAGGAGGCAAATGAGTACAAAACAGATCTGGTCTATTTCTTGTTTTGATCCACTCCATCTATCTTTTACATCTTTGGCTGGCAGCAGACGGTGCAGAAGGACTGCACGCCATCCACATCTCATGGCTGCTCGGCAGAAGATCAGTACGACTGCTAGCCATCCTCATCTCTTGCCTGCCCGGCAGAAGATGGTACAGTACGACTGCTAGCAATCCGTATTGCCTGCCTGCTCACCATAAGACGGTTCAATAGGACTGACTGCAGGACTAAAGAGAATGACCTGGTCAAGTCACTCCAGATTTAGTCCCTGTGCCCATGTCTGCCCAGGCGCTCCCAGCCAACGTGGCCAGGAGCACCTCGGACACGACGAGGACGGCTACCAGTCGTACTGCACCGTCTGCTGCCAGAAGGCAATGGGTTGCTGCTACTGTGTAGCAATGCTGTACCGCGTCTGCCAGCACCCAGGAGACATAAGGTGACGGTTACCTGAGCGGGCTCCATGCTTGCCGTGGTATGGCATCTGCACAGGTAACTCAGGAAAAAAGGCGCGAAACAATTGTCTGCCCTTGCTTTCACGGAGGGAGGGAGGGAGGGAGGGAACAGGGGCCTGGCAGTATGTACCCAGAACCACCCGCGACAATGTTTTAGCCCCATCAGGCATTGGGATCTCAACCCAGAATTCCAATGGACAGCGGAGACTGCGGGAACTGTGGGATAGCTACCCACAGTGCAATGCTCCGGAAGTCGACTCTAGCCTCGGTACTGTGGAAGCGCTCCGCCGAGTTAATGCACTTAATGCACTTAGAGCATTTTCTGTGGGGACACACACACTCGAATATATAAAACCGATTTCTAAAAAACCGACTTCTATAAATTCGACCTTATTCCATAGTGTAGACATACCCTATATGATTTTATAAAAATATGCTAAAGAGTGTTTATATAATGTAACTGGAATATGCTTCATGCAAAAGATGACTTGTAAGGTATCATTACAAAGCTTATAATCCGCTGAGTGTGGTCATCCTATTTATATGTATGTATCACTCTTGTATCTGAAACTAGAAATATGGAATATAACTCTGAGGTCCTATTGTAATTATGCAAAGTGTGGGCCATTAGTGGTGGTTTGGAATCTTGATGGTTCCCATTAACCAGGACAATTGACTGTAGATGGCTCTGTTTACTTGTAAGTCTTCCTGTATACCTGTGTGCTGGCAAGTGGGTAATGAAGTCTTAAAATGACATGTGATCATGTCACCTGAACTGGAATCCATCTTTAACCTAGTGCTTTTCCATTTACAAGGAGGGGTGGGAACCCAGAGAGGGACAAAGGATTTCCACCTTGTGCAAAAGATATATAAGGGGGTGGAACAGAACAAAGGGGGCTGCAGTCATGAGAAATCCCCTAGCTACCACCTGAGCTGGAACAAAGGCTGTACCAGTGGAAAGAATTGTGCCCAGACTAGGAAGGCGTCCAGTCTGTGATAGAAGCTTATTGAAACATCTCTGAGGGTGAGATTTTATCTGTGTTCAGTTTTCTTACTTTTTAGGCTTAGACTTGCGTGTTTTATTTTATTTTGCTTGGTAATTCACTTTGTTCCGTCTATTAGGACTTGGAACCACTTAAATCCTACTTTTTGTACTTAATAAAATCACTTTTTACTTATTAATTAATACACAGTATGTATTAATACCTGGGGGGAGGGGCAAACAGCCGTGCATATCCTTCTGTGTTATAGAGGGCGAACAATTTATGAGTTTACCCTGTAAGCTTTATACAGGGTAAAACAGATTTATTTAGGGTTTGGACCCCATTGGGAGTTGGGTATCTGAGTGTTGGAGACAGGAACACTTCTTAAGCTGTTTTCAGTTAAGCCTGCAGCGTTTGGGCGACGTGGTTCAGACCTGGGTCTGGGTTTGCAGCAGGCTGGTGTGTCTGGCACAACCAGGCAAGGTTCTGAAGTCCCAAGCTGCCAGGGAAAATGGGCTTAGAGGTAGTCTCAGCACATCAATTGGCAGTTCCCAAGGGGGTTTCTGTTATCCAACCCGTCGCAGCAGGTAAGTGAAAAATTCCAGTTAAGTAACAGGGAGGGAGTTTGGGTGCGGGAGGGGGTGCGGGGCAGGGGGTTGGGGTGCAGGAGGGAGTGAGGGATGCGGGCTCTGGGAGGGAGTTTGGGTGCGGTAGGGAGTTAGGGGTGCGGGAGGGGTTTTGGGGTGCCAGATCTGGGGGCAATCAGCTTGGGTGGCTCCCTGCATGCAGCGACCTGTCCCTGCTGCTCTGAGGCAGACGTGCAGCAAGCGGGTCTGCCCGCTGCCCATGCCCCATCTTGAGCACTGGCTCCACAGCTCCCATTGGCCGCGGTTCCCAGCCAGTGGGAGTTGCAGGAGCGGCTCCTGTGGGCAGAGGCAGAGCGCAGAGCCGCCTAGCCACGCCTCCGCCTAGGAGCAGCAGGGACAGGCGGCCGCTTCCGGGGAGCCATGCGGAGCCAGATAGGGAGCCTGCACCAACCAGAGTATAAACCAGACTTTCTATTAAAATTAGAAATGCTGGTTTATAGAGCTTTCCAGTGGGTACAGTGCCGGATAACACAGTTTTTATTGTACATTTAATAATTGGGCCACACAATTTGCAGTGCATACGCTCAACTTCATCCTTTTCTCCTGTTTTTGTTTTGTTAAAACTTTTGAATACTTCCTTGTGTTCTGAAATGTATTCTGGTACAGATTTTCATTTTCTTCCCATTTTAGTGTGTCAAATCTTTAAACCATTATCTACTAACAGCTTGAAATGTATACATGGTGGGCATGAGATTCATCAGTACATTCAGATGTTCATGCACTTCAGAGCTTGCTTGAGTGCCTGTTCGTTTATTGTGTCTATCTTCGAGACCAGTGGTTCTCAAACTTTTGTACTGGTGACCCCTTTCACGTAGCAAGCCTCTGAGTGCGACCCCCCATATAAATTAAAAATACTTTTTTATATATTTAACACCATTATAAATGCTGGAGGCAAAGCAAGGTTTGGGGTGGAGGCTGACAGCTCATGACCCCCAATGTAATAACCTTGTGACCCCCTGAGGGGTCCCAACCCCCACTTTAAGAACCCCTCTTCCAGACTAATACATAGCCTTACTTCAACAGGCAACTTTGCGTATACATACTGACCAATATACTGTCATCATGCATGTATCTCATGCAATGTATTGTATTTTCCTAATAAAACAAGTTTATATATATATGTATTTGAATGATACAAAACTAGGGTGAAAATCAGAAAAAAAATGAATAATACTTTTTGTAAAACCTGGGAAATTTTCTGTAAAAATCGGTTTCAACTGAAAACGAAGGGGCTTATGGATGAACAGCAAATTGATCCTTGAGGGCATGCTGACCTCTGATGGTCACTGCTAGACAGACAAGTTAAAAAAATTCTGAATACTTTCTTCTTCGGTAGAGTCTTGTATCCATGGATCTCTGATCTTCACAACTCTCCTGCAGGGTAGATAATTACTACTATCACCCCCATTTTATAGGCGGCACAGACAGATTAGTTAATTTACCCAAGATCACTCAAAATATGTGGCAAAACCACACATATCATTAGCATCTGAAGTTTCCAGTCAAGATCAGGGCCGTGAGGGGTTCTCCCGTCAGCGTAGGTACGGAGGCGGCCTGTCCACATAGGCAAACTAGGCGGTCGCCTAAGGTGCCAAGTTAAATGGGGCGCCAAATTCAAGGGAAAAAATCAAATTTAAAAAAAAGAAAAAGGAAAAAAAATACAAATAAAATAATGATGTCATTTCAATCCCAGTGCACGTATGGAGGGAATAGGGATGACAATTCATTTCTCTACATTTCTGAGAATTTATTAATATGTCAAATCTTGTATTTAATGCAAAAATAAATAATATTTTAGCGAATTTTTTTTTTTCAATTTGTGACGTAGGATCAAGATGACCCACTCCGCAATTTTGATAAGCAATAACTCAGCTGGAAATTCATGTAGAGCGGAGATCTCGTGAGTTGATACATGTCAAACGGTCATTTTAACACACGTCGCAGGTAGATGATCAAGAATCGAGCGAATACTGTAGAAAATTGTGTTTCTTGGTGCCAAAGAATAAAGAATAACGTCTTTCAGCATTATAAATCCAAAATGTGAGTATCTTTAAGCATTATTAAACCTTAGCGTTATTATCAGGCTGTATAATTATGAACTTTCCTTTGTCATAACTGGTTCACATGTAATAAATAAGGTCCATAAAAGAAAGTAACAGTGTTAATGCTTAATAGGCTAAGAAAGTGATGACATCACACTCTAAGCGGGTAACCATGAGGAAGGGGATTACTTTCCAAACAACCGGTGTCACGTTATAACGTCGAAAAAAGTCATTTTGTTTCCGTGTAAACGCTGTAACTAACTAATAGGTAAGTGAGTGTGTGTTACTAATCGGTGACCCTTTAAGCAGTGAAAAGACATGTTGGGATGGCTGCAATGTGGTTTAAATCACCAACCATGTGGTATGTCAGCCATCCTTAATGCTATAATGCTTGCAGTCGGGAGCACAGTACGTAACAATATTCAAATGCCCCATGGACGGACAAACCGAATAATTAAGCCTCTGTTTTAAAAAAACGCTTAAAAAACATTAAAAGGAAAAAAGGGGCAAAATGTTTCCCAGTTTACCCAAAACCTCAGCCTAGATCTGCCCTTGGTATTTGGTGGAGCCGATTGCATGATTTGCGTAGGGCACCAGTTGCTGGCAGCTAGTCTAGGGCTGCCCCTGCATAGGTAATCCACCTCCCCGAGAGGCAGGGAAGAATTCTTCTGTCAACCTAGCGCTGTCTACAAAGGGACTTAGGTCGGCTTATCAATGCCGCTCAGGGGGGTGGATTTTTCACACCCCTAACCGACGTCATTTTCTAGCGTAGACAAAGCCAGAGCCTCCACTCTGCCCCACAAATGAAAGATGTTAAAGCCACGATCTGGTGTGCAAAGCTTTGGTTTAGTCTACTCTTAAAACTTATACTAGCATAGCTATGTTGGTCAGGGCTATGAAAACCATACACTTTAGCAGCCTAGTTCTGTCCACAAAACCCCCAGGGTAACCACAGCAGTGCCTCTGTCGGCCCGGCCAATGTCATTTGGGGAGGGGGCGTTCTTACACTAACAGAAATCCTCCTTCTGTCCCCATATGCTGTGTCTACACTCGGGGGCTATGCTGGCATAGGGTCTGTAGCAGGCTGTGTCCACACTACAGCGCCACAGCTGTGCTTCGGCAGTGAGGACACTTCCCCCCTCAACAGAAGGGGTTTTCCATCAACGTAGTTAATCCATCTCTTCAAGAGGCAAGTATTGTTTCACCGACCTAGCCACATCTACACATTTACCTATGGTGGTCAGGGGGTGACATTTTTCCAAGCCCTGAGCAACATAGCTAGGTCAATTTTAATTTTTAAGTGTAGACCAGGCCTTAGGCATCACCCTGACTATACCGATATAAGCTCTACGTCTCTCGTTGAGGTGGATTTATTATGTTGGCATAGCAGGGGAGTTACATCGGCAGGAGGAGCATTTCAATATCTACACTTCCACTGTTTTGTTGACAAAAGCTGACTCTTGTTGACAAAACTGTGTAGTGTAGACAAGGCCTTAGAGTATGTCTACACTACGGAGGCTATACCAGCATAGTTATGCCGGCATTGTCTGCTAGCATAGACACAGCCTACACTGGGCTTTTTCTGTAGGGTCATGTCTACATTACAAACCTTGGTCAGTGCAAGTTACATTGTTGTATAGCATATGCATACTTGCCTGCTTGCATCGGTGCTCAGCGTAGTCACCAGTAGTGCTTGTGTCAGTGCACGGTGTGGTGCACCACCGGGAGATATCCCAGTATGCCACACGCCACTATCTGGCGCAATGTCTTCTGGGAAGATTTCACTACATGTTGTAGGACAGAAATAACTCACCCAGGGATCTCTGGGAGCTAGGGTTCAAGTTCCCAGCATGCACCTTCATCCATCCCATAATGCCATCCTTATGCCATAATTGTTGTGCTTTTTTTTTTTAAAATCCCACAAACCCAGCCCACACTGTTTTGTGTCCACCATCTCTGGGGGGAAGTGTGGAGTCTGCACAGCTATGTACTATTCTCATGAACGTTGCAAATACAGGACATACAATCCTCTGGTACTATCAGAGCTGCAGGAAGAACCGAACAGTTTCTTCAAAGACAGTTTGTTGAGGGACATCCCGAAAAACATTTCAAGGTTGTTGGTGGCATTTATGGCACAGCTGCAATGGTGGAACACCGCTTTTGGGCTTGAGAAACAAGCACTGACTGGGGGGAGCACATCATAATGCAGGTTATAACGCCATAATGTTTTGTTCAGATACGAATATTTCAGAGTTACGAACAACCTCCCTTCTCGAGGTGTTTGTAACTCTGAGGTTCTACTATACAATACAAACTCCTAACATAAATTAACCAAATGGAACTTGAAATTTAGAAAGGCAGCAAACAATTCCATCCATTTCAGGGCACAACTGCAGTCCATTTTGGCTACACATACATGAACTATGAGAGGCATGGTTGGCATATGTGAAGCTGTGGTTGTCCTTCCTGTGCGCCATTGATGGATCTAATAGCCATTGATGGACCTATTCTCCATGAATTTATCTAGTTCTTTTTTGAACCTTGTTATGGTCTTGGCCTTCACAATATCCTCCGGCAAGGAGTTCCACAGGTTGACTGTGCATTGTGTGAAGAAATACTTCCTTTTGTTTTAAACCTGCTGCCTATTAATTTCATTTGGTGACCCCTAGTTCTTGTGTTATGAGAAGTAGTAAACCACACTTCCTTATCTACTTTATACCAGTCATGATTTTATAGACCTCAATCATATCTCCCCTTAGCCGTCTCTTTTCCAAGCTGAAAAGTCCCAGTCTTATTAATCTCGCCTCATACGGAAGCCGTTCCATACCCCTCATCATTTTTGTTGCCCTCTTCTGAACCTTTTCCAATTCCAATATATATTTTTTGAGATAGGGTGACCACATCTGCACATAGTATTCAAGATGTGGGCATACCATGGATTTATATAGAGACAACATGATATTTTCTGTCCTATTATCTATCCCTTTCTTAATTATTCCCAGCATTCTGTTAGCTTTTTGGACTGCCGCTGCATATTGAGTGGATGTTTTCAGAGAACTGTCCACAAGGACTCCAAGATCTCTTTCTTGAGTAGTAACAGCTCATTTAGACCCCGTCATTTTATATCTCTAGTTGGGATTATGCTTTCCAATGTGCATTACTTTGCATTTATCAACATTAAATTTCATCTGCGATTTTGTTGCCCAGTCAGCCAATTCTGAGAGATCCTTTTGTAGCTCTTCACAGTCTGCCTGGGTCTTAACTATCTTAAGTAATTTTGTATCATCTGAAAATTTTGCCACTTCACTGTTTACTCCTTTTTCCAGATCATTTATGAATATGTTGAATAGTACTGGTCCCAGAACAGACCCCTGGGGGACACCACTATTTACCTCTCTCCACTCTGAAAACTGACCATTCATACCTACCCTTTGTTTCCTATCTTTTAACCAGTTACCCATCCATGAGAGCACATTCCCTCTTATCCCGTGGCAGCTTACTTTGCATAAGAGCCTTTGGTAAGGGACCTTGTCAAAGGCTTTCTGAAAATCTAAGTACACTATATCCACTGGATCCGCTTGGTCCACATGCTTGTTTACCCCCCTCAAAGAATTGTAGTAAATTGGTGGGGCATGATTTCCTTTTACTAAAACCATGTTGACTCTTCCTCAACAAATAATGTTCATCTATGTTCTTTATTATACTTTCAACCAGTTTGCCCAGTACTGAAGTCAGGCTTACAGGCCTGTAATCGCTGGGATCACCTCTGGAGCCCTTTTCAAAAATTGACATCACATTAGCTATCCTCCAGTCATCTGGTACAGAAGCTGATTTAAATGATAGGTTACAGACTACAGTTAGTAGTTCTGCAATTTCATGTTTGAGTTCCTTCAGAACTCTTGGGTGAATACCATCCAGTCCTGGTGACTTATTGCTGTTTAATTTATCAGTTTGTTCCTAAACCTCCTCTAATGATACCTTAATCTGGGACAATTCCTCAGATCTGTCACCTAAAAAGAATGGCTCAGGTTTGGGAATCTCCCTCACATCCTCAGCTGTGAAAACTGATGCAAAGAATTCATTCAGTTTCTCCGCAATGGCCTTATTGTCCTCGAGTACTCCTTTAGCACCTCGATCGTCCAGTGGCACCACTGGTTGTTTAGCAGGCTTCCTGCTTCTGATGTACTTAAAAAATTTTTTGCTATTACTTTTTCAGTCTTTGGCTAACTGTTCTACAAATTTTTTTTTGGCCTTCCTAATTGTATTTTTACACTTCATTTGCCAGTGTTTATGCTCCTTTCTATTTTCCTCACTAGGATTTAATTTCTACTTTTTAAAGGATGCCTTTTTGCCTCTCACTGCTTCTTTTACTTTGTTGTTTAGCCACGGTTGATCTTTTTTGGTTCTCTTACTATGTTTTTTAATTTGGGGTATACATTTAAGTTGAGCCTCTATTATGGTGACTTTAAAAAGTTTCCATGCAGCTTGCAGGGATTTCACTTTTGGCACTGTACCTTTAATTTCTGTTTAACTAATCTCCTCATTTTTGTGTAGTTCCCCTTTCTGAAATTAAATGCTACGGTGTTGGGCTGCTAGGGTGTTTTTCCTTGCCACAGGGATATTAAATTTAATTATATTATGGTCACTATTACCAAGCGATCCAGCTATATTCACCTCTTGGACCAGATCCTGTGCTCCATTTAGGATTAAATCAAGGCATCTGCCTCTCCTGCTGGGATTCATGCCTCTTTCTCCATTTTCTCCTGTCCTTTCTATCCTGCTCCCACCAGGCCCTTTGTTCATGGTCGGATGCAGCACGAGCTGGTGGGATCCCGCTCAGCATGTTCTCCCTAGTCCTCTTTTTTTCTCCTCCGCATCAGGCTCCGGCATGCTGCAGGTGTGGAGGTGACACCCCTCAAGGCTGCAACAGCAGCAGCTACAGATAAAACAGACCCAGGTACCGTTGTAGTTATTGTCGGCTGTTGGCTACACGTGTGTCCTCTCTGTGCTGTCGCGGCTCTGGCCAGGTAGCTGACCTAGTCGAACTCAGTCGAACTGCCCAGAAAGACCAAAGATTCAGTTTAGTAGCGAAGGCACTCGGCGAGCTTCTACAGGGACACTAATACACGTATGCCCATGACAAAGGACCGGATTAGTCAGTGGCAGGACTTTCCACTGCCCCCTAGTCCAGATAAACGGTTAAGGCGAGGCATCTCAACATTTATAGACTGAGACCAGCAATCTGGGATAAACAATTTACATACCACCTTACGTGTTTCATGACGCATTTGTAACCTCCCTTTTTACCTTTCTCCGGTTTCAGACAAAACGTCCCTACTCACCCCCTGTCTTTGTACTTTACTCCTGAGGTTTCAGACAAAATATCCCTCTTCATCCCTTCTGTTAAACCAGCTTATCATGTGCCAGGCGGGGGTGTTCTCGTGCTGGCCTGCTGGAAGCTGGTTACCTACTCGGTGTGGTTTGGCAATGCTAGAAATACCAGTGCCGACTTCATGAACTGGACACTGATTTGCAGGCAAGCGCCTGCTTTTGTCAGGGCCTGATTTTTGCTGATTTTGGTTCAGGCCTCAGGTCTTGTACCAGGCCCATGCTTCAGGCTCTCTTTCTACTACGTTAAGTTACAATCACAGCAGAAAGTGCAAGTTTCAAAACTCCCCTCCCTTATTCCCATAAAATGTTGTACTCAGACAAGATGCTGATTGTGATGATCAGCTTTGGAGCGCCTCTCTCCAGTCCCTGCCATGGCGAGTACAGCCTTCCAGGGGCCAGGCTGCAGGGAAAAGGAAGAGGGCAGTATGATTTTTGGTTGTATGAAACAATAACATTTTGGTCCCTATTTCTGCACTGAAACTTGGCATGGTTTTCCACAGGCAGTGGTGATTTCAGCTGATAGCTCGCTCCTGAGGTAACAAAGGCGCAGCACACAGCTGCTGCTGGTGTCCCCAAACTGCCTGGGTTTGTGTGTCACTAACCTGTTCACTGCAATGGTGCCAGCTGAATTCATGGCCAAGTGGCATGGGAAAGTGTCCTACTGCAGAGGAAGAAATAAGGCCGCTACCCTAGAAACCTGTGGGAGAGGATCACAGATTACTTCAGTGAAAGTTTCATCAAGATCTGTCAGGAGGCTGCATGGGACATCCCTGTGTACATAAACAACCCCTCCCCTGCCTCTCCTAACCCAGCAGAAGGAAAAGCTGATGCCAACTCTCTTTTGTTGTACCTCTTCCTCTTCTCATACAAGTAAAATGATGAAAAGTTGATACCTGTATCTTGGTGACTTGGAGCTGGGCTGGGCACCATCTTTACATTGAAACATTGCTAGGGAAAATGCATGCACACACTTACACAAGGTTTCTTCCCCTTCAGCAAGCTCATTCATGCTTGCCTGATGGGACTGACTAGACCAGTGGTTCTCAAACTTTTGTACTGGTGACTCCTTTCACATAGCAAGCCTCTGAGCGTGACCCTCCCACCTTATAAATTAAAAACACTTTTAAATATATTTAACACCGTTATAAATGCTGGAAGCAAACCAGGATCTGGTCTGGAGGCTGACAGCTAACGACCCCCCATGTAATAACCTCGTGACCCCCTGAGGGGTCCCGACCCCCAGTTTGAGAACCCCTGCGCTAGACTGTGGCAGCGTCTCACAGTGGTGCTGGCTCACAGCAAAGCTGCCTTCCCACTGGGTCTCCCCCTCTTCCTCCCACAGCAGGTGTCTCTGTCTCAGGCTCCTCCAAGGTATTTATGTGGCCTGCGGGTTGCAAATAGAGCACGCAGCTCATTGTAAAAGCTGCAGGTCTGCGGCTCACCACCAGGTCGATTGTTGGCCTCCCTGGCCACGGGGTCTGCCCTCTGCAGTTCCTTCGCTTTCATCCAGCACTGCTACAGGTCCCTGTTGTACTCCGTCTGCATCCCCCATGCAATCTGCTCATAGATATCTACAGTTCCATAGCTCTGCTTGCACCCCACAGGCCCAGGAGATCCAATAGCTCCAGTCTGCTCTAGACCAGAGTGTGTTTGGAGAACGTAGCCAGCATGCTCAGATGGGCAATTGCACACAACAAGGGTGAGCTGCTAGATATGCTCGCCCAGCTGGGCAATCAGGAAAAGGCATTTCAAAAATATGTGGGGTGTTTTAAAGGGATGGGGCACAGGGGGAGTTGCTTCCAGTTTCTGTGGGCTGGGCCATGGAATTCACAACTGTGACCAGAGCAGCCACTGTTGGACATTGTGAGACAGCTGCTGGAGGACTGTGCCTTTTTGCACTTAACTTAAACCTGACTTAAGCTAAATCAAAATAAGTTGCTCTTAAACTGAAATAAAAGCATCCACAGAGAGGTCTGCAGCGATTTAACTCAATCAGTTTCAGACAAAGCCTTTAGTTAAACCACTGCAGTTTTCTTGTGTAGACAAGACCTTAAACTGTAGCTTAAAAAGAACCAACTTCTCTGTGCTCTGGAGTTGACTGTTCCCCACGGCCCTCTGGAGCAGAGCCTCCGAGTTGCTGTGATCAGCTGCCAGGTGCCACACGTTGGTTGCATTCCACTTCCCATGATTGCCAGGATGTGACAACACACGTGGATTATTCAGAACAACTCCAGGGGATGCTTGTCATGCTCTAGACGAGGGTTTTTCAATGGATGGGTCACGACTGTCCTGGGAGGTCAGGAAAGGCCAGCAGTGGGGTCATGAGGCATTGAAAATGTTACTACAGTCTAAACCAAAGAAAAGTCTTGCTCCCCTGATCCTCACACATCCTGGCCCTTCAAGATCAAGTATTCTCCACCCTCCCACACATCAGTTCTATATGCTAAGGGTAGGTCTATGCTTAAAACCCTACAGCAGTATCACTTCAGTGTAAATACTCACGACAGCACTGGAAGGGGTTCTCTCCACGCTGGATAATCCACCTCCCCGAGAGGTGGTAGCTTGGTCAACAGAAGAATTCTTCCATCCATCTAGCTCTGTCTGCACTGGGGGTTAGGCTGGCATAGCTACATCTCTCAGGGGTATGGATTATCTCTAGTGTGGAGAGAAACCCTCCCACCCTGCCAAAGAAACCTAGTTTTGCCAATGCATGTTCTGCATGCAGGCCAGCCCTAAGCATGGTCAGAAATGAGACATTTTTTATTGTTATTGGGAGGTTGTGCGATTTTTTTAATGTGAAGAGGCTGAGAAACACAGCTCTGTACAAAGACTTTAAATATGTTTAATATAATGTCAGACCTGGCTAACCCTGAACAATTTCCTTTGTTGTCTTGCTGCCATCACATATGTCCCAACCCCTTATCAGAGCCAGGTACTACAGCGGAGGAAAAGCCAGGGAGCTCTCTTTTCCAGGTGTGGCTGCAGAGAAAATCCCCCGTGCAGAGGTGGCTGAGGGGCACCCAGCATGCTATAGAAATAGCAGGCTACAGATGGAAGCGGCAGATGCAGGTGGAGAATGAAGTGGGGTAGCAAAATGACCATCACATCCTTGAGAGCTGAGGACTTACCCCATAGGAAGCATATTGATGGGGTCCCAGATTCCCAGGAGAGGTGGGGAAGATGGAGTGAATAAGGGGGTTCAGATATCTCCCCACCCCCAATAAAGTGCCTGAACCCCCCAGCTGCTATCAAGGGCAGGGGAGTGACTACGTTTGGAGCAGGTGAGACACTGTTATACCAATAAAATAAAAACAAGCAGGATCTTATTAAAGGGAATAAGGCAAAATGCCACATTTATTGTGAATACAGAAAGAATCACAGTAAGCAGTTAGTTATAGCTATAACATTCCATTCAATTTCGTGTTTATTCACACATTCATTCACACACACACACACAGACAGAGGTTCTGCAAGGTTCTTATCATAGTTACCAGCCTTAGAGTTGCTCATGCCAAGCCACTGGCCAGGTGGTCTGGACACAAGGGGAGAGCAGGGCTTTGTCAGATGCTCATCTGATGCTCCTGGAAGTTGGTTTGCAGAATCAGATCCCAAAATTCTCAGTTTCTAGAGTCCATTTTTATAGGAATTTATTTATTCCTATTCATTCCTATGGGAATTGCTTCATCATAGAATCATAGAATATCAGGGTTGGAAGGGACCTCAGGAGGTCATCTAGTCCAACTCCCTGCTCAAAGCAGGACCGATCCCCAATTAAATCATCCCAGCCAGGGCTTTGTCAAGCCTTTGTCAATCAGCAGATGGCACATTCCTGACAGCTCCGTGCTGCCAGATGTTATCTTGTTCTTGAGTTCTCCCATCCTTGAGGCTGTTGGGTGGATTCCAGTCTGCCCTCCGGGGGTCCTCTGGTTATTTCCACTTGACACCTTCTTCGGCCCATCGAAACTGGATTCTTAGGCTGACACCTCCCTGATCATTCATTTATTATCCACACCAAGCATCCATCCACATACATCCTCTATCTCTATTTTAATCACAATTGTTAAAAAAGCGAAATGAAAACAACAAAAGGGCGGGGAGTCTCTGTGTGCTGTTTCTGTTGTTAGTTGTTACAAATTATCGCTTTGAGTCTCTCTGTGTGAGTAGTTGTTGTTACAAAGTATTGCTTTGAGAACAGACTCTGTCTTAGGATGTACTAACACAATTAGCAGCTTGCAAGTTTCACACAGAGAGGGAGAGAAACAGTAAAAATAAAAGACCAAAACCCAAGAGACCTCTTAATTAGTAATACCCTGGAATTTAAACTATGGGGAATCAAACTCATTTGTGATTTTAATATAGAACTTTAATATGCTCCAACATAACAAGTGGTCTGGAAAGTGAGAGAGAAAGCAGAGTGGCAGCTTCTCAGACAGGTGCCTTAGCCAAGAGCCCACCAGGACCCAGAGTGTTCCCATCCCACCATCAGGTGTCAGCAGCAATGGGACGACGTTGCAGCAAGGAAGTGAAGGAAGAGTCCTCAGGGCAAAGCAGCTGCTAGGCGTGGAGGGACAGACACCAGCCCTCGGGGAGTCGTTCCCACTTCACTTCCCTTCCTTCTCAGACCATTCCTTGTAGCCACCTGCATAGTTACGGGCCCTGCAGAGACAGGAGGTGACATGTGGCTTCAGAATAGGAGATGGGAGGGACTATCCACAGCTAGACGGACCCACTGCCTCTGGAGTGGAAGAGTCAGACCCAGCCCAGCTGTGACTGCCCAGGGGCCAGAAACCCAAGTGGGACCAGAACATCAGAGTGGGAGCTGTGCCCAGAACTTTGAGAAATAACCTGCCCCCAGCACAGGGTCATATGGATGAATTTGAAGGGTCCCTGAGGAACCAAGGTAGCTGTGGGAACATCCCCTATGGGGTTAGCTAGGAATTATTCTGTCCTCTCTCTCGGTAGCTAACCAAAACTTTGTCTCTCTGGCCCCGGTGAGAATCTGGAGTATCACCATCCCCTCCAGGGGGTTTACTCTGGAATACACCCGTATAAGCAAGATCGGTGCCGAGGGATATCTGAACCTTCTCCTTCTCCACCAGACCCAACGATTTCTCCATTAATAATGCTATACGTGAGAGTTTAGGGGGTCACTCAGAAGGGCTGGAGTCGATAGGACCCAGGGCATTTTAAGCACCCTACAGCCCTTGCCTCCAAACCCACAGAGTCCGTGGTACGCTCACAATGTCCCGGAGGGTCTGGTGACCCATGATAGAAGAGCCCGGGGGGAGGGGCAGGCTCACTTGGCGTAGCCGAGGGTCATGGCAATCTCTGTGGCCTGAGCCCCTCTCCTGCCCATCTGGCAGTGGAAGATCAAGTTCTCGTCATCCATCCGTGGCTTGTCCACACCATACTTCATCTTAAACGTCTCAGGGTCCATCTTCAGGGCTTCCTCGACTTCTGCCACTGGGTGGGGAAAAGAGAGAGAGATGATTGCGATCACCAGTGCTGGTGTATCACCCTGGGAAAGGGTGTGTCACATCCCCACTAGATGGGGATGTGACACTAGCTAGTCCGCTAGAGGATAAAAGCTTACTGCTGCTACTAGCTGATGGAGTTACTCCTTTAGCTCAAGTGGTAGAGGTCTGTATCTTGATGCTGAAGTTGCGGAGTTAACCCCTGCTGATGATGATTGTGGATGATTGCTACACTGCTCCATAAATACAGGCGATGATGCTCTTATGCAAGTCCCACATGCTTTACAAAGGGATACAAGCTATCACTTTTCGCACTTCTGAAATGCAGCACCCTCTGTGGTGGAACACAGCAACTGACCAAGACATGGAAACACTGCACGTCCATTTAGGACAGGAAGTGAAGTAGAAGCCTGCATCCGTTTAAAACCATCAAGGTAGTTTAAGGAAGGCGAGAACTCCCCGATGTGGAATTTGGCACAGGTTACATCCTGTTAGGAGTGCTAGTAATAATGTAGAATTCAGGCCTGTATTTCTACCTGAGATAGAATTTTAGGTCGTTTGCCCACTTAATTTTTGATACGTTTATATTCTTATTAATACGTGTAAACAAAGGACAAAGACACTATGCATGTTGCTTCTGCCTAGCTAGTTAGGTTTGTTAGTATAATGGGAACAGATAAGAACAGTTAAAGTGTTACTGGGTATAATGAAAGTATAATATAGGACCACACACATAAGACTGTCTCAACTTCTATCTTAAGCCAAGGTCAAACAACCAGTCGGGAGGGGCAAGAGGGAATTGGGTGAAAAAGGTATAAAACACTAAAAGACCAAAAAAATAAAATGCCTGTCCCTGACCGTAGCACAACCTCACTCCTTATCCCTCCCACTGAATACAAAAGAGGTGGGACAAAAACCCCAGACTCATGGCCCCCAGAACAGAACATGACCACAAACTGTAAGGGATGGGACCCAAAGCGTGCAGTTCAGGTATAATTCTGTCTGCTAAAGTGGAGAGAGAACGGGACACTGGGAAACAAGGCTCTGTAGTGTCAAAGTTATTGACATGCTGCCTTAAAACTAACCCCAATAAACATTGCATTGCCTGCACTTCTGGTCTGCTGCTTTCTGTCTGCGTGACAAGAACCCGGGGAAGGGGTGAAGGGAAAACCCTCTAACACACCCATCTCTTTGTGCACACATAGGAACTTTAATAATCCAGCTTTGGCCTCATGTCACTTCCCCAGCACAGCACCCCAGCACGCTGGAGAGCAGGGAGGAAAGAGCGCCCCCTGCTGAGTTACTAATTCCACTTTCTCCAGCGCTCTAGTGCTACGGATCAGGAACAATGGGCTTGAGTCCTTGCAGCTGACCTGGGGCTGGCTGGCTCAGCCCTCAGGCAGGCTAAGGAGCCCAGCTGAGCTGTGGCAGAATCACCTGATTGGCTGGCTCTTCCATTGGCTGCAAGGAGACTACGGATCATAGAATCATAGAATCATAGAATATCAGGGTTGGAAGGGACCCCTGAAGGTCATCTAGTCCAACCCCCTGCTCGAAGCAGGACCAATTCCCAGTTAAATCATCTGCATTTAAACTCAGCGGCAGGTCACTGACTCCTCCATGCTTCTGCCCACAGCTGCGATCACTTCTGTGCCCACCTTGTTTCCAGTCCTGCTCGGTTCCTGACTCCAGCTTTGACCCTGGGCTCTGACTGCTGGTTCCTGACTCTGGCTCTGACCGCTAGGCCTGACCGCTCACGCTCCGGTCTGTGAAACTACGTTTTGCCCTCTGCAGTGGGGGGCAGTCCCTCTACATGCAATGGAAGCCCTGGCTGCTGGCACCCACAGCAACCCCTCACCTGGAATATTGACTGAGTTGGCGATATGGCCGTTCGCCACCTCCCCCGGCAACCGCACGTCGATAATCCGAGCCTTCCCGCCGGTGACCAGTGCTTTCATGTCCTTGTGGGAAATGACGTTTCCTTTGTGGAAAGCAGAAACCAGCAGTCACTTCCTCTGCTCCCTCGCAAGGCTCCTCCCCCAGCAACCAGGGCAAACCCCTCTGCTCCCCCCATCACAGGGAAGAAGAGTCAGCGGGTCATCCACAGGCTGCAGCAGACCAGCCCCTCACATGATCTAGTCTTCTCCCCGTGTGAGATGATTCCTAGCTACACCAAGGCCCTGTACAATGCTCTCTGTGAGAAACTGCCCTTTATACTCCTTTACACCACCAGGGCCACTGCTGTATAAAAGGGCCTTTGTGTAAATCAGAATTGTGACAGATATGACAATCTCTTCGGCAAAGCTGGAATTACGTTAAACCCGACTGATTTAAGCTTAAGTATTTGGGGAGTCCAGGGTATTGACAATGCCATTGTTTGTGTACTATTGTGGGATTGTACGGCACTTCTCTGGGAGGATAGCCTTGACTAATGCAATTTCTGGAAGATATTAGAAACTTAGGGGACCTTTTGGGACAATACATGGGAAGTGGATTTCGCAGGAAATACTTGGAGGCTTAGGGAAATGTAAATGACCCACCTCCATCTGTCCTTTAGAAGCTGGACTTTGAGCAGAGATCTGTTGTCTGGTGCATTACCTCTTCCAGGTCATTTCAAATAACTCAGCTGGATAAAGGAGTGACTCTCAGTGTTCTCTTCTGAACAAAGAGCGTGATGAGCTTGACACAGTAGAGAAACCCCTGGGTGGGGCTAGGAAGGGCTGCTCCTATCAGAGCCTACGTTGGAGGGGGTAATCTCTGATAAGTTTATTAGCAGGTCTGTAGGTTTTTTTAGTTGTTTTTTCATATGTTTTCTCTGCAATGCTTTTACCTTAATTAATAGGCTCGTGTAGGAAGAACTGTAGTGCCTAATTCATGGCAGTTCAGGGCCCTGGCACCTCCGGGCTTGGCAGTTCAGGGCCCCGGCACCTCCGGGCTTGCTGCATTAGTTACTAAAGTAAAAAAAAATTGCTCGAGCTCCAGCATCTAATTGCTTCAGCCCCGGCATCTCTTTCATTACAAATTAAGCACTAAAGAACCAGGCGGTAACTTACACTTGAAGCAAATACATTGTTATTAGTCTCTGAGGGAAAAGCCAGCAGGCCTGCTTGGACAGACTAACACAACACAGGGAAGGCAGGGAGCTACAGCAGCCTGGAGAGACCCCAGCCAGCAAGGAGGGAGACCTGTGTCTCCACCGAAGAGAGATAACAAGATAACAACCGGGGGAGCTGGAAGTCAGATCAGGTGCCCTTGCTGAGCCAGTGAGGTGCAGGTGCCCTGAACCGTGACAAGATTCAGGCCCCTTGTCTTTAGTAGGAGTCACTCGTGGGCAAAGTCTGGCCTCTGCAAGGCAATGGCAGAGTCGGTTTGTTCCTTTAACCATTGATTTTCGAGACACAGGATTCATTTGCTCCTGACATGATGGAGCAGGGTTCAGGCTGTGCAAGACACCGGGGGGATGAGGGGGGACGTGCCAAATTCTGCTCTTGTTCACACACTGTAAAGCTGGGTGCAACCCCTCTGACTGCTGCGGGCTATGTCCAAGGGCAGAGAGAGAGAGGTGCTAGAGATGGGCCTGGATACAGAGCATGGAGGTGAATTTTCCCCACAGCTGACCCTGGGCCTGTAGACGCGGCCTCGTCCAGCACTGAGGGTTATTACGGGGGGATCTCCCAGCATTGCTCCAGCACCTGCAGCTTTGTCTCAACAAGGGGGAAAGGTTTAAAAAAAGCAAGGTGGCAGCTCAGCCCATTTGAAACCCCACCCAGTGTGGATGCAGCTTACCACCTCCACAGTCACATCAGCAGGTCGTGCTGTAGTGTAGACCTTATCTAGCCAAGGGGCTCTGTCTACACACACGAGTTGTCCCAGTTTAACGATGTCAGTCCAGGCAAGGGAATAAGTCACCCCAGTATGAGGCACCCTCACACCAGTATAACTGCACCCGCAACTGGGATTGTGCCAATATGACTTTATGTAAAAATAAAATCACACCCCCACTCTCGCACCACCTCACAGCAGTTATACCAGGACGTACACTGCACAGATAGGAAAAACACACTGTTTTCCCTACTGAGTTTAGCTCAACAGAAAACCCCATTTAGCACCAACGTAGACACAGTCTAAAGCCTTCAGCTCAGTTTGAATAGGTCAAGTTACAGCCTCAGCGTAACGCTCTGTATCTCAGGGGACGCCCTATACCCCCATGTTCATCTTTATAAAATGATTGTGTGGTATCCAATGCAAAGTTTGTTTGCGGAAGGCTTATGATGCACTGAGCATGGTTGTTACAGTGATGTTATAGTCATTGTTACAGTAATGTTATAGTGAGGTTATAATTTCATGTATATAGTTATGAGGCTGAAAATTTATCCTCATGGCTTAAAGCAAGCCCAGGCAAAAAGTCTCCAAGAACAGAAAGGCAGTTCACACCTCATCAGGGCATGTATGGGACAAACCCAGCCCAGCCTCACAGGAACAAAGGATGTTGGCCTAAGCAACAACAAAAGGATCTATTAGACTCTCCAGTGAGTCACCCCTCCTTCCTTTGGTCAGTTTGGGACTGCAATGAGGTAATGCTCACCTGACTCTGGCGCTGGGGGAAGCAAAGCCAAGAGGGAAGAAAGAACGTGATAAAAGGGACACACATTTGCCATGCTCTCTCTCTTCCACCTACAGACATCACACCAAGCAACTGAAGCACTGATCAAAGGGGAGAGCCTGGCTGAAGAGCAACCAGCCAGCCTATGGTGAGAAACATCTAAGTTTGTAAGGGCCCTGAAAGTGTTAAGATCATCTTAGAATGCGTTTTGCTTTTATTTAATCTGACCAAATCTGAGTTGTTATTCTTTGATTTATAATCACTTAAAATTTATCTTTGTAGTTAATAAATCTGTTTGTTTATTTTATCTGAAGCAGTGCATTTGGTTTACAGCATGTCAGAGACTCCCCTTGGGATAACAAGCCTAGTACATATCAATTTCTTTATTAAATTGACAAACTCATATAAGCTTGCAGCATCAGTAGGCATAACTGGACTCTGCAAAACGGAGGTTTCTGGGGTTGTGTCTGGGACCACAGATATTGACTATTGTCATTCAGCTGCACAATCCAAGGAGCAGCTTGCATGCCAGAGGCTGTGCGTGAACAGCCCAGGAGTAGGGGTTCTCACAGCAGAGCAGGGTAAGGCTGGCTCCCAGAGTCAAGGATTGGAGTGACCTAGCAGATCACCAATCCAGATAACACCAGAGGGGATCGTCACACTCAGCTTTAACCCAACCAGTTCAGCATGTGCTACAGGTCAATTGCTTTGGCCTGATTAGACTGTTAGACGAGTTAGTTCGACTCAGCCAGGTAACTCGATCCAACATCCCACCTTTAAATCCTGATCTGGACACGGCCATAGGAGGATATGCCACCGAAAGCAGCCCTGCAGTCACACCCTACGCACAGTTGTGATAAGCTTTGTACAAAATGCCGTGCAAGGTCTCATTTGAAAACTGATAACTTGCTGGTTAATGACATGGTGAAATGTGTGTGGCAACACTGTCATCAAATCCCTGCAAGGAGATTATTAGCACACCTTCAAAACTATCCAGCCCTGCCTAGGCAACAGTTGCTGAACAGATCTGTCCTCAGAGGAATGAGTGTTTACACAGAAGTAATAAACAGGGTCCTTGAGACAGCCATGGGGGAACAGGCAGGAGACAAAGCAAATTTAAACCTCAGCAAACGAGTAGAAAGGGCACAGAGTCTCCTTCGCCCCCAAACTCCCGGTCGATCGCCACCTTTACTGTTTGAATAAACTTTGCTTGGAGGAGTAATCATCAGAAGATTGATGGGACTATAAAAGAAAGGGACAGAGAACCCCGAGTTCTCTCTCTCTCTTTCCCCCAGGCCAGAAGGTGCTGGTGCCTTTGTCTTAGTGGAGAGATCCTGACCAAGGAAAGGATCGGTCACCATCTGGCTGGAAGACTGGGGGTGAGAAAGACCATCTTAACAAAGCTTTGAACCAAAACTTAATCTAGTAAGCTTTAGAGGGACAAGGTGGGTGTGGTATTGGACCAGCAAGACCTGAAGAAGAGCCCTGCGTAAGCTTGGAAGCTTGTCTCTCTCACCAACAGAAGTTGGTCCAATGAAAGCTGTTACCTCCCGCACCTTGTCTTTCTACTATCCAGGGACCGACCCAGGTCCAACACCGCTGCATACACCAATGGAAGATGAAGTTTTCACTTTTATTTGCTTGTAGCCACCTCCAGCTTTATCGCTTGTCCTTGAATTCACTTAAAATCCCATCTTCTTTTGTGACCAAACTGGTTTTATTTTTTAATTTCAACCAACCCAGTTGGTTTAGTTTAAACTGAACTGTTCGACAAGTCCAGTGAAAGTAGCAAACTGTTGAATATTGACTGTACAGGAACAACGCAGCATTAATATCTGAGCTGTCCAGGAGAGGTCTTTGCAGTGCTGAAGACAGGCTTTTGGGGAAAATTCAGGACTAGGAGTCTGCTGACGTACTAAACCAAGGCTGATGGAAGCCAGAGTGTGACGGGTGCATTGCTGGCAGGCTGTTGGATCAGGGCTGCAACTATAAACACACTCAAGGTGTGACTTGTAGGCTGGTTGGGAGCAGCCCAGGCTGGGAGCTACAACAGCAAAGCATTGTGAGGCAACCCCAGGTTGCACAGTAGGTGGGTGACACAACCCCTGGCTGGGCTGGATTGCATCCTGGGATCATAGGGACATTAGGGGCAAAACTGCATCTACACTGGTGTTAGACGGTGTTTCAAATTGAGCTTGTTACCCAAGGCAGCCAGCCCCATTTATAAAAGTGCCTTTTCCCCTTGTCTGGACAGGTGTACCCTCACAGGTATTTTACAACTGGGTTATGAAGCCTGGCTTTGCACAGGATTAGATGAGGTGACCGTCTACACTCGTGCCACCCCTCCCACCCCCCAATGGCCATGGCAACGCACTTCTCCTTATCCCTGGAAAGCACCCAAGGAATGTTATTGTTTCATTTAAAAAGCCAAATAACTCAGAGCTAATTACTAGTTACAGCAGAAAACAGCAATTCCTAGCCATGGGTGATACAGGCGACTGCTCAGTGCCTCTGATTCTCCACGGTCATTACTTACTGGCGGGATCTCCCAGCTGGAACATACAGCACACGTGTGTGTGTGTGTGTTTGGGTCCCAAGTTAACGAGCCCGCTCCAGCCATGTGCCTGCCATGAGTGCACTCACCAGCAGAGCCTTGCAACTGGACCCAAACCTGATGGAACCTGACTACCAGCGTCAGGGTTGGGTCTGAAAACAATCTGACCCCCTGGGGCTCAGGTCAGGCAGTCTCTGATCATCTCCTCCCACCTGTGGGGTGGGCACGGTGGTGCCTGCCAGCCCCACTCCTGCCAGCCTCTGCCACTTGGCTGTGCTGCGTGTGTGCCGACAAGTCACAGCGTCTCACTCCGCCACACCCACAGCGCAGCAAGGCCCTGGTGGCCGGCGGCAGCAGGGGACACAGCCACATCTGTGCTAAAGCCACAGGCAGGAGACCGGAGACAGATCACAGGCATGGGAAGCAGGAAGTCCGCACCAGACCAACCTGCAAGGACGAGGTGGTCATGGTGCTGGCAGAGGTTTGGGGAGAAGCATCAGGTTCAGGTTAGGTGGAGTCTGAAAATGACTCAGGATAGGTTCAGGTCAGCTGAGCTTTGAAGCTATGCCCTTACCGGGGCTAGGATCTGAAGGGGTGATGTTAGCACATTAACTATCAAGTTCTAGAAGTCTGGAAGGCAGTGTGCTGACTTTAACATGTGTTAGGCTGATTGCATTAAAGTTTAGGAGGGAGGCTAGGGTTAACCTCAACCAGCTAACACGTGTTGAAACTACAGCTTGCATTGTCTACACTAACATGCGTTAGCTGGCCAATATATCCTAACTAACACTTTCTTTCCTAGCAAAGACAAGGCCTAACTTGGCTAGTTTCACACACACACTGCTCTGTCTAGAAAAGACATTTTAAATGTGTTAGTGAATGCCATGTCTGTCGACTCTAGTCTAGACAACACCAGTGTTGCATTAAAAAAAGAGCAGGAAATTTACACTCAAAATGTAATTAAATGGTGTACAAAGCTTCATTTTTACAGAAGAGTTTAAAAAGTTTGTCTATGAAAGTGGGGAGGAAAGAGTGTGTTTGGGGAGAGCAGAGAATACGAACAAAGGGCTAGTTTCTGAGAGAGCCCCACATCAGAGAGCCCCAGGGTTCAGACACCCACCTGAGAAGTTTAAATCCCTTCTCCCCCTCAGGTGGAGGGGGGACTTGAACCGCGGGTCTCCCACATCCCAGGTGGGTACTCTAACTGCCAGGTCAAAAGTCATGAGGGAGGTCATTCTCCTCCTTCTCCAGGAGCTCACCTAGAGGGGCCCGATCCGGCACACATGATCTCAGCACACTTATGGGATTGGGCCCTGCAGGTGAGTTAGGTGGAAGAACCCCCTTGTGCATCACTGGGGGGCGGAGGCGTCCGGACACCTAGCGTGGGGCTGCAGCGCACGTGCCTAAAGGCAGAAATTTAGGCACCTAGGGAACATTTACTGCACAAATTTCTGTGCTAAGGAAGTCTAGGCAGAGACCTCTGAGTGGGGGCTTTGTGACCCAGCCTGGCCTGACTGAGATTTAGGCTCCTGAAATGGCAGTTTGGTGCCTAAGTACGTCGGTGAATCTAGCCCCACAGCCGTAGGGAATGAAAAAGGCCCTGAGCTCAGGGGGATGCAACGGATGGAAATTTACAGATTCTCCTCACCCACAAAGCCTCGTGCTGGCCCCCTGCAAATAACACAACCGACCCCGGGTGAGCGGCTGAGCAGGAGTCTGCAAGGTCGTTACAGACGGTCCTGTCCAGCCCAGCCCATCCGGGGGGTGGAGGGGTGAACCAAGGGGGGGGTCCCAGCCCCCCACCCAGCCCCCCACCCAGCCAGGATCGTGCACACGCGATTCCCTGCCCACGCTGCTATGGGGCAGCTGCCTCCAGGGCTCTGCCCCCCTCCAGGCCCAGCTCCGGGAGGCCCCCTCTGGCGGCCAATGGGGGGGCTCCGTTACCTCTGTCCATGCCGCCCGGCGCCGGGGTGCTGCTGACTCGTGCCAGCCGCAGGGACCTGCCCGCCCGTCCTAGGAGCGTCTGCAGCCGACACACGGACCGGCTCAGCGGCATTGCTCCATTCACCGGGCGGGGCGGGGCGGCAGGCACCGTCCACAAACTCCTCTGCCACCCCGGCAGCGTTGGTGGCTGGCCAGGTTCGGTGCCCCGCCAGGGACAAACCACCCCCCAGAGGGGACCCGATCCTGCTCCCCCTACGGGACGGGAGACCGTGGTCATTTTCCTGTTGGTTTGGCTGGCAGCCGGGCTGGGCCCCTCTGGGAGGCTCTCGTGTGCTGTGGGCCAGGAAGAGACCAGAGCGCCCTGGGGCAGAGCCTAATAATGAGAAAACAGGGACTGATCCCCTCCCCGCCACACACACACACGCTGCCCCCCCCCCCCGGGTTCTCCCCCAGCCGTGCAAGGCGGAATGATGGGCACCATCATTTACACAAGCATAAACCCAGTGTAACCTGCTGCAGTCCTGCTTCCAATGTGCTGAGCCAGGGAATGGGGACTCTGGCCCTGAGTCAAGGTGGACATCCTGATTGGGATTTTCAGCTGAACCAAAGGGAGTTAGGCACTTAAGCCCCTTTGAATCGGGGCTGTTTACTGCCCAGGGGATGATTTGTTATTTAGATTGTAAATTTTTTGGTGCAGGGATTGTCTGCTGCCCTCTGGTAAGATGGTGATTGGCACTATGGAGGCCCGGATCTCGGTTGGGGTCTGCGTGGCGACCAGCACTACGGGGGCCCTGTTCTCAGTCGGGGTCTGCGTGGTGTGCGGTACTATGGGGGCCCGGATCTCGATCGGGGTCTGTGTGGTGACCGGCACAACGGGGGCTGGTTCTCAGTCGGGGTCTGCGTGGTGCCCGGCACTACGGGGCCCGGTTCTCAGTCGGGGTCTGCGTGGTGTGCGGTACTATGGGGGCCCGGATCTCGATCGGGGTCTGTGTGGTGACCGGCACAGCGGGGGCTGGTTCTCAGTCGGGGTCTGCGTGGCGCCTGGCACTACGGGGGCCCGGTTCTCAGTTGGGGTCTGCGTGGCGACCGGCACAGCGGGGGCCCGGTTCTCGGTTGGGGTCTGCGTGGCGTCCGGCACTAAGGGGGCCCGGTTCTCGGTTGGGGTCTGCGTGGCGTCTGGCACTAAGGGGGCCCGGTTCTTGGTTGGGGTCGGATCTCCCCTAGGCTCTGCTGGAGTAATATTAATGAATGCTGAACAATTAGACTTTAGAAAATCCCAGTTTAGACCCACCCCTCGGCACCGTTACCGGGGGTGTAAAGTGAGTGACCTGGGCTGGGTGAGCGCTCGGCCCTACCAGCCCCCCAGCCCCGCAGGGGAGGGGGAGGCGGTGTCAATCCCTCCCTGCGGGTGCCCTATCGTCCAAAGTCGCCTTCGCCGTCTACGTTTGCAGAAGGGGTTTGGAATTTTACCCCTGTCCCTGAGGGATCCTCCCCCGGCCCTCCCAGGAGGCCCCGCCTGCGCGAGGCGGGAGAATGCCGAGGAGCAGGTTCCTCCCGTGCGCAGCCGGGCCATCGGGTCGGCGCCACCGGGGCTGGTCGGGCCCTGGCTCTGGCGGCCCGCGGGCTGCTCTGCCCACCCGCCGCGGGGTTTGCCCAAGTCTAAAGCAGCTGGGGCCCGGTATTACCCGAGCCGGGGGGAGCTTTGCACAGAAGAGCTTGGCCCGGGATACGAGCCAGCTCCTGCTAACCGCTTCCTGCATCGTTTTAACTGAGCCGCTGCCAGCAATAGCTAGATAAGGAGCGTGGGCTGGTCCTCGGCACTCCTGGATTCTAGTCTCAGCTTTGCTGCGTAACCGGGATAAAGCCATTCCCCTCTTTGTGCCTCAGTTTACCGTCTCACCCTTCATCTGTTTCGATTGACTTCTTTGGGGGCAGGGACTGTCTCTGTGCAGCGCCAAGTACCAGGGGTCCCCCTCTCTGCTGGAGTCCAGACCTGCTCATGTTATACAAATAATAATCCCTGGCTCTTATCAGTAGATCTCAAAGTGCTTTACAAAGGCTGTAAGTGTCCTTATCCCCATTTCACAGATGGGGAAACTGAGGCACAGAGCAGCACAGCGACTCACAGAAAGTCACCCAGGCAGGCAGTGGCAGGGTTGGGAATAGAACTCAGGTGTCCTGCTTCCCTGTGCTTTAGTTATGGTCAGTGCAGGGAAATCTGAGAACCCCAGCTGAGCCCTAACCTTCCTTGTAGAAACTGAGAGAGCCAGGTAAAAAAATGAACACATCAGCCTTCGTATCAAAGCCAGGCATGTTAGGGAAAGGCTGGCCCTTTAAACAGGCAACAAGAAAGTTGGCAAGTGGTAGAACAGAGGACTGGACGGCTAATGGGTTCCAGATACACATTTATGTATCTATCTCCGTACACCCTGTCTATCTATCTGTCTATACATCCCTTCTATCCATCTATCCCCATACACTCCGTATATCTATCTGTCCCCATACCCTGCCTCTATCTATCTATCCATCCCCTTACCCCCATCTCTCTTTCTATCTCTCTCTCTCTCAGTGATTCTCAACCAGGGGTACACGTAGCCTTGGGGTATGCAGAGATCTTACCGGGGGTATATCAACTCATCGAGATATTTGCCTAGTTTTACAACAGACTACATAAAGAGCACCAGCAAAGTCAGTACAAACTACGATTTCATAGATAATGACTTGTTTATACTGCTCGATATATTATACACTGAAATGTAAGTATAATATTTATATTCCAATTGATTTATAATTATATGGTAACAATGAGAAAGTCAGCAATAAGAAAAGGAGGACTAGTGGCACCTTAGAGACTAACCAATTTATTTGAGCATAAGCTTTCGTGAGCTACAGCTCACTTCATCGGATGCATAGTGGCTGTGACACTTTTGTATTTCTGAGTGGTAACCGTGTTAGTCTGTATCAGCAAGAAGAACGAGGAGGACTTGTGGCACCTTAGAGACTAAATAATAATAATAAATAAATTTGTTAGTTTCTAAGGTGCCACAAGTCCTCCTCGTTCTTTTTGTATTTCTATGTCTGATTTTGTAAGCAAGTAGTTTTTAAGTGAGGTGAAACTTGGGAGTATGCGAGACAAATCAGACTTCTGAAAGGGGGACAGTAGCCTGGAAAGGGTGAGAGGCACTTATCAATCAATCAGTCTATTTACCTTCCTATGTAAAGCATTCATAAGGGCTGAGGTTTTCTAATAATCGGTCTTTCGTTACAATTACTGTGTAATTACCTACCATGTCCATCAGAGCAGGGTAAATGAGACTCAGGCTCCGATGTTACCAGCTTTGCCCATTACTTTGGGGTACGGTCATTTATTAGGGTGACTCTTCTGGGGAGGTCGGGGGGGGGGTCTGTAATTCTATCCGTGCACTGCTTGTGTCACTCGTGTTCTCATAGGGAGCTCTACTTCTCCCTGCTGCAAGTCCCTCCCAGTGGAGCGATCCTGCAGGACCTAGGTTCCCAGAATCTCAATCTCTCTCTCTCTCACACCCACACCCACCACTGCCTCTGAGAGGACCGGGTTCATCAGCACTCCCAAGCTGATCCCTTATGTCCCTGGATGCAGCAGGCTGGGTCAAGCAGCATTTCCCAGCTGTTACCCTCATACGTCCCAGGTTCAGCACGTCCCGATCCCCACTTTCACGTTACAATTGTTCTGGGTGTAACCCACTTGATGAGCAAATCCCACAGGATGTTTGGTCGCTGCAGGGATCTTTTCTCTTAGGTACGAAGAGCGTTGCTGCAAAGTGAATGAGGAAACCAAAAAACACCCACGAGGAGGAGAGAGAGAAGCAACCAGCTTAATAATGCAAGTTATTTATTGCCAGGTAATAACCATACAAAGTGAGCCAAACAAAACAGGTTTCAGAGTAGCAGCCGTGTTAGTCTGTATTCGCTGTAGCTCACAAAAGCTCATGCTCAAATAAATTTGTTAGTCTCTAAGGTGCCATAAGTCCTCCTTTTCTTTTTCCAGACGAAGCAGTTATAATATTAAATCTAACTTACAGTTGATTATACAAGTCAGGTTTAGAAAACTATAACTGATCACACACGTCAGGGTCAGAAGGTTACACCTAGAGAGAGAGCGAGAGAGAGCTGGGTTCTGACCACTCCGTGAAGCTTGAATCGATCGGGGGTCCCAGGTGGTGGTAGCTGAGGGTCCGGAGTGCTGGAGACAGGCAGAGCCCCCACCACGATCAGTCAGGAGAAGATGAAGTCCCAATGGAACTGATGCAGATTTTGGATCCAGGCATCAGAACACTTACTTCAGCATGGGTCAGGGTTTTTGTAGGGAAAGAACAATGGTTCAAGGGAGAAGACTAGATTTGTTTATGGGTAAACTGATGGCTCAAGAGAGTATGCCAAAGTTGTTTTGTTCAGGGTAGACAATAGGAACTGCTCATTCCTGGCTATGGGCAGTGTTCCTTCCAGGGAGCTCACAATGCAATTAGGCAGCTTCAGTATTTTGGATACCAATAAAGGATTTATTACTAGAATTGGTCTGATAACTGCTGAGCTGGGTGTGTGCGGGCGTGGGTTCATTAACACCTGGAGCACAGATCCCCCATCATGCAGTGTTTCCTTGCTTTTCTGGTCCCAGAGTTCAGTGCGGTTCTTGCCTTGGAATTTCTGTTCTCCATTCTGTATGCTAATAGGGATGCCTCCCTGTCCCATTTTTAATGCAAATGAGGCTAAGGGAGTAGCCTTAATCCTGTCACCCTTGTCCCAGGGGTTTAGGTGAGTCTCCCACGGCCTTTTCAGTTTTTCTTCTGATTGGTTTTGGTTCAAGCAGAGGCTGGGGGTGGGGGTGTCCTTCATGAGTCAGACAGGCTGGATACTGCACCCTGGTTCCCCAAGAGCACAGAGCTGACAGGTAACACTAAAGTTAAGTGTACACTAGAATTTTTACTCCAGTGTTTGCTAAATGTTAATCCAGACACTGATAAATGTTGGGTCAAGTCACAGTTAGGCCTTGTCTGTACCCAAACATTGAACTGCTTTGACTGTAGCAGGCATAGGCACCGACTCCATGGGTGCTCCGGGGCTGGAGCACTCATGGGGAAAAAATGGGGCAGCCCCCCTATCAAAACCTCCCCCTTCCCGCCAGTGGGCCCTGCCAATCAGCACTTCCCGCCACAATCAGCTTTTTTGCGGTGTGCAGGAGGCTCTGACGGGGGATGGGGAGGAGTGAGAACACGGTGTGCTCAGGGGAGGGACGGAACAGGGCGGGAAGAGGTGGGGGAAGAGCAGGGATGGGAAGAGGTGGGAGGGGTCTGGGGGGAAGGCATTGAGTGGGGACAGGGCCTGGGGCAGAGCCAGGGGTCGAGTACTTCCCAGAACATTGGAAAGTTGGTACCTATGGTAGCAGGGTAGTTAAAGTGCTTCTCTGCTGTGGGTGGTGGAACACACACCTATGAAGCATGTGTCATGTCCCCCTCTAGTGGCTGTTCCATATGCAGGATAACAGCTTACTACCGCTGCCAGTAAAAAACTCAAGTGGGAGAGGCTGAAGGGTGCAGGGGTTCAAACGCTGCTGCTGACCCTTCCTCTTCCTCAGCAAGTTTGCAGATGACACTAAACTGGGAGGAGAGGTAGATACGTTGGCGAGTAGAGATAGGATAAAGAGGGCCCTAGACAAATTAGAGGATTGGGCCAAAAGAAATCTGATGAGGTTCAACAAGGACAAGTGCAGAGTCCTGCATTAGGAAGAAAGAATCCCATGCACTGCTACAAACTAGGGACCTAGTGGCTAGGCAGCAGTTCTGCAGAAAAGGACCTAGGGGTTACAGTGGACGAGAAGCTGGATATGAGTCAACAGTGTGCCCTCGTTGCCAAGAAGACTAATGACATTTTGGGTTGTATAAGTAGGGGCATTGCCGGCAGATCAAGGGATGTGATCGTTCCCCTCTATTCGACATTGGTGAGGCCTCATCTGGAGTACTGTGTCCAGTTTTGGGCCCCACACTACAAGAAGGATGTGGAAAAATTGGAAAGCGTCCAGCAGATGGCAACAAAAAGATTACGGGACTGGAACACATGACTTATGAGGAGAGGCTGAGGGAACTGGGATTGTTTAGTCTGCAGAAGAGAAGAATGAGGGGGGATTTGATAGCTGCTTTCAACTACCTGAAAGGGGGTTCCCAAGAGGATGGATCTAGACTGTTCTCAGTGGTAGCAGATGACAGAACGAGGAGTAATGGTCTCAAGTTGCAGTGGGGGAGGTTTAGGTTGTATATTAGGAAAAACTTTTTCACTAGGAGGGTGGTGAAACAGTGGAATGTGTTACCTAGGGAGGTGGTGGAATCTCCTTCCTTAGAAGTTTTTAAGGTCAGGCTTGACGAAGTCCTGGCTGGGATGCTTTAGTTGGGGACTTGTCCTGCTTTGAGCAGGGGGTTGGACTAGATGACCTCATGAGGTCTCTTCCAACCCTGATATTCTATGATTCTATGACCCCTGGCGAGTTATCGAACACATACACCAGGGTGCAGCCTGGAGAATTGGGAATGGGATGCTGAGCCTTTCACCTCCATGTCTGAGGAGCTCCCCCAACAAAAACCACCCTTGCAGCTGGCACTGAGTGTCCCCCACACTGGCATCCTCAGCGGGGAGGTCAGGAATGGCCTGATCGAAGGAAAGTCATCCCTAGGGGGGTTCCCTGGGGTCTAGGGAGATGGTGGGATGGCCTGAAGAACCCTGGTGCTGGCACCTTAAATCCACATTGACAGGGCCCTGGGTCCTATATGGAGGGACTCATGAGATGGCTGTTACAGGGGCGGGTCAGGAGGAAACTTCCCTTGCAGCAGGTTATCCTGGGCTCTCTTCCATGCTGGCGCTGGCCTGGAGGCAGGATACTGGGCTAGATGGGCCCCTGCTGTGCTCCACTCTGGCAGTAACTGTCCCTGTTCTCTTTCTGCAAGGTGTTAGTGACTCCCCATTAAAATGTGGGGGGAGGGAACTGGGCCTTGGCAGCTTGCCTGAGAAGCGGGGGGGGGGACGGGACCGCCGCCTGTGCTCATTTCCATTGAGCTATGCCTTGGATTCGGGGAGAGGGAGGGGACTAAAGGCGAGTTCAGAAGGGAACGGACAGAGCGAGGCAGCCGGCAGGGAACCGAGCGCAGCATGGCATGGACTCGCTGAGCTAAATACCACAGCCATGGCCCCAAGGGAGAGGGCCAGACCCCGCAGCCACCCCATCGCCCCCGCCAGCCTGTGGCTTCTCCACTGCTACCTGTCAGGTACCCTGGGGGGGGGGCAAGGCTGGGGGCACAAGGGGAGTCACCCAGAGGGAGTGAGAGAACATGGAAAAGAACAAAATGCTCGGGTCAAAGGTCCCGCAGACTGCGCTCAGCGGGGTGAGCAGGGCAGCCAGGGGCTGGACAGAAGAGGTTTCTGCTGACCCTGCTGACAGCGGTTGGGGTGGGGGGTCAGCCTCGGGGGCTGGGCGCTGGGAAGAGACATGGAATGGAAGTCCTAGAGCTAGGTGCCAATCCCAGATCTTTCAAACCCCCTCCCCCATGCCCACAGCCAGGGATCCCTGCAGCTCCATGCAAAGAGCTCTGTCTCTTCCCCTCGGCCCCCTGATGCGAGGGAGCTCTGGGTTAACGCTTTCAAGAGGCATGAGCAAAGGTGTCGCAGGTGAACAGTGGGTGGCACAGGGTGCCCCGGTGGGGTCAGAGAGGTGAGACCTCTGGGAACTGCTGTCCGACGTGCAGTGGCATCCTGGATGCCAGTGCCAAGTGGGAATAATACACTGTGAGGGGCTGGTTATGCCCAGCTGGCCCAGAGATTAAGGCACCAGGCTAGAACCTAGGAGACCTGGGTGCTAGTCCCTGCTTTGCCACAGACTCTTTGTGTGACCTGGGGTAAGTTGCTTAGCTTCCTGTGCCTCAGTTTCCTCTGTGTGCAATGGGGATAGTGGCCCTGCCACACGAGGGAGTGGGAAGATAAATACGTTGCAGAAGGTGCGGTGCTCAGACATTGCAGTGACAGGGGCCAGATAAGGTCCATAGATAAAAGCGCTGCCGGGTGCATCTACGCTACTAAGAAACCCCCTGTCGCTGCGTCTCAGAGGCAGGGTCAATGGACTCAGGCCTGCAGGGCTCCGGCTGTGGGGCTGAAAACAGCAGCGTGGACGGACGTTCCCACTCGGCCTGGAGCCGAGGCTTCCAGACTCTCCCCCTAGCTGGGTTCCAGAGCCCGGGCTCCAGCCCGAGGGGGATTGTCTGTGCTGCTGAATTTCACCCTGCAAGCCCACGTCCATTGACCCAGCCTCGGAGGCTCGACACCGTGGGATTTTCTTTGCAGCGTAGACGAACTCCCAGTGTCTGATTTTCTGGGGAATCGTTCTCTGGGGGAGCAAAGATCTCGATCGTCCTCAATTTTCCTGCCTCATTCTCATAGTCTGGGCAGCGCGGCATGGTGTCATTTGCATTGCAACAGTCATCCAGGGCCCTCAGAGGGGGCAGCGTGACTATTGGTTAGAGCAGCAGCGGGGGAGGGGCTGGGAGTCAGGATCCCTGGGTTCTATTCCCAGCTCTGGGAGGGGAGTTACCTAGTGGTTAGAGCAGGGGGGGAGGGGTGGGCTATGCACCTGGACTCCTAGGTTCTATTTCCAGCCCTAGGAGGGGAGTGGAGTCTGAGAGAAGGGCAGACTACAAATCTGGACTCCTGGGTTGTATTCTCACTTCTTTCTTACCCCCTTGTGTTAGCGTGGGCAATTCATGTAATCACCATGTGCCTCAGTTTCCCACATATCAGTTACCCTTTGAGCCCTCCAAGTGGCAGATCTGCCATCATTGCCTTGTGTTACTAGGCTAAATCAAGGTCCGTCCATCACACCTGCCTGGCGCCTTAGAGCTGCCCCCGTGCAGTGGCCTTTTCTAGGCTGAGAGGTTTCTTTGTTCAGGGCTGCTGGCATGGGGAGGGAGAGGGGGTGTTGATGACACCCCCACGGGTGTGTGGCCAACCACAAACCCATCTCCCAGCAACATGCCAAGGAGCACCTGGGGCTGGAGACGACCAATGGGCTGGGGAGAGGCAGGAGCCCAGCTGACTGGAAGCCCAGCAGAGTGGCTTTTATGGACACTGGTGGGGAGGGAAGTGTGGACTAGCGGTTAAGGCACAGCCGGGTCACTCAGGGTGCCTGGGTTCTAGTCCTGGCTTGTGGGCGAGTCGCTTTCCCTTCTCTGAGCGGCCCCGTCTGTCACATGGGCCGGCAAGCCTTCCCGTGTGTGCAGCTGTCTGGGAAGCGCTTGGAGATCCTTGGGGCTAAGGGCTCTGAGGCAGCATGGTCTTTCATCCTCTATTGCTCCCACCTGGAATGGACAGGAACCTCTCATGGTGGGGGGGAGGGGGGGCGATCTTTCCAGGCTGCCTTTATGGGCCCAGTGCTGGTGTTTGCTGCACTGTGCTGGGGAGGGGCTGTCTTAGCCAGTGGGCACCTTAGTGAACGGGCCAAGGCCAATCAGACATGGCATCGCTGCGGCTGCCTGTCCCATGGCCCCTCACACAGCGCTTCCTAATTAGTGCCAATTACCCTGAAGAGTTGTCATTCCCCCCCCTTCCCCCCATGCCTCCCTTAATTATCTGGCATGGGAATAGGGCAGGCAGATGGTTCCCACTTTGTGCAGTTCCCTGGAGCAAGTGACCACAACAATTCCCTCCTGCCCCCCCACTGCAGGACAGTGCCCCATTGTTCAGCCCCCCCATCTCCTGCATCCAGCTGAGATTCCCAGCCTGGAGCGGGTTAAGCGGGCTGTAGCTGATGTGTGACTGGGCTCCTAATCGCGCCTCCGGCCCCGAAGGGGTTAACCCAGCCAAGCTGGGAGGGAGGCAGGACAGGAGATAAATCCATGTTAATTACCGAGTGGGACTAATTACTATTGATGGTTCATTGGCAAAATGAATTGGCAAAACATAGTTGCCTGGTGCAAGCCAGACAGACACATGGAGTGCTGCTCCAGACGTATTCGACTCCTCAGTCCCGAAATCGTGCCCCAACTCTCTTGTGCGCTGGCTGCCCCTTGCATGTGGCTTTGGGACAGCCTGATCGCTCCCCCAGCCGGCCTTGGGGTATTTCGGTTTCCCTGCAATTGGCCCAGCCTCAGCCCTGACTTTCTCTTCCTCACGGTTTCTTCAGCCGCTCCCGAGTTCCCAAGGTTGGAGCAAAGATTCAGCCAGAGTGAAATTCCCCTCAGCAACCAGGGATGGGCCCCACATACCGCTAGGCCCCATGTAACGCCCAGCTCTGCCCGGGGGGACCCTGTGTGGGTGAGAGCTGCGTCTCTGGGAAGCTGGGTGGCTAATGCAGGCAAATGGGGAATGGAGCTTTACATGGACCCTTTGTTGCGGGATCGCTTTGACAGTCCTCATGGTAACAAGCACTGGGCTGGCGCAGGCCGGATGCTAGAATTGTTCTGGCCCAGCATGGCCAGGAACCGTTCCTGTGTCCAGTTCTAGGCTGTGCCAGCCTCACCCACTGCTCGGGGGTGTCGGGTGCCCTCACACCGGAGGGTGGAGGCTGTTCCAGCCCCTTTCTGTGGGACCTGGCTGTTTCAGCCACACAGGTCATTAGCCCTGGCAGCCATCATTAGCTGGCAGCCATCCTGGCTGGGGGAGCTTTTTCTGGTTTTTACTCCTCTGGCTCTGAATCTTGGCCAGGCTCCGAGCTTTCATTGCCAGGATCCTCCCTGTTCATTCCACCCGTTGTGCCTTTTCCAGCGGTGGGCGCAGTGAAGGTGTCGGTGGGCGCTGCCAGCATCCAGGTGGCGAGGGGTGGGAACACACTTCTGCCTTGCAACTTCCACACCACGGCCTCTCTGAGTCGCCTCAACATCATCTGGACGGTCACCCCGCTGGTGGAGCCAAACCGCCCCCAGCAGGTTCGTGGAGCATGGCCCTTTTCATTCCATTGCTGGAGGGCAGTTAGCTTTGGTATAGTCAGGGATCAAGGACCCAGTCAGGGATCGGGGCCTTAGGATGTTGCGCACTGTCCCTGCCCAGAAAGCTCACAGCCTAGGATGGTGGCCAGACAAAGGGGGGGCAGGGGCGGAAGCAGGGGAGATCAACATACAAGGTCAAATGAACTTGAGAAGCCCAGTAAACAGCAATCCCAGTTCACCAGCTGCTGTTAAATGGCAGAGTTTTGCAGGCATCGCAGGAGAGAGGAGCTGTTGTGAGTGCGCTGTGCAATTTCTCAAAACTGGGGCACCATTAACCCGTGGAACTCCTTGCTGCAGGATACTAGTGAGGCTAACAGTTTCGCAAGGTGTTGACACACAGGAATAATAGCAGCAGCTGCAGGCACACTGTCTGGATAGAACAATGAGGCAGATTTCAGGGTGGAGCTCACTAAGGAGTCATGGGGGAGTTCTGCTCCCCTCCCCTGCTCTGCCCTGCCCCCATGGGGTACTGCTGCATAGCTGCTTAGGAGCACTGTATGGAGAGGGCAATGAGCCACCTGCCCCTCTCTCAATCTGCAGATCACAGCCTGGCCTCGCCTTTCAGGCCACTAACCTAAAGAGTAACTTTAAAAGCAGCCCCCTCTCCCTGTCACAAGGGGGAAGGCAGTCCTGGGGCAAAGGTGCTGCCTGGCAGCACCACCCTAGGATGCATCCTTGAACAGACCCCAGTTGGGCTTCCTCCCCAAGGGCCGTGCCTGTTCCTTTGCAGTAGGCCCAGCCCTGCTCCTGCTGACACTGGGCTTGGCACTAGCCCCTCCGGGTATAAGAACATACAAATGGCCACTCTGGGTCAGACCAATGGTCCGGCTAGCCCGGTATCCTGTGTTCTGACAGTGGCTACTGCCAGGTGCTTCAGAGGGAATGAACAGAACAGGGCACTTATCGAGTGAGCCCCAGAGCATGGGGTTGTGTCCCTGACCATCTTGGCTAATAGCCATCGATTGACCTAGCCCAGCTAGTTGGTGGCAGCAGTGGGATTTGACATAGGCACTCCTAGCTCCCAGCCCAATGCTTTGTCCACTGGCCCACACTGCCTCTGCGAGTGCAATGGAAGTGCCCTGTGCTCAATGAGGGAAGCAAGGGGAGATGTCTCTGGCTCATGGCTGGGTTCTTCCCTCCCTTCTCCTCCACCCCAGGTCCTGGCCTATGAGCAGGGAGAGGTGGTGGAGAGTCTGTCCCAGTACACGGGCCGCGTGGGCTTCGCCTTCCCGCCCGCCCAGAGTGCCACCATTTTCCTCAACGAGACGCGCAGCTCGGACAGTGGGACGTACCAGTGCAGCGTCATGAACCCACCCGACAGGGACACGCCCAACATCGGGGTCATCCAGCTCACCGTGCTTGGTACGTCCCGCCCTCATGGGGAAGAAGCCCCGCCCCCCCAGCATCCCTGCCTTTACACTGGCTATTGGGTGCTTGTCTGAATATGTCCGTGTCTGCGTGTCCAAGTGCATGCAGGTCTTGGGGTGTATCCGTCTGTCTCTGGGTGTAGCTCTTGGTGTGTGTGTCTGAGTGTGTCTGTGTATGAGTCTTGGGGGTGTGGTTGTGTGAGTGGGTCTGCCTGAGTGTGTGCAGATCTTGGTATGTGTCTATCTGTATGTCTGTGCAGCAGGGGTGGCCCTAGAGTAGCTGCCAGCAACTGGCGCCCCCAAACTCCAAGGGCAGATCCAGGCTGAGGTTTTTGGTAAACTGGGAAACATTTTGCTCCTTTTTTCCTTTTAATGTTTTTTAAGCATTTTTTTTTAAAACAGAGGCTTAATTATCCGACTAATGTTTCTGAGATCAGATAAAATAGAGACGCAAAATTTTCAGAATAGATTTGTACACAGCAGCTAGATGATATTTCAGTCTGATTTCAAATAAAAATGCATTAAAATGTTAATTTATTATTACGAATCCAAAATCATCCATTACGCTATCCTGCTTTAACTGCCATTACCACCACATCAATATAGAAAGAAATAGGAAAATATTTACAATAAAAACACTCTGTGCTCTTTTCTTGCTTTAAGTTTTGAAAATTCAGTCACTCGTTCTTTTAGATCCAGTTTTCCCGCTATTTCATGCTCTATTGACATAGTGGCAAGTCCAACAAGTCTCTCTTGCACCATCGTTGAACGCAGAGATGTTTTTATCAATTTTAGCTTTGAGAAGCTACGTTCCCCACTAGCCATGGAAACTGGCAAAGTTAAAAGAATGTGTAGAGCTATAAAAATGTTTGGAAAACTATCTGTGAGTTTATTTTCATAAACAAACTTCAGTACTTCTTTAGGAGTGGAATGTTTCTTAAGTTGTCTTGAGAAAGCCTGAAGCTCACTACACAAATCTGTAGCATCAAGGTCTTTTGAATTTTCCTGAGTCAATGCTGACACCAGTTTTATACAAAATTCTTTTATCTGTTTTGCTGTTTTCTTTTGCAAGCTCTGGGGATATCCTATAGAAAGCCAAATAGTAACTCTAGCTGCTGCATCTGTTGAAATCTTTCATCAACTGAGTGAAGTAGAAACTCACTTTGAATCTTTGTTTCGGGTTCTGAATGGGTGTGTCTCGTCTTTCATACTGAAGCTGCTGTTTCTTTTGCCGAATGCGAACTGGCTCTGGTTCAAATTCTGTCGGAATGTCTATTTCTTCAGCAAGCTCGAGAGAATCTACCAGTGTTCTTTTGAACCCTTCTGAATTCCTCCAGGATATTTTTAGTTTGCTGCAGTTTTTGAATAGCAGAATGCATGTTCAAGTTCTTTTCCTGAAGCTGCTTACTAGTGAGGTTAATCTCGAAAAGGATATTATACCACAAAATGAGTGAAGTCACAAATTTGAACTTGAAAAGGCCATTTGCAAGAGCTTCTGCATCTGAATGTGCCATATTGCCAGATGATCTGGTAAAGGTAGTATCATCAGAAATTTCAATTGGGGCATCATAAATGTTTCCACGTTCGTAGCAAAGAGGCTTCAAAGCATCAACGTGACTCTCCCATCTTGTCTGACTAAGTGGTTTCACAGTTAGAGAATTCACATGGCAAGTCAGAATCTCCCAACGGCATATTGAGCCTGAGAAAAACACATAAACACGTTGCCTCCAAACAGCATCTAGCAGCATAATTGACAACTAAATTCAGAGAGTGCGCACTGCAAGGAAAGAAAAAGGCCCTAGGATTGATTTCCGTCATTGTCCTTTGCACACCTTTGTCTTTACCCTTCACATTACTCCCATTATCATAGCCTTGGCCACGTAAGTTTTCAACAGATAATGACATTGTTTCAAGCTCTTGTAGAATAGTTTCAGCCATAAATGCTCCAGTCGTCTCCTTCAGTGGTACGAAACCCAAAAAATGTTCCTTTATGAGCACTTCAACATTATCTTCATCTGCAGACTTTTCCATATCCACAAAACGAATGATCATTGTCATTTGTTCAACATGACTAGCATCTGGTGTACAGTCCAGTATTATTGAAAAGTATTTTGCAGAATGGTCAGTTTCTACAATTTTCTTTTTAATGACATTTGCTAGGATTTGAATCAGTTCATTCTGCTTATTTTTTCCGAAGTAATGAACCTGTGTTTCATGATCAGTTATTTTACGTAGACGCTCCTTCATGACTGGATCAAACAAATTTTAAAAGTTTCCATTACCTGGAATGTACAATTTTTAATTTCTACCATGGCCACAGAATGCTAAATTTTGCCCACCAAGAACTCTCACTAAAGCAATCAGACGCGCTAATATTAGTTGCCAATAATCTCCTTTTTCCTTGATCACATGTAAATTTTCTTCATCGATAGTTTTTCCTTTTTTCAATCGTCATTCAAGTTGTTTCCAATTTTGAAAACATTCCAAATGTTCTGTACTTCTTTCATGTGAAGAGAGAATTGAAGATATGTTTTTCCAGTCCTTCGAACCATTTTCAGTAAGTGATGTACCAATTGCTTGATTTCTAAACAACTTGCAGCAAAAGCAAAACACAGAGTCCTTCAACACTGAATATTATAACCAGTTTTGATGAATTTCTTCCCCATTAATGAGTTTCCTCTTGTAATGCTGAGCAGAGAATTTTCTTTTATTTCCATCCTTAAGGAAGGGAAATTCATGAACTTGTTCGGGTCCATGTTCCATGAGTATTTGCCGCACATTGTTATCACGTCTGGGCCATGAAGTTGAGTCCCAATACTGTAACTTGTTTGTAACTTCCTCATCCTTTCTTCCTTCTACTTCATTTACTTCAATTTCTGCATGTCTCTCTGAAGGTGAATGAATTTTCTCCACTTCCATATCAGTCTGATGCTGTGAGCTGCCTTCATCTAGAAGTAAAAAGAAAAGGAGTACTTGTGGCACCTTAGAGACTAACAAATTTATTTGAGCATAAGCATAAGTAATTTTCCATCATCTTGAGTTTCCAAACTGCTTTTTTGTGGATGTGAGCTACCCTCATCTTCAAGTAATATACCTGCATCTTGATGTTCCAAACTGCTTCCATGCGGATGTGAGCTAACCTCCTCTCCAAGTAAAATTCCTTCATCTGGATGCTGTGAACTGCTTCCATCTTTATTTGGATTATGGAGAAGATATTTCAGGGAGGATCCCTGCTGTTTTGCTTGGTCCTTTTTCTTCTCAGCCTTTCGTTTCTGATACTCAGCTCCTGAGGGTTTTCTTTTTCCTCTTTCTGCCATGGGGCATTTGAATATTGTTATGTACTGTGCTCCCGACTGCAAGCATTGTAGGGTTAAGGATGGCTGACATACCACATGGCTGACGATTTAAACCACATTGCAGCCATCCCAACACTTCTTTTCACTGCTTAAAGGGTCACTGATTAGTAACACACACCCACTTACCTATTAAACCAGTTAGTTACAGCGTTTATACGAAAACAAAATGACCTTTTTCAACGTTATAAGCCGACATCAGTTGTTTGGAAAGTAATCCCCTTCCTCACGGTTACCCGCTTGGAGTATCACTTTCGTAGTCTATTAAGCTTTATCGCTGTTACTTTTCTTTTGTGGCCCTTATTTATTACGTGTGAACCAGTTATGACAAAGAAAAGTTCATAATTATACAGCCCGATAATAACGCTAAGGTTTAATAACGCTTAAAGATACTCACATTTTGGATTTATAATGCTGAAAGACGTTATTCTTTATTCTTTGGCACCAAGAAACACAATTTTCCACAGTGTTCGCTCAATTCTTAACCATCTACCTGCAACGTGTGTTAAAATGATTGTTTGACGTGTATCAACTCGTGAGATCTCCACTCTACATGAATTTCTGGCTATGCGACCTTGATGTATATTTGAGTTAGGTGTCACAAGCATTGCAGCTCTTGCCACTGGCGGATGTGTTTCATTGTGGCTGAAATACTGCTTAGCAAAATTGTGGAGTGGGTCATCTTGAAAAAAAATTCACTAAAATATTATTTAGTTTTGCAGTAAATAAAAGATATGACATATTAATAAATTATCAGAAATGTAGAGAAATAAATTATCATTCCTATTCCCTCCGTACGCGCACAGGAATAGAAATAATGACATCTTCAGTATTTTATTTGTATTTTTTTCATCTTTTTCATTTTGTTTTCTTTTTTTTTTTTTTTTTACTTTTCTCCTCGAACTTGGCACCCCATTTAACTTGGCACCCTAGGCGACCGCCTAGTTTGCCTATATGGATGGGCCACCCCTGCTGTGTAGATTGGGGGTGTGTATATGTCTGAGTCTTGTGGTGTGTGTGTCTGAGTGTGGGGGGGGTTGGAGTGTGTGTGTGTGTCCCAGTGTGGCTGGGAGTGAGTGCTAGTGTGTGTGTGTTTGTGCACCTATCTCAGTGGGTGCGTCTGCCTGTGTTTGTGCCGCCGCGTGTGCACACACATCTGAGCAGCTGTCTGGGTGTGTGTTGTGTGCCTCTGTGTTACGGTCTGTGTTAGCATGAGATTTAGTGTGACGTGTGCACCTGGGAGGAAGGTCTGTATGTGAGCACGTACCGTTGTGTGTGGTGCCTTGGTCTGACTGCTGGGGGGGGGGGGTGTCTGTACCATGAGGGTGTTGTCTAGGTATTGAGTGTATATATGCATGTGTGTGGGAATGCATGCACATTGTGTGTGTTCATGTGCACTGAGTGTGCCCTGTGCAGTGTGTGTGTAAGAGAGAGTGTGCATGTGCACTGTGTGTGCCCTGTGCAGTGTGTGTGTGTAAGAGAGAGTGTGCATGTGCACTGTGTGTGCCCTGTGCAGTGTGTGCGTGTGTGTAAGAGAGAGTGTGCATGTGCACTGAGTTGTGTGCCCTGTGCAGTGTGTGTGTGTGTAAGAGAGAGTGTGCATGTGCACTGTGTGTGCCCTGTGCAGTGTGTGTGTAAGAGAGAGAGTGCATATGCAGTTTGTGTGTGTGTAAGAGAGAGAGCGTGCATGTGCACTGTGTGTGCCCCGTGCAGTGTGTGTGTAAGAGAGAGCGTGCATGTGCACTGTGTGTGCCCTGTGCAGTGTGTGTGTAAGAGAGAGTGTGCATGTGCACTGTGTGTGCCCTGTGCAGTGTGTGTAAGAGAGAGCGTGCATGTGCACTGTGTGTGCCCCGTGCAGTGTGTGTGTGTAAGAGAGAGTGTGCCCTGTGCACTGTGTGTGCCCCGTGCAGTGTGTGTGTAAGAGTGCATGTGCACTGAGCCATGTGGCTCTTGGTCTCTAGTGGCTCTTGGTTTCTAGCTGGGCCAGCGCATCCCCCAGCTCTCTCACTGAGCGCTCACAACCCCGGGGCTCTCAGCAGGACCGGCTCTAGGCACCAGCAAAGCAGCGTGGCAGGTTTCCAGGGGCGGCGTTCCGGCCACCCTTTTCTGGGGGTCAGTTGCGCTCTCGGAGCTGCGCCATTTAGACGGGGCGAGGGCGCTGCACCCCCGGCCGCAGCGGGAAGGGGAAGCCCCAGCCCCGGGATGCTGAGCTGCCAGGGCCCCGCCGCTACCTGGCAGGTCCTGCCGGGGAGCCGGGGCTGCGCTGCCTTGTGCCACCCCTTATATCGGGGCTTCTCTGTGCGGCCGGGCGGGGGAGGGAGGAAAGCCCCTGCTGCCGCTGGGAGAAGGTGACGTCGCTCCCTCCACTTCCCGCACCGCCTGCGAGCCCCAGGCCCACCTGAGCTTGGGGCGGCAAAACCTAGAGCCGGCCCTGGCTCTCAGTAGCTGCTGTGGGCACTGGGCAGCCCGTGGGCCCTGGAGGGACGGGGGTGGGAGGAGAGACTGCCCTGTCCACAGCAGGTCCCCCTGACAGGGTGCTGGTCTGTGTCCCCGCAGTGCCCCCCTCCAGCCCCGAGTGCTCCAGCGAGGGGAGTGGGGAGGAAGGGGGGGACATCCGCCTGTCCTGTGCTGTGCGGGAAGGCGTGCCTGCCCCCACCTTCAGCTGGGAGAAGATCCCCCCCGACAAGCAGCCCCTGGTGATGAGCTACACAGGTACTGGGAACAGTGTGGTGTGGGGGAGGGGTGCAGCATGGAGTGGGGCCTGGGTCTTATTATCAGGGACCCACCCCGAGTGTGCGAGCCGCACCTGTACCCGTGCCATGGGTCGCGTGCCACACTGCCTACGTCGTGCACACAGGGCAAAGTGGCATGCACCGTGTAGCACCTGCCACAAGACAGGCAGAGTGTGCCAGATGCCATGTGACCGGCATCCTATGGCAGAAGAAGCCAGTGGGGAGTGGGAGGGGGGTGTCTAGTGGCTGGACCCACAGAGAGGAGGAGTCTTGTCCCGCCACCGGCTGGGCAGCCATCCCCTTTAGCCCATGTCCTTGGCCCCCCAAGAAGCTGGGTTCTATCCCCGGCTCCCCGGCTGACGCTCTCTCGTTTGCCCCCTCGCTCTCCGGCTGGCGGGGCAGAGGCGCGCCGGGCCCTGCTGACCCTGCAGAACCTGACGGCCGCCACCACGGGCCTGTACCGCTGCACGGCCTCCAACGCGCTGGGCTCCAGCTCCTGCACCCTCCAGCTGCGCGTGCGCCTGGGTGAGTCAAGGCCGGCGGGGCGGGGACTGGATCCCACTCATCAAACGCTGGGCACTGATTGGACACTCAGCAGTGCCGGGGCCCAGTTGGAGAGCTTGATCCAAATGAGCCCTCTGATTGGCTACCCGGACACCAAACTGGTCCCAGCTGTGAATCCAGCCCAAGTGCTCCGGCCATGGCCTGCTGGAGACAGCTGCCCGCCGTCCCTGGCGTAGGGCCCCCCGTCCCTGGCGTAGGGCCCCCCGTCCCTGGCGTAAGGCCCACCGTCCCTGGCGTAGGGCCCCCCGTCCCTGGCGTAGGGCCCCGCGTCCCTGGCGTAGGGCCCTTCCCTGGTTCACTAAACCTGGATCAGATCGGAGCAGCTTGCATTTGAGGCTGAAGCTCCAAGAGGGGAGATGCTTGCACCCAAAGCCAGCATCTCTGTGCCTCTAAATCCCTGTGGCTAACGGCCAGGCCTGGTGGGAAAGGATCCGTGGGAAGGTTTCTCTGTCGGAAAGGGCTGATCTGTTGACAGAAAAATGCGTCAATTTTGATTCTATTTCATTCTGGGAAATGAAATGATGCAAATGTGGAGACGGCCAAGGCGCTCCAAGTTGGCCCTTTCTGGACGGGAACATCTTGACTTTTCATTTCGAAGCCACATTCCGTTTCAGGATTTCTTTCCTTGTACAGTAGTGGGGGGAAAGGAAACCTTTTTAAGTAACAAAATTGTTAGGAAACATTTTGATCAACCCAATGGCGTCTTTATTCCGGAATTTTATTGCCTGGGAAATGTTGAAATTGTTCATTTTCGTTCTGCGCTGGAAATTTTTTTCCAAACTTGCGGAAAATCCGATTCCCACCCATCTCTGCTGACAAATCCAGCACTGGGGCTGTCTGCTTTGGCCGGTCCAGCTCCTCTGCACCCCCTGCTACCACGATCCGCCTTCCCTGCCACCTGACCATCGGGGCAGCAATTGGCCGCCGAGCCGCTGGTGACCTCTTGTTGGTGTATTTCAGTCCCACAGGGCACTCTGGGCATCGCGGCAGGCATCACCATCACCCTGACCATGGGGCTGGTGCTGCTGGCTCTCCTAGCCCTGGTGCTCTGGTTGCACCACCAGAGTGTGCGGAAGTGGCCGGAGGAGGAAGTGGAGGATTCGTACAATGAGATCAGGTGAGCTCAGAGGATGGGTGGGGGGAATGAGAATGAGAGGAGGGGTGAAAAGAAGGAAAGAGGAAAGCAGAGCAAAGCGGGGGGGAGGGGGAGGTGTGCGCTCCACTCCAACAGGGGCACGTCGCTGCTTGATCTCCAGGGGTTCAGAGGTCTTGGAAAAGGGCGGGGGCAATATGGATGCTCTTCGAGAGACGAGGGATTAGACTGAGCCCCGCTACGGCTCCTCTTCAGCACCAGCCGGGTTCGGGGTACTTCCCCTTGCGCCTCATCTATTACAATGGCTGCTGTGCACTGCTCCAGAGGTGGCTGCGTTTCAGTGCTGGGTAAAGTGATTCTCGATGTAGGGCCTAAGTCACATTTACACTAGGGCCCCTACACCCCACTCTAGCATCATAAAAAGGCCCCCGTTACCCCGAGTAAATGAGAATTGGGCCCCTAGGGGGACAGTCTCAGAAGAGCTCAGAAACGTGGGGGGCTGAGCTCTTGAAAGTCTGGCTCCACTGTGGTCGTAACATCCTTTAGCGCCGTGCAGGAGGCAGTGGCAATAGGTTCGGGGTGCTGGAGCCGTATCGGCTACCCAGAGGGATCGAAATTCACACGTCAAGCTCCAAAAATCCCAAGATTGTCTGAAAAAAACATGCGCTTTTATAACAAATGTGTGGTTCTTTTCCTCCTGATTCCTGAGCCATTAGAGGGCACATTTCCCAGCTTTTCCTTGAAACCAGCCCTTTTTGTAAAACAAAAGCCCAGAGTGTCCCGACCACAGGACTTCCCGGGAAACACCAAAGAGCTGAGAGTCCTTTCCACGCTCAGTCTGTGTATTACCATGGACAGCGAAAAAGAAATCGCACCAGAGCCTCTGTACTGCCCATCCCTGCTGGGAGTGCCTGGGAGAGTCAGTCATCTGGATTTTCATTTAAACAACAGCCTGGCAGCTAGGCAGGAGTCCAGGAAGGAGCCTGCTCTGGGGAGCCAGGACTCCTGGGTTCCCACCGGCTAGTGCAGGGGTTCTCACAACGCACTTTTTGGTGGCTTCAGAGTGTGGCCACCAACGCTTGCTGGTGACTGCTCTGACAAACCATCTCTCTGTCCCTGCCTCCCACGGCCCTTCAGCGAGAGCCGGCCCCGGGGAAGATGAGTCCCAGGCTTTCCATGCCCCGGCCAGACGGGAGCGGGGGAGCTTCCCAGGGGAACGCCCTGGCGACTGAAGGCCGCAGCCGCCTCCGCTGCCAAGGGCTGCCTCCAGCACCGCGCACGCTGGTCCCACCTGTCTCCGGAGGCGCTGCCTGGAGCCCCCCAGGAGCTGTGTGGTGCACGGTGCCAGTCCCTGCCACCTGCCCTTGGCAACGGCTCTTCCGGAGCAACCGCTGGGGGCTGCAGGGGAGGGCTTTGCTCCCCGTCAATCTCCACCCATGCTTTGGAGGCTGTCGTGGCTGCAAAAACCTCCACTGGTGGCCGCATTTGAGAAACGCTGAGCTAGTGACTCTCGGCAAGTCAGTTTCCCCACCTTTTGCCTCAGTTTCCCCTTCAGTACAACGGGTGTGACAATCCTGTCCCAGTGGCCTGTCCTGCTATGGTGTGTGTCTGTGAAGGGCTGTGTGCATGCTTGTGAATACACGCACACACACACTGTGATTACACCTCACGGTGGGAGAGCTCCCCAGGTGGAATCTCTGGGGCAAAAGCAGCTTTTATCCAGTGTTTAAAGTCTTTGCTTTCCCCTTCTGTGGAAGGCTGGCCAGGATCAGCCTGGATCTGGGATTTCAGTGTGTTGCCTGACTTTGTGCTGAACTGTTTGCAAAGTGGCTTGGCTGAGACATGCACTTGGGACAGGAATAGCAAATAACAAACAGGGGTAAAGCAAACGATATGGGCCGGATGCAGGATTCCGGGAGGCGGGGGAGCGTGTCTCCAGCCTGTACCATGCAGGAGGTCAGACAAGATGGTCAGAGTTGGGCCTTCTCTGGCCTTAACATCTATGGCTCAGTTACCTCCCTGCTGCTGTTTGCAGCCTCTGCCCTGTGTTGCCAAGTGAGGCTCATGACGTGTTTTTCTTAAAGCCCCAGCAGCCGGAGTCCTGTGATTTTTAGGGAACACTGCTCAGCTTTCATTGGGGCAAAAAAGTAAATTTCTGGCATGGAGAAAAGCTGGAAAATGTGACCCCGAATGGCTCAAAATCTATGAACAAAACCTGATGCAGATGATTTAAAAAAAATTGTATTATTATCATTACTTATTAGGTGTATTCCGGTAGCACCTGGGATCCCCAGTCCTGGACCAGGCCCCTTCGGTGTCAGGTGCTGAACAAACACAGAACAAAAATACGGCCCCCTTCCCCAAGGAGCTTCTAATCTCCCTGCAGATTGGGGTGTTAATTGGGGGTGTGAACCGGGCAGGAGGGGAGTGAGCACAAAGGGGCTTGCTTGAGAAATCTCACCGGTTTGAAGCAGCTGTGATTTTTTTGGGGGAAGAGGGGATGTGATTTTGGCACACGTGGGGGGTGCCAACGCTGCTGATTCAGGGATCGCTGCGGGAGGTGCTCTGGTTGGTGTGAGCCAGGACTCGGATGGCGTCACGCTGGGGCTGTCTAGCCTTGGCAGCATGACTCTGAAGCGAAGGAGGGGCAAGGTGCTGCACAGGGCGCTGGCGGGTGGCGGGCGATTCTCATCCACGCGCCTCCAGGAGCTTACCCCCAGCAAGTCCCTGACTTGCTCCTTGAAAGACGTGATAGAGCTGGGGGAGGGACGTCCAGGGATGAGAGCCTATCCTGGGTGGGGGTGATGGTCAGTCCAGGTTTGATTAGCAGGGGTCCTAGGGCGGATGGCGTTTAACAGGCCACAACACTGCACAGCTGTTTAGGCCAGGAAGTGAGGCAGATGTGTCCAGGCCGCTGAAAAGCAGGGGGAATTCGGGCACAGTGCCCACACTGAACCCCTTACAGCACAGCACCTGCACCCTCAGCACAGCGCCCCCTACTGAGCCCCACCTGCCCCCTGCAGCACAGCACCCCTCACCCTGCCCCCTACAGCACAGCGCCCCTACTGCCCCCTGCCCCCCTCCAGTCCCTTGTTTTCCCTTCCCAGTCACTGGGCCCCGCTGGTTATAGGCTGCCGTCATGCCCAGGGCAGAGGCTGATGCTGCTGAGCACAATGTCTCCCCAGAGTCGACAGCCTCTCACCGAGGCATCTGCTTGTGGCCAAGACCCTCTCCAGCGACATCCCCATGGCCAACCAGGCTGCAAAGCCCCTCTGGATCTTCACCAGCTCCACCCCCAGCACCACCTATGCTAACTGCCAGCGTGGGCTGGGCGAGGGGAGTCAGACAGCGCCGCCCAGGGGGCTGCGACAGCCAGCATGGGCAGTGCCCCACGGCAGGAGGAGGAGCAGTCACTCCGAGGAGTCCCTGCCAGACAGCCAGTCGGAGGAGCCCGCCTGGCACCCTTCGTGCCACCGAGAGCCAGCTCCAGCCAAGGCGTTTCCCCCCAAGCACCCTGGATTCCTGGTCTAGGGGCAGCAGGTCCAATGAGCACAGAAATTGCTGGAGGGAGGAGGCAATTCCAGCAGCCAGGTCTCCCTGGGCAGGCACATGCCTTTGTGCACATGCAGCAGCCTTGGGCCAAGCTGCTCCCACCTGCCTGGCTCCAGTGGGTGCTCTGGACAGCCCCACCCTGCCATCAACCCCCCCCCCCCCCAAGCCAGTCCCGTGTCTCTCGGCACTCAGCCCCCAGGCCCTTTCCCTTGGGCAAAGCCCCCACGCTGGATAGCCCCACTCTGGGGAGGCAGCCGGCCAGCCCCGCAGCCCAGGGGCCAGTCAGGTGGCAGCCCTGGAGGCCTCTGCCTAGCACCCAGGTCACATAGAGGCTGGGCAGAGGCAGGATTAGCTTCCCTGTGCTGCTCCCCGCACAGCTTCAGGAGCCCTCCCCAATCTGGCCAGGCTGGTGCCCCTCCGCAAAGCCTGCTGCCGATGCCAGATCGGATGGGAGCAGTGACCTCGCCTGGCCTGCACCGTGGCATCCTTGCCAGGCCCCTGGGTCAGTGCCCTGGCCACAGCTCAGCCCCCCAGTCTGCCGAGCAGCATCCCCTACTGCTGAGGGGCCCTGTGGACAGGCTTGAATGCCCCAAGGCCTGGCGGGCTAGGGAAGGGGACGAGCTGTTTGGGTTCGGAGCATCCCCTGCCTCGGGCTCGCAGTTATTCATGGGTAAAGGCTGGAGATGCTCAGGTGATTCAGGGCTGAACTAAGCCCCTTAGAGGGGACAGATTCTGCCAGGGCCAGGGTCAGCACCACCTGGAAACCTGCCCCTTTGAGGGGGCTCAAGCTGGGCCCCTTACATCACAGGTCATTTCTGAAGATCTTACCCTGAGCATCCCCACTTCCAGTGTAGCCCCCATGCCTGGGCCCTAGGCAGGGGGCAGGAAGCATGAAACCACAGAAGAAGAAAAAGAGAGGTGTCTGCTCATGGGGCAAGGGAGAGAACAGAGGCAGCTGGGGAAAGGGCAGGGGATCCCTAACATTCAGGGGGGTTGAGGGTCTGAAGGATGTTTTTTATTCCCCTCCCCACCCCGCCGCCCCAAGGATGAGCCAGGACCGGACACTGGCTACTGTTGCATCCTTGGCTGCTGCATGGCTCCCATGCAGGGGCTGGGGAGATCTGTCCACACTAAGAGCCCGAGTGTTTCCGTAGTTAAAGGGCCCAGCCCACTTCTGGTACCCAAGTCAGCAACGCACGGAGCCTGCCTGCACGGCAACTACCCCCCCCCTTGGCGGTTGGGTGGCAGAGACAGGCGCCTCACTGTGCACTGACGCCGTCACTCCCCCCGCGCCTACCCCGGCGTCACAGGCACGGGTAAGGTCCCATCTAACCGTAAACCAGAACTGGGCATTAACCTCACCACAGCAGCAGCAGGCCCCAAGCTTGCCAACCCATGGGCACATGCCCAGAGCCACCAGCTGCCTGCAGGACAGCCCATGGCCCCCAAGGCAGATTCAACAAGCAACATTGAGCCCACTCCTCCCCCTCAGAAGGGCTGTGGGAAAGTCACACCTCCAGAACTCCAGTGTAAACGGGCCACTCTGCACCCTTCCCCTTGGACGCTCCGGGGATTAGCGACTCCACCAATGCTCAGGGGATCCAGCCCAGCCCCCTGGTGTTTTTCATTCTAGCCCCTGCAACCCAAATGTCACCCCCCAAAAGAGGGGCTCTTCCCCCTCCCCTCACACTGCATAGCTCATATCCAGCACCCCCTCTTCAGGAGTTATGGGACATCCTCTTGTGAGCCTTTAGGTGGCAGGAGGGAATCAGGTCCTACAGGGGGAACCCTGCTAGGGGCAGTTCTGGGGCTTGTGCACTGCAGATTAGTGATCACAGTGACCTTCTCCCCCCCCCCCCCAGGTGAGCTGGCCCTGTGTTTCAGTAGCCCAGCCCTGGGGGCTGGAGAGGGTAGCAGCAGGGTTCCCTGCCCCCTCTCCCGCCCACCCCTTCCAGAGCTGGATTGGGGGGTCCCTGCCAGTGAAATAAAAGCAGCATCACATGGAAAAACAAATCACTATTTTTATTTATTCTGCTTTTTAAATTCAGAGAATTAAAAAAAGTCAGAGGCCAGCAGAGCCAGGCAGTGCCAGCCATGGAAGGGGGGTGGAGGGGCAGGGCAGAGCCCTGCTGGGGTAGGTGCTGCCCATGGTACAACGCCATCCGCCTCCCCCACAGTGAAAGGGCCAGTGGCTTGGCTGACAGTGCCCGCAGGGAAGGCCAGCTGGAGACAGGCTACCGCGCTCCAGGCAGGAGGGCCAGGGCACGCCAGAGGAAGAGCAGTGTTTCCCCAGTGCTGGGAGCTGCCCTCCATGGCACATGCTCGGACAGGCCAGGCTGGGGGTGGTGAGGGCGCCAGGGAGGAGCACGTGGGTGGGGGCGGGGCTCCGGGAGAAGCGGCCCTCTCCCTGTAGGAGCAGGCGGGGGAGCTGAGCGGGGCTGGGGAGAGGAAAGGGTGAAATGGGACAAAGAGCGTATGTCAGTGTCAGCTCCAGGGGTGACGAGGACGTGACAGCACACGGGAGGGGCTGATGGGTGGACGTGCTACCGTGCAAGCCTGAGACGGTGTGCACATGCGCGGGAGGGCTACCAAGGGGAGACGTAGCAGGGGGCGAACACAAGCATGCGTGGCATCGTGCCTGGGCGCAAGCCCTGCCTGGCTGCCCACAAGCGGGGGCCACGCCGAGAGCAGAACACCAGTTCGTTCCACTACAGCAATGAAAATACTTTTACAGAGACAGCATCAGCTTCTTTATTCAAACCAGCTCCGCCGGGGAGGGAGGCAGCAGGCCGAGTCTCTGGCCCAGGCTGGGTGGGAGCTCTAGGGGGAGGCAGGGCAGGCTGAGGCTCTGGGCCAGGCTCCAGGGGAGCTCTGAGGGGAGGCACGAGCGCTGGTTTCGGCCCCAGGACGCTGACGCTGCTGCTTTCGGGTCTGTACAGCAAGAGTGAGGCGCTGTAGGTCAGGAGCATCAGCAGGCGAGAGCTGCTTCCTGCGGGCAGTCGTGACTGGGGGGGTCCCTCCTCGCCTTGTGCCTTGGCAGACCCCGAGGCCTGGGGTTCAGCCGCTCCCCCCACGCCCCTCGCCAGTCAGTGGGTGTCATTCTTGATGATGATCTCCACCCCGTGCTGACGCAGCTGCGCCCGCAGGATCAGGTTCTTGTTCTTGAGATCTTCCACCTGGAAGGGGAGAGGAGGTCAGGCTGGGGATCTGCCCTGGGGTGGGCGCTGCCTCCTCAAACAGGGCTGGAAGTGCCTTCCCCAACCCACCCCCTACAGCTGTCCCGGGCGCATGGGGTACAGGAACAATGCTGGGCTGGCTAGCCTGGCACAGCCTCTTCCTCTGCTGTCCTGGGCCTCAGGCTGAACATACCCTGCCGCTGGGCAGTCTGGGCTGCAGGTGGAGTCCAGTCCCTGTGGCCCATTCAAGTCCTTGGAGCTGCCAGGCAAGGAGGCCAATGACCAGCAGATTCAACAGGATCAGGGCAAAGTCACCTGCTCCTTGGCCATGATACACCAGGCAGGTGGCCGCTGCTCCCAGCCCCCCTCCAGCTGGGCTGCATTGGATCCGTGGCCGAAAGGGGATGGCTGCCCACAGCACCGGCGGGGCAGCGACCAGCAGCACCCCGTGCTCACCTGCTGCCGCAGGACGTCATTGTCCATCTGCAGCTGGTCGAGGCCCTGCAGCTCCTCGGAAAGGCGGTGGTTGCTCTGCCGCAGCTCCTGGATGTAGTCACAGGCTTTGGAGAGGATCCCTCCCTTACTCTGCAGAACAGAGACACAGCTGGGAAGGGACGTGGGCCAGACCAGCAGGACACCGTCACCGGGGCTGGCCTTGGCCCCTGCTAAGCTGGGGTTTCCTCACCCCTTTAACCAGTGCAAGGCCCTGTGTGGATGCTCCCATTCTCCCCTTGCAGCTTTGCTTAATCCAATCAGCAAGGGGTTTAAACTAAACTGAGATAAGCGTTTACACTGGAGCATGCACCGGTTCAGCTAAAGTGGCGCAAGTCTGTGTGCGCGCGGCCTCAGAAACCTCCTCGCTGCATCTGCCCCTTGCCAGCCCCACTGGCCAGGAGCCCAGCTCTCAGTGACAATCACCCCACACAGGGATTTGCTTCGGTCCAAACTCAGGAGCAGACAGGAGGGTTTCTGCACAATTCACCCTTTGGAGGAGGCTTCTTCACAAGTTCTAAGCACGCAGGAAGGGGGCTGCACTCGAGCAGGACCATGGCCACGCTAGGCTGCAGGCTTGGCAGGGGACGGGGCTGCACAGAAACGTTTGCCTCCCAGCTACAGTTAGGTTGTAAACTGGTTTCATCACAGCAACGCAGCCCCATGTGGATGCAATGAATATGATTTACCCCGCACCCCAAGTGAGCTAGCGCTGCTAGGAATCAAGTGACACTAGACTGACAGGAGCCGGGCTGGACTGAATCCAGAGTGTCAGGGGAGGGATCTGCACCTGTTGAAGTCTATTAGCTTCTCAGCCCTTAGTTAATCTGCTACAGCGGGTGCGTAGGCCGGGCTGGATTCATTGATCCCGATTCCCTGTCACCTGGTCCCTTGTGCAGTCGCTTACAACAGCGCAAAGTGAGTGTTGCACACAAGGGGCAAGGGCCTGTCCCTACGCGGGAGGCGCTGAGGGCAGAGCTACACACCAGCCTTTGGCGCACTTCGTGAGCACAAAGGAGCCCCTTGAGCACACAAACCACCACCTGGGAAGGGGGAGTGGTGGAGGTGGGGCGATGCTGTGGGAGGGGCATGAAATGGTCTTGCTAGGTAGCCCCGAGCCCAGCACTGTGGTGGGGGAGGGGAGTTACTTCCATACACTGGGACCCAGAATCCTCCTCCCTCCATCACTCCAGAGCCATCTGGGGCTTAGAGCAATTCTCCTTGCTCTTCAGCTGCGCGTCTCTCTCTCGCTCGCCCTTTCCGCCCAGCCACATGCTCGGCATGAACATCACCCTCTGCAAAGCACTGCCCAGCCGTCTGCGAATGCCACTGGGCATGGACCTTCCTGCCCTTGTGCAGGGAGAGCGAGGCAGCGACGTTGCGTTTCCTGGCCCAGGGCCATGTCTGCCTACTTCAGGGACAAGAGTCAGTTGCTGCTTCTTACCCCAGCCAGCCTGGCGAAGGGGGAGGGAGCTGGAGGGGTTGGGGGGCTGACCCCTCCCTGTAAGCCCAGCAGGGGCCAGCCTGGCCATGGGGGAGGGAGCTGGAGGGGCAATCCCCGCCCTGTCAGCCCAGCAGAGGCAGCCTGGTGAAGGGGAGGGAGTTGGAGGGGTTTCTGCTGACAGCAGTGAAACAGTGACTGTGACCTTCATAGCCGACATCATTAGGGTTCAGTGTTAACATCCCATAGGGATGAACAGGGCAGTTGATGGCCCTGGCACCAGCAGTTCCCTCTAAGAAAAGCTTCTTTGCAAGCTTGAGGACTCGAGATTTCAGAGCTGTTTTTCAATGAATCAGGCTCCAGAGCACAATTCTGCGCCATCAGCACAGAAAATTGGAGGGACATGAGCATCTGCATAACATCTGAGAGCACCGGGGTTTGTCAGTCTGAGGCAGATTTCAGCCAATGACCTACCGGTAAAAGACCTCTTCATAGCATCCCCCAACCACCTGCTCAGGTCAGGGGAACTATTGGAAGCACCTGGTTCTAAAGAGAGGGGCTGAATTCGACACTGGCATAGGGAAATGCAGGCAATGCAGTTTGGCCCCCTTATGCCGGCCCCTGGACTGTGACCAATTCTTCCGGGGGGGGCTCCCTTACCTGCCCTGACTTGGTGTTCTCCATGGAGCAGTCTGGGATGATCTTGGAGAGCTGCACAATCCAGTTGTTGATCTTGTCCCTTCGTCGGCGCTCCACTGGGGTGGGGAAAGAGGGGATGGAATTTCAGGAAGGTTCCCGGTCTCTGGGACTGCAGATAGCTACCCTAATCTAAGCCCAGGTTTTCCTAGAGAGAGCTGTGCCCTGAGGGCTGAACGCGACCCTCCTTGACAGATATCTCTACACCCACCCTTGTCATGGCTGGAGGTGGGATCCTGCGAGGAGAGAGAAAATGGAAATGGGAGTACGGGGGAGAAAAGGGTCTGGTGGGGGCTGGATTGCAGAGGGGAAGGGTGGAGAAGGTAGGATGGGGGCTGGAGATGGGACCCCAGGCTCGTTGGGGTGACACTGCTAATTAGGCTCATTAGGACAAAGAGCCCAGTGAGTGGGGCAGGAACCCTTTCCCTTGCTGGGATCTTTCCATGTCTGGTGCAGTGGGAACAAAGCCCCCTGCCTGGGGAGCAGGCACAGCTGCTTTGTGGTGCTGGGAGAACACGGTCATTGGAAACCCGGAGCTGAGGTTAAGCTTAAGGACCCAACCCTTTGACAAACGCGCAACGCACAGGCCAGGCACCCAAATCACCTTAACTCTGCTCCTGATGCCCTTAGGCTGGGGGAGGAACCTGATGCACCATGTCTGTCTAGAAGAGTGGTTCTCAACCTATTTACCATGTGTTATGTGAGCCGAACCCAATACTACCTGAGGATGTCACGTGGGCCGCAGCTGCGTGCTGATGGGCCACACGCGGCCCACGGGCTGCAGGTTGAGAACCACTGGTCTAGAACATGCCGTGCCACGTCCCTGAAGGCAGACATTGGAGTCCTTTACCTGGGATCGCAAACGCTGCCCTTCGTACAGCCTTACGCTGTGTCCGGAGAGCCAAGGGAGAGGCTGATGAGACCTGAAGGGCCCCAGCCCCTGCTCTTCGCTAGAATGTCCTGCGCTGCCAGTTACAAGCCCCCTGGGCCCATCTTGGGGCAGGAAGGCACTACCTCGGGAAGGGACGCCAGCACGACAGCAGAGAGCCTTCTTTATTGCTGTAGTACCCACAAGGGCAGCGGCTCATCCAGATGTCCTCCGAAAGGCCTTACGCTGAAAGGTGCTAGGGATGGGACGAGGACAGAAGCGTGGCCACATTTAAGATGCCCACAGCTGTAGCCTGAGCATCTTCAAACCCTTGCTCCCAAAGTACCATCTTACAGGGAGCCTGCAGAGGTGGAGAACATACAGGGTTTTCAGGGTCAGCCCTACATCGGAGGGGAACTACAAAGGGATGGCTGGAGGCAGAGTTAAGGCCTGTTTGGGTGCCCTACCTGTGCACTTCCAGATTTCCTGGGCTGATAACTACAGCGCTCCCACTGATAGGTGCTTTCCATCTTAACAGAGCTTTTCCATCTGGGTGGGAACAGATAAAGAGTTAACCAAGGGAAACCGCTCCTTACATCTACTTCTAAAGGCAAGGTTCCCCTCAGATCTAAAGCTGCCATCAATGGAGGATGCCCCAAACCTTCCCACCCCCCAGGGCCTCTGCCCCTACCTTCATTGTGTTGTGCTCGGCGTTTCTCATCCCGAGTCGTCCGAGGAGCTTCCGACTTCCTGAAAAGCAAGCAACCCCACCAGACAGTGTAACGCAGAGGCTCAGCACTGAACAACGAGCCCCATGTCACATCTCAAAGCGCCTTCCTCAGGGCGGAGGCAACATCAGCCCTGTTTTACAGGGTGGGAAACTGAGCCAGGGAGTAGTGTAACAATACACAAACAGTAAGTCAGCGGGACAGCCAGGAACAGAACTGGGAAATCCCGACTCCCAGCCCCATGGAACAGCCCACAGCTGCTCCCTATAGCTGGGGATCAGAACAAAGACTCCCACTCTCCCCACAAATGGGAGACATAAGAAAGAAGGCTACTAGGGAAGGGGGAGGAAAGCGGGGTCAGAAGCCGCGCATGGGGCTGGACAAACACTCACGGAGAGTAGGGGTGATTCCTGGGTGCGATAGATCTCTGAGCTCCGCCCTGCAGAACTTCCTGGGGTGACATCATCACAAAGAACTGCCCTGAACAATTGGAAACACAAGAGATGGGATCACAAGGGGAACGTTCCCACAAGATAAGAGAAAAATCCGCATGCATGGGGCGAGGGAGCGCCGCTGACCCATCTCTGGGGTGACCACACTGGCTTCATGCGCTGCCAGCATATCTGGACACAGGAGGGAAATGCATCTGCAGCACTTGCTCTGGATGCAACAAACAGGGCTTGAACCTCTGGGTTTAGGGGACGCTCAATTTGTGGCCTGCTTTTGGGAGGTATCAAGCAGCCACAGCTCCCAGAAGTCAGTGGGAGCCAGCAATCCTCAGTACCTCTGAGGCTACAGATTTGTAAGGGGCAGGATTTAGGTCTAGGAACAACAGGGGACGAACGGAGCCAAATCGAATCAGCATTGAGGTGTCTTCTCTGAATTTAAACAGCCCCATTACTGGGAACAGCTTTGGGGAGAAGCAGACAGTGAAACTGAGAGGAAGCAAAAGGCAAACTGACCAGTTTACAATCAACATCCCAGCATAAAGCAAGCGAAGCCCTACTGGGGCAGAGTGACCCCGCTCTGGTGTTCTCTGTGCTGGTGTTAAGGGGAGGAGGTCCCAGCTCTTCAAGGCAGCCTCTAAGGCTGAGCAGCCCTGCAAGCTGGGGAGTCAAAGTTCACGCCACGCCAAGGAAGCCCATCGGCGTGGTCAGGGCAAAAGTCCGCACCGCCAGCATCAAGAACCCCACAGCTAACCCACGCCGGAGCAGGCTGCACAAGTCACGGGAGACAGGCCCCAAGAACGCAGGCTGGGTGTCCCAGCCCCGAAGTCATCCAACCTGTACCAGTGGGTGTGGCCTGCCCCAGGAGGGCCTCTGAGTTCTGGGTGGTCACCACCGCGGTGGCTGTGGTCCCCGCACCAGAGGAGGTGCTGGTGTCTGCCACGGCTGTCGTGGGGAAGTACGTGTAGTGGGTCTCCGTGGCTGTAGCTTCTGTCTCAACAGCATCTTCGCTGGTAAATGCACCCTGGATAACAGCCTGCAGCAGAGAGGAGCAAAGGAGAGCGAGATCTAGAGCAGAGGTTCCCAAACTGTAGGGAGTGGGTCCCCAGGGGGCATGATGGGGTTATCAGGTAGGTGCAGGACCCAATGGGATCACACTACAGGGCTGGTGTAAGGTGGGGGCTCTGTCTGGCCGGGGAAGCAGGCATGGCTCTGTGTGGGCGATCTGAGCTGTCCAGTTAGGCTCCCTGCCTGTCTCACTGCCACAGCCCCCAATAGGCAGTTCCCTTCCTCTACCGGGGAGGCCGGTGGGGACTCTGAGTGGGGAGCAGAAGTCTGCACCCCAGAAGTACTGACCCCCAAGCCAGACACAACCTCCTCCCGACCCCAGCCCTTCAGCACAGCCCTAGGTACAGAGCCCTGCGTGCTGCCCCTGCCAACAGAGCCCCGCCATCCCTCCTTCACTGTGGCCCCAGGGCACAGAGCCCCACGCGCTGCCCCTGCTGACAGATCCTCTCCCCTGCCAGTCCCAGGGCTTCCTGCGCCCCCGACTCCTCCCACTGGACGCAAACAGGGTCGTGCTGAAGGACTGGGGTCTGGAGGGGAGCAGTTCCCACTGTGAGCAGCCTTCAACTTCCCCTCCTGAGCCCAGCCCTTCAGCACGACCCCTCCGCTTCCCCTGCGTAGTGGGGAAGTGAGATGGGTAGAAAGCTGGGTCCTGGCAGCTGAGACCCCCCTGACCACTGCAGGGAGTGGGCGGCTGTGAGGGGTGCGCACATGGGACATGAATTTCCAAAAAGGGAAATTCAGAAACAAACCATTGGGAACTTCTAATGTAGAGCGACCCCTCCACCAGAACCCGTTTCGCACAGCTCAGTGGACAGACAGCGCTGCGGACCGTAGTCATCTATACGCTTGCAGAACGGATAAGGCTGGGGCAGGGCCAGGGCTGGTGTCCTGGCCCCCAAGGGATCCTCCTGCCCTGGAGGGATTCCTGCTGGAAGGGAGAGTTTGGGCTATATGGCCCAATCGGTGCCACAAAGAGCTGGGCCAAGAGCCGGGCCAAGAGCCACAAATGGGATTGTGACCACTCCCTCCGAGAATGACTTGGGGTAACACTGACCTGGGCCAGACTGGAGCTGGGAGCTGCGGAGTGAAAGGCTCCATGTCCCATGCCCTGCCCCCCAAACCACCCCAGCCCCCAACACTGGTTAGCCATCTGCTGCCAGGGTCTCTGGCCTGAACAGGGGAGTTATCAAGGCCTGGGATAGACGTGATGAGCCCCGAGCGAGCTGCTGTACAGGCCTCGGTGCATTGGCACCTCCCCAGCCTGCCAGGCACCTGCGACGCTATCTCCTCCTGTCGCCACGGCGGCTCCTTCCCAGTGCCACTCACCTGGGCCATGGACTGTGCTGCAGGATAGCCGCTAATGGCGCCGGTGCCCTCCGTCTGCCCATCCAGCTGCCCCTCAGCCACCTGTATCACCCTGTACATCACCTAGGGGAGAAAGCCAAGAGGCTGTTCGCGGCCTGGGTCTCACTGTCCGGGATGGAGAAAAGGCAGCCCTAGGACCTCCCCCGTCTCCCCCGCCCTGCAGCGACACAGACAAGAGAGCAGGGCAAAGGGAAAGCCCTGATTACCGCATGTGTGCGCACACTGGCCAGAACACGCCTGTGCCCCGCTCACCCTGGCTGCGCTATGAACACGCAAGCGGCCACCTACTGCTGAACCTGTCCGCTGGCCTCAAAGCCCTCCTGCCCCGGGGTCTCAGGTCCCTTTGTAAGGCAATGGGAACAGAGAACAAGGATGGCAGGCTGGGGGCGACGGCCAAAGCCCCAGAGCCCTGCAGCAGCATTACAGCACTTAACCAGAACACACCCCCTGCCCGCAGGGATGGTCCCTACTCAATCCCACTGCTGCCCAGCCCGAGTCTCTGCCAATACACTCCATGCCCAGTGCCAATCCGGCCATCAGTCTATCCCGGGGTTCGACCCAGCAACTCCAGTGCCACGCGAGGCTGTTCACAGCCCAACCTCGCAGATGGTGGTAGAAGCCTAGATGCCACTAAGCCAGCATGGGCAGCTGTCCCCATCCTCATCTTGGGACGGGGTTTGTTTCTACGCCTGGCCATGACCAGTTGGTGGCTACCTCGTTTGCACAGATCATTAACCAGGTCACCCCGGGCCCATAGTAGGTGCTTGTAGACTGCAGCCAGACTCCCTAGTGACCTCAGACAGGGCCTCAGACTTCCTTACAGTGCCAACCAGGTCTGGCCAGGGAGACAGTCTCACGCATACCTGCCCTCCCATTCATGGCCATGCAGAGCCACTCCCTGCCCCTAACACCAGGGGCAATGCACGACATGGCAGGGTGTATCATGCTCTTTTATCTGCCTTTCATGCAGAGGTGGGGAGCGCTCACAGCTCCTGACAACGTCCAGAGGAACGGCAGAGGCTCAGCACAGAGCATCAGGCCAGGGACATTTAGCTTTTCTGGAACTCTGCATTGTAGCCCTCGCTGCTCCTCTCTTTCCCCTGCCCATGCGTCTATTGCCTGGTCCCCTCTTCCCACCCCCTAACTGCACTGGTGGTTACCCAGGCACCTTGGACATCCCAGAATCAGGAGGCACAATTCCCCCCACTTGGTGCACTGTCCCTCCTAGAGGTGCAGCAATCTGGCCCAGAGCAGATGCAAACAAGCCTGGCCTAGCTAGACTGGAGACTAGGTTCTTGTGTACTTGGGTTTGCTCACAGAGCTGCAAGCTTTCCATGCCGGCTGGCATACACCAGCATAGGGCCAAGGAGTAAACATGAGGATCCCAAAGTCCGTGTTTCATTTCCTCATCCTGCACCCGCCCCAGCAGGGCATTTCCAGGTCTAGGAAGAGTCACCCCCACCCAGCCTGAGCGTGTCTCCCCCCAGGAGATAAAGGAGGGGGAGCTATTCGCAAGAAGGAGGCTGGAGACAGCTGCTGCTGCAGGGAGACCGTGCAGGCGTACCTGAGTCCCGCCATTCTCTGTGCGAAAGACATACTTGATGTTGGGGTCGGAGAAAGTGGCCGCCGACTGGATGCTGGCAATGGCAACGCTGGTGGGGTCTTCGCCTGTCGCCACTGCACCTTCAGGAAAGAAAACAGAGGTGCACATGCCAGGGAAGAAATCGTCAGGCAGCAGCCACGGAAGGTTCCCCACCCCCAATGCCCTGTCCTCGCCAGAGAGTTCCCAGCTTCTATGACAGGTCCTGATCTGCTGAGGTCAACAGCTTAGCAAGATACAAGCAGGACCAGCCATTTCTCCGGAGATCAAGAGTGAGCAGCATTTATGCTAACAACAATTCTGGAAGGACATTAAACCTCATGCTTCAGTCTCTATTAGAGACCTAATGTGGGGGGCAGATTATCCCACCTCTGCTACAGCCAGGTTCCTACATCTGAAGCAGCTGGTACTGGTCTCTGTCACAGACCAGGCTGGCACTCCTAGGGGACCGATGGGTTCTAGCTGTGAGAGTAATTCCACCAGGATCTGCAACCTCCCCTCCCCAGCCATCTGAAATCACTTCACCCAGCCCGCCAGACAGCTGTCAGATGGCAGGGAGATCCCAGCACCTCCAACCTGAGCTGCACTGGAAATGGTGACACAGCATCACCAATTCCCTGGGAACCCCACCCTGGGCCTCGACAGTGAGAACAACAGTGCCGAACTGTGGCATTTTCCTAGGCAGAGCTTTGGCTGCAGAATGCCATGGGGAAAATCTCCCAAGGCTGGGGATGGAGGTCGCCCCTCACCTTCCTGGATCTGCACAGTGCCCTCTTCAGTCTCAGCCGCTTTCTGCTGTCTGCAAAGGGAACAAGCCACCAGTGAGGACAGAACACAACAAGGCTTCCACGGTGGCAGCTGGTGACATGGGGTCAGTAACACAGGGCGCTCTGAAAAGCGGAGCCCCAAGTGCAACGTGATTAGCCGGAGGGGGAATAGACTTGGGGAAGAAGTCAATGACCATCTTTTCTGTTCCACATCTGGGTCAGCTACAGTGAAAGTTACTTTTTTTTTACTGTTTGTGTTTTTACATCAAAAATTCAGGTCTCGTCTGCCCAGAAGACTTTCTTGGATGTGTCTACACCGCAATCAGGAGGCGTGACTGCAGCATCTTAACCACGCTAGCACTGGAGCTGCATGACTAGTGGCTACGCTGTTGTCTGTAGCCAGTTTGCTGGATCCAAGCAACCTCAGGTATGTCTACACATGCTGTCCCGATTGCAATGCAGACATACCCTCACAGAGAGCTCACCAACTGAGCCAAAAGAGTGAAAGTTGAGCCATTGAGAGGGGAAGGGATCTGGAGACCACCTGTTCACAGCTCTGTAGTTGTTATTGCTTATTGCAGGTCCGTGGCAGAGTAACGTCTGGATAAAGACACATCTGTCTCTCCAGTACTTACCCCTTCATCTCTTTGCTCTGTTATGCATCAGAAGAGCAGGTCTTGGAGTCTCCCTTGTGCCTCTCACTTCACAGCCTCGTTTTCCAAACCCTGGGGGAAGGAGGAACACAGATTCTCAAAGGCAGGGGCCACACAGTGAGGACTGACAGAACTCCCTCTCTACCCCACACTCCTCCTCCAGTCAAGAGCCTTTAGCTGCCTGGCAATCTCTACTCTTGGGTGCCCCACACAGAACTGCTCGCCTTTCCTTTTTAGCCTTCTCGCTGCCTCCTCTGAGTGGAGATATTGAACAATCCTTCGACTGCTCAGCCTCACAAGCTGGCACCATTTTAGACTCTCATCTCCTTCTCCCCGGGTATGTCCACACTGCAAAGTTGTCGACAAAACTTGTGTCTTTCAGGGGTACTTAAAAAAGCCCCCTCACGAAAGACAAAAGACGCAAATGGCAGTGTCAACGCGGCTTTATTGACAGGAGCACTCTCCTGCCGACACAGCTAACGCCGCTCGCGGGGCTGGAGGTATTTTGTCAGCAAAAGTACTGACAAAGAGCGTTTACACATGCTGACTTTTAGCAACAAGGCTGTGTTGATACATCCTTGTCGCTAAAAGCTGCGTGGTGTAGACAAGCCTCCTACCCATATCCAGCTTCTTACTGCACCCAGTCACTTCTCCCTTGACACTGCTGCAGTCTCTCCCAGTCTGGCTTAAAGTAACCTCCTCTCCTCCGCCAGCCTATTCATAGATTTAAGGGTCATTATCATCATTTTGTCTGGCATCCTGTATAACTCCAGCCAGAGAACGTCACATGGCGCTTTCTGCATCCAGCCCAGTATCTTGGCTTTCCTTAGAAAGACATCCAGTCTTGACTTTCAGATGATGGAAAACCCATCACATCCCCAGGACGTTGTTCAAAAGGTTAATTCCCCTCACTGGTAAAAACATGCACCTTATTTCTAGTCTGAATGGGTCTAGCTTAAACTTCCAGCCATTGGCACCTGGTTCTGCCTTTGCCTGCTAAATCCAAGAGCTCTCTACTCTCAGATCTCTTCTTCCTGCATAGATACATATAGACCAGTGGTTCCCAAACATTTTCATGCCACAGCCCTCTTTGGGATCACCTCTAGCAATGCGATCTCCAGGCTGGGCCCAGGGGTTGACAGCGAGCCTACCAGGGGTGCCCCCCAGAAGTTTCTCTCATAATACACTGATGGGGGAGGCAGGAAGAAGGCCAAGTCTTAACCGCAAGAGGGGGAGACCCTAAGGGGGGTTGGGTGCTGGAGTGGCTAGCTGAGCTGAAAGAGGCATTAGGGGTGTTTGGGAGTGTAGGGAAAAGGACTTGTTGGGGTCAGGGAGAAGGGGGTAGTTGCCTGTATTGGCCAGGCTCGGGGAGAGGCACTGATACCAGGTGCAGGCAGCGCTGAGGTGGACGGAGCGTGCATACTCATGCCACAGGCAGCTGCTCAGCCTGTCCCAGTACCAGAGGCGCCTGCCTGGCCCAGACAGTGCCAGGTACCAGTAGCTGCTGGGGGAGAAGGCACAGGGGATCTATGCATTGTCCCTGTCACATGGTGCTGATTCTCCTAGCCCGGCCCTCTACTCCTGCCCCATGCTGGAACACTGGGATGGGTTCCCCCTGCCAGAGGATCTCACCAAAATGACTTCGAGGAGTTACCCGTTGAGCCTCCCCCAAGGGCATTGGTGCCTCTCCCCAAGCATGGCCAACACAATGGTACCCACCACGCGTGATGCGTGTACGGATGTGGGCACCACACAACGCCACGAAGGTCTGGCACAGCCACCCCTCCGTAGATTTTCAGTGTCTCACCACCACCCCTGGTATCCTTTGGGTCACAACCCACAGTTTGGGAACCCCTAAGAGACTAATCAAGTAGCCACTCAACCTTCTCTTTGATAATCTGAATAGATGGAGCTGCTTAACTTTCACTGTAAAGCAGGTTTGCCAGGCCTTGGATTATTCTTGTAACTCATTTCCGACCTCCCATCAATTTTCAACCTCCAGGTCTGGTGTCCACACTTTAAAAAGAACCCACTATTCCTGAAATAGTCTCAATAATGCCACAGACAAAGTTACCACCACCTGCCCAATCCTTCCCAACATTCCCCTGCTTGTACAACCAAGAGGCACATTAGCGCTCTTTGCCACAGCATCATGCTGGAAGCTCATTTTTCTTGGTTTCCACCAGGATCCACAGGCCCTTTTCAGCGCCTCTGCTTTCCAGAATACATCCCCCAAATGTAGGTAAGCATGACCTGAGTTCTTTGTTCCTAGATGTAGGACCTTCCATTGGGCTGTGTTAAAATACATGATCTTTGCACTCAGTTTACCAAGCAATCCACGTGGCTCTGTGTACGTGACATGTTATTGATTGCCACTCCATCAACGTGTATGCCATCTGCAAACTTGATCAGCGATGATTTTATATTTCCTTCTAGAGTGTTGACAAAAATAAGAGGCTGTGCTGGGCTAAGACCCAATCCTGCAGGGTGCCACTAGGAACCAGCCTCATCTGATAATTCCCCATTAACAAGTACATTTTGAGATCTATCAGTTACAAGCTTTCACCCCCTTTACCACGCGCTACTTTTATCTTGTATGGAGCTCAGTACCAAATGATGTATGTGTCCAGTGCTCCATGGTAAAACCATCTTCTCCTCCTGCCTCCTCGAATCCCCTTGAATGGCTTTTACTGTGTCAGCCTTCTCCTCCACTCGGTGACCCTGCACCCTCTCACCCTCCACACACCTCCACTCGGTGACCCTGCACCCTCTCACCCTCCACACACCTCCACTCATTTCCTTCTGCTCTGCCTCCTTCTCCTCCTCTTGGTTTTACACCTTCTGTGCTGCCCCTTTGCTTAGGGCAGCTTTCCCTCTGCCATGACTCCTTCCTGCTCACATTGTCCCAGACCCAAAGTGTTCTTCCTGCCAGAGACAGGACCCTGTTGTGTGCTCTGAGCAACACCACAGACAATTAGAGCTATCTAGTAATAAGGTTTCTGTTACACCCGAAGGAGACACCTTTGGGGGCCTAGATCATTAGCAGTAACCCCATCACCTGCCTTACTTCTATTTTATCCTCATCACTCACTGTTCAGCCAAGGATCTTCAAGTGCCTTACAGACAAAAGTCTCCCTGCACCGCACAAAAGAAGCAGTTCCATTCTCTGCTACAGCTGCCTTCTGTTCTCACACCCGCCACCAGCCCCCCAATCAATCCAGGATCCTCCTCCTTGTTTTTAACACCCTCTGTGGACTTGCTCCATCTCACTTCCTGGACCATGTCTCTCCGCTGCCACTCCACTGTTGATCTGACTCGGGCCGCCTCTGCCACCAGGAGCGAGAGTGCCTTCCCCTCTGCAGCACCTGTCTCTCTCCACCTCACTGACTTCTCAGCTTGTTTCAAATCTCAGCTGAAACCATCTCAGCAGAGGCTTCCAAAGCTGCCTCAGGGATTTGGATGGCCCTTAGTCCCCACTAAAATTAACAGCACAACTTTGTCCCCTCTATGGCCCCCCACTATCTTTTTGTGCGACTATAATTATTCAGCAGAACCTGCTTCCACTGCACTCAGGGTAGGCCCTCTGGGGATCAGGCAGCCGAATAAAAGCCCCCGTTTGTTTCAGCACATACTGATTCTGGGATAGCCAATCTCGGCTTGAAGTGAACTGAAGTAACACCATAAGGAGATCTCACTGCATCTAGCTGTGAGAAAGCCCTTGGAATACACATAAATACACCTCGCCTCCCCACAGCCTTCACCTCGCCATGCTAACACACGCAGAAGCTACAAACGGCCTTGGCTTCATTAGGAAGCTACCACAAGTTAGGAACACACCTTATTTCCAAGTGAAGACATGCCCCAAATGCCCTGCTCTGAGCACCAGAGAATACTGCCTCCTTTTACAGTCTGCTCTCAATTCTGCAGGCTCCCCGTCTCCACAGAGAAATTGGAGCAGTAACTCAAGCGTCCCCTCTGCTCCTCATCCACCCAGCTCCCTGGCGCGTCTCTTTAGAGCTCTGTTTCTCTTCTCCTCCTATTCAAGTGTTTTAGTTGGCAGCTGCCTGGGCTGCTGTTTATTTTAGGCTTCTTGCTTCCATGTTGCATAACAGGGATCACCCTTGCTCAGTGTACTCTGCACATGAATCATTCATTAACATGCCACTAACCAGGGAAATGATTGATTTTACCCTCCAGCTGGCTGACTCCGGAGTCTCACGGTTTGTTGTAAGGGCTGTTGGGTTCCCAGCCCCAGCCTTGGAGAGAGGATTTTAATATTGAGGGGCGGGGTGCATGACCAGCTTTTGGACAGTGCTGGGGAAGGGAGATGAACCGACTCGCTGGATGCCAAACCCCTCTGGTTTAGCAGTAGGAAGGTGACAGCATGGACGGCAGTTGTTCCAGCTTCCTCTCCAAGTCCCTGGAAGAAGCAGCTGTAGTTGATTAAAGAGGGGCCATCTCCATGACACCATTCATTGCTTGGCCCTTCAGCTGAGATAGCCAACAGGGGGCCGATAACATCAAATGGGACAACGTCTGCGACGAGGACACGAATCCCACTCGAAAACAGGCTGAGACTCAGCATCCCCGTCAGCAGAGGTGCAGGGCTGACTGGTGACTAGAGCACCAGCCTAGGTCGTGGGAGAACTGGATTTAAGTCCCTGCTCTGCCACAGATTTGCTGTGACACCTTAGGAAAATCACTTAGCTGATCTGTGCTTCCGTTTCCCATTGGTACAACAAGGATAATAGCACTGCCCTGCCTCACTGGGGGATTGTGAGGATAAATTGTGAAATGCCCAGATACTAGAGTATTGGGGGCCAGATATGTCCCTTAGACAGAGGATGTGCCACACAGTCATTAGATGGAAAGAACTTAAGAGGGTAAAGATTGATTTAGCTTAAGTTGTCAAGGGGTTGATGCAAGCTAAAAATCAATCAAATCAAATTGAGAGCGTCCCCTCAGAGTTCTGTACCAGTTCACTACATCAATTCAAAACCAAGTACTAAGTGAAACCACGACGCTTTGTGTTTAATCCCTATCGTTGTGAGGTCAGAGTTTATCCCAACACCCTGAGCCAGTTTAGCGTCTTGAAGACAAGGATCAATTTGGCCCCTTATGTTACTGCTGCCCCTACCACAAGCAGCAAATGCTGGTTCCAAGGCTGTAACAGAAACCAGACAAAGAAATGTCCCTAAACCTCTCAAATAAGATCACTACAATGGGAATGCTCACCCCAGCATGCAGATGCTCACTCTAGGTTTACACTGTTCAACTGTCAGGGGACAGGGACAGGCCATATTTTTTCCCCAAACTGAGGTACTGTAAAAATAAACTGTGAAGGATTTGGAGCTGCCCTGTGATAATTGATGAATACTGTATGTTGGTCCGGTTATTGGGGTGTTTACTTGACTTTGGGCTGGTCTACACTGGGAACTTACATCAGCATAGCTACGTCTCTCAGGAGTGTGAAAAATCCACAGACCCTGAAAGATGTAGGCCTGGTCTACACTACCTGGTTAGGTAGGCGTAAGCTGCCTTACGTCATCCTAGCTACGGAAGTGCCTTTACTTCAATTTGGCTCCTGCCGATGTAAATGCCTCTCTGTGCTGATTTAGTAACACCACATCCCCAAGCAGCGTGGAGTCATGGTCAATGTGTCAACACAGTATCAGTGTGGACATTGGACTGCTTCCAATCGACTGGTACTAGCTTTCAGGAGCCATTTCACAATGCCCTACACTGACAGTACAATCGATACAAGCGCTCTTGGTTAGGACACACACTGCTGACACAAGAAGCGAAGTGGGCACACACACAAGTGATCTAAAACCAGCGGTGGCTCGATGCTGATGTAAATTAGGTGGACAGAATTTTGTAGTGTAGACATATCAGTACTATGACGACCAAGCCACTGGTGCACAGTCCACTAGGTTGATGGAAGAATTCTTTTGTTGACCTAGCTACTGCATCTTAGAGAGGTGGATTAACTAGAGCGATGAGAGAATGCCTCTTGTCATTGTAGTGAGCACTGAAGTGCTGCAGCTGTGTCACCGTAGCGTTTTAAATGTAGACATACCCTTACCTTGCTGGCCTTAAAGAAAAAACACTAATATCCGGAGACGTGCTCAAGAGATGGCAACGCTGTTAGGAGGTCAGAGCAGATGACCTAGTGCTTCCTTATGACCTTAAATTACATGAAATGTTTCCAGGAAACATTTATAATAATCCCCTGAAAACATTTCATCCCACAACATCAATATGCCCCTGGGATGCTGGCAAGCCAAACCTTGAAAATGCAGTTAACTAGAATCAGAAATTAAACTGACTAGTTCAAGTGAATTGTCCAAGCTGGGTGGGAAAGGCAGTAAGTTAACTACAAGCAAAAGGGAATGGAAAGGCAATACTGCATTTTAAAAATTCCACTTTAATAATCTAAGGTGTTATCAGTGAGAAGTTTGCAGATAGAGGCAAAAGGCAGCTTCCCTTTAAGGAACGGATCTAACAAAACCATTGGCTTGTCCTGTTTCTGTGTTCTCTCTCTGGTGATATTTTGGAATGATCTTCCACAGCTGGAAGAAGGAAGTATGAGCAAGCGAACTAACGTATCTGACAAGAAGTTTTTTTCTTTAGCCAACTCACTGAACAGGAAATAAATGACCATTAAAGTGAAAAGCTGGAGCATATTTTGTAAATAGACATTTTACTGAAGAAGAGGACGCTCCTGTAGTGTTAAGCCTTATTTTTTTTCTAATGCTATTGAGGCAATTTAAGGGATAGACCCAGAAAAGAGACTGATGTGGCACTTTGTTTTAACTCTCAAAGATCCCTGATGAAAGGAGCCTCCTGGATCTCTAGCTACAAGACATCCATACTGTATATGGATTCCTGCTGAACATGGATTCCTTCCAGCTCTTACACCCATAATAAAGACAAGGCTTGAAAAAGGCACCAGTCATCTAGTAGTCCGAGAAAACCTACTAGCCCAGAGGCCAACATAAGAGAGGGGATGGCACTGGCAAGATCCACAGGTGATACCTGTGGATGGGTCCAGCACTTCTACCTACCATAGGCAATAGATAGGCCTGCGGGCGGGGCTGAACTCCGTGCTAGGCATTATAGGCCCAGCTTTCGCTCAGAGAACGTTCCCAGTTCTTTCAGACACAGGAAAAGATTGAAAACCTGACCAAAGCATAAGTGATGCCTGCCTGAGTCTGCAGACTCCCTGGAATAAGAGCCAAGAGGGGTGAACTGTCCCATTCATCTTAACTGCAAAACCCTTGACATCACAGAGAAAGACAGAGCCCCACGTGAAGCGTGCCTAGGGTCCCAGGCTGGGCAGCAGACAAAGTCAGGACCCCAGATTCTAGTGCCAGCTCTGCTATTCTCTGGCTGTGTGACCTTGGGACAGTTATTACATGAGAACGGCCAGACCGAGTCAGACCAAAGGCCCACCTACCCCAGTGTCCCGTCTTCCGACGGCGACCAATGCCAGGTGCCTCAGAGGGAATGAACGGAGCAGGTAATCACCAAGTGAGCCATCCTGTCACCCATTCCCAGCTTCTGGCAAACAGAGGCTGCTAGGAACACCTGGCTAATTGCCACTGATGGACCTATTCTCCAGAAACGTATCTAGTTCTTTTTATAACCTTGCCATAGCCTTGGCCTTCACAATAGCCTCTGGCTTCAGTGGCCCCATCTGTAAAATGGGGACGACTGCACTCACAGCTGTAAAGCCCCTTGGGATTTAGGAATGAAAAGCGCGGTATAAATCAAATGCTACGTGTGCTGGCATTGCTACCAGCTTTTTGTGCCACCTCCAGCTAGGACCACAATGTGTGATATACTTGCAGTCCTGCTTTCCAGGGGAAACAGAAGGAAGGTGCTCTCTTCTTCCCTCCTCCTGCCCCCGAGATTCATGACTATGTGGGGTAGCAGGAGAAGGTAGCTCTAGCCCTACCCCAGCCACTGCAAGAGGATGGAGGTCTCTGCTACAGTACCCCTACCCAGCATCTTTTTGGAGCCCCCCTTTCCTGTATGCCAGCTCTAGTGCTACTTCTGCTCATAACTTTTCCAAGCGGCAGATGTGACAACACAACTCTTGTCTGCGGCTACCACAGGGCTTGGCCAACTGCGTGAAGAGCGACCAGTCCCATTAATTTCGCTCCAATACTGCTTGGGCAGGCTACAAGCTGCGACAAGGACAAGCTGCAAACCCAGGCCAACACGACTGCTGAGGATTTCCTCTGCAGCCAGGACCAAAATCATTCAATAAATTAAACATAACAAAATCATGAGCTCAAGAATTCTACAGAAGTCGATGCCTTTAGCCTCTCTCACCACCCTGCTCTCCAGGGAAAGCTGCTAACTCACCACCAGCAAGCAGACTTTGCCAAGCCCCAGACACAGATTATCGTTATTAATTATTGTTTGTACTATTGTAGCACCACATTTTAATATACCGAGGTGTTATGAGTAGGAAGTTTGCAGTTAGAGGTTAATAAATGGTTTGGTAACTAGACACTATCATTTAAGGAAGAGACCAATCTATCAAACAATTGATAGCCCCTCAAATAAAGACTCTGCAGAAGATCCAACTCTCAAAACCGTATTCGCTCTGCAGCCTAACAGGAGTGAAAACTCATTGCTACCAAGCCAGTGGACATGGCTCAGCGATGCAGAGTGGTAGAGAAAGGGTGTGATCTTTTTTAAATTCACTTTTCCATCTTCCTTTCCTCATCTCTCTCTCCCCCCCTCACAAAGAAAAAAAAACCCCAACATTTAAAAAATAATCTTTACCTTATTTTGTTATTTACATTTTTTTAAACAAAGCTGAAGTTACAGAGTCAACTTCAAGGATCACACAGAAACATAAGTTTGTCAGCAAAATCATTTCAGAAGCGAAAACAAAATCTTAAACTTCTGACCCCTCACCTTCTGTTTCCTTCAATCATCTCTCCCCACTTGGACACTGGATGACAGCTTCACTTTCACATTCTTGATAGTGCAAGGCTTGGGGTTCAAACAGGACAGGGGAACATCTATTTACCTTTGAACAAATGTTTGCATTCGAACTTTTTTCAAAACACTTGAAGGCATTTCTCTTGGGCCCAGGCTTTTTTTTTTTAAAGTTATGGGCCAAGTTTAACATAGCAGCTGTTTTGTTCCAACAGCAACAACTTAAATGCATGCAGAAGCTAATCTCACCACAATATCTATGCACTAACAGTAGAAAGTTCCTCGGCAGAAGTCTGTCAATACTCTTGCTAAATAAAAACAACACAGCCAGTCGGGCACTCACTTTTGTGCACCTTGCGCGCGTGCGCACACACACACCCACGACTGATTTATTTTTAATGTATCAACAAGCAGCGCATGATTAGTTTAATAAATTAGGCCCTGATACTGCAAGGAGGCCCCTTACACCCAGGAGGAGCCGCAATGCCCACTGTAAGAGTCCACCCACGCAGGGCAGATTGCAGGATCAGGGCCTTAGATATTTGGAAGACTTTCCACTGGTGCTAGTACAAGGATATTTTAAATGAGCCTCTTGTTGATTCAGGGAAAGTCCATAGAGAGATTTGTTTGTAAAGCTCTCAAGTTTAGGAGTGTGCTTAGAAGGGTTAAGTATTATTCACCTCTTCCCTCTCCAGTCTAGAGCTACTGCTAAAATCATCACCAGCAATCTGCTGCTGTCAACACCTACCCCCACTTCACTGGATTCTCTCACCTGAGTCAAGTTCCACATCCTCACATTTAACACTCAACAGGAGTGTGACACTGGCTATATCTCTGCTCTTCCCCTGCCTCTGCATTTTCTCTCACCTGCTCCCTTTGTCACCTTCTCCCACCCCTGGCTTCACATATTTTCCATACCACTCCCTGTGCTTAGACCAGTTATACATGCAAAGCCCCTCACCTCTCCGCTTTCAAACCCAATTCCTGTGCAAAGCCTTCCAGTGCTGGTATCTTCACCACAACAACACTGCACAACATGGCCTGAAACTGTCAACTTGTGCATTATATTGGCCTAAGACCTGATCTACTAACAAAATTGCACTAAAGATATTTTTTAAAAAACTGATTTAGTTAAACAGGAGCAAAACTCTGCATAGACATTTTAAATTTGATTTAAACCTGGTTTATGTTGCTTTAGCTTGTGTCAGTAAGTTTATATGCACAAACTACACAGATACACTGGTTATAAGCATTACATGAGGGATTTACATCAGTTTAGCAGTGAAGATTGATTAAACCAGTGCAACTTCTGCAAAAGACTATAAGACCTTGTTTACACACAGAACCCACATCAGTTTAGAAGCCAATTTCAGTTAAACCAGTGTAAATCCTTTGGTGGACACTTCTATCACTTTAAAACTGGCTGCATGGTTTAGCTTGCATCTGGCTGTTTCCTAAGAAAAGCTAAACCAATATAAACCAGGTTTAAATCACTTTAAGAGCATCTACACAGGGTTTTGCATCAAATTTAAATCACACCTTTAGTTAAACCAGTGTTACTTTGTGTTTAGAGCAGCTGTAAGCTCTTTGTCTGTTTTGTGTTTGCAGCAATCTAAACATTAGAACAGAAAAGTAAACTGTATGGGAGGCCCACATAAAAGGGAAACATAAATGAAGCACAATCATAACAGATCGCCCCTGTGCAAACCTGGATGTCATGGCTGCAAGAGAGCGCAAGCAGCACCCTGTGTATTCCCTGCACGCACGCACTCCATCTCACCACAAAGACTCAGCACAGAAACGCAAACAGTTCTATTCCCCCAGCGGGGGTGGTGGTGAGCGATATGAGATAACAACAAAAGCCTTTATTATTGTGCATGGAGGAAACAGGCAGCTAAGCAGCTCCTGATAAGATGTGGCTGATGAATGACTGAGGATTACAGAGAAGGAGGGTTCAGGTTCATCAGGTTAGTGTTAACAGGGGCACTCAGGGGAAGGGATGGACCAATCACACCTGGCAGGGGAGGAGAGAAGAGGTTTGGTGTCTGACATGCACCAGACAGATTCCCCAATAAAAACTTCCCTCCAGCACATGTAGGAATTCAGCCAGGGGACAGAGACCAGGGAGGATGAGGCCAGGCCAGTAGCACTAAGGCAACAAGCTATGTCTATTGCTGGTGATGATACACTGGTTGTACAGGGACCTCCCCTGCTTCTCGCATTCAGATGTTCGGTTCTAGTCTATCCAGGGCCTTACACCCTGTTCATCACCGCGGCATCTGTTGTTGCGATGCCCAGAGCTCTTCAGAGCAGTGAATGGGCTCGCAGAGCACCTAGTACTGAGGGGGGGCAGGGGACCACCCCCATAATACCAGAAGGGAACTGAGGGGGCCCTATGGCCTCTCACAAAAGGGGGCAGTCAGGGGGGCTACAGCACACTTGGGGCAAAGGGGGCAACGTGCCCCAGCCAGGTGACAGGGGGCTGCGGGAGGAACGAGGGACTGCACCCCTCAGCCCCAAGGGGTCCCCAACGCACCGCAGTCCCGGGTGCAACCAGCACCCCCCCGAGACCCTAAGATAGGAGGGAGGGAGTAAAGCCAGGCCACCCCCTCCCCCAACCTAAGTCCACCCCCGGCTCGGCCTGTACCCCCACCCTCGGGCCACCCCCAGTCTGGGCATCTCCCAGCCAGCCGCCCCCCGGCCCATTCCCCACCAGCCGGGCCACAGGGGCCGAACCGCGCCAGCGGAGCCCCGCTCCCCACAGGCCCATTACCTGTTTTTTCCCTTTATCCCTCTTGCTCTCTCACCCCCTTTTCTCTCCATGGAGCTTTGCACATGCGCACTCGCCCAACGCCCCCTCCCCCTCCACCGCCGCGGCTGCCGCCATTACCGTGCGGGGCGGAAACAGGGCGGTAACCCGGTCCCGCCCCTCGCTGAGCCGCCGCTCGCCGCCATCTTAGTAAGGGGCGCTCTGCCCAGCTCATTTCCCCCATCCTCCTCCCCGCCGCCATCTTAGTGCCGGGCACCTTGCGTCAGGGCTCCCGAGCGGACGCCATCTTAGTACGTGCCGTTGTGTTCCGTTGCTTCCGGCGGGCGCCATCTTAGTTCAGTGCGCTCTCCAAGCCAACTTCCGGCGGGGGCTGGCTTAATGCCCCCCGACTTCCGGTGGCGGGGAATGCCTTGGGCCAAGAGGTGTCTGGCAGGCGCCATTTTGGTTGAGGGCAGAACACAGTTCCGGTCATCTTTGCTAGGGGCAAAGGGCATTCCGGCTCCCAGGCTGCCCCTTGGCTGTAGCGGGTTCCTGGGAGTGGGGTTCGGTTACTGCCCCCATATAAATGCCATAGATCGGTGGGGACTTGGGGGTGTTTTACTCCCCTCTTATATAGAGTTGGGAGGGTTTAACCCTCCCCCCATTAGGGTTTTACTCCTCTTTAGATTTGGGGGCTTTCACCCTTCACCCCCCTATTAGGGTTCCCCCTGCACCCGCGAGTGAGTTTTTTTAAACCTTCTCCCCCGTATTAGGGATTTTACCCCCTAGGGGGTTTTTAACCCTCCTCCCCCATTTGACGTGGCTTCTCCATATCTGGAGTTTTGCCCCCCGGCAGCCCGTTCTGTGCTCCTCTGCCAATCCCTTTGGGAGGGACCCCCCCGGGTACTACATCATGCACCCATGGTCGTTTTCTGCCTCGTGTCCTCCTGCCATCAGCTTTCCCTTCCCGTGCCCGTAGGCAGGCGGCGCCCACCCAGCCTCTTAATAGGGTTGCCGGGTGCCCGGTTTCCAACCGGAACACCCGGTCGAAAAGGGACCCTGGCGGCTCTCGTCACCAGTGCTGACCGGGCTGTTAAAAGTCCGGTCGGTGGCGCAGCGGGGCTAAAGCAGGCTCCCTGCCTGTCGTGGCTCTGCGCAGCTCCCGGAAGCAGCAGCGTGTCCCTCCTCCAGCTCCTAGGCGTAGGGGCAGCCAGGGGGCTCCGTGCGCTGCCCCCACTCCAAATGCCAGCTCCACAGCTCCCATTGGCTGGGAACCGCAGCCAACGGAGGCTGTGGGGGCAGCACCTGCGGATGGGACAGCAGCGCCCAGAGCTGCCTGGCCACGCCTCCAAGTAGGAGCCAGAGCGGAGATCATGCTTCCAGGAGCTGCCTGAGATAAGCGCCGCCCGGAGCCCTTGCCTGAGTCCTGATCCCTCTCCTGCCCTCCAAACCCCTCGGTCCCAGCCTTGAGCATCCTCCTGCACCCCAAACCCTCATCCCCAGTGCCCCCCGGAGCCCGCACTCCCAACCAGAGCCTCCCTGTGCCTCAACCCCCTGCCCCAGTCTGGAGCCCCCTACCACAGTCCGAACCCCTCAGCCCCAGCCTGGAGCCCCTTCCTGCACCCCAAATCCCTCATCCCCAGTCCCACACCAGAGCCCACACCTCCAGCTGGAGCCTGATAGTTTTAACACTCCTTGCCCATAGTAAAAGTTTGTTTTTTACTCCCCATAACATATAGGGGAGGGGGGTTACGAATCCCTGACAGGGGTAATTGTTTATTTCTCTGTGGATGTAGAGCATTTTTCACTCCCTTTATATATGGGGTTTTATTTACTCCTTGGAGGGTTTTACCCCCAGCCTGTAAAGTGTTGGTATTTTTTTTATATCCTTTACTAAAAGGATTTGCTTACTTCCCCTTTATATAGGCAGTGTTGCCTAGTGCTAGAGCATTGGACTGGGACTCAGGAGATCTGGGTTCAGTTCTGCCTTTGATGTGCTGGGTGACCATGGGCAGGTGACCATGCCTTCCTGTACCTCAGTTCCCCCATCTGTAAAATGGGGATAATGTTACTGACCTTGGCATAGGAGCTGGCCCCTGAGTGGGTGAGGCACCCAGCCTGTCTGTGACAGATTCCACTAAGGGGAATGAGCCAACCCAGATCTACCTGTGGAGAGTTAATAGCTCACTAGCTGGGCAGGCAGTTAATTAGATAAGAAGCTGTTGGGCTTATGAGGACTCCAGGAGGAATTTAGCCCCAGAGCAGAGAAAGGTCTGGAGGACAGAGACTATTCAGGGGAGCGGGTTCGGAAGTGACTCCCAGTGGCGTCTCACCTCACTGGAGAATAGAAGTTTAGGGAGAGAAGAATGGGTTTCCAGGCAAGGGACCAGAGCAGCCCAGGAGAACCAACTGGACATGGGACCTCCTGGGGGAGCTACCGGGGTCTGGCTCAGCAAGAAGAGGCTGGAATCTGGCTGAACACCCAGCAAAGGCCCAAGCTCAAGGCAGGGAATCCAGCCTGAGCGTGCTCTGGGGCTAGAGGGGTGAAACATAAGACTGATTGTCCCAGGGCGGTGAGGGTCCGGTGGAGTAGTTGCATGAAGCGTTCAGTTATGCCTTTGTGTTGTGCTTTTTCATTAAATAAGTGAGTCCCTCTGAAGAGGACACTCTTTAATAGTGGAAACCCTGCGTGGACTTGTTTATGCACCAGGTGAAGGGAAATTGAGGCAGGAGCTCACTTGTAACATTGTGCCTGACCACAGGGGGTGTGCCGGGGGACCACCCCCACCGCCCTGGGGCAATCAGTCTTATGTTTCTCCCCTCTAGCCCCATAATAGACCTGGTTTGGTTTGGCCCCGGACCAAAAAATAAAACAAAACCAAAGAACTGCTTGGCTTGAACCAAAATTGAATATTTTTATTTTTTCCTCACCAAAGCAAAACAAATTGTTGGTTTGGTTGGTTCGACCCGAAATAATTGTTGTCGGTATTTGGTGTTTCAGGTCATTTCAGGTTGTTTTCACCCCTTTTGTTGTTTTCGTTTTAGGAACTAGATCAGCTAAATGAAACCCTGCCTCGAAACAAAAAGTTGAAACGGTGCCTTTCCAAATGAACGGTTTCCACTTTTTTGACCCCTCCCACCTTTTGCCAAACCTCTTTGCCCAGTTCACCTGAATTCATTCATAGGTTTGGTGCCCTGAAAAATGCATTTTTCAGCAAATTTACTATTGCCTCCCCCCCTCCCCATATCCATCCTGCTCTAATAAGGACCCCATCCTAAAATCCAGACCCGAGTACCGAGGTAGGGTCTGATTCTCATTTATACTAATGTCCTTTTACTCCACTGTGGCAGGGCCTTAAAGTGGGTGTATGTTACACTGGAGCAGGGGTAGACAAGCTGCTCGTTGGTAGCTCTGTTTCTGTTTCTGGGCTGAATGCTCTTCCCTTCGGGTGTCCTCAGGGGAGGTTCTGCAGGGGTGCATTGTGTCTCCCCTCCTGTTCGGTAGGAATGTGGGGCCATGGGGAGGGCTAGGAAGGAGGGATGGGCTGCAGTGCCTTCAGGATGCTCATGATGCTCAGTATCTGATCTAGCCAGTGCTATTAGCTGTCTAGCCCAGGGTTTCAGGGAGATGAGAGCAAGCTGGCTGAAGCTCAATCTGGATCAGACTGAGGTGATGCAGGTAGGATGGTGAAAGCAACTAGATGGGAAGGTGAGTCTAATATCTCCCGCTCTGACCAGGGGCCTGTGCCCACCACCTGGGACCCAGGGTTCACAATCTTGGGGGTCATAGTGGATCTCCAGCTGATAGCAGCGAGGCCCAGGAATGGTTTTTCCCCTCTGCACCTGACCAGGAGATTGCAGCCGTTTCTTCCAGGTGCGGGGGCCACGCAGCGTAATCCACATTTTGGCCAGCTCGAGCCTGCGTTGATGCAGTGTGCTCTCCACGGGGCCACGCCTGGGGCCAATCTGGAGAGTCAAGCAGGTGTAGAATGCAGCAGCTAGCCCCCTAAGCAGTGCCGTTTGGGGGCAGCAAGTCACTGGTGCGACGTGATCTGCACTGATTGGTGTCCAGACTGAATCTGAGCTGCTGAGTTTGGTCGATAAGGCCTCAGTGGGGCTGGGACTTTGCTGCCAGAGAGACCATCCTTCCCCACCGGCCTGAAATAGCCCAGGTCTATTGACCTTCAGGGCCTGCTGCAGGACACATCTGTTTATACCAGCTGCTGCAGAGGTGGGTGGGAGAGGCATCAGGCGAGGGCGGCAGGGTGCTTGGCGGACAATCTCCTTTTGTTTTTCTCAATTATAGCAGGGGTGACTAGAGCCTAGGACAGGGCTGCTTTGAATTTTTTTTGTCTAAACCTAATAATCTTTTCCCTTCGCCTTAAGACTCCTGCGCACTGCCAGAGGAAGGGGGAACAGGCCTGGGTGGAAGGAAATGAGAATCAGGCCCATCGTTTTTAATACCTCACTCCTGCCCCACAGTCCTCACCTATTCCCGTGCCGGGCTTCACGTAATTCTGCTGCTGCTGAACCTTTGGTGAGCCTAGCTCTTGTCCAACCAGCTCAGGGGAAACACCTAATGCACGGCCTGCGTCACTCCTTGCTACTCCAGTCTGGCTATCCCATGAGCACTTTGGCCCAATGAGACCAGCATTGGCTCTGATCCTGCAATGGATCCAGGTGGGGAGGCCCCTGTGCCCGTGCAGAGCTCCATTAAGTCAAACAGGGCTCAGCACAGGGAGCTGGGCATGTGGAGCTCCTTGCAGGATCAGGCCCTGAGTGGTTTTGGTGAGGCGACCCAATGGGGATGAAGGCCCCAGCCCTTACTGGGTTGGGCATGGGGAGTCCAACCCCCCCCCCCCCCCAACGTGCACACATTTTCAAATCAGACAGGATTTGAACCCAGCTCTTCGCCTGCAGAAGGCCCAGCTGGCAGTGCCACTGGCCTCGCTTTTTGAACTCATGTCGTTTGCAGATGCTTTAAAGGGAAATGAGCCCTTTGTTCATTGTATCTCCAAGGCACGACATGGCACCGTTCAACCCAAGACCTGCGGTCTCTGGATTGCCCATTCAGGAGGACTCAGCAGCACAGGGCCAGATGATCTCGTTTTAAAAGCCACCACCACAACTGTGCGGATTTCTTCCAAACTATCTTTATTATCCCATGAGGGTACAGGAGCTACGAATCATTGTCAAACCCAAACCAGCTGCCGTCTCAGATTAACAAGAGTCTGGAGAACCCAAAGAGACCAATGAAATAAGATTACTAATGGAGCAACGCAGGGAGAAAAGTGAGTGGAAACCCAAGGACTCGGCTGCCCCTTTCATAGATGACAGCCAGCAGGAGGATGGACGTTAGAGGTGGACATGGACTGTACGTCCCACCTAGCCCATCAACCAGCTAATTCAGGCTCATTTCCTACTGTAGATTTTCTAGGGCTTTAGGCAGTGTCCTTGCACAGAAACCTGTCATGTGCCCAGAGAAGGGGGACAGGCTGGGCTGCAGAGGTGCAAATCCCCTACATATGTGCTGACCGTGCCCTGGAGGGAGCATCAGAGAGGAGTCCAGCCACCGACTGCTGGTTCATTTGGCCTCTCTGTTGAGCCTGGCGACCACAAATAAGAAGGCTGAGCAGGGCCAGTGGTTTCTCTGAAATTACAAGGAGCTGGCTATAAACAGCTGATTGTCCTACATTGTTTCAGGAACAACCAGCAGCTGTTGCCCTTACGTTACAACCCGCTTGGGCGGGCTGCAAGTTTAGCAATGAAAGGTTCTGTGACCTACCAGGCTGGTCCCTGCAGCTAAGGGTTGCAGACTAACAGGAGAGAGGAAACCTTCTTGACCTGTTTATTTCCTAAAAGCAAAAGAGGAGATGTCTGCAAAGGGGTGGGTGAGCTAGGAGCAAGATTGCTGTGGTTTCAGCCCAGTGCCGTCTCTGGAGAGACCCTCTGCTGCTCTTGTTTTAAAAGTCATGACCCCCATGTCTCCAGGGCTGGTGTTCCCTGCCCCGGGGATGGAGATAAGAGCTGGTGACCTTGCTCAAAGGTGCTGGCCCTCTGTAGCTCCCAGTGACCAGTGGGTTTTGTGAGTTCTCAGCACCTTGGAGAATCGAGCCTCCAATTATTCACAGGAGCACCAGCCTTGTGGCTTTCCCCACCCACCCAATGCCAAGCTGGGCCAGGTTCAGCCCTGGTGGAAGAGGATCTAGCTGACTGGAGCAGACATTGTTCTCTTCTGCGCTGAAGATGAACATCACTATTCTGGAGGAGACGCAGAGGGAATGGCTGGCTCAGTGATTGTGTCTGAACAGCGTTAGCTCTGGCTGAGGCCCCATCGCAGTTTGGAGGGGCTGTCTCGGAAAGCAGATCCTTTCCCCTGAACCACACGATGTTTCTTCCTGCTGCACAACCCAACCCTCCCAGCCCCGGTCGTCCGGTGCCAGCCACCCGGAGCAGGGCTGGACTCGGAGCAGCGGGTGCAGGACGGTGCGTTAAGGCAGTAACCCACCAGTCAATGAGCATGGAACCGTCCCCGCCGCTCCCTCACAACTCCTCCGACCCCCCGCAGTCCCTGATTTCAAAAGCCAGCGACCGCCGCTGCTGGGGGAGAGGCCCTGCTGCCTCTTCCGTGTCCGACGGTCGCTGGCCGAGCCTGGGCATGCTCAGCCTGCTCCTTGCTGCGGGCTCCTGGGCGAAGGACAGTGGCTCCTGGCCAGGCGCCAGGCACGGTTCGCAGGCCGTGTCAGGCAATGGCGGGTGCTTGCCCAGAGCCAGGGCATCTGGCGACAGTAGCACGCTGGTGCAGCTCAGCGGCCTCAAGGAGCGCTGGCCCACAGGCTTTAGGGCAGGCCTGGGGAACGGCGGGGGCTTCTCCACCTTGGGAGCGCCGTGCATCTCCCGCCCATCCCCCACGCAATAGGTCTGCATCCTCCGAACTGGGGCTTGGGCCAAGTGCCTCTCCTTCGCCAGGGCCACCGCCGTGTCGAAAGACATGCTGCCACCGTTACGCCAGCTGGTTCGCCTCTGCTTCTGGAGGGAGGTCTCGGCAGGCTCACGCCTCTCTGTGCTGCTGGGGCACTTCTCCAGGGCGCCGGGCAGGGGAGATTCCTCGTTCGACTCCATGCCCTCTGCGACTCGGCAGCACCCACCCAGGCTGACAGGGTGCGACTGCCTCTGGAAAGAGCCCCCTTTGCCCAGGCCAGTCTCCCCACCACTGGAGCTCTTCTCCGAAGCAGAGAGCTTGGGCCACGTGGACGCTTCACCTAGGTGCATATTCACGGTAGGAGGCATCCTGGCAAACTGGGGCTTGGGGGGCACTATGGGGACGGACTTCACCTGCTGGACTCGGACGGTGCTGGAAGTGACTCTCATGGGGGCGCTCCCGTCAGGGCGCACCCCGGCTGGCACGTCAGGCTCGGGGAGAGCGGGAAGGTCTGTGGGGTTCAGGGGCCCAGATTCCAGGGGAAGGCTTGTGGGGCCACTCCCCAGCGATGGGGAAGCGTCAGACCTGGACGCAAGATCCGAGCTAGTCTCAAGCAAGGGAGCAGCCTCAGGGCCACTCTCATACCCAGGGGTGGTGGAGGCTTCATGGCCTGTCCCTAGCAAGGAGATGGAGGCCTGGGGACCATTCTGATCCAGGGGGGCAGTAGTGGTCTCAAGGCCTGTCTCTAGAAAGGGGGCAGTGGACATGGGGCCACTCTCACATATGGGGACAGCAGGGGGCTCGGGCCCTGATCCTGGTGAGAGGGCAGGGGTGATCTTCATTGCAAGAGGCTGAGGTGGGGCCTTTCCATTCTCCGGCTGTTTGGTCTCTGGCATGGGAGGAGCAGAGCCCCCTTGGCCCTCCTGCACTCTCACTTCCTCTGGGGCACGTCCATTGGCCTCCTGGCCCTGAGCACATGGAGCCAGCTCTGCCTCCCGTTGCCTCGGGGCCTGCACCTGCTCATCTCCGGCATGGCTGGCTTGGGCGGCGTGGCCTTCGCTCTCCAGAGCCCATGTGCCCTGGTCCTCCCCAACTGGCGCTACATCAGTGGTGGGCTCAGTTCTGGGTGGGCCAGGGCCTGCTTCCAGACCATCGCCCCCTGTCACCTTTTTGTCTTCTTCTCGCTGGCTGGCTGGGCTGGGCTCCGTGGCCTCCTCAGCCCCCTCCCCTTCGAGCCCCTCTGGCTGGCGAAGGGCACCATGGGGATCTTCGGCGACCTCCTTGCTCCAACGTGGCCTGGCTAGTTCTGAAGCATGAGGGCCATCTGGCAGAGGCACCTTGGTGCTGCTGCCTTCTTTGGACGAAGAGGAGCCGTTGGTGTTGCTAGGTAATGGCCCCTCAGCAGGTTTTGGGGTCTGGCTGCTCAGCATCTCTTGAGCCATTTCGCCACCCAGCGCACTCTCTGGGACAGGCACGTCCCACCCATGCTGCGCCCCGAGCTGCTGCAGCTTCTCTAGGTCGGCAGCTAAGGGGCTCAGGTCATCATAGGCGCTCAGGAACGCGTCCTCAGAGTCCGTCTCCTTGGAGAGCTCCTCGGTGTCGGAGCAGCTGGTGGCCATGTAGTACTGCTCCTCGTTCATGCACTCCTCGATGGAGAGGTACTCCAGGGGTGGCTCCACTGAGAACTCCAGCTAGGGATTGAAAGCACGCAGAAGGCTGGTCACACCATGACTGCAGGCGCTGTCACTGGCATGAGCGTGGCCTTGATTTGGCAGATGGAGGTTTTAACAGCCTCCTGTTTCCCTGGGTGGGCACGGCTGGCACGGTGTTCTCAGCCGGGGCCCCTCCACTCTGCATTCACTTCCCCACTGGGCCTGTCGCAGCCAGAATTTGCCTTTCTGGTTTCCCAGGCTTTCCTGAGAGTGGGAAGGGGCAGCTGGGGGTCTTCAGGGCAGGGGTCTTGCCTCCTTCTGTAGCACCCTTTGGGTGCTACAGAGATGGCATGTAGTAATGAGGGGACAGCGTTCCTATGGGGCGGCTGAGACAATGGGCCAATTTGTACCAGGTATGTAACCTGTAATTAACGGGCCTACAGGAAGCAGTAGCTGCATAATACAATCTATCCCCTTCATCCGGAGTGTCTGTCTGTCCATCTATCTAATCTATCCATCCTCCTACTCACCCCTCTGTCTGTCTGTCCATCCCCACACAGTCCTTTAGCTGTCCATCCAGCCATGTCTTCCTTCTTCTCCAACACATTCCTCTATTTATCCATCCCCAGCCTCATCCCTCTAGCTATCCATCCAGCCATGCCTCTCTCCTCCCTTCCTCCCCATACATCTGCCTGTCTGCCCATCCTCACACCCACCCCTCTCTGTCTGTCTATCCTCATACACACCCCTCTAGCTTTCTGTCTGTCCACCCCCTTGCACACCCTTCTAGCTGTCTGTCTAGCCATCCCTTCCCCTCTTCCTACAAATCCTAGCTCACTGCTGCAGTTTCTAATACACGGCTGGTGCTAAAGCCAGGATCTAGATTTCAGCACGACCAGGAACTTACGTTCATGAACCTGCTCTCCATGAAGTCATCCATTCCTTGGAAGCCATCCAGCATGTCCCCAGCAAAATCGGAGGTGGTCTCTTCCAGCAAGCTCTTCTCTGGCTGGTCGCCTTCTGTGCTACAGTCCTGCCAGGTGTCCTGGTTGTCGAGAAATGAGAAAGAGTCCTGCACCTCCATGGACAGCCTGTTCTCCTCTGAGTCCAGAGCACTCGCCGGCTTTGTATCTGCTTCAACAATTAAACACAGAAGATGGATTCAGTGAGGAGTCCCCGCAGCCCTTCTAGCTGAAGGGGGTGACACGGGACGGATGTTCCTCACAGGGCTGGACTCCAGCCCTAGGCCCAGAAGAAGACTAGGCCTCCCTGCCCCAAGATTGTTCTACAGCAGCCAGGGAATCAGCCATCACAGCCAGTTACCATGGCAGGAGTGGTACCGAAGTTACTGTGCACTATGCCTATGCGGTGTGGCTTTCTGTCCCCCTCTAGCAGGGACTAGGCCAGTTTAAGATTGAGGAGCCTGCTGCAGGCTTGGCTAAGTCTTAGTTCATGATGAGCTTGGAGGTCCCAGATTCAATCCCCACGCTGACCAACCTGTGCAGGCACATCAAAGTTACGTTACCTAGCGTTTCCTTTCCAAACCAAAACCTGATACTAGGAACCACAGACAGAGATGGGAAAGCCCTCTCAGGTCCAATCCTGCTCCCCCGCCCCCAAAAGGGCTGCAGTAGGATTGTTGACCGGCTCTCAGCTGGGCCTAGCTTCTGCACAACACAGCAGACTTGGGGCGGCATCAGAGAAACAGTCCCGGCTCCCTGATTCTCGCCCGTGATACAAGCCAGAGCAGCTTGGAATCTGCTTTAACCCGTGCTAGCTGGGTATGGTTTAGTGCCCAGGAGATGATACACCAGGTGGGGATTGCTGGTGCTCTTCCCCCAGCAACACGCTTCCTCTCACCTCAATATGCCCCCTCTATGCCCATGGCTCTGGGGTGGGAGGTGTAGGAGCCAGCTGTGGCTGTTTGTACCTGCCGGCGACTCGGCCAGAGCAGGAGAGTCATGGGAGGTCTCCACTCCCTTTCCATTGCCTAAGCAGCTCACTGGGTGCAGATGAAGGCAGAGAATCACCCCAGCATGTTCTCTAGGGCTTTGTCCAGTCCAGGCGTAGCCCCAGAGGGATGGGGCTCCCACCACTTCCCCTCGGAGACTGTTCCACCGGCCAATAGACCCTCAGTTGGGAGTGACCAGGGCCGGGGGGGAGGGGGAATTCTTTCTTTGTGTAACTAGGTGAAGAAATGCTACTGCAGTCCATGGAGCTGCACCCCTTTACACCAGCAGATAACTTGGCCCAGCTGCAGATTTAACCTAAATTCCCCCTTTTTTAACTTCGTCAGGTTCACAGGCCAGCCCAGAATAATTCGTCTCTGTCTCCGCCGCACCCTCCGGACACTTGGGGAGTGTTGCGTTATCTCCAGGTCTCTGCGTGCTCGAGAACAAGCTAGCCCGAAATTCAGCGACAAGGTCCCTGGATTTGGGGAGGTGCTCCTGTGCAGCTGGCTCTGGCACCTGTAGCAGCTTCATTTAAATATCCAAAATCTGAGGGTTTTTTAATGAAATATGTAAATGACAAATCGACCAATGGTGCAGCAACTCACGCCCACTCCTGGGTTACGTATTGTGAAATGCAGCGGGATTTATTTTACGCCGTTCCCGACCCATTGGACGCAATGCAGATTTTGGTACCCACAGTGCCTAAATGCTTTGTTGCAGCTGCCGGGAGGAAGCTGGGGGTTTGAGCAACTGGGCTGGCAGGAAGGGAAGAAAAGGGAAGGCGTGTGAGACACAAAGGGGGAAGGGAAGTTTGTAGATGTTGAGGCCAGAATGGACCATTAGATCATCAAGTCTGATCTGTAGAGTTTCATCTCCTTCCTCCTGTATTGAGCCCAGTAACTTGTGTTTGGCTAAAGGATGTCTCCCAGAAGGCACCCGCTCTGGATCCGAAGACATCTCGAGCTGGAGAATCCATCACTTCCCTTGGGTGCTTGTTCCAGTGGTTACCCACCCTCACTGTTAGAAATTTGCCTTATTTCTAACTGGAACATGCGTGGTTTTAACTTCCAGCCACTGGGTCTTGTTCTGCCTTTGGTTGGGGATGGGGGGCAGGAGACCACTGGGACCTTCAACAGAACCGGGAGCCTTGGCTCTTGGAGGGCACACCCTTGGCCAGAGAAATCCAGTTCAATGTGGGCCCAGGGCATCAGGAGTTCTGTGCTGGAAGGAAGCTGACCAAGGGAGGGAGGGAAGGAAGGAAGGAGACACCCAGGAGAAGTGACTAGGTCCAGATCAATTGCCCTGAAGTTCTGCTCAGCTTCTCCTATGCCTGATTCTGGATCTGCACAGTTAGAAAATTGTTCCTATGAATCCAACTGAAATCTCCCTTGCTGCAATCTAAGACCATTCATTCTTGTCCTCCCCCTTGGTGAATGTAAGAATGGCCAGACTGGGTCAGACCAATGGTCCGTTGAGCCCAATATCCTGTCTTCCGACAGAGGCTGATGCCAGATGCTTCACCGGGAATGAACAGAACAGGCAACTATTGAGTGATCCATCCCCTGTCGACCAATCCCAGCTTCTGGCAGTTGGAGGTTTAGGGACACCCAGAACGTGGGTTGCTTCCCTGACCGTCTTGGCTAACAGCCATTGATGGTCCTATCCTCCAGGAACTTACCTAATTATTTTTGGCACCCAGTTATATTTTTGGCCTTCACTACGTCCCCTGGCAACAATTTCCACAAATTGATTGCAGTGTGTGAAGAAATACTTCCTTTTTTGTTTTAAACCTACTGCCTATTAATTTCATTGGCTGACCCCCGGGTCTTGTGTTATGTGAAGTGGTAAATCCTTATTCACGTTCTCTGCACCAGTCATGATTATATTGACCTCTATCATATCCCCCTTAGTCGTCTCTTTCCCAGACTGAACAGTCCCAGTCTTCTTAATCTCTCCTCATGCAGAAGCTGCTCCAGACCCCAATCATTTTTGTTGCTCTTCTCTGTACTTTTTCCAATTCAAAATATCTTTTATTGAGACGGGGCAACCAGAACTGCACGCAGTATTCAAGGTTGGGGCATACCATGGATTTATATAATGGTGTTATCATAGAATATCAAGGTTGGAAGGGACCTCAGGAGGTCATCCTGCTCAAAGCAGGACCAATCTCCCATTTTTGTCCCAGATCCCTAAATGGCCCCCTCAAGGATTGAACTCATAACCCTGGGTTTAGCAGGCCAATGCTCAAACCACTGAGCTATCCCTCCCCCCAAAGGGAGGGATAGATACGATATTATCTATCCCTTCCCTAATAGTTCCTAACGTTTTGTTAGTGTTTTTGACGGCTGCTGCACATTGTAACCTATCACTTAAATCATCCTCTGTACCAGATGATGGAGGGTAGCTAATGCAACATCTATTTTTAAAAAAGTCTCCAGAGGCTATCCCGGCCATTCCGGTCCAGTAAACCTAACGTCAGTACCTGGCAAATTATTTGACACTAGAGTAAAGAACAGAATTATCAGACATACAGATGAACACAATACACTGGGGAAGAATCAACATGGCTTTAGTAAAGGGAAATTGTGCCTCAATCTATCAGAATTCTCTGAGGATATCAACAAGCATGTGGACAAGGGTGATCCAGTGGATATAGTGTACTTGGACTTTCAGAACGCCTATGCCAATGTCCATCACCAAAGGCTCATAAGCAAAGTAAGCAGCCATGGGATAAGAGGGAAGATCCTCTGATGGATCAGTAACTGGTTAAAAGATAGGAAAGATAGGGTAGGAAATGGTCAGTTTTCACAGTGGAGAGAGGTGAATAGTGGTGTCCCCCAGGAGTCTGTACTGAGACCAGTACTTTCAACATATTCATAAATGATCTGGAAAAAGGGGTGAACAGAGAGATGGCAAAGTTTTCATATGATACAAAATTACTCAAGATAGTTAAGTCCAAAGCTGCCTGAAGAGTTACAAAGGGATTGCATAAAACTGGGTGACTAGGCAACAAAATGACAGATGAAATTCAATGTCAATAAATGCAAAATAATGCACACTGGAAAAAAATCATCTCAACTACACATACGAAATGATGGGATCTAAATTAGCTGTCACCACTCAAGAAAGATCTTGGAGTCATTGTGGATAGTTCCCTGAAAACATCATCTGCTCAATGCTCTGGGTGTCCCTAAACCTCCAAAAGCTAGGATTGGATACCAGGGATGGATCACTCGATAATTGCCCTGTTCTGTTCATTCCTTCTAGCATCTGGCATGGGCCACTCTCAGAGATATGATACTGGGCTAGCTGGACCAGTGGTCTGACCCAGTCTGGCCATTGTTATTTGAATGGTTTCAGAGTAACAGCCGTGTTAGTCTGTATTCGCAAAAAGAAAAGAGTACTTGTGGCACCTTAGAGACTAACCAATTTATTTGAGCATAAGCTTTCATGAGCTACAGCTCACTTGCATCCGATGAAGTGAGCTGTAGCTCACGAAAGCTTATGCTCAAATAAATTGGTTAGTCTCTAAGGTGCCACAAGTACTCTTTTCTTTTTGTTATTTGAATGCAATTGAGCAGGTGGGAACAAGGAGGCAGCTAAGCACCCCATCACCAGCCCCGACGTGTCATGACCCACAGGTCGCAAACCCAGGTCTGTAGGAGTCCTGGGAGGGTCATCAGGCTCCAAGCCTTCACCCAACCAGTTAGAGGCCTCACCTAGAACTGGGAATCCCTGAAGCCCAGCTCAGCTAGAAGGCTCTACTCCTGGGCCCCAATTGGTGGAACACCAGAGCTTCTGACTGGCTCACTGCCCCTACTTAAGCAAGAAGGCGAAACAGGAAGTTGCCTGTACACGTGGGCTCTGCCCCGCTTTGGATTGCTCACCTAGTGTTACCCGCTCTTGGTTTCCTCCTGCGGCCTGACTCTCCGTTCCTGACCGGGCCTCTTGATTCTGAGCCCTGGCTGCTGTGGGGACCCTGCCCCCCACCCTATGTTAATCATTAAGCCCAGCTGCCTATGTCCCAGCCCTGACACTAAGTGCTCTGTGGACACAGGTGGTTTGTGGACCACCGTTTGGGAACTGCTGGCCTAGTGGTTAAGGCTCAAATTAACAAAGCACTGCAATGCGTGCTTGAGTTTTGACTCCAGCGGACCTACTCACACATTTAAAGCGAAGCATATGCTCGAGTGCTGTCCTGAAATGGGGCCTGCCACACCCGCCTGGGATTCAGAAGACCTGGATTCTCTTTCCACCTCGGCCACAGATTAATGCTCTGTCTGCACTACGGAGACCATCCGGCAAAGCCCTCTAGCCCAGACGTCGCCCAGGCCGGCAGATGGGGTTTTTTCTGCTGGCGTAACGAGCACCACTAACGACACCAGCTACGTTCCCAGAAGCCCTCTTTCCCTGACCCCTTAATCTGGGAGGCTTGAGCTGCACCACACATTTTGCCGACATGGCGACGCTGGCTAGGAGCCTGACAAAAAATCACCCGCCCTAACTGGTGTAGCGGTGCCAACAAAATTCCTGGTGTAGCCGCACGTACACCAAGAGAAGAGTGCTTCTGGAGGTGGTGAGGCTGAGTGAAGAACTCTTTTTGCCATCTAGGGGGCTTTGCCGGCACGCCCGTAGCAGCCAAGGCTCTGTAGAGTAGCCATGCCCTCACTGCGTCCAGGTGGGCAGGTCATGCCTCTGTGCCCCTAAATGGGGATAGCAAAACCAACCCCCTTAGCCCAGAGGGCTGTTATCAGGCGTCACTCATGCGTGTCTGGGAAATGCTTGGAGCCCTCTGGCACAGGGAGGTGCAGAAAGACACAGCATTGTTATGCTTGACGGTCTCTGGGTCCAAATAAAGCCTCAAACTCTCTCTGCTGCCCCCCCCCCCCCCCCCCAGGACACTGTAGCTAGCTGTGATACTGCTCTGGCCCCCGGCACCGCTGCAGCTGAGGCAGGAGCAATGGAAGTGCCCGAATGTGGGAAGGCCACCGGCGCCCGAACCGTGGCCCTGCCCCCCCCACGCGGAGCCACCGCCCCTGGGCCCTGCCCCCACGCCGCCCCTTCTCTTCAAGCCTCTGCCCCCGTGCCCCCCGGGGCCCCGCCCCATGCCACCTCTTCCCCCCAAGACTCTGCCCCCCCGCTCACTCCTCTCCGCCCCCTCCCCCGTTACTCTCCCTTACGGCTGGTAAAAAGTGCGGTGGCCATGTCTCCCTGGTCCCCCCTGTTCCAGCACCCCTGGTCTAAGCCCCTCGCAATCTGTAGGGAATTGATCCTCGCCACTAGAGCCGAGTGGATAATTGATTGGTCAGGGTGGGGGCTGAATCTGAAATAAATTCCCGTTCCAACCCAACCTGAAATGCTTTGGGTTTTTCTCCTCCAAACAGAACAGCAGCGAGCAAAGGAGTTTGGGGGCCGAATGAACCACTTTGTTTGACCCGAAATGGCTTGGTTTGATTTTTGTTCTGGGGTGTCTTTCACCTTTTTTAATTTTTTTTCAATAACTAAAGCTAGCTTTCAAAATGAAATTGTTCGGTTTGACTCATTTGCATTTATTCAACCAAAACTTTTTGCTGACTGTGACCCCGATTTGCAGATTGTTTCGATGCCTGCCAAAGTATGCGTGTGAGGGGGGGTTGGGCACATTTACTCTTCTCTGCTCACAACCCCGCAGCGAGGTAGGACAGGGCTACTGCCTCCATTGCAAAGAGAGGCACAAAGTGACTTGCACAAAGTCACCCAGGCCAGGGAAAGGAATGTTGGCCTCAGAAGTCCCAGGCTGGCATGTTAATCACTGGTCGAGCCTGCCACTCTGCACAGCCGTGCCCTTGGAGGAGCTGCCGAGAAATGCAAACTCGCCAGGGCTGGGCAAACATCACGGTGGAGACTGGAAGCTTGGGGGGAGGGGGAGGGGGAGGGGGAAGGCCAAGTGAACCCCTAACCTACTCGGGCAGCGGTGGCAGAGGAGGAGAGCGGGAGAGAGGCACATTCAGAAACAACATGGGGTAGAGGAAGGGAAAGTTCCCTAAATACGCCCTGTGGATCTGAAGTCTGGCTGCCTCATCACTGACCTGCCTCGACTCAGAATGGGGAAGTGAGATGCAACGAACTGCTTCAGAGGGCACGTCACTTGCCTCTCCTTCCACCCGCGCCTGGGTGGCTGTTGATTCTGTTGTGTACTGTTTGGGCTGGACTATGAGCTCCCTAGGGCATGGGCTGGCTCCATGATTTGCATGTACAACACCTAGAACTATAGGGCCCTGATCCCTTTTTGAGGTCCTTAGACACTGCCACAGCAGAGCAGAACACAGCCTGCATGTCAACATAAAGACAATCTGACCCTGAACTGGACCCAAGTTTGGGTCCCAGTCATAGGTGTCAACTTCCCCTGTTTCCTGTGGGTGCTTGACCCTCCTCTGCCCCCTCCCCCACTCCACCCCTTCCATGAGGCCCCGCCCCTGCCCCGCCTCTTTCCTGCCCCCATTCCAACCCCTTCCCCAAGGTCCCCGCCCCAACTCTGCCCCCTCCCTGCCAACATTCCAACCCCTTCCCCAAATCCCCGCCGTGGCCCTGCCTTTTCCTCTCCTCCTCCCCTGAGCGTGCCACTTTCCCACTCCTCCCCCGCCTCCCGGAGCGTGCTAACACTGCCAAACAGCTGTTTGGTGGCGGCTGGGCGGGAAGCGCTGGGAGGTAGGCGGAGGAGCGGGGACGCGGCGCGCTAAGGGAGGAGGAGGAGGTGGGGTGGGGGGTGAGGGAAACTTGGCTGCAGAGCACCCACTAATTTTTCTCTTCCCCTATGGTCCCAGTGCCTTTCGCAAAGTCTAGGGTTCTAGATCCAGGGCGACCTCTAGTTCTTAACAATCTCAGATGTTCCTCCTCCTAACCGCGAGGTGAAACTTAAAACCACAAGTCCAGGTGAAACTTAAAAACACAACAACTGCTGGGGATAAAAGTCTAATTCAACGCCAGGAGCAGGAAAGTCCTGATTACCCATCCGATTCCCCTGCAAAATACAGCACAATAACACATGCAACCAATGAAACACAAGGCGGGAGCAATCCAGCATCAGAACCAATTCTCACTGGCTGAGAGCACCCCGTGGGCAGGGCACTTTACAGCTGATGAGAGCTGCTGCTTCTTACTTTTATAGCTGCCACCCTACATGTACAGCTGCTTCCCTGTCCGAACTTGAGCTCAAGTCCCTGTCGAAGCGGATGCTCTCACAATACTTACTGCACCAAGAGGCTCCCAGTTCTGCATTAGGATGCCTCAGGACGGTGCCAGAAATTAGTGCTAGACCATTTGTTGCAAAGAGGGTGGTGATCAATTGTTCTCTTGAGTTCAGGAGAAGGAGGATAGGCTTAAACTGCAGCAAGGGAGGTTTAGGTTAGATATTAGAAAAAGCTTTCTAACCCTAAGGCTAGTTAAGCTCTGGAACAGGTGACCCAGGGAGGCTGTGGAATCCCCAGCCCGGTGATTTTTAAGAAGAGGTTGGACACACCCTTGTCAGGGATCGGCAGGGTTTACACGATCTTGCCTCAGCACAGGGCGAAGGACGAGACGCCCTTCCAGCCCTCCAGTTCTCGGATTCTACAATGTCACAAGTACGCTCACAGCTCGAGCCCTGCACGGACACAAAATTTGTATCCGCATCTGATCCGTGATGTGCAAACATGGTCCACAGCTATAAAGCGGAGAGCTGCAGATTTGCAGGGCTCTACTCACCAGTGCATCAGCTGCTGCAAAGAGAAACGGAAACCTGAACTTGGCCCCGGGCAGGGGGAGAAGCTTGTCAGTTTATCCATAAAATCTATTTGCAATTTTCACATTGTTGCATATTTTGGACTGAGGAGATCTTAAAACTCAGGTCGATTTAGGCTCCAAAATGCAGGAGTTTGGTACAAAACACGATGTAAGAAAACCCCAAATCAGTAGCCACATTTCAATTAAATTTTTGGTTATTATCGTTTTTGTTTAAATTCCAATTTGAAAACAGTTTTTCATTTGTATTTCACCCCCCTGTGGAGTGTGCAACCCTGACACTGAGGCACTGTGCTAGCTCCGTGACACTCAGACTGACACTCAGGAGCAGCAAGTGGCTTGCTCATGTGGCTCCTGCAGCTCTTTGCAGCACCTGATATTAAAACACGGGGTGATTTAATTATTAACCCGTCTGAGTTATTACCCAAGCAGGATGTTTTTACTATGTTAGTTACCAATTGGAGAACACTTGGTCAGTCATTTTTCTGTGCGAATAATATATATATAGTAAATGAAACATGAATTCACACTCCCCTGGCTCTTTGGGGTAATGTTGATCACTAATTTGGCTCCTGAACCACTGAGGTCTGAGTATCACTGTGCTCACATAACCCACTGGCCAGCATGTATTACCAGCCTTCCTGGCTGTATGCCTGAGGATGCGAGTCTGTTACCAGCCCGTATAGGCTGCCCTAGGTCTTTCATTCAAGCTGTAGCCACTCCTGATGCCAGCTCTGGAGATCCCCAGTGCATCACACCAGAAAGTGAAACTGACGCATCTGTCTATTTCGCAGGAAGGAGTCAGTGGTGAAATATATTTTAGACTTCAGAAATTCTTTACATTTCTTTCTGCCCCTTGCACAAGGAACGGGGGTTTGTACGGCGCCTGATGCTACGGAGCACTATGGGAGCGGTTTTCAACCTGTGGTCCACAGACTTCTGGGGCTCTGCAGACTATGTCTAAGATTTCCAAAGGGCTCTGCACCAGTATTCAAAATATTTTAGGGGTCTACAAATGAAAAAAAGGTTGAAAACTACGTGAAGATGCACTACGGTAATAACAATAATTTATAAGAGGTGGGGAATTTTTCATCTTTAATTTGACAGCGTCCCTATTCGTTCTGTTATTTTTTGCTTTTTAGGTTATTAATATTCTAAGGACCATTCAATCCCGAGAATGATTTAAGAATTAGCAAACCTGCCTTGCAGTGATTGACTCCAGGAGCTCCATCTATTTAGCTTAACAAACAGAAGGTTAAGGGGTGACTTGATCACAGACTGTGATCACCTACACAGGGAACAAATATTTGATAACGGACTCATCAGTCTAGCAGAGAAAGGTCAAACACAATCCAATGTCTGGAAGTTGAAGCTAGACACGTTCAGACTGGAAATCAGGTGTGCATTTTTAACAGCGAGGGTAATTCACAGTTGGAACAATTTCCCGAGAGGGGTGGTGGATTCTCCGTCATGGACAACTTTGATCACGACTGCCTGTTTCTCTAAAAGAGTGGCTCTAGGGATTATTTTGGGGCAGTCCTTCCCAGGCCACAGGGGGTGTTTGGGTGCCTGCAGTTTATTAGCCCTCATCCCGAATTCTCTAGCACTTTTTCACCTATACACTTTACAAAGCTGGGTCAGCATCATTGTCCCCATTTCCCCAAGGAGGCGGCTGAGGTACGGATTGGGGCCACCCAAGGGGCCAATGGCTGAGCTGGGTATAGAAAGGAGGGATGAAATGCTGGTCCTCAGGGGAGTTGGGATTTCAATAGGGCCAGGACTGGGTCTCCTGACTCCCCATCTCACGCTGTGTCTACCTTTGGAAATTCAGCATCAAACATCAGTGGGTGTTAAGTACCTAAACACCTTTGAGGATCAGGAGTGACTGGGCCAAAGTCACCTAACAGGTGAGTGGCAGAGCTAGGGATGGTGGCGGGATGGGACACGACAGGACCCTCCCCTCAACATGGACCACGCCTGCAAAACAGATCCGAAATCAAACCAGCTGCTTACCCATGTGATCTTCCTTGGCGACGGGGATCTTAGCCCCCAGCCGCTCCTCTGCTTCTAGCTCCTTGGATGACCTCTCCAAAGCCTCCTTGTCTAAGGGGCTGTAGCTCAGGGCCGGGCACTCCAGCCCCCGGGTCAGGCGGGACAGAGAGATGTTGGAAGTGATGTGGAAGGGGACGGTGACCGAGAAGGGGACGGAGATATGGACCCCAGCGCACTTCTCTGCCCGGTTCTGCGCAGTCTTGGGCGAGCGGCCCTGCGGGGCGCTCCCCACCAGCGAGGCCCGGCCGGCCTTGGGGGTCGTGGGCTCTGATTTGGCACTGGCTTCGCCCTCGGACTCCAGCGTTTGCTGCCCCTCCTCGCCCTTGAATTTCCCATCAGGGTACTCGTCCGACTCCAGGAAGCTCTCCTCCCGGGAGGAGGGGCTGTCGAAACTCTCGCGGCGCTGAGGGGCCTGCTTCTGTGATCTCTTCCTGCCCAGCCTGGTGTTGTCTAGATGCAAACAGGGAGACAGATCAGAGACCCACCCCACATTCAGGAATAGGGCGGGTGCTCAAACCAAGGGGCACCAGGGCGAGAGACTGCAGCTGCCCTGCTCCGCGTTGCTAAGCCCCTGTGAAAATCGCGGTGTCCCAGACTGGGTGGGAATCGTGACATGAGCCCAAGACCGCCATTTCCCCACGATTCATTGCAGCAGGAGAAGCTGCACAGCAGCCGGAGCCGCCGGCACAAGGAATGCAAGTCACCCCATGGGGTGGCGGAAGCAGGCATTCGTGCACGCCTGTGTGACGTTATTGACTTGAACTGGGACTGTATTGTTGCAACCAAGGTCCTGTAGTGGCACCAAATCTTGTATAAAGGGGGTCAAATAAGGTGTCTAAGATGAGGTTATGGTTTGCTGGTAAGGATTGTACTATCTGTTTGCATGTATCATTTTTGCATTTAAAGATATAAGTATTGGCTCTATACTGTCTGTATTGCAAACTTATGCTCTGCTTCTGGGTGACACCCAAGCCAAGTTGGGGTCAGCTCTGCCTAGCCTGCTTGATGGCCCATTAAGGGCCATCCGCTATACAAGTGACTCACTGAGAGAAGGCAGACACGCCTCGTGACTCAGCAAGGTATGCAGGGACCTGCCTGTGGACAGAACTCTGAGGTTTTTCCAGGCCACGTGAGGGACAGCTTGTCCTTGGGACAAAGAAAGACCACATGGCAAGAGAGTATAAAGAGCTGCTGCAGATCCTCCATCTGGTCTTCAATCCTGCTTCTTACCTCTGGAGGAACTTTGCTACACTGAAGCTTTGAACCAAGGACTGAATGACCCATCCCAGCTAGGGATGTTCTCCAGAAACTTGATTTGAACATGCAGTCTATTCCATCACTGCTATAAGCCTGAACCAAGAACTTTGCCATTACTATGTGTAATTGATTCCATTGAACCGATTCCAGCCCTCATCTATATCTTTTTCCTTTTATGAATAAACCTTTAGATTCTAAAGGTTTGGCAACAGCGTGATTTGTGGGTAAGATCTAATTTGTATAATGACCTGGGTCTGGGGCTTGGTCCTTTGGGATTGAGAGAACGTATTTTCTGTTACTGGGGTGTTGTTTTCATAACCATCTGTCCCCACAACGAGTGGCACTGGTGGTGATACTGGGAAACTGGAGTGTCTAAGGGAATTGCTTGTGTGACTTGTGGTTAGCCAGTGGGGTAAAACCAAAGTCTTCTCTGTTTGGCTGGTTTGGTTTGCCTTGGTGGGCACAGAAACCCCAGCCTTGGGCCGTAACTGCCCTGTTTTAAGCAATTTGTCCTGAATTGGCACTCTCAGTTGGGTCCCGCCAGAACCAGCCTCGTTACAGTATCCTGCCGACTACGCCACTGTAATTCCCTTAGCAGCTCCACATGAAAGACTGCGGGGGAGGAAAGGGGGGATGGTCTTCATCTGGCCCCTGCCAGGCCAGGATGAGCCTGAGGAGCCTGTCAAGGCAGATCAGAGGGAAGTCCAGCAGCGATCGCTGAACTCAGGGGCGCTAGGAAGCCACTGGGCTGTCCTCCCACAAGGCCAGATTCAGACTCGGTGTGAGCAGCTGCAACACTGGGGGAAAGGAATGGATTTGCACCAGATTATGGTGGGGACCCGATTCTCAGTTACACTGCGGCCCCTTCGCATCACTCCAGCAGAGTCGAAGGGGCCTTCAAGGGAGTGTGACTGATTTACCCTCACTGGAAGGCAACTGTGTAAAGGGGCGTAATGCCAATGGGGATCAGGCCCCAGGTCTGAATTTGACCCCCCTCAAAAGGACTGAGCCAAAATGGGGAGAGAAGCAAAGGCTATAGCTAGGGTTGCCAACTCTCTAGGATTGTCCTGGAGTTATGTCACGTGATGAAACCTCCAGGAATACGTCCAACCAAAATTGGCAACCTTCGCTATAGCAGATCCCCAAGCATACAAGAACCAGTTGGTCTGCAGAAGGCAGGGCAATTTCCGTCAATATTTCGGACAAACTTCACTGAATGATATTCAACCTTATCAACTCACATTTTGGTGTCCTAGGAGCTGGTTGTATTAAATATGCACGTTTAGGTGTCAGTGGGATTATACGTAACTTGTCTAGGAGCTGGGGCTCTTGTTATGAGCTTCAAAGGACTCTTGAAACCAATGGGCTATGAGAGAAGCGAGCTGTTCGGTAAGTAGGTTTCCTAGGCGATACTTGGGAGGAAGGGAATGCAAATACCCACCTCTGGACCTGACCTTTGGAAATTTTGCCCTGGGGAGGGGAATTTTGTCTACAAAGGACCTATTCCCAGGATCAAAAAGCCCAAATGGCATAAAGGAGGAACTCAGATTCATGGGACTCTTGTTCTGAGCAAAAGGAGTGATGAACTTGTAGCCATGGGAAAACCCCTGGCTGGATATGATGAACTGTTCCAGCCAGAGCCCTTGCTGGAGTTGTGGGGGGATCTCTGGCTATTAGCATGTGGGTAGGTTCTCTGATTGTTTTTAATATGTTTCTTTGTAATGCTTTTCCCTTACGAATAAACATACTTGCTCTGTGGGAGTTTAACTGTGGCAATTACGTTGTTTACCGTCTCCGAGGAGAAAAGTAAAGAAGCCCGGCTTAGGCAGTCTGACTGGGCTGGGGAATTCACAGTATAGGCGGGGAGCCGTGCAGACTGGAAATACCCTGGCCAGGAGGAAGAGGAATGCGCCTCTCTGCCCAAGAGGGGTGACTCCAAGGGAGCCGGAAGTGAGACAGTGGGTGTCCTTGCTGGACCACAGAGGGGGATATAGACAAACACCCATAAGTAGGGGCCCTACCAAATTCACTGCCATGAAAAACGCGTCACGGACCGTGATATCTGGTCTCCCCCTGTGACATCTGGTCTTTTGTGGGCTTTTACCCTCTACTACACAGATGTCACGGGGGAGACCAGCATTTCTCAAACTGCGGGTTCTGACCCAAAAGGGGGTTGCAGGAGGGTCACAAGGTTATTTCAGGGGGGTCGTGGGATTGCCACCCTGACTTCTGTGTTGCTGCCTTCAGAGTGGGTGGCCGGAGAGCGGCGGCTGCTGACTGAGAGCCTGACTCTGCAGGCAGCAACGCAGAAGTCAGGGTGGCAATCCCATGCCCCGCCATCCTTCCTTCTGCTCTGCTGCTGGTGGCGGTGACTCTGCCTTCAGAGCTGGCCTCCCGGCAGGGCCGTCCCTAACCATTTCGGTGCCCCATGCAGCCCCCCCACAGGGGGGTGTGTGTGTGTGTGGTCCCAGGCTTCTGTTGTGTGGGGAGCTCATCCCAGGCCTCCACGGGGGGGGGGGGGGGGGCAGGAGCAGGCTTGGGGGGCATGGGGGAAACCGACCCCCAGCACTCACCGGCGGAGCGGAGAGGGTTGGGGCCGGGTCGATCCACTTCCTGCCGCCTGGTGAGTGCAGGGCAGGCCCGACCCCGCAGTCACGGGGCAGTGGGAAGTGGAGTGACCTGGCCCCAGCCCGCTCCGCTCTGCTCCCCTGGCTCCCAGCCTTGGGGGACAGGGGGAAACCGCCCCCCAGCACTCACTAGTGGTGCGGCTGGGAGCCAGCAGCATGGAGCAGGCTGTGGCCGGGTCACCGGTGAGTGCAGGTCGCCCAACCCCTGTTGCAGTCCTCAGGGGAGTGGGGGCCGGGCTGGGGTGGAGCAGTGTTGGGGCCCATGGGGAAGAGGCGGAGCAGGGGCTGGAGCAGCGTGCAGCTGCTTAGGGCACCAGGAAAATTGGGGCACCAATTCTCCTGGTGCCCTACGCAGCCGTATGGGTAAGGATGGCCCTGGCTCCCGGCCAGCAGCCGCTGCTCTCCAGCAATGAAGGCAGCGCATCTGCCAGCAGCAGTGCAGAAGGAAGGGTAGCAGTACCGCAACCCCCCCGACAAGAGCCTTGCAACCCCCCACTCCCACAACCCCTTTTTGGGTCAGGACCCCTGCAAATACAACACCGTGAAATTTCAGATTTAAATAGCTGAAATCATTAAATTTATGATTTAAAAAATCTTATGACTGTGAAATTTACCAAAATGGACGGTGAATTTGGTAGGGCCCTACCCATAAGAGGTGGTCGGGGGAAACTGAGTCATGCCTTAGCACCGGGGGATGGGCTCGACGGCCTCCCGAGGTTCCTTTCAGCCCCGCAGGTTTACAACTCCCCAGGATTTCTCCACTTACCATCGTTCGCATCTGGCACGGAGCTGAGGGAGTCCATGCTTTTGGCTGGCCGCAAGCTCATTTTAACGGATTTGTCGTCTGCAAAAGAAATACAGTACACAGCGGAACAGGAGTGACCGTCCATCAGTGGACGGAGAGACTCTCCGGGCAGGTCTACACTGCAGCCGCTACAGAGGCACAGCTACGGCGCTGCGGCTTTGCCGCCATGGTGCCATAGCGGGGATGCTTCCTACAGCGGAAGGGGGTTTCCGTCGCTGTAGTTAACCCAGCTCGTCGGGAGGCGGTAGCTAGGGCTACACCGGGGCTCAGGTCGACCTAACTCCGGTGCTCAGCGTGCAACATTTTTCATAGCCCTGAACAACGGAGCTGGGCCGATCTAGTTTGTAAGTGTAGAAGCGGCCAGCCAGTAGGAGCACCCCTTCCCACTGCACCTCACAGACCCAGAACTGTGCAGAGGAGACCCCCCTCCCCCATGCACACACAAACTCTGGGGACTGTATCGCTTTCCTCCAAGTGTTGTATGAAAAATTATCAAAATGTTTCCTTTAGACTTTATCCTTTTAATTGCATTGCATTGAATTCTATTGCACTGTATTGCTTTGCATTGTATTGCTTTGCACTGCATTCTACTGCTTTGCACTGCATTATTATAACACTGAAACAAGTGCATTCACCTTAGCAGAAAGAACCACTTGGATATTTCCAAACCAATTTTTTTCCAGACATTTTGGTTTGCGGGGAATTTTGAAATTTCAGCTTTTCCTTCAGACAGAAGGAGATTCTGAAACGTGGGGATTTCCCATGGGATGGACACTCCGAGTTCCAGGCAGGGCTATTCCTGTTAGCAGAGGCCAGTCATCAGGAGAAAGGCCCTTGTGGAAAGTCCAGCAGTTGCCTGGGGAGAGCGAACATAACCAGCAAGGAAGGGAAGAGCTCCCAGAATGCCAGATCCAATTAACCCCTCATTCTCCACTCCTCTAGCCTGCCATTTCCTCCCTCGGTTCTCTTCCTCCCCACCCCGTACCTTTCTCCTCTGCCTTGGCCAGCTTGCGTTTGGAGTCAGTGCTGGATCTGCCCAGGTTGAAGATTGACCTCCATTTCTTTACCTTCAAGGAGCCTTTTCTTCTGTGAAGAATGGCAGAGCTTAGAACTGCACCCACAGGCAGGGGGCTCCAGTGCAGAGGGAGCCCATGCCTGCGGGGTGTGGGTGTGTTTGCACCACTGGGCCCTGTTGGGTGGGACATGTCACAACTCTCCATCATGGCCTGTGCGGGTGGTCTGCGTGCGCTCCCTTGTGGGCTGTGTTAGGCCAGCTTCTGTGTATCTCTGACCCTTTCACGGTGTGTGCATGGGTATATTCACTGTCACCCTCTAGTGAATGGAGCCTGTCAGTGCTACTTGTCTACAGGCAGGGCTGGCGAATCGACCTGCTCTTTGCCCAGCAGGCACGGACCTGTGATTTCCATTTCTCCTCCCGTGTGCCCTAGTCTATACATGGTCAGGGACCATCCCCCTGGGGAATCAGGTGCATTAGCGCACAGAGGATGTGTGAAAGCATCTAGCGCTTGATGCATTTCCTCGTTCCAACCCCCCGCGTTCTCAGGGGCCGATCTGCATCTGGGGCACCAGGGATTAAACCCAGGCAGCTGGTAAAGCCCAGACAGAGAAGAGAGAGGAGAGGCGGGGCCCGTACTTGTGGTCGTTGAGCTCGATGATGGTGTGGTAGGGGCGGATCTGTGGCGGGCCGTCTCCCTGGTTCAGCATGGCGGGCAAGTTGTAGGACATGGCCTGGCAGTCGGGGTGGACTCCTGGCAACCCCAAGCCGGACAGGAGGAGGGATTTCCGGAGGCTCTCGCGGTCACTTCCTAGGACAGGGAAACAAACACCCGGATGATTCAGCTGGAGCTTGCGGGGCTGGGAGTGTGTGCCAGCAGCTGCCAGCAGGGAGTCTCGGATCCAAAGACAATCACAGACCTTGTTAAAGCCAGTGGGAGCCAAGCGCCTGCCTTCAGGCTCAGGGGAAGGAGCCGCCCAGCCCCTTAAGGGAGTAAAACCAGCTAGAGACAAAGAGAGCGACCAGCCAAGACACTAAGCCGCATGGCCAGGCCGGAGCTAATGCAGGTGGCTAGCGGGGCTGAGGATAACTGCTGCAGGTTGTGGGTGTTGGAGGCAAAAAAGCCAGGAGAGGCAGTTGTGAGTATGATACTGAGAGGAAGCGAGAGGCAGTGATTCCTGGGCACAGAGCAGCTGGAGGAGCAGACATGGGGATTTCTGAGCAAGGAAACTCCCTGCTGTTGGTTGTTTCTCCTGCGGCAGGAGTCTGTGAATGTGCTCTGTAAACAAACACGATTCCACTAAAGAATATCCCTGCCTCATAGCACGGATCTCTCCTCCTATCAGAAATAGCCCCATAAGGCCCCGAATATTAGCAACCCCCTCGGGCCAAGGGGCAACACCGCCATGAGGTCAGAGGCAGTGTGGTCCAGTGGCAAGAGCACTCAGCTGAGTCTCTAGGAGACCAGCGTTCTATTCCCAGCTCTGCCACTGATCTCACTGGGTGACCTTGGGCAAGTCACTGCCCTGCCCTGTACCTCAGTTTCCCCTCCCACTTTGACCTGTCTGTTCAGACAGCAAACTCTTTGGGGCAGGGACTGTCTCGCTGTGTGTCTATGCAGCGCCTGCCATGATGGGATCCTGATATCGTTGGGGGCCTCTAGGCAGCTAGTGTAATATTAGTAACATGTTACTGTTTCATACTTCAGTGGTTCTTCTGGGATCCCTCCAATTTGCTTCAAGAGGCTGAGGGGCCAGAACCAGAACAGATGAGGAGGCAGATACTTGCCATGCCCACCAGGGCAGAGGGGAGAAGATGAGAGATGGAAAGATATAGCCAGGCTCTGGTGGCTGAGTAAAATCGCCCAGGTCCCTGCCTCTGTGTCTGCATGGAAGGGGAGGGTTTCCCCACCCCCAAAGCTGGGGACCGATCAGGGTATCACTGGGCACATTAACAGCAGTCACCCTCTCTTGGCACCCAAGGTGGGGTGACGCCCATGGGTGCTTGCCCTGGCCATACTCAACTCCCTCTGCAGGTGCTGGGTGTTTCACCACTGACTGCGACAGGAGCATGGCCAGGCCAGGCCAAGCACTCTGAGACGCCGCTGTGTATGCTGATACCCTGAGACGCTGCCCGGGCCCAAGTAATCGTCCAGGTCCTTCTCGGCCCCAGGCGGGCGGCCTGTGCCAGCAGCATGGGGGTGGGGAGGGCAGAGACCCAAACCCTGATCTCTCCATGGGAGTGTGCTCACGGGGGAGTGTGCATGCTGAGTACCTCACTAAACCCATGTCCAGCTTTGGCGGCCAGGTACTGCACAGGGCAGGAATGCACAATGCCTCTGCCAGCCTGACCCTGGCTGGGAGAGGGAGCTTGGCATAGTGCTTAGGATACCGGCCTAGGGCGGCAGGAAACAGAGATTCAATTCCCCACTCTACTGCAGACGCCCCATGCCTCAGTTTTCCAGCTGTACAATGGCTATAATAGCCCTGCCTCCTAGGGGTGTGTGTGGATAACTCCATTAAAGACAGGGAGGGGCTCAACACTAAGGTGAAGGGGGTCACAGAAGTACCTTAGGGTATGTCTATATGACAATGTAAGGCCAGGGTTTGAGGTCCAGACTAGCCCTCCCGCCCCATCTGTCTACACACAAATTGCTGAGGACCGTGGAGGGTTCAAGCTCGATGGCTTTGCAGTGTAGATGCAGCCCCTCTGGGAGACAGCCCAATTTTCTTCCTCCTCAGGACAGTCAAGTGTTCCCACAACAGGCCACCTTTTGGGAGGGCACTCGGGAGTCTGGGATATGGGTGGTTCACTGGTCTAGGGCCCGCGTCATGCAGCGTAGACACAGGAGCCCCAAGTCGGGACCTAGGGTTCCCCCGACCCGTTCCTAACCTGGGGGTTACAAACGAGTGTAGCCACTCAAGCCCTAGGTTAACGAACCCAGGCTCTGTGAACTCGAGTTCTGCTAACCCAGGGCTTATGCTGCCGTGTAGACAGACCTTCGGCTAAAGAGTAGCTAAGGTCCAGATCCCCACAGCTTGAAATGCCTAACTCCCCTTCATTTCAAGGGGAGTTAAGCACCGACATCCCCAAGAAGAGCTGGGCCTGCATTCTCCGAATGGTGGCAGGATGGGCGCTCTGCACATGACTGCAGCCAGGACTCCAGCCCCAGCGGCCAGTCTTCCCAGGCCCCAGTGTCGAGAAAAGGGCTGGGCTGGTCCTGCAGCACAGAGCCAGATGCGGCAGGGCCTGCCAGTCACCTCCGCCCCAGGCAAGTGACCTGGGTGGCGTGAGGCCCCCAGAGCTATCGGGGCTCAGCGCCAGGGCAGGGCACCAAAGGACCTACCGCAGAGAGGGGCGTCTCTGAAGAGCTGCTCCACATGGGTGAGGATGAACTCCACGACGATGGACTGCACCCGCACCTCCATGAAGGCAGCCGTGCCGTTGAACCCAGAGGCCTCAATGTCCTTAGACCTGGAGGGGAGGGACGGGGAGGTGTGGCTGAGCAGGTGAATGCTGCTGGAATCCGGCCCGCCTCTTCCCCTCGCACTCTGCCCGTTCCCTGCCATGGGGCAGAGATTCCAGGCAGGGGGCACCCTTTGGCTTTGGGTTGGGGCTAGCGTTCTGCTAGAGGAGACCCGGTGCGTGTGGGGAGAGGAGCGCAAAGAAACAGGTGCAACTTGCCTGGGCGTTTGGAGGTCACGGGTTGGTGTCTCGGGGGAACGTGGCAAGAGGGGGATGTCCTGTTAAAATGGTTTCCTCTCCCCTTCCCTCGCCAGCTCCCCCACACACCCATCTCCTGTCCCTATCTGCTCTCCCCGGCCTCACTTCCTCCCCATCTCACCGTCTCTCCAGGCTGGTGTCACACTCCATCCACGTCCCTCCCAGCTCCAGGATCTATGGCACCGAGGCTGGTCCCCTTCCCCCAGGAACCCTCCTCCCTGCCTCTGACACTGCCTCAGCGTGCACAACGTGACCAAAGCAACAGGCGTCTCTGGCGCCCCCTGGCTCTCACCTGAGCAGGTTGGGGGCCCAGACGATGGCCAGGTTCCTGGCATGCATGTTGGTTTGGGAGCTGTAAGAAGCCATGTGAACCAGATGTCTCATCAGAAACTCCAGGGTCCTACGGCAGCCAAGGCAAGAGAAGGAGATGCTCACATGAAGACAGCACGGCACGGGGCGGGGGGGGGATTCAAAATTCTGGGCTGGAGACCGGTGGCACACAGGGATGCCAGGCAGGATCAGGCCCATCTAGCCCAGTGTCCTGTCTCTGACAGCGGCCAGCACCAGGTGCAGCCGGGGCAGCTGTCACCACCACACAGCAGCAGCTGTGGGACAATCTGCCCCCATGGTCCCACCCTGGGCTCCAACAGTCGGAGATCAGTGATCGCTCTGGATCAGCGTTGCTCAAACTGGGGTCCTTGGACCCCTGGGGGTTCCTGAGGGTATTCCAGGGGGTCCGCGGGTACTGCTGATCAACTCCTCCCCCGCCGTCCCTCAACTCCTCCCCCTCCCTCTATTTCCCAGAGGCTACTGAAGCCAAACCAGGAGATTTTAGGCATTAAAAGTCCAATGGCCAGTGGGGCTAAGGCAGGCTCCGTGCCGCTCCCAGAAATGGCTGGCACGTCCCTGCAGCCCCTGTGTGGGGTGAGGGGGGGCATGGGGTCTCTGCACACAGCTCGCCAGGAACTGCGGCCAATGGGAGCTGCAAGGGCGGTGCCTGCGAGCAGGTCGCAGAGACTGCTGGCTCCCTGCCTAGGAGCCACTGCTAGAGCCCACACCCCCTCCCAGAGCCCGCACCCCCTCCCGCACCCAAACTCCCTCCCAGAGCCCGCACCCTGCACCCCCCGCCCCAGCCTGGTGAAAGTGAGTGAGGGTGGGGGAGAGCAAGCGACGGAGGCATGGGGGATGGAGTGAGCAGGAAGAGGTGGGGCAGGGGCAGGGCCTGGGGCTGAGCAGGGGGTCTTGGGGGTCTCCGAAAAATGTTAAGTCAAAATGGGGGTCCTCAGGTTGCTAAAGTTTGAGAACCGCTGCTCTGGATAGTCCTGTTGCCCAGATCCTGTCCAATCCCCCTGGGAATCTTGTTGAGTTCTGGGCATCAGTGACATCTTGTGGCAGTGAATTCCATAGGCCGATAACATGATGCATGAAAATGTATTTCCTTTTATCAGTTTGGGATTTCCCATCTTCCTGTGTCATTGCCTATCCCTTGTTCTTGTGTTATGAGACTGGGCGAATGGAAGCCCCCAGTCTCCCTTCTCTAGACTATTCAGTCCCCTCTCATTCATCCCCTCTCTAAACTAACAGGGTTGACCTCATCACCACTTTTCATAGCAGAGTGTCTCCAGGTCCTGGATCATCCCATCGCCTTTGTCTGACCCCTCTAGTTCTGCACTGTCCTGTCTATGGCGGTGAGTCCAGGCCTGCATGGTACTGGACTGGTGGCGCTGAAGATGGCATGCCCTGTTTATCCACAGGACACACAGCCCCTGGTTTTCACCCGAGCCCCTCAGCTGGATCCTGGCCAATGGCAAATCCCCCTGGCAGAAGTTGTGGAGTGGCTCTTAAGGGACCACATACCAGTGGCAAAAGTTAAAGCAGCCCCTAGGCTGCTCTAATTTGCGTCAGGGCTGGTGAAGACCAGCACGCTGACCATGGGGCCAGACCCGCTCTGCAGCCTGGTGCTGAGCGAAGGTCTGACACAGGAGAGACTCTGGCCCACAGAGAGTAGCAGCCGCGGAGCCAGGTTCCCTCCCATTGCCCTGCCAATAGCTATCAATCCAGGCCTCGGCCCCATGGGCTGGCTCCACCTTGGTGATGTCTCTGCCTGAGCCAGCTGAGGGCGAAGGGGGCCATGGTCTCAGACACAAGACCCTGGCGGGGGAGACCCAGCCTCAGCTCCTGGAACATCTGCAGGCTCCTTTCCAGGGGCCAGCAGGAGGGGCGAGGCCTGGCTGGAGAAAGGCTGTGCTTGACATTGTCCTAGCTCCACTCCAGGGATCAAACTCCCGCTCACCCCGATGGAGGTGGACGCTGAGCGCAACAGACAATGGTGCCGAAGTGTGGGGAGCCCCCCAGCCTGCCGATCAGCAGCCGTGCTGCAGGGGCTGGCCACAGAGAGGAGAAGCCGGCCTCTCCACTCCCTGCTTGGCCAGAGAGCTCCTGGGCAACCCCGCTGCAAGCTCTCCTCTGACTGGATGGCCAAGGGGCGACACGGGCTGCAGGAGAGGACAGGTGTTGCTGCCGGGGCGCTGCAGGCCGAGAGCCTCAGCTCCCCGCTGGGTGACGTGCCCCCCCGTACGATCTGCAGCACACGGGGGGATCAGCCAGAGCTCTCGGGCAGAGGGAGGGCCAGAGAGTAAGGGGCTAAGGCTGGGGCAGTGTGTGGTTGACCCAGGTGACTGCTGCTGATTGTTGTGACTGATATTGGGGTTGGGGTAAATTAGTCTGGGACCAACAGCCAGCGGGGAGCCCACACCATAGCTGGTGAAAGGCACCCGACCGGCAGCCTGGAGAGCGCAGGATAAGGGCAGACCAGGCAAGCGTGTTCCATCCCAGAATGCCCCAGCCCTGACCTGGAGGGGCCAGCCTGGGAGCAGAAGGGGAACTGGGTCCCCCATGGCCTGTGCCCTTCCATCTTCAAAACTCAAGGGTTTTTTGTATGGCTGAGCCCAAGTAGCCCTGCCCTGGCCACCCCCGAGGCTTTTGCTCACACATCACGCTCACTCTGAGGGGCCTTGGGGTGGGCGGTGGGGTGGGGGGGTGACCCTGTACCTGTAGTGTGGGGATGGAAGCTCCTTCAGCACCTCTTTGATTTTCACCAGCCGTCCCTCCTCCATCTGTATGGCCACAGCATCCTGAGAGAAAAGCAAGAGTCATAAGAACATAAGAACAGCCAGACTGGGTCTGGACCAGCTAGCCCCATATTGTGTCTTCCGACAGTGGCCAATGCCAGGTGCCCCAGAGGGTATGAACAGAACAGGCAATTATCAAGTGATCCATTCCCTGTCGCACATTTCCAGCTTCTGGCAAACAGAGGCTAGGGACACCATCCCTGCCCATCCTGGCTAATAGCCATTAATGGACCTACCCTCCAGGCACTTATCTAGTTCTTTATTGAACCCTATTATAGTCTTGGCCTTCACAACATCCCCTGGCAAGGAGTTCCACAGATTGACTGTGCATTGTGTGAAGAAATACTTCCTTTTGCTTGTCTTAAACCCTCTGCCTATTAATTTCATTTGGTGACCCCTAGTTCTTGTGTTATGAGAAGGAGTAAACAACACTTCCTTATTTACTTTCTCCACCCCAGTCATGATTTTATAGAATCATAAAATCATATCTATCATATCCCCCCTTAGTCGTCTCTTTTCCAAACTGAACAGTCCCAGGCTTATTAATCTCTCCTCATACAGAAGCCGTTCCATACCCCTAATCATTTTTGTTGCCCTTTTCTGAATCTTTTCCAATTCCAATATATCTTTTTTGAGATGGGGCGACCACATCTGCACGCAGTATTCAAATGTGGGCGTACCAGGGGTTTAGATCGAGGCAATATGATATATAGAGAGGAATCCAGACTTTTCTCTCACTCCCCCTTCTCGGCCATCTCTCGCCAGCGTCCTCACAGCACGTCCCAGGGTGGGGTTGGGGAGGCTGCAGGGTCCCACCAAGCCCAGCTCAGCCCTGGACCAAGGACAGAACCTAAGGCCGCCATGACTTTAGAGCAAGGCCATACAGAGCCTCACACCCGCTGCCCTGGAGCTCTGGGATCTTTCCTGTTTTCTGCTGACCCATCTCTATCCACTGCTCTCTGATCCAGAGACATGACTCGGGCCCCCCTGTTCCCCTCCATGGCTCACACCAGCCCGCCCCAGCCCAAGGGGAACCCAGCTGAGCTCAGCAAGTCACTCCTATGGATAAGTCTACACTGGAGCTGGGGCTGTAAAACTGCCAGAATATACTCCAGCCCGGGACTCCAGCCAGGTACCTGGACAGCTAGCCCCTCCTTTCGTCCGTGCTGTTGCAGCCACGCTGCTATTTTTAGTACGCTAGCTTGTTCAGAGCTAGCTTGCGTACGTCTGCCCAGCTGGAAATGACACCAGCAGGTCCAGTGTAGACACACCCTTAGTCACAGGGGAGCCCATTTTGGCTTGGGTTGAGAACAAGCCTAAACAACCCAGCCTCCAACTGCCTCCTCTGGCTACGTCTGTTCCTCCCAGACGGGATCCAGGTGATTCTTGAGGGTCAGGGGCAGCTGAAAACGGAGGAAATTGGGGGTCCAGGTTTGGCAATGGAGCAGCAAGTTCTGTGGCTTTGACTGCAGCCTCCACCACCTCCAACCCCCTTCCAGCAGCCAGGGCTCTCCGGAGCCGGCCAGGCCTCTCCGCCTCACATGGGAAATGGCACCCTGCTGTTTGTGCAACGGTGTGACAGCAAATGCCCTGCCCCAGGTCCCAGGAGATGCTCCATCCACTCCCAGCCCCGGCAGGCCCAGCCCCGCTTCTCTAGAGAGGACACGAGCACCGTTATTTTCGTTTGTATTATGGGGCATCCAGAGGCCCCAGTCAGTCTCGTCCTACTGAAATCCTTGCTATTAATCATTCATAGAATCATAGACTATCAGGGTTGGGAGGGACCTCAGGAGGTCATCTAGTCCAACCCCCTGCTCAAAGCAGGACCAATCCGCAACATTTATTGACCAGCGATCATTTCTATGGCACCCTCGGGAGCAGCCTGCACAGAGATACCAGCAGGGATTGAACTCACAAACGTTAGCCCCAAAACCGAGAGAGTCAGTAACAGATGGTTACAGTCCCTAGCACTGGCCATTAGAGGGCGACATGATCACACACCCAGGGCACCAGCGACACATGGCCCTCTGCAGTGGTTTGAACAGGCCAATGTGCAGACTCCCTGCACCACAGCGTCCATTTCCTCTGCACTCCACGGCAGAGAGCAGCGCCCCTAGGGCAGGAGTGGGCAAACTACGGCCCGCGGGCTGAATCCCGCCCACCAGCATTTTAATCCAGCCCTCGAGCTCCTGCTGGGGAGCGGGGTCTGGGGCTTGTCCCGCTCCGGCTGGGGAGCAAGGTTGGGGGCCGCTCCACGCAGCTCCCGGAAGCAGCGGCATGGCCCCCCTCCGGCTCCTACGTGTAGGGGCAGCCAGGGGCCTCCGCTGTGCACGCTGCCCTGCCCCAAGCGCTGCCCCTATAGCTCCCATTGGACAGGAACCGCGGCCAATGGGAGCTGCAGGGCTGGTGCCTGAGGAAGGGGCAGCGCACAGAGCCCCCTGGCTGTGTCTCCACGTAGGAGCCAGAGAAGGGACATGCCGCTGCTTCCGGGAGCCTCTTGAGGTAAGCACCTTCCGGAGCCTGCACCCCTGAGCCTCTCCCCATGCCCCAATCCCAACCCCCCACCCCAGAGCCCACACCCCTAGCCGGTGTCCTCACCACCCCACTCCCCCACCCCAGCCCGGAGCCCCCTTCTGCACTCTGAACTCCTCATATCTGGTCCCACCCCGGAGCCCGCATACCCAACCAGAGCCTTCATCCCCTCCCCAACCCCAACCCCAATTTTGTGAGCATTCATGGCCCGCCATACAATTTCTATTCCCAGATGTGGCCCTTGGGCCAAAAAGTTTGCCCACCCCTGCCCTAGGATAACAAAGGCTGTGATGGGTGGTAGTTCTAACGGCCCAAGCATACCAAGGGCAGAAGCAGAATTACATCGAGCAGATGAGCTTCCCAGCATTAATGCCATCAACACAGTGAGACATACCATCAAGGTGCCCTCAGAGCCCTGGAGTCATGACATAGAAACCTTCCTTCAAGCAGGAGGTCGATATATTGGGGAGGGTTCGGAGAAGAGCCACGAGAACGATTATAGGATAAGAAAACCTGCCTTACCGTGAGAGACACAAGGAGCTCAATCTATTTAGCTTTAACAAAGAGAAAATTAAGGGGCAACTTGATCACAGTCTGTGAGTACCTACTTGGGGAACAAATATTTGATAACGTGCTCTTCAGTCTAGCAGAAAAAGATCAAACACGATCCAATGGCTGGAAGTTGAAGCTAGACCAATTCAGACTGGAAACAAAGCACACGATTTTAACCGTGAGAGTAATTATCCACTGGAACAATTTACCAAGGGTGGGAGATTCTTCATCACTGACCTTGTTTAAACCAAGACTGGATGTTTTTCTAAAAGCTCTGCTCTAGGAATTATTTGGGGGGAGCTCTCTGGCCTGTGTTACACAAAGAGTCAGACCAGATGATCACAATGGTCCCTTCTGGTTTTGGAATCTATGAATCCCTCCTTATTATAACCAGTTTTGCAAAGGGAATATTCTCTGATTATTTTCTCCATGTTTTAGGATTTTACAATGGCCTTAGAGAGCTCATTGCCGGTTAAAAAACAAACGTTCTTTCCTGCGTTATGCCTAAGGCCTACATGATACACAGCATCAGTAACTCACAAAGTGCTTTACAGAGGCACTCAGGATCATTAGCCCCCATTTTAACAGAAGGGGAAACTGACTTACCACAGTTTAGCCCTTAGCAGAGCCAGGACTAGACCCCCAGTTTGCCGAGACTCATATTGATTTCCTAGCCACTAGGCCAGCCCTTGCTTTGTGCTAGCTGCACTCTCTGTCTACTTCCTGCATTTCCCTTAGATTTTAAGCTTTTGGGAGCAGGGCTTGCCTCTTTGTTAGATGTGCGTGAAATCTGGAGAACACTCATAGAATCATAGACTATCAGGATTGGAACGGACCTCAGGAGATCATCTAGTCCAACCCTGGGCTGATCCCCAATTTTTGCCCCAGACTCCTAAATGGCCCCCTCCAGGATTGAACTTACAACCCTAGGTTTAGCAGGCCAATGCTCAAACCACTGAGCTATCCCTCCCTCCCTGCCTCTGGCCTGCTGGGTAACCCTGGGCACTGTTCCGTGCCTCGGTTTCCCCATGTGTAAAATGGGGATACTGATCCTGACCCTCCTTTGTAAAGCGTTTTGGGATCTACAAATGAAAAGCACCAAATAAGAACCAAAGATGATGAGAATGAAGATTAATATCAGGGAAATAACATTAAACATAGCAAAATAATTTCCATTACTGCAGGGTCTAACTGCCTGTGGTTATTAGAATGGAAAGAATGTTAAAGATCACATGGACTATCACTGTTCATGCCGGGCCGTGGCTTTTTGCGTTTCTCTAGCTCAGTTCACTGAGTTTCACTTTGGGGTCTAGGCAGTTTCAGTTTCCAGATCACTCGCCCAATGAGCGTCCAACTGTTCCACATGGCAGGTCACATTTGAATAGAGTCAGAAATTCTAGATTCATAGGTTCCAAAGTCAGAAGGAACCACTATAATCATCTATTCTGACCTCCTACGGGCCATGGGATTCCCCGAACTAATTCCTGTTTGAATTATAGCTACGGCCTACCAAAGTCATGGTCAATTTCACGGTCATAGGATTTTAAAAATCGTAAATTTCATGATTTCAGCTATTTAAATCTGAAATCTCAGGGCGTTGTAATTGTAGGGATCCTGACCCAAAAAGGAGTTGAGGGGCGGGGGTCGCAAGGTTATTGTAGGGGGAGGGGGATTCTGGTGCTACTGCTACCCTTACTTCTGCGCTGCTGCTGGCAGGCCACTGTCAGCAGCTGCTGCTCTCCAGCTGCCCAGCTCTGAAGGCAGTGCAGAAGTAAAGGTGGCAATACTGCGATCCCCCTAAAATAAGCTTGTGACCCCCCCTGCTAAATGCTTTTGGACCCCCAATTTAAGAAACGCTGGTCTCCCCCATGAAATCTGTATAGTATAGGGTAAAATCACACACAAGACCAGATTTCATGGCCCATGATGCGTTTTTCATGGCCATGAATTTGGTAGGGCCCTAATTATAGCCGATCTTCTAGAAAAACCTCTAATCCTAGTTTTAAAATTGCCGGTGATGGAGAATCCACCACAACCCTTAGGAAATTGATTCAATGGTTAATTCCTCGCACTGTTAAAAATTTACACCTTATTTCCAGTCTGCATTTGTCTCATTTCAACACGGAGCCCCTGCCATCTGATTAGCACAGCCACAGCTGTGCCTCAACCTTTGGGGTTTTTCTTTCCCCCCTACATGAACATTTCAGCAAAACCAACACGAATTCGAGAAAACTTTCAGTGGCACAGAATCTGCATAAAATTTCTCCCAGTTCTAAGCCTAGCCCCTGCATAAGAACATAAGAACGTCCACAATGGGTCAGACCAATGGTCCATCTAGCCCAGTATCCTGTCTTCCAACAGTGGCCAGTGCCAGGTGCTTCAGAGGGAATGAGCAGAACATCCTCTGTGTGATCCAAGTGATCTGTCCCCTCATCTATTCCCAGCTTCTGGCAAACAGAGGCTAGGGACACTTCAGAGCATGGGTTTGTATCTCTGCCCATCCCGGCTAATAGCCACTGATGGACTTATTCTCCATGAACTTATCTACAGTAGAACCTCAGAGTTACGGACACCTCGGGAATGGAGGCACAAGCCATAACGGGATGCTCCTCAGGGCGGACTGCTCGGAGCGGGGGCTCTGGATCCGAGGCTCCCCTCATAGCAATTGCTGGGCCCTTTCAGCAGGACCTAACTCAATCTGATTCTGTCCAAGAAGAGGACGCCCCAGCTATTGTGAGGCATTTCACTGGGAAGAAAACTTACCCACAATCTCATCTGTCCCACAGTGGCAAGGGCTGCCCTTTCTCTGCTAAGGCTCACATCTGCTAAAGCACGGGTACTGAATGGAGCATGCACCTCTGCCCACACATGGGCCCCAGGGGAAACACGGAAACACCCTGATTTGCACACGCAAGTCAGAGCACACGCGGCTTCACCCACACCCTGCTAGGAATTTGCCTGTCAGAGTGCTGCGGGGACGGGCAGGATGCCAGCTGCCGATGATTTAATTCCCAGTGCTTCACCGCTGTGAGGACCAAGGCGGACGTGAAATTGCCACAGCTGGTGGCCAAGACTGCTGGGTTCTGTCTTCACTGCACTACAGAGGCTGTTGCTCCCATCCACACACAAACCCTCTCACCCCCAGTTTGGTGGTACATTAAACTTAGGCTAGCTGGCCCAGCTGGGGTACAGACTAAAGGCTGAGTGAGCTTTTCACTGGGGTTAGTAACCTGCCCACTTTGGAGCGTGGACGCTGATAGCCCTCCTGCGTAGGATGACCAGACAGCAAATGTGAAAAATTGGGACAGGGTCGGGGGTAATAGAAGCCCATAAAAGAAAAAGACTCCAAAATTGGGACTGTCCCTATAAAATGGGGACACCTGGTCACCCTACTCCTGCATCTTCCCACAATTCCCCGTGTGCCCAGAAGGACAGACAAGTTCTCCCACAATGCACCGGGAGCAAACCACTGCACTTAGTACTCACTGCCATGCTAAGACCCATGGGGTTCCCCCCCAGGCAGCCCCCCAGTGGGGGTGACACACACACAGGGGAGTACAGAACAGGGCAGACACGGGCACTCGGGTCGGGCTCTGCAGTGCGGCTGCTCGCTCCGGCACTAGGCCGAGACCAGGGCTCAGCCCCGGGTGCCGATCACTGGAGCTCGCATTGTGGCGGAGACATCCCCGGCAGGCAGATTGCAGGGCCAGACTCACAGCAAACTTGTCGTAGAGCTGGTAGGTGAGCAGGGGGTTGGGGAGCTCCCGGAAGTAGGCTTTGCAGAGGGAGCTGACGCAGTGGATGTCCTGCAGATACACATCTTTGTTGAGATCGGGGCAGCGGTCGCTGTCAAACTCCTGCCTGCGAACCAAGAGAGGGAGGAGAGTGATTGCACTGGCGGGCCTGGGGGAGATGAGACTGGGGAGGAGCTAGGGTTGCCAGCTGAGGTTGGACGTATTTCTGGAGGTTTCATCACATGACATCATCTTTAATGAAAGATCAGTCTTTGATTCCTGGAGACTCCAGGACAGGAGTGGCAGAAAAGTGTGTGTGTGGGGGGGGAGGACTGGTGCCCAAACCGTGGCCCTGCTACTTCCCCCGAGGCCCCGCTCCCACACCGCCTCTTCCCCCCGAAGACCTTACCCCCTGCTCGTTCTTCTCCATCCCCTCCCCACGACCCTTGCTCACCCTTATGACCGGTAAAATGTAGGAGGGTCATGGTCCCCTGTCCCTGTCCCAGTGCTCCTGCTCCAGGACAGCCCTGGAGGGTTGGCAAACCTAGGAGCATGTGTTCACATCAGGGCTCCATGGGCCACATGTACAATCCACACACAGGCAAGGACACCCAGACCCAGTCCCCGCACGCCACTGGCTGGGGCCAGCCAAGTTCCCCCTGAGCCCTAAGACCTCGGTCCCTGTTTCTCTTTGTGCGCATCACACTGGAGCTGGCGGCGGGCGGGGGTCATATCTAGCTTGGGGAGACATACCTGCTCTAATGCTGTTGGAGCGAGTGCGCGAAAACTTGCAGTGGAGCCGTGGTGGGATGGGTTCCCTGCCCTACATACCAGCTCACCTGAAGCCCTAGGTACTCGTCCCGCTGCTCGTTTTAGTGTGCTCGCTCAACCCGAGCTGGAAATGACACCGCCAGCCCCCCTCCAGAGGCCCTCTTTGCCCTGTAGCACTAGTCCCCAAGCCAAGGCGTGACCGTCTCCTGGGACGCCAGAAGCCACGTGAGTGAGTGCAGAATGCAGCTGCCCACCGTGGTGTGAGTCCCCAGGGTCATGTAGCACCAACTGCCCCAAGACTGCCCAGGCTCCCTGTCTGCTCTGGGGGCAATTCCAGGTGATGACGAGGGGTCTGTCTAGCTTTAATGTAGCTAGCTCGGGCCTCAGAGCAGTGAAACCGCAGCAGCACGGTCTGTACAAGCCCACCTGAAACTCTGGGTAATTGCCCCGAGGTAGCTACGTCAAAGCTAGCTTGGGGCCATCTACATATGACACAAAGGCCCGGTGGTGCCAATGAGCAAAGGCTTCACTGTTCTTTTCAAAAAACTCCTGTCTCCGACCTGACAAACTCACTACACCTCAGACACCACTCTCATGGTATTTATCCACCAAGGGTAGCATGTGAGGTCTCTACTGAAAGCTTGTAATGTAACGATACTCCTAATCATTTCGAGATGTGCGTACGACTGATCATTAAGGAATAACGGAACTATATTGAAAACTACGCCTCGGAGGGAAATGGAGTTACCAGGGAATCATATGTCTTGGTGCGGGCCCGTTCCAGTCAGAGGAAGATGTTGCCCCTCCCTGGCTAGGCCATGACACAATGTATCGCTCCATTGTCCGCCATCCTAACAACCCAGAGAAGTCAATGGAAAACCATCAAAGGTAAACTATACACACTAAAGCCACGTGGAGGTGAAAAGGAGCGTGATACTGCCAGGAGGTCGCTCCATTTGGAAGTGAAGGCAAAAGACTGGTTAAGACACTCTGCAGCCATTCACTGAGGAGACGTTTTGTTGGGTGGGGATGTTTCAGGAAGGATTGGACCCCAGTTCCTGGGAAGCCACCCAGTTCTGCAACCATCTGAATTTTGCAGGGGGAAACCTATTTTATTGGCTAGGAAAGGGAACTATTAATAAGGGTGGGATCCAGGTCCCGTTTTATGATGTTTTGTATTGTAACCATCTGCTTCCAACACTCTCTCTTCTTTCTAGTGAAACCTCTGTTCTTTCTTAAATAAACCGTCTTTCGGTTTATTACAAGTGGGCACAAATGCTGTGTGTTATACAGGAGCGATGATTTAAGGTAAAACTGGTAAAACTGGGTGCACTGCTTCTTTGGGGGTAGAGGATCTGGGATTTCTGTGAGTATCCACTGTCGAGGGCTGGACATCACAGGGGGACCCGTCAAGCTGCCGATGCTTTAAGGGGATTAAGGGATTGGGGTGCACTTCTTGTTAAGCTGCATAGCCTGAAGGACAGCGCTTGAGTGTCTGATGGCTGGTGGTGGTTAGAAGCTTACCCCCAGCTATCACTAGAGGCAGGGCATAAGAAGGTGACTCACAGACTGGGGTACCCCGAGAACCGTCACAGTACCGGTCACATCCTGGGCCTAGAGCTGGGTGAAAATTTTTCAGCGGAGTAGTTGTCTGTCAGAAATTGTAGTTTCATCAAAATCTAAACATTGTGTGGGAATGTGTCAATTTCAAGGACATTTTCAATGGGAAAAAGTCAAAACAAACCATGTCAGCATCCTTGTTTCAGTAGGGAAAAAGTGTTTCATTTCAACATTCCCATTTCACTTTGATTTTTACTTTATACCAATATATTACTTTGAATCTATATGATACTCCATAACTAATATTATATTACCGGGCAGAGGTTTTCAAACTTTTTTCATTTGCGGACCCCTACAAGATTTCAAATGAAGATGCGGACCCCTATGGAAATCTTAGACACAGTCTGCGGACCCCCAGGTATCCACAGGCCACAGGTTGAAAACCACTGTTATAGGGTTTTGACGTTATCCAAAAGAAAAAATGTTACCTGACTGAAACTCAACATTTCAACAGTAGCAACACGAAATGTTTCGCTGGCTCCAGATTGGGGTTTTTTTTTTAGACTTTTCATCTTAGGAAATTTTCAAAATTTCAGCTTTTCATTCCAATTCGGAGCAAAAACCAATTTTGAAATGTCAGAATTTCCTGTGGAACAGAAACCCCAGTTCCCAGCCAGCTCTAATGATCTCTAAGGCCCTGCAATGTCTGGGACCCAGTTCTAACTGTGCTTCGTCCCCACAGTTCAGATCAGCTGGGACTCAAATAACAGGCCCTAGATTTGCATTCTCAGAGGGGCTGTCTTAGCTTTGCAATCTGCTTCCTCCACAGCTCTGCAGGAGTCTGAGTCTGTTTGACATTCAGAGCACAGGGTAAAGGTTTGGCTCTTCCCCCAGTCTTTTATCCTTCGGGGCAAATTTGAGGCTGATCTGTATTTTACTGCTGGATGTGAGTTTTCCAAGGTTGAGACGACCAGCAAGTGAGGTGTGTTATTTTATGAAATACTATTCAGGTCCTAGAGGTGTGTTATGGGAGATTTCAGGGAATAAAGAAAGAAAGAAAGAGCTCAGCACCTTTAAAAATTCCTAGATCATAGAGTTTAAGGCCACTAGAGCATCTTGTCTGACCCCCTGTATTACAAAGACCAGAGCATTTCACCCAGTAACCTGTATATTGGGCCCAATACGTTGTGTCTGACTATGGTGTATCCCCCAGAAAGGCAGCCTGGCTGGATTTGAAGACAACAAGAGATGGGGAATCCCCCACTTCACTCGGGAGTTTCAAACTGGCCCTTTTAGGCAGGTCCCTAGATGTGCATGTAGGAGCCTTGGGCACCCAGCTTTGAAAAGTTCACCCACAGCTTTTAATGAGGGGCCCCTCAGAGCCACGTGTTGTGTCACAGATGCCACGAGTGTATCAGACACATGGGAAGCCCCCCCACTTGTCCCACACACATGCACAAGTGTCCCCTCCAATCAGAGGCATTTTCAGCCCCTGTCCTTACCTCAGCTTCTGGATGTTTGAGGAGACCCCGGAGAGCCTGTATATCCCATCCACAATGCCATGCTGCTCGACAAACTCGGTGCAGCTCCTCAGCACCTGGGGGACTGGGGGGAGAGAGGAGAGTCAGCCGGAGCTCAGCAGCAAATCTGGGGGGGCAGACTAGAGCCACGAAATGGCCAGAGCCCCGAGCTCTTCTCTTCTGGAGCGGGGCAAGTCTGCTGCGATGTCCCCCTTTCACTCCTCCTCCCCAGCAGAGATGCGTGATGTCTTGCTCTCAAGTGGGCAGCTGGGAAGGAGTTTCCACCCCTCCGGGCCTCGGGGCCCAGCCACAGCTGTCAGACCCACGCTGATCTCCCAAGGGAGGTTGGATTCTCTAGAGGGGTGCAGTAGCAGCAGGCAACCACCAGGAGGAGACCACTAATGTGGGGCTGTGGAGTTAATGAGGAACAGCTAATCTACTTTAAATTGACACCTGACCTTACTCCAGATTAATTTTCCTGTGTAGACAAATTCCTGGCTGCAGGAGCTCTAAAAGGCAGCTGCCCAGGGCATCACAGCAAAAAGGCCCTGGCTGGGAGAGCCCCAGGGGCAGTCACCACAGAGCCAGTGCTGAGCCGGGGCTGGGGAGTTTCTGCCCCCGGGCTCCCCGAAAGGCAGACTCTGCTCCAATTCAGAGGACAGTCAGAGAGTGGGTGGCCCCCCAGAATCCTTTGTTCTGACTGTCCTGAGCCCTCCTTGCAAAGAGTTCTGAGAAGCATTTGGAAAATAACCGCCCCTGCCTCACAGGAACCAGCAGACCTGGGGGGCACCCTGCCGGATGAGGGAAGGGGGCTGGGGGTGGGGTCTGGAGATGGCTAGCAGGGAGAGAGCAGCAAGTGTTCACGGTTCACCCCCGCACCCCAGTCCCTGCAGTCCTCGGAGGCGAGGCCTGGGAGCAGGGTTCCATGTGGACTGTAGCACCTGTCACACCTGAGCTCAGCCACCCTAGCGGGACCTGCCTGCCTCTGCCCGGGGCAGCCTCACAGTTCTCAGCCATGCACAGCTCCGCTCCCGCACAGCGTCTCCCTGCTCCAACACCAGGGCTGCTCCTGGGGGGTCTCATGGCCTCACTGGAAACCCGCTGCTCCCCGCCTTCTGCGTCCTGCGCTGCATGGGTTGAAGGCTGTGTGTGTGTGTGAGAGAGAGACCATCGCCCCCTGTTGGCTGGGATTAGAATGGCATGTCCAGGCTTTACAAGGCTAAGGGATGACATTAGCTACTCTGTGTGCGTGAGCGTGACCAGTCACTTACTTGACCCTGTGCCTCAGTTTCCCATCTGTGTAATGTCCATTTAGATTCTTTCGGGAGCTGTCACTTATATGTATGTGAAGCTCCTAGCGCCGCAATTCAGTTGGGGCCTCTACCATAAAATAACTAACAAACTGTGACAATGTACTCATTGCAATTACCATGGAAATGCATGGATTCTGTCTTGCGCTCTGCATCACATGCATGGCTGTACCTAGGGTGCAGACCCCTCCCTACCCCCCCCCAGATCCTGCTTATGGGGACCTTTCAGTACAGTGGATGGGCATTAAGTGAAAAAGGAACAAATCTGCGTCAGCTGACTTGGTCTCTGGTTGGGGAGATTTGACTGGGTGGAGTCACCGGCCGATTTCATTTCTTCACCACACACAGGAAATGAAATGCACTCCCAGTGTGCGGCGTGAAATCGCTGTGCTCAGCCAGCGTGCGCGCACGCGTGTGTGTGCTGGCAAAGGGGCTAGAGACACAAAAAGGGTGAGACACCCATTACCTTTATTCAGAAGTTGCATTGACTCAGCTTAATCCAGTTTCAAAACCCTTTCTAGTTAAACTGGTGCAAATTCGTGTGTGGATGGATGTTCTTGTATCAGTTTAAACCTGCTCACAGCGGTGTTGTGACTGTACATTTACCAGCCCAAGGTACCCCAATATGTCAGGTTTAAATCAATCTACAAGCAACCACACACAACTATGCACGAATTCCCAGTCTCGCGATATTTGGTGTCTTAAAGCTCCAGCGGCTGGAGACAGGGGATTGCATGAAGATCTCAGCTTTGAGGCAAAAATTCCTAGGTTCTTTAGGCCTCACAGTTGCAGAGACAAGCTGGAAAATGTGACCCCTGAAGTCGGCAAAGAAAGAGACCCCACAATGTATTCTTTTTAAAACCACTGCCTGATTTTGAAGCCGATCTCAAGTTGTTTTAGTGGCCAGGCTCCTGATTTTTCAACGCTTGGGGTAGGTGATCCTGGAGCTCAGCACTTGTCTACACTCAGACTGGAAGCAAAAGAACTAGAGCAGGTGTCATCCCCGCTTCTGGCTGTCTCAGACCCAGCCCGCATGTGGACACTCCCGGTTTGATTCTGAACATCTTAATTCCATTCATTTGGGGCTGATTTTTTACCGATTTCAGATGCCGGGGGCGGGGGGGGGGGGAGGAGCAGGGCCAGGCAACTGTAATCCAGGATCCTAGATCTAGCCTCCCTTGGGGGGTCCCCACGATCCCATCCATCCCCCAGTTTAGGGTGGCAGTTGCAGGGGCACCCATACAAGAGATGTCTACTGGAGGCCCAGCACTAGTTCTGATGCTCCCTGCCTTAGACGGCTTTGGTTTGTCCCTGAGGAGGGAGGGCTCTGCCCCCACCCACCCAAACTGAGGGATTTGTGGGGAACGACGACACATGAAGACCCCCCACCCTGTAGCAGAACCATGAAGGGGCTAACCCCACCCCCCAGTAGACACCCTAAATATCTCTCCCCCAGGGCTCATCCTAAATATCTCCTCCCCCCCTGCCCCGGTGCTCACCCTCCTGGTGCTCACCCTAAACTCCTCCTCCACCAGGTGCTCACCCTAAACCTCTGCCCCAGAACCCACCCCAAATATTTCCCTCCAGCACCCAATTAAGGCAACCTGTGACCACAGCCTCTGCACTTCTGCCCTGTCCTGTTTGGTTTGCAGTATCAGGAGCTACCTACACAAGAGATGGATTTGTGGGAGCCCAGCCCCCTTTCCTCTCCGGGCACCCTTGGGCCTCCTGCCTCCACAGATCAATAGCCCCTGCCTTAAGCAGGTGGGGTCCTTCCTTAAAAAGGGAGGACACGGTGCCTTTACTCGCAGAGGACTTTGGGGTGGGGCAGGCTGGAGACGTGACCCCAGCAGAGCCAAATGGCTGCAGAGCGAATCCCTGCTGTGGTTGTGACATTAGGGGCCCCAAAGCAGCAGGTATCAGCATTAACCTGTTAAGCTGTGTGTGGCAGCACCCCCCCCCATAGCAATGGGCTTAGGCTCTCTGCAGACACAGGCTGCATCGCTGTAGCACTTACACCAGGTCACATGTTCAAGCTTTTCTTTGTGGCCATAAGGGTCCCCTTTGTGTCACCTTTTCAAAAGCAAGCACTCTAGTCTTATCACATGCCTTTGGGAGCTGGGGCCCTAAACCGGGGCCTGCAGTGACCATACCTTCATTAGGCCTTGGGCGAGAGGCTAGATCTGGTTGTTCTATGCCTGCAGCCAGCTAAAGGGGATCCCTCTTTGGTGCATGCAGCAAGGGCCTAGACCACAGAGTTCTGAGTGACCATCCCTGTGGCTGGCTGTTACCACATAGACAGAGTTTTACACCTGCCACCTTGCAGCCGCTGCCTCTGCAAATGCCCACCTACCACCAACTCTTCCGAGTGTGTCAGTGAGCTCGGAGGCCCTCCAGAGCGGGCGGGGCTAGAGCCCAGCACCCCGGGCGCTCCATCGCCCACAGCTGCGATTGCCACGCTGCGGCACGTCTGACCAGCCGCTGTGATGACTGAGCAGCTCAGGCATTCGCGGCCGCGTGAGCTGCGGATTGCTGGATGGGCTTCGCGCTAAGAACCAACGCAAGCTGATTTCACAAGGCGCATGCCAATGATCTAGACAATTAACAGATGCCATCTAATTACGGCCAGGACATGACTTTTTGCCTGCAACATTTCACTTCAGAAGTGGCACTGTAGGAACACCAAGCGATCGCCCGCTACCATCGTCTCTGCAACAAGAGACAATCAGGGCAGAGTGAGGCCTCTTATAACCTCTAGCGCCCTCCCCCCCCCACCCGATCTCCTCTCTCTGGGCTCATCAGCTACGTAGGGTTGACCTGGTTAATACACAAATAAGGGGAAACCCAAGGTACTACCGGAAGTGGTGGCTGTGACTTAGAGATGTATCCTTTTCTTGTTCTCATTACTGAACAACTCCCTGGCACGGTGCTAGGGGAACCATCCTCTGACTGAGGTCCTGGCCACTTCTGTAGGTTTGACATTCCATGGCCCTGGGCTGGTCACTTTTTATGCTCATGTCCTGCCCACATTTCAACTTGGGGAAAGAACATTCTGGTCCCCTACGTTTCCCCCCACTTTCAGTTGGGCACAATATTCCTCACCACCACCTTCTAATTCCAGACTGCCGTGCAAGCATTGCCGTGCAGCTGTTCAACCTTCCACCCCAGAGGTGGCTGCATTTCATCTTTGGGTGAAGTGCTACTTGTATAGATTTCAGAGTAACAGCCGTGTTAGTCTGTATTTGCAAAAAGAAAAGGAGTACTTGTGGCACCTTAGAGACTAACCAATTTATTTGAGCATGAGCTGTGAGCTGTAGTTCACGAAAGCTCATGCTCAAATAAATTGGTTAGTCTCTAAGGTGCCACAAGTACTCCTTTTCTTTTTACTTGTATAGAGTTAGGCCCAAATTGTCCAAAGTGCCCGCTGACACAGTTTGGGGGAGCCCACACAGAGGGTCTGGTTTCCAGAGGGGCTGCAAACCCACTGTCCCCATGTGGAGTTGTGGGTGCTCAGAGCCTCTGAAAATCACATCTCTCTGGTCTCACGTTGGATGGCCCAAAACAGACACCCCATCTCAGTGGCGGCTGCTGTAAACACTCGTCTTTGAGGTCACTTGGGGCATGACAGTCTCTCTCCTTAGCTGCTTCCCACTGAGGAGCATGGAGTCATTAGCATCCCAGCGAGGGGTTGTAATTCACAGTCCAGGACCTGCTTTGTCTACTGGAAAGCACTATCCACAGGATGACTGGCTCTGTGCAACCGGACCTTCGACGTTAATGGTCTGGACTTGCTAGTTCATGGGAAGTTGGGCCTGGAAGGAGCCCAGTTCCTGCTATCAGAGGCAGCCACCTCATAGCAACCCTTCAGGCTCCATCTCAGAGCTAGTTAGGTTGTTTGCCCCCTGCTCTTTCCACCGGGAGGCTGGTCCAGAACCTCCCCGCTCCGCCTGTTCTCATTTCGAGCCTAAATTAATTCCCGGAAAGTTTATCCCCATTTGTTCTTGTGCCAACTTTGTCCTGTGGCTTTAACAGCTTTTCTCCTTCCTTGGTGTTTTCCCCGCTGAGTATTTATAGACAGCAATCGCATCCCCTCTACTAAACCAGCCGAGCCGGTTGAGTCTCCTCTTGTAAGACAGGCCCTTTATATCTCTGATCAGCCTAGTTCCCTTCTCAGCACCTGGGATTTCCGAGGTCATCCGGGGACAGGAAACAGACATAGGTGGAGTATCAGGGGCGTCTGGGCACAGATGAGCACCTTGGAGTGACAGTAGACGGTGCCCTCCTAAGCTACCCCTGATCATATCACTGCAGGTCAGTGACTCCTGATGTAGCCGACCTGCCCATTCGAGAAGCGGTTTAGCAACAAGACCAGCCTGACATTAAGAGGCAGAAGCTCCCCTGCCTCCACCCCAGGCACGGGCGGCCGCTGACCATGCGTGTGGCGGGAGAAGAGGATAACGCTCGCTGAGCAAAGTTCCTGGTGCACCAGCCTCCTGCAAAATGTGTTTCCTGCCCGACCAGGTGATTTCAGCTCAGGCGGCCTTCCTGGAAAGTGACTAACAGCTGCGGGCTGTGCCCTTGTGGGGATGGGGAAAGAACTGGGAAGCCACTGCAGGGCGGACACGCGCTGATTCCCACACCTGCTCCCACTCAGGATCTCCGGCAGCCCGGGAAGCCTTGCTGGGTCTGTCACGGAGTCCAGGATCCTGCATCCACCCCCCTCAGTGCTGCCCAGCAACTCAGGAGCAGACCAGAGTTACTGCAACGTCAGAGCCTTTGCTGCAACCTGATGATCACATCTGTGACCTGACCAGTGTGTGACCAGGCACCTGGCTCTTAACCCCTGCCTCTTGCTGCTCACTTGCCAGGGGATGACGAGAGGCCAGAATAAGCAAATTGAGGAGCCTAAATCCAGATTTAGGAAGCCCACTATGACTAATTAACACCTGGAGGCTCCAACCTCGATCAGGGGCCCCCACACACTGAAAGACAGCCCCCTGCCCCAAAAAGCTCGCAGTTTGAATAGACAAAATGTGAGAGGGGAAACTGAGGCACAGAGAGGCCATGACTTGCCCAAGGTTGCACAGCTGGTCAGCGGCAGAGCCAGGACTAGACCCCCTGAGGTGTCTGAGTCTGGTGCTGCGTCCATTAGAGCACGCTGCCTTTGTGGAGCTAAATTGAAATCAAAATATCTTTGAGGATCTGGGCCAATACAGGGGGAGATGCTGCAGGCAACCAATCAGGAGAGGGAGCGATAGGTGAAGCAGTCTGGCTTCCAGAGGTGCTGGGTGTAACCCACTGCTCAGGGGGTGGCAGGAGACCTGTTGGATCCCTAGGGGCTTTGCGCAGGGGTTTCAACAGCACCCAGCGCCTCAGGAGAGCTGCTCGGGAATTTCTCAACAAACGCTTTTTTTCACCGAAAAATGCAGATTGGTCAAAACCAGAACTGGCTCATGGGCCAGGGTCAGATCCGCCAAGTCTCCCAAAGGGAAAAAACCTTGAGGAAAGCTGCCCTCAAACGGCCAGCAGGGTCTGACATTTTCAAAATGCACCAGGCCAGTTTTCTGTCTCAAAGGGACTTTTTGGTTTGAAATTTAAGCTAATATGACCAACAGAAAAAAAGGTTGAAAAGAAGGTTGAAATCCAAATGAAAAATGTTTCATCTGACCCGACAGGAACAAATTCACTTTTTTCACTCATGAGAATTTCCAAGATTTCGACTTTCCGTCCCAGTTTGAGAGGGGAAAACATTTCAAAATCACCAGAGTATTTGTGGGACGGAAAACTCGTTCCCACCCAGCTCTGCTAGGGAGCCCCAGTCCTCTGGCCTTTCCAGCTGCACAGACCCTCTCTGCCAGCTCTGGAGGGGCCAGGCGCAAGTCCCGCTGAGATGATGGCTATTAAAAGAGCTTTCACAGCTCCCAGCTTACAACGACAGCTTGGGGGAGGGATAGCTCAGTGGTTTGAACACTGGTCTGATAAAACCCAGGGTTGTGAGTTCAATCCTTGAGGGGGCCACTTTTAGGGATTGGGGGCAAAAATTGGGGATTGGTCCTGCTTTGAGCAGGGGGTTGGACTAGATGACCTCATTGGGTCCCTTCCAACCCTGGTATTCTATGATTCTAAATTGGATCCCTTACCTAGCTGCCTGTGGGCTCCTGGCTTTGCCAATGTCAGCCTTAGATGCTCTGTGCCTCAGTTTCCCCATCTGTAAAATGGACATAGCCCTAATCACCCCCTTTTAAATGGGTCTGAATTCCTCAGGCGATGGGCACTGGGATGTAACTGCAAGTTAGCATGGTTCTAGCACAGGTATGGCCGCTGGTGACAAGACATCCCAGCATGCAATGCTCTAGCCAGCTCGAAACAGCCCAGCCAAAGCAATGCATGTTGGGATACCTACCACTTGACCAGCTACACCTCAGCATTGGGTCTGCTCCACTTCTCATGAACACCTGTGGGTGTTGCTCTCAGGCTGTGGGACAGGGCCCTGTGGGGCACCCCCTGTGGTAGCCCCAGGTCCCTCAGCGTGTTTACTAAGCACTTCCACTAGGGCCTTGCTTGCATTTCCTTTGGCAGCTCCCGCTGTTGCTCAATCTGCAGTGATGCAAGTGCCCTTGTCAGCAAGAGCCCAGCAAATGCAAAACAATCAGCATGATTCATGCCTCCACCCCCCTCTTGCTGTGCATTGAGCTGCTGTTCTGCCCAGTGGCAGGGCCTGGCACCCGCTACACAGAGTCAACTTCCTGTGTGTAACATGCGGGCCTCCTCCCCATCACCACCCTGATGCCACCTCTGCCAGAACCGATCCTGAGAACCAAGGGGTGGGGCAAGGACATTGAAGTGAGGGCTACATCCCCGTGGGGTGCCAGGGGCCCTGTGCGGACGGCCCTATCCCCATGGGGTGCCAGGAGCACTGCTGTGTGGGCTCTCTGTGGGGTACCAGGGGCATTGCAGTGAGGGCTCTATCCCCATGGGGTGCTAGGGGCATTGCAATGAGGGCTCTATCCCTGTGGGGTGCCAGCTCTCCCAGGACTCTGCCCCTCACCCCTCCAGCTCTAACAGGGGAAGGGGAGCCGTGTTGCCCATGGCAGGCCCAGCCTCCAGCCCTGGCTCTGGCCACATCACCAGCTCTGAAAGCAGCAGCAAAGGTTCTGTCTGTTTTACCTTTGGACTCCAGACCGAGGGGCTCCCTGGGCACTGGAACCCCGTGGTTACCCCACAGAGCATGCCAGCCTCCCTGCCAACGGGCCCCAAGCTCTGACAGAGCCTAGGGAGGGCAGGGGTCCCCCGGGTCTGGGATGCTTTGCTTAGAGACATGGCCCATGGCATGTGTCTGTTCCCTGACTGCAGGAGCCTGATTCTGGGATCCAGGTTTCGAGTGGGATTGTGGGAACGCTGAGATTCTACATGCCAAGCTGGCTTGTACTGACTGCTCAGGGCCGGCCCCATACCCGGCACGACGGGGCCCTGTGACAGCTCAGGGCCGGCCCCATACCCGGCACGACGGAGCCCTGTGACTGCTCAGGGCCGGCCCCACACCCGGCACGACGGGCCCTATGAGGACTCAGGGCCGGCCCCATACCCGGTATGACGGGGCCCTGTGAGGGCTCAGGGCCGGCCCCATACCCGGCACGACGGGCCCTGTGAGGGCTCAGGGCCGGCCCCATACCCGGCACGACGGAGCCCTGTGACTGCTCAGGGTCGGCCCCATACCCGGCACGACGGGGCCCTGTGACTGCTCAGGGCCATCCCCATACCCGGCACGACGGGCCCTATGAGGGCTCAGGGACGGCCCCATACCCGGCACGACAGGACCCTGTGACGGCTCAGGGCCGGCCCCATACCCGGTGCAGCCTGGATTCAAATGATAAGTGAAACCAGGATTCTGCAATACTGGCTTAAAGCTGCACCTGGATGGCTCCTGCCCTGACCCCTGGCCCATCTGCCCAGGCTGCTCTCAGGCAGCAAAGCAGGAGGCTCAGGAACACACCCAGAGAGGCTCCGTGCAGAGGCAAGCGGATGTTCACAGAAAGCCGCTGCTGCACCAGCCCAGCCCCACTGCCGGCGGCGGGGATGGGTCTGTGCTGGAGACACCAGCCCAGCAGCACTGGGGGCTCCGGGAGGGTCCCCACCGAGCAATGGGTCAGCACCCAGAGCGGTGTCTCCCGGCCCATTCCCTGCCGCAGCCCCATGGAGAGCAGGGGCGGAGGGTCTGCCACCGGAGGAGCGCACCGCCCTTACCTTCCTGGCCAGAGTGCTGGAGGTGCTCCAGCAGGTCACACCCAAAGACCCGGTCCTTGGCTGCTCCTTTCCGTTTCACCTTCTGCCTGGCTTTCATGGCGAGAGACATGGGGATGGTTGGACCAGCCCGGGGGCTTCCAGGCTCTAACACACAAGCCCCAGCCCTTCCCGCTGCTGGGACCACCTGGCCCACATGGGGCGCGGCAGGCCAGTGAGGAAATCCTCAGCCCACGGCCCCTTTGATGGCTGCCATTCACCGAGCAGCCCTGGGGAGGTGTCTCTTCCTCAAATCCACCCCATGGTTGCCTCTACAGCATCAACCTCTGGCTGCCGAAATCTTCGCTTGGGCTGGATCCAAACAAGAAATCAGTCCAGAGAGAGTCTGTGGCCTGGGAACGAAGCCCCAAAAGCCCAGCCCCAGGGTGTGGGGAGCCCCCAGCCGGGCGGCTCAGCAGCGGAAGCAGCACCCAAGAGAGGAAGCTGCCGAGGCCCAGGCCTGACGTAAAACTCGTTGCACCGTTGCACTCCTGTTCGCTGTCAGGGCTGGGGATCGGCACCCGGCAGGAAGTGAGTTCTGCTGCCTCCAAGCTAACTTCCTGCCCAAGCATCTTCAAGAAACCACAGGGCGCAAAAGAGATACCGCACACACACAGACCCAGCCCCCCAGGGTCGCACACACGCCCATGGACGGGAATCCAAAGCTGGCACACATGGATTCACACCTACAACCTGTCAGCCTCGGACACACAGAGTCACTCACCCATGCATTGGCTCCCATGCACACATGGACTCACACAAACATGGACTCGCACACAGATTCACACCACCCACCCACCATGGAATGGGATCCAGATCCAACACACGCAGGGCCACATACAGAGAGTCACACATGCACACCTTGGAAAGGGATCCAAATCCAACACACACACACAGCACAAACACAAGGGATCCAAATCCAACACACACACAGTCACATACACACACCTTGGAGAGGGATCCAAATCTAGCACACCCCCACACAGATGTGAGTGGTGTCTTCTCATCTTCTTCTCCCTCGATACCAAATCTGTGGTCGTAGACTCCTGCCAACGCTTCGTTAGCTTGGGAGAGAGGGGTGTTACTGCAGGCCACCTCCTTGGATGGAGCCCCTGCCGCCCACCCCCCGGTTCACTTCCACATCGGGAGAATTGGGGATGGCGCAATCCCTGCATGTACCAATAGGGGCGCCCTTAGGAACCAGTCTTCTTGTGGGTCACCAGGCCGCGGCGCTGGGTGCTGTCAGCGTGGAGACCCCAAGGGTGGGCCCTTTGCACTCTCCACAGGCAGGAGAGCATCCCTCAGCCCAGGCAGGGTTCCTGCCCGGTGGGAGGGGAGTTTAAAGGCCAGCAAGGCCGGTGCTAGTGAGAGGCAGGTAGAAATGCATTGTAAAGGGCCTGCAGCTTTCTCATCGCTTTCGCTCTCATGCCAATTTCACAAACTCCCTTGGAGTGAGGGTGGGAACAGCAGGTTTCCACACACGCCCGCCTGCCCCCACCACTGCCGTCCCTGAGCTTCAACGCAGGAGCTGCTCTGCCTTTCCGGAAGCCGAGGGAGGCTGGCCCAGATCCCTGCTCTCAAGAGTTTCCTCAGTTCCCTTTATAGAGCTGAGGGGCTCCCACGGCTTGTGTCGCAGCTCAGTCCTCCAGCGCCAGCCTCCCCTCGGCCCCTAGCCACGCGTGCTGCACACCGGGAAGATGCTGCATGACGCAGGACACGGATTGGCTCTTCCAACAGCATCGACTTGGGCTTGGAAGGAAACATTTCCATTGGCCCTGAGACTTTGACGCACACTGATACACAGACACAGATACTCATATACAGGTACACACACACACGGATACACAGACACACACGGATACACACACACACGCTGATACACAGACACAGATACTCATATACAGGTACACACACACTGATACACACACACACACGGATACACACACACACGCTGATACACACACACACGCTGATACACACACACACACGGATACACACACACACACTGATACACAGACACACACGGATACACACACACACGCTGATACACAGACACAGATACTCATATACAGGTACACACACACGGATACACACACACACTGATACACAGACACACACGGATACACACACACACGCTGATACACAGACACACACTGATACACAGACACACACGGATACACACACACACGGATACACAGACACAGATACTCATATACAGGTACACACACACACGGATACACACACACACTGATACACAGACACACGGATACACACACACACACTGATACACACACACAAATACTCATATACAGGTACACACACACACTGATACACAGACACACTGATACACAGACACACACAGATACACACAGACACACTGATACACAGACACACACAGATACACACACACACATGGATACACACACACACACTGATACACAGACACACACGGATACACACACACACGCTGATACACAGACACAGATACTCATATACAGGTACACACACACACGGATACACACACACACTGATACACAAACACACGGATACACACACACACTGATACACAGACACAGATACTCATATACAGGTACACACACACACGGATACACACACACACTGATACACACACACACACTGATACACAGACACACACGGATACACACACACACGCTGATACACAGACACAGATACTCATATACAGGTACACACACACACGGATACACACACACACTGATACACAAACACACGGATACACACACACACTGATACACAGACACAGATACTCATATACAGGTACACACACACTGATACACACACACACACAGATACACACACGGATAAACACACACACACTGATACACACACACAGATACTCATATACAGATACACAGATACACACACACGGATACACATACACAGATCCTCATATGCTAATACACACACACTGATACACATATACAAATACACACACACAGGTACACACACTGATACACATACACAGATACTCATCACATATAGCTACATACACACACAGAAATAGTCTCATCTACAGACACACAGACATAGATACTCTTATACAGATACAGACACACACAGATACAGATACACACACACACAGATACACATCATATACAGATACACAAACATACTGATATGCACACAGATACACACACACACAGATACTCATCATATACAGATACACACACACTGATACACATATGCACACACTGATACACACATACACTGAAACACAGATACACACACAGATATTCATCATATATAGACACACACACTGATTCACACACACGCACATGGCTACATACACACACACACAGATACACACATGCCCATGGACACACACACACACACGCACACACACACGGATACACATATACAGATACACCCACATACTGATACATACACGCATATGAATACACACATAGATACACATACAAAGATACTCATATACAGATACACACATGTACTGATACACACACACACATGGATACATACACACATACTCATCATATACAGACACACACACAGATACACACAGGTACATAGATACATACACACACACTGATATACATGCACACAGATACACATACATAGACGCTCATCATATACAGATACACACACTGCTACACACAGATACACAGACACACTCATCATATACAGATACACACACTGCTACACACAGATACACAGACACACTCATCATATACAGATACACACACTGCTACACACAGATACACAGACACACTCATCATATACAGATACACACACTGCTACACACAGATACACAGACACACTCATCATATACAGATACACACACTGCTACACACAGATACACAGACACACTCATCATATACAGATACACACACACACAGACTTTGACACCTACCCACTCCTGCATCCACACTGCAGAGTGGTCGTGTTAGCAGCTGACAGGTTGGGCTCACTTGGGCTTTACCATCTAGCCCTGCAGGAGTGCCCAGCCTGAGTGCCCAGCACCACTACACCCAAGGGAGGGGCTCGTGTGTGTGGACGAAAGGCGATTTGCCAGACAAGCTGACTTTGCAGTGAAGCCAAGTGCACTCCCAGATGCAATCACACTAACAAAAACCACACACGTAAAACATAGAATCACACAAGTGTGCACACACAAACACACTCACATGCATGCAAACACACAAACTCACATGTGCATGCATACAATCATGTATGTAAACGCAATCACACACATGTAAACACACAATTACAAGTGCATGCATGTACAATCACATGCATATGTACACACGCACAAGTCACAGGTCTCTCTCGCTCCCTCTCTCTCTCACAGTCACACACGACCCTGCCATGGGCACCAAACCCAGTCACTGCCCATGTGGGTGAAAGCCAAGTGCTCATATTCATTCCTTTCCTCTTCTCCAGCTCCGGGCCGTTTGCTCTGAGGTTCTCTGAGCTCCCCCCGACCCACCGCCCATTTGGCTCCTTCAGCCAGGCCAGGAGCCCCCGAGGAGACAAGCAAAAGGGACTAACCCAGAAGTCCCAGGGTGCCAAATGGGGAATTTATTTACAAAACCAGCACTACATATAACAAAAAGAATAGGCATATACATCTATATACACATAGATAGGGAGCTCTATATACACACACATTTACAGAACATACACAGGACAGGGAATCCCCGCCACTAACTCCAGAGACTACCCCCAAACCCCTCGGAATCAAAAATGCAACACAATTGCCCCTCTGAAATCGACCTGGGCCTGGGCTTTCAAACCTGGTTTAATTTCCTTTCCCAAGACAATTTGAAGGTAAGAACCACTCTCACGCTTTGGGCGCCAGACGGCAGGGGTCTGGAGGCATGGCACAGCTGGCTACACGCACAAGGGCTTGTCTTTAGCTGAAGGATCAGGTATTGGCCATTGGTGGAGGTGGGATGTGGGGCATGGAATCTGCGCCAATAGTCCCAGAAGTCAATGGAAAATTGCCCAGTGACTTCGGTGGGCTTTGGATTGGGGCCTAGAAGAACCCGTGGTCTGATCCAATCTCACAGGGGGTGAGGAGATGGGATGAGACAGGCCAGGCGTCTGAGCCAAGGCAGCAAACCCTCTGTTTCTACACCATGGAAAAGCTTCATCCCTACTCCTCCACTTTCCCATCTCACTCAGATCCCGCAGGGCACAGCCCCGGCCCCTCTTCCCGCTGGCTAGGCGGATTGGGAGCATTACCTGCGTGCCAAGCAGGACTTTCTTGGAGCCCTAAATCCACCCCTGCGGGGGCTTTACTTTGGAGCCGGGTTAGGCCAACACTCATTGCTTTAGACCTCACCACTCTAGGTCTTTCTTGCCCTGAGAGTGGCCCATGGAGGGGCAGCAAAACATAGAAATAAACCATACATAAAAACGTTATAAATATCACCACCAGGGGGCAGCAGCATTCTGCACCAGGCCAGACTGGGCCTGGCGTATTCTTGATCTGATTCCGGGTACCCCCCGCCCACAGGGACCAGGAGCCAAATCCGTCCCCGGCACCCCTCCATGGATTTCACACTGCAGGAGGTTCCACCAGGCCTGACATGAAGCCCAGCCACTCCTCCAGGACAGATGTGCTCTCCTGCTGTCGGGGGGGAGGGGTGGTCTGCTCTGGAGGGGCCCTCCCCAAAATATCGGACATGGGGCAAAGAGGACACAGAGCCTGATCCAAAGCCCTAGGGGGCAAGGAGGGTGTCAATGGCAAGGCTCCGGTTGGTCCCTCTGTGGAGCCACGAGTTGCCCTCCTGTGCAGACCTGCAGCATCAGCGTCCCGTGGCGATGAACCAGCCTCTGGTTGCCAATGACCAAATGGGGGAGAGGGCTTGCAGCCCAGGAGAGGTTTGCAACTGACTCCGAGGGGAACAGGGTGCGGCCACCTTGGGGGAACCGTGGCCCAGCATCCGCTGAAGAGTCACCGGGCTGCCGTTCTGTTAAGGATTTAGACAAATGGCCCTACTCCTCCCTCCTGCCAAAACTTCACCCCCTGGTGAGTGTTGGGCCTGCAAACAGGCCCCCTACCCCAGCAGGAACGAGACCTTTCTGGGCAGGAACAGCCCTCGGGGTTCAACCCCAGCTGCTCTGCCAATGCTAACACCATGCATGGCCACAGAGGAGAGCGTGTCCGGGGGGCACGATGATCTGGCATGGGGTTGTGTGGACCGGGACTGGGAGAATGCGCTGGGCCCAGGTTCAACCCTGCTGGGGTCCCACTGGGGCTCAGCCTGTTTGTACTCTGCCAAGGAGAGAAACCCCAGGGAAAGAATCAAACCCAGCCCAGCTCTGTAACCCAGCGGGTGTCACCCACATCCAGCTGCTGGGCCCGTCCATGCAGCGCCTGATGCTGCTCAGGGGTCTTCTCCTTTTGGTTCACACTCGGCTTGTTAGCGCTGCAGATCCCCAGTTCAATCCCTGCTCCCGACCCCACGCTCAGCTGTGCGGGCTGGGGCTCCGGACATGGCTGCCCCTTTAACTAGAAACCCAAGGGTTTAAAATACTTGTGCATTACAACTGAGGTGGGGGAGAGGGAAGCCCCATGGCTTTAAACAACCAGGAAAAAAACCTTTGGTGAACTTCAACCCTCCCAAAGTATTTGGAGACCCTCAGAGCCCCACTCCCTGCACCAGGATCCCAGTCGCCCCAGGACTAGAGGAATTTTACCTCCATTAAACCACCCAGGGCGAGCACCCCTGAACCCCGGCTGGGCCCAGATTAGCTCCTGGGGCCGGGCCCTGTGGCGTTGGGGAGCCGGTGAGGCCAGGGGGGCAGTGCTCTCTTGTGTTCTGAGCAACCCCGTCTGTAGCTGTGGGACCCAGGCTGGGATCTAGAGAGCGGAGAGAACCACAGGGTCTGTCTGTGTCCCTCAGTCTTGGTCCAGACCTTCTCACACCCCAGTGTTCATTGCAGCCCGGCCACAGGGGTGCCGCACCCCTGCCTTACCAAGATGCCAAGCCCCATGGGGCGGGCTGTGTGCATGGGGCTGAGGCAGGCGCTTGGGTTCCTCTTGCCCAGCAGGTGGCGCCGATTCCCCCACCCCTAAGTGCCCCTGCTGGGGTGTCTCCGCGCTCACTTGCCCTTGACGCTAGTCCGCCCGCGGCCACTGGTGGGCACCACAGAGCACAGAGACATCCCAGGAATGGCACAGGAAGCCGGGGGCTCTCCAGGGAGGGCCTGTCCCTGGGGTCGCCCAGAGGACAGACTCAACAGAGGGCTGGGGTCCCACCCTTGCACCGTGCTGGGGGGCGTGGCTCCGAGCGCCACCTGGGCCAGATGCAGTGGCTGTGACAGTGCCCCCTACAGGAGGCAGCGTGACCCCACAGTTGTTACCCCCAGTCGGGATGTAGGCAGCTCCCTGAGTCGTCAGAGCCGCTTCCTGGCTAGTCCTGCCTCTGGGGATAGACAGGACAGGGTAGGCAGGTACCACATTCTCCAGCCCCACTGCGGCAGAGGGCAGAGGGAGGAGCATGCATGGGGCCCTCGGGGCCAGCCGGGCAGGAAACATCCCATGCAGAAAAGCTAGGCGGCTGTTGCAGGAAGCAAGGACCAATGCGGGGGCAGGGGACCCCCCAATTGGCCAAGGGCCCTTTTGCCCCACAGTGAACCAGATCTGCCCTCTCCAGAAATCCAGAGCCAGAGCAGGCTGTCTGTACAAGGGCTCAGTGGGTCAGTCCCAGCGGGAGGGGCTGGCAGGCTGCAGGGGACATCTGTGTGTCCAGGGCCCGGCCCTGATCGGCACCAGGCCAGTCCGTGCCCGTGGCCCCTGGCTCACACCAGGTGGCCCCGCCCATTGATGTAGATGCCGTTGGTGGTGGGCTTGGCCCGCAGTGTGCCGTTCTCCTGCACAAAGTGGGTCATGGCTGCCTTGATGGTGTTCTCCTCCCGCTCCTCCTCCTCCTCTTCCTCCTCCCTCTCTTTCTCCTTCTCCTCCTTCTCCTCCTCGGGGACCAGCGCTGGGGCCGGGGGCTGCTCCGTCTGTGTCTCAATCTCCCGCACCGTCGACAGGGTGGAGTAGCTGCGCCCCTCTGCCTCCTCGCTCTGAGCCAGGGGAGACAACAACTGAGCTGGGGGGCTGGGGGGCAGAGCAGGGAGTTCCCCTTCCCAGAACACGTCCTCCCACACACCCACCCTCTAGCTGCTAGCTAATCCCTGGGGAGATCCCGGGGCAGCCACTGGGTGGCGCTGTGGCTAGGGAGAGGGCAGTCTAGCCACTGGCTGAGCAGAGCAGGTCAGGACTCAGAGGAACAGCACTTCCCCCTGACGTACACACACACACCTGCTGGGAAACCTTCTCCCCTCCTGGGGAAAGCCATAGGAGCCTGAATATCCATTGTCAGTGTATGACTTGTGGTCCTCCCTGCCCAGGCCAGTAGGGGTCAGCGTAACCTCGGCCAGGAGACCTGCTCTCTGGGGGCTGGGTGCCCTGGCAGCTTCCCTTTGCTCTGCCGGGGTTCAGGGCCCGAGGCACGAGGGGTTTGCTCTGGGCTGAAATGCGATGATGGGGAGTACGCATGCACATGGGTCGGTGTGGGCGTAGGCTGGGCGGGTGTGCGGGCACCAGAGGGCGGCAGGCCTGTGAGTGTGAGATGCACAAAGGAGTCCCCAGGCGGAGGGCTATGTGTGCGTGAGCATGGGTGAGCTAGCGGGTGTGAAGACGTGTGTGAGGAGGGGTGCATGTGAGGGTGTCCAGGTGTGAGCTAGCAGGTGTGAGAATGCGTGAGCACATCCACACATGTGCCAGAGCAGGGAACCCCTCTCTGCAGGAGCCCACCCTCAGCAGCCTTGGCCAGGGGGAGCAGTGGGGGGGGTGCATCCTGGGGGCCTGGACCCTCGCTTTCCAAGGCAGCCTGGGCTGCAGTAGCTCAGGCCAAGCCACTGGCTGCAGGGGCTCCAAGGGGTGGGAGGGCCCCCCCCCGGATGCCAGTTCCCGTCCGACTGCTGACCCCACGGGACTCTGCAGGGGGCTCCCGCAGCCACCTCCCCGGGGCCGCGACTCCGAGCTCCAAGGGAATCAGCACAGGACAGGAGCAACGGGACCCGCCCTGCAGGGCGACCTGAGAGCCCCACCCCGCGCCTCACCAAGACGGAGCAGATGCTGGTGCCACGCAGGCTGTCTCCCCGCAGGCTTCCCTGCCGGCTGTCCCCCCGCAGGTGCAGGGTTTCCTCTGTCTGAAAAACAGAGAGCGAGGGCGGGTGACCAACGCCTGGTCCTGGCAGTCTCCCTCACGCCCCGCCAGGGCCAGCCAGGGCAGGATGAAAGGGGCAGTTTGCCCCAGCCCCATGTTCGAGAGGGCCCCCGAGCCTGTGGGACAGGAATCAGTGACGCTGCGGCACTGGGTGCCAGGGCACAAGGCTGCTCCGTGGGGCAGGGGCAGCCGGGCCAAAGCGGAGCAGGGCTGCGACCCCGCGTGCTGGGTCCCCATGCCCCACACAGGGAGCCAGGCCCAGGCCCGCAGGATGGGTGAGTCACCTCCCGCCAGTGTCTTTGCACCCACAGCCAGAATTCTTCTTTTGTCTCCAGGGTCATTTTTGGGGGGCGGGAGGAGCTCAGTTTCAGATTTTGCCCTAGGCACCCAAAAACCTTTGTGCAGCCCTGCCCCAGTTACCTTTATGGGGCTGAGTAGCTGCCCCCAGTGACCCTTATGGGCTCCGCATAGCCGCCCCCAGCTATCCCCCATGCAGCCTGGGCAGCTGCCTCCAGTTACCCGCCATGGGGTTGGGTTGCCCTGTCTACTGTCTCCTAACAAGCCCCAAACCTCACTCGTGTCTTTCCACACGTTCCCTGCAGGGGAGGCTGGGTTCTTCACTGAGCCAGCTCCCCTGCAAATCGGATGGGGAGAAAATTCAGCATAATCGTGGGAGGGGGAGGGGGAGAGGGAGAGGGCTGAACATCCCCACCAGGGCCCCACTCCCTCCCCATTGGGCTCCCCCCACTCTCCCGGCCCCCTCACCTGGTTCCGGGTGCTGGTGCTGTGGCTGGAGTACAGGCGCCGGATGGAATTCTCCCTCGTTATGGTCAGCTCCTCCTCGCTGCCAGGTAGAGAGACACCAGGGTGAGCAGTGAGATCCGCGTCCCGGTCAGCCCCGGGAGCCCCGTGGCCTGGCTGAGCTGTGTGCTCTCCTCAAACCCCATGGCTGGTCCTCCAAGGCTGCTCCTGAGACCCGCTCCCAGCCTCTTGTATCCTGGCTGGCAGAGGTTAGCGCAGTGATAAGGGAAGCCTGGGGCTCAATTCCCACCGGGAGCAGCCTGAGGCAGGATCCGGGTGCCAGAGTTTGGGTGGCTGCCTAGTCAGGGGCAAGGAGGGAGAGGAGTCTGTCTGCAGGGCCTGCATCAAGGTCTCTCTAAGCAGGGCCCAGGTCACAGTCAGTCAGCACCTTCTATATCTCCAGGCAGGGCGGAGGGGTTGTACGCCTGCAGGGGCTGAACCGACCCGGTAAAGCCGAGCGCTGGGTCGTCACTGAGGTGAAGGGCAGCATTTCAAACCACACAAGGCCCAGTCGGGGGCCGAAACGACTCCCAGGTGGCATCTGATGTGGTGCCAGAAACGCAGCACAACCCTCGCAGGCAGTTTTAATGTCACCTTGACCAGCTCGCAGGGGTTAAAACTACAAGTGCCTGGACCATGCTAGGACTTAGTGATGGGGGGAGCCCAGAGCTGCGATAGCAGGGGGCTGCGGGTTGGGATTGAGGGGCACCAGCAGAGCTGTAGGGAGAGCCCAGGGCTAGGATAAGAGGGGGCTACAGGTCGGGATTGAGGGGAGCTGGCAGAGAAGTGGGGGCAGGGCTGGGATAGCAGTGGGCTGTGGGTTGGGATTGAGGGGCACCGGCAGAGCCCAGGGCTGGGATAGCAGGGGGCTGCGGGTCAGGATTGAGGGGAATTGGCAGAGCTGTGGGGAGAGCCCAGAGCTGGGATAGCAGAGGGCTGTGGGTTGGGATTGAGGGGCACCGGCAGAGCCCAGGGCTGGGATAGCAGGGGGCTGCGGGTCAGGATTGAGGGGAATCGGCAGAGCTTGTGGGATGCGGAGGGGGGGCAGAAGCTTGCCCAGCCACTCTCTGCAGCAGACCCCGCTGTAGCCAGCACCATCCGTCCCACGCTGCCCACTCGGCCTCCCATCCTCTGCTGCTCGCTCAGCCCAGCCCAGCTTGGGAGCAGGGTCCCCAGGCCTGAGGCTCACCACCCAGCGAGCGACGGTGACGCTGGGGCAGGCTCCCTGCTGTAATGATTTGTGCAGGAGCTCAGCTCTTCTCTATGTGGGTCCCATGGATCCCATCAAGGGACCCTCTGGAGGCAAGACAGAGGGGCCAGGTGAGGGGGGTTGGTGTATCTCCGGGGCGGAGGGGGGGAGAGGGTGCGCCAGGGAGCTGCCCCTCCCCCCTTGCTCCGTCTCTTACTATTTCTCAGAGATGCGCCTGGTTTTCCGTCGGTGGTAGAGGGTCATGAACACAACAACCAGGACCAGCACGCAGAGCAGCACGGCCGCGATAACACCCACCGCCACCACCGAGGCCGAGACCACGTTCACCTTCTGCAGCTCACTCTCTGCTGGGAGGGACAGACAGGGAGAGGCTGAGACTGTGGCCGGGTGTGGGGGGGGTACGGCACAGCTGGTGTCCGAGCGACAAGGGTGGGCTTGCAGGAACCCGGACTCCAGGTCTAAAGGGGCATCAGACTGGACGGACAGAAGGATGGAGAGATGGACAGATGGATGGATGAGTCGACAGATGGACGGACGGATGGCTGGATGGGTGGGTGGATAGACAGATGAGTGGATGGATGGATGGATGGGTGGGTGGGTGTGTGGACAGATGAGTGGATGGGTGGACAGATGGATGCGTGGATGGATGGATGGGTGGGTGGATAGACAGATGAGTGGATGGATGGATGGGTGGGTGGACAGATGAGTGGATGGATGGGTGGGTGGATAGACAGATGGATGGATGGATGGATGAGCGGACAGATGGACGGACGGATGGATGGATGGATGGGTGGGTGGATACAGATGGATGGATGGATGGGCGGATGAGTGGACAGATGGATAGATGGATGGATGGGTGGGTGGGTGGGTGGACAGATGGATGGATGGATGGATGGATAGACAGATGAGTGGATGGATGGATGGATGGATGGATGGACAGATGGACGGAGGGACAGATGGATGGGTGGATGGATGGGTAGATGGATACAGATGGGTGGGTGGGTGGGTGGGTGGACAGATGAATGGATGGATGGATGGATGGATAGACAGATGCGTGGATGGATGGATGGATGGATGGATGAGTGGACAGATGGACGGACGGATGGATGGTTGGGTGGGTGGATGGATGGATGGATGGATGGGTGGGTGGACAGATGAGTGGATGGGTGGACAGATGGATGGGTGGACGGACGGACGGATGAATGGGCGGATGGATGAATGAGCGGATGAGTGGACAGATGGACGGAGGGACAGATGGATGGGTGGATGGGTGGGTGGACAGATAGACAGACAGATGGGTAGACAGATGGTCACCTGATGTTTAGTTATCAGCCCCTGTTGGTGCTAGCTCTGAAGATCCAATCTGCTTCTGTATGGCTAAGGATTCCCCACCCTGCTCCCTGCAGCACAGCCCCCCAGCACCACTTGGGCTCAGCACTCGGAGCGCTGCCTGCTGAATTGCCATCCCTGCCTCATGCGGTGCTGGGCTCTCCAGGGCGGGCTCCCTGCACAGGTGCTGATCCAGCCAAGCCCTGACGCTCTCCTGGACTCCGGAGCCCCCCTGATGCTGAGCGCCGCTAGGCCCTAGAGCAATTGCTGGGCAGAGGGGACAAGACGGGCAGATTCCCCCAGGAGAGCTCAGACCCTGGTGAGGGGTGGGTGCCTGAACCCAACAGGGCTGGATTTGAACCCACATGAAGAGGGCCCAGGGCGAGCCCAGAGCCAGCACTCTGACTGCACCACCACCCGGTGGGCAGGGTAACCCACAGCCCCCTCTCCAGCTGCTGGCTCCAGGACGGGACTGAGGGCGCCCCCATTTGATGACACTGGGCATCACAGGTGGGGAGCTGGAGAGCCCCAGGGAGTGTCTGCATCCAGCAGCCCTATTCTATCCATCAGAGAAACCCCCCCATTGCAAGGGGCCTTATCAACCCCACCACAAGGGGGTGCTGCCACCCCGCCTGCCCCAGACTCTACCTTTTATGCTGATGCTGGCCCGAACCTCCTTGGCTGCAAACCTGTTGGCAACCTGGCAGATGTAGACGCCAGTGTCGTCGGGGGTGAGGGGTCTCTGGAAGAGGAGGGTGGCCCCCTTGACCTTCACTCCTTCGGGCATGGGGCCATTGAGCCTGGGGAGCAGAGGAGCAGAGTCAGAGGGGGGAGTTAAGTGGGGAGGGCAAGGGGTTGAACAGACAGGGGGCAGCGATCCCACTCGCTTTAACCAGGGTGCTCTGCAGCAGCTGTTCCCAACTGCCATCACTGCCCTAGAGCAGGGGTCTGCACGGGGAGGGGGGGTCCAATGGAAGGAGGTGCTAAGGGGGGCCCTATGGGACAGGCTGGAACCCCTGGAATAGAGGGAGACATGGAGACACAGCGAGACACATGGATGGACAGGAGGGAGCCACACAGAGAATGTCTCACGGCTCCCCCCCACCCCCGGCCCTGTGCCCCATGGCTCTCCCTGCAGCCCCATGGCCGCCGGTTGCCTCCCCTGGCCGACGTGCCTGGACGGGCGGCTGCGGTGGGCGGGGCGAGCTGGGACACCGTGAACAATAGGTGCTGAAATCAAAGGGCTCCCTGCCTTTTCCCACGGTTCCTGCGCGGCTGATCCGCTGCCAGAGCCCAGTGCCGGGGCCTGCCCAGACACAGCCCGGAACGCTGCGCGGCTCCTTGCGTCACCGCACGGGGGCTGAGTCGGCATGACCCGGGCCACCGGTTCCATCCCACACGCCAACACACGGGGACACACACATGTCAACAGAGGGATGTGTGGACACACGCACACAACACGAACCCCTGCCCAAACACACACACGTAAGTGCCCCAACACATGCACAGGTACACAAACACACACACGTTCACATAGACACCCAAACACAAGTACATCTCCCCAAACCCGTCTACACAATGTACAGTGTCAAGGTGCACAGAAACACATGCCTATCCAGGCACCCACCCTCCAATTTACACACCCACGGGCACAAACACAAGGCAGTCACATGAGCACAAATACAAAAACACGTCCACACGGAGCCACACAACCAGACCCCAAAAACAAACGCACGTGTTTGTACACAATATCACATCCATAGACCCAGGCGTATACACACACACAAACAGGTACATATAAGAATGATCACCTTAGCGCAAACACGCCTGGGTACACACATACCCAGGTACACACACACACGAACCCAGGTACACCCAAGAATGATCAAATACACACACACACTAATTCTTGAGTAGGGACCTGCACATACTCCCAGGCCCAAACACATGGGCCCACACACTAAGACCCCGTGGGATGCCACCCAAATAGGACCCTTCCTTTTCCCCTCTGCAGAGCTCGCTGGCTCCATTAACCATCTGGCTGCCGCTTTGGCTAGGAAGCACGTCCCTTTGGCCCCTTTTCAGGCCCCACAAAGCAGGATCCAGGGGTTCAAATCATAGAGTCTCCAGGGGCTTGGCCCCTTGGCCCCTTCCTCGGCTCGGGAAATTCCCCGGGGATGGGAAAATATCTGTGGAGGGAAAAGAAAGGGAAAAGGAAAAGGGGGAGGGGTGTTCCCCAAAGCCCCACTGTGTTTCGTGCCTGGCTTTCGGGGGGGCAGCGTGGGGAGAAAGCTCCAACCATTGATTACGTAGCACGCCCAGTGCAGTAACACCTGGAGGCTGACCCAGGCCAGCGTCCCATGGGGCCAGGGGCTGGCACATGCCCTCCTTTTAATGGCAGCGGTGGCACTGTGCACAGGCCCTCCTTGCCAGCCTCTAGGCATCCCAGTCAAAGGCCCTCTCCCCGCAGGGCCTGGCCAGAGCCCCGAGGGAGCCTCGCTCGCCCCACGTTCCCTCATGCTGCCCCTTAGCCTCTCCTCCCTGCGGGTGCATGGGGCCCCGGCTGCCTCCAGCAACCTACAGCATGTCCCAGCCAGTCCCTGCCACCCCAGGGCTCCCAAGACAACAGAGATGGCTGGGCGATGACTCAAGTGTTTATGGAAGTTAAAGCTTCCCTTCGAATGGCTCCGTGGGAGCTGTGCACTCCATCCGCCTGGATTCCCAGTCTCTGGGATCACGAGCGTTGTTGGCTGGGAATGCAGCCGCAGGCCTGGGACCAGGCTAATGGGCACCCAGCCTGGGCTGGCAGGAAGAAGACGGAGGTAAATTGATTTTGTGGCCTGGAGTGGGAGGGCACTGCTCAGGGGAAGCTCGCAGCCTTGCAGTCCCAGCTGCCGGAGGCTTGCCCATGTGAAATCACAGCTGGTACAGGCAGCACCTGGCAAACCTCAAACTCAGCTGGGACTGACCGGCTGACATGCAGAGTATGCCACGCAGCTAGAGATTGTGAAGAGCAGGTTAGACAAACCCCTCTCAGGGATGGTCTCAGATCATACTTAGTCTTGCCATGAGTGCAGATGACCTCTTGAGGTCCCTTCCAGTCCTACGATTCTATGTACCAACTCACTGGCTTTGAGGTAGCCAGGAATGAAGACAGGCCTATGGCTTGGCCAGGGAGGGCAGCCATCGACCGGCACTTTGACCCAGAACACAGCCCTTCTTGGAGCTCCGCCCCACAGCGCGAGCTGGTTGTCACCAGGATTCGAACCCCGGACCTCCAGAGCTAAAACACCAGCTGCTGCCTCCTGCTGCAGGAGTAACTCCACTAACTGGCAGCTGTAGTAGGCTCTTGTGTGGGTCACACCAGCTCCTCGTGCCCATATTCTGGCTGGAGGCGGTGGGGAATGGGCACCCCCTTGGAGTCTGCAACCATGGCAAACTCCCCTATGAGACCCAGAGCCCGGTCTGGCTGACCCTCTGAGGCTGGGCAGCGAGTCCAAACCTGGGGGTGCTTCTCAAACCTGAGCCCCCGCAAGCCTCCAGCGCCAGCCCCCGATAGAGGCACAGGCCAGTCCTGACACCTCCTCTGCCCCCGGAGCTGTGCTGGGAAGGGGAACCCTGCCCGCAAACGGTGGGCTCACACTTACCGGGTCCAGTTGTAGGTGGGTGGGGGGTTGCCCTCGCCGAGGCACTTCAGCGAGACGCCCTCCTTGCCCGCCTGCCAGTCCTCCTCCTCCTCGTGCCCTCGCACTGAGGCGTCCGAGAGATCTGGGTGGGGGGAGGGCAACAACCGTGAGGAGGGGGAGAGAGAAATGCCCATCTGAGCCCCCTCTTCGCCCCCCAGCCTGTGCCCTTTCCATCACTGGTCCCATGCTCACCTTGGTCTGTGCAAACATGTCCCCTGCCCCAAGCCCCTCAACTAAACCCCTGGGGCCCCATCTGATCTGGGGTTCCCCTTCAGCCCTCCCCCACCAGGGGGTATATGCCTTCCCACTCCGATAGCTGCTCCCCTTGGGTGTCTCTGCTCCTCCCACTGCTCCACAGCACCCCCCAGTGCGTCTCTGCCCCCCATGACAACCCCCCAGGGGCCTTTGCCCTACCCCATGCCAGCCCTCCAGCACCTCCATGGCAGGCCCCTAAGGGTCTCCGCCCCACCCCCATGGCACCTTCTGGGGGGATCTCTGCCCCCATAGCAGCTTCCCAAGGGGTCTCTGTCCCTCCCCCATATCACCTCCTGGAGGGGATCTCTGCCCCCCATGGCAGCTTCGCTGTGGGTCTCTGCGCTTCCCGTGGCAGCCCCCCCCCCCCCGGGCTGTGCCCCCCATGCCACCCTCCGGGCTGGGACGTACAGGCGACACTCAGCACGTGGGTGATCCTCTTCTCGTGCGGCAGACCTGGGTGGCTGACGACGCAGGTGAGCGTCTGGCCATTCATGCTGCGCCCAGGCACCAGGAAGAACTCGCTGGTGACGGAGGCTGAGCGGGGGTGCGAGGAGTGGCGGGTGCTGTTGGTGCCGCGCACCTGCGTCTCCCAGGTCACTGTGGGCATGGGGTTGCCCTCAGCTGTGCAGGAGGCGGCCAGCGTCCTCCCCTGCCCCTCCTCCAGCGGGGGGCCGGGGTTCAGGGTCGGCAGCGGGGGCACTGCGGGGAGGATGCAGAGCGGTGAGGGGGATGTAAAAGGCAGCATCCCCCCGGGGACCCCATGCCGTCTGGAATTTGCACACACACCCCCAGGGCCCCATGCAGTCTAGCATTTGCACACCCCCATGGGACCCCATGCAGGCCAGCTACTGTTCCCCTCCACAGGGCCCCATGCAGGTCAGCTACTGCCCCCCACCCCCTTGGGGTCCCGCGCAGCCCACCCTCTACCCCCCCAGACCCCGCACAGCCCAGCTACTGCCCTGGGGATGAGCGGTTTGGGGTGCAGGAGGGAGCCCCAGACTAGGGCAGGGGTTTGGGGTGCAGGGGAGGGGAAGCTCTGGCTGGGAGTGCTGGCTCTGAGGTGGGGCTGGGGACGAGGGTTTTGGGGTGCAGAGGATAAGGGGTTTGGGGTGTGGGAGGGGGCTCCAGACTAGGGCAGGGGGTTGGGGTGCACGGGGGTGAGGGCTCCAGCTGGGGGTGTGGGCTCTGGGGTGAAGTTGGGAATGAGGGGTTTGGGGTGCAGGAGGGGGCTCCAGGATAGGGCAGGGGGTTGGGGTGCACGGGGGTGAGGGCTCCAGCTGGGGGTGTGGGCTCTGGGGTGAAGCTGGAGATGAGGGATTTGGGGTGTGATAGGGAACTCCGAGCTGGGGCAGAGGGTTGGTGTGGTGGGGGGGAAGGCTCGGGCTAGGGGTGGGGGGTCCCGGCGGCACTTACCACAGCTCCGAGGAAGCGGCCGCCAGGTCCCCGCGGCCTCTAGGCACATGGACAGGCAGGCGGCTCTCTGCACTGTGCATGTTGCCTTTGTGCCCGCAGGCACCGCCCCCCGGCAGCTCCCATTGGTCATGGTTCCTAGCCAATGGGAGCTGCGGAGCCGGCACTTGGGGCAGTGCACAGACCCTCGAAGTCCCTGGCTGCCCAGTGTCCCAGCGCCTAGGGGCTGCAGGGACCCGGTGGCCGCTTTTCCGGAAGCCGCACAGAGCCAGGGCAGGCAAGGAGCCTGCCTTAGCCCCAGGCCCCCGCTGTGCCGCCGACCGGTGCCAACCAGAGCCGCCAAGAGCCCTTTTCGACCAGGCGTTCCAGTCGAAAACCGGACACCTGGCAACCTTAGGCCCCATGCAGCCTGGCTACTGCCTCCACACAGGGCACCACGCAGCCCGGCTACGGCCCCCCCCACGGAACCCCACGCAGGCCCAACTCCTGTCTCGGGGCGCCCTGCCCAGGCCCTGCTCCTGCCCCGCGGGGGCCACTCAGGCCTGGCTCCTGGTCCCCAAGGGGCTCGCACTCCAGGGGGCCCCGAACAGGCTCAGCTCCTCCCCCAAAGGGCCTCATGCAGACACCCTGCCCACCCCTCCAGGGCCACCCCTGCATACCCAGCTCCCCCTACACTCACTGTATCGCCCCCACCCCTTCGGGGTCCCTTTCCCCCAACACAGGCCTGGCCCGGAGACCAAGCGTTCAGGTCCCCTGAAGGCTGGGGCTCAGGGCTGCTCCCATCCCAATGGCCGGGGCAGCCCTGCGTGCCCCCAATCTCTGCAGTGGCCTAGCTGGCTGGAGTGGGGAAGGCAGCTCTGCCCACAGCTGGCCCAGCAGAGCCAAGGGCACCTGTAGGGCAGAGCAAGGCAGCCCCGGTGCCCCGTGCCCGGACCCTCACCCAGCACGCTGAGCGTCATGCTGCCCTCGAAGTTGCCCGAGGGGAAGGTGATGAGTCGGCATTCGTAGGCGCCCTCGTCGGCCTGCACGGCGTTCTTCAGCACGATGGCGCCGTCCTCCAGCGGCCCCGGCGCCTGCCGCAGCACCCGCCCCAAGTAGGGCTCCTGGATGTGCTCCCCGTACTCCAAGTTCAGCACGGCGATCTCCACGTTCTGCCCCTCGGCGCCCTGCTTCAGCCACGTCACCTGCACCACCTTCTCGCCCTCCTGAGCCCGGTAGCGGCACGGCAGCACCACGTCCTTGCCCAGCACCGCCGTGACGCTGCGCTCCATTTCCAGCACCCCCGCCAGGGACCCTGTGGGCACGAGAAGGGGAAGGGTTAACCCACGGCCCCCAGGGCGGGAAGACCCCCCCCCCCCCCGGCCCCAGCCACTCAGAGCCGGCTGGGACTGTGTCAGGATCCATGAAGGTGAAGTCTTCTCTTTGCCCACAGAAGAGCACAGGCAAGCTCCCCCCGCACACACAAGCCCCCCGCCTGGAGGGGCCCTACACACAGTGGGGTCAGCTCCCATAATGCCATGGGCACACCCTAAAGCACTCATGATAGATGGACTTTCCAGGGATGCGGCCATCTGAGCTGGTCCAGAGGCAGAGCAGGGGCCAGTCTACCCAACCTCAGGGGATGGGGACCCTCTGGGGTCAGCCCAGGCTAGACCAAACTGGGCCAGGGGGTCCCGCTCCACAGACAGGATCCCAACCCCTTATGGGATCAGACGTGCCCCAGAAGGTCGGATCTTGCAGGACCGCAGCGGTACTGCCAGAAGCCCGCGGCTGCGAGTAGCAGGCCCCTGAGAGGAGAGGGCAGTCACTAGTTCCCCTTCCTGGCCACAGAGACAGTGGGGGGCCTCCTGGGACGTTCCCCCGTACTGGGAACAAAGCTCTCTCAGGCAGGCACAGACGGGACAGATAGTGCAGTGGACCAGGAGTCAGGACCCTGGGATCTATTCCTGGAGCTGCTACTGATTGGGTCCGAGACCTTGGGTAAGTCACATCGCCCCCCCTGTGCCTCAGTTTCCCCTTCTATGAAACGTGGATGCCTCAGCCTTGCCTCCCAGCACCCTTACAAGGGATGGATTCCTGCTCCGAGCCTGTCAGAGGGCAGGCGGGAGAGAAAGGGAGAGGACTGTCATCCTGGGGCGCTTCTGTCCGGGGGAGGCAGCTCTCTGAGGTCAGTATCATCATCCCCATTTGACAGTGGGGGAAACTGAGGCACAGGGCGGGGACATGCCTTGCCCAAGGTCACCCAGTGAGTCGGCAGCAGAACCAGGACTAGAACCCAGGAGTCCTGACCCACACCTATGCTATGCCCACAAAGCACTCCTTGCTCTTCCGACCCCCAGCACCATGAGCCCCTCAACACTAAGCAAACACACACCACTGAGCAGCTGTATTGCCAATAACACTACGTGGGCGTCTTCGCTGTTCCCTGGCACTGGGCTGAGTGGGTTCCCTGGGAGTTGCGCCAGCTACATGGTGGGTACTGTACCCCTGCGACCTGACTCCCCACTCCCCATCTCCTTCCCATCCTGGGCACCATGCCAGAGCTCAACAGGATGGGAAGGGAACGCAGGACGGGGCTCAGCGAGATCAAGAGGGTCCCAGCGAGGGTGGAAACATTTCCAAAGGACCCAGGACAGTCGCCTCTTCACCCAGGAATTGTTGCACCAGGTCAGAGCAGCAGTTCCTCCAGCCTGGCATCCATCAGCATCCAAGGCCAGAAGAGACTGTTGTGATCACTGTCTGGCCGCCTGCCTGGGACAGGCCCAGTGCAGTGGGGGACTTTTTACCATTTTCCGAAGCGCCAGCTGGAGGCAGGATAATTGGCTCCATGCACCAACCGGCCAGTCTGATCTGACAAAAGCTGCATTCCTATTACGTGCCCTAAGGCCATGTAGTCAGACAGTCTCCCAACTGGGACCGCTACTTGGGCCCCTCCTCTAATCACAGGATCTCCCTCCCCTACAGAGCTGGGAACAGAACCCAGGAGTCCTGACGCCCAGATCCCTGTGCGCTAACCACTAGCCCCCACACCATTCCAGAGCTTGGAACAGAACCCAGGAGTCCTGACGCCCAGTCCTGGTGCACTAACCATACTAGACCCCTGCAGCCATCTCAGAACAGACCAATGGGCCATTCAGCCCCCTATCTTTTCTCCAAGTTTCATTGACCTCCCCTCCTCTGTCTGTATCCAGCTGTTGTCTCTTGACTTACACTCAGATTGTCAGCTCTCGGGGCAGGGGCTGTATTTGTACAGCACCTAGCGCAATGTGGTCCTGGCCTGTGACTGGGGTGCCCAGGTGCTACTATAATACATCTAATAAATAACGCGCCTGCACCATGGGGCCTGGTCCACGGCTGCGGCTACGGTAATGCAAAGAATAAATAAATAATAAAGGATGGCAAAGAACCCTCAGTCCTTCCTGACCCCCAGCTGGTATCAGCCCCCTGCCCTGAAGTATGCTGGTGGAGCCCTGAAGTATGCTGGTGGATAGCCCATGCGACTGTGCGTCCTTGCCGACGAGTCTGATGGAATCAACTTCTGCGAGGAAGGCGCTGACTGCATTTCTGTGGGGCCAGCCCACAGCGCACCCCTCTGCAGATCGCTGCCTCGCGCAGCGGGAGGGCGTGCTGTGCTCAGACCTGGCCTCTCTCCAGCCAGAGCCACGGGCTGAGGAATGCTGCTCCCTCTGGGGAAGCGGACGGGCCAGCGAGTCCAGATAAACCGGCCTGCTCAGATACCAAGGGCCGTGCAGCAGCTTGTGCAGATTCCACTCCCGTCCTCTCCCCACATCCTCCCCTTCACCCCCACTCCAGGAGGGGCCGGCGCAGTTGCCTCAGAGCTGGGCAAAGGCAGGGAGAGCCCTGCCCCACTGAAGGGGGCTCAGGTACTCCCCACCTCCTTCGTGGTTTCCCCAGGAATTTCGGAATGGGGCTTGATGCATTTCCCCTGGTTCCCCAAGGGCTCTCAGGAGGAGACCACAGCCTGTCCGACTTCACAGCCACCTGCACTGGAGTCTTGCCCACCCCCACCATTCCCAGCTGAGCAAATGACACACACAAGGCGGAAAGGGACAGGTCCCATAGCTGGGCCAGTAGCTCGGGAGTGCTGGGGGCAGAGGAGTCAGAGCCCAGCGTCCCCCACGTGACCCTATGGCTGCTCGTGGGAGCTCTCTCCAGGCCAATGGGCCCCCAGGGAGGGGAGAAGTTGCTTTGTTACATTTAGAAGCCATTGAAAATAACTGATTGGAGAGTCACCTACTGGGAATCAGGGGCCAAGTCCCCAGCTGGTGTAAATTCAGCATCCCTAGCGCGATGCTCATTGACACCATTCGGGTCTGGCGTCCTGGCATCCGGATTTACCCACTGAACAGCAGGGATTCTACATGGAACCCTGGAAAACTTGCAGCTCTAGAATGATCCAGTCCACCAGCACGGGTTCTAGGTTTGCCATTTGAATACCAGGGGTTCTAGATTCAGAACAGCACACGAGCCTTTGGGGTTCCAAGACCCATTTGGCTTTGGAAAAACCTGCACTCTTAGCTGCTGCTGCTTTTATATTAATTATTGTTATTATTACACAGTGCTGACTTCCACTGAATTGGAAACTGGTGGGTTTTTAAATCTCCTGCAAAATAAGTTTTGATCAAGTGAAAAATGGCTCCAGAAAACTTCAACCAAACTTTTTTTTTTTTTTAAAGTACAGATTTGGTGAAACCCCAAAGGCCCATGCACCCTCCCATCACAACTCTGAAAGGCACTGTCATAGGAATGGGTCGGTCCCCTCGTCGGTAGCAGATGGTGGAATTCCCAGGTTGTAATTGTTATTCAGTGCGATGGAGGGATTCTGTCTCTGTACATTCTCTGTGTGGAGAAGGGTCACATGAATCTGATGATCGTAGATTTTGAAGCTAAGGGAAGGTTAGATCCTCTCGCCTGAAGCTCACAGGCCAGTAAATTCCATTTCCCCCTGGACTGAGCCCAATAACTTGAGTTTGGCTAAAGCATATCTTCCAGAAGGCATCCGCTCGGCATCTGAAGACATCACACGATGGAGAATCCACCACTTCTCTTGGGAGTTTGTTTCACAAATGTTTCATCCTCAATCTCAGACATTTGCCTGCCTTTAAGTTCCAGCCATTCGCCCTTGCCCTGCCTTCCTCCACTAACAAGCCAGTTCGTACTCAGGGTTTTCTTCCAGGCTGTTACACCACAATCAAGTCACAAGGAGCGTAAATCAAACACACAGTTTGCGCTGTATGAATTAGTTACATAAATCATCCAATCAGCTAACAGCAATGAGGCCATGTGACTTAGTGTAACCAGCTGACAGCACAAATTGCAGATCTCACGGGAATATAAAAGGGATCCTGATCAGCTACTCCCTGTGACATTCGCTTTCAGGAACTCTATGAGCGCGGGTGCTAAAAACGATTCGCCCTGCCAGCCCAGGGGCCCGGGAACGGCCCCAGGCGGGGAGCGTGGAGGGCTCACGCTTGCACGGCTGGATCAAAGGAATAGAGCGTTCCTGGGAGCCAGCCGCGTGGGGCGAAACTGAAAATCTCCAAGTTGGAGGCTTCGGAACTGTGGCTACCGACATTCTGCACAGCCTGGAGCTTCCCATGGGAGACCTTACCCCATCCTGGGGCTTGAGCATGGGGCAGCTGCTAGGGTGAAACCTGACCCCAGTGGCACCATTCCCCCTGACTCTGATGGGGCCAGGGTTTGACCCTAGCGGTGCCTTAGGGAGATGCCCTCCCTGGAGCCACTGGCCTGTGAAATTCACTCCTGGGCAGAGGGGGCTGCAGATCCTGAGGGGTTGGACTGCAGCCAGACTGGGGCCCAGCCAAGCCTTATACATTAGAAGAGATCGTCTGCAGCGCAGCCAGGGCCTCCAGCTGGCAGGTAACAGAGCCTAGGTAGCTACTACACTCGCTGGCAGCCCAGATCCCCAGCTCCTCCGTCAGGAGACAAAGAGGGAAATGTCCAGTGTTCCCATTGGCAGGCGGTGCCCCCTGCCCAGCTGTGACCAGGTGCCCAGTATGAGCCGCCCTGCTAGTCTGAACTCTTGCCAAGGGACCAACTCAGCTGGGCACAGGTCCCCACTGTCGCTGTGCCCGGGGGCGTCGCCTGCGTCCGTGGGTACATTCATCCCCAGGTGAAGGTGTGATGGAAGCAGGGGTAACAGCAGTAGTGTAGACACAGCAGTACGGGCTTCGGTGCCGGCTAGCTCCCGAGCATCCTGGCAGGCGTGTTCTGGGGCGGCTGACCCATGCTGCAGCCTGTGCGCCGTGGCTAGCTGTTACCTCAGCTAGACGAAAGCTAGGGCTTGCCGCGCAGATGTACCCCGTCTGCGGGCCTCTGTGCACGCCTGTGTGTGCCTCCTGGTGCATAGCACGTGGCTTTACCGTGCCAGCTGAGTGTGTGCATGAGTGAGTCCATGTGGGAATGTCTCTATGTCCCCTATGGACCCTGTGCCCAAATATATACACAGGGCCATACTCGGGGCAGCTCACCCATCCCCCCACCCCCACGCCAGGACTCTGGGGCTGATTTCCGTGGGAATTACCCCTCCAGCCGCAGCACAGACATACCCTATGTGTCTTCGTGTTTCTGTGTGCGTCTGTGACCATGTGACCGTGCGTGTCTGTGTGCGTCCATGTCTCCGCATGTGGGTGTCTGTCCATGTTTGTGTGTCCATCCATGTCCATATGTCCATGTTTCTGTGTGTGTCCATGTCCGTGTGTGTGCACGTATCCACATCTGTTTATGTCCATCCGTGTCCATGTGGGTGAACATGTGCAATCCCCCATCACACGCTGCAATCCCCCACGACCTACCCAATCACATACTGCAATCTCCCATGTCCCACCCAACCACATGCTGCAAACCCCCACATCCCTCCCAATCACATGCTACAATCCCCCCATCACATGCTGCAAACCCCCATGTCCCACCCAATCACACGCTGCAATCTGCCACATCCCACCCAATCACACACTGCAAACCCCCACGTCCCACCCAAGCATACGCAATCCCCTCATCACACTCTGCAGTCCTCCACATCCCACCCAATCACACGCTGCAAACCCCCACGTCCCACCCAATCACATGCTGCAATCCCCCATCACACGCTGCAATCTCCCCATCACACGCTGCAATCCACCACATCCCACCCAATCACACGCTGCAAACCCCCACGTCCCACCCAATCACATGCTGCAATCCCCCATCACACGCTGCAATCTCCCCATCACACGCTGCAATCCACCACATCCCACCCAATCACACGCTGCAAACCCCCACGTCCCACCCAATCACATGCTGCAATCCCCCCATCACACGCTGCAATCTCCCCATCACACGCTGCAATCCACCACATCCCACCCAATCACACGCTGCAATCTGCCACATCCCACCCAATCACACACTGCAAACCCCCACGTCCCACCCAAGCATACACAATCCCCTCATCACACTCTGCAGTCCTCCACATCCCACCCAATCACACGCTGCAAACCCCCACGTCCCACCCAATCACATGCTGCAATCCCCCCATCACACGCTGCAATCTCCCCATCACACGCTGCAATCCACCACATCCCACCCAATCACACACTGCAAACCCCCATGTCCCACCCAATCACACGCAATCCCCTCATCACACTCTGCAGTCCCCCACATCCCACCCAATCACACACTGCAATCTGCCACGTCCCACCCAATCACACACTGCAATCCCCCCATCACACGCTGCAGTCCCCCACATCCCACCCAATCACATGCTGCAAACCCAATCGACCATCCCACTCCGGCCTCGTGCCATACAATGCCTCTCTGCCCCTATACAGCCCCTGGCAATGCCATGCCAATTACCACCCCTGTGAGCTGGCTCAGGATTGTCCTCATTTTACAGAGGCAGGGCCATGCCCAGCGAGTCAGTGGCTGAGCCGGAATAGAACCCAGGCATCCTGCCTCCTCTGCGCTCTCCAGCGCAAGCCAACGTCAGCGCCCCGGCAACGCAGAGCCCGGAGCCGTGCAGCAAACATCCTGGGGCCAGCGTCAACAGCCCGTGTTTGTTCAGCTTCCAGGAAAGAAAACACCACTGTGAAGAAGCCTCCTGGACGACAGAGCCCCAGCCAAGCCAGCACCTCCGTCCTCCGCACTCTTGCGCCATGGGGACGGGCGCCCTCCCCAGCAACACCATGGAGGGAAACAACTGTCCAGCAACATTAGGACGCTGTCAGGAACCACAGACACTCACTGGCCTCAGGACATTTTGCACTGAGGGGGCCCTGTTCTTGGTTAGGGTCGGGGCAGCGCCGAGCACAACAGGGCCTGATCTCGGTCAAAGCCAGTGCAGAACCTCGCACAACGGAGCCCTGATCTCAGTTGGGGTCTGGGCAGCACCGGGCACAACGGAGCCCTGATCTCGGTCGGGGCCTGGGCAGAGCCTGGCACAACGGGACCCTGATCTCAGTTGGGATCTGGGCAGCACCGGGCACAACAGGCCCCTGATCTCAGTCAGGGTCTGGGCAGAGCCTGGGACAACGGGGCCCTGATCTCAGTTGGGATCTGGGCAGCGCCTTGTGTACAGGGCACCAACAATAAACAGGCGACACAATTTTGTAATAAGCCCTAACCGGTATCTAGCCCTTTTCAGGGTAGGTCTCGGAGCGCTTTACAAAGCCGGTGAGTGTAATTATTGCTATGTTACAGATGGGGAAACGGAGGCACAGGAGGGGAAGTGACTCACCCAGCAGGCCAAAGGCAGAGCCGGGAACAGAAACCTGTTTTCCTAGATCACAGTCTAGTGCTCTACCCACTAGACCCCGCTACTTCCCTGGGCACTCTGGAGACACTTTCTCAGGACCCCGGGGGCTCTGCTGCCACTGGAGGATTAGTAATAAATATGCACCATTCTTTGCCCTTCCCTGGCATCTCCCCTGCTGCCGCTTGACACACCTTCATTCATCAGCCCCAGTACTGTTCTGCCCCCCCAGGCATTCAGATGCGATTGGCTGGGAAAGGCGTGGCATGCCCAAGGATGGTGCAGCCACAGGGGGATGGGGAGTCGCCTGGCTGGTACCCTGCCCTGCACACGCACACACCCACACACGCACACCCCCCCTGCACTCTGGGAAGCAAGGTCTCTGAATCAGCTGAACGTGAGCTCCCAGTGCGATGCTGTGGCCAAATGAGCTAATATCCTGGGATGTATAAACAGGGGAATCGGGAGTAGGAGCAGAGAGGTGATTTTACCTCCGTATCTGGCGCTGGTGCAATCCTGGGTCCAGTTCTGGGGCCCACAGTTCAAGGATGTTGATAAATTGCAGAGGGGTCAGAGAAGACCCCCAAGGATGATTAAAGGGTTAGAAAACCTGCCTTAGAGTGACAGACTCCAGGCGGTGATTCTATTTAGCTTAACAAAGAGAACGCTAAGGGGTGACTTGATCACAGTCTATAAGTACCTAGATGGGGAACAAATATTTAATAACGAGCTCTTCAGTCTAGCCGAGAAAGGTCGAACATGATCCAACAGCTGGAAGGTGAAGCTAGACACATTCAGACTGGAAATAAGGTGTCAATTTTTAACCGTGAGAGTAATTAACCACTGGATCAATTTCCCAAGGTCGTGGTGGATTCTGTATCACTGACCATTTTTGGATCACGACTGGCTGTTTTCCTGACAGATCTGCTTCAGGATGTTCTCTGGCCTGTGTCAAGCAGGGGGTCAGAGCAGATGATCACAACGCCCTTGGGATCTGAGAATCTCTGACTCTCTCACACACAGACCCAACACCCCTCCCCCCCCCCCCCCGCTTCTGCTGCCCAAGACATGTTGTTGCAAACTTAGCACAGCCCCACACCCTGTTCCCACTGCCCCAGCCATTGGGGTCCTTCAAGCAGCACTGAAGCAGAGTCTCCTTCCCAGAGTGCTCCTGGCCGTGCTGCCTGACGGGGGTGGGATGGAGAGGGCTGCAGTTTTCTTGAGAACAAAAGGGACGTTGGGAAGGGGTATCGTCTGCTCGAGTGGCCTAACTTGCCCTGGGTGAGTCTGGGCAAGGGCCCTATGGATCCACTTCCAGCAGTGCCCAGAACTGCAGGGCGATGGGGAATCAGGCTATTCGTTTGGTAGAAAGGGACTCGGGACTTGCCAGACTGGGGGCCCATCTAGCCTGGCATCCAGTCTCCGACAGCATCCAGACCAGGGGACTAGAAACCCCCTAGTGGGGAATGGACGAATATCCTGCCCAGAGGGGAACCCCCGCCACAAACACATAGCTCCTGTCCCAGGCTCCCGAGCAGAGCACAGAGGGATCTGGGGCAGGGCAGGACCCCACCCCACAAGCTTCAGAGCATCAGCAATTCCCAATGACTTCCCCAGGTGCTTGGCACCTCTCAGGATCGGGCCCTTTGTACAGCCCTTCCCCACTGCCCCGCTGAACTGACCACCTGGCGAGCAAGTGACCTTGCCCCACTGACCCTGGAACATACCAGCCACCCCCAGCAGGGCAAAGGGGGCTCAGCCCAGAACACCTCCCTGCCACAGATGCCAGAGGCAAAGCCAACCCGCTGCGTCAGCCCCATATCACCAGGGCATTAACAGCTGTACTCAGCCCCCTAGTGGCTTCCGCAGGCTCAGCCAAAGGATCCGAGGCAGGACTCCGATCCCATCAGCATTTCTGCTGGCTCAGCACGTCCCCCCAGCTGAGGACGCGCCCTGGAACTAAATGCCCTATTGTAGCAGAGGATCGTGTGCGAAAATGGGTGCGAACACTTAGCTCCACACATTACCCTTAACTCTGACCCTGCATCCGTTGTGAATCTTCCTCACTGGCGCAGAATCCCCATCCCAGCGCCACAGATCTGGGCACCCCAATGTCCTCCGATGCAATCTGGAACTCCCCTCCCAATGCTTCCACAACCTGCTGGTACTCTTTAACCTCCCCACAGAGGAGCATGAATCCTTGCACTGAACACGAGATACTTCATTAGTGCAAGGACCCACGCTCAGCCGCAGAGCACGAGAAGAACCACGCACCATTACGCTAGGCTAAGGCCAAACCACAGAGCTTAGGGAGAACACCGGGCACATCAGAAATCTGCAGAGACAGGCCAGTGAACTGAGTGCAAAGAGGTGCACAGCGGCTCACCAGCTCTCCTGGGTCTGGCCCACGCACAAGGAACTGTGGAATCTGGCAGGTGTTTCTGTCACATTGGCCAGTGCTCAGCTGGCTTTCTGAGGCCTTGGGATTTTGTTTCCAGCTTTTCACATCTTTCTAGGATCAATCAATAACAACCAAACCCCAGCTCCCAAACCCTGATCACAGAATAGGCTCGATTCCACCAGGACCTAGGGCCAGATTTTTAAAGGTATTTCAGTGCCTGAAGATGCAGACAGATGCTTAGTGGGAGTTTCAAAGACACCTAAGTAAATCTGGCACCTGACACCCTTTGACTTACCATAGCAGTTAGGCACCCAACCTGAGGTGTTCCCCAGCCCCTGGGAGTTCCTTCAATGTGTGCATGGGGGGAGGAGACTTGCAAAGTGAAACCAGCACTCCCGTCACCCCAGGGCCCGCGGGCACCATCCCCCTGCCTACCCCTGTGGCTTCAATGCTGCATGGCGGGGTGGGACCTGAAAGGCACTTTTCCCAATTGAAGCTTCCACGGTGTTAGCTTAACATGACCAGACAACAGCCCCCTTTCGGCCTCAGAGGGAGATTTCCTAGCTGGGCCTAGTGCTGATGCTGATTGGGGCCCAAATGTCTTCAGCCAGCCTGTCGTCAGTTGCACCAGCAGCCACAAAAACTGTCAGGCAGCTAGGAGCAGGCGCAGGCTTCGGAGACAAGGGGCACAAGGGCCACCCGGTCATGCAAAGCTCCTGGCCCTGCGAGGGCCAGAACAAACAGCAATGGCCAAAGAGGTTTCTGGGAGATCAGCGCCGCCCTGGCCGAGCTGCCGGCTTCATGCGTCAGCAGCGCTGTATGACATCACTCAGCACCCGGGGCAGGAAGTGGCCTGCAGCGCCAAGCACTGGAGCGGGAACTGCGCCCCCCTGAACTCAGGTCCGGAATGAGTTCCAAACACTTGGCTTCTTCGGCACTTTTTATGCCCGAGACCAGATCCTGCCTCTGGTTTGAGATCTGGAGCAAGGAGCCCTTTGGGTGAGCCGGTGTTCCAATCAGCTGCGGAGCCAGCTCCCCTTGCAGCCTGTCCCCCCAGGGCGTCTCCACCAAAACTGGGTGAATCAAAAGGAATCACTCCCCAGTGCGTGAGAAAGGAGCTGCCAAACCAGAAGAACCAGATTTCCACCCGGGTCACTTTCCTTTAACCCTGTAATCCCCTGCAAGCTGCAATGCCGAGAAGCCTTCCACCCGGGTGGGGAGAGTCCAGAAGGGAATGGAAACTGGCCCAATCTTAGCCATTGTATCTGCTTCCTGGCGCTTTGGCTGCACCAGCAAAATCAGACCTGCGATTCCCTCCTGGTCCGGCCCCAGTCCCTGCAGCACCCCTGCTGGGAGAGGCTGGAACTGGAGCAACAGCGGAAGAGTTTAGACAGAGCTCAGGTACTTCCAGCATCTCCCAGCAGGGGGCGCTGTGGGGAGCTGGGTAGGAGCTCCCGGCTATTCCCTCCCGGCCTCCCCAGCTGGAGGCGCTGCAGGGAATGATGTCCCAGCTTCAGCACTCCCACTTTCCTGCAGCGGCGGGTCTGCAAGTGGGGATTGCAGCAGGCTGGGAGTGGCCGGAGTGGGGGTCGAGCCTCCATTTGTCCCTCGGGCCATTGACCCAGCCACATGCCCCACTCTGGGAATTGTAGACCAACGTGGCTCCTGAAGTCTGCCCTCGCCTTCCCATGGCAGGCGGCCCTCCCCGCCCAGCAGGGGAATGCGGGGCATGCCGCACACACGCCACACGCATGCATGTCAGCAGGCACCCGTGTAGGGGCAGACGGGAAGGCGACGACCAAGGAAGCTCCCCTGGGGGATCACCCCTCTCTCCCTCCCCCACCCCCCCATCACCTCTCTATGCCACATGAAATTTGATGAGGCCCTGACTGCTGTCTGCAGGGAGCCCAGCCGCATGCCAAGGGCTCGCCCAGCCCATTCGGCCCTGCCAATCTCCCTTGCCTCCCTCGCTGTTGGTGTAGCCAGGGCTGCTGTAAACAGAACTGCCCTAGCCTGGTAAATAAACAGGGGTAGGGCCAGGCGCCTGGGGATTCCTGGCTCTTCCTTGCCACCCCCGGGGAAGCCCGCAGCCAGCTGGGGCTCAACAGCCCCTGCACGTGGGAGTGGTGCTGCGGGCGTGACCCGAGTCCTCTCCCATCCCAGCAGCTAGGCATTAGGTTACGTCTAAGGGCTGTTCTTGGGCACAGGCGGCAGAGCTGGGATAGCCACAGGTCTGTGCTCCACGGGGAGGGCAAAGCAATGCCCCCTGCCAGCTTGGCAGAGAGCGGGCACCTTTGGACTGCTGGCTGCGCTGCCCACAGAAGCCCCCATTACACACCCCGTGGCCCCCTCTAGTTCCGCACCCCAATCAGTTCCATCTCCCGTAATGCGCCTGGCCGATTGTGCTGGGCGGCACAAAGGAGGCAGTGTGGCCTGGTGGTTAGCGTGGGAGACAAGTCAGCGAGACAGCTGGGTCCCGCCCTGCTCCCATTGGAACCTCCCACGCCACGGCCCTGGCTTCCCTCTCCCTTACACCACTCCTGATTTACCCCAGGGCATGCAAGAGGAGAGACTCAGACACACACACACCTCAAAGGCTTCACAGGGGGGCAGGTTGGAGCCCTGGGGTTCTGCTTCTAGCTCTGCCCCTGGCCATGCACAAGTCACTGCACCTCACTGTGCCTCAGTTTCCCCATCTGTAAAATGGGGACAACATTCCTGCTGCACCTCCTTCCCTAGCAAATGAACGTCTGTAAAGTATTTTGAGCACCTCACGATGGAACGTTCCGTAAAGAGTCTGGTATCACGTGAAGGGAATCCTTCCTGTCCCCTGGGATGCTGCCCTGAAGCATGACAGTGTTACTCCTCCCTCTGCAGAGATTCTCCTGCAGACCACAAGCACTGGTATCAGTTACACGCATTCTGGTAGCACCTAGGGGCTCCTACTGAGCTCGGGACCCCGCCGTGCCAGGCGCTGCACAGACCCCGACCGATCTCGGGGGCCCATTGTGCCAGGCGCTGCACACCATGCAACAGCATTGGCATCTGGGAAAAGGTGATGATGTAGAAAGACTCTCATTTTCATGCTGGACATTTTCACTCAAGCCCCGAGGCTCCCATGTCTCTATTCCCCACACCAGCTACCTGCAGCCCGTGGGATAACACCTAGAGTATTAATGTATTATTAATTATTATTATTATTTGTATTACAGTAGCACCTAGACGCTCCATTCATGGCTCAGAACCCCACTGTGCCAGGTGCTGTACATTTTAGTAGGTGTATTACAGTAGCGCATAGGCATCCCGGTCCTACACTGGGACCCCATTGTGCCAGATGCTGTACATTATTTATTAGGTGTATTACGGTAGCACCCAGGAGCCCCAGTCATGGCCCCCCTGGTGCCAGGTGCTGCACAAATCCAGAACAGACAGACTTTCCCTGCCCCAAAGAGCGTCCCAGCTAGTCAGGTTCCTTCCGATCCTCCCTGAGCTCTCACCTTGGTTCCCAGCCCTGCCCTGCCCTTTCCGCTCCGGCTGAATGAGAGCAATAAATAACCTCGGTAGCACGCTCAGCCCATCCGCATCCGCATAACAACATTGCCTTGCTCCTACCCAGCGCGATTCAAAACCTCTATGGTGTCTACATGGCTCACTGCGCCCAGGCTCGGACACAGGTTTGAGCCCAAGTCACCCTTCTGTCCGCATCCACATCAGCAACCTGGGTCAGCGAGCACTTGGGACCCGGGTTCTAGGACCTGCTGGGGGGTGGATCAGAGCCAAGTCCTGCTGAGGCTTGAGGCCAGCCCTGCCATCCTGCAGTGTGGACGCAGCTCAAGCCATAGGCTGGAGTCAGAAGGTCTGTGCGGTGCAGTGTGGACGAGATAGCACGCTGTGAGACCCGGGGCCAGCCGTGGAAGCCCGGGTTTACAATGCAGGGTGGGCGCTCAAGCACGGACTTGGAAACACCGAGTCCACTTACCTGGGTCCACTGCTGCTGGGACCGGTCTGGGCCCTGCACAGTCCCCGAATGTGGGTGGGAGGCCTGATTTGCCCACGTCCTGCCCCTGGTGCAGGGCGGCAGGGGAAGGGGGTGGGGGTTCTGTGTGATGCTGGTGCGGGAGGCGCTTGACAGAGACTGAAACATCAAGGGGCCTAAATCACCAAGCGGTACCATCCCAGTCCCAGGCTGCATGGAGCAGAACCAGGGAAACCTCTGGACAGGGGGGTTCCTGCCACGGCTTTTCCTTCTGCCTGTACCCCAGGGGGCAGGAGGGCTGCTTTAAATGCCTGCTCCTGGAACACCCCATCCAGCCTGGCACACCTGGGCAGCTCCTGGGCAGGTGTTGGCAGCCCTGTGGGAGTAGCCTTAGCAGCAGAAGGCCAGATGCTGGCACGGTGTCTCCCCACTCCTCCCCTCTCTGTTCCCTGAGCCCCTAGGCTGGGAGGTCACCAGATGGAGCCAGACTTGGTTTCCTTGCCCCGTTGCACGGGAGTCTGGGAGCAGCAGCTGTGTGTGTGTTGCATGCATGTCCCCACATCTGTGCTTCTGCACACACGTCCCAGGGTGTGCGCACAGGACTGCACGTGCATGTAACTGTGAAAATGTGTGAGTGTGAGCATACAAGTGTGCCCACGCAAGTGAGTGCACACATAGCCACACTCTCACCCATGTGCTTGCGTGAATGCACACAAAGCCCACCAGCGGGCGCACCTGCTTGGGCACACAGGTGTGCATGCAAGTGTGTGAGCACACAAGCCATGTGTACCTGAGTGTGCAAAGTCCATGCACGTGCAAATCTGCACTGGCGTGTCTGAGTGCGCCCAGCAGAGACCCAGAATACAGGTACGTTCAGGAGGGTGCGCTCAGAAGTTCTGCCATGCAGGTGTGCGAGAGGCACGTGCACGACGGAGGTTGTACTAATGAACGTGCGAGGGCACACAAGAGCACAGATGTGTACCCCTGTGAATCCATGCTCTGCGTGTGTGTGCAGATTGCCATGGAGGGGGGCCAATGCCACACAGCTGGGCTTAGCCCAGCCCTTGCCCGTGCCACTCTCTGCCCATGGACAAATGTGACCTGGTCCCATTCCATATGGAGGGGCATGAAGCCATCTTTGGCACTGAGGGCTCAGCATATCCGGCTCCTCCTACCGGGGGGAGGGGGCACTGCAGGCTCTAGACATCAAGATCCACCCCCCAGCCCTATGGGGCACAGCCAGCTCTTCACACCAGCTCCCACACACTGCGTGAGCCTGCCAAGCTCCCGGCTGAAATCCCCAGAGGCTGCATTCGCCATGGGGCGAGATGGGGGGTGGGGAGGCACGGAAACCACCTGCCATTGTCTGCAGCTCTCAGCCCCACGTCACCCTAATCCCCGCTCTCAGGCATGGCTCCCCACCCCGCCAGGCTCGCAGCTGCTGCTTGAATGGTTTAGCTGCTCCCGGACACCAAGCTGGGGCTCCGGGAATCCCCGAGGGCGGGGGTGCGGAGAGGTACCTGCCTCAGGGAGCCCTGAGCCACCGAGCAAGGAAGGGGGACGTCAGCCGGGGGTGTTATTTGCTCAGGAGCAAGGGGGGCAGTTACACCCTCCCCCCAAACTTGGTTCCCCCGACTTTTCACAAGTCTATATGCTCCACACCCTGCCCGTCCCCTCCCCGCAGGATGCAGTTTAACCCCACCCAACGTCCCCCCCAAAGCACTGACACCACTTTGCCCACCCCCAGAGCTGTTCAGCCCCAGGGGGCTGGATACACAGACCCTGGAGGGGCCCGATCAGAGCCCGGGGCTGGGCTTCCCTCCTGACCCCAGCTGGCACATAAGCCCTGCAGGCTGAAGGTGGCCAGGCCTTGAAGCCGGCCCCCCTCCCCTGCTAACCAGCGTAAGTGCAGACACTACTTCTGCCTCCCCCATGTTAGTTAGGACATGGTGCCCCCCACCCCCACCCCGCCACTGCTATCCTGCCCCCCAGGATACGGGCGAGGGAGCCAGGCCGTGGAGCCCTAGAGCGCTGGTTCTGCCCTGGCATGGAGCCTCTTGGGGTGGCTGGGGCAGCGGGCATGCAGAACGGGGCATGGAGGGCAATGGGATGGGGGAGGGACGGGGCACAATCACTGCCGACTCGCCAAGGGTTGGTCTACACTGGGAACCTGGCTGCGGCTCCGAGGGGGTGAGAAATCCTCTCCCCAGCCTAAGCCCAGTGCAGCCAGTGCTAGGTCAATGGAAGAATTTGTCTGTCCACCTTGAGGCCGGGAGACCGCCCCCGTCACTGTCGGGAGCGTCTACACTGAAGCATCGTGCTGCAGCGTTTCACGTGTAGAAAAGCCCGGAGGGTTTACACTGATTCGGAGTGCGGAGCCTCCCAAATCCCCTCTCGTGGAGCCAGGGGAGGGCCCCATGCTGGTGCTAGCATGGTGGGTGGGTGGTGTGGGGAGCCCCCAGCTCCCCTCAGCCCCGCCTCCTGCAGCAGAAGGAAAGTCACAGCGGCTCTAGACCCAGCAGGGGGTGCTGTGGTGAGTGGGGCCGGATCACTCCCAGCTACGCCAGCCCCAGCTCTCCCAGCAGGGGGAGCTGTGGGGATGGGAGTGGGGCAGGAGCACCAGCCTTGGGGGGAGCTGTGAGTGTGAGTACATCACTGTTTTACTTTCTCAGATCCTCTGACGGCTTACAGAGAGTGAAGCCAAAAGCCCTCCCAGCAGGGGGCGCTAGGCCGGGGCTTCCCCAAGGGCTCCTCCACGCTAGATCCCTCCTCTTCCCCCAAACAGCCGGTCCCTTTAATATCCGATGGGCTGATGGTGACAGGAAACAATGGGCGCCCCAGGCCCTACCTGCTGATTAACATCATGCCAGGTCTTAAGGGGAATTAGCTGCCAGCTCAGCTTATGTCAGTTTCCCATTGTTCGGGTCTCCGGATCCGGCCGGGACCTTCTGGAGCCCAGACCCTCTGCCTTTCACACCACAGAAGCATCTCACCTCCATGCACCCCTGCCCCCCAACTAGCCCTCCGGCTCCCCTCACCAGCCAGCAGGGCTGCCCCGCTCCAGTATGACTGCTGCCTTCTGAGCCTCCATCTCTGCTCTGGGATGGTCTGCACGGCCATGGGGAGCGGATGGAGTCCCGGATCGGCCACCGCTCCTGTCCCCGCTCGGTGCCTCAGTTTCCCCCCATGTAAGAGGGCTGATGCTGCCCTGCTGCACAAGGTTAATTTATCCAGGCCTGAGAGCCTCCCGGGGAGGGGCCTGGAGAAGGGCCAGGGCTCAACGGCTGCCAGCGTCAGACGCACCTGCAGGCTGCCAGCGCGGCCGTGGGGTAGCTCCCCGTCCAGATCCTACCCTGCCTCGTCCACTGTAACCCCCCAGCTCTGCCCACCACCGGCCGCCCTGGCCTGGCACTGAGGCGAGGGGCAGCCACAGCTCAGCTGGCGTATCCCCACCCCAGGGGCAGGCCGCAGCTCTCAGGGCTGGCAACCCGGCTGCTTGAGCCCTGAAACTGACGGGGAGCCAGAAAAGGAGAGAAACAGGTCCCTGATACTGATCCCATCCAATGCGGAGGGGTCTCCTTGCGTCGCATGCCCCATGGCACAGGGGCAGCATGCTGCTGGCACAAAGCAGCAGCCTCTTCCAGCAGCTGCAGCCTTTGCTCTGTTTGCACCAGTAAAGCCCAACCACTGGGGAACACGCACTTACGGCAAGGAGCCGCCCGGCAACCCACAGGAGGCAGGGTGGCTCTGAGGGCTGCGTGCGGCACAGACTCCGGGGCTCTGGGGGACTTGGCATGCCAGGGTGCCGTTCTCCTCACCCGTAGCAGCGTTCCGGGCAGGGAACACCACCGAGGAGTCCCTGAGACCCGCCAGGACGCCCCGTCCCTTCCAACCAGGTGTTCCCACAATGGGGCAGAGCCAAAAGCTGCTGTCGAGCCGTAGGGACGAGAGACACAAACCCCCTGGGAGATGGATTGCTCTCTGCCGACTACTTGCCAGTGCATTGATCTAGCTTGGAGCATCACAGGCTGGGCATCACTCCCTGCTCTTCCCGGCCGCTCTGCTATCCACTAGATCTTGGCAATCCGGGAACAGCTCCCAACACCAAGCAGCCAGCCCAGCTCCTGCTCACGGCCCTTGCTGCCTCCCTGGGACATGCAACCCGCACACAGCTCTCCCCAGCAAGCGTTCTAAGCAGCCCCTCCAGATCCAATCTTCCAGCCAGATTTCCAGGAAAAACAAGCAAGCAAAGGCCCCAGCAGGAAGATACAAGGGTGTAGGCAGACATCGCCCACAATTGCATGCACAGCGATTTACCGCACAGCAACTGCATGCATTGTTTCTCCACCTGCATTTCTGGGCTCCCCATCAGCCAGCCCCTTCCCCCCTGCCCTAGGAGCTGGCCCAGCTCCACAGAAGGGTTGGGCATAGTGGGCCCTGCGTCCCATCGCTGGCACACGTGCCGACGGGCACTGCTCTTCGCACTCTCTGCGCGCGGCCCGGAAACGCTCCTTCCCAGCTGAAAGACAGGGAACAAGCAGCCTCAAAGCCATAATGCTGCTTACGCGGAGGAGAGCCTCCCCTGCTGCTCCCGGGGCAGAGGCCTGTTGCTTTGGAGACAAAGATCCAGAGTTCTAGTCCCGGCTCCGCCAGGGTGTAAGCGTGTCTAGGGTCTGGCACACGTTACAGTACCCCTGGCACTCTCTAGTGCCTCTGCAACATGGCACCTGCATGTGTCTCCTTGCTGCCTACTGCTGCCCTAGTGAGGGGATGGCCTGGCCTCTGCAGGGGATGGAGGTCCCCAACGCCCTTTGAGGTGCTGGACTCTGAGAGCTCCTGGCCTAGGCCAGGCGGTGCCAGGGGTGCTGTGGCAACTATGCCCGGGCAGCTGGGTTGAAAGCGGCACAGTACCTGGGCGCCAGAGGACGGAGGGTAAAACAAAACTAAAGGATCCCCAAACTGGCTCCACCAGCTCCCAGCTCCTTTGGTTCGTCAGCGAAACGCAGGGCAATTAGCCCTATATTCCTGAACGCTTGTAACACCAAAGCCCACGGGGCTGCAATCAAGTTAATTGGCCAAATGATGGCTGCAGCCTGCTGGCTTCGCTGCCTCAGTGCTGGTTGCCCAACCCACAGAGGGGATGGTTGGGCCGGGTCCCCTCCCCGGCCCCCTCTCACCGCAGGGCCCTATAAACCTCTGCAAGGGCAGGGAATGAAAGGCACGGTAGCACCCATGGGAGAAGAGGGAGGAAAGTGGGCTAGGTCTAGACTCTGCAGAAGGGACTATGCTGGGGCTGGGGGGACCATGCTGCTGGCACCCGCTCCCTAGAACCCCTGGGGGCTTGGGGGATCTGACTGCTGGAATGAGAGATCAGACCCCCCCCACACATGCTGTGGGACACCCTCCGCCCCATTTTGGTTCATGGCCCCATTGCACAAGCACCTTTGTTTTGCTGCCATGGGGAGCCTGTCATAGGAAGAGAGGCAGCCTGCCAAGGCGCAAGCTGGCAAAGCCGCCGAGAGGGGAGGAATGCTGCAGGCAGGAGACACCTGCAGCTGACTGCAACTACATGCCCTTCACAGCCCCTAAATGCCCTTCACGTCACCCCCACCCCTTCACGCCCTCCCACCCCTGTCACACCCCCACCACCCCCATCACACCCCCACCACCTCCACTGCCCTTCACACCACCCTTGGTCTCTCTGCCACAGCTTTCCAGGAAGAGAGGAAGGTCAGATGCCAAGCACAAGAGATGGGCATCAGTGGGCAGCCAGAAGGGGGCAGGGCCTTGCTGACTAGGGGACAGAGACAGCTGCTCTGGGTTCCCTTGGGCAGAGCGTGCAGTTGGCGAATCTCACTGCACTGAAGGGTCACCTCAGCCTTCATGCTGCAGTGGTCTGCGCCCTGTCCAACAGATGGACAGACAGACAGACAACTGGGAGCCAGAACTCCTGGTTCTTTCCATCGTCCTGGCAAAGATTCACCGAGTGGCCCTGGGCAAGTCACTTTCCCAGCTCCGTGACTCAGTTTCCCCACCTGGGGTTAATGAGACAAACTCAGCTGTGGGGTGGGTGAGAGGACAGATTTCCCTGACATTCTGGGGTCCTGAGACGGCCGGGGTTACAGACCCGGCTCCTTCCTCCTTCTCTTGTTTGACTCCCAAGGTCAATGCACAAAACCCAGAAGTAAGCACCCCCCAGCCCCTGCAGTGAGAGTGGGGGAGAGTTTACAGGGCCCCTCCTGCTTTTCGCAACCCAGCCGGCCTGTCCCACCCCCAGTCCCTGCCTTGCAAGTCCCTCCCAGCTCATTATCTCATAAAGCTAACTGCACCCGCAGCCGAAGCCGGCGAAACACACCCACCCAACCAGAAAACCAGCCACCGCTTGCTCCTACCACCAGCCTGCTCCTCCCCAGCTCCATGCCCAGCACTCCTTGGGCCTGCAGGCAAAACGCAACACAAAGCTGCACGAAGCAGGGACCAGGAGTCGGTTGATTGTTGGCCTACATGAGCCCAGCCCCGGACTGCAATGGGCTGCCTCTTTCGGACAGGCTCAGCAGACAGGCCAGGCCGTGAATGAAGGCAGGACTTTCCCGGCTCTTCCAGCTCATGGAAGACGGGGAGCAACACGTCCGCAGCCTCTGTCCAACGGCCCCGACGAAGGGCTCCAACGGAACGGAGCAAACGGCTGTATCCACCCACGCTAGAGCAGGGTGAGACATTTATGACAGGCCGTTGGAAACTGCCCATGTCTCGTCGCAACCGACACGTTCCATGCGGAACGGAACGTCCAAACGAAACGCTTCCAAACGATTCACGCTGGAAATGGGGGCACCTGTTTCGCCTTCCGCCTTCTGTTTCATTTCACTTTGCGGGCCATGCACCGGTTGTTGGATCTACCGGTAACAACAGTGGTTGTGCTAATCGCATGGCAGGGCCCCCACTCTCGCCCAATCCTCCCTCCCTTCCTGCTTTCCAGGTTTCCCCCACACCAGTAGGGTTCCACCCACTGGTGCCTAGAACGTTCCCTGAAATTTTGGAATTGATCATCCGTGGCGTTGCAAAGTCGTCACCATGTGACAGAGAGACGAGGCAGGTGAGGTCATCTCTGTTATCGGACCAACTTCTGATGATGAAAGAGACAAGCTGTGGAACTATACAAAGAAGAGCTCTGTGTCGCTCGACAGCTTGTCTCCCTCCTCGAGGGAAGTTGGCTCGATAACAGGTATTCCCTCCCCCACCTTGTCTCTCTAACATCCTGGGACCGATACGGCTACAACCGCACTGCATACATGTCACAGACAGACTGACAGACACAGAGATGCCGTCAAGTGGAGGGTAAGACCTTCGCCAGCTCAGCCAATGAAATCGACTGTATGATACTTTTGCGATATTACCGGCTCGTTTCATTTCGATGATTCCGAACCGGAATGTTTCGTTCTGTCAAATATTTCGAGTTTTGGACTTTTCATCAAGAAAAACAAACTCGGGACTGTTGGACTGTCCCCAGGAGATAGAAATTCTCTTTTCCCGCCAGCTCTGGTGTGCCCAGAGCCCCGGCTCAGCACGCGGGCACCAAGGGGGAACGGATCCCCTTTAGACATACGCAGCATACATGGCTGCATAGGGCACCCAAAAATTATGGCACGATTATGGATCCAATTGATTCCTGAGGACAGGGGGCCGGCTGGCAGGCCTGGTGGTTATTTGAAATTCTGCAGGAACTTTTTGGCCCAAGTTTTCTCATTACGGGTGGGGCCTCAGCCCCTGTGCCATGCACGAGCTTTTTCTCTGGGAGCACAGTACTGATCTCTCAGGAGTAAAGCTACTCGGGGTGAGTTGAGGGAGCGGATTCATGGCCAGTGTGAACCTCTCTCAGACACACTGCAGCCAAGAACGACTTTCAAAGCTCAGGCTACCTTGGTCAGTCACATGAGAGATGTGGGACTGGTCCTTATTATTCCTGGTGTTACAGTCGCATCTGAAGGTTCAGCCGGGGGGAGCCTGCTGTCATGCAAGGCACTACACAGATGCATAATAAGAGACTCTGGCAGGTCCATTGAGCTCACAATCCAAGTCCCAAAGTCAGATTAGAAGTTGCCAAACCCTATAGCGACTGGCCCAATGGCTGTACCCAGACAGTCCCGGCCCTGGCAAGCTCACAGTCTGGGTAAACAAACCGCACCCAGGGTGATGAGCAGGAGATATTATTGCCCCATTTTACAGAGCAGGAAACTGAGGCGCAAAACTGGGACTTAAACCCAGGGCACCTGATGTCACCCCAGAGCCTTACCCCAAACCCATCCCCCTTCTCTTCCCTGCTCGGGCAGCTCTCACTGCAGCAGGTGTTTGTCAGGTGCGGGACTCAGCATGTCACCGTGGGAGGCGCTGGGCACTTTGGACAATCCCCCCACCCCACCCAGCACAGCCTGCTCGGACCCTGGGGAAGGTGAACTAAGTGGGCGGGGTGCAGAGTTGCCAATCCTGAGCGAGCCAGACCCCTAGAGAAGCACCACTGAGAAATTACTGCAGGCAGGGCAGCATCCCAGGTCCATGTCCCTGGAGCCTTCAGACACAGGTTGGAGCCCTCTGGCTTGGGTGGAAACTCCCTGGCTCATCCTGCTCTTCAGCTGGGAGCCCTGCGAAGGCTGGTGCCTGCTGGCATGCCATGCAGGAGTGGCTAGGCTTGGTCTCATCCCCTCGCCTGGTAGACTTAGTGCCCTGCTATGCTGGAGACTCACGCCCAGCCCTGGTCTCCTTCCTGCTCATCCCTCCCAGCACTACCAGCTGCTGTCTCCGCAGGGACCGCTTATGCCAGACCCTCTCCCCCTCCCACACACCGCCTGCATTCAGACCTGCCCCCAGGAAGCCAGTAGCCTGCAGCTCTCCCAGCGAAGTGGACAGGAGATTTCTCCCTGGGAGGACCAGGCCAGTGGGTGGGTTGGGGCCCATCCCTCGTCCGTGGGCTTTTGCTAGAGAAATTAGCCTGTTACCATATGCCCCTGGGCAAGGGGGAGAAGCGAAGGAATCCTGGGCCTCCGAGCTTCCCAGATCTTTCTCGGGACCAGCTGAGCTACCCGACAGGTGTAGGGGACGCAGGCCCAGCAGCCTCTTGCCCAGCACAATGCAACGGGGAAAGACATGGCTAATTGGCCTGCTCTGCGCAGTTACGGGCCTGGGGAGTCAGCGGCTCCGCAGTTTTATTGGTGGTGACAAACGACCAGCTCCAATGGCCGGGGTATGAGTGGTTTTGCCTCCTGCCCACTCTCTGGCCACACAGGTCCAGTTAGGCTGGGTTTGTGCAAAAGACTCCAGTCCCGGGGCTTCACATTTCCTCCTGCCCTGCAGGACGAATGCCACTGAATCACGCAGAGTCCTGAGTCCTGGGGAACTGCTGGAGGTTTCAGGCCCTGGGTCTCCCCAGCTAGCCGTTCAGGGAAGCCCCAGGCTCTGGCCCTGCGGCGGGATCCACCCCAATTGGGTGCAGGGTCTGTACTAGGGCAGCCAAAGCGGGATGGAGCCCCTTGCAGTGACAGAGAGCCCAGAGCTTTTCCTGCTGGACCACCCATTCCACGTGGCCAGGGAAATGGGATCCAAAGCCCCCATTCTTACGCAGAGCCACTACGACAGAGCTGAGCGAGCCCCTTGGGAGGGAGCCTTACAGCCACGCTCCTGAATTCACTGGGCCGAATCCCAGCCCCATTGAGGTCTGTGGGAGTTTTGCTGTTGATTAAAATGGAGCCAGTTCACCCTAAGCTCTCAAGGCCAGACGGACCCATGCTGACAATCTAGTCTGAGCGCCTGCATATTCCAGGCCAGAGACCCTCCCCCAGGGATTCCCACACCCCCATTGCTCTGGTGCGAGCCCGAGCGGCTCTGTCAGACAGAGATGCCCCAGCTGAATTTAAAGATTCCAGGTGACAGAGGCAGCATCCTGCAGGGCAGCTATTCCACTGGCTCCTTCCCACCCTGTAAGCACCTTCAATTAGTCTGAATCTCTCTAACCCACTGACCTCCTCTGTTCCCTAGAGAGGGTGGGGTGAGTCAGGCGGGGTGTAGGAGCCGGAGAGAGTAGGGCTGTACAGTGCCGAAGTTCAGGCTGGACTCCACCACAGCCATCGGGTTATGCCAGCAGACGAGGAAGTCTGAGCCAAGGGGACCTCCCTGGCATCGCTTCATAGACTCCAAGGCCAGGCAGGAACATTGTGATTGTCTTGTCTGACCTCCTGGTTAACCCAGGCCAAAGATCTACTCCCCAAATAATCCCTAGAGCCGATCTGTCAGAGAAATGTCCGATCTTAACCAAGGGATGCTAGACACACAGGAATGGAGACAGATGAGCCCCAAACAACAGGAAAGAGCTGAGCATCTTTATACCACAAATCAGGGAGAATTATTTTCTGTATTACATCAGGGTCTTGCACAGACACCCAGTGAGAGACGGTCCCTGCCCCCAACGAGCTCACAGTGTAATCAGACAAAAGGTGAGGGGGAAACTGAGGCACAGAGCAGGGATGGCACTTACCCAAGGTCTGTGGCAGAGCCAGTAACAGAACCCTGGTGTCTTGAATTATAATATAGTGCCCCTACCACTAGGCCACACTGCCCTTGGCAGTATAGTATAACAAACTCACTCCTCATCTTGAATCCCTCATGGAGCTGTAACCCCCACCATAGGGCACCAGCAGGATTTGAACAAGGACCTTCAGTAAAGAAATCAACCACTGAAGATAAAGGAGCAACTCCAATAGCTGGTAGCAGTAGCAGGTTGTTATCTGCTAGTGAAGTAGCCCCTGTTGTGGGAAGCAACACTCACCGCTGGCGCATAGTCCGGGGAGCTAAAAGGTAAGCATTGCCTCATTATGAACGGGGGAAGATCTGGCCGCAGAGTGATTCCCAGGGGTGCAGGGCGTTGTTGTGACACAGACTTGTCCATTGCACCGCACATGCTCCTGCCCACCTGTCCACCTGCACTCCCACAGCCAATCCGCTGCCTCAATGGGCATGCCACACGCACACACACACACACACACTCGTGTACACACACACCCCTATCCCAGCTGGCTGCTGACTCCCAGCAGGGGGAGTGACTGACTCCTTTAGTGCTTGGGATCGGGGCTCATGCTTCTGGGGCCTGATCCAATCCCCACCAGAGTCAAAGGAGAGATTTCCTTGGAGACTGGACAGAGCCCCAGGGCTGAAGGGCCCCCGGGGCAGGCCACTTGCACACCTGCCTGCCGCCTCTGTCTCACCCACACCCACAGACACGCCTCCCCCGCACTGTTTACAGCCAGACCCATGCCGATCCTCACCAAGCACTGATCATTAAACAACTAGCAGCCCTCTGGCTGCTGAGAGCTGATTACGGAGCATGGCTTTTGGAGGAGACGCCTGGCTTCCCCTACAGCAGGTATTGCGTGTGATCAGAGTGAGGATGTGCCCGGACACATACAATAGGCAGAGAAACCAAAAGAAAGGGAATAAGGGAGGGGAAGACAATGAGTTCTGGAGCCATCCCCACGCCCAAGAGTCACTAACACTGGGAGAGACAAGCAGAACATGGGGAGGTGTCAGGGAATCCTGGAGCTGGAAGGAGGAAGGAGATTATAACCTGGCATCTCCTGCCCCACCAGCTTCCCTCAGCCCCTGCCAGGATCTCCAGGGAGAGTTGGGCTGGAACATTTGGATCCAGATCCAAACTGGTTCCTGGAAGCCGGGGTTTGGATTCAAAACACGCAGCTGGATTTAGGTTCTAAAGCATCTCCTGTGCTGGGCTAGTGGCTAGTGTCAGGCTGGCCCGGTCTGGGTTCCAGAACCTTCCTCCCTGGCACAGTCACGCCAAGTGAGCGAGTCACAAATTCTGCCCCAAATCTAGTTGGTTTTAACCGCCCCCCCCCCACACACACACACACACTGAGATGGAACGAAACACACCCAGGATGGCAGGTTTCATACGTGTCAAGTGGGAACAGGTGGCTCCAGGTGTCCCCCTCAGGCTCAAGCTTTGCAGTGCAGGGGCTTGCACATGAGAACCAGGAAGTGAAACTAACTAGGAAAGCATCTGTTTTCATCAGGCCAGCTGGTGGGGGAAAGGGTGAAAAGAAAACAGCAAAGAGGACCCGTGATTTGGGGGGGGAAGGATAGCTCAGTGGTTTGAGCATTGGCCTGCTAAACCCAGGGTTGTGAGTTCAATCCTTGAGGGGGCCATTTAGGGATTTGGGGCAAAAATTGGGGATTGGTCCTGCTTTGAGCAGGGGGTTGGACTGGATGACCTCCTGAGGTCCCTTCCAACCCTGATATTCTATGATTCATCCCATTCTTTCAGCTCAGAAGGGGACGAGGGGGGACAATCATCAAATCATAGACACGTAGGGCTGAAAGGGACAGGGAGAGGTCATCTGATCCATCCCCCGCACTGAGGCAGGATCAAGTATACCCCCAATAGCCGGGTCCACACCTAAACACCAGATCCAGACAGCCTCCAGCCTAGAACCCAGATCTGAACTTGGAGGATCAGGCCCATCTCTAAATGAAAACAAGCAACGTCTCTTGACACAGTCTGCAAAAGCGCAGAATCTCCCATCCCCTGTCTGGAAAGCAGCTAATGACTGGGCCGTGATGAAATGGACGAGATTCTCGTCATGGGGCAGGAATGTACAGGCAGAGCTGGCTTATAACTCCAGCCTCCCACTAAAAAGCAACAATATAGGAAGACAGCCTTGAAACTGATGAGGAAAACACCTGCTCCGCCCCAAGAGCTGATGGAATGAAAGTGCTCAGAGATTGTTATCAGCACAGCCCCTGCCTCCCATCCTACCTGGGGTGAACAGCGAACCAGGTTAAACACCTCCAACATTCTTCTGCTGATAAACAGAGGAAACCGGAAGCCTTCCCCCATAATTAATAAAGGATCATCATCATTATTATTAATCTGTATCAATTAGAGTGCATTATGGAAGCAATGATTGAAAAAAGTGGGTGTCAAATAAACATGCAAATTAGCACTTCGTGGGCATCCGGGGCAGGGCTGTGAGCCCCAGAGAGTCGCAGATCGAAAGTTGAAGCTGGAGGCTCTTGGGGACAGCTCAGCAGCCCACAGGCAAGAGGCCGGGGTCATCCCCCCCGCCCACTTTGCCCTGGTAGGGTCAGGGTTGGAGGTTGTTTCTAGCTGCGGAGCAACCCTGAGCCTGGTGCCCAGTGGCAGAGACACCCTGTTTAATAAGAGCCTGGTTGGCCAGGACCACACCCTGCCAACTTGCCACCTAAGAATCAGTCACCAGCCACCGGGCCAGCCCTGGAGACAGGCAGCAACTGCATCCCGGTCACACAGCAGCTTCCACTCAGCTATGCGAGACAGGGAAGGCCCGAAGCCTGCCCTAAGCACACGCAGGGGGCCTGGTGCCCCAGCCAGGGCATTCTCTGGGCTCCCTCTCCCATATCAGCTAGCTCTTCCCCATCCCTGCCTTTGCCTACTGCAACAGCTGCTCTCATTGCTCCTGCTCTGCGGTCACAGATCCTGGGGGGCACGTTTTGGCGCATCCACTCTCAGCACACTCAGCGAAGCCAGACAAGCTGCCTGATCCGCCCTGCGCCACGTGCCCTTGTTCACACCACTGCAAAACGGGCATTGCATGCTACTCAATGGGCCGTGGGCACCCGCGAGGCCCAGCTGTGAATGACTGCATGGGCACAAGTGAAGGAGGCCTGGGCCCATTCTCGGGCCAGATCCTCAGCCGGTGTAAAGCGGAGTCGCCCTCCTGGCTTCAGTAGAGTTATGGGGACTGACACCAGCTGAGCTTCTGACCCATTTCCTGCACCAAGAACTGAGACATCAGGGCATCAGCTTTTCCCATCTGAACCGCCATGGGGTGCAGAGACTCCGCAGCAGGTCGGGGCCCCATTGTGCCGGGCGCTATACAGGCACAGAGGACCTGCTCCCCTGCCCGGCCCTGCCCAGCTCGGCTTGTTATAATCCTGCTGTGCTCTGAGTCACGCGGGTGGTTCGGAGCCACCACCGAAGGGCTAAAGCCTGAGTCAGCAGCTCAGCTGACAGGGAGCAGGGCTGGGAAGTGGCAGCTTTTGTCGAGTCACTGCGAGGCTGCCAGGGAGGGCGTGGGATGGGTGCCAAGCACGTAGTAATGGGGGTGGAGGGGGGCAGCAAAGCCCTGCTAGGGTGAGCCTGTGGAGCAGCTTGCTCTATGTGGCCCATCTCTGGGGGGGTCACACGCACTCACCCCCCCTCGGAAGGCAGCACCAAGGAGTCCATGCCTAAAGACCCCTCTGCAAGGGGACAAGTTTCTTACCCCTTGGAAGTCCCTGTAGCCAATGGCACACTGCCTGCACCCCACCCCAGAGCCAGCCACCCACGACCCCCATGCGGACACCCAACAGCTCTGCGGCCAACAGCCCCACAAGGCGCTCCCTTCGCTTGGGGTTCCCCCGAGTTCCAGGGGTGCACGAGCCGGTCAGGGGAGGGAGGAGGGGGATCAGAACCTTGACCCAGTGGGAAGGCAAAGGCAGGGACTTGATGCTAGTGGGCGGAGGAATGGCGGTGCCTGGTGCTTAGTTTGAGGGGGTTGCAATGGGGTGGGGGGGCCTTGTAGGGGGAAAGTGGGGGGGAGGGCGACTCTCCATGCAGGACAATGTTTGAAAACACCTGACAACCAAAGGGCACAACAATATCACGTTGCACACGCACACAGGGCCCGATCCTGCCCAGGGGCCCGATCCTGCCCAGGTTCCCCCCTCTCCCTGCACTGGGTTTCTTGCAGGATCTGAGCCACAGGATGAACTGCAATCAAGGGGCGACACAAAGGAACCCCCCCCAAAACCCGAAGGGGCTTCTCGGGTAGAGATCCGGGACCCCACATCGCTGCAGGGGGCGGGGGCGGGGGTGCATGGAGGGCAGAAGGCAGGAGCCCGGCAGGCAGCTCTGGATCCAAACCCGGATCGGTGTTTGGGGGGGGCTGGGAGGGCGCCGGGGAACCCCCGGGTCTGGCCCGCGCGCTGAGGCAGGACCAAGGCAACCTCGCCCAAAGTGGCCCAGGAGCCTGCCCCGGCTCTTTGGCCCGGGAGCCCCGAGCCGGGCGACGGGACGAGGCGACTCACCGGAGGCTGCGAGGCAGAGCAGCAGGAGTTTCCAAGCCGCGGGGGCCGGGGCCGGGGCGAAGGACCCGCTCATCACGTCGCTGTCACGACACGCGTGGGGAACTCACAGCGGCCCCCCCGGGCCGGGATCTTCCTCCGTGAGCGAGCGGGTGCCGGGGGGGGGGGGGGGGGTCTCCGGGGGGGGGAGTCTCCTGGGGGGTGTCCCCGGAACCTGGGCGCGCGGATCCCCCGGGGGCCGGGCCTCGTGCGCTCAGGGCCCGCTGGGTCGCTGGCTCATGCCCGGCCGCTGGTTGCGCTCCCCGCTCGGCCGCGCTGCGCTTCGAGGCATCGCCGGGGCGCGGGGGGGGGAGGAACCTGTCTGGCAGGTCGGAACAGGTGTTTCTCCAAAAAGGGGCGCGGCCTCGGCCCGGGGAAACCAGCCCGAGCCCTCCCCGCTTCGCTAGGCAGACGTGAGAGGCTCCGGCTCCGGGCCCGACCCGTGGGATCGGGGCGCCGGGTCTCCCAGGAGGAGGGGGTGGGGGGCGTGAGCTGGCTGACTGCCCAGCCTGGCCCGGCGGGCTCAGTGGCGGCTGCAGGACCCCCAAGAACTGTGTGTGTGGGGGGGGGTGAGGCCAACAGAGAGTGGGGTGGGAATACAGAGGAGGGGGTGAGTCCACAATGAAAGGGAGCGGGGTCCTGCACAACTGAAGACCCTGGGCCCGTGTCCTCGGTGTGCCAGGTCTGCCCAGAATTAATACCCACCTCTTGGCATCCAGAGCTCATAAAGGGCTTTCCTGAGGAAGTGTCACTGTCACCGTTTTACGGACATGGGGAAACTGAGGCACAAGTGCGGGGCGGGGTTTGCCCTACATCCCCCAGCAGCAGAGGCAGGAATATGGCCTAGCTCTCCTGGTTTTCTAGGCCAGACTGCCTCCATGTGAGCTAGGGGAGGGCGGATTTCCCCCCACGGTACACAAGGCACAGGGTGGGCTATGTGATAAGCCCAAGGTCACCGGCAATGGAGGAGGGGCTTGCGCTCGGGTCCCATGAGTGCTACTAGCTGCCCCTCCACCCCTCCTGGGCCGTCTCCCGTGAGCTGGGCCTGGCCCCATCCAGCTGCTTCTTAGGAGGATGGTTTCTAAAGAGTCTGTCTGTTTCCCTGCTGTATCTCAGGGAGGTGGGGGAAGGGGTGAGGGTCGCCGAGCCCAGCCCGGACCCACATGCAGAGTCCAGCTCCAGACTAGGTCCCAGCGCATCAGCCTGGCATGTCCCACCCAGACACCAGGGCAGGGATCCTGCCAGGCAGAAGGCAGCCTGGGAGAGGCATCGTGTGGGGAAGCGTGTGCTGTGGGGCATGGAGCCCTGATTCCAGCCCCTGCTCTAGTATGGGCTCGCTGCGGGTTTGGACATGAGACATGGCCCCTCTGCCTCACCCTCCTCCTCTGGCTGGGATCCTGGTTGCCCCCCGGGCTGCCACCAGGGTTCATCCCATAGCCATGAAGGTAGGCCCGGGGATTAGGGTGTGAGTTAAGAGCTGTGATTCAATTCCCTGTCCCACCACAGACTCTCAGTGGGACTTCAGGGCTAGCTTCATATGGGCTCAGTGGGATGTGCCAAACTTCAGCGCCTGCCACCCACCATGGTCCTCAGCCCCATGTCCAGCACCCAGCCCGGGCTCCCTGTACCATGCACAGGGGGAGCTTGGTGCCTGAGAATGGGCTGCACAGAAGCCAGAAATAGGAGCAGGAAATGCCAAGGAGAGGGATCTGGCCTGAACCCTGCCCCTCAAAGGGCTTTAGGCACCTCTGTCTGCTCTAGAGCCTCAGCCGTGAGCCCTCTCCCCGTGCCGAAGTCGGGACAGCCTTTGCTCACGGAAAACCATTGGGCTGTGGGGTACGCGGGGGAGCCTCTCTCACGTGAAGCTGGTTCACGTTGTAGGCAGTAGTTCAGTGACAGGCGGCTGCCCCCTGGGCTGGAAGGGAGCCCAGAGACTTTCAAACACCGGCTGCAAGGTAAGTTCGGCTGGTGTAAAAGAGCCAGTCCATCGCACATTCAAACCAAGGTCTAGCAAAACCAATGTCATGAAAACAACAAAAGCAGAATTAGTATCTTCCCGAGGGCCCAGCAGGCGGGAAGTAGCCTGTTCACCAGCCTGCCCTGGATTTGATTCACAGGATGGGAAATCTCTCGCCTTGGCCAGCTGCCAGGGCTGCTCTTGGGTGGCTGGTGGGCTGGGGTTGGAGTTTGGATCTCGGGGAGGTAATGTGGCGAAACCAGCAGTTATTGGGTCTTGCAACAGGAATGTTGTGATTCCAGTCAGGACTGCACAGCTCAGTGCGATGTTGGAAACTCCTGTGATATTTTGTGTGGGTTTTTTTTTAAGGTCTCAGCTCCGGGAGTCCCGTGATGATGGGGCAATGTCTGCTTCACTTAAATGAAAAAGTCAGGTCCCTATCTCTTGTGGTGCTAGAGAAATGCTTGAAAATGTGATTCCCCAACAGCTCAAACCACAGAAGGCAAATGTTGGGGTTCTGTTAATAAATTTAGTCATGCAAAAATCTCCTGATTTTGAAGCTGCTCTCAGGATTTTGAGGGCACTTGCTGATTCTGAGACAGACAAGATGATTGTAACTGTCCCGTCTGGCCTTGGAATCTAGGAATCTCGGCAAATGTCTGAATTACAGCCGCTCGACCCCAATTCTCCTCTCAGCCTCACCGGTGTAAATCAGGAAGAATTTCTCTGGCACAAATGGAGCAAGGCATGTGTGTGTGGGAAGAGAATCTAGAGCTGATTCCTTCTCTTGGCAATTCCAGGCCCAACAGGGCCAGTAGAAACTTTATCAGGAAAACAGCAGCTCCCAGGGAGATAAACAGTGGCTCCAGTCCTTGTGTGTGACCACTGCTCACCTCACCTATGACAACTGAACTGAGCGGATCCCAAACAGAGCTGGGGAAAATGTCTCCTTGAAACAAGCAAGGCAAAAGGCTCCATCTGCAGAGGCAGTTTCTGATGCACAGAACATGCCTGGTGTGTCGCAGTGGGACTTTTCTGTAATATTTTTAGGAACCCTATGTGTGCCTCATTTTCCCTTATATTTTGCATGGCTACCCGGTGTGGGGAAAAGGCCTAGTTTGCTCTCAGGGCAGGCTGAGAGAGACAAACATGCTCGTTGTCTAGCTGTCTGAGCCTCATTAAAAAGGACTGGCCGAGGCCACCGCCATATCAAAGGAGAATCCGAGCCGACAATGGCAAAGCCAATCACCAGGCATTGACACCCAGCAAGCAGTGCCCCAAAGGGAGATGGATTTCCCCACCTCACAGCAGGGAGGCTGACACAGACCCCCCGCAAAGGACTTGGAAGGTGTGAGGTGGGGGAGGGGGGTAAGAGTTGGCTACTGGAGGGAGTGGGGGGCTCTCACTGGGGAATTGAGGGGGTCAGACAGAGATAGAGCCTGAACATGGGGTTCACTGCAGCATGGCTGGGCTCTGGGCCAAGCAGACTGGTCTGTGCTGCAGCCATCTGTGCTAATCTAAGGACTTCTGCTGCTGGGTTCCCGGTGACTAATACCGCACACTGCGAATGCCGGGCGAGGTCCGCTGATCCCTGCGGAGTGGACGTGTCTGTCCCGGGGGTCTGTCTCAGCTGGACTCGCTGACCAGAGCTCACGGGATGAATGAAGCTGGAGGGCTGGAGCCCCAGAGGTTCAGTCAAGGAGGTGGTGAGGCCCCTGGAGGAAGAGTGAGACCCGTTGGGGTCTGGCCCACTGAAGGGTTCCTCCAAGAGACAGTTCCAAAGCTGGGGGGCGTAGCACTGACCCTATGGATCTGTGGCACCCAACCTGCTGCATTCCAGACCAGTGTTAGCTCCTGGCTCCCTGCTGTAGCTCCCAGGCCCAGCAAACCCTGCCCGGGCCCTGCTAACTCAAGGAATAAATCAAGGAACTTGGATTTAAACTTGGAGAGTGGTCAGTTTGGATGAGCTATTACCAGCAGGAGAGTGAGTTTGTGTGTGTATGGGGGTGGGTTTTTGGAGGGGGGTGAGGGAGTGAGAGAACCTGGATTTGTGCAGGAAATGGCCCACCTTGATTATCATGCACATTGTATAAAGAGTTGTCACTTTGGATGGGCTATCACCAGCAGGAGAGTGAATTTGTGTGGGGGGGTGGAGGGTGAGAAAACCTGGATTTGTGCTGGAAATGGCCTAACCTGATGATCACTTTAGATAAGCTATTACCAGCAGGACAGTGGGGTGGGAGGAGGTATTGTTTCATATTCTCTGTGTATATATAAAGTCTGCTGCAGTTTCCACGGTATGCATCCGATGAAGTGAGCTGTAGCTCACGAAAGCTCATGCTCAAATAAATTGGTTAGTCTCTAAGGTGCCACAAGTACTCCTTTTCTTCAAGGAATACAGTAGCTGCAGTATTAGGAGGATATTTGGCACCTCTGTTTCTTTAAAAAGTTGTTTATTTTGCTGCCAGACTGGAAGATCCATAACCTGCGTCTCACTTACTCACGGTGAGCGTGAGCCAAGGTCAACAACACCCGCAGCAGCAAGAGGCGTGGCTGGGGGTGGGGGTGGGGGGTGCAGGGGAGTTGTGGAACACACAAAAGGTGAAATTCCCCCCAGCAGGGGCCCAGCAAACAGCCTCTGTGGAATCCAGACAGCCGTTAGCCTTCATCCTCTCCTTGCTAGAGAATCCAATAGCATAGTTCTAAAAACCTAGAGGATGGGTCTGAGCCCCTGGGAGTTTCTGCAGGCTCTAGGAGTAGCTTGTATAGTGTCAGTAGCACTGTTGTGGCCGGCGTCACCAGGTGGTGCTGCACCGCAGCCTTCCAAGTGTTTGCTCTTAGCGTGTGAGCACCTTTGGGCTCTTGGGAGACGTGATGTGATGGAGTTACTGTATGGGTGACGCAGGGTTTGGTGCAAGCAGCAGGAGTGGTCGGAGTCAATAACTGAGGCAGTTCCACTCCCTGGGACCCCAACGGGTCTCACTCTTCCTCTGGCAAAATTTTTGACACAGTCTCCCACGGATTTCTTGCCAGCAAGTTAAAGAAATATGGGCTGGATGAATAGATTATAAGGTGGATAGAAAGCTGGCTAGATTGTCTGGCTCAACAGGTAGTGATCAATGGCTCCATGTCTAGTTGGCAGCCGGTATCTAGTGGAGTGCCCCGGTCCTCGGGTTGGTTTTGTTCAATATCTTCATCAATGATCTGGAGGATGGTGTGGATTGCACCCTCAGCAAGTTTGCAGATGACACTAAACTGGGAGGAGAGGTAGATATGCTGGAGGGTAGGGATAGGATACAGAGGGACCTAGACAAGTTAGAGAATTGGGCCAAAAGAAATCTGAGGAGGTTCAACAAGGACAAGTGCAGAGTCCTGCACTTAGGATGGAAAAATCCCATACACCGCTACAGACTAGGGACCGAGTAGCTAGGCAGCAGTTCTGCAGAAAAGGACTTAGGGGTTACGAGAAACTGGATATTAGTCAACAGTGTGCCCTTATTGCCAAGAAGGCCAATGGGATTTTGGGATGTATAAGTAGGGGCATTGCCAGCAGATCGAGGGATGTGATCATTCCCCTCTATTCGATATTGGTGAGGCCTCATCTGGAGTACTGTGTCCAGTTTTGGGCCCCACACTACAAGAAGGATGTGGAAAAATTGGAAAGAGTCCCGCGGAGGGCAACAAAAATGATTCAGGGACTGGAACACATGACTTATGAGGAGAGGCTGAGGGAACTGGGATTGTTTAGTCTGCGGAAGAGAAGAACGAGGGGGGATTTGATAGCGTCTTTCAACTATCTGAAAGGGGGTTCCAAAGAGGATGGATCTAGACTGTTCTCAGTGGTAGCAGATGACAGAACAAAGAGTAATGGTCTCAAGTTGCAGTTGGGGAGATTTAGGTTGGATATTAGGAAAATCTTTTTCAGTAGGAGAGTGGTGAAGCACTGGAATGTGTTACCTAGGGAGGTGGTGGAATCTCCTTCCTTAGAGGTTTTTAAGGTCAGGCTTGACAAAACCCTGGCTGGTATGATTTAGTTGGGGATTGGTCCTGCTTTGAGCAGGGGGTTGGACTAGTTGACCTCCTGAGGTCCCTTCCAACCCTGAGATTCTAAGATTCTATGAGGTGTGAGCACTGGGCAGAGATTCCTGGGAGATGCCTCATGTGCTGTTTGTGGCCATCCGTGCTCTAGAACTGGTGCCTGTGTGTAAACCAACAAGTTACACTTAGAATAGCCCTGGACTTCACGTCACTAATTTCTCCTCCACTGGCCAGGCTGAACTGCAAGGCCCCAGACACCGGCTACTGCCCAGCAGAGGGGTGACCATGGTGTCAGAGCGGCATGCTGGTGACAGAATGGGTTCTTTGGTGTAGGCTTGGCTCCTGCAACGAAGCCCGCTCCTCACTGGCCTGAACCTCACTTTGGCATTTCCTGCCTTTGTTTGTATCACATCTCTTAGCTCCTGCTTTCCTTTGACCTTGTCAATTGCATTACCGTGCTATTCGCCCCATCCTCTGACCATTGACTGGAATCATAAGGATGATTTCTGTTGTACGATTGAGTAGGGGCCCAACCAGAGATCAGGGACCCATTGTGTCGGGTGTTGCACAGACTCTGACCTCAGATCGGGTGTACATTTTAAGGCTGAGAATAATTAACCACTGGAACAATTTATCAAGGGCTGTGGTGGATTCTCCGTCAAGTCAAGATGGAATGTTTTCAAGTCAAGATGGAATGTTTTGCTAACAGAGCGGGTCTGGGAATTATTTTGGGGCAGTTCTCTGGCCGGTGTTGTCCAGGAGGTCAGACCAATGATCACAGAGGTCCCTGCTGGCCTTGGAATCCAAGAACATGTAAATCTTTTGGCCGGACATAGTAACAGGTGTGGTGCACTGCACTGGCCTCACACTTTTGTTGTTCAGCAGAACAGTTTCAGTTGTTGGGTTTACTGTGTGGGGCTGGGTTGTGTTGGTGGCCTGTGGAAGACGGGATCAGACTACATGAGGGGGTGGTCTTTTCTGGCCTTAAACTCTCTGACTTTATGACTGAGATCATGGTCTGATTGAGCCGTGGCATAGACCTCAACCAAGATCAGGGCCCCGTTGTGCCAGGTGCTGTACAAAACTAATGCTTACCCTCCGTTCTTCTACAGCACTTTTCATCCAAAGATCTCAACCCAGGGCCTGACGCTGGTCCCTGCCCTGCCCTGGACCCTCCTCCCCAGACATGATACAGTGCTATTTGCCATTTCCTTCCCATCGGCCAGGTGGGAACCTGTGCATCAGCACCTGGGACTGTCTGCATGAGATAGATGCAGCGCTCTGATTCCAGGTGTGGTTAAACTGGTGCAGAGCCCTGCGTGGAGGTGCCCGTTTCTGTTTCAGGAGGGTTATTTCGGTTGAGTTATTTCTTGACTCAGTCAGGAATCGACTTCACCTAAACCACAAGGAGTCGCTGTTAACTGTCAAGAGTAACAAGAAGGGTTTCTTCAGGTATATTGGCAACAAGAAGAAAGCCAAGGAAAGTGTGGGCCCCTTACTGAATGAGGGAGGCAACCTAGTGACAGAGGATGTGGAAAAAGCTAATGTACTCAATGCTTTTTTTGCCCCTGTCTTCACTAACAAGGTCAGCTCCCAGACTGCTGCGCTGGGCGTCACAACATGGGGAGTAGATGGCCAGCCCTCTGTGGAGAAAGAGGTGGTTAGGGACTATTTAGAAAAGCTGGACGTGCACAAGTCCATGGGGCCGGACAAGTTGCATCCGAGAGTGCTAAAGAATTGGCGGCTGTGATTGCAGAGCCATTGGCCATTATCTTTGAAAACTCGTGGCAAATCGGGGAAGTCCCAGATGACTGGAAAAAGGCTAATGTAGTGCCAATCTTTAAAAAAGGGAAGAAGGAGAATCCTGGGAACTACAGGCCAGTCAGCCTCACCTCAGTCCCTGGAAAAATCATGGAGCAGGTCCTCAAAGAATCAATCCTGAAGCACTTACATGAGAGGAAAGTGATCAGGAACAGTGAGCATGGATTCACCAAGGGAAGGTCATGCCTGACTAATCTAATCGCCTTCTGTGATGAGATTACTGGTTCTGTGGATGAAGGGAAAGCAGTGGATGTATTGTTTCTTGACTTTAGCAAAGCTTTTGACACGGTCTCCCACAGTATTCTTGTCAGCAAGTGAGAGAAGTGTGGGCTGGATGAATGCACTATAAGGTGGGTAGAAAGTTGGCTAGATTGTCGGGCTCAACGGGTAGTGATCAATGGCTCCATGTCTAGTTGGCAGCCAGTGTCAAGTGGAGTGCCCCAGGGGTTGGTCCTGGGGCCGGTTTTGTTCAATATCTTCATAAATGATCTGGAGGATGGTGTGGATTGCACCCTCGGCAAATTTGCGGATGATACTAAACTAGGAGGAGTGGTAGATACGCTGGAGGGCAGGGATAGGATACAGCGGGACCTATACAAATTGGAGGATTGGGCCAAAAGAAATCTGATGAGGTTCAATAAGGCTAAGTGCAAGGTCCTGCACTTAGGACGGAAGAACCCAATGCACAGCTACAGACTAGGGACCGAATGGCTAGGCAGCAGTTCTGCAGAGAAGGACCTAGGGGTGACAGTGGACGAGAAGCTGGATATGAGTCAGCAGTGTGCCCTTGTTGCCAAGAAGGCCAATGGGATTTTGGGCTGTATAAGTAGGGGCATAGCGAGCAGATCGAGGGACGTGATCGTTCCCCTCTATTCGACATTGGTGAGGCCTCATCTGGAGTACTGTGTCCAGTTTTGGGCCCCACACTACGAGAAGGATGTGGATAAATTGGAGAGAGTCCAGCGAAGGGCAACAAAAATGATTAGGGGTCTGGAACACATGACTTATGAGGAGAGGCTGAGGGAACTGGGATTGTTTAGTCTGCGGAAGAGAAGAATGAGGGGGGATTTGATAGCTGCTTTCAACTACCTGAGAGGTGGTTCCAGAGAGGATGGTTCTAGACTATTCTCAGTGGTAGAAGAGGACAGGACAAGGAGTAATGGTCTCAAGTTGCAGTGGGGGAGGTCTAGGTTGGATATTAGGAAAAACTTTTTCACTAGGAGGGTGGTGAAACACTGGAATGCGTTACCTAGGGAGGTGGTAGAATCTCCTTCCTTAGAAGTTTTTAAGGTCAGGCTTGACAAAGCCCTGGCTGGGATGATTTAATTGGGGATTGGTCCTGCTTTGAGCAGGGGGTTGGACTAGATGACCTCCTGAGGTCCTTTCCAACCCTGATATTCTATGATTCTATGAAAGAGGAGCGTCCACACAAGGCCTTGCAGTAGTTTAATTCTAAATCAGTTTTAAAACGGACTTGAATTATATCACTGGAACTTCCCCACATAGACCTGGCCTGGGAAAGAGTCAATGAATTTTGTGAATAAGGTTTGGTGAGGCGAAGACCTGATTCGAAAGCGGGAGCTTCTAGATGCTGTTTGGCTGAAGGTGGTGCAGCCAGGGGCCGGGGAGAGGGTAGATTAAATCAACTGTATCAATTTGGATTAGGAGAGAGAAGGTTAGGGCAGGGGAGATTAGATAAGAAGAGGCTGAGTGTATCCCGTGTTTACTAAACTCTGGATACGTTACATTTCCTCCACGTGGTGGGTAATTCTAGCCCAGATCCCATCAGGGTTATCCGGCTGGTGATTTCATTGCTCAAAGCCAGCTATCGTCTGGGTGGGAACAGGCTGTGCTGGGTGATTTCACTGGGACTGATGAGATTTAGCAGGCGGTGATTGCTAGGAATTGCTCTCCTCTTCTCGCTGACAGCTGGGTACCACACACACAGAGTTACTCTCTCTCTCTCTCACACACACACACACAGTTACACACACACACTGCCCCCTCCCCAGCTCTCTGTTAGTTTTTCAAACAGCTGGTGTTAGCGGTGGGCTGGGTTGGCTGTCCAACATCCAGCCCCACTGGTTTGTGCACATTCATATTTTCCAGGCATTCCTTCAGCTGTCCCCACCCCACGGCTCCTGGGCTCGTCCCCTCCGCTGTCGCCCCAGGGCCCGCTGGATCATCAAAATGAGGCACCACTCCGGGCTGGACTGGCAGGGCCCTCTAAAGGAGTGGCAGGTACACAGAAACACACAACGATACACAGATACGTATACCCACAAATACTTGCTGATCCATACAGACCCACTGCTGCGCACACACACACACACACAGATCCTTACCCAGAAATGCTGATACCCCCATCCCATCCCCGCCTGCAGCGAAGTGTAGACACAGCAGGGGGCACTCCAGGGGTCCCAGGAGTCACCCAGGCTGGCAGGAGGCCAGTTTCCCCGCTGGTGACATAAGGGCTAGATTGAACAATCTTGGGTCTGAGTCCCACGGGGTGGGGTGGGGGAATTGGACTCCTGACATCTCAGCTTCCTGAACCCTGAATGGTGGAGACGGGCCAACTCCTGGCAGATATGGGGGGGTGTTTGATGCTCACAGGGGGAGTTAGCCATGCACTGGGCAGGGCCATCAGTGCCAGCCCTGCCCTCCCAGGGGGGAAAGGAACCCGCCCCCAGCTCCCAGCTCAGCCCTGGGGATGCACCTGGCCAGCTTTTCCCCAGTTATATGGCCCCTTCTTAGGGTACCCGATCGCACCAGCCTGGTAGGAGTGACAGGTACCCCTCCCTGCCCTGACCTCCAGGTCCCTCCCGCTGCTCATCTGATTCACTGTGAAGGAAGCAGCTGTCCCCAGCTCTCTCCAAGGACCGAGACGAGGGGCGCTCATGGCAGCACCGGAGCATTTGCAGCCTCAGTGCCCCTGGGCGGGAGCAGGGCATTAGGGATCCCCCACACACCCACACGGAGCTCAGAGACAGGCCCGAGGAGGCGATTGGGCCGAGCCCAGGCTGAGAGGTCTTGGTCCAGGACAAACTATGTGCCCAGTTGCCAGCTGAGCCGTGGCCCCAGGGCAGCCCCTGGGAGCGTGGGATGCAAAGTGCAGCCTCTGTTACACACCCTAATGGAGCATGTCCCACCGCCACGAATCGTAGGGCTTTTATCCTCCCTGGGCGCTGCAGCCAGCTGGGCACCAGCGTGTGAGGGAGTCTCTGTTGCACACTCACACATCGTTTTCACTGCCCTTGTCCAGTGCACGCCGTGAACACCCCAGCGGGCTCATTGCTGGGTTCCAAGTGCAGCCCACCCCCTCCCCCCGTTAGCAGCTGGGACGTATTTCCCTGCCGTAAGGATTGTTGGGAGTGCCCCCTCCCGAGGGTGCCCCCAGCCCAGCTTCTCCTCTGGTGCCCCAGTGGAGCCATGGCAGCCCGAGGCGCCCGGCTGGGGGCTGTTACAGAGACTGGCGCTGTCATGCCCAGACACCGAGCGCCCCAGCCCCTGCCCGGACCACTCACAGGCTACAGGTTATTGTCCCCATGTCACCGAGGGGAACTACAGCCCAGAGAGGCTCAGTGACGCCCAAGGACGCATTGGGTGCTTGTGCCATAGGCAGAGATTGAACCCAGAGCTCCAGAGGCCCTGACCAGCTAGGCCGCGCTGCCCAGGGCCTGGGCAGGGGGTGGGGGGTGGGGAGGCTCCTTACTGAAAGCCTGAGTTCTGCCCATGCTGATGGGATGCCAAGGAAGCGCAGGCCCAGTCCCCCAGCCCAGCCCACACCCAGACCCCCTGCCCCAGCACTGCAACCCCAGCCTGCCCCTGCCCCCCGGTTCAGGCCCCTAGCCCAGCGCCACAGCCCTTGGCCAGCCTTCACCCAGCCCTTGGCCCAGCACCCCAGCCAGGCCCCTGTCCAGCCCTCCCCCCCACCCCCCAGACAGCAGCCCATCCCCCTGGACCAGGCCCCCCGACCTGGGCAGGCCCTCTGAGTCTGTCCAGCCCTCCTGGGCAGCAGCCATGAGTCAACGCGAGGCAGAAGCGCTCAAACCTTGCTGTTACTCAGCCCCGTGCTGGGCGAGTCGCTTGTGGCAGCCTGCAGCCATCTCACGCACTCTGACTGCGCCGGGCTGTCACTCAAATGCCGCTGACTAGTACCCGCGGCACTTCACCACCCTCCCTCCCCTGGGCACGGCCTCCCACTCCACTCCCGTTTCCTCGGGCCATGGCTGCTGGCACCTGGCAGCCCAGAGATGCTGCATCTGCCCCATGATCTCCCCAGCAGGGCACTGGGGGGCAAGGTCAGAGTTCAGCTTTAGGCCCCAGGAAGCCAGCTTGGGCTAAATGGCCAGCTAAACCCATTGCTGCTTGGGGGGAGGGTGGGGAACACCCTTGAGGGGCACAACTAGGAGCTTGAAGAGAGGCAGGAGGGCAAGAAGATACTGCAACAACCACCTGCCCCAAGAGTGCAGGCCCCTACTGCCCCCTGGACCAAGGAGAATCACCACTCAGAGCAGGCAGTATAGAGGCTATGAAACACAGCCCTACAGTTCCAATTCCATCGAGCAGAGGGCAGCAGAGACTCAGCCACACCAGCCAGGAGGGCACAGTCCATGGAATACATAGCGAGGCCGCCCTGCTTGTACAGGGGACGCGAGGTAAGGCTGGCAGGCAGAGCCCTGGGTTGGGCTGGGGGGAAGGGCCGGGGCATTTCAAACCAGACCAAAGCCAGGATAGGCGCCCCGGATGCTGGGGATGGGCTGCCTGGCACCAAATAGCCTTTTCTATCTCTGGGCATAGACCCTCAGTGACTCCAATGGAGCGCCACCCATTGACACCAGCTGCAGGGAACGTGACACTGCCAGACCCACTCCGCACTGGGCCCTGCGCAGGCCAGGAAGGGTCGGCCTACAACGGTCACTTCCTTCCCTGTGCCCAGCACATCTGGGGTGGGGATGGCAGCGTACAGCTCGGGTTCCTGGCGCCTTCCTTTGCAAGACAGATCCCTCCTGGGATTTCACGCTCGCAGCCAGGGGGTGGGGATCTGCTTTTTAAGCCCCTTCGCCAGTGTCCCTGTAGAAAATGCCTGGCCCCCCCAGCTCAGGGTGGGCGCCGTGACGTGGGGGATCCTGCTGGGGGAGGGTCTGCACAGCGGGTCATTGCATTGATGTAGCGGCACTGATGCACCGGCCTGGAGTCAAAGGCTGGGCTAGAGATGAGGCATTGGGCTGACACCCCTTGGCCTTGACCCCTGTTCTGCGGATGCTGCTTGTGGGCAAGTCCTTCAGGACCAGATCGATAAAGGAGTCTAGGCGAGAAGCACCCATGGGAGTTAGGCACATAGACGCTTTTGAAACACCTTTAAGAATCTGGCCCTACATCTCCCCTGTGCCCCAGCTCCCCCCTGCACAAGGGGGATGATGACCCGGCCCTACTGCACCGTGGTGCCCATGCACCGGGGGATGGACGTGGCAGAGTAGCAGGTCACAGAGTGATTTGCAGTGGTGGGCTGTGGCGGATGGTGGGAGTCGCTCTGTACCAGACCGGCTTGTCCGCCCCAGGGCGCGGTGGTGCTGGGATCCTGGGGACAGGATCGGGCCCTTTGCAGCTGGAGCGCCAAGGAACTGGCCCCATAGGAAGTTGTCAGCTTTAGAGTGAAACTCCAGCCGTGCCAGCTCTGGCCAAGCTGGGCTGGGAGGGAGCCAGCCCCACTCCCCCCCTGCTCATTAGCTACAAGCCTTAGGCAACATGGCCCGGAACCGGCCGACTCCAGGGGCTGCCAGGAATCCCCTACTGCTCCTGGAGCTGTGTGGGTAAGGAGGGGGTGATCCCAGCCCCGTGTGGGCGTCGCTCCCGCTCTGCGTGTGGTTCCCGGTGCAGCCAGGGCCCTGCTAGGGTGTCGCAGCCTGAGTCACCTCGACTGACGAAACAGCGGGGTCAGCGAAAACTTGCCTCAACCTGTTTGACAGAACAAGCTGCCAAGCCCGAAGGGAGAGGGAGGGGGCCGTGTGGGCCAGGACCCTGGGCAGGGAGGGCGAGAGGGAGGAGCCCCTCCCCCCACCCCCAAGATTGGGTTGGAGGGGACCTCAGGAATTTGGGTGCCTATAAAAGCAAGAAATGGCTCTAACCCCCCCATCCCAGCCCTGAGCCCCCGCAACCTCCCAGCTCTGCCAGTGCCCCTCAATCCCTGACCCCTCGCTATCCCAGTCCTGCCCCCCCAGCTCTGCCAGTGCCCCTCAGTCCTGACCCGCAGCCCCCTAGACCTTTCTTGTGATCTGTCTTGCCAAATTTTTCCATCCCAAAGTGTTATCCCTCTGTGACCTGAGCAATATTTGCACCCAGTTCTGGGGAGACAAAAGAGACAAGGGCATCACTCACAGGGCCCTGAGTCTGGCTCCCCCTGGCCATGCTCAGGCGAAGAAGCCGCTGAGCTCTGGTGGACCGGTTCCCTGCCAGAGAATCCTCCTCAGCCACAAAAAGGCCTTTCTTGGCTGGCAAAGCCAGTGCGCCTGGTGCTGAGAGGGTGCTAACAAGAGATGGGTCAGGAACCAGGAGCGGGAGCGTTGGGCGGGGGAGTTGAGGGAAATCGCAAGGAGCGGGCATTCTGCAGGGAGTGAAGGCGCAAGAGAGAGATGGAGGGAGCTGGGGGCATGGGGAACCCAGGGTGGGGGTACCAGGGGGCTGTGGGTCAGGATTGAGGGATAGCGGCAGAGCTGGGCACGCCCTGGTCACGAGGTAGGGGGAGCCGGCCTGGCAAAGGAGGGAGAAGTGGGGCTGGGGGAGCCAGTCTCTGCCAGGAGTTGCCCCTGTGATGACCGTGGGAACTTTGTCCTGTTTATGAGCAACATTTATGTGCTGCTAGCTATCGCTACCTACTGGGTGGAAAGGGTTAATTCTCTCCAGGGCAGGAGCGGGGGCAGGGCAATGGGTGCGGGACCCTGTCTGGGCTGGAATCGCCCTGCCAAAGGGAAGCCCCCGGAGCCTCAGAGATGGGACATTCAGACCCCAGGCAGGGGAAGCAGAGGCAGCTGGGCACCAAGCACAGCCTGCTTGGGCAGCCAGACACGGGGCAGGTGCAACCGTGACCAGATGGAGCTTCTGGCTGTACTGGGACCCGCTGGGCCAGAGCTGGGAACCGGGAGCTCGGCCCCCTCCCCCTGCAATTCCTCACTAACTTGGCATCAGAGACTCGGCGGGAAATAGGGCTGGCTGGGACCCCGTGGCCCTGGCTGGAAGCTGCTGAGGCTTGGGGTGTGTCCACACTGCATGACCTGGGCTTACAGCTGTGGGACCCGGGGCTCCCCACTATGCTAGCACCTCCACATTGCAACGTGCAGCCCTTCTAACGCGGGGCTGCGGCCACACGGGGCTTGGGCCCGCGTCTCAGCGGGACTCGGGCTCTGACCGCCCCCCCAGCAGCGTCCATGGGCCCAAATCCAGAGGGATTCCTGGCCCAAGCCAGCCTGATTAGTGTGTGGCTGGAAGGGGAGGGGGTTAAGCTCAAACCTGACTCTGAGCCCGGGTTTACAGCGGTGTAGACAGACCCTTAAGGGGTTACTTCCAGGAGACTCTAGGCAGGGACTCAGCCCAGAGCCTGGGAATTCAGGACACCCCCTGGTGGGACTGGTAGCAGCCGCGCTGAGCAGGTCTCAGCCAGGAATTACCTAGAGGGCAGCTGGGGGGAGCCGCGCCGGTCTGCGGGGCCCCCCTGCCTGTCGCGCTCTTGGGACGCGGCGGCACCGGGACACGGCTGTGGGTTCGGCTGGTTTATTGGCACATTCAGATCACTGGCACATCGGGATCAAGGCCAGCACCGGGCACCACGCCTGGCCCGGGGAGGGGAGGGGGCTGGGACAGGGCAGAGGACTCCATGCTGGGTGCCTGGAGGGTGGGGATTGGCCGGGGCCTGGTGGGTGTAACTGGAGAGCAGGGATTGGCCGGGGCCTGGCACCTGTCACTAGAGGGTGGGGATTGGCCAGGGCTTGGCGGGTATCACTGGAGGACAGGGATTGGCTGGGGCCTGCACGTGTCACTAGAGGGTGGGGATTGGCTGGGGCCAGCGACGGTCACTGAAGGACGGGGATTGGCTGGGGCCAGGCAGGTGTCACTGGAGGACAGGGATTGGCTGGGGCCAGGGAATGTCACTGGAGGACGAGGATTGGCTGGGGCCAGGCAGGTGTCACTGGAGGACAGGGATTGGCTGGGGCCAGGGAATGTCACTGGAGCACAGGGATTGGCTGGGGCCAGGCAGGTGTCACTGGAGGGCAGGGATTGATCAGGGCCCAGCAGATGGCATTGGAGGGCAGTGATTTGCTGGGGCCCGGCCAGTGTCACTGGAGGGTGGGGATTGGCTGGGACCAGCTGCTTGTCACTGGAGGGCAGTGATTTGCTGGGGCCCGGCCAGTGTCACTGGAGGGTGGGGATTGGCTGGGACCAGCTGCATGTCACTGGAGGGCGGGATTGGCTGGGGCCCAGCGGGTGTCACTGGAGGGCAGGGATTGGCCGGGACCAGGTGCATGTCACTGGAGGGCGGGGATTGGCCGGGGCCCAGCGGGTGTCACTGGAGGGCGGGGATTGGCCGGGATCAGGTGCATGTCACTGGAGGGCAGGGATTGGCCGGGACCAGGTGCATGTCACTGGAGGGTGGGGAGCCGTCAGAGCAAGGGCAGGGGGTGAGGATGGGGAGCTGTCAGGACCAGGCCGCGCGTCCAGTGCCCACTCAGCCACTCGCCGCGTTGGAGTTCTCCGGGGACGGGCTCTTGGAGACAGCGCAGACGTGGAAAATGCCTGGGGAAGAGAGCGGAGAGTCAGGGGAGGGAGCAATGGGGCAGGGAAGGGGCAGGGGTGGGTTCCTAGGTAGAAGGGGCCAAACAGGGCAGGCAGGGACGGGGTGGGTGGGCAGGGATGTGGTAGGTGATCCCCCACAATCCCCCAGGCTTCTCCCTCTGTAGCGCGGCATCTCCCTGCTCAGCCTCTCCCTTCACCCCAGGGGCGTCATGCCCACGGGGTAACCGTCAAACGGCCCCTGGTGCCCTTGCAGCTTGGCTGGGAACGGCGCCAGTGCTGGGAGGCCTGCAGGGACCTCTCCCTGCCCACCTGTAGGAGGAGCCGCCGGCCCATTCCCTGGCTCCAATGAGGGGCTGGATGGCAAGGCCGGGACGGGATGGGCTTGTGGCTGACAAAGCTGAAGGGGCAAAGAGATGACCCCTGGGGGCAGCCGGCTCCCTGTGTGGGCCCATCTGGGGCAGGCATCTCCCCCCAGCCTCCCTCGCTATCCCTTGCTGCCCTGATCCCCACACTCCACCCTGCCCCACACCTGCACCCCAGGGTTCCATGTCCCCCAAGTCCTCCATCCCCCACATTCCCCCACCTCATAGAGCACAGCCTCCCCCACATTCCTTCCTCCCTCTGCCCGTACCCCCATGGCATCCTGACCCTCACCCCTTGCTCTTCCCACACCCACTGCCCCATGGGGCCCTGCCCCCTTCTCCTCCTTCCCCTCACCCCACACACCCCCTGTCCCATGGAACCCTGTCCCCTTCTCCTCCTTCCCCTCACCCCACACACCCCCTGCCCCATGGCACCCTGACCCCCATGCTTCTTCCTTTCTGGATCCCTCCAGCAGTTTCCCTTCCCCACACACCTGCTTCATTCTCCTCTGCACCTGTGAGGTCCCCCCCACCACCACTGCCCATGGCTTGCCCAGGTTTTCCCCACCCTGCCCCTTGCTCTGGGATCTCGGCTGACAGCCTTCCACCTCCCCAGGCTTCCCAGCAGACCTCTCTGGTCTCTGACGGGTAGGGCCCTAGCAAATTCAGGGTCCATTTTGGTCAATGTCACAGTCATAGGATTTTAAAAATTATAAATTTCATGATTTTAACTACTTAAATCTGAAATTTCATGGTGTTGTAATGGTAGGGGGACTGCAAGGACTTGCGGGGGCGGGGGTTGCAAGGTTATTGTGGGGGGGGTCACAGTATTGTCGTCCTCACTTCTGCGCTGCTGCTGGCGGCGGCGTTGCCTTCTGAGCTGGGCAGCCGGAGAGCGGCGGCTGCTGGCCGGGAGCCCAGCTCTGAAGGCCGAGTGGCCGCCAGCAGCAGCGCAGAAGTGAGGACGACAATACTGTGACCCCCCCCCCCAAAATACCTTCTGACCCCCCCTGCAACTCCCTTTTGGGTTAGGACCCCCAATCTGAGAAACGCTGGTCTCCCCCTGGGAACTCTGTACAGGATAGGGTAAAAGCTCCGGAAAGACCAGATTTCCCGGGGGTAGACCAGGTTTCACAGTCCGTGACACGTTTTTCATGGCTGCGAATTTGGTACTGATGGACCAGACACCCCTGAAGTTCAGGAAAGCTCAGCTGAGTTCAGTGCTGCTCGGGCTCCTGGCAAGCACCCCGTAGCAGAGTCCCTGCTGGGCAGTGGGATGGAAGGAACCGTATGGGCGTCTGAGTCCAGCTCCAGGCAGCCAGGATCTCAGCTGGGGGTGGGTGGGGAGCCCAGGGCTGGGGCTGGCCTGGGCAGTCGAGGAACCAGGATCCACAGTATGGAAAGGGGGATGGGGTGCCGTGCTGGGCACCCAGGGGCCTGGACGCAGAGAGGGGAGCAGATGGGGAGCTCCCAGGAGCAGGTACCTGCCGAGAGGGTGAGGATGACAGCGATCCAGCCCAGGATGTAGGACCAGGAGAAGCGCCAGTCAGCATAGCGCTTACCGAAGAAATTCACAGTCACACCAGTGTACACCGACAGCCCCAGCAATGCAAAGAGACCTGCGGGGGTGAGCACAGGACGGGAGCGCGGGGAGGGAGCTGAGCTCTGACCCCACTCATCACATGCAGCTGTCAGCAAAGCAGGGACCTGGCCCAGCACGGCACCCTCAATGTAGAGACCGGGCCTGGTTCAGCACCACAACGCAGGGACCTGGCCTGGCTCGGCACCACAATGCAGGGTCCTGGCACAGCTCAGTACCACCTTGTGTCAGTTTTACTGAGCACAACTCGTTACAGGGAGAAGTTTCCCTCCCTCCATCTCCCAGGGTCTGTGAGTGGCTCCCGCTTTCTGAGCCCCCTGCCCTGTCCTGTGCTGCTGGAAGGCCAGGTAGATCATTGACCTGATGGAACCCCGCCCCATGAGCCAGCCCCATCCCTAAAGACTCAGCCAAACCCTTCCTAGCAGTGTGTTAGGAGCTGTACAGGAGAGAGCTCCTGCCCTCACCCCAGGTCTGTCCCCTCGCTGGGGCCATGGGGCTACTCTGAGGCATTCCCCCAGCCCTGCCTGCTGTGACCCAGCCCTGACCCTGTCCCGGGCAGCTCCCCCAGGGGTAGCCATGACCCGTGCACTCACCCAACTCTGCCACCCTTGTCTCCCCCACCCTCAGCTCCTCCAGCTGTGCAACTCAGCCTGTGTGCCAGCGGGCACCATTGCCATCACCCCTGCCAGGGGGAGCCACACCCCTTCCCCCAGTGCCAGCGGGCTGCCAGGAATGGGCCAGCACAGAGCCGGCCAGGCAACTCTGGGGCTCCCTCTGCTGCACCCAACTGGGAGTGTTTTCCTGGCCCAATTCCTGGCACCTGCAGCAAAACCCTGAGATGGGTCTTTCCTTTCAGCGCGGATGCATCCTGCCCCCCGCGACCCTCCCCCCAGCATTAACCACAGAGGGGTGGTCAGACCGGTCCTTCCGGCCCAGTCTTGGACTGAGGGCAGGGCCAGGTGTGCCAGAGAAAGGCGTCAGAGCCACATGGGGGGCAGCCGTGGCTAATCTACCCTCCTCCCCCATGCTGGAGTTGCTTTGTCCCCCAGCTGCCCCTGCAGCATCCCCAGGAGCAGTGCCGGATCAGCCCTGCCTTTTGCCAGCCCAGCAACGGGGACTTGCACACTAGATCCGCACCAGGAATTATTTGGGGGCACTGAAGGGGTGGGCAAAGCGCCCAGCTATAACCAGGCTCAAGCTAGCTTTGCGGGTGCTTTTCCTTCCCGGCCTGGCCGCCTTCCTATCGGCTGCTGCAGGCAGAGCTGGTCCCAGTGACGCCCCAGCCGCTTTCCAGAGTGGCTCCAGAACCCCGGAGTCGTTCAAACTCTCCCCTCCGGGGGGACACTGCCAGTACTGATGCTCGCTCACCGGGCACTGCCCATCCCCTAGCCGGCGTAGAGCCCGCTGGGGCTCTTCACAGTCTGGACCAGCCTTCTTGGCTCGCTGCTGGCCGCGTGGCATGGAACAGGGTGGGCAGGTGCGGGAAAGACTTGACTCCCTCCCTCCCTGCAGAGCTGGGGGGCTCTTAGCCGCTGTCAGCTCAGGATGGGGTCCAGCCAGGAAGGGCTTGGAGAAAGGCCCCCCATCGCCAGATGCCCCCAGCCCCCCAGGCCTGGGGACTCAGCGAGGCAGCGGCTTGGCCAGCCCCGGGCTGCTTTTCAGCCCTCAGCAGCCTCCATCTAGCCAGGTGAGGATCAGAGGGGAGCAGGCATGGAGCCCCAGGCCACCCAGTGAGGTGCGGTTGTGCCCAGCCTCCTGCTGGCAATTGGTGCTAGCCAGAGCAAACATGAGAGTCTAGCCGGGCACCCTGATGTCCCAACCTGCCTGCCTGAGGGATTTGGTACGTTATTAAAGTGGGGACCATGTGTGGCCGACGTGGGCAGTGCTGGGGTCCCAATGCCGCCCGCTGTGCGTGCAGCTGGAGTTTCCTTGGCCAGCTGGGCCAGATCCCCAGGGAGCCCAAGCGGGTGACACGTATTCCCTGCAGAGGAGCTGTTCCACCAGCTGTGGTGAGCCTCACGGCTCTCACATGCCAGCCTTGCATGCCACCTGCTGAGTCCAGGCAGGTGGTGCCCGCTGGCCAGATGACAGGAGTGTGGCAGAGAGCAGGGGGCAGTAAGGTAGGAGGAGCCATACCCTCTTCTTCCTATTGGCTACTTTCCCAGCTTTGCCCCTCCCTGCTGGCCTCTCACCAGGTGCTCAGCGGGCTCTGATGTTTCACCCCACAGGTGGCTGCATGTGGATGGCAGAGGAGGAGACTCGTGAGCAATGTGTAATGGACTGAGGAGTGCACGCTCTATAACGGGATACCCATCTAATATCTCATAAGCATTTCTCCCTTGCCTGTTGCTTGCACCCTGCAGTGCCCATCCTGCCCCGTGGTGCCCACCCTGCTTTGCTGATGGCACATCCCATTGGTTCTAATGATGCCTGGCATTTCCCCACCCCCCTCCCCTTGGCTTTGCCGGGGCCCACGTACCAGCGATCAGCAGGGTGATGCCGGCGGAGCGGGTCCGGGATGCCCTGGCGCTGCTGGAGAAGGCGGTGAGGCCCAGGATGATGCCCGCGAAGCAGGAGAGGATGGAGAGCAGCATGAATGCCCGGGTGGCGTCCCAGAAGGCTGCAGGGAGGGGACAGAGAGAGAGAGAGGAGCACTCGTTGGGACCCGGAGATTGGCAAGGGGCTCCGGGAGCCGGATCTCGTCTGAGGAGCAGGGGAGGAAGCCGGCCAACGGCAGGGCCAGCACCTCCAGCGCTCAGAAGCGTCTGTCACTGCGCAGAGGGTGTGTGCTGAGCAGGACCGATGCAGAAGAGAGAGATGCTGGGTCTGGGGGCCTAAGCTGCCCCTCCCCCCTCGAGCCAAACCCCATGCAATCCCTTTCCCTGGGGTGAGCTGCTGCCCCCATCTGCCCGCCACCTTCTCCCTCAAAGGCTGCACCCTAAAACTGTGTCTTTCTTTACAGCTGGGTTGGGGGAGGCAGGTAGGGCTGTAATGAGACTGGGAGCTGGTCACCTGGACTGCCCCCCACCCACTGCCCCACCTTGTTAGAGGGCGGGGACTTCCAGAGCCGGGCTGCACAGTTCCAACGGGGCCAGGAGTTTGGAGGCAGCTTGCACAGACGCTAGGGCTGGCATTCAGGAGGGCTCAGACCTCCCCAAACTGGGGCCAGACTTTCCAAGGAGCTCACTCCTGCCCTGAGGCCCAACTGGCAGGCCAGCCCTGCATGCCGGGTGCTGATCAATGAGAATCTGCCTCTGAATCTCCCTAACCCGCACCCCAACATGGGCCCTAAGCTGAACCCCATGACACCAATGGGAGTTTTGCCTGAGCAAAGTCTTTGCAGGGAGCCAGGCGGGCACCTGAGGGCCGAGGGATTGTGAAGGCACGAAGATAGCGGGGGGGAAGAAGCAGCCCACAGACAATCAGGGCCCTGGAGGGGGCATGGAGGAACCTGAGGAGTCAATGCAAAGCCTAGGAAGGAGCCAGCACAAGGAGCAGAGCGGAGCCGGGATGGCCGGGTACCTGGCAGGAAGCGAGTGGCTGCATTTTGCATGAGCTGCATCCTAGATATGACCCGGAGAGTCGCTCCTGAAAATAAAGAATCACAGTGATGCAGCCTCCAAGAGAGATAAGGCTTTCATGGGAACTAGGATGCAATGTGGGCCCAGCGCTGGTCCCCCCCAAGGGGCAGGGAAGGGGGCTGGGAGTGGAGGATCCCAGCAAGGGCTCTCCAAGGGGAAGGGGAAAGGGCTGTTTGGGGGGGATCCCAGTGAGAGCTCCCCAAGGGGTATGTGTGACAAAGTGGGAATTTTCTGTAATATTTTTATGACCCCTATGTGTGCCTCAGTTTCCCCATAAGTTTCATGGTTACCTAGCTAGGGGGGAAAGGGCTGTTTCCTCTCAGGGTAGGCAAAGAGACATGGGTGTGAATGGCACCTGGCTGTCTGAGTCTCAATGGGTCATTAAAAAGGACTGGCCAAGGCCACCGCCCTGTATCGCTGGAGAATCCCAGAGGACTGTGGAAAACCCAGTCACCAGGATATCCACACCCAGCAAGCAATGCCCCAGAGAGATGGATTTCCCTGCCTCGCCGCAGGGAAGCTGAGCACAGACCCCAGCTCGAGAACAAAGGACTGGAGCGGTGTGAGGTGGGGGGATGAGAATTGGCTGCTGGAAGGAGTGGGGGGCTCTCACCTGGGAACTGCCCAATGGGGTCAGATAGAACCTGACCATGGGGGTCGATACAGCATGGCTCCGAGCTGACCAGACTGCTTTAACCTTCAGTTCTCTGGGCTGACCTAAGGCCTTCCTGCGCTGGGTTCCAGCTGACCCATAAACCCGACTGCTTTGACAGCGCTGGGTGAGTGTCGCTACAAATGGCACCTTGGTGAGGTGCGTTAATCCCTGCGGAATGGCCCCGTCTCTCCCAGGGGTCTGTCTCAGTTGGACTCGCTGAGCAGACTGCATGGTGTGAAGCAGGAGGGCTGGAGCCCCAGAGGCGGTGAGGCTGTGGACCTTACCCTGCGTAGAAAGAGTGAGGCCCCTCAGAGATCTGACCCACTGAAGGGCTTCCGCCTAGAGACTGTTCCAAAGCTGGAGGCATAGCACCAATCCTGTGGAGCCACAGCTGGTGGCAGAAGTGGGATGCAGAATGCACCAGTAGTATATTTTGCAGTAAGTGCCTTGCAGCACTAAATCAAGGGTACTTAAAGGAAACAGCAAGAAAATGGCGTATAACTGCCTCCCTAAGAAGGACATCGCAAACCTGTGCAGGGAGAGAGGGTAAAGTGCTAGGAAGCTCAACAAGGCGCCGCTGATTGCACGGCTGGAGAAGGACAATCAGACCAAGAAGCAGGTTCCGGACCTGAGTAGAGTTCCCAGAGGGTCCAAGAGTGACCCAGGCAGCAGCAGGGTGCTCTCACGACCCAGTTCCCTGCCCAGCACAGTTCCCCATCAACAGATTTCAAGCAGTGGAAGTGGGATCTTAGGGCGAAGGACCTAGCAGACCATGAGAAGCGGCAGAAGCATGAACTGGAGATGGAGAAGTGGGGGGGGGGCAAGAGGATCCACTGAGGGGTAAGTGAGGAAAGACACTGAGATACTAATCCCGCAGGGAATCTAGATACCCAATTGTTGCCCCAGTTTAAGGGAGGAGGGTATACACAACTACCTCACTGCCTTTGAGAAGGCTTTTGATTTGAACCTGTTGGCCCTGTGGACCGGCTTGGTCCCAAAGCCATAGAGGTGTACAGCCAGAGGGACGGCGCTGATACTGGGGACTACGAACAGTTCGCAAAGGCTCTACTGCTTAGGTTTGATTTGGCACTTGAGGTTGCGGGATGTGCAAAAGAGCCAAGGTGTGACCCTACATGAAAGCCTGCCAGGAGAATCTCTCCACAAATAGGGTACAGGTGCAGGTGTCACTAAGCTGGGAGAATTGTGTAACCTGGTTGGGTTGGAGCTACTCTGTGAGATCTGTCCCCACAAGCTGGAAATGTGGCTAGTGGACAGGAAGCCAAAAGATCTGCGTAGCAGAGGCCGGTTGGCAGATGAGTTTTGGACAGTAGGTCCAAAGGGGACTGACCTAAGTATGGGTCCTGGAAAAGGGAACCAGTGAAGGCCACCCAGAAGTGGGACTCAGGGAAACACAGAGTGGGAGGAGCAGCCAAGGGACCTCAGTGGTGTGATATTTGTAGGAAAACAAGGCTTAAGTGGGCAGAATGCCCAAGGCTTGATGAAATAGGAGCCAGACGGGATCCATGGAGGGTTCATTTGGCGAAAGCCCAGGACCGAGGGGCTAACTCATCCCCTGTTCAGCCAAGGCTGCCTGTAGCTCAGACTCAGAGACTGAACCGTGAGACTGACCCTTCAGAGGGAAGCAGTCACCCAGCCAGCCCCTCGAGGGCACAGGCCCCCGCTCCTAGCACCGGTGCATGTGTCCTGTTGTACGCTCCTGGGCTCAGACACATCTGAGCCCCTTTGGGAGCGGGAGGTGGCAGTCAGTGGGGAGACATTCGTGGGGTGGAGAGATTCTGGGACAGAGAGAACCTTGGTCAAACCATGTGTGGTCAAACCCTGTCGGATTAAGGTTGTTGGCCGCCTGGGTTAAGGTTCCCATTGGGGGCCATTTGCCCCACCTATGGCTCAGAGCCCTGTGGAGACACAGGAAGGATCCTGGGTTAAGACCAAATGCTCAAGGGGTCACTCCTGACTCCAACCTAGGGGCCAGGACACCCCAGGCAGCAGCCCAGATGGCCAACACCTGGAGGAATGAGGGTTCCCTACCCTTCTGACTCCCTGGCAGAGGAAGGGGTGCAGGACCCCAGCACAGTTCCCAACCCTAGGAGCCTAGGGTGGCCATAGGGCACGGGGCTGCCTGAAAACTCCTCATGTGCCCGTTGCTAGTGAAGTCTACCAGCCCAGCCCTAAGGGAGGCCGTGAAACTGCCCTGAGCTACGTATTGGAAACTGGGTGTTTGCCTGATTAGCAGAGGGGCTGCGAGAACCGGGGCAGCACCGTGTAGGACAGCAACCATGGGGAGGGGAACGACGCAGCAGGGCCGGTGGAGGACGTTTGTGGGGTATAAGGGAGGCTGAGCAACACCCTCCCCCCTTGAGAACAAAGGACTGGAGCAGTGTGAGGCGGGAGGTCAGAGCCCGGTGCTGGAAGGAGTCAGGGCTCCCACCTGGGAACTGCCCAAGGGGGTCAGACAGAGACAGACAGAGCCTGACCCTGGGGGTCACTACAGCTCCACTGGACTCTGGGCTGACCAGACTGGTCTGTGCTTTAAGCTTCAGTTCTGGGGGCCTTCCTGGGCTGGGTTCCCGCTGACCCATAAACCCGACAGCTTTGAGAGCGCTGGGTGAGTGTCCCTGCAAATGCTGGGCGAGGTGCTTTAATCCCTGCGGAGTGGACACGTCTCTCCCAGGGGTCTGTCTCAGCCGGTCTTGCTGAGCAGAGCTCATGGGGTGAAGCAGGAGGACTGGAGCCCCAGAGGTTCAGTCTCGGTGGGCTCAGGCTGCATGGCTAACCCTGGAGGAAGAGACACCTCGGGGGTCTGGCCCACTGAAAGTTTCCTCCTAGAGACTGTTCCAAAGCTGGGGGAGTAGCACCAACCCTGTGGATTCCTGACAGCTGGGAAGGGGGCTGGGAGTGGGGGATCCCAGCGAGGACTCCCCGAGGGGCAGGGAATGGGGGATCCCAGCGAGGGCTCCCTGAGGGGCAGGGAGTTGGGGGTCCCAGTGAGGGCTCCCTGAGGGGCAGGGTACAAGGCTACGTGCGAGGATCCCCAAGGCAGCAAGCAAACCACACTGAGAAGCAGCAGCAGCTTCCACCTGCTGCTCCATCCTAGGGGCTCTCGGGCCTAGCGGACCCAGGGAGATTCCTTGCTGCTGGTCGCTCCCCGTCCCGCTTGGATCTGGACTCAGACTCAGCCAGATTCTCTATTGGGTTAGACCCATGTAACCCCAGGGCTCAGCCCTGTCGCTCTGCTCTCCTGCCGGTGGTGCTCCGGCCAGGCCAAGCCCCAGGAGATTTCCATCAGCTGCGGATCGGCCTCCCCGGCCTTGGGTGACAGCTGCCATCCTGGGTCCTCCCGTGGAGTCACTGTTGGGCCCTCCGTGCTCCTAGCGCCCTCAAGCCCCCCCAGGCAGCACCCTTAGCCAGCAGCCAGAGCAGACCATCCCCTAAAGTGGGCACGGCCACGTCTTTGTGTGAAACGCTCCCTGGTCCTACGCTCTCTCTGCCCAGGGTCAGTGGCAGCCCCAGCTGGGGAGACCAAGGGCCGGGAAGGGAGCCACGGGGCTTGTTTCTCTTGCCCCCCTCCCCATCCCCAAGGGCAGGCTGGGTTTCAATGTCCCACTCCAGAATTTCCCACTACCAAGGTACAGGCCAGCTTGGGAGCTCAGCCGGGGCCGGGGCTTTATATAGGCCCGACGGAAACTCTCCGCCTCCCTTCGGACTGGCTGTGTCTGAGAGGGGAGCTGGGACGTGTCTGCGACCGGCCCAGAGACCACCCCGATGGCCGGTTCTGATCCGGGCCTCGCTGGGGAAGGTCAGACTCCGAGTTGGTGAGATCAGGAGAGGCCAGATCTGCCCAGGGACTCCGGGGCTGCCGCTGGGGCCGGGTGGTGGCATCGAGCCCCGCTTTGTCCTCTCCATATTATGGGGCCAGGTCCTACTGTCAATCAAAGCAGCCTAGGCGGGAAGCACTGCACCTCCTGGCATCCAGGCGAGGGCCAGGACCTCCCCCCTGCCCCCCACGAGTCCAGCGCACAGGGAGCTCCAGGGAACCTCCACCCATCCGTGGCTGGTGGCCGGGGCAGGCTGCAGCCACAAGAGGGCAGCTGTGCTCACACAAACCAGCAGCCAGGATGCCGGGCAGGGGCTCTGCCGGAGCAACCCAGCAGAAGATTCTCTGCCCGCGCCGCTGGGCACAACCATCAGGCCATCTCATCGCAGCATCTCTCCCTGGGAGTGGGTCAGACGGGGCACCCCCGACCGAGCCAGCAGGAGCCACGCTGAACCCGACCCGGCCGGGTGCCCCTACCTGTGCATCTACAAGCCACAGCCCGTTCGGTCCCGTCCAGGCCATTTCCCGGGGCCCAGAGCCGGACTGTCTGTCCGCGCAGTCATCACCCTCCTGGTCCCTGTCCCCGCTGCTCACCAATGCTGATGGTGTGGGGGTGGCACTTGCCGCTCATGCAGAACCTCCAGAGCCCCTGGTTGCTCAAGTTCCCCGAGTAGCGATACTGCATCCAGAAGTCAGTCGCTGTGGCAACGATGAGAAGGATCAGGCCCGAGACTGCACACAACAGCCCGCCTCCCATCAAGGTGTACATGGCTGGCAGCTCGCGGGTCCTGCGGGTCGGGGTGGTCTTTCTCCTGCACTGGGACAAGAGGAGATGGGGCCTCCTAGGAGAAGGCCCGGCAGAGAGTTACCACTGGCTGGGCTGTGTGGCAGTCATGTCTATTGCCCTTCGTGTCACGCAGACCTGGGGAACTCCCTGCTGCAGGAGTTGCAGAGCCAAGGGCTGTGGCTGGATTTCAAAGGGGGCAGGATAATTCTCTTCAGGTACCTGAGGTGAGATAGGAGTGGGTCAGCCTCATGCTTCAGGACATGAGCATCATGCAAGGGTCAGGAGGGAATGTCCCCCCTCCATGTGCAATGTTGTGCCTGCGGCCAGGGAGTCAGAGTGGGGAGGTCCAGGCCCTGCTCTGACCTGTCAGGCACTGGCCACTGCTGATTGCAGGAGAGTGAGCCCAAACAGGGTGATTGCCTGACACGGCGTGGGAAGAGGTGGGCTACAAGATGGATCAAGCCCCTGATCCAGAGCCAGGGGGATGGATACCGGGGTAGATGGACCATGGCTCTGATCCAGTCCAGCAAACCCTCTGAGCCAGCGCTTGGAAATAACGAACCCACTGGGTCTCAGCCCATTCTGGAGCTTGGTGCAAGACACAGCCAGGCTGGCTGCTCCCCCGGTGCCAGGACGGTGCAGCTACAGGCCTGGACAATGTGTGCTGCCCTTCCTCTTGGCTTCACCCAAGCAGCGTGGGGACCCCACGCCCAGCTCAGCCGCCCTGGCAGAGCCTGTGCTTGTCCTTGTGTCCCCCACCCCCCCTTGTGGCTCCCAGCTGGGGGTTGCCACACATGGGAGAGCCGGAGGCAGAACTGAGGGACAGGCCTGAAAGCCACCCTGGTCAGCAGATGCGCCAGGCTCAGGCCAGGACCGGGAGCCCAGCAGGCAGTGTGGGGAGAGGTGCAGGGGGAATCTCCTGCGTCAGGCAAACCGGGCCCTTTTGTTCCCAACAATGAGCTGAGCTTGTGATGTTTTCACTGGGAGAAGGGACCCAGCTGAGTCAGAGCTGGAGTCAAAAGGGCCCCTGGGCAGCGCTTGGCACGTGCTCCAGCCAGAGCTGCAGGGAGCCGGCTGGGCTGGTGCAGGCCCCTGGAGGGAGGGGAATCAGACCCAAACCGAAGCAGCAGAACTGATGGTCCGATGGGGCTGGGACTGAGTGGCGTGGGCAGGGCGGCATGGGGGAAGGTGTGTGGTGCAGGCCCACCCTCGCCCTGGCCCGGGTCAGAGCCCACAGCTCTCCCCATGCGGCAGAGGAGCCAGCGTTGACCAGAACTCCTGCCTGGGAGATGCCCAAGGGAAGCAAGTCGAGCTCTGGGTGGCTCAGATCCATCCCTCTCCCCAGACTGTCGGGGCCGTGTCCTGCGAGCCTGGCAGGGAGCGCTGGGTGCCCAAATCTCAAACCGGCCCCTGGAACCTTTGCCCCAAACCCCAGCCCTGCCCAAGGCCCGGTCCGGTCTGGGCTGGCGTCTTTGCTTGGCTGGCAGCAGGGGCCAGGTGCTCTGGGGTGAGCAGCGGGTGCAAAAGGAGGATGCTCCCCGCACAGGGTAGCTTTGCCAAGGAAGATGCATTATCAGAGGATATATTCCTCCATCCGCCGCATCCAGTATTGGCCGCTGGGATCTCCTGTGTGTCTACACTGCTACCTTCCCTGCTGCTTAGGTCTTTCTTGCCCCACTCTGTCAATCAAAGCAGCCTAGGCGGGAAGCACTAAGGGGGGGTGGGGGCACCGTTACTGCTCTGGGGGGCACAGGCCATCCCCCTCTCTCCTTCTCCCCACTCTCCCTGGGGTATCGGGGCTGGGCTGTGGGGCAGAACAGGTAGGTCGAGACCACAGGTCGGCAGGTCTCCCCACTGCTTCCCAAGGTTCATGAGGAGCTGCCCTGGGCACTGCAGTGGGAGGCCGAGGTCGGGACAGCCCTGGGGTCTGGTACACCCGCGTCTCCTTGGGAGGGAGGTGCCAGCAGCTCCCCAGAGAAGGGAAGGGGCAGGAGCCACAGCGGCAGGAACACCCCTTCCCCAGACCTGAGGGGTGGCAGGAGCAGCAGCCAACGGGAGCCACCCCCAGACCTGAGGGGTGGCAGGAGCAGCAGCCAACGGGAGCCACCCCCAGACCTGAGGGGGGCAGGAGCAGCCACCACAGGGGGCCGCCCCCGGACCTGAGGGGGGGCAGGACTTTGAAGCCTGTGTCTGAGAGAGTAGAAACATCTGCCTCCCCCGGGCAGAGCAGAGGAAGCAGCCAGTGACCCAGACGTGGCTCTTCCTTGCCTCGCAGCACCATCCAGCCGCCCGCCGCCAGGGCTGCTTATAACCCCCTGCCCGGAGCCCTGCCCAGCGCACTCCCAGAGCCATGGGTGGACTGGAGACCCCCTGTGCCACAATGCATGGGAGCAACTGCCCACCCACCTCAATGGTGCCCCTGATTACACCTCCAGCTGCAGTGGGACCAGAGAATTGATAGATAGACTCATGGAATATCAGGGTTGGAAGGGACCTCCGGAGGTCATCTAGTCCAACCCCCTGCCCTGGGGTTAGCAGGCCAATGCTCAACCCACTGAGCTACCCCCTCCCCCCCCCCCCACAAAGATAGATAGATAGATAGATAGATAGATAGATAGATAGATAGATAGATAGCGAGGGTGTGTGGGGACAGACAGGCAGCCAGATCAATCGAGGGGGGACGGTGGGCAGAACTCAGGGCTGCTAGAGAGGGACTAAAGGAATTTACCTTCAGTGCTGGCCGGCGGAAGAGGCCATGGCTAATGAGGGCTGACAAGTCGTTCAGTGGATCAACTTTTGCAGCGGCTGGATTGTGTGCCTGGGGATCTGCCGGAGGCAGCGAGGGTGCGGGGTGCTGGGGGGGACGGGGCTTTTATAGAGTCGCCCCCACATGCTTCTCTTTGCTCCATTGTCCGGGGGATGACAAAAGGCCCACAATAGAGTGGAAGCATCTCGCAGCCGCTGGCTCCAGCCTCCGGCAGCTCCAGCCCCACCGTTCTGCTGATGCAGGGGGCCGCTGGCCCTCTGTGCGGGGGCAGGGAGGGAGCCACGTTCTTTCGGGAGGGGGCTAAGCAAAGCAGTTCCTGCACCCCGCAGCCCGCTGGGGAGCAGCAACTCTCTCATGGGGGGAGGCTCCAGTGGGGGGTGGGGACATTAAGTGATTGGGGGGGGGGTGTTTTTTAACTAAAGGAATGAAAATAAAAAATAGGGGAGGGAAGAAATAAGCCAAGGAGGGTGACTGCCCAGCAGGGTTGTGGGGGGGGCCGTGGGAGGGGCAGGGACTGGGGGAAGGGAGGATCAAGTTGTGACAAATTTTCTGAAAGATTTCGATGAATCCTATGTGGGCCTCAGTTTCCCCTATATTTTGCATGGCTTCCCAGTGGGGGAAAAGACAGGATAAGGGACAGATGGGAGGGTGTGTGTGCGTGTGGGGGGGGGATCGCCTGGCTGTCTAAGCCTGAATGGGTCATTAACAAGGACTGGCCCAGGCTGACCCCCTATCAGTGGGAAATCCCCGACTCGAGTCCTCAGGACAATGACACCCAGCAAGCAGAGCCCCAGAGGGAGCTGGATTTCCCCTTTTTGCAGCAGGGAAGCTGAGCAGAGACCCTGGCTGGAGAACCAAGGACTGGGAGGTGTGAGAAGCCACCACACAGGGGGACTGGGGCAGAAAAGACCAGAGATCAAGGCAGAGGGGCAGGGCATAGAGGCAGCTGCAGGAGCTGAGCTGTCACTTGGACCCCTGGCACAGCCTGGAGGGCAGGGGTCGGGGGCCTTGTGTCCAAAGCTGCCTCTGGAACTGGGTGTCAGCTGGGCCTGCTGAAGGATGGACCGAGGTGCCAGCTCCCCAATGCTGCCACCCCACTGACAACTTCTGCCAGCCCCCCGTCCCCTGCTCCCTCTAGCTGGCTCCTGGGGTGCCGCTCCCTTTGGAGGGACCCTGTGCACCTGCCCAGACTGTCAGGTCCCACTCTGTCCCTGCGGCTACAGTTGGGGGTGGGCTGGGACCGTGTCCCAGGGACTTCTGTGTGGCAGGGAGCTGGGGAGCTGGGCTGGGAGCTGCAGAGGGAATGGGGCTCCAGGCATGGCCCCTGCGGCTCCCTCTGACTCCAGCATCTCCCCACTGGGAGGCTGCTGGGCCCCAGGACTTTCCCCTCCCTCCTTCCTCCAGCTGCCTTTGTCATCCTACTCTTGTCCCCTCCCTGGCCCCAGGATGGCTACAGGAGCCAAGGAGAGGGGATAGACCCCACTTCCCCCATGTTGGGTCCCACCCCCGCTTCCTCCTCCCCACACCTTGCCAGAGGAGCCGGTACTGGCGGTGCATAGAATCATAGAATCATAGAATATCAGGGTTGGAAGGGACCTCAGGAGGTCACCTAGTCCAACCCCCTGCTCAAAAGCAGGACCCATCCCACCCCATGCAGTGGGGTGCTGGATGCAGGAGTGGCTCAGAGGGGCCAATTTGGGGATGCAGTGGGGTGATGGATAAGGGAGGCGCCCCCAAGAGGCCAGTGGTGGGAGTGCAATGGGCTGATGGATGGGGAGGTCCTCAGAAGGGCCAGTTTTGGGGGTGCAGTGGGCTGATGGATGGGAGAGGTGCCCCAAGGGACTGGTGTTGGGGAGCAATGGGGAGGAGGTCCCAGAAGGGCCAGCATTAGGGGTGGGGAGCTCGGGATTGATGGCAAAGGCACCGCAGGCCTCACTCAAGGAATCACTCACCACACCAGCAGTCTCTATTTTGGAGCATATAAAGACCCCTTTGGGGGTGTTCCGCATCTGAGCAATAAAGAGGCAGAGGCAATCTAGGCCAGATTATGGTTTATCTCAATCAGACAGGGGTGAAGCAGAAATCAATTAAGTAGGGTATAATTACAAGTAAATCAGAGTTAGTTGTTTTCACAGAAGCTACTGCTTCGGCCTACACCGTGAACACTGTAACCTACCACTGTAATCTTCCGTATATTCACGACTATTAGCTTAGGTGAACTCACTGTATAGGTAACAATTTACATTTATGAAAAAACAGAATTTTTGAATTAGACAACACCGGGCATTAGAACATCCACCCCATGGTGTTATCAGCCGGCGTGCGTGCGTCCTCTCTCAGTAAGTTGTCCCAGCCCTGTGCACATAGCTGGTTCAGCGGACCTCGATAGCAGGACCCAGCAAGAATGACCACCGGCACGGTTCGGTGACAAAGGCACGCGGCCAGGTGTATTGCTCTCAAGGCACTGTCCTAGTGCCCTGGCTCTGTGGTTACAGGTACACTAACACGAGTGCCCAGTCAGCAGCAGGAGTCTCTGCTGTCCCCTAGGCCACACGAAGGGTTACGGCGACATTTATAGATGGAGACAAACAACTTATGTATCACCTCCCATGTTTCATGACAGCTGCTTGTTACCTCCCCTGGTATCATGTCTCGGACAAAACATCCCTATCCATCACTTCTGTCAACTCCTCTTATCTGGTGCTGGTTAGGATGTCCCTGGGCTATTCTCCTGGAGGGTGTTCACCCACATATCCAGGATCCGTTGCTTCGCAGGAGTGCCTGTGTTTTAGCCACACGAGCAGTGCTTTTGCCAAGGTCACGTATCAGCAGGGGTGAAAGTAACTTAAAGGATTTACCGGTACTCTGGAGACCTGAGCAGGGGGTGTGGCCTCAACCGGAAGAGGCGTGGTCTCAACTGGAAGAGGCAGGGCCTTTAAATACCCGGGCCCTTTAAATCAAGATTTAAAGGCCCCGGGATTCCGGCTGTGGCTGGGAGCTCGGGGCCTTTAAATCACCCCTGGAGCTCCCAGCTGCAGAGGCGGCTGGGAGCCCTGGGGCTCAGGGGTGATTTAAAGGGCCCGGGGCTCCCCGCAGCGGCTGGAGACCCTGGCCCTTTAAATCACCGCTGGAGCCCTGCTGCCGCTACCCCAGGACTCTGGCAGTGGGGCTTGGGAGGCGATTTAAAGGGCCTGGGGCTCCAGCCACTGCAGGGAGCCCCAGGCCCTTTAAATCACCAGCCTGGGGAAGCGGATCCAGTCCTGCACGGCATACTGGCTCTTGCCAGTACGCCGGACCGGACCAGCTTACTTTCACCTCTGTGTATCAGACAGTGAACTTGTAAGCATCTGCTTTAATATATGGCCTGACTTTCCTGACTATGGTTAAACCCTGAGGTCTTACACCAGGCCCAGTGCTCCCGGCTCTCTCTCCCTCTCCTACACCCATATACTTCCCCTTTTCAGTTTTCAGCCGCTGTACGCCCCTAGTTTGGAGGACAAGGTTTTTAGGATATTGGGTTATATCTTGAGCAATCATCTTGTGCACTCTTTGTTCACTGGTTAGAGTTCCAGCTGAAATAAAGACAACGGTTCCTTCATGCAATGGGCTGGCTTCGTGATGGAATAATTATCCCTATGCTGCTTTCTGGCTTCAAGTCCCTTTGCTCTCTACCAGTTTTCTTTGACTGTCACTGACTTCACCTTGTGTACCTTACAATGCTGTCCAGATGTTTTGTTTTACAATCCTTCCTAATCTCTCACTTCCACGGCAGCTCACTTCCTCCTCATTTCCGAAGTCTTTTTCTCTTTCTTCACAGTTGATCTTTCATTACAGCTGTTTCCCTTTACATTTCTTTCTTGCTTTCCTTTTCTCCCAGTTTGCTAGTTTCTTAGTTTATTTGGAGACTCTAAAGTTATTTCTTTTCCTGTTTAACTTCCCTGTTCTTCCTTCAGTGTTTCCTCTTTCCCCCTTGTACCGCTGGCCTCTTTCCAGGGACTGTCCCTGGCTATCCCTCCCATTCCTACTGTCTCTGTCCCGTCTGCACTGGACTTTCTCCCTCTCCGCTCCATTTCTGCTGCTCCTTGGCCCCCTATCCGCTGGCTCTTCACTTACTGCACCCCTTCCTTTCTGGGGCCAGTTGCTGCCTCCTCCCTCCCTGCTGGCCTCTCTCTTGCTCTCTCCCTAGGCTAGTCCAGCTATTTTGGCCATGGCCTGTTTCTGTTAGGCCTGCAAGCAGCCATGCTTGCGGGGAGGGAGCTGCCTCCTGCTCCCCGACACACACAGGGTTTTTTTCCTGCTCCCTGCAAAAAAGACCCATCCAGGCTCAAGCTGCCCACCCCGGCTTCAATTGCCTGGAATCTTTGCAGGTCTCCAGACCCACCCCCAGAGCAACTGTTTTGAGCTCCCCTTTTCTTTTTCAAAGAAACCCCCCCATTCTAGACCCCATGAGTCTGCTTCTAAGGGGCCACCTCACACTCCTACCCGTGCTGTCGGAACCCCGCAGCCTCCAGCACAGGTGGGGCGGTTCAGTGGCAGGGAGGCTGCCAGGGGGCAGGGAAGGGTGTTGTGAGGAGCAGGTGCATAGGAGGCACTGTGTGGGGTGTAGGGGGCTCTCAGGGCAGGGAAGGAGCATGTGTGGGGAGAGACTTGGGAAGGCCTGGGAATTTAGAGGCAGAGAAGAACACTTAGGGCAGGCGAACATAAGGGGAGAAGAGACTCTAGAGGGGTGGGGAAGGAGGCCAAGGGAGCTGGGACAGAGCGGGAGACTGTGGGCAATAGGGGAATTGGTCGGGACGGGCAGAAAACTGAGAGCAAGGGGAAGAAGAATCTGGGGAGCACAGGGGGCAAGGCAGAGGGGGAGACAGAGCAGGAGATGGAGAGGAGCAAGGAAAGTGATAGGGGAGGGGACGGAATCCTTCTGCCAGCTGCTATCTAACGAGGGCCGGGTGCGATATCGAGGAGTTCCTCTTCACATTACAAACCCAACTGAGCCCAGGTTTCACTCCCCTCCTCCCGCCCCCCATGGCCCTGGGCACCCTTACCAGGGGACACTTTCCCACTCCAAGCACTGAGTCAGTATACACACAGAGAGCCCTTTTACTGCGGGCGGGGGGGGGAGGGGAAGAGATCCCTGATCTGGGAAAACCCAGCAACAGTGGCTCAAACACAGGCAAATATTAATTCAAATCTCCACCCCAGGCTCTTTGCCTCAGTTTCCCACCTTGCAGTGTGAAAACCCAATGGATGGACAAACTTTTACCCCCTTCCCCTTCTCTCCCATCCTCGGCGCACGGTTGTCCCAGCGTAGCGAAGTCACAGGGTCCAGGCATGGGGGGGTCCAGTGCATAAACCTCCAGCTCCTGGGTGGGAGGGTGAGCGGTGGCTGGCTCCCGACGCCTGGCAGCCTGTCTCCTGGCTTGCCACTGCCACTTTGGTGGCTTATCTCTGCGGCTGCTCCTCCGGCCAGTCACACAGCCACCCAGCCCGGCTAGATCCCAGCTCTCAGACCGCTGGGCAGGAGGGACCTGGCCGTGCTGTGCTGTGTCCCACCACAACACTGGCTCCAAGCCAGGAATGACGCCGCTTGGTGAAGACAATGGGAACTTTTGCTAATGCCCTTTAATGCGCTTTCTTCAAATCCACATGAACAGCGATTGGTCTGAATTCTACCATCACAAACACATAGACGCATGCACACACATTCACATGGGTGTGCACACATCCAAACACACGTGTGCACACACGCACACACATCCACACACAGAACTACACACACCCACATAACAACACATGCATACACACTCACACACAAACACATCCACACACATGGATAATAAAACAGAAAATATCATATTACTTGTATATAAATCGATGGTACACCCACATCTTGAATACTGTGTGCAGATCTGGTTGTCCCATCTGAAAAAAGATATATTGGAATTGGAATAGGTACAGAAAAGAGCAACAAAAATGATTAGGGGTGTCAAGGTTCCTTCCCCACTCTGAACTCTAGGGTACAGATGTGGGGACCTGCATGAAAACCTCCTAAACTTACTTTTATCAGCTTAGGTTAAAACTTCCCCAAGGTACAAACTATTTTGCCCTTTGCTCTTGGACTTTTGCTGCCACCACCAAATGTCTAACCAGTATTTATTATTATTAGGAAAGAGCCCTTTTGGAAACGTCTTTCCCCCCAAAATCCTCCCTTACCTTTACACCCCCTTTCCTGGGGAAGGCTTGATAAAAATCCTCACCAATTTGCATAGGTGACCACAGACCCAAACCCTTGGATCTTAAGAACAATAAAAAAGGAATCAGGTTCTTAAAAGAAGAATTTTAATAGAAGAAAAAGTAAAAGAATCACCTCTGTAAAATCAGGAGGGTAAATACCTTACAGGGTAATCAGATTCAAAACATAGAGTATCCCTCTAGGCAAAACCTTAAGTTACAAAAAGACACAAAAACAGGAATATCCATTCCATTCAGCACAGCTTATTTTCTCAGCCATTTAAAGAAATCATAATCTAACGCATATCTAGCTAGATGATTTACTAAATTCTAAGACTCCATTCCTGTTCTGTCCCCGGCAAAAGCATCACACACAGACAGACACAGACCCTTTGTTTCTCCCCCGCTCCAGCTTTGAAAGTATCTTGTCTCCTCATTGGTCATTGTGGTCAGGTGCCAGTGAGGTTATCCTAGCTTCTTAACCCTTTACAGGTGAAAGGGTTTTTCCTCTGGCCAGGAGGGATTTTAAAGGTGTTTACCCTTCCCTTTACATTTATGACAAGGGGAATGGCTTCTGTATGAGAAGAGGTTAAAAGTACGGGGACTTTTCAGCTTGGAAAAGAGACAACTAAGGGGCAAGATGATAGAAATTTATATAAACTTGACTGGTGTGGAGAAAGTGAATAAGGAAGGGTTATTTACTCCTTCTCATAGTACAAGAACAGGGGTCACTAAATAAAATTAACTGGCAGCAGGTTTAAAACAAACAAAAGAAAGGAGTTTGTCACACAATGCACAGTCAACCTGTGGAACTCCTTGCCAGGGGATGTTGTGAAGGCCAAAACTATAGCAGCGTTCAAAAAAGAACTCGATAAGTTTCTGGATGATAGGTCCAGGATGGACAAGGATGTAACCCCATGCTCTGAGTGTCCCTAGCCTCTGTTTGCCAGAAGCTGGGCATGGACAACAGGGGACTGATCACTCGGTGATTGCCTGTTCTGTTCATTCCTTCTGAAGCACCTGGCATTGGCTATTGTCAGAAGACAGGACACTGGGCTAGATGGACCATTGGTCTGACCCAGTATGGCCGTTCTTATAGTCTTAAATTTAATCTATCTATCTATCATCACTGCAGTAACTCAGTGCATCCCCAGGAAGCTGATATCCATCAGGCACCATGGTTCCATTTCCCAATGCATTTTCTGTGATGCTTGCTTTATTCTGGCATAATTTTTATTTAAAAAATACAAAATCTTTCTTGACTAATTTCCCCCCCTCCCCCTGCCCAGTGGGCAAGACCAGCTGTCCCACAGAAACACAGCCAGTGGTTGTAGCCTTGTTGGTTCTCCAGAAATGCAAACACATTAGCCTGTGGCTTCATGCTCTCAGCTTCCCTTTGCTTTCTTTAAATGTTGACACTGAGTTTAGCTTGTTCCTAGCGGCATTTTCAGGCTGGGTCACGGGGGCAGCTCCAGGTCGGTATCTGCCTTTTCATGGAGGGGAGAACCTTTTTTACATTGGTTTACCTGTTGCTGGATTTGAACCAGGTGTTCGCCATGGATTAGCGTAATTGAATATTTGCTATGGAGGCTTGGCAGAATTCGATTTTCATTTTTTGGCCATTTCTGTGGATAATATTGATGGTTATTTTAAAGCAATCTTTAGGTTTATTGATTTAGATGGTCACAATTGCAGGAAAGAAAAGGAGTGCTTGTGGCACCTTAGAGACTAACCAATTTATTTGAGCATGAGCTTTCGTGAGCTACAGCTCACTTCATCGGATGCATACCGTGGAAACTGCAGAAGACATTATATACACAGAGACCATGAAACAATACCTCCTCCCACCCCACTCTCCTGCTGGTAATAGCTTATCTAAAGTGATCATCAAGTTGGGCCATTTCCAGCACAAATCCAGGTTTTCTCACCCTCCGCCCCCCCCCCACACACACACACAAACTCACTCTCCTGCTGGTAATAGCCCATCCAAAGTGACCACTCTCTTTAAAATGTGTATGATAATCAAGGTGGGCCATTTCCAGCACAAATCCAGGTTTTCTCACCCCCCCACGTCCCTCCAAAAACCACACACACAAACTCACTCTCCTGCTGGTAATAGCTTATCCAAAGCGACCACTCTCCCTACAATGTGCATGATAATCAAGGTGGGCCATTTCCAGCACAAATACAGGTTTTCTAACCCCCCCCCCCCCATACACACACAAACTCACTCTCCTGCTGGTAATAGCTCATCCAAAGTTGCAGTTTCCACGGTGTGCATTTGATGAAGTGAGCTGTAGCTCACGAAAGCTCATGCTCAGATAAATTGCTTAGTCTCTAAGGTGCCACAAGTACTCCTTTTCTTTTTGCGAATACAGACTAACACGGCTGTTACTCTGAAAGTTGCAGGAAACTGCAGTGATTAGAAGTCACAGGGTCCTCGCCTCAGCACCTCCCTGTTCCTAAGATGAACACGGTTATACGGAGTATGGGGGGTGGGGCGCCAGCTCCCCCCCCACATCTAAACAGGGCCCTGCTCCAACTCCAGCAGTGCTGGCGAACATGATGATTTACACTAACGTATCCAATACATCGTTAAGCAGCATTTTTCTTACTTTGTCTCTCTGTCAATGTCGGTGATTTATCACTGGAAATGTTTTTGCATTGGTTTGTGAGTGTCCGGTGAAAACAGCATTTACTGACATTTACTGATAACAATAAAAACTTTCCAAGCCTACTCATATGATCTGTAACCTGTTCAGACAGGATAAAAATTGAGACAGATGCCAGCTGGATGGAATTTCTCTGTGTAGCCATGCTAGGAACTTCCTTATGGTCAGGGACTTCCCTACATGCCCCCGTGAATTTCCTCAACACCCCCCAGTTTTGTGAACTAGCTACATGCAGTGTTGCCAATTTAGTGATTGTTTGGAAATTTGAATTGAAATTGAAATGTTAATACACACTTTAAAAGCATATACAGTGTATGATAAAATACGTGTATCTGAAAAAGTATAATAGATTTGAAAAGTATGAACATAGACTAGCTTTCTTACACAGCTGTTGTTTTTTATGATAATGTCAGTGCATTCATTTTGGTGATGTTGGCCAACCTAATGATTTCAAATTATGATTTGTAAGCAAAGTCTAAATGAGCTCTCCCTGACAACCAGTGATGAGCTGGGGGCTGGGGGGAAAGGTTTCAGGACCAGATTGTATTTATATTCACACCTAATCTACCTAGAAAAAGAAAAGGAGGACATGTGGCACCTTAGAGACTAACAAATTTGTCTCTTTTCTTTTTGCGGATACAGACTAACATGGCTGCTACTCTGAAAACTAATCTTCCTAGGTATCCAGCAAACAGAGCTGTGTTGCCCAAGTGATAGATTTTGACTGGGGTTTAGTTACAAATCATAGAATCATAGACTATCAGGGTTGGAAGGGACCTCAGGAGGTCATCTAGTCCAACCACCTGCTCAAAGCAGGACCAATCCCCAACTAAATCATCCCAGCCAGGGCTTTGTCAAGCCTGACCTTAAAAACCTCTAAGGAAGGAGATTCCACCACCTCCCTAGGTAACCCATTCCAGTGCTTCACCACCCTCCTAGTGAAAAAGTTTTTCCTAATATCCAATCTAAACCTCCCGCACTGCAACTTGAGACCATTATTCTGTGTTCTGTTGTCTGCTACCACTGAGAACAGTCTAGATCCATCCTCTTTGGAACCCCCTTTCAGGTAGTTGAAAGACGCTATCAAATACCCCCTCATTCTTCTCTTCTGCAGACTAAACAACCCATTCCCTCAGCCTCTACTCATAAGTCATGTGTTCCAGGCCCCTAATCATTTTTGTTGCCATCCACTGGACTCTTTCCAATTTTTCCACATCCTTCTTGTAGTGTGGGGCCCATAACTGGACACAGTACTCCAGATGAGGCCTCACCAATGTCGAATAGAGGGGAACGATCACGTCCTCAATCTGCTGGCAATGCCCCTACTTATACAGCCCAAAATGCCGTTAGCCTTCTTGGCAACAAGGGCACACTGTTGACTCATATCCAGCTTCTCATCCACTGTAACCCCTAGGTCCTTTTCTGCAGAACTGCTGCCTAGCCATTCGGTCCCTAGTCTGTAGCAGCGCATGGGATTCTTCCATCCTAAGTGCAGGACTCTGCACTTGTCCTTGTTGAACCTCATCAGATTTCTTTTGGCCCAATTCTCTAATTTGTCTAAACCCCTTTGTACCCTATCCCTACCTTCCAGCATATCCACCACCCCTCCCAGTTTAGTGTCATCTGCAAACTTGCTGAGGGTGCAATCCACGCCATTCTCCTGGTCGTTAATGAAGATATTGAACAAAACCGGCCCCAGGACCGACCCTTAGGACACTCCGCTTGATACCGGCAGACAACTAGACATGGAGTCATTGATCACTACCCGTTGAGCCCGACAATCTAGCCAGCTCTCTATCCACCTTATAGTCCATTCATCCAGCCCATACTTCTTTAACTTGCTGACAAGAATACTGTGGGAGACAGTATCAAAAGCTTTGCTAAAGTCAAGGAATAACTCATCCACTGCTTTCCCCTCATCCACATCTCATCATAGAAGGCAATTAGGTTAGTCACACATGACTTGCCCAATCCCTGCTGACTGTTCCTGATCACTTTCCTCTCCTCTAAGTGCTTCAGAATTGATTCCTTGAGGACCTCTCCATGATTTTTCCAGGGACTGAGGTGAGGCTGACCGGCCTGTAGTTCCCAGGATCCTCCTTCTTCCCTTTTTGAAAGATGGGCACTACATTAGCCTTTTTCCAGTTGTTGGGGACCTCCCCCGATCGCCATGAGTTTTCAAAGATAATGGCCAATGGCTCTACAATCACATCCGCCAACTCCTTTAGCATTCTCGGATGCAGCGCTTCTGGCCCCATGGACTTGTGCACATCCAGCTTTTCTAAATAGTTCTGAACCACTTCTTTCTTCACAGAGGGCTGGTCACCTCCTCCCCATGCTGTGCTGCCCAGTGCAGGAGTCTGGGAGCTGACCTTGTTCGTGAAGACAGAGCCAAAAAGAGCACTTGAATGTGGGGGTGTGGGAGGTGGAGAGCAGGAATGAAATGTTGTTATTCTTATTGTCTGAGTAAAGGGCATTAGAACTGTACTTAGCCTCTGCCAATTGAGGGCATCAAGAGAGAGGGTGGGGACAGGTGTTTTGCTTGATGGTCTGCCTGAGTCACAAGTACTGTTTGATCTTCCCCTCTCCACTGTTTAAAGACAGAGCTGATTAGGCTCCATAGAGAGTCTTTTGTTCTGTTAAGTGATCACTACAGCTGAAATCACTGAGAATCAGGTCTAAGTGCTTAGACCTGCTGTGGGACAGTGTTTCTGTGGAAGAGATGGCCCAGTCTGCTCTAGCAGAGAGGTTCCCCCACTGAGAGCTCAGCTGAATTCACTGAGAGCCGGGTGGAACCTCAAGAGACCAACTCGCAGAGGTCACAGTGGCAGGTGGCAGCAGAAGGTGATGGGGCAGGGCCATTGGCAACAGAGTGATGGAGTGAACGGTGGCACAACGAACAACAGTGGCCATGGCCAGAGCGAACAGTGAGCAGCTGGAGGAACGAGCAAGGTGCCTTCTTGCCCCCCACCTGGGAGGTGAACACATGTGAAAACACCTCTGAACTCTGAGTCTCCACTGACCCAGGACAACACCGGTGAGTGAGGTGCGGTGGAGGAAAAAGTGAGGGGCACATTAAATCAACATTTGTTTGTTGAACTATATTTTAGTGACTTTGCTCCAGAATGCTAGATTTGTGACTGGGAATGGAAACTTATAGAAATATGTTTCCTAGTAGGCCAAGATTTTTAAAATGCATTATTTGCCAAGGCTGTTATCTCACATTGTTGCTATCTTGAGAGGTCATTATGTTGGGGAGTTTCTGTACTAAACATTTTTATTATTATAATTAATTTTTACATAAGAACGGCCATACTGGGTCAGACCAATGGTCCATCTAGCCCAGTATTCTGTCTTCCAATAGTGGTCAAGGCCAGGTGCTTCAGAGGGAATGGACAGAACAGGTAATCATCAAGTGATCCATCCCCTGTTGCCCATTCCCAGCTTCTGGCAAACAGGCTAGGGACACTCAGAGCATGGTGTTGCATCCCTCCCCATCCTGGCTAAAAGCCACTGATGGACCTATTCTCCAGGAATTTATCTAGTTCTTTTTTTAATCCTGTTATAGTTTTGGTCTTCACAGCATCCCCTGGCAAAGAGTTCCACGGGTTGACTTTATGTTGTGTGAAGAAGTATTTCCTTTTGTTTTTTTAAAACCTCCTGCCTATTAATTTCTTTGGGTGACTGCTAGTTATTGTGTTGTGTGAAAGATTAAATAACATTTCCTTATTCACTTTCTTCACAGACAAGATTTTATAGACCTCTATCTTATCCCCCCTTAGTTGTCTCTTTTCTAAGCTGAAAATTTCCAGGATTTTAATCTCTCCTCTTGTTTCATACCCATCTCTGTATCTTTTCCAATTCCAATATATCTTTTTTGGGATGGGATGACCAGATCTGCACACAGTATTCAAGGTGTGCTCGTACATGGATTTATATAGAGGCAATATGATATTTTCTGTCTTATAATCTATCCCTTTCTTAATGATTCCCAACATTGTTTGCTTTGTTGACTGCCTCTGCACATTGAGTGGATATTTTCAGAGAACTATCCACAATGACTTTAACATCTCTTTCTTGAGTGGTAACAGCTAATTTAGACCCCATCATTTTGTATGTAGAGTTGAGATTATGTTTTCCAATGTGCATGACTTTGCGTTTATCAACATTGAATTTCATCTGCCATTTTGTTGCCCAATCACCCAGTTTTGTGAGATCCCTTTGTAGCTCTTCGCAGTCTGCTTTGGACTTAACTATCTTGAATAGTTTTGTATCATCTACAAATTTTGCCACCTCAGTGTTAACCCCTTTTTCCAACTCATTTATGACTATGTTGAATAGGACTGATCCCAGTACCGACCCCTCAGGGATACTACTATTTATCTCTCTCCATTCTGAAAACTGATAATTTATTCCTACCCTTTGTTTCCCATCTTTTAACCAGTTACTGATCCATGAGAGGACTTCCCTCTTATCCCATGATGGCTTACTTTTCAAAAGTCAATTTAAATTAAATAAATTTTTTTTAAAAAATTATATTTGTTTTAGAAATCTAGAACTGTCATGTGTTTTGGTGTATTTTGCATTATCCTAAAAAAACATTTAATTTATTCATATCTCTTTTATATGTTGCAGGTCAAAGTAAAAATGAAAAGACAAAAAACAATGCAACAATTTTTCCACTTAAAGGCCTCAAAAACTAACCAAGGTGAAGACCACATCAAGAACCAAGACTATATCAACATATCGTCTGAAGGTTCAAGAGGCGTATCTACATCCTACCAGCCCAAAGCACAAATACAGCTACCTACTGAAGAAACGGGGTCTCCAAAACCTAAAGGCAGTTCCCAATGTTTGTTGGTCAAAGTGTTCCCATTTATTGAAGTTACAAAAGATGGCTACTGGTGCACCTCTTGCCAAAAAGCTTACGAAGAAGGAAAGCTTTCCAATGCTATAATTGGTAAAAGTGGAGGAGCTTGGTTTGTCAGACAGATCAGCAAAGCCAATCCTGACAAACTACGTGAAAAGGCTGCAAAGCACCACGCCTCTGGAGTGCATCAACATGCAGAAAGCCTTATAAGCCCCCTTTCAAAGCCAATTTTAGAAGTACTGAATGAGGCTGTTAAGAATGCTGGAGACACAACACAGTTCATGCGAACAAACATGGCCGTGGCATCCTACTTTCTATTTAGGCAAGAGATACCACACACCGCAAACTGGAGGCCAATGTTAAGTGCATGGTCACTTGTTCATCCGGAAGTTGAACACGGGTTCCAAACAAGACCAGCAAATGCTCACTATCTTTCTGCAAGAAACTCAACAGACGGGCTAGAAGCCTGTGGTGCAACAGTGAAAGACTCAACAGCTGAAAAAGTGAAGAACTCTCTCACCACATTCAAAAATTTGCATACATGGCTGATGAATGCACCGATGCAAATGGTCATCAAGTATTAAGTCATTGTGTACGTTATCTTGATGTCGGGGTAGGGCGGTAGATGCATTTCTAGATGTTCGAGTTACAGAAGACACATTGGCTGTGTCTGTGACAGCCCACATCTTAGAAGAGTTAAATGCTTGTCAGCTGGACCCCAAACAGATGGCTGCTTTTGCATTTGATGGAGCTGCAAACTTCTGTGGAAGACATGGTGGAGTACAAGCTTTGCTCAGAGAAAAGTGTAACCCTATTCTCTCCTATACACACTGCAGAGGCCATCTACTCCAACTAGTGCTAGTACGAGCTGCAGACTCTTCAAAAGACATTTAAAAAGCTATAAATGTAATGTCTTCATTATATTCTTTTTTCAGCAAGAGTCCAAAAAGACTGAATATCTTGGAAAATACACTGGGACTGGAGTTCAGATTAGTCCAATCTGGGAAAACCTGCTGGCTTTCTCAAGAGTGATCCTTGGCTGTTGTCTTAAAATTACTCCAGCTGTTATTAGTGGCTTTGGAAAGTATCTACCAAGATGGGGTGGATCCAAGTAGTGAGGCTGGTGGACTACCGGTACTTTTGCTACGACGTTCAGAGAAGACTATTGCCATTCTCTCTCTCGTAAGTCTACTGTTGAAACAACTTGGGTCATTAAACAATGCCATCCAGGCATCTGCTACAACAGTAGTAGATCATTGTCCAGCAATAGAAGCTACATTTGGATCAATCAGAGAGCTATCCATTGAAAAACTACTGGAAGAAGCAAAGACTTCAGACCAGAAGTTGACTAATGAAGGCATTTATATTGAATCCTTAAGTGAAGAGGACAAGAAGTGTTTGTTAAGATAACTGAAAAAGTACACAGACTTGATTCTTAAAAATCTACAACAGTGACTTCTAGATTCTACTCAACCTCTAGGTAGCTTTTACAGATCCCTGTCCTATAAAACACCGACAGTTGAGTGGAGTGAGGCACGACCAGCAATGGGGCTGCCGTGTGCTCAGGACAGAACAGAGAATTTGAACACAGAGTGGAATATCATGCAACTAATGAAGATTTGACTTCAACTTCTTTTTTATCATCACTAGTGGCTCGACCCGATCTTTATGTTATGTTTCCTGGGCTGAAAGAAGTAGGAATTCATCTCTTGCTACTCCCAGTCACAACAGCTACAGTCGAGTGTTCTTTTTCATCATTGAATAGAATTTTGTGTTCTGAAAGAACTTGCCTTCTGCCTGATCACGTGAATGAAGTAATGAGCATATCAGCTGAAGGAATGGAAGGACCGGACACACGGGAAGCCACCAAAGATGAATGCATTGCATTCAAGAAGTTCATTAACAGAGTTGTGCAAAATTATAACAAGAAAACAAGAAGGATGTAGACGTCGTGCTTCATAGAAGGCTTGAGTAGCCAACTTTAATTTGTGTGACGATTTTAAAATCTAATAAAATGGTCATGAAACATTTTTCAGTTTTTACTATGGTACCATACAGCCCACCCTCACAGTCTCACCCCTCATCAGCCCCGACACCGCCCCCACGTAAATTCAAACACACACACACACCCTTTCAATTCCTGGGGAAAACACTGCTTATGGTAACAAACCATCTCACTTTGCCAGGTAGGAAGGAAGCAAGGAGAATTTGCCCCCAATCAGCCTCTGCTGCTTTGAGAGGGGAGGGAAGGTGGTAGGGGCCGGAGAGGAATCACTGCCCTATTGGAGAGTGTGGTGGGAGGGAGTGAATGATGATGGGCAGTATGGGGAAAACTCCCACTGCTATTTCCAGATTCTTCTAAGGATCCAGATATGTCTTTCCCCGGGCTGCGTCTGAGCTTTGCAGCTGTCCCTGGTCTCTGATCTTGGAGGGAGGGGCTCATCCCTCCAGACTAGGACTGTTCCCTGGTGTAGTTTGCTTGGGGTTTTGCTGGCTCAGCCAGGTTCCCCTCCTGTTGGCATGCAGTGACCCCTTCTGCCTTTCTTTTCCCTCTCTCAGGTCAGGGGGAGCAGAGCTGCCATAACAGCCGGTGGAGATGGGGTGCGTTCTGCTGCCCCTGGGATTCCTCGTCACAGTTGTGCAGCAGCTAGGTAAATACTGGGAGTGTCACCGCACGGCTGTTCTGTCTGTATGGGATCAGGATGGAGGTCCCATGTGGGCCTGGGGCCTTCTCTAGACCCAGCACGCAGGGATCTCAGAATGCTCTGCAGACAGTAGTTAACAACGCCTCTGTTCTATTCTATTCTATTCAGGTCCGTATGCGGTGCCCATCACCGTGGTACCTGATCAACTCACAACCTCCCTGGGAAGCAGCTTAATATTAGAGTTGGTTGACATTTTGAAACAGAATTTTTTTGCTGTTGTTCAAAACCAGCCCAGTCACGTTCTTCTCTACCAGACCTGGCCTGGTCACAGACCTCACTTACCCAGCCAGAAGCTGGGAATGGGTGACAGGGGATGGATCACTTGATGGGGATGGATCACTTGACAGGGGATGGATGGATCACTTGACAGGGGATGAATCACTTGATGGGTGACAGGGGATGGATCACTTGATGCACCAATGATACTGCCAAGAATGACCTTGAGCGGATCACTGCAGACTACGTGGCTCTGGGAAGGAGGATAAAGGAGTTTGAGGTGCAAGTGGTGTTCTTGTCCATCCTCCCCGTGGAAGGAAAAGGTCTGGGTAGAAACCGTCGAATGGTGGAAGTCAACGAATGGCTACGCAGGTGGTGTCGGAGAGGAGGCTTTGGATTCTTCGACCATGGGATGGTGTTCCATGAAGGAGGAGTGCTAGGCAGAGACGGGCTCCACCTAAAGAAGAGAGGGAGGAGCATCTTTGCGAGCAGGCTGGCTAACCTAGTGAGGAGGGCTTTAAACTAGGTTCACCGGGGGAAGGAGACCAAAGCCCTGAGGTAAGTGGGGAAGCGGGATACCGGGAGGAAGCACGAGCAGGAGCGTGTGAGAGGGGAGGGCTCCTGCCTCATACTGAGAATGAGGGGCGATCAGCAGGTTATCTCAAGTGCCTATATACAAATGCACAAAGCCTGGGAAACAAGCAGGGAGAATTGGAGGTCCTGGCACAGTCAGGAAATTATGATGTGATCGGAATAACAGAGACTTGGTGGGATAACTCACATGACTGGAGTACTGTCATGGATGGGTATAAACTGTTCAGGAAGGACAGGGAGGCCAGAAAAGGTGGGGGAGTTGCACTGTATGTAAGGGAGCAGTATCACTGCTCAGAGCTCAAGTATGAAACTGCAGAAAAACCTGAGAGTCTCTGGATTAAGTTTAGAAGCGTGAGCAACAAGGGTGATGTCGTGGTGGGAGTCTGCTATAGACCACCGGACCAGGGGGATGAGGTGGACGAGGCTTTCTTCCGGCAACTCATGGAAGCTACTAGATCGCAGGCCCTGGTTCTCATGGGCGACTTCAATCATCCTGATATCTGCTGGGAGAGCAATACAGCGGTGCACAGACAATCCAGGAAGTTTTTGGAAAGTGTAGGGGACAATTTCCTGGAGCAAGTGCTGGAGGAACCAACTCAGGGCAGAGCTCTTCTTGACCTGCTGCTCACAAACCGGGAAGAATTAGTAGGGGAAGCAAAAGTGGATGGGAACCTGGGAGGCAGTGACCATGAGATGGTCGAGTTCAGGATCCTGACACAAGGAAGAAAGGAAATCAGCAGAATATGGACCCTGGACTTCAGAAAAGCAGACTTTGACTCCCTCAGGGAACTGATGGGCAGGATCCCCTGGGAGAATAACATGAGGGGGAAAGGAGTCCAGGAGAGCTGGCTGTATTTTAAAGAATCCTTATTGAGGTTACAGGGACGACCCATCCCGATGTGTAGAAAGAATAGTAAATATGGCAGGCGACCAGCTTGGCTTAACAGTGAAATCCTTGCTGATCTTAAACACAAAAAAGAGGCTTACAAGAAGTGGAAGATTGGACAAATGACCAGGGATGAGTATATAAATATTGCTCGGGCACGTAAGAATGAAATCAGGAAGGCTAAATCACACCTGGAGTTGCAGCTAGCGAGGGATGTTAAGAGTAACAAGAAGGGTTTCTTCAGGTATGTTGGCAATAAGAAGAAAGCCAAGGAAAGTGTGGGCCCCTTACTGAATGAGGGAGGCAACCTAGTGACAGAGGATGTGGAAAAAGCTAATGTACTCAATGCTTTTTTTGCCTCTGTCTTCACGAACAAGGTCAGCTCCCAGACTACTGCACTGGGCAGCACAGCATGGGGAGGAGGTGACCAGCCCTCTGTGAAGGAAGAAATGGTTCGGGACTATTTAGAAAAACTGGACGTGCAAAAGTCTATGGGGCCGGATGCGTTGCATCCGAGAGTGCTAAAGGAGTTGGCGGATGTGATTGCAGAGCCATTGGCCATTATCTTTGAAAACTCATGGCGATCGGGGGAAGACCCGGATGACTGGAAAAAGGCTAATGTAGTGCCCATCTTTCAAAAAGGGAAGAAGGAGGATCCTGGGAACTACAGGCCGGTCAGCCTCACCTCAGTCCCTGGAAAAATCATGGAGCATGTCCTCAAGGACTCACTTCTGAAGCACTTAGACGAGAGGAAAGTGATCAGGAACAATCAGCATGGATTCACCAAGGGAAAGTCATGCCTAACTAATCTAATTGCCTTCTATGATGAGATAACTGGTTCTGTGGATGAAGGGAAAGCAGTGGACGTGTTATTCCTCGACTTTAGCAAAGCTTTTGACACGGTCTCCCACAGTATTCTTGTCAGCAAGTTAAAGAAGTATGGGCGGGATGGATGCACTACAAGGTGGGTAGAAAGTTGGCTAGATTGTCGGGCTCAACAGGTAGTGATCAAAGGCTCCAAGTCGAGTTGGCAGCTGGTATCTAGTGGAGTGCCCCAAGGGTCGGTCCTGGGGCCGATTTTGTTCAATATCTTCATTAATGATCTGGAGGATGGTGTGGATTGCACCCTCAGCAAGTTTGCAGATGACACTAAACTGGGAGGAGTGGTAGATATGCTGGAGGGGAGGGATAGGATACAGAGGGACCTAGACAGATTGGAGGATTGGGCCAAAAGAAATCTGATGAGGTTCAACAAGGACAAGTGCAGAGTCCTGCACTTAGGACGGAAGAATCCAATGCACCGCTACAGACTAGGGACCGAATGGCTCGGCAGCAGTTCTGCAGAGAAGGACCTAGGGGTGACAGTGGACGAGAAGCTGGATATGAGTCAACAGTGTGCCCTTGTTGCCAAGAAGGCCAATGGCATTTTGGGCTGTATAAGTAGGGGCATTGCCAGCAGATCGAGGGACGTGATCGTTCCCCTCTATTCAACACTGGTGAGGCCTCATCTGGAGTACTGTGTCCAGTTTTGGGCCCCACTCTACAAGAAGGATGTGGAGAAATTGGAGAGAGTCCAGCGAAGGGCAACAAAAATGATTAGGGGTCTGGAACACATGACTTATGAGGAGAGGCTGAGGGAACTGGGATTGTTTAGTCTACGGAAGAGAGGAATGAGGGGGGATTTGATAGCTGCTTTTAACTTCCTGAAAGGTGGATCCAAAGAGGATGGATCTAGACTATTCTCAGTGATAGCAGATGACAGGACAAGGAGTAATGGTCTCAAGTTGCAGTGGGGGAGATTTAGGTTGGATATTAGGAAAAACTTTTTCACTAGGAGGGTGGTGAAGCACTGGAATGGGTTACCTAGGGAGGTGGTGGAATCCCCTTCCTTAGAAATTTTTAAGGTCAGGCTTGACAAAGCCCTGGCTGGGATGATTTAGTTGGGATTGGTCCTGCTCTGGGCAGGGGGTTGGACTAGATGACCTCCAGAGGTCCCTTCCAACTCTGTTATTCTATGATTCTATGATTGCCTGCTCTGTCCATTCCTTCTGGGGCACCTGGCATTGGCCACTGTCGGAAGACAGGATACTGGGCTAGATGGACCTTTGGTCTAACCCAGGATGGCCGTTCTTATGCATCCCTTTCCTAATGGTTCCTAACATTTGCATGGGGATAGATAGATAGATCAATCGGAATTCTACCAACACAAACACATATACGCATGCACATACATTCACGTGTGTGTGCACACATCGAAACACACACGTGTGCACACATCCACACACACAACTACACCCACCCACCTAACAACACATGCGTATACACATACACCCACACACATGTGCACACATAGAATCACACACATAGACCTACACACCCACACAAGAACACACGTATACACATGCATATACACTCACAGACACACATATGCACCCACATCCACATGTGTGCACACATGCAAACACACATACGTGTGTCAGAGGGCTTTCCCTCAACCGTACCACTTCCCCGCTTCTTGTCACGCAGACAGCAAGCAGCAAAAGACCAGAAGTCTGAAGTGCAGACAATGTGATGTTTATTGGGGTTAGTTTCCCAGCAAGCATATTCCTATTCCCAGCAAGCATATTCACACCAATCGGGCTTATCTCTATATGGGGATAGAGCCTGTTCCCCAGTGTTCCCTTCCCAGCTCCAATGCCGCAAAGAATTTACCTATTTCCCTTCTTCTTCCTGTTTGACGCCAGTTTGTACAATAATATTCGCAGCTATACCTTAATCAATTATTTCACTGAAACTCAACTAACTAATCCTATTATATTGTAACATAATTCTCTAACCAATTATATCCCACTATCCTAATTAACTTACACCTAGCCAAATTAATTATATGGCAGACAGAAACAATTAGAGAACCAGACAGATTGACAATAGAAATGTGAGGGCCATAAAGATAAAACATACAGAAATGAGGGTTTCACAACCACAACTATTGAGAAGTGATTTCTTGCCAGACAGGATGCTATCAAACTAAGTTTTCTTTAACCATCTTAAGACCTGTTTCTTTATCTGGTGGTGATGGACACCATCAGGACAGGATCGTCTTCCTAACAGCCCAGTACCACCTTATTTCAGTGTGACTGGTTTGGGATGTGAGGACGTGACCGTTCGCTTCCCAGCTCATGGCTGCCTCTGCTGCTTAGCCAAAGGCCTTAGCCTAAGAACAAGGCCTCAGACTAGCCTAGTGAGAGAAGGCCCGTACACAGGCGGACTGTGATTTTGATTCTTTGTTTTATATGCCTGTAACTAGTTAAGTGATAAAAACATACAAGTTCTTAAAGTATAGGCTTTATAGGCAGCCCTGAATATCTATATTCTAACAATGTGCACACGTCTACACACAGAACTACACACACCCACATAACAACACACACATACACCTGCATATACACTCACACACATCCATACGCACACACATCCACAAGTATATGCTGTGACGAAGTGGGACTGTTCTTAATGTTTCCTCTGAATAGTGTGAGGGTGCCTCAGTTTCCCCTATGCAGTTCTTAAGTATCTAGGTGGTGGGGTAAGGGTGTATGATCATTGTAGAGCCCTAGAGGGCAGGTGTGTGTAGGGGTCTGGACACAGAGAATGGCCAACACCCTGTTTCCTGGAAACTGATGGCCTGGGCCCTTCCCCCTGCAAGGTGAGAGCTAAAGTGTTGGAGAACAAAGGGATCAGGTGACCTCCTGGCCTGGGAAAGGAACAAAGCCCAGAGGAGGAGGGGCTGGAGGGCGTTTCAGTTTGGGGCTGGCTGGCTCATGGAGTGAAGTGCAGACGTGGTTGTCTGGCTCACTGCCCCCCAAAATGGACCCAGCTGAGGGGTCCTGTTCTCTGCACCTGCAAACTCTGTTTTAGACCATGTCCCTGTCGTCGTCTAATAAACTTTCTGTTTTACTGTCTGTCTGAGAGTCACGTCTCACTGTGAAGTTGGGGTGCAGGACCCTCTGGCTTCCCCAGGAGCCCGCCTGGGCGGACTCACTGGGGGAAGTGCACGGAGGGGCAGAGGATACTGAATGCTCCGAGGTCAGACCCAGGAAGGTGGAAGCTGTGTGAGCTGTGTGTCCTGAAGACAGTCTGCTCTGTCAAAGTCAGATTCAGGACTCACATAATTTGTCAGACCACTCTGTTTATTAGCAAAGTGCTTTGCTAATGCACCCAGATGTGAGCCCCCCTCTGAGGCTCAAGATAACTTATTTATACAGCTAAGCCAAAGCCAATTTAACATAAGAGACAAAAGAAAGCAGAAACTGACAAATATACATACATATCTTATTTGCATACTAACGTTTACCAATCTCCTAGCTCAGTAGGAGCTCTAAGTTAATTAGTTTCAGGACCCATTGTCTCACACTCCTTAACGTTTCTCTTCCTGACAACTATATTTCAACAAACCATTCAAGTAGCATTTCTTTAATGAATTATAATTTCAATATAAGTCATTCTACTTTCACAGCTCACAGGAAGGAGACTTCCCCAGAGTCCTGACTGGCTATGTAGGGAGCAGTTCCAGAGTATCGCCCAGGGACTCCGTGACATATGCACATACATATATACACACATACACACACATATATAGAATCATAGGACTGGAAGGGACCTCGAGAGGTCATCTAGTCCAGTGCCCTGCACTCATGGCAGGACTAAGTATGATCTAGACTATTCCTCACAGGTGATTGTCTAACCTGCTCTTAAAAATCTCCAATGATGGAGATTCCACAACCTGCCTGGGCAATTTATTCCAGTGCTTAACCCGCCTGACAGGTAGGAAGTTTTTCGTAATGTCCAACCTAAACTTCCCTTGCAGCAATTTAAGCCCATTGCTTTTTGTCCTAGCCTCAGAGGTTAAGAAAAACAATTTTCCTCCCTTCTCCCTGTAACAACCCTTTATGCTTTTGAAAACTCCTCTCATGTCCCCTCTCAGTCTTCTCTTTTCCAAACTAAATAAATCCATTTTTTTCATTCTTCCCTCCAAGGTCATGTTTTCTAGACCTTTCATCATTGTTGGCGCTTTTCTCTGGACTCTTTCCAATTTGTCCACATCCTTCCAGAAATGTGGCGCCCAGAACTGGACACAATACTCCAGTGGAGGCCTGATCAGCGCGGAGTAGAGCGGAAGAATTGCTCCTTGTGTCTGGCTTACAACGCTCCTGCTAATACAGCCCAGAATGATGTTCGCTTTTTTTGCAACATGCACACACATCTACACACAAACGCCAGGCGTGACACAGAACTAGTTGGGAAATTGATTTATTTCCCGCCCCCACCCCCAAAGGAATTCTATTAAAACAAGACATTTTTTCCACTTTTGTCCCCCAAAAAACCCTTTTTTTATTTTTGACAATATTTTTGACAAAAATGGAAATCTGGGGGTGACATTTCCATTTTGTAAACACAAAGAAACTTTCAGCCTGCCTGAGCACCACACCATGGTGAGGGCCTCTGCCCACCCAGGGAGCGCACATGGCAGGGGGTGGGGTGGAGCTGGCATGTGTCCCCCTCACCCTGACGCTGTTGCCAAGAGGCTGAACCATTCCTGGTTTGGCCGGTTCTTTCGTGGGGTTTCCTGCTCCGACTGTCTCAGTTTGTCTGTCTGGTGTCTTTCTCAACTACAGACCGCAGGGGGTGATGCTCCGATCTCAGCACATGGCTCCTCACTCCTGGGGTGTTATGGCAGTGGGACCAAGTCAATCTTTTCAACCCTGCCGTCCATCCCCTCGTGGGACCGAGCAGACAGGCTGAGCTGGTCCCTTTAGATCCCAGGATATAGGAGACAGCCAGAATGAGTGGGTTCTTGGGATCCCTCTGGTAGATAGAGCAAAAGCCAGGGAGACTGAGTTTCCCCCATTACATCTCCCCCTCAGTATCAGAGTCGGGGGCAGTGGAGAGCTAGTGAATCCTTTTAGATCCCTCTATCTCACCCCCCTGGCATGGAGCAGAGAGGAAGTGGACGGTCCCCCGCTGTACGGATCCACAGCACAGAAAGCAGAGGAATTCGCAGGTTAGTGTTCCTGTGGCACAGACAGCAGCTCCCAAGAGCAGCAAAGAGACAACCCGGCCTGCTTCATCATGCAACATCCCGCTGTCCCGAGAACGTCTCTGGGGACAGCTGGAATATCCCAGGTTTCCCCCTCGCCCATCGGAATGCCTGGTAACTACAGACGAGCCGCTGCCTTGGCACAAACCCCCGTCCCTGGCACACTCTCAGCACGCAACGTGCAGACAGCACATTTCCAAACTCCAGAAGGTCCTGCGGGGGGTGAGCTGGATGGAGGGTGTCAAGGCTGATTCCCCACTCTGGCACTGCGAGTGCAGAAGGTGGGGGCTGCAAGGACTCTAAAAATTAATACTGGCCACTCCAAGCGTTAAACTCCCAAGGTTACATCTTCTCTCTGACCTTGGATGGGTAGATGCTGCCGCTCCCCAAGTGCAGAACCCCTTTGAGAGCCCAGGAAAGCTCACTTGGGTGTTCCTTCCTGTGGGGTACCCTCAAGCCCTTTCACGCCCCCTCCGGGGAAAAGCTGAGAAAGAAAAAAAAAAGGGGGGGAAATCAGCTGTTGCCACCTGCTAATTTAAACAACAAGGGCACAAACCTCTTAGGACACAAAAAATTCAATTCTGTTCTTAAAAAAGGTAAATTTTATTAATAAAAAAAAAAGAAACAAAATACATCTGGGAACTCAGGCATTTGCTAAATTAAAAAACAACAACCCTAGAAGGATTAACCTCAAGAATAGCTCTCTTGAGGTCCAGCTGAAAGGTTACAAGCAAAACAAAAAGCACCTGGGGTTAGCACAGAGGAATCCACGAGCCATAACAAAATAAAAGGGATAAACCTAATCGTGTCTTCCTGGACATTTCCTGGTCTACTTACATACCTGAGGTTTTTAAATGAGTAATTTCTTGGTATGATACTGATGTTTTTTTTCATACCTGGCCCAAGCTCTTACAGCACAGCTCTGCCCTGTCCACCTCACCCCAGGGAACAACCACAGACAGATAAAAGGGGAGCCTTGTTTCAATTTTCAAAAGTTCTAGCCTTCCCATTGGCTCTTTTGGACAGGTGTCCACTCACTTCCTTTTACCTATGCATAGCACTGAGACTTTTTAACCCTTTAGAGGTAGAGCAATTAGAGAACAGCTCCTAAGAGGGATTTTATAGCTACTGGCTGGCTGAGTGTCCATAAAAGGGAGCTTCATTTATCACAGAAGGGCACTCTCTGATAAAGCCAGCTGAGTGAAGAAGTCTGTCTGAGAGAATAAATGAGTGGCAAGGGACCAGTAAATCTCGGGGCATGCCCTTTAATGGCTTGGATTTGGAGACGGGGCTTGTGGGAATACTGTGGGATTCGAGTTCGCTCTGTGTTTACAAGGAAAAAATGGTCCCATGGGACAAGCACTCAGTTTCTGGCTGGAAGAGAAGCTGGAAGAGAACCGCCACCCTCCGAGTTCTTCGGGGCAACGTGACCCTCAATGCCGCTTGTCTGGTTTTGCATTATAATAAACTCATTGAGGCACAGAGTCATTTGCAAAAAAATCCTTCATGCCGGGAAATACTGGACACTGGTAAGCTGGCTTCCTCTGTGCCTTGCTAAGAGCAATGCAGGACCCTAAGGCCTGGTCTAAAAAAGAAATTTAGGTTGGCATAATTACGTTGCCCGGCTATGTGAAAAATCCACAGCCCTGAGCGGCACAGTTAAGCCAACCTAACTCCCCGTGCAGACAGCACTCGGCCAACAGGAGACTTCTTCCATCAACCTGGCTACCATCACTCGGGAAGGTGGATTATCCGCAGCGATGGGACAACCCCTCCTGTCGGCACAGGTGGTGTCTACACTGAAGCATAGCGGCGCCAGGGTAGAGTTTCAGTGTAGACAAGCGTTCAGTGTCCCAGCTGTGTATGTTTCATGTACCAGCCTGTCTTGGAGGGCCCCGGGCCATCTGCAGCGCTGAGATGTGAGAGAGGCTGGCGTGTTCGAGGAGGTGGCTGTCCCCTTTGATCACACGGAGGCTTCTGAGTGTTTCACAGCCATGCCCCAGTTGGGGCCTAGCCCCCGTCCCTGCGCTCACACGCACAGGGTAACTGCTGCGGCAAGGGAAAGCACCAGGCCAGAGAAGCAGATGGCAGCGAGCCCGCAGTTTAGTTCCAACCTAGACTCTTGATGATGTTCTGCAAAGAAGAAGGAAAAGGTTTGATCCACTCGAGGCTTCCCAGATTGGTGGGGAGCAAACTGGTCTGCTGGCTCATGGGGAGTCCCCGAACCCAGAATCTACGCCAGCAAAGCTCCTGTTTAGCAGACGTCTTATGCCAGCCAGCTTGCTCTTCAGCCGCTGGGGCTTCACTGCCAGAGCCCCTGGCAGACGTTCTGCAGGCACATGCAGAGGGCTGTTTGCACAGGGTGGTGGCCTCTGGGACTTTGCCTCCTCCCCAAGTCATTGCATCTGGGGGCTCTGTGTCTGCTCTGCCATGCCATGTTGCGCTGGCATCGCACAGAGCTGCCCCTCGCCAGGCCCTGGGGATTTGTCTGATGGGATGTCACACTATTGGCATGTCATCAGCCCGCGCGTCAACCGGGCATCATGGTGCGTCGGTGCCATGTCATAGCATGGGGCCCGTGCGGCCACAGACCCACCACGAGCAGGACGAGAGGCAGGGTGCCCCACTGTTCGGACACTAGCCAGAGACTTGGGAGATCAAGGTTCAATTCCCTGTTCTGCCACAGACCCCCTAGGGTAGGGCTGTCCTGCCATCAGGGGGCAGAACTGCAGCACACGTTGACACACCCAAGGGAGCTGACTCTAGCTAGTTCACATCCTGGCAGCATGGGCTCACCACCCAAGTTGACCTGCAGGGTCCCAGCTTATACAGCCCTGGCTGCCATGGCTTCCCCTCTAGTGCGGGGATGTCTCCAGGGGCTGCAATCCCGCACACTGCGTGCAATGCAGACATCCCTTGCGTAGCTCTGTGCCTCAGTTTTCCAGCTGTGCAATGGGGAAGACAGCCCGGCCCACCCTCACAAGGGAGCTGGGATTAAGGATGGGGAGCAACTCAGATACTCTGGGAAGCAGGGGCCATGTTTGTACATAGAAAGGGCCTGACTCCCTGCTACACACATGCTGCCAGGTTCAGTCAGGCCGTATGGCGCCCACTGGGGGTGGGGATGAGCCCAAATGGACACTCAGCTCTCAGATTCTCATTCTCTTCTCCCCAAGGCTGAATCCGAAAGCCGAGGTGGCCCGGAGGCCTCTCCGCCCAACACGTGCCTCCTCGCCCCTCCCTCCTACTTACCGCTGACCCAGAGCTGCACCTCCACAGACACGCAGTCGTAGCCCAGGCCCACATAGCAGGAGAAGTTCCCTTGGTCGGACGCTGTGACTCCGGCAAGGTGCAGGGTGGCGTCGCCATGGGCCAGCCCTGTGGCGTTAACCCACGTCCTGCCCTCGAAGCGTGGCCTGTAGTGCGAGCAATTCTCGCTCCCATTGCTGCTCATGTAGAGGTTGGTTTCATTGGTCTGGCTCCGATAGTTCCACATGACCGTTGAGACCTTTCTGGGATCGTAGACTGAGAAGGGGCAACTCATGGAGATGTTCTCCCCGACCTGGGCCTGCAGCTGGGTGTGGGAGGTGTTCCCACATGGCTCAGCCGGGCAGGCTAGGGAACAGCAGAGCAAAGTCACAACCCTGGTGAGCAGGAGCCATGTCTAACACTGTCGGTACCCACCTGAAGCTGATCGTGACCCGGGCCTCTGGCTACTACTGAGCCTGTCCTACGGCCTTGTCACCACCACCACCATGGCACCAGAACTGCAACATCCCAGTAAGCCAGTCAGCTCAGGGCTGTGCCCCTCTCCCCTCATCAAATAACTCCATGGAGAAGACACACATGAAGGGATTGAATTAACGGCCAGAGGATTTAATGGAACAATGCAAGCAGAACAGAGCTTACTGAAGCACTCCCGTTTCACCCGAAGGAGCCCTCCGTGCTTTACCAACCATGCACCCAGCCTGAGAGTCACTCCAACCACCCCAGACAGGCAGCCACCCCTGGGTGGGAGATGATCGCTGCTCATCTGTGCACAACACCACCGAGCAAAACGAAGTGTAGAAGAAACCTGGGTCCAAATGGAGATGGGGGTGGGGGAAGGAGGCTGAGCTGGGAATCAGGGCACTGACGTGAAGAGCCTGGCCTGGAGGAAAGGCACAAGGGGATCTGCAATGACCAGGGCCCACGTTCCTTGTCTCAAACCAGATAAAAAACGCTAAGGGAGCTTAGGAACACGTATACAACAGACCTCGCTCAGTTAGAGAACTGCCAGGTCTAGAACCTGGTGACCATATTCATGCCAAATCGGATGGAGAAAAAGGATGCACAACGCCAGCTGTCCTAAAGAAAAAGAATTCTGTGCCTAGATCATATGTGATCAAGACGGACGGTGGAGAGTTCAGCAGAAACCATCAACACCCACACTTTGTTCCTCAGCAGGAACAATCAACAGAGTAAACTCTACAGGTGGCAGATGCAGAACACGAAGAAGGCTCAAGGATTCCAAACCGACCAGAGCCAGTCGTAACTAATGGACAGCCAGATGACCAAGTTGTTCCATGTTCAGGTTCCGTAATTAGGAAACCAGCACGATTCAGAGACGCTCAACGGCCTGATCCGTACTGAACTTCAAAGAGAGCGTGGCCGGGAAACTATGGTAAATGATGGGAATGTAGAACTTAGAAGGGGGAGACGTGATGGAACGTTAAACTGTATTGTAGTGTTCAGCCATTAGGTGGCGCAGTGTGTAAAACACCTTCTTGCAACTAGCCCCAGCCATACCTGGCAGAGCATTAAAAGATCTTATGCTGACGAGCACAGCTGGGGTGGGTAAGTGAGCTCTGTGACTAGGCCAGGTCTGGTAGAGAAGAACGTGACCGGGCTGGTTTTGGACAACAGCAGAAAAATTCTGTTTCAAAATGTCAACCAACTCTAATATTAAGCTGCCTCCCAGGGAGGTTGTGAGTTGATCAGGTGCCATGGTGATGGGCACGAACCTGAATAGAATAGAATAGAATAGAGGCGTTGTTAACTACTGTCTGCAGAGCACTCTGAGGTCCCTGCGTGCTGGGCTCTAGAGAAGGACCCCAACCCATTTGAGACCCCCATCCCAATCCCACACAGACAGAACAGCCGTGCGGTGACACTCCCAGTATTTACCTAGCTGCTGGAGAACTGTGATGAGGAAACCCAGGTGCAACAGATCACGCCCCATCTCCACCGGCTGTTATGGCAGCTCTGCTCCCCCTGACCTGAGAGAGGGAAAAGAAAGGCAGAAGGGGTCACTACATGCCAACAGGAGGGGAACCTGGCTGAGCCCGCAAAACCCCAAGCAAACTACACTAGGCAGCAGTCCTGGTCTCGATGGGTGAGCCCCTCCCTCCAAGATCAGAGACCAGGGACAGCTGCAAAGCTCAGATGCAGCCCGGGGAAGGACATATCTGGATCCTAAGAAGAATCTGGAAATAGCAGTGGGAGTTTTTTCCATACCGCCCACCATCATTCACTCCCTCCCACCACACTCTCCAATAGGGCAGTGATTCCTCTCCGACCCCTACCAACTTCCCTCCCCTCTCAACGCAGCAGAGGCTGACTGGGGGCAAATTCTCCTTGCTTCCTTCCTACCTGGCAAAGCGAGATAAGCAAGTTTCCAGCATGGCTACATAGAGAAATTCCATCCAGCTGGCATCTGGCTCAATAGCTTATCAGTGATTTTCATCCTCTCTGAATAGGTTACAGATCATATGAGTAGGCTTGGAAAGTTTTTACTGTTATCAGTAAATGTCAGCAAATGCTGATTTCACCAGATACTCACAAACCACTGCAAAAACATTTTCACCGATATTAACAGAGAAGCAAAATAAGAAAAATACTGCTTGAGAATGTATTGGCCACGTTCATGTAAATCACGATGTTTGCTGGCATTACCAGAGTTGGAGCAGGGCCTGTTTAGATGTGGGGGGGGGGGAGCTGGCCCCCGCCCATGCTCCCTATAACGTGTTCATTTTGGGAGCACGGAGGTGCTGAGGCGAGGACCCTGCAACTTCAAATCACTACAGTTTCCTGCAACTGTGACCATCTAAATCAATAAACCTAAAAATTGCTTTAAAATAACCATCAATATTATCCACAGAAATGGCCAAAAAATGAAAATTGAATAGTGCCAAGCCTCCATAGCAAATATTCAATTACGCTAATCCATGGCGAACACCTGGTTCAAATCCAGCAACAGGTAAACCAATGCAAAAAAGGTTCTCCCCTCCATGAAAAGGCAGATACCGACCTGGAGCTGCCCCCGTGACCCAGCCTGAAAATGCCGCTAGGAACAAGCTAAACTCAGTGTCAACATTTAAAGAAAGCAAAGGGAAGCTGAGAGCAGGAAGCCACAGGCTAATCTGTTTGCATTTCTGGAGAACCAACAAGGCTACAACTACTGGCTGCGTTCCTGTGGGACAGCTGGTCTTGCCCACTGGGCAGGGGGACAGGGGAGGACGAGTTGGTTTGAGGATTTCTCTCGAAAAATAAGTCAAGAATGCTTTTGTATTTTTTAAATAAAAATCATGCCAGAATAAAGCAAGCATCACAGAAAATGCATTGGGATTCCTGATGGATATCGACTTCCTGGGGACGCACTGAGATACTGCAGTGATGATAGATAGATTTAAGAATATAAGAACATAAGAACAGCCATACTGGGTCAGACCAATGGTCCATCAAGCCCAGTATCGTGTCTTCTGACAATGGCAATGCCAGGTGCTTCAGAAGGAATGAACAGATCAGGCAATCATTGAGTGAACCATCCCCCCTTGTCCACTCCCAGCTTTTGTGTGAAAAATGCCTTTCTTTTGTTTGTTTTAAACCTGCTGCCTGTTAATTTCATTGAGTGACCCCTGTTCTTGTGCTATGAGAAGGAGTAAATAACCCTTCCTTATTCACTTTCTCCACACCAGTCAAGATTATATAAACCTCTATCATATCGCCCCTTAGTCGTCACTTTTCCAAGCTGAAAAGTCCCCATACTTTTAACCTCTTCTCATACAGAAACTGTTCTATACCCCTAATAATTTTTTTTTTACCTTTTCTGTACGTATTCCAATTCCAATATATCTTTTTTGAGATGGGACAACCAGATTACCACACAGTATTCAAGATGTGGGTGTACGATGGATTTATATAAAGGTAATATGATATTTTCTGTCTTATTATCTAGCTTTTGTTTGCCAGAAGCTGGGAATGGGCAACAGGGGATGGATTACTTGTTCTGTCCATTCCCTCTGGGGCACCTGGCACTGGCCACTGTTGGAAGACAGGATACTGGGATGGATTGATCTTTGCTCTGACCCAGTGTGGCCGTTCTTATGTATCCCTTTCCTAATGGTTCCTAACATTTGCATGGGTATACATAGATAGATAGAGAGATAGATAGATAGAGTGTATGGGGATAGATAGATAGATAGATAGATAGATTAGATTAGATCTATCTCACCTGCAGGATGTTGTTCTCCGTTTCTCACAGATCAGCAATCTCCACTGTGCAATGTAAGTTTCTCTTCTTTCTCTCCATAACACACAGCCCATTCACCTCCTTGCCTCTCCTGGCATGCAAGTTGGCAAGTGAGTCCAGCTTGGCATGATTATACCGGGCGGGCATCCTGAGTCACACCACCCATAGCCCCTCCTCACATCCCAAGTGTCAAATCCATCATATGGGTTATCTGAAGTGCCGACAGTTGTGTCCCACAGCCCAGCTGCTGGAGCAAATGCAGCTCAGGCTGTTAGGAACAGAGAACTGTTCCCACCCGATGGCAGCTGACCAGATCACTTGAAATGAGCTGCTGGTTCTCAGCCCAGTGCCTTGTGAACCCAGGGACCTCCTGCCCCTGCACAGAAAAGGGTCATGAGTCAGACACATCATGGGTACAGCTCAGCTTGGCCTCATCTGATTTCAGCAGAGTGGAAGTTGCCCCTTTGTGCGCCTGGTTAAGCAGACGTGGAATTTATCATAGTCAGTAACTGGCTGCTTTGCAGTAGAGGCTCCTGCCTGAGACCAGGACCCAATTGTTCTGGCCCTGCACAGACCCCCAACCAAGATCAGGCACTCATTGTGCCAGGTGAGACCAGACCCTGGCTGAGATCAGGGCCCCATTGTGCCAGGTGCTGCACAGACCTTGTGCAAGATCAGGGCCCCCATTGTGCCAGGTGCAGGACAGACCATGACCAAGATTGGGGTCCCCCATTTTGCACAGACCCTGAGTGAGATCAGGGCCCTGTTGTGCTGCGTGTTGCACACAAACCATGGAAATCCAGGCTGCAAGGTGCTTCCAGTCTATAAGAGGAGACAGCAATCTGCTGGGGCAGACCACATGGAGGCAGTGTAGCTAGAACATACTCAGGATGAACTTTACCCGATGTAGATCCAGACGGACCCCTAAGGGTGTCAGGAGAGAGGGTGGGTTTTTTTGAGGGAACGGGGCTTGGAGATCAGCGTCCCCGTAAACAGCAAAATGACGCAGGGAGCCTTGAACAGCTGCGAAGGCAGCCCCCAAGCATGTGACTCCCAGGTGTTTGGGATCACAGCCCAGTGGAGAACCCAAGAACAATTCCATGGCTGACGGATCAAGCAGAGATCAAGGCTCTCCACCTGCCCGCCCACCCACCGGCCTCCTGTCACTTTCGTGCTAAGGTTGGCTTGTGGGAGGAAGGAATCTGAGCCGAATCCACTTTCCTTTCATCTGGTTCCGCAGCAGGACTCTGGAGTTGATTAGCCGATTTCACAGTGAAACCACTCTGCTCGCTCAGTGGACAGCCTGGGATCAGAACTCTCCGGACTGCAGCAGGCTCTTGCAAGTGACGCTGAGCAGGCGAGGGCCTAGAGGCCGTGGAAGAGTGTCCTCTGAACCACAGAACTTGGACAATGTGACCTCTAAGCTGTCGCCCGAGGCGAGGGCTAGAGGGAACGGATGATCGCAAGGGAAGTCGAGGTGCCCAGACAAAAGGGAGACGTGTGTCCATCTGCGATCCAGAAGGCAGGTTCTCTAAACCAGTGCTACGCAAAGTGGCGGTCCGCGGACCATTGCCGGTCCGCGAGCCATCGGCTGCCGGTCTGAGTGCACACTGGGAAAACAAATTGCTGACCCCTCACATCAGAGAGCTCGAGAAGCACAATGAGCGTTCACAACCACCACAGCAGCGTTAGAGCTCCGCCGGGTGCCTCTGGGGTAGCTCAGGTAGGATTTCCACCTGGGGCGGCCGGCACCATTCCAGCAGGCCAAGAAGCCCAATCCAAAGCAGCTGTGCTGTGCCAGCTAGTGCCACACCACGGCTAGGCTGGGATTTGTGAAGGGGCTGGTGGAAATTTGGGCACCTAAAGTTCTTGGGCCCCTTTGAATGCCAGTGTCAAGGTTCCTTCCCCACTCTGAACTCTAGGGTACAGATGTGGGGACCTGCATGAAAACCCCCTAAGCTTATTCTTACCAGCTTAGGTTAAAACTTCCCCAAAGTACAAACTATTTTACCTTTTGCCCTTGGACTTTATTGCTGCCACCACCAAATGTCTAACATATATATAACTGGGAAAGAGCCCGCTTGGCAACATCTTTCCCCCCAAACTCCTCCCAAACCTTACACCCCCTTTCTTGGGGAAGGCTTGATAAAAATCCTCACCAATTTGCATAGGTGACCACAGACCCAAACCCTTGGATCTTAAGAACAATGAAAAAGCAATCAGGTTCTTAAAAGAAGAATTTTAATTGAAGAAAAAATAAAAGAATCACCTCTGTAAAATCAGGATGGTAAATACCTTACAGGGTAATTAGATTCAAAACATAGAGAATCCCGCTAGGCAAAAGCTAAAGTTACAAAAAGACTCAAAAACAGGAATATCCATTCCATTCAGCACAGCTTATTTTATCAGCCGTTTAAACAAAACAGAATCTAATGCATATCTAGCTAGATGACTTACTAAGTTCTAAGACTCCATTCCTTTTCTGTTCCCAGCAAAAGCATCACACAGACAGAGAGAACCTTTGTTTCTCTCCCCCATCCCCCCCCCCCCCCCCCCGCAGCTTTGAAAGTATCTTGTCTCCTTATTGGTCATTTTGGTCCGGTGCCAGCGAGGTCATCCTAGCTTCTTAACCCTTTACAGGTGAAAGGGTTTTTCCTCTGGCCAGGAGGGATTTTAAAGGTGTTTACCCTTCCCTTTATATTTATGACAGCCAGCCTGAAGAACTGGGGCATAGCAGAGTCAGAGCTGCTCCCGCCCGACTGGAGCCAGGGCCTGGGGCTCAGTGGAGACAAGGGGCACAATCCATTGCAGGTGGGGAGAGAGGCAAGGGCAAAAGCATGATGGAGTTAAGGGGCGAGAGCCAAGGGGCAGGAAGGAAGCCTGTGGATGCAAACATCTTTCAGCCTGGTGCACTGAGCCCATGTCTCCCTGCCCCTTGCACCATTCACTCACCCAGCGCAGCGTGTGACCGCCTACACCCACGAACGATATGGCACGTGCAAGTACCCCCGCACCTTACAATCCAAAGCATAGGCTGCTTCCACCCGTGCGCCCTACGACATGTGGTGTCGTCCCTTTTTTCACAAGAGCCAGGCAGATTCCCAGCTGCTCTGCCTGTCTTATCCCCTCCCATCTGGCCCCCAGGCTCCCCTAATGCCACGTTGCTGTATTTTACTAGATGGGCCAGGTCCAGGGCTCGGCTGACAAACAGCTCCCGCGCCGTGTGGCACAGCCCTGGGTGCTCCCCCACCATGCAGCCTGGCCCCAGACACTCACGTGCCGTGTGGCATGCCTCCAGATGCTCCCCTGGCATGTGGCGTGGCCCCAGCACCAAGGCCAGCTGCTCACCCCCCTTTGAGGCACAGACGGCTGCTTGGATGTTCCCAGGCTCCAGCGCGGAGCCCTCCCTCCCCCCGCCGTGTCTCTGTGCGGATCTCTGGCTCTGGCGAGAAAGCGGCTGCCCAACCCCGGCTGTGTCTGGGTGTTCTCTTGGCTCACTGCCTGCTCCCGAGGCCCAGCTGCTCACATTAATGCAGCCAGGGGACCCATGCAGCCCAGATAAACCTTAGCTAGTGCCCTCCGGGGACACAGCCCAAACCACGCAGCCCCTTCAGAGCCCTGCCCCATGGCCAGGCACCAGGGTGAGACAGGCACAGGGCAGTCACAGCTCCGAGTGCCGACATCTCTTGGGGAGACTGGTCACTGGTGTGAACCCAGCCTCGGCTGGTGCCATGGGGCTGCTTGGCAGCCATCTGTGTGATGAGTTTGGTGGGTCTCAGACTGCGTCTCAATGGATGAATGCCCCTCTTGCTAGAAGTACACCCTGCCCCCGCCCAGTGGGCACTAGCTGGCAGAGAGCCCAAGGCCTGAGCAGGCTTCGGAGCCCGAGCCCCATTCTCTACTCCAGGGACTGTGTCCAGGGCACATCCAGGCTGGCCCGGCCCCTTTCCATAGAGCTCTTCAACCCCCCCGCACCACCACGTAAGGCCTGCCCCGGGGGGTGGCTGGGCCAGAGCAGACGGGGCCGGGGGGCAGGGCCTGTCCTGCGGCGGGGCCTGGCTGGAACATTCATGGGGGCCAGTGCCTGTCCTGGGGGAGCTGGGCCGGAGCAGACTGAGGGGGGGCAGTGCCTATCCTGGGGGGGCAATGCCTGTGCTGGTGGGGGGCAGTGCCGGAGCAGGCTGATGGGGCAGTCCCTGTCCTGTGGGCTGGAGCAGGCTGGGGGAGCAGGGCCTGCCCTGCGGAGGGGCCTGGCTGGAACATTCGGGGGGGCAGGTGCCTGTGCTGGGGGGGCTAGGCTGCAGTGGGGGGGGGAAGTGGCTGTCTAGAAGGGGGCAAGGAGCAGCCTGGGGGGTAGTGCCTGTCCCGGGGGGGCAAGGACAGAGGAGGCCTCGGGGGGAATGCCTGGATTGGGCAGGCTGAGCTGGAACAGGAGGGAGCAGTTCCTGTCTGGGAGGGGGCTGGACTGAAGCAGGCTGGGTGGGGGGAGTGCCAGAACCTCCCCTTCCCCCTGAGGCCCTGCCCCACCTTGTCCCCCCACTGCCCAGGCTCCACCCTGTCCCAGCCCTTCCTCCAGGCCTCACCCCTGCCCTGCCTCTTCCTCCTGAGGCCCCCCCCCCAGTTCGCTCCTCTTTCACCTTCCCCCGTCACTCGCTGCTCTTCCCCTCTTCCCCACTCCTAGGGTTGCCAGGTGCCCAGTTTCCGGCCAGAATGCCCGGTCAAAAAGGGACCCGCTGACCATTAAAAAATCTGGTCTGCGGCGCAGCAGGGCTAAAAAGGGCTCCCTGCCTCTTGTGCCTCCACGCAGCTCCTGGAAGCAGCAGCATGTCCCCCCTCCAGCTCCTAGATGTAGGGGCAGGTAGGGGGCTCCGCACGCTGCCCCCGCTCCAAGCACTGGTTCCGCAGCTCCTATTGGCCGGGGTTCCCGACCAATGGGAGCTGGGGGGGTGGCACCTGCAGACGGGGCAGCGCACGGAGCCGCCTGACTGTGTCTCCACGTATAGAGGATTTCCTGAGATAGGGCTGCAATGCATTGGTGGGAAAAAGTGGGAAAACTTGCCTTGCTTCCGATCATGCCACAGCTTTTGTAACTAAACAGAGAACTTCAGTTTCTAGGACCGTCAATCTGGCACTTTAAGCAGCACTTCACTTACTTAGTGGTTAAGAAAAGTTATACCCATTTGTTCTGAAAATGGAAACAGCAAAGCCATTTACTATGAGTAAAATACACTTGAAAAGTGAATTGCAGTTGAGATTTGAGCTTATTGCTCTTTCTGAAGTGGCATGTGTGAGACTGGACATATGGACAGACAGTATCAGAATAGATAATCTGTTTTAAAGCAGGACAAATTTAATATCAATGTTTAAATTTACACGTTAAGGGTCCAATCATAGCCCTGGTCTACACTAGGACTTTAGGTCGAATTTAGCAGCGTTAAATCGATGTTAACCTGCACCCGTCCACACGATGAAGCCCTGTATTTCAACTTAAAGGGCTCTTAAAATCGATTTCCTTACTCCACCCCTGACAAGTGGATTAGCGCTTAAATCGGCCTTGCTGGCTCGAATTTGGGGTATTGTGGACACAATTCGACGGTATTGGCCTCCGGGAGCTATCCCAGAGTGATCCATTGTGACCGCTCTGGACAGCACTCTCAATTCAGATGCACTGGCCAGGTAGACAGGAAAAGAACCGCGAACTTTTGAATCTCATTTCCTGTTTGGCCAGCGTGGCAAGCTGCAGGTGACCATGCAGAGCTCATCAGCAGAGGTGACCATGATGGAGTCCCAGAATCGCAAAAGAGCTCCAGCATGGACCGAACGGGAGGTACGGGATCTGATCGCTGTATGGGGAGAGGAATCCGTGCTATCAGAACTCCGTTCCAGTTTTCGAAATGCCAAAACCTTTGTCAAAATCTCCCAGGGCATGAAGGACAGAGGCCATTACAGGGACCCGAAGCAGTGCCGCGTGAAACTGAAGGAGCTGAGGAAGCCTACCAGAAAACCAGAGAGGCGAACGGCCGCTCCAGGTCAGAGCCCCAAACATGCCGCTTCTATGATGAGCTGCATGCCATTTTAGGGGGTTCAGCCACCACTACCCCAGCCATGTTGTTTGACTCCTTCAATGGAGATGGAGGCAACACGGAAGCAGGTTTTGGGGACGAAGAAGGTGATGATGATGATGAGGTTGTAGATAGCTCACAGCAAGCAAGCGGAGAAACTGGTTTTCCCGACAGCCAGGAACGGTTTCTCACCCTGGACCTGGAGCCAGTACGCCCTGAACCCACCCAAGGCTGCTTCCTGGACCCGGCAGGCGGAGAAGGGACCTCCGGTGAGTGGACCTTTTAAAATACTATACATGGTTTAAAAGCAAGCATGTGAAACGATTACTTTGCCCTGGCATTCGCGGCTCTCCTGGATGTACTCCCAAAGCCTTTGCAAAAGGTTTCTGGGGAGGGCAGCCTTATTGCGTCCTCCATTGTAGGACACTTTACCACTCCAGGCCAGTAACACGTACTCGGGAATCATTGTACAACAAAGCATTGCAGTGTATGTTTGCTGGCATTCAAACAACATCCGTTCTTTATCTCTCTGTGTTATCCTCAGGAGAGTGAGATATAATTCATGGTCACCTGGTTGAAATAGAGTGCTTTTCTTCAGGGGACACTCAGAGGAGCCCGTTCCTGCTGGGCTGTTTGCCTGCGGCTAAACAGAAATGTTCCCCGCTGTTAGCCACAGGGAGGGGGGAGGGTTGAGGGGGTAGCCATGCGGTGGGGGGAGGCAAAATGCGACCTTGTAACGAAAGCACATGTGCTATGTATGTAATGTTAACAGCAAGGTTTACCTTGAAAGAGTGTAGCCACTGTTTTATAAAATGTGTCTTTTTAAATACCGCTGTCCCTTTTTTTTTCTCCACCAGCTGCATGTGTTTCAATGATCACAGGATCTTCTCCTTCCCAGAGGCTAGTGAAGATTAGAAAGAAAAAACGCACTCGAGATGAAATGTTCTCTGAGCTCATGCTGTCCTCCCACACTGACAGAGCACAGACGAATGTGTGGAGGCAAATAATGTCAGAGTGCAGGAAAGCACAAAATGTCCGGGAGGAGAGGTGGTGGGCTGAAGAGAGTAAGTGGCAGGCTGAAGAGAGTAAGTGGCAGGCTGAAGACAGGGCTGAAGCTCAAATGTGGCAGCAGCGTGCTGAGAGGAGGCAGGATTCAATGCTGAGGCTGCTGGAGGACCAAACCAGTATGCTCCAGTGTATGGTTGAGCTGCAGCAAAGGCAGCTGGAGCACAGACCGCCACAACAGCCCCTGTGTAACCAACCGCCCTCCTCCCCAAGTTCCATAGCCTCCACACCGAGATGCCCAAGAACGCGGTGGGGGGGCCACCGGCCAACCAGCCACTCCGCCACAGAGGATTGCCCAAAAAAAAAGAAGGCTGGCATTCAATAAATTTTAAAGTTGTAAACTTTTAAAGTGCTGTGTGGCATTTTCCTTCCATCCTCCACCACCCCTCCTGGGCTACCTTGGTAGTCATCCCCCTATTTGTGTGACGAATGAATAAAGAATGCATGAATGTGAAGCAACAATGACTTTATTGCCTCTGCAAGCGGTGATCGAAGGGACGAGAGGAGGGTGGTTAGCTTACAGGGAAGTAGAGTGAACCAAGGGGCGGGGGGTTTTATCAAGGAGAAACAAACAGAACTTTCACACCATAGCCTGGCCAGTCATGAAACTGGTTTTCAAAGCTTCTCTGATGCGTACCGCACCCTCCTGTGCTCTTCTAACCGCCCTGGTGTCTGGCTGCACGTAACCAGCAGCCAGGCGATTTGCCTCAACCTCCCACCCCGCCATAAACGTCTCCCCCTTACTCTCACAGATATTGTGGAGCACACAGCAAGCAGTAATAACAGTGGGAATATTGGTTTTGCTGAGGTCTAAGCGAGTCAGTAAACTGCACCAGCGCGCCTTTAAACGTCCAAATGCACATTCTACCACCATTCTGCACTTGCTCAGCCTGTAGTTGAACAGCTCCTGACTACTGTCCAGGCTGCCTGTGTACGGCTTCATGAGCCATGGCATTAAGGGGTAGGCTGGGTCCCCAAGGATACATATAGGCATTTCAACATCCCCAACAGTTATTTTCTGGTCTGGGAATAAAGTCCCTTCCTGCAGCTTTTGAAACAGACCAGAGTTCCTGAAGATGCGAGCGTCGTGTACCTTTCCCTGCTATCCCACGTTGATGTTGGTGAAACGTACCTTGTGATCCACCAGAGCTTGCAGCACTATTGAAAAGTACCCCTTGCGGTTTATGTACTCGGCGGCTTTGTGCTCCGGTGCCAAGATAGGGATATGGGTTCCGTCTATGGCCCCACCACAGTTAGGGAATCCCATTGCAGCAAAGCCATCCACTATGACCTGCACATTTCCCAGGGTCACTACCCTTGATATCAGCAGATCTTTGATTGCGTTGGCTATTTGCATCACAGCAGCCCCAACAGTAGATTTGCCCACTCCAAATTGATTCCCAACTGACCAGTAGCTGTCTGGCGTTGCAAGCTTCCACAGGGCTATCGCCACTCGCTTCTCAACTGTGAGGGCTGCTCTCATCTTGGTATTCATGCGCCTCAGGGCAGGGGAAAGCAAGTCACAAAGTTCCATGAAAGTGCCCTTACGGATGCGAAAGTTTTGCAGCCACTGGGAATCGTCCCAGACCTGCAACACTATGCGGTCCCACCAGTCTGTGCTTGTTTCCCGAGCCCAGAATCGGCGTTCCACAGCATGAACCTGCCCCATTAGCACCATGATGCATGCATTGGCAGGGCCCATGCTTTCAGAGAAATCTGTGTCCATGTCCTGATCACTCACGTGACCGCGCTGACGTTGCCTGCTCGCCCGGTATCGCTCTGCCTGGTTCTGGTGCTGCATATACTGCTGGATAATGCGTGTGGTGTTGAATGTGCTCCTAATTGCCAAAGTGAGCTGAGCGGCCTCCATGCTTGCCTTGGTATGGCATCCACACAGAAAAAAGGCGCGGAACGATTGTCTGCTGTTGCTCTGACGGAGGGAGGGGCGACTGACAACACGGCTTACAGGGTTGGCTTCAGGAGCTAAAATCAACAAAGGGGGTAGCTTTACATCAAGGAGTATTTCAGGCAGGACTTCACGGAGGGTTCCAATAAGAAATGGTGCACCTAAGTTATTGTTCTTATTGGAACAAGGAGGTTAGCCTGGCCTCTGATTGATACATGGCTAGATTTACCTAGCTGCACCTTCTCTGTGAGTGACTGCAGTGTGACCTAGAGGAATGAGTCCCCTAGACGGGGGAGGAGGCAAATGAGTACAAAACAAATCTGATCTATTTCTTGTTTTGATCCACTCCATCTATCTTTTACATCTTTGGCTGGTAGCAGACGGTGCAGAAGGACTGCATGCCATCCACATCTCATGGCTGCTCGGCAGAAGATGGTACGTACGACTGCTAGCCATCCTCATCTCTTGCCTGCCAGGCAGAAGATGGTACAATACGACTGCTAGCAATCCGTACCGCCTGCCTGCTCACCATAAGACGGTTCAATAGGACTGACTGCAGGACTAAAGAGAATGACCTGGTCAAGTCACTCCAAATTTAGTCCCTGTGCCCATGTCTGCCCAGGCGCTCCCAGCTGACGTGGCCAGGAGCACCTCGGACACGACGAGGACGGCTACCAGTCGTATTGCACCGTCTGCTGCCAGAGGGCAATGGGTTGCTGCTACTGTGTAGCAATGCCGTACCATGTCTGCCAGCACCCAGGAGACATACGGTGACGGTTACCTGAGCGGGCTCCATGCTTGCCGTGGTATGGCATCTGCACAGGTAACTCAGGAAAAAAGGCGCGAAACGATTGTCTGCCCTTGCTTTCACAGAGGGAGGGAGGGAGGGAACGGGGGCCTGACGATATGTACCCAGAACCACCCGTGACAATGTTTTAGCCGCATTAGGATCTCAACCCAGAATTCCAATGGGCAGCGGAGACTGCGGGAACTGTGGGATAGCTACCCACAGTGCAATGCTCCGGAAGTCGACTCTAGCCTCGGTACTGTGGAAGCGCTCCGCCGAGTTAATGCACTTAATGCACTTAGAGCATTTTCTGTGGGGACACACACACTCGAATATATAAAACCGATTTCTAAAAAAATGACTTCTATAAATTCAACCTTATTCTGTAGTGTAGACATACAATCGCTTCCTTACTTTAAGTAGCCCCCTTGGCTAATCATGTGAGCAAGAATTGTGAAGTTCCCATCCTAAATACTGTCTCACCATAAAACACTGATTTTAAAAAGAAATCTACTAGAGAAGTATGAAACCTGCTTTCATAAAGTTTAATATAGTTACTACCAATTCCAAAGTGTGACTTTTCACCAGGATGATTTAGGCATCAGGCAATCAGGCATCACAGAAATGCTACCTTTAAACACACTTCAAAAAAGTTTTATAGCGAAAAGTACTTCTGACTTTTTGAACTTTTAGACTGCTGAGCCAAGGAAAATGTAAGTGTTCCTTTTAATAAATGGTTTGTATATATTGTAAAGTTTCTGACTGCAGTGTTTCATCTTCTCAAAAATGTAGGTAAATCTAGTCTCAAATATATCATATCGGAATTACATTCTCAAATGAAATCTCATCTGATATTCTGCTTCTGACAGAGGCCAATACAAATGCTTCAGAGGAAGGTACAAGAAACTCCATAATGGACAGATATTGAACTGCCCATGAGGCTACTTTCCCCTTAAACACACTTGCAGAAAGTGACTGCCTGAAGAATGAGGAGTTATAGCCTTCATTTTTTATTCTAACGAATGTAACCAAGAATATTTTCATTATCCATTTTTAATCCTTTTTATTCTGCAAAGCTCTTGGACTCTGACATATTGTGACAATGAGTTCCTGTGATAAATGAAGGGGGGCAAAGGGGTAGCTCCCTTTTATGGACACCCAGCCAGTAGCTATAAAAATCCCTCTTAGGAGCTGTTCTCTAATTGCCCTACCTCTAAAGGGTTAAAAAGTCTCAGTGCTATGCATAGGTAAAAGGAAGTGACTGGACACCTGGCCAAAAAAGCCAATGGGAAGGCTAGAACTTTTGAAAATTGAACAAAGACTCCCCTTTTGTCTGTCTGTGGTTGTTCCCTGGGGAGAGGTGGACAGGGCAAAGCTGTGCTGTAAAAGCTTGGGCCAGGTATGAAGAAATCATCAGTAGCATACCTAGAAACTACTCATCTAAAACCCCAGATATGTAAGTAGATCAGGAAATGTCTAGAAAGATGCAATTAGGTTTATCCCTTTTATTTCTTTATGGCTCATGCATTCCTCTGTGCTAACCCCAGGTGCTTTTGTTTTGCTTGTAACCTTTAAGATGGACCTCAAGAGAGCTATTCTTACTCAGCATTCCAAACTTCCATCTTGCTTGGATTGAGAACTTTGTGGCTCAGAGATAGGGTGACCAGACAGCAAGTGTGAAAAATCGGGACAGGGGACGGAGGGTAATAGGAGCCTATATAAGAGAAGACCCAAAAACTGGGACTGTCCCTATAAAACTGGGACATCTGGTCACCCTACTCAGAGAGCCATCGGCAGAATTCGCTGCATCAGAAGATCTGTTTGAGTCCTGCAGTGGCTGTCTTCATTGTATTTGGTTTAGTGTAAAACCTTCCTCTTCAGATCAGTTTATCCTTGAATTATTTTAAGCTTCCTCTCCTGATCTGCCTGAGCAAATTTTATTCGACAGATATTTTTGTTCATGGCAAGAACAGCTGCATCACCACAATGGGAGTATTTTTATTGTCTGTGTAATAACCCTGATGTTTTTGTGATTTAAAAAAAAATATATAAATAAAAAGTATTAGCTTCTATAATGTCCCATAAGCTGTTTTCCAGTAGGCATGACCCAACCCCAAAGGATTTACTGTATCACACCTACAAGTTTTTAAAGGAAGAATTTGCATTTGGGTCTAACTTCCATACTAAATATAAAGAAAACCTGAGTGCGTCACCGAGTCCTGCTTCGCCCTGCTTCCTCCCAGCGCTAGCACCGCGAAACAGCTGTTTCGCACGGCAAGTGCTGGGAGGGAGGGGGGAGGAGGAGCAACATGGAGCGCTCGGGGAAGAGGCGGGGCCGAGGGGGGATTTGGGGAGAGGTCCAATAGGGGCAGGGAGGGGGCGGAGTTGGGGTGGGGGCGGGGGGGTGCGAGCAGCCACCGGCGCCAAGGAAAGTTGCGCCTATGATCCCACCAAAGCTACCACCAGGACAGTCCCACTGATGATGATAGACATGTTAATGTACACAAGGATCTAGACCGGGATGGTCAACCTGTGGCTTCGGAGCCACATGCGGCTCTTCCGAAGTTAATATATCTAGGCACCGACGCCGGAGCTGGAGTCCAGGCTCCAACTTTCCAGTGTGCCGGGGGGTGCTCACTGCTCGACCCCTGGCTCTGCCACAGGCCCTGCTCCCACTCCACCCCTGCCCACCCCCTCCTGTGATGTTATTGACTTGAACTGGGACCGTATAGAACATTGTTGCAACCAAGGTCCTGTAGTGGCACCAAATCTTGTATAAAGGGGGTCAAATAAGGTATCTAAGACAAGGTTATGGTTTGCTGGTTAGGATTGTACTATCTGTTTGCATGTATCATTTTTGCATTTAAAGATATAAGTATTGGCTCTATACTGTCTGTATTGCAAACTTATGCTCTGCTTCTGGGTGACACCCCAGCCAAGTTGGGGTCAGCTCTGCCTAGCCTGCTTGATGGCCCATTAAGGACCATCAGCCATACAAGTGACCCACTGAGAGAAGGCACACATCTCGTGACTCAGCAAGGTATGCAGGGACCTGCCTGTGGACAGAACTCTGAGGTTTTTCCAGGCCACGTGAGGGACAGCTTGTCCTTGGGACAAAGAAAGACCACATGGCAAGAGAGTATAAAGAGCTGCTGAAGCTCCTCCTTCTGGTCTTCAATCCTGCTTCTTACCTCTGGAGGAACTTTGCTACACTGAAGCTTTGAACCAAGGACTGAATGACCCATCCCAGCTGGGGATGTTCTCAAGAGACTTGATTTGAACATGCAGTCTATTCCATCACTGCTGCAAGCCTGAACCAAGAACTTTGCCATCACTGTATGTCATTGATTCCATTGAACCAATTCCAGCTCTCATCTCTATCATTTTCCTTTTATGAATAAACCTTTAGATTTTAGATTCTAAAGGATTGACAAGAGCGTGATTTGTTGGTAAGATCTGATTTGTATCTTGACCTGGGTCTGGGGCTTGGTCCTTTGGGATCGAGAGAACCGTTTTTCTTTTACTGGGGCATTGGTTTTCATAAACATTTGTCCCCATAACGAGTGGCACTGGTGGGGATACTGGGAAACTGGGGCGTCGAAGGGAATTGCTTGTGTGACTTGTGGTTAGCCAGTGGGGTAAAACCAAAGTCTTCTCTGTTTGGCTGGTTTGGTTTGCCTTGGTGGGCACAGAAACCCCAGCCTTGGACTGTAACTGCCCTGATTTAAGCAATTCGTCCTGAATTGGCACTCGCAGTTGGGTCCCGCCAGAACCAGCCTCGTTACACCTCCCCTGAGCCTGCCATGCCCTCGCTCCTCCCAGAGCCTCTGCACACCACGAAACAGCTGATCGGGAGGTGCGGGGAGGCGCTGATTGGCAGGACTGCCAGTGGGCGGGAGGCGCTGGGAGTGGGGGCGGGGGAGGGAGCCGCTGGGGGGCTGCTGACGTGTTACTGGGGCTCTTTGACAATGTACATTGGTAAATTCTGGCTCCTTCTCAGGCTTAGGTTGGCCACCCCTGCTCTAGGCTGCTGCCGCATTTAAAGCACCATATTGGCTAACCCTGCTCAGAACGAGATACCCTTTAAGACTGTTGTGTGTATGTCTACAGTGCAATTAAAAACCAGTGTCTGGCCTGTGCCAGCTGACTTAGACTCATGGGGCTTGGGCTAAGGCGTTGTTTAATTGTGGTGTAGATGTTCGGGCTCAGGCTGGAGCCCCGGCTGTAGAACCCTGCAAGGTGGGAAGGTTTCAGAGCTCGGGCTGCAGTCCAAGCCCGAACTTCTCCACCGCAATTAAAGAGCCCCTTACCCTGAGCCCAAGTCAGCTGGCACAGGCCAGCTGCGGGTTTTTAACTGTAGCATAAGCATATCATACAAGGCCAACACAGCATTCCCATCAAGTCTGGTGGCTGCATTGGGCAGTTCAATTAGTGCCTGCTGTACGGGCTAGCTGGTCAGAGCCAGTGCACCGCCCAGACAGAACAAACACGCAGCCAACGACTAACTACACAGGTCCCCCCACAAGAGGCTGGGTAGCCACAGCCCTGGGCCAGTAGCTCTGACACCAACAGCCTGTCAGCACACACCAGCCACTCTCTGGTCGCTCCTTTTGGGGTGACCCCAGCACACTCCCGCTCCTGTTCGTTCCCGTGTGTTCTGTGCTGCACAGCTGTCTCCTGGACAGTCCAGAGTTATCAGGTCTGTTGCCCCTCTCAGGGGACCAACATACAACAAACAGTCTGATGCCTTAAACGGAGTCACCCAAACAATTCACAATTTATTTGAAGAATAAAACACGTTTATTTCACGACAAAGAGCGCGGTTGGAATTGCCTGAAGGTAGAAGGCCTTGAAGGCCAAACTGGTTAGGAGAGAAATGACGATAAAACACTTCGTCCCTCACCACACATTTCTAGCATGTGGCTGACCAAACCCTCAGGCCAGGATCTGCTTCCAACGGCGGTTACTTTTGTCTTAGGTGAAAAGAGCGAGAGAGGGCTGGAAAGAACGAACGTGGGGTGTCTTTGCCCCTCACTTTGATAGTCCAGTCCCCCTTTGAAATGCATTTGCCTGATGGTTACCCCTAGATAAAGTTCATTCCCGCTGTGAGGTTGGAGTCAAGGAGTTTCATAGTGAAAGATGTTCTGTACTCTTGTTTGCAAAGCCAAAGAATGGCCACTCAGTGGGTGATGGCCCATCAGCTTTGATGACACCTGGCTAGAGACATCAGCTTTGTCCTTGAGAAACAGGTTGAGCTCCTCCCCAGATGTGTCTGGTAAACACACTTCAGCCAGGATTTCAGCTGATGTTCATAACTTTCCAGTGATGTTGCTACCCACATTTCACGGTGGTATTACTGACCAGCAAGTTATTCGCTTTCAAATGATGCCTCAAAAGGCAGATTTTGTACAAAGATTATTACAATGGGGTGGAGGGTGTGAATTCAGGGGTGCATTCCGTCACAGGCACCCAGACATGAATTGCAGCTGGCTTGCCCTGCTCCAGCGTACCCCAATTCGTTCGTGTCACAAACTGTATCTGAGCAGTGTCGGGCGCGATGCCAGGGACAGTTCCTGGTGTTCTGGTGATTAATATCATCCCAAGTGGCAGGCGCGTGCAGCCGCTGCAGAGTTATAGCCATAAATCGCCAGGAAAATCTTCAGCTGTGTGCGTCAGCTGATCAGGACTGACTCTGCCTGAGGAACGGGAAGGGGTTTCGCCACCCGGGAGTGACTGCCCATGAACCTGGAAAAACAATGAGAATGGATTTCTGTATCATGGCAACAGACCCCTTGAGCTATCAAGGGGGGAGGCAAAAACCTCTCAGGACCAGAGCGGAGGAGGAGATGGATGGTCAGATGTCTAATGTATTCAGCTGCACCCGCATTGTAGCAGCCACAAATCCAGCATCCTTGGAGACAGACCCCACCTTGCCTGGGCTCTGAGCTGGGAATAGGCTTGTCTCTGGAGGTCTCCTTCAGACAAATCCCTATCAAAGATTCGATGCCTTAGAAAAGACAGGGCCAAGAAACCCCAGGGGATCACCTAAGACAACAAAAGTACCAGCTCTTTGACTTTGGGGGACCGATCCTGGCCCAGGGGTACCAGGTCATCCATCTGGGTGAGGATTTTCCCTTGACCCAAGTCCAGCTTGTGAACTTGGAGTGACTAGACAGCGTTTTCTCTCTGCTATTCTTGCAACCGTTTCTGACTCGAATCCTTGCACTTGTACTCACCTGCAATCTCCCTCTTTGCAGTTAAGCGGTGTTGTATTTTCAATCTAGCTCAGCCCAGTGCTGCGAACTGTTGGGTGACTCCAGTGACACTGCTGGATTGTTCCATGGGCCCATGTGGCTTCCACATGGCCTCGTTGCTGCCACAGAGGCAGCCCTGGCATCTCCGTCAGATGCCACAATCAGCAGCCTGCGCTTGCGGGATGAGGCCCCAGACCTGGCTTGAAGGGCAGTGCATAAGGTTGAGGAGTGCAGGGCAGGACTGGCAGACCCTGCAGAGGTGGCCGGGGCAACCACCAGGGCCTCTGACCCAGGGGGCACCAGCAGCGAGCAAGTTGGGGGGGCCCAACACCAGTGATGGGGCCAGGGAGAGGATCTGACCCCAGGGAGAGGACCCCTCAGTGGGGTCAGGCTCCGTGGGGGTGGGAAGGGAGATGGCAGAGGGAGGGGAAGGAGCCAGTGCCATGGGGAGGGGCCCAAAGGGAGCCGAGCTTCCTCCAGTTGCCCTGTGCGGGGCCATTTCCCCCCACCCAGGAGAAATGGGCAAGGAGGGTGCTGGCCAGAGGGGTCACCTGGGCCAAGGGCACCCCAGGGATCAAAGCAGCTTTGGGGCCAGCGCTCACCACTGCCTGCAACAGGATGAGCTGTTCCCAGTCCCAGTGGAGACGGCTTCTGCCAGCACCAGCAAGCCCTGTTGGGGACAGGTCTAGCCAAGGGTGGTGCTGAGGCCAGCTGGAGGGCGGAGCGGGTTCCCTGCCCAGGGCTATGGCTGGGGCAGGTGAGCTGGGACTTGCCCGCCAAAAGGGGGAGTTTTCTGCTAACAGAGCCTCGTGCAGACTGGGCCTGGGAATTTTGCCACTGAACAAGGGCAGGAGCAGGCTCTGCGTCTGCATGCCTCTGTGTGCACATGTGCACGTAGATTTGTGTGTGTACGCGTGTGCACGCCTGTTTGTGTGCGTGCATGCGTATGCTTGTGCGTGTGTGTCAGCCCCACAGGGTCCCTGCAAGGAGCAGGCCACACTCCTTCAGCAGGGCCTGGACAAGCAGCTCAGACACGAAACTGCTGGCTCCTCCCACGACAGCCGGGTCTCCAGCCTGGTTTCCATGACCGAAGAGCCATCTGGGCCCTTTTGCCATTCCCTCCCTTCCCCTCCCCTCCCTGCCCCCCTCCCCCCTCCGCTATGTGAGAATTTCTGCCCTGCACTAGTGTGTGTGTGTGGGGGGGGGGGGAAATCATCTCTGATTGGCTGCCTTCCCCACCTCTCCGGTCTCCTGGGGAAGAGCAGCCAATCAGCACTGCTGCCAGTCAGCAGGCAGCACTCCCCCTCCGCTGGCCACGCAGGAGCCGGAGGAGTTTTGGGGAGAGAGTGGGGACAGAAAGAGCCGGGCAGCTCTGCTCCCCCCACCCCTCCTCTGAGCAATGGGTCACTCTGCTCCCCCCACCCCTCCTCTGAGCAATGGGTCACTCTGCTCCCCTCAACCCGCAGCGTCAGGCTGGGGAGGCGTGGGGTTAAAGAATCCCTGGAGCTGCAGGAGGAGCAGGGGTGGGGGGCACTGAAGGAACAAGTCGAAGTGTAAGGGAGAAACTGGAAACTCGGCACCATCAGGGTCAGAATCCCACCACTCGGTGCATGGGCGGGAGCCAGCCCAGTTCAACCATCAAAGCAGAGATACAGACTCAGACACTTCTATTTTTGAAGCAAATGTCTCATGGTTTGGGGCCAAGCTCGAGCGGTTTGGGGCTGACTCACGATTCCTGACCATGCCGGAGACGGGTGCGCCTCAGGGGCCTGCCTGTGCGGCTGATGAACCAGCAGAGACCCTGGGCCACGCTCCTTCTGCTCATCTCCCTGCATCCTCCTCTTCTAGGGAGGTTGGGTCAATCCCAGGAGCAACCTTGTCCAGATGGGGAAACTGAGGCACAGAACAGCACGGGGACTTGCCCACAGTCACACGGTTAGTGGCAGAAACAGCACAGAACTCAGGAGTCTTGGCTCCCAGTCCCCTGTGCTCACCATAAGGGGATGCTACCCCACCAGAGCTGAGAACAGGAGTCCTGGCTCCCAGTCACCTGCTCTAATCATTAGGGATGTGTCTGCCCAAGAGCCCTACCTCTGCTGAACCTATCCCAAGTGACCCTGCTCAATGCAAGCTGCCCTGTGACAGTTTCTGGGCCGGTTTCTGGGCAGTTTCTGGGCCGCCCCCGCCCCCAGAGCTGCACCAGTGCCAGATGCAGCGATTTATGGGTTGTGACGCACTGTGTCCAAGTTCACACGGCATTCAGAGCAAATTCGCCTGCCCCTTGGCCCGTCTCCAAGATTCCCAGGGCGCTAGTCCAGAATCCCGCACTGCTTCTGGGAATGACCTTCCTGGAGCCTAGGCTGTTAACAGTGGCAACTGTTTGCACAGCCCAGATACAGCCAGGGCCGGCAGCTTCCCTTCACCCATGGGGCACTTGCCTTTGCAAAGAAAACTGAGACCCTCTGTTAGCGAGTCCCAGCCATAAGGGCGATCCAGACCAGAAAATGCACCACTGGGTTTATACTGCCCACCACTGTTACCAGCTTTGCCCATTACTTTGGGGTACGGTCATTTATTAGGGTGACTCTTCCGGGGCGGGGGGGGGGGGGGTCTGTAATTCTATCCGCATACTGCTTGTATCACTTGTGTTCTCATAGGGAGCTCTACTTCTCCCTGCTGCAAGTTCCCTCCCCGTGGAGCCTGCGGGACCTCGGTTCCCCAGGGCTGGGTGCTTCCCGCCCCAGAATCAGCCGAACACACACATTAACAGAGCGCGTCTGTGAGGACCGGGTCAATCAGCACTCCCAAGCTGACCCCTTATATGTCCCTGGATCCAGCAGGCTGAGTCGAACAGCACCTCCAATCTGCCACCCTCGTATGCCATGGGCACCGCACCAGAATAAAGCCCGCCGGAGCAGGCTGGGTCAAGCAGCATTTCCAAGCTGCCACCCTCATATGCCCCAGGTTCAGCACGTCCCGATCCCCACTTTCACGTTCCAATTGTTCTGGGCGTAACCCCCTTGCTGAGCAAACCCCACAGGATTTTTGGCCGCTGCAGGGATCTTTAGCTCAGGTACGAGGAGCGTTGCTGCAGAGCGAATGGGGAAGCCAAAAAAACACCCACGAGGGGGAGAGAGAGAGAGAAGCAATCAGCTTAACCATGAAAGTTATTTATTGCCAGGTAATAACCATCCAAGGGGAGCCAAACAAACGAAACAGTTATAATATTAAATCTAACTTACAGTTGATTATACAAGTCAGGTTTAGAAAACTATAACTGATCACACACGTCAGGGTCAGAAGGCTACACCTAAGAGAGAGCGAGAGAGAGAGAGCTGGGTTCTCACCACTCCGTGAAGCTTGAATCAATCGGGGGTCCCAGGTGGTGGGGGTAGCTGAGGGTCCAGAGTGCTGGAGACAGGCAGAGCCCCCAGCACGATCAGTCAGGAGCAGGGGCAGCATGTTTGTAGAAATTTTGGTGGTGCCCAGAACACCCAGAGCCCGCCCCCCGAAACTCTGCCTTCCACCTGCCTAAGGCTCTGGGAGGGAGTTTGGGTTGGGGGAGGAGGTCTGGGGTGCAGGCTCTGGGATGGAGTTTGGGTGCAGGATCTGGGCTGGGGGTGGGGGTGCAGGCTTTGGGAGGGAGTTTGGGGGAGGAGGGGGGGTGTGGGAAAGGGGTGGGGGTGCAGACTCTGGGAGGGGGTGGGAGGAATGCAGCGCTTACCTACGGCTCCTAGGCAGGGCGGGCCAGGGGGCCTCCGTGCGCTGCTACCCCCAGGCACTGCCCCCGCATTTCCTATTGGCCACAGGGGCGTTTGGGCTGGGACATAGACCCACCCTGCCCAGGGGCCGCAGGGATGGGCCGGCAGCCACGGGTGGAGCGAGCAGGCAGGAAGCCACTCAGCTCCGCTGTGCTGCCGGTGGCGGGTGGGGGCCCCAGGCCGTTTTAAATCCCGCGGGAGATGTGCGGGGGGAGAGCCCAGGGGCGGAAGGCGGGGCCGAGGGAGAGACATGCCTGGAGCCGGGCCCCAGGCCAGGAATATTCCTGGTGCCCAGGCACCACGGGCCCATATAACTCGCCACCCATGGTCAGGAGAAGATGAAGTCCCAGTGGAACTGACACAGATTTTGGACGCAGGTGTCAGAACGCTTACTTGAGCGTGGGTCGCGGGTTTTTATACGGAAACAACAATGGTTCAAGGGAGAACACTCGATTTGTTTATGGGTAAACTGATGGCTCAAGGGAGGATACCAAAGTTGTTTTGTTCAGGCTAGACAATAGGAACTGCTCCTTACTGGCTATGGGTGGTGTTTCTTTGCGGGACCTCACAATACAATTATGTAGCTTCAGTATTTTGGATACCAATAAAGGATTTATTACTAGAATTGGTCTGATAACTGCTGAGCTGGGTGTGTGCGGGCGTGGGTTCGTTAACACCTGGAGCAGAGATCCCCCAGAGTTCAGTGCGGTTCTTGCCTTGGAATCTCTGTATGCTAATGCGGGTGCCTCCCTGTCCCATCCTTGATGCAAATGAGGTTAGGGGAGTAGCCTTAATCCTGTCACCCTTTTCCAGAGGGGTTTAGGGGTGTCTCCCACGGCCTTTTCATTGCTCTTTGTAAATCTTTCTTCTGATCGGTTTTGATTCAGGCAGAGGCTGAGGCGGGGAAGGGCTTTCGTGAGTCAGACAGGCTGGGTACTGCGCCCTGGTTCCCCAAAGCACAGAGCTGACAGGTAACACCACAGCGGACACATAACGAGGGAATTTGGGAGTAAACGGACCATTTTAAAAAAATTTTATAAATAGAGACATTCCTGATAAAGACCCAGGTCACCAGCCAGCCAGTCCCGAGCGAGGCCCCGGTTGCTGACCCTCAGTCCTCCAGGCCGCGGAAAGAGTTCTGCATTTCCTCGTTCAGCTGGGCGTAATCAGCCTTAATCTTTGCTTCGCCGTCCTTTACCGGATCCTTGGAAAGGAGAGAGGTGGAGAGACAAGCATAGTTTGTTAGAAAACCCCTTCGACTCAGGCCAGGCCGGAAAGGCCAGGGAAGGAGCAAAGGGGACTTGGGGCCCAGCTGCTGGGTCTCCATTTACTGTTAGGTTTCAGAGTAACAGCCGTGTTAGTCTGTATTCGCAAAAAGAAAAGGAGGACTTGTGGCACCCTAGAGACTAACCAATTTATTTGAGCATAAGCTTTCGTGAGCTACAGCTCACTTTACTGTTAGTATTATAGATGATGTGTATTACCGAAGAGAGCAGGACCTCGTTGTGTTAGGTGCGGTACAAATTTAGGGCCAACTTTTGCCAAACTGTCCTCTGATTTAGGGAGCCCGACGTGAGACTCTCAGGACAGAAATGGCCCAGCAGGGTGCTGGCTCTGGGCAGGAGTCTAGTGGGAGTGAAGCATCTGCTCCCCATGCCACCCGCCAACACAGAGCGGCTGGTCAATGCCCCCGTGGCACCGAGGCTTCGAGTGTCAGGGTGAGAGCTGCTGCTGACAGGCCAGCCCTGCTTGTGGCGCCCTGAGGAATCCAGCCCTGAGCTCTCAGGGACCTGTCCCCCCATGATGGGAGTGGGATTGGCCCCTCTGGGAGCCCAGCCCCGTCAGGAAGCATCTTGAGTCGGGCTCCCGAAAAACCCAGGCAGCTGAATCAGCAGCTATGTCTGGGGGGAGGGATAGCTCAGTGGTTTGAGCATTGGCCTGCTAAACCCACGGTTGTGAGTTCAATCCTTGAGGGGACCATTTAGGGATCTGGGGCAAAAATTGGGGATCGGCCCTGCATTGAGCAGGGGGTTGGACTAGATGACCTCCTGAGGTCCCTTCCAACCCTGATGTTCTATGATTCTATGATGCAGCTGAGTTGCCTGGGGGGGGCACACAGTGACACTAAGGCTGGTGCCAATGAGCCCAACCCCTGGAGCCGGCGAGGGGCGCCCGCCCGGGAGAGGGCCTAGTGCAAACCCAGCAGGGTCCCCAGAGTTTGGCCGAGTGACGATCCCCCCTGCTCCAGCCATGCTCCCCAGCAAGTGCAGCTCTAGGGGAGCGATCCATCAAGGCTCAGGACCAAGGGCCCGGCCCCATGGAGTCAGGGACCAAGCTCCCATGGGGGGCAGGCTCAGACCCTGAGCATTGCAGCAGCAGATGTGCTCAGCGTGGCCGCGGCCAAAGGTCCTATGCCTGTCCAGGATATCACTGCTGCACCCACCACCAGGGAATTGGGTGCTGGATGTGACAGTGAGCCTGTCCGGCCAGGACAATGGGCCTTGGTCTTCAACAGAAGCAGGATCAAGCCCTGAAATTGCCGCACAAAGCAACCTAGGCCTTGTAGAGGGAGGACAGCGAGTTCCTCCACAGTGCAAGGACAGGCCCCAGCCCTTGGTCTGAGGCCTAGTGAGTGGAGCATTGCCTGGGCTTCAGGGCACCTGGCTTCTATTTCCAGCTCTGCCATGGGCCTGCTGGGTGACCTTGGCCAAGTCTCTTCCCCTCCCTGCGCCTCAGTTTCTCCCTCTGTACAATGGGGATAATAATACGTCTCCTTTGCAAAGCGCTTTGAGATGAACTAGATGGTTGGTATCATTGCAGGGCCCTGCAGACTGCAGGGCTGGACGAAGGCACAGGTGTGACCGACCCCTTGCTACATGTTGGTGACGGGCTCTCAGCCCTCATGGATGACCTGAGTGTAACCACAGCAGCGACACCTGCCTGAGTCTGCAGAGAGCCTGAGACAACCATCCGCTGTGCCCCACAGTGCTCCAGCAGAGGGATCGGGGGAAAGGGGGGGCTCCCAGACACTCTTTCATCATGGTTCTGCTGGGGGGGTGCTGACAGGCCCCCTCCCTGCATTCTGCTCAGGTGGGTGCAGGGTGGGGTCCTCCCTTCTCTGGGACAGACCCAGCCTTGGCTTCCCAAACAGGTGAAGGGAGGGAACCCCGAGTCTAGCATGTGGCTCTTGTACATGTGCTGCCCCTCCCCAAACTTCTTAAAGCAGGGCCAGGCCGTGGCTGGGTGGGGGCCATAGCAAAGGGGCGGGGCCAAAGGGAACCGCCCCACATGGGGGCATGACCAAGGCCTTGGATGGCATCTCTGTCCTGGGAGGTGACGGTCTGGTCACGCAGCAGTGGACTCAGTGACCCCAGCATGTCAGCAGGGAAGCGAGTCTCCTGGTAGCGAGTGATCTGGAGTCGCAGCCAGACCTCACAGAGCTCAGACAGCAAGGGGACAGCTAAGTACAGAAACTGCAGGTGGAAGGAGGTGGGGTGCATGCAAGGGGAGCGGGGGGTGGAAGGGTTGGTAGGTGGAGAGCTGGATGGACGGATGGGTGGGTAGATGGTTGGATGGATGGGTGGAAGAATGGATGGACAGGTCAGTGGCTGGATAGGATGGTGGATAGCTGGATGGATTGATGGAGTATAGGTGGATGGACGGATTGATGGAGGATGGATGAATGGAGGGTGGGTGGATGGAAGGATGAGCTGGTCGGTGAATGGATGAATCGATGAAGTGTGGGTAGATGGGTGGATGGGAGGATGGATGGATGGAGCGTGGCGGGATGGATCTGAAAGCCATGCAGCACCAGCCGCTCTGAAGCAGTTTAATTAGCTAACACACTGTTAACCGCTTCAGTCCCAGAGCCAACTGCCCATGCAATACCATGCCCGCGCAGAGCTAGGGCTGCCCAGCGCCTCACCTTGAACTTCATGGAGCTCAGCTTGTACATGATGTCCCCGAGGCTCTCGCGGATTATGGCCCAGGTGATCTTGTTCTCAGACTGGGCCGTGGACTCCACCGTGTGCCGGGCCATGTCATAGAAGGCAATCATGTTCTGCAGCATCCCCACCGTCTTGTAGAAGGGGCAGAACCTGCCACGGCAGAGACAGGAAAGGCCTTGGGGTGTCATGGAGCCTCTGGAGCGGCCCCCATGGACACAGCACCAGAGCTGCTCCCTGACGTCAGCCTTGTCCCAGAGCACGGCCGGCCTGGAGCTGCGAGCAGCTCATGCGGTGGGCAGAGGTCAATCAACAACAGAGAGTGCTCAGGGTGGGAAAGGAACTAGAGAAGGAGGCTCCCATCTGCAGTGATGGACCCCATGGGGATCTTGGGGGGCACCTCTGCCAGCCTGGGTTCCAGGACTACCACAGCTGGGCCATACTCAACCCCCAGTTCCTCCTCCAGGTCAGAGCTCTCCCCGGTCAACATGAGCCCATCACGGCCTCTTTCATCACCCCAGTGGGTCCCTTGGCCCCGGTCCCTGCTTCACCCCAAACACACATTTCCACCCCATCTGCACCAGCGGAAGTGAGAGGAAAGTTTCTCCCCCTCTGCTAAATCCAGGGTGTGGCATGTCAACGCCCGGCAGTCATTTAGGACAGGAAGTGAAGAATGACTTCTTCAGTTGGAACCGCTGGGCCACTTGAGGTAGGGCGAAGGGAGTGAGCTCTAGAGATAACCCAGTGGGCCAGTGCCCAGGTGCTACTGCGACAGATGGAGGGAGGGTATGGGAGGAGAGCGAGAGATGAGGGGATACAAGGACGGAGAGCAATGGAGGTGTATGGGGATGGACGGAGCGCGATGGGGATGGACGGGACGGACAAAGCGCGATGGGATTGGATGGGAAGGGACGGAGCGCGATGGGGGTGGATGGGAATGGACGGAGCACGATGCGGGTGAACGGGGACGGATGGAGCACAAAGGGGGTGGACAGGAATGGACGGAACATGATGGGGACAGACAGAGCGCGATGGGGGTGGACGGGGATGGACGGAGCGCGATGGGGGTGGATGGGGACGGACGGAGTGTGAAGGGGGTAGATGGGGGATGGACAGAGTGCGAAGGGGGTGGACGGGGATGGACAGAGCGTGAAGGGGGTGGACGGGGATGGACGGAGCGCGATGGGGGTGGACAGGGATGGACGGAGCGCGATGGGGATGGACGGGGACAGGCAGAGCAGGATGCGGGTGGACGGGGAGGGACGGAGCGTGAAGGGGGTGGATGGGGGATGGACAGAGAGCGATGGGATTGGACGGGGGACGGACGGAGAGCGATGAGATTGGACGGGGATGGACAGAGCACGATGGGGATGGATGGGGACGGGCATAGCATGATGCAGGTGGACAGGGATGGACGGAGTATGAAGGGGGTGGACGGGGGATGGACAGAGAGCAATGGGGGTGGACGGGGACGGACAAAGCGCGATGCGGGCGGATGGGGAGGGACAGAGTGTGTTGGGGGTGGATGGGGATGGACAGAGCGCGACGGAGGTGGATGGGGAGGGACGGAGCAGGTTGGGGGTGGACTGGACGGACGGAGCGCGAAGGGGATGGACGGGGGATGGACAGAGAGCGATGGGGGTGGACGGGGCCGGGTGGAGCACGATGGGGGTAAACGGGGAGGGATGTAGAGTGGCCAGGGGCTGTGGCTGTGGGGCTGGCCGACGGCCGAGGTGGCTGGTACCTGTCGTAGGAGGAGTAGCCGTTCTGCTGCAGGAAGTCATCCTTAATCAGCCTGGCCACCTCCAGCGTGATCTTGTCAGCCTCAGCCAGGGAGGCCTGTGGGGAGAGCACGGGGACATGAGGGGCACAGCTTGGCCCTCCCACCATTTCCCTCCCCCATCCCTTCCGCTCTCCTCCCGCCTTTGCTTCCCTTCCCCTAGCCCGTGCCCCCTCACCTTGCCCACCAGCTGCACGATCTCGGCCAGGTCCTCCTCCTCCTGCAGGATCTCCTTGGCCTTGGTGCGCAGGGCGGTGAACTCGGGGTGGTGGAGCTCGTAGTGCTCGTCCAGCGCCCGCATGTACTTGCTGTAGCTGATGAGCCAGTTCACCGAGGGGAAGTGCTTCCGCTGGGCCAGCTTCTTGTCCAGCCCCCAGAAGACCTGGGTGGGGCAGGAGAAATGCCGCAGGGGGTGAGAAGGGGACAGGACCGGGGGGGCGGGATTCCCAAGGGGGTCGAAGGCCCCAGGGAGACTCACCTGGACAATCCCCAGGGTCGCAGAGGTCACAGGGTCGGAAAAGTCACCTCCCGGCGGGGACACCCTGGGATGACATAGAGAGGGGCTTAGTCTGAGCAACTGGCCAGTATGGACTCTAATCCACAGCCGGATCATGCTGGGTTAAGAGTGGGGCTAATGTACCACAGCAATGAGTGGGGGACAGACACGGGGATGGATGGATGGGTGGACGGATGCTCGGGTGGGGGGATGCAGGGATAGATGGACAGATAGACATATGGAGGGATGGGTGGATAAATGCAGGGGTGGGTGGATGGAGGCATCGGTGGATAGGTGGATGGACAGATGCAGGGATAGGCAGACAGATGGATGCAGGCATGGATGGACAGATGCAGAGTGGATGGATGGATGTGGGTGTTGGGGGCTCAGGGGGCTTGGGGGTGTTGGGCAGCATTGGGGTGTCGGGGGGTTGTTGGGGGTTATGGGTATGTCATGGGTCATGGGGGGTGTCAGCTGGCATGCGGGTGTCGAAGGTTGTGGGGATGTTGGGATGTTGGGGATGTCGGGGGGTTGTGGGGGTGTCATGAGTGGTGGGGGTTGTCAACTGGAGTGGGGGTGTTGGGGGTTGTGGGAGTGTCAGGGTGTCAGGGGGTTGTGGGAGTGTCGGGAGTGGTGGGGGATGTCGGCTGGTGTGGTGGTGTCGGGAGTCCTGGGAAGAGTCAGCTGGTGTGAGGGTGCTGGGGTTTGTGGGCGGTGTCAGGATCTTGGGGGTATCGGGGGGTTGTGGGGGTGTCGGGAGTCCTGGGGGGTGTCGGCTGGTGTGGGGGTGTCAGGGGTTGTGGGGGTGTCAGGATGTTTGTGGTGTCAGGAGTTCTGGGGGGTGTCAGGGGCCTTTCCCCGTATCAGCTCCGACTCCCCCACCTCGTTGGCATCAAGGCTGGATGCTCGGGGAAGGCAGGAAGAACTCACGCGCCAACGATGCTCACGCTCCCCTCCCGCTCCGGGCTGCCCAGGCACTTGACCCGTCCTGCACGCTCGTAGAAGGACGCCAGGCGGGCGCCGAGGTAGGCCGGGTACCCGCTGTCTGGAAAGCAAAGCCACCGTGTGCCTGGGGGTGCTCAGAGCAGGGCGGGTCCCAGCGGCACCAGCAGGGGGAGCCCTCTGGTCTTGCCTGAGTCAGGGGGCAGGAGATGGGGGATCCCAAGCCAATGGGCAGACGGCATGGGGGGCTGCACAGCACCCTGGCCAGCGATGTGCCTGGGGTCCCTCTCACGAGGGGAAGGGGGGCTCCATCTCGGCACAGCCTCACCCCTCGCAGTGCACTCGGCCCCCCACAGCCCAGGGCTATAAACTCACTGGTCCCCACACCAGAGCTGGGATCCTCTTTGCCCACCACAGCCTGAGCACACTGGGATCAGGGGGCACCCCGGGGACAGGATGACACCGATCAGGGGCTGCCTGGGGATGCCCCTGAGGATGGCACCAATCGGGTCAGCAGGGGGTGGGTATGTGTGACCATTGAAAAGGGTCAGAGCCAATCACATGCAGTGAAGGGGGAAGCCACATCAGAACACCCATCAAGGCAGCACCCTTGGGGGCAGGGTGGCAGCAGCTATGGTCAGTGAAGGGGGCAGAGGAGACAGTGTCACAAGCCCTGGCAATGGAGCGGGAACATGCCCGGCCCCATGCCCCAGTGACCAGCCCCATGCCCCAGTGCTGGGAACCAGCTGCCCCAGGGAACGTGACTGGATTCGGGGGGACACAGACTCGCCAGGCCCCATTCTGCTTTCCAAGAGGGGTTCAGAGTTGGGGTTAATCCTGCCCTCGGTGCAAGGCCTCAGCTGCACAGCGGGCAGAGCATCACCTGCAGGCATCTCTGCCAGCCGGCCGGAGATCTCACGCAGCGCCTCAGCCCAGCGGGAGGTGGAGTCGGCCATCATGCTGACGTGGTAGCCCATGTCGCGGAAATACTCCGAGAGTGTGATCCCTGCGGGGATGCGAGCATCGGAAATAGGAATCCCACAGATCCCTTCCAGTTCCCCGCAGCTCTGCTGGTGACCCAACCTGCTATGCCAGTTCTGGGCTTCCCCTTCCACAGCTCTGCCGGTGCCCCTCAATCCCGACCCGCAGCCCTCTGCTAGCCCAGCCATGGGCAAACTGTGAGTCAGACTGAATTTTGTGATGCTTGTCCCATAGGGGTGATTGGCTGGAGACTGGGAGGCTGAGCCCTTCCCACTCTGTCCACTCATCATGGAGTCCCTCCTGCAAGCACCATGCTGGGGGATGCGTGGCAGAAAGCAGGAGCAGAGCAGTGCCCGCCAGCCCCAAGGACAGGGCAGGTGCTCACCTGTGTAGATGGAGGCCTCCCGGGCAGCCACGGGCATGTTGGACGTGTTGGCCACCAGCGCAGTACGCTTCATGATGGTCTCTGTCTTCCCATCCACCTCCATGGTGAGCTGGGGACAGAACACAGCAGGGTCAGTCCCAGGGAGGGGCTCTTGGCACAGATGCAACCCGGGCCCAGGAGACTTGGAGAAGCCCTGGGAGATGTTCCCATCCAGGGATGAGTGGGATAGGCAGAAACGGACGCTTGGCTCAGCCCGGCCCTGACTCCCCCAGCCAGGGGGCTCCCAGCTGGGATATGCCCAGTACACCCCTACCGAACCAGCCAGGGGGCTCCCAGCAAGGACCGGCCCAGTAAACCCCTACCAAACCGGCCAGGGGGCTCCCAGCAAGGACCGGCCCAGTAAACCCCTACCGAACCGGCCAGGGGGCTCCCAGCTGAGACAGGTCCAGTACACCCCTACCGAACCAACCAGGGGGCTCCCAGCAAGGACTGGCCCAGTACACCCCTACCAAACCGGCCAGGGGGCTCCCAGCTGAGACAGGTCCAGTACACCCTACTGAACAATCCAGGGGGCTCCCAGCAACGACTGGCCCAGTACACCTGTACTGAACCAGCCAGGGGCTCCCAGCAAGGACCAGCCCAGTACACCCGTATCGAACCAGCCAGGGGGCTCCCAGCTGGGATAGGCCCAGTACATCCATACTGAACCAGCCAGGGGGCTCCCAGCTGAGATAGGTCCAGTACACTCCTACCGAATTGGCCAGGAGCTCCCATCTGGGACTGGCCCGGTACACCCCTACTGAATCGTCCAGGGTCTCCCAGCTGGGACTGGCCCAGGATGGCTCTTGCTGGCCAGGCCACGGGGTGTAGGAATGTAGGCCTGCCTGATGTACATAATTAAACATGGGGAGACCTCATCTCTTGGAAGACAGGAGCAGGGAGGGAAATTGCTCAGCAAATTGGAAACAGAATGTTTGTGCTAACTAGGATACAGTGCGTGGGTGCGGGAATGGAGAGAAAGAATGTCTGAGCCAGCCAAGATAAGAGGAAGAACACCCAGAGACCCATTTACTGGCAACAAGATAACGATAGACAAGATACGTGGGGGATGTAGAGGTGAGGTGACGAGCAGGTCGAGCGTAGACGGAGCCTGGTGCACAGGGAATGGCTCTTACATGGTGACCAAGCCAGGCCCCAAACGTCCAGTAAAGGCACCGGATGGGAGAGGTCTAGTGTGTGACTCTGGCTGGGTGGGGCATCCTGTGCCCACTCCCGGCGCTTTGCCTGAGTGACAAGATGAGTCAGACTGAGCTCTGGGGACCCAAGTGGAAGAGGTCTCTGGGGACCTCACAGCTGAGATCAGCCCAGATCCAGGAGAGTCATGACTTCGCCCTGGGGGAGCTGCAGGTGCTGGTGACAGGAGGGAAACGGCTCCTGAGCCCCAAGCTTCATTGGAGAAGCCCAGACAACCCATGATCCCCCCCAAACCCACAGCACCCCCCGGCTCATGAGCTGCCCCCAGCATAAGGAGAGGCCCCCCCTATGGCCCGGAGCTCCCACCCCACTCCCACATCGTCCATGGCTCACAACCCCATCAGTGAAATATCTCCCATGTTCCTTTGCTCCTGCTCCCCCAACTGGGTTCAACCCCATGGCTCCCGCCACCCCAGCTGGGTTCACCCCCCACGGCCTCCCCAGCTCACCTCAGGGAAGTCCCGCAGCACCTCCGACATCTCGTTGCCGCGCTCACCACAGCCCACGTAGATGATGACGTCGCTGTTGGAGTACTTGGACAGTGACTGCGAGATGACAGTCTTGCCGCAGCCAAAGGCCCCCGGGATGGCCGTGGTCCCACCCTGAACGCACCTGGGGGGCAAAGGGGCCCTGAGTCAGCAGCACAGGAGGTGCCTTGGGGCACAGCCCCTGCCCCGCCCGGGGAGCTCAGGGCTTCACCAGCTTGCCCGCAGGCAGGGCACGGTCCCGGCCCGCAGCTCCCTGTGGTCACTCAGGGCAGCCCCACGCTGGCTCAGGGGGAGGTGACCAGGGTGCCCACTGGTGGCCAGTGACTATAACAGCCTCCTCTTTACCCCCCATGGCTGGTCTTGTAGCTCAAACGGCCCAGAGCTGCGCCCTGGGTGCCCGCAGGTCCAGGCTCAATCCCTGCTGACAGCCACTGTGGGTTCAGGCTGTTACGCTGATTCTGGGCTGGGGGACGTGAGAAGAGGCTGCAAATACCCTAAGTACCAAAGTGGGTGGGGGGCTATAGATGCCAAGGCAGACCTCTTAGCAACCTAGCTTCCAGTTGCATACCCTAGCCGGGACTCCACTGATGCTGGCCAGGGGCACATCAGGCTCACAGCTGTCTGCTTGGCCCCGTGAGCTCTCCAGCTGCAGCAGGGTCACTGGCCCCGGGGGGAAAGCGCGTGTGAAACGCTGTGTGAAGGCCAAGAGCGGGGCAGGAGGAGTCAGGCCTGTGGGGCGGGGCATGGGGCTAGAAGCGGGAGCAACGAGGGGGGAGTGAAGGAAGGGAAAGGTTTGCCATGCTGGCAAGAAGATTAATTGGCATCGCCCCAAAATACTGAAGAGTGGGTGGAAAGTAATCGGTATTCTCCCAGACTCCCTGTGGCATGGGGAGGAGGGAGCTGCCGGCCCTGGGGTGGGGGTGTCAAGGCATCAGAGAAAACCAAAGCTGGGTAAATACATCCCGCGCTTTTATCAGTTATTGAGATTCCAACTCTCCGGCTGACCGAGGCAGGGCCAGGAGCTCCCCGCACAGCCAGCACTCCTGCCCCACTCCCTAGAAAGGCTGGGCCAGGAGCTGGGAGCTCCCCCCATAGCCAGCGCTCCTGCCCCACTCCCCACAGCGTCCCCTGCTGCTGGACACTGGCAGACACCCACTTCCCATTGTTCTCCCTTGTCTTTGCCTTCGGTGCCAGGGGAGGTGGTGGAAGAGCCCCAACCCCACCATCTGCCTGAGGTCTCCCCCCCACTCCCACCCCCACCTCAGGGCTGAGAGTGGGGCTGGGGGGCGTCACTCACGGGAAGAGGGCATCCAGGACCCTCTGGCCGGTCAGTAGCGGGTAGTTGGCGGGGAGCTTCTCCGTCACAGGCCGGATCTGCCGCACAGGCCACACCTGTAGCATGGTGAGCCGCTCTGCCACGCCCTCGAAGTCCAGCTCCAACACCACGTCCTGGGGGCAGGCAGATATGGCTAAGCGGGGCCCAGAGCCAGCCACCACAGGGGGGTGGGAGACCCCGGGGCTGATTCTCAGCTACCCCATCCCTGCATTGGGGGGAGGGGGCTAAGGGGTTTTAATCATCTTTGTGCTCCCCATATTCTGAGCCCTGCCCAGCCGCTGGTGTCTCACTGTGCCTGCTCTATGCCTCAGTTTCTCTATCTGTAAGTGGGGGAAAATACTGCCCATGAGCTGCCAGTGGGATTGTGTGGGCAAGGCAGGCACGGGCCATGAGCTGCCTGCAGAAGATTCCCTTTGAGAGAGGGACCTTAGACCGTCGAGTGAGAGAATCAAGGGCTACAACTGATTGGAAGAGCCAATTGCTGGGAGAGGAATGCAAATGGCTCATTAAATATAGGGCTCATTAATAAGCAAACGGGAAGTGATCATCTGATGACGTCGTTTGAGACACAGGAAGGAACTCTGGACTAATGAAAAAATCTAAAAATAAAACCAAAATACAACCGGCTGGAGATGAGCCCGAGCCGGACTCCTGGGTCCTCCAAATCCCCTCAAAACTTGACCCAGAGCCAAATTTCACAGCTCAGGACAACTGGATCAGAACTCACATCCCCCTTGAGCTCTGGGGCAGCTCAGGTCCAGAAGCCCCATTTGTATGGTGCTGGCCAGTCAGGCTGCCCTTTGGACCAGTGCTAAATCCACAGTTCTGGCCTCAGCAGCACCCAGCGCAATGGGAGAGCGTTCACGGCCCTGGTGCCCGGCAGCTGCTGTATAAATAATGGAGAATACTCATTGCTCTTGACCAGTCGCTGTCCACACCGGCCCCTGCCCCCCCCCAATGGCACTACCGAGATGTCATAGAGCCCTGGCGGGGCGACGTAGGTCACGGTGCCCCGGCTCCGGGGTGGTACCATGATCTTGTGCTTGATGAGAGAGTTCTCGGCCACCAGGGCATAGATGTCCCCGCCGGTCACATGACTCCCAACCTGGAAAGGGGGAAGAGAAGTGTCAGATACAGGACAGTGCCTACTGGTGAAGCTGCAGGGCCAAGACAGCCCAGTCACCATAGAATCATAGGACTGGAGGGGACCTCGAGAGGTCATCTAGTCCAGTCCCCTGCACTCATGGCAGGACTAAGTATTATCTAGACCATCCCTGACAAGGGTTTGTCCAACCTGCTCTTAAAAATCTCCAATGATGGAGATTCCACAACCTCCCTAGGCAATTTATTCCAGGGCCTAACCACCCTGACAGGAAGTTTTTCCAAATGTCCAACCTAAACTGCCCTTGCTGCAATTTAAGCCCGTTGCTTCTTGTCTTATCCTCAGAGGTTAAGGAGAACAATGTTTCTCCCTCCTCCTTGTAACAACCCTTTATGCATTTGAAAACTCTTCTCATGTCGCCTCTCAATCTTCTCTTCTCCAGACTAAATGTACCCAGTTTTCTCAATCATCCCTCATGGGTCATGTTTTGTGGACCTTTCATCCTTTTTGTTGCTCTTCTCTGGACTTTCTCTAATTTGTCCGCATCTTTCCTGAAACATGGAGCCCAGAACTGGACATAATACTCCAGTTGAGGCCTAATCAGCGCGGAGTAGAGTGGAAGAATTGCTCCTCATGTCTGGCTTACAACACTCCTGCTAATGCAGCCCAGAATGATGTCTGCTTTTTTTTTTTTTTTTTTTGGCAAGTGTTAACTCATTTAGCTTGTGATCCACTATGACCCCCAGATCCCTTTCCGCAGTACTCCTTCCTAGGCAGTCGTTTCCCTTTCTGTATGTGTGCAACTGATTGTTCCTTCCTAAATGGAGTACTTTGCATTTGTCTTTATTGAATTTCATCCTATTTACTTCAGACCATTTCTCCAGTTTGTTCAGATCATTTTGAATTTTAATCCTATCCTCCAAAGCACTTGCAACCCCTGCCAGCTTGGTATTGTCCGCAGACTTTATAAGTGTACTCTCTATGCCATTATCTAAACCATTGATGAAGATACTGAACAGAACCGGACCCAGAACTGATCCCTGAGGGACCCCACTCGTTATGCCCTTCCAGCTTGACTGTGAACCACTGATAACTACTTTCCGGGAATGGTTTTCCAATCAGTTATGTATCTACCTTATAGTAGCTCCATCTAGGTTGTATTTCCCTCGTTTATGTATGAGATGGTCATGCAAGACAGTATCAAAAGCCTTACTAAAGTCAAGATATAGCACATCTACCGCCTCCCCCGTCTCCACAAGGCTTGTTACCCTGTCAAAGAAAGCTATCAGGTTGGTTTGACGTGATTTGTACTTGCACATGTATGGCCTGCAGGGGGTGCTGCTTGGCACAGACCCTCACAAGATTCCCCAAGAGCTGCCTGCCTCCTATGGGGAGCATCCTCAACCACAAGCAGTTCCACTGCCAAGGACGGACTCCCTGTGTCTCTCCTTGCCGCTCTTCGCTCCTTTCCATCCCCCGGTCCTGGCTTATCCTCAGGGATTCGTCTGCCCCTGCAGCCCCTTCCCCACAGGTGGTCTCTGGTTGGGGTGTCACGGTGACGAACCCCAGTCGTGATGAGCTGGGGGGTGGGAAGGAGCAGCAGGAGCAGACAAATAATTCCAGGAACAAAAGTGCTGGTTTCCTTGTGTCCCAGAGGCAGAGGAGTTTAGGAAACGCCGGAGCCAAATTTCAAGTTTTTCAAAGTTTTCACTAGTAGGCGCTGGCCTCAGGCAGTCAGGGCTGAGCCCAACATCCCAGAGCAGCATTGGACATGCTGTGCTACTGGGAGTGAGGGGGTCACTAGGGGGCACTCTCCCCTAGCAGTCAGGGTTGGCCCCGATGCCCCAGTGCAGCACTAGGGGGCGCTGTGCTGCAGGGGGCGGGGTGAGGGCTCAGTAGGGGGCGCTGTGCTGAAGGGAGAAAGGTGGGGGTGTAGTAGGGGGCACTGTGCTGCGGGGGGGTGAGGGCTCAGTAGGGGGCGCTGTGCTGCAGGGAGAAAGGTGGCGGTGTAGTAGGGGGCGCTGTGCTGCAGAGGGCAAGGTGAGGGCTCAGTAGGGGGCGCTGTGCTGCAGGGAACGGGGCAGGGGCTCAGTAGGGGGCGCTGTGCTGCAGGGGGGGTGAGGGCTCAGTAAGGGGCGCTGTGCTGCAGGGAGAAAGGTGGGGGTGTAGTAGGGGGCGCTGTGCTGCAGAGGGCGGGGTGAGGGCTCAGTACGGGGCGCTGTGCTGCAGGGAGAAAAGTGGGGGTGTAGTAGGGGGCGCTGTGCTGCAGGGGGCGGGGTGAGGGCTCAGTACGGGGCACTGTGCTACAGGGGGGTGAGGGCTCAGTAGGGGGTGCTGTGCTGCAGGGGGGGGTGAGGGCTCAGTAGGGGGCGCTGTGCTGAAGGGAGAAACGTGGGGGCACTGTGCTGCGGGGGCGGTGAGGGCTCAGTAGGGGGCGCTGTGCTGCAGGGAGTGAGGGTGTCGCTAAGGGTTGCTCTCCCTAGCAGGCAGGGGTGACCCTGATGGCCCCACACAGCATCAGGGGGCGCTGTGCAGCTGGAGATGCCAGCCTGTGCCTGAGTCCCCAGGGCACGGTCCCCGGGAGCTGGTGCATGAGTCCTGCTGCCCTGCCTGTTGCCATGCCCTGCATGAGTCCTGTTGCATCTGCTGCCTCTGCACGTCTACACAAGGCCAGACCCTCCTGATCTCCTGGGTTCTCTCCTCCACCGGGGGTGCCGGCCGCAGCCCGTGCCTGGAGCTGCAGAGACCCCTGCGGGAGGCTCCGGCCAGGTGCCTGGGAACCGGCTCAGGGAGGGCGAGACTCCTGCTGGCAAAGCCTCCCCCACACCAGGCGCTGCCCCACGCCGGGCCCCTACCCGGATGCTCTGGCTCGGGGCGAAGTCCCACTTGACGTCCTGAGACAGGGCGGGGATGTTGATGCCGCGGGGGATGTAGATGCTCTGGGTCAGCTCGGTGATGTCCTTCAAGGGGCGCTGGATGCCGTCAAAGATGGAGCCCATGATGCCCGGGCCCAGCTCCACCGAGAGCGGCTTCCCCGTCCGCAGCACCGGGTCCCCCACGCAGACCCCCGCTGCCACCAGTGTTCAGGAGAGGGCTCCGGGCCCAGAGACATGCACAGGGGCAGGTGGGGTGGGTGGGAACGGGCTCAAACATATTCAGGGTCCCCCCATGATAGATAGATAGAGGGGGTGCAGATAGGTAGGCATGGCCAGGTGATGAGGGAGATCGGGGGGCATGAGGTGCAGGCCTGGCAGCGGGCACAGCCTGGGGGGGGGGAATTCAGGGGCCACGGCCCAGGGTGGGGTTCAGGGGGCACGGCCTGGCGGGGGGAAATTCAGGGTACACGGCCTGGGCGGCAGGGCAGGGAACGTGGCCTGGTGGGTGGGTTCAGAGGACAGGGCCTGGGGGGCTCAGGGGGCACAGCCTGGCAGGAAGGATACAGGTCTCTTCGTACACCTGGATGGTGGCCAGGTCTCCCTCGAGACGGATGATTTCGCCCACCAGCTCGGCGTGGCCCACGCGCACCAGCTCGTACATGGCGGCCCCGGCCATGCTGCTGGCGGTGACCACTGGGGGGAGAGACGGGAGGTTAGACCCCGGGATGGTGCCCAGGGCTGGGCTAGGGGAGGGGTGACGCCTCTGACCCGGGAGCCTGCATGGCCCCTAGCACCCAGTCTTCACAGCGGAGCTCCCCTCGCCCACCCCTGCCCCCACTATCCCCTGCACCCCCCCATATCTACCCACCCTCTGTATCTCCCTACCCCACCCCTCTCCCCCACCCCCTGTAACCCCTGCACCCAACCCCTGTATCTACCCACCCTCTGTATCCCCCTCCCCCCAGCCCCCTCCCCCATGCCCTGTATCCCCTCCCACACCCCCTGTATCTCCCTACCCCCACCACTCTCCCCCACCCCCAGTATCCCCTGCACCCAACCCCTGTATCTACCCACCCTCTGTATCCCCCTCCCCCTCCCTCCCGCCCCCTCCCCCATGCCCTGTATCCCCTCCCACACCCCCTGTATCTCCCTACCCCCACCCCTCTCCCCCACCCCCAGTATCCCCTGCACCCCCCCGTATCTACCCACCCCCTTATCTCCCTACCCCTACCCCTCTCCCCCGCCCCCTGTAACCCCTGCACCCAACCCCTGTATCTACCCACCCTCTGTATCCCCCTCCCCCTCCCCCCGCCCCCTCCCCCATCCCCTGTATCCCCTCCCACACCCCCTGTATTTCCCTACCCCCACCCCTCTCCCCCACCCCCAGTATCCCCTGCACCCCCCCCGTATCTACGCCCCCGTATCTCCCTACCCCTACCCCTCTCCCCCGCCCCCTGTAACCCCTGCACCCAACCCCCATGTAAGCAGTGTCAGGACGAGCTCCACCCTGACATCTGGTGGTGAGGTGTGGCAAGTTGTGGAAAAGAACTTCAGGGGCCGATCTCATTTGCATAGGCACACCCACCCAGCCTAGAATGAGGCCATAGCTGCCCAAATGGTCACTTTGGCTGCTGTGGGATCCCCAGTGTCTCTGTTATTGGGGCAGGAAGAATAAACTGTTATTATCCTGATTATGGGAACTGTGCTTGGAACTGTACTTGGCCTTTTGTTATGATGGAGGGACTCACCATCAACTAAGTGGCACTCGCTAGGCAAGGGTCATGGGTTCCAAAAGTCTGTGAATTGAGAGAGGGTGGGGATAGGTATTAATGCTTGGTGGTATGGGTCCCTTGGTGAGGGCCTTATGTGTTAATTGCATTTTCTCCACTTCATTAGGAGTCTAGTTACAAGCTGCTGAGCTCACTTTGGGCTAATGGTGCACCAGCACTGAGGCTCCCCTACTACAAGCTGAATTCGCCAATGAGCATTGTGTTAAGTAGTAGGGGAGCCTGAAGATATATTGTGGAGCAGTTTGTGGGATGGCTGGAGTGCCTTGTGGACAGGCTGGTAGAGCAGTTCGTAGGATGGCAGGAGCTGCTGGTGGGACGCGGAGCAGTTTGTGGACCGGCTGGTGGAGCAGTTCGTGGGATGGCGGGAGCTGCTTGTGGGCCGCGGAGCGAAGGAGTTCTTGGGGCGGCTGGCAGAGCGGAGCGAAGGCCTATGGAGCTGTGGGGTGGTCAGCTTCAGATCATGTAAGGTGCCTCTTACCCCTGTCCCATCTCCACCCAGGTTGGGAGGTAAAGCTCCGCAGATAAACTTTTGAACTCTGGGGCTGCCCTGACCAGGGACAGAGACTTTTGGGTCATTGGACTTTTGGGACTTTGGGTGATTTGGGGTTGCTGGACTCAAGAACCAAAGGGAAAAGGGCATGCCCCAATTTGCTTGGGGTGGGTTTTTTTTGATCATGGGTTGTGTTATGAATCCTGTTGGTGGTGTTTCCCCAACATAATGCCACATTGTTTCTCTCTGTTATTAAAAGGCTTTTTGCTACACTCAGACTATGTGCTTGCGAGAGGGGAAGTATTGCCTCTTGGAGGCGCCCAGTGGGGGTGATGTATATTTGTCCCAAGTCACTGGGTGGGGGCTCGAGCTGGTTTGCATTGTGTTATTGGAATGGATCCCCTAGATATTGAACCCGGCCCTTGTTGCTGCCAACTCTGACGGGCAGAAGGGTTACACCTGTATCTACCCACCCCCTGAACCCCCTCCCCCTCACCTCACCCCCCCACTCTCTATATCCCCTGCACCCACCCCCTGTATCTACCCACCCCCTGTATCTCCCTACCCCACCCCTCTCCCCTGCCCCTTATATCCCCTACTCCCACCCCCTGTATCCCCTGCCCCACCCCTTCCCCCACCCCCTGTATCTTCTGCACCCACTCCTCTTCCCTGCCCCCACCCCTCTCACCTGCCCACTGTAGTCCCTACAGGGACAGGTATGTGTAGCTTGTGGTGTGGGCCTTGTTTAAGGAGGGTCTTAGACACCATTTGACTTTTCCTCTTTCCGCTGTGTAATAACAGAGCTAATTTAGACTCCATTGAGAGGCTGGTTAGATACTGCAGAGCTGAAATCACTGCTATCTAGGTTTTAAGTATCAGACCCACTTTGGGACAGTGTCAATTGCTGTGCACCAGCCGTGAGGCTCCCCCATAAACAGCTGACTTCACTGAGTGCTGTGTTAAATAGGGGGCCCTGAAGACATCTTGGTGAGCCGCTGGCTGGTGGAGAGGTGGGGTGAGGGGCCAGCAGGGTGGCTGGTGGAAAGGGCCAGCGCAGAGCCCCACAGAGGCCTCTTGTTTTGTGGCCAGACATGCTTCTTCCCCAGTGAGCCCAGGGAATGAGTTAGCAGCCAGGCCTCGTGGCTGGCATCCCAAACCGTCAGGTTGATTGTCCTCAGATTGTCCCAGCTGGGCCTGCCAGGCCTGGATTGCTAGCACCACACGGGCCGTGGCTGCACCCTGCCAACATCTACCTTGGAGCTGCATCCCCATCACCTACCTGGCCCGGAGACGCCGTGGACAAACCCCAGCACGCTCTCCTTCTCCACATCCTCTATCCTGGGCAGCTTGGAGAACTCCATGGCTCTGGTGAGGCAGGGAACCAGCTCTGGGTTTTGGTGGCGGCTGAGTTTCCAAAGAGAAACACATTTAAACTAAACCAGTCGCTGGCTCTGCTGGTGCCCTGCAGACCTAGCCAGCTGCCCGCACGGCCACCAGGACCTATGTCCATATCAGGACTTAGTGCCACAAAACACAGCATGGGTGGTTTAGAACTCAAGTGCTTTTGGGCCAGAGGACAGAGCAGGCCCCATAATGCAGAGAGGAAGGCTGGGCAGCCAGGGCTTGAACAGGTTTTAAATCCCTGCTCCTGAGCTGGGCAACCCAGAGGCAAACAGCCAAGGATTCTGGGTACGTAGCGCCCAAAGGGATGGGCACCCCCCTAACATCAGTACTGCCAATCCCAGACCGGCCGCCCCTTTGGCTGATTCAAACCCCTTGAGAAACGCGCTGAGCCCTCAACTCCTGTCCAGGAAGAAAGAATGGTGGTGGGGGGGCGGCTGAAAAAGTGCTCCATTTTAGTGGGACCCACTAGAGACAGACATGTGAGTGCCCCCTGCTGGTTCGGCAGCAGATTACTGAATCCTGCTCAAGGCCAGACGGAACCATGACGATCATCCATTCCCAGGGCTCAGCTCTTCATTCTTGTTCTCCAGGGAATTCACCTCTCTGGGGAGGGAGGGGGAAATCTCACGGAGAGGGGATTCTCCAGCCCCAACTGCCAGAGCCGCCTAACAACGAGGAGACAGCACTTAGGTGACTATGCTGGCAAGTCTCTTTGCTCCAACCACTAGACCCCACTCCCCTCTTGGAGCTGGGGACAGAACCCAGGAGCCCTGACTCCCAGGATAGGAAAGGGGGGTGGCAATGGGGGCATGTCACTGAATGAAGTCAGTGTCTGGGGACTGTAAAGGAACCCAAAGGAAAGGCCGTTTCTGCCCGTGCATCCTGGGGAGCTCCCTGCTGCGGGTGCCTGAGTCACACTCTGTGACCAGGACTGGGAAATTGGGTGATGTTTACAGCTGTGCTAATGCAGACAGGGCCAGAGATGCTGGAACTAGGGGTGCTGGGGATGCTGCCGCACCCTCGGCTTGAAGTGGTTTCCATCATATACAGGGTTTACAGTTTGGTTCAATGGCTCTCAGCACCCACACTGTACATACTGCTCCAGCATGCCTGGACGAGGCTGATCAACCCTCAGGCTTCAGGGCACGATTACACCAGTCAGGTCAGGAAGGGGACACGGAGTATTGCACAACTGATCCGTGATGTGCTGTAGAACCAGGGTCACCTTCCCCGAAGCACCAGCTGTGGCCCGCTGCCAGGGGCACCAGTCTGGGGTTGACAGGCTAGCTGCCTGGTTTTCACAAACTTTGCCTGCCTTCACACTGCCCTGCATGGACCCCCTGGGTGTGAGGAGCTCAGTCTCCATGGCCCATCCACTCCATGGCCATCCAGGGCAGGACCAACAATGCCAAGGTGCTTCGGGACCCAAGGACACCCTGTTGCTGCACTGAGAACCCACCAGCTCGTTTCACACAAGCCCCATTGCCCCCTGCACCATGCAGCAGGGGCGGGGGGGGGGCGGCTCAGGGCACTTTGCTGGCAGCCCAGGCAGGCAGGGCCATGCCCTGAGTGGATTGTGTCGAACCTGCACTGTGGCACACACACAGAGGGTGGGGAGAGCCTAGGCTAACAGAAGGGAGTATTTTAGCCTCAGGTGTTTCACATCAATGGGCCCCGGTTCTGCTCTCATTGTCAGCGATGCACAGGCAGCCCCGGCTGGCAGGGACCTGTCATGGGCAGACGCAGCAAAGGGCATGTTTGGGTTTCATTCACCTGCTGCAGGGGAGGGAGGAACCAACCTCTGTGCCAGCCCCTCTGGGGGAGCCCTGCCCTGCAGGGAGGGGAGCGGCAGCTGCCAAAACCCCTGTAAAGCGCAAACCCTGCTAATTAGAGAATGTGCAGAGCTAGGAGCCAGCCCAGGCAGCCGGTGAGAAGGAGGCTGACCGGCTGTGCCGGAAATCTGCTAGCCAAGCTCTGGGGTGGCTCAGTGGGTTTGCACCGCCCCTGCTTCCCAATAGTGCAGCTTCAGGTCCCATGCCCTGATGCCAGCCTGAGCCGGTGGCGTTATCCAGGACCCCAGAGACAGCGAACGAGCAGTCAGAGCACCTGGGTTCTACCCCGAAGAGGAAGAGCAGGGGTCAGGCAATCGGGATGCCCGGGCTCTATTCCTGGCTGGGTAAGGGCAGGTGTTTGAGCAGACTTAGGCCAGCCGCTCCCAGTCAAAGACCTATCACCCAGGGCAGGGCTGCAGAGGAGTGCAGGGAGGGCGGGAAGTGACCGGCCCTTCCCCACGGGGCAGACAGAGGAGACTGGCCAAGTGCCATCACTGAATGGGTGACTCCCAGGCGTGGGGGAGGAGAGCCTGAAGTGCCCCTTGAATCCACAGCCTGCGGTGGGTTCAGAGGAAAGGACCCGGCATTCCAGGGCTGCTGCGGAGCCTCCAGCTCTGGGCCCGCCCTGGGCTAAATCAGCAGCGCCCATGGACACCAGTTAGCCAGGCTGGAAAACTCCAGGGTAATAAATGAGTCTCAGTGCTAGGGAGGGGGCAAACATGGGGCTCAGAGAGATGAAAAATGGGACCACAAAACTGTGCTTCAGGGAAACAACCTCTCTGGGTGGGAGGGGGAAATCTCCCTGAGAGGGGATTTTCTGTGTCCTCCTGCCAGAGTCTGAGTAACAGCAAGGGACTGGCATGTAAGCATGTTTGCAAGTCCTCTGTGCCCTAAATCACACTCCCCTCCCAGAGCTGGGGATAGAACCCAGGAGTCCTGACTCCCAGCACCCCCGTCCCCAGTTCTAACCACTAGCCCCACTCCCCTCCCAGAGCTGGGGATAGAACCCAGGAATCTTGATGCCCATCCCTCTCTGCTCCAACTACTAGACACCACTCCCCTCCCAGAGATAGAAGCCAGGAGTCTTGATTCCGACTCCCCTGCTCTTAAAGAGCCGGATAGTGAGTGGTGTTACAGATGAGAGTTCTTCCTACCTGCTGTTCTCCAGCTCTGACTGTCCCTCTGCTCCGTGGCTGGCAGGCTGTGAGCAGCCACCCGGACTGTGCCTTGCCTTCTCCTGGGTTTATACAGCAGGGAGGCAGAGAGGACAGGGCCAGGTCTGGCTCCCTCCTGCCGTGAAACCAGTTCCAGCCCGAGCAGGTTCTAGGGAGCTGGGGACGGGCGAGGAGGTCACTGGAAGGGGAGTCAGGAAACGGAGAACTCAGCTCCAGCAACAGTAAACAGTCCCCACAGCTCCATGTCCTGCTGCCCTCCCTGTCTGTCCCTGTCCAGCTGCTCCCTCCTGCCACCATCCCACTGAAGCTTACCCACCCACTGTCAGTCCCCTAAGCTCACCCCAGGCTGGGCGGCCTGAACAGCCCTCGACGTCCTTTCCCATCTGTTGGCACACTCACTGCAGCCTGCTCTGGGGTGGGACGCAGCATCTGTTAATACTTCTGGGGGCTCAAGACACTTACACACCAGGCTGGCCCCAGGGCTCATTTTCCCGGTCGGGATTCCCCTGGGACTGTCCTTCCTCCACCATCCCCCAAGCAAGGGGCTCCTCTTGTGCCACTTCCTCCTAACTCCTGGCACACCCACGGCCCGGGATCACTGCCCTCCCTGAAATGTGTTCACCCCAGGACAGTCCCCAAAGGAATTCCTCAGTCCCAGGTCCATTCATCTCAGGAGCCCCATCACTTGAGCTATTGACAACTAGGCTAGACCAAGCCCTGGAGACTGGACCGCAGGGATCAATCTCGCATCAGACAAGAGGACGGGCTATGAGAACACTAACCATTTCTCTGGCCCTTTGTGAAATCCTCCTCTATGTGGGGATGCAGCTGCTTCTGGGGTGGAGTGCAACGGGGGCACAAAGGATGCTGCACAGTGGAGGGGAAGGGGCAGTGTCAGCAAGGAGACCAAGGCAAATTCTTCCTCTCCCAAAAACGGTCTTTAATGGTCTGCCAGGGCATCTATTGAGACAGGAATTCACCTCTATGCATTTAGAGGCCAGGGTGATGGTGACTTGCGAAATGGCACCGACAGGCAGTAAAGTGTTTCATAAACCTCCAGGGATAGATCCTCACAAACCCCCTGAGACGTGGGTTTGTTACACCCATTGTACAGCTGGGGAAACTGAGGCACGGGGCAAGGAAAAAACTCACACAAAGTCATGGATCCAGAGGAAGCCAGGAGTCCTGACTACTATACCCCACAACTCAAAGCTGAGAGCAGAACCCAGGAGTCCTGGCTCCCAGCCCCCTGCTCTAACCACTAGCCTCCCACAGATGGGCATAGAATCCAGCAGCCCCGACTCGCAGCTCTAACCACTCATCCCCCACACCACCGCCTGTGGATGGGGACTGAACTCAAGAGCCCTGGTTCCCCAGCTACCTGCTTTAACCACTAGATCCCCACTCCCCAGGGAACCTTCCCATTGAAAGGGATAGAACCCAGGAGTCCTGGCTCCCAGCCCCCGGGCTGTAAGCACTTGCCACTTCCCATGAATGGTGACAGAACCCAGGAGTCCTGGCTCCCAGCCTCCCTGCTGTAAGTGCTAGACACTTCCCTTGAATGGTGATGGAACCCAGGAGTCCTGGCTCCCAGCTCTGTATCCCCCCTCCTCCACCCAGCCATTCCCCCACAGTTGCTAGGCAGCTGCTCCACATGCCCGGCGCTGCCCGTCTCCTGGGTCCTCTGGGACACATGGGTGCAAACCTGCGTCACCCTCCCCCCGCCAGGCCTCTGGGCTGCTTGTTCCCAGGCACCAGGCAGGGCTGGTTTCGTGTCAGAACCTGCTGCCAGCCCGGTGTGTTACTCCAGCACGTACCACCATCTAGGGGTCCTCTTTGGCTGACCTGTCCGGACTGCTAGTCCGGGGGATCAAATTCTGATGGATGGGGACAATTCCCATCACAACGTGTTACCTCTCCTCGTTCCCCATCCTCTACCTTTCCCCCTCTCCCTGTCCAGGGGTAGCACGTTGTGACAGATGGGGGCACTCCCATCACAATTTGGTACCCCTGTGAAATCTCTAGTTTCAAGCTGGACACAAGTAAAGAAAAGCATCCCGCAGCATTACACCGCAGGGCTATTGTATGTAAAACCTGGAAGGAAGGTCTTGCTCTTGCTTATTAGTCTCTTTCTGTTGTAGGCCCCAGAGTTTCTACAGTAAACACACCGTTCATGTGCACAAAACACTGGCGATGTGGAAAGCCCTGTAAACAGTGTTACCTCACCCACTTTGTCTCGCTACTATCCTGGGATCGACAGGGCTACAGCTACACTGCGGAAAATGGCACTGGAAATCGTTATGAATGCCTTTGAAACACAAGCGATTCGGCAGGACATCTGCCATTCTTCCTTACAGTGGCGGATTAGCCACTGGGCCAACAGGGCCCGTGCCCAGGGACCCTGGCCAATTGGGGGTCTTTGGAAAGGGCCCTGACCTGCTCCACCTGCCCAGCGCTGCTGCCGGGGAGCGGGACAAGCCTCCCCGCCCTGACCCCATTTCCCCAGCAGGAGCGCCGGGCAGGGTAGGGGGACTGCAGGTGGAAGGCGTGGGAAGGGACCCCCATGTGCTCTGGCTCAGGGCCCCACAAACCCCTAATCCGCCTCCGGTTCCTTGTACGGACTCCCCCTGCCCCATCACTGTTACACATATTGTACAAGTTTTCAACACAAACTTTGCACTTCTGCCCATAATCGTCTCCTCTGCGGGGATCGTCTGTGGAAACATTTGCTCAGTCTCCTGCAAAACCCCTAACTGGTCTGAACCCCAAAATGTGACAGAGGGGTGTGTCCAAAGCCCTGCCCCTCTCACAGAGTTTGGCACTTAAGTCTAGCCTGCAAGTAGCTTTGCCTAGCGATCCACAGATGGGAACCCCTCTACTGGAGTTTTTTTTTCGTGGCAGTTTCTTGTGGGAAAGAGTTAGGCAAATGCCTAACCCCAGGCAGAACTGCCAACATCTATTGATTTAAATCAAATCCTGACAAACCTAGTTATTATATTTCCCCCCTTGAGCTCTGACGGGCTCAGCTATCAGGTGAGTAAACAGAAAGTTCCCGGCCAGGTGCTTTGCCTACAATGAAAACACCCTATACAGCTTCAGAAATAAATACAGAGCCGGTCTAGTTAAACGCCACACCGTTTCTGGATGTTTCAGGGCCAGATGATCGGCCCTGCGCTCTGCACGGGTGCTGAGGCAGAACGTCACAATGTCTTAGGTGAGCTGAAAATATTTTTCTGGCTCCGATCAGACTGTGTCTTCACACCTTTGTGGCTACGGCAGTGGTGGACTCCTTAATATTGCCATCAGAATGGAAGAGAGGCGTAACAGACAATGCTGTGTTTGTTGTAACTTACATTCTCCTGGGAGCACCTACTTAGGAAAAGACAGTTTATATCAGGAGTGTTTAGTGGGCAGGTAGAGGCTGAGATCGAAGAGGAAACTTTACAGTTAAAGCACCAAAAATGTGGATCAATGGGTTAATTCTAATGGGACAAGAATGCCCCCACTTTGTATGGCTTATAGAGAGGATTCCTGTACAGCTAGACCAACACCCACTGAGTGCACAGCAAAATCTATCAGGACCCTCTCAGGCCTTCATTCTCCTGCTCATCAAAGATGCCTTGGCCTGCACCAGGCAGAGAGAAGGAGCGAGATGACTTTCAATTTTAACCTTACCGCATTTATTGACATTTTGTCAGGCCAAAATTGATACCTGTGAAATATTGTCAAGACTTTTCTAACAGGGCCACACTCCGGGAAGTTCAATCAAGCTTCAATCAAGCAGGTGGGTGCATGGCAAGGAAGCAAGCACGGTAGTGCATATTACATATTTTGCATATGCAAAACTGGTATTTGCATATTTTAGGCATGTACAACCATTTGAGTTACTCTGGGAGAAGTAACAACAGAAGTATGGAGCTCTTGTACCCTAAGACTCAGAAATAAAAAGGCAAATTAAAAGAACCCAACGCGTATTTATTTATTTATTTATTTATTTAATTTCATGACTTTTGGGTGCATTGCTCAAGACTTTTTAATCCTTATGGTTAAGAACATAAGAATGGCTGTCCTGGGTCAGACCAAAGGTCCATCTAGCCCAGTATCCTGTCTTCTGACAATGGTCAATGCCAGGTGCCCCAGAGAGAATGAACAGAACAGGTAATCATCCAGTGATCCATCTCCAGCTGTAACCCATTCCCAGCTTCCAGCAAACAGAGGCTAGGGACATATATCTTGGGGTTGTATATGTATATGAAGTAAACATTGCACTAGAAATTTGAAGATTGTCATACAAGTATAGTGACCTCTGGTCCAGATTTTTTAAAGGTATTTGGGCAACTAGCTGGATTTTCAAAAGTATCTAAGTGCTTTCAACCTTTAAAAATCTAGCCTTTAATGCCTATTTGGGCAACAAGTTCTACAGAACAGTGGTAACATGGGAAAGAGCATGAAGGTACTGGATAGGGAGGCTAAATAACAGTTGATAAAGGCCATCCCTGTTGGCGGATTAAAGGAAATTGAAGACATTTTCACACCAACCCAGGAAATCAATCAGCCTCAAAGCCATATGATCCCAAAGAATAAACTTTTGAATATAAAAAAAGAAAAAAGTTGGAATTTAAAACTAATCTTGCACTAGAAACAGGCAACATAATGCCACAGCGAGATGCAACTGCAGAAGCTTCTCGCAACTTCATATTTTCAATAAATAGCTGCCCTTAAAAACCTGCACCATGGTGCGCGGTGACAGCCATCGGCACAATGCGAACGAAGGCAAATGATAATGTGCTAAGAGTAATAAAAATAACATTTTAAGAAGTAAATGACTTAAAAGGGTGAAACTCCATTGGAGTGGATGAGGAGGAAGAGGCCATCCAGTCAGGCAACCAGATGGCACAGTGACACTCAGACCTCAGTGTTCAGGAACCAAATTAGCGCTCAGCATTATATACATATAATTCTCCCAGCAGAATGATTGACCAATTGGTTAATAACATAGCAAACGCATCCTGATTGGCTAATAACTTAGGCTGGTTAATAATTAAATCAGGCCGTGTTAAATCATGTGCTGCAAAGAGCCGGGGGGAGCAACATTAACGGGCCACTCCCCAGGCTCAGTCGCAGTTAAGACCAATTGTTTGGACCGCAATGAGGTTTTCTGCACACCGATAAAGTCGCATCAGGGTAGCAGCCGGGTTAGTCTGTATTCGCAGAAAGTAAAGGAGGACTTGTGGCACCTTAGAGACTAACCAATTTATCTGAGCACAAGCTTTCGTGAGCGAGAGCTCAGGCCACCGGATGCATTCAGTAAACTCGTAGGGATTCTTTTAAACACCAGCAACATTTCGAACCGTTACGATGTTTGGAGGCTGGGGTCGGTAAAAGGGGTCACGGACCCCGGTTGCCTTGGGCAGCTCAGTGTGTGCGATCAGCCAGGAAGAGGTGCCTTGTCTGGCACGGGGACGCCCTGAGCCCGGGAAGTGGGCGCGGGACTCGCCTCTCTGCCCCCCCCCCATTTTTGCATTCACTGCAGGGGGGCTCCCTTCAGCTGGGTCAGGGTCCCTTCCCCCGCACTCTGCGGACAGCAAGTGGCCGGACCGCAGGGTCTCCCCTGGGCGCAGGAGGATTTTGTCCAAGGCCTTAGGCCGGATTTTGAAAGCTAGATAGGCCACGAGTGGGATTTTCAAAGGCTTCTCGGGGCCCCCGCCCCGTTTGCGCCCCGGGGGATCCCTCTTGCGCTCGGCGCTGTCCCCAATGCCTGGAGCGCCGGACCCCGCCCCCGGCAGCTGCAGCAGCCGCGGGGCGGGCGGAGGCGCAGCCTGAGCTGGCCCTGGCCGTTGCCAAGCCGCGCGGCGGGTTGCGAGGGGCGCGCCCCGGGTTCCTGCAGCGGGGGCGGCCTGGGAAAGCGACAGCGGTTCGGTCCCGAGCTGCCGCTGAGCCCTCCACTGCGCGTGCGTATGGGGGTGTCTTTGGGGTGGGAGTGTGCATGGTGGGGGGTGCGTGTGGGGGTGCATGGGGGGCGGCGCGGGTCCCTGGCTCATCCGATGCACTGAGCTGCCCAAGGCAACTGCAGCCCGTGAACCGTGGGTGCAGGGGGGATGGGGAGGTGTGCAAGCGGGGAAATGGCGGTGGGCAGCTGGGGGGGGTGGGTGCGTGGGGGATGGGGAGGTGTGCAAGCGGGTGCATGGCGGTGGGGAGCTGGGGGGGTGGGTGCATGGGGGATGGGGAGGTGTGCAAGCGGGTGCATGGTGGTGGGGGGCTGAGGGGTGCATGGGGGATGGGGAGGTGTGCAAGCGGGTGCATGGCGTTGGGGAGCTGGGGGGGTGGGTGCATGGGGGATGGGGAGGTGTGCAAGCGGGTGCATGGTGGTGGGGGGCTGGGGGGGTGCATAGGGGATGGGGAGATGTGCATTTGGGGGTAGGGGGTGTGGGGGTGGGGAGGGGAGCTGTGCAGTGGTGAAGGGAGGTGTGTGGGTGGGTGCATGGGGGACGTGTGCATACAGGTGCAGGGAGGTTGGGTGGGGAGATGGGTACATGTGGGTGGGGTGCAATTAGGGTGACCAGATGTCCCAGTTTTATAGGGACAGTCCCGATATTTGGGGCTTTGTCTTATGTAGGCACCTATTACCCCCCACAGCCATCCCAATTTTTCACACTTGCTGTCTGGTCGCCCTAGGTGAGATGGTGAAGGGAGGTGTGTATGTGGGTGCAGGGTGGGGAGATGTGCGTGTTTGGGAGGGACCTGTGTGTGTAGGTGCATGGGGTTGGGTGGGGAGGTGTACGTGTGGGTGCATGGAGGGTGGGGTGGAGCTGTGACTGCAGGGGCAGGTGCAATCTGGGTCAGGACAGTTCTCCAGAATTGTCCTTCCAAGCGGCAACCATTGCAACAAGCGCGATTTTAGGTGTCTCATAGGGACTCACAAGGCAAAATCCATCCACACCAGAGGGAGAGTTTAAAACCTGCCTCCAAATTCCTATAGGGTGAGGAAGCCTTTATCTGAGATACTGCAGGGATGGGCGAGAGAGAATCGCCATGAGCTCTTAGCAACATAGTGCCTATGACACACAGTTGACCCATTGTGATTCCATCCAGCAGAGGGCGATGCTGAACACATACAATAGACAACACAGTACAGTACTGATAGCCCCTCTGTAGAGATGGGAGGTGACTTGCCTGACATTACCCAGCAGGCAAGGGCAGAGCTGGGAACAGGACTCAAGAGTCCTGACTGTCAGGCCCACTCACTAACCCCATTGCTTCCCTTACAGGCGGGTGGTGCGTCCTTTGGCTGGTGGCACTTTGCCCCTGCAGGTGGGAGCCGGCACGATGGCTACGGGCAGCAGCTGGGCATGGAAGCCCATCGCACGGGACGCCCTGCTTGCACGTGGCTACCACTCGTGCGATGTGGTGCGAGGGAAGCTGCTGCTCTTCGGGGGGCTGAAGTCGGGTGAACTCAAGGAGCCCCCACTGGGGGACGTGGTGGCCTTCGACCCCACCCTGCTGACGGCTGCCACAGTGGCCCCCAACAGCGGGTACCAGCGCAGCCGCCATGACACGGCGGTGCTGGCCGACCGCTGGCTGTGCGTGGTGGGGGGCTGGGACGGCGCCCACAGGGTCTCGGCCGTGTGCTGCTGGGACACCGAGCAGGGACAGTGGGAGCGCTGGGCCGAGGGGCCCTCCAACGACCCCCCCGTGGGGCTCAGCAGCCATACCTGCACAAAGGTGTCGGAGCATGAGCTGCGGGTGGTGGGCAGGGAGGGTGGGCTTCGCACCCAGCGGCGCTTCTCCAGCATCTACACCCTCCGTGTCAACCCTGCCACCAAGACCTACTGGTAGGTCCCTGTGTCCCCGAGGGGGCTCTGGGGCTGGGGCTGGGGCTGGGGCTGGGTCCCCTCCCCCCAAACTGAGAGAGGTGCACATTGACATGGGGACAGCTGGGCCGAGTTGCCCACCCCCTGCAGGGTGGGATCTGATTAAAACTGGGCAGCAGGTTCGAATTTGGATGCACCCCTTAGAGAGATTCACCTATGGTCATGTGGTCCCCCGGAGATCCAGGCTGTGGGAGGAGGGGCCGTCAGGTCTGTTCCCAGCACTGGGGAGGCCTGTGCCCTAGAAATGGCCATTGCAGTGCCCACTGGGCATGAGATCTGGATTATCAGTTCCCCGATGCCCAGGAGAGTTGGGATCCAGGATTTTGGTTTCCGCCCAAGGCAACCATGTGAAACCATTTGGTTTCCATGTGGATCCACACCCCCAAAGTTTAAGGGTGCTCAGGTCCTAGGGCCCCATGTATTGGGATGCTCCCCTAAATTAACACCCCTGGGCATTGTGGGTGGGCCTGGTGGCCCATGCCAAGCACCCGTAACGCCTCCCTGTTGTCTAGGTACAAGGAGGAGGAATCACGGACAGCCTCTCGGGCTGGACATTCGGCCATGCTGCTCCGCAATGCAGGTGGCTACCAGCTGATGGTGTTTGGGGGCCGTGACTCCTCCGACTGCGAGGTGGCCGGGCGCTGGGGCAAGGGAAAAATCCACGTGAGTGTCTGATGGCTCTGGACTGTCACTGCCCCAGAATGAGCCCTTTGCTCCTGCCCCACTCCCCACAGCGCCCCCTGGTGGGAGAGACTGGGACTGGAGTAGCTGGGAGCTCCCACAGCCAGTGCTTCTGCCCCACTCTCCACAGCGCCCACTGGTGGGAGAGGCCAGGGCTGGAGTAGAGTAGCAGGCAAATCCACAAACTGACCCTCCTCCTTCCTCCTAGGTAGAGTCCATCCATGCTCCCAAGCTAACAGAGCAGCTCTCCCGTCTGGTTGGCTCCGAGAATGGCTCACGGCAGGCTCCAAAAGGCCTGAGGCACCAATCCTGCACGGTGGTGGGTCCCTTCGTGGTGGCTTTTGGTGGGGAGACCCTAACGAAGGGGCGAGACACCGTCTGTAACGATCTCTATGTCTACGATACAAGTAAGAGAGGAGACAACGGGCGCGCATGTGTGTATGTATTACTGCCCTCCACTGGGTGGAATCAGAACTGCTGAGTCCATGCATCACAGCCCCCGTACTGCACAGACCTAATGGGGAGTCTCCTTTAGCTCAGGTGTCAGGTGTTCATACTGGAGACAGGAATCCTAGAGTCACATCCCTACACCCATGGGGGCAACCTTTATGTCCCCGCAGAGCTCCCCGCCCGTGCAGCCTCCCTCTAGCCACTTTCCTCTTGATGCTGAAGTGCAACCGCTACAAACTACAGCTTCCAACATGCGTCACTCCATCCTGCTCGCCATTGTGCATTGTCTCTTGGGAGCTGTAGTTTCCACTGGTTGCCCCTGGGGAGTGAAGATGAATGTGACCTCTCAGGCTTTCCTCGCCTGTCAGTCAGGCGGATCTTGCAATCCAGTCGAGCTGGCAATCCAGACCTGGGCTGGGTATAGTTTGCAGCCCACTTCTCCGCTGGCCTTTCCCAGGCAGGGTACAACAAGAGGGGAGGATTTCAGAGCTGGGCATTCAGAGATTCGGGTCTGGATTCCAGTGTTGCCATCTCTCACGATGTTTCTGCACGTCTTGCAAGATCTGGTGCTTTTCTCAAAGCCCCGGCTCCTGGAATCATGCAGTTAGAGGCGAAACACAGCTCTTATCTCGTAAAAAACTCAGGCTCTAGCCCTCCCATCCCAGCTGCAGAGACAAGCATGCAAACGTGTGAGCCCGAAGCCTGACGGTGAATAGGAGGAACCCAAATTGTATTAGTTTGTTTTTTATTTTTTTAATGTCCTGATTTTGGGGGCCTGGCTTGTGATTTTTGAATGGTTAGGGCTGGCGATATTATGACTCTCCTTTAGGTTAACACCCTTTGCACCACCCACTACCAGGGCCCGAGTGGGACTGAGAATTGTGGTCTTCCTGTGTGAACCACAAACTCCAGGCTGGTTATCCGGCTAGCTGGGCTCCATCACCTCAGATGTCACAAACCCAGCAAAGAGAGGAAGAATAGCCTGGAAGGAAGGATGGCCCAATGGCTAGTGGGCTAGCCGGGGCACTAGGAAACCTTGAATCAACCCCCACTTCTGCCACATATGCCCTGGGGGACCTTGAGCAAGTCACGTGAGCCTAGTTTCACAGAGGCACTTTTAGGCACGTAGAGAAGCCCACTGGTACACGCTGCGATTCCCAAAGCCACCACTTGCCCCCAGGCTCCCTACGTGCCCATGGAGAGAGGCATCTTGGACTGTCATCTGCAAAAGCCAGCCAGCTAGGAGTTAGGCAACGGGAGATCCTGACAAGAGGACTGTGTCTTAACCCCCACACCGCGATCCACAACCAGGATTCCTCTTTGGAAGTCAGTACCTCCGGCTCCTTGTGGCAAGGGGATGTGGGAGACCCCTCCCTTATACCTCTCAGCCCTGCAGTCAGGTGATGTGGGAGACCCCAGTTCTCGTCCCCCTCTGCCCGATATGGGAAGGGACTGGAAGAGCAGTCTTGCACCTCTCAGATTTGCACCCCAAACCGTTGGGTTACGAGCTATTCTGATGGGGGGACTCCCTCCACCTCTCCTGTTGGACCTGTTCATTGTGAGTTGGTGTAGTGATTCTGGCTTTGGTGAGACACTTCTGAGAGTATCTGATGTATCTGATGAAGTGAGCTGTAGCTCACGAAAGCTCATGCTCAGATAAACTGGTTAGTCTCTAAGGTGCCACAAGTACTCCTTTTCTTTTTGCGAATACAGACTAACACGGCTGTTACTCTGAAACTTCTGAGAGTGTCAATTCAGGACAAATAGCTCAAAGCAGGGCAGTCACAGCCCAAGGCTGGGGTTCCTTTGCACACCAAGGCAAACCAAACCAGCCAGACAGAGAAGACTTTGGTTTTACCCCACTGGCTAACCATAAGTCATACAAACAATTCCCTTAGACGCTCCAGTTTCCTAGTATCCCCACCAGTGCCATTCGTTATGGGGAGAAATGGTTACGAAAACCAATACCCCAGTAAAAGAAAAAAAGTTCTCCTGGTTCCAAAGGACCAAGCCCCAGATCAAGATACAAATCAGATCTTACCCACAAATCACACTGTTGCCAATCCTTTAGAATCTAAAATCTAAAGGTTTATTCATAAAAGGAAAAAGATAGAGATGAGAGCTAGAATCGGTTCAATGGAAACAATGACGTACAGTAATGGCAAAGTTCTTGGTTCAGGCTTGTAGCAGTGATGGAATAAACTGCAGGTTCAAATCATGTCTCTGGAGAACATTCCCAGCTGGGATGGGTCATTGGAAAGCGTAGGGGACAATTTCCTGGTGCAAGTGCTGGAGGAACCAACTCAGGGCAGAGCTCTTCTTGACCTGCTGCTCACAAACCGGGAAGAATTAGTAGGGGAAGCAAAAGTGGATGGGAACCTGGGAGGCAGTGACCATGAGATGGTCGAGTTCAGGATCCTGACACAGGGAAGAAAGGAGAGCAGCAGAATACAGACCCTGAACTTCAGAAAAACAGACTTTGACTCCCTCAGGGAACTGATGGGCAGGATCCCCTGGGAGAATAAAATGAGGGGGAAAGGAGTCCAGGAGAGCTGGCTGTATTTTAAAGAATCCTTATTGAGGGCGCAGGAACAAACCATCCCAATGTGTAGAAAGAATAGTAAATATGGCAGGCGACCAGCTTGGCTTAACAGTGAAATCCTTGCTGATCTTTAACACAAAAAAGAAGCTTACAAGAAGTGGAAGATTGGACAAATGACCAGGGAAGAGTATAAAAATATTGCTCAGCCATGCAGGAGTGAAATCAGGAAGGCCAAATCACACTTGGAGTTGCAGCTGGCAAGGGATATTAAGAGTAACAAGAAGGGTTTCTTCAGGTATGTTAACAACAAGAAGAAAGTAAAGGAAAGTGTGGGCCCCTCACTGAATGAGGGAGGCAACCTAGTGACAGAGGATGTGGAAAAAGCTAATGTACTCATTGCTCTTTTTGCCTCTGTCTTCACGAACAAGGTCAGCTCCCAGACTCCTGCACTGGGCAGCACAGCATAGGGAGGAGGTGACCAGCCCTCTGTGGAGAAAAAAGTGGTCCGGGACTATTTAGAAAAGCTGGACGAGCACAAGTCCATGGGGCTGGATGCGCTGTATCCGAGAGTGCTAAAGGAGTTGGGGGATGTGATTGCAGAGCCGTTGGCCATTATCTCTGAAAACTCATGGCGATCAGGGGAAGTGCCGGACGACTGGAAAAAGGCTAATGTAGTGCCCATCTTTAAAAAAGGGAAGGAGGATCTGGAGAACTACAGGCCAGTCAGCCTCACCTCAGTCCCTGGAAAAATCATGGAGCAGGTCCTCAAGGAATCAATTTTGAAGCACTTTGAGGAGAGGAAAGTGATCAGGAACAGTCAGCATGGATTCACCAAGGGCAAGTCATGCCTGACTAATCTAATTGCCTTCTATGACGAGATAACTGGTTCTGTGGATGAAGGGAAAGCAGTGGACGTGTTATTCCTCGACTTTAGCAAAGCTTTTGATACGGTCTCCCACATTACTCTTGCCATCAAGTTAAAGAAGTATGAGCTGGATGAATGGACTATAAGGTGGATAGAAAGCTGGCTAGATCATTGGGCTCAACGGGTAGTGATCAATGGCTCCATGTCTAGTTGGCAGCTGGTGTCAAACGGAGTGCCCCAAGGGTCGGTCCTGGGGCCGGTTTTGTTCAATATCTTCATTAACGATCCGGAGGATGGAGTGGACTGCACCCTCAGCAAGTCTGCGGATGACACTAAACTGGGAGGAGAGGTAGATATGCTGGAGGGCAGGGATAGGATACAGAGGGACCTAGACAAATTGGAGGATTGGGCCAAAAGAAATCTGATGAGGTTCAACAAGGACAAGTGCAGAGTCCTGCACTTAGGACGGAAGAACCCCATGCACCACTACAGACTAGGGACCGAATGGCTCAGCAGCAGTTCTGCAGAGAAGGACCTAGGGGTGACAGTGGACGAGAAGCTGGATATGAATCAGCAGTGTGCCCTTGTTGCCAAGAAGGCCAGTGGCATTTTGGGCTGTATAAGTAGGGGCATTGCCAGCAGATCGAGGGATGTGATCATTCCCCTCTATTCGACATTGGTGAGGCCTCATCTGGAGTACTGTGTCCAATTTTGGGCCCCACACTACAAGAAGGATGTGGAAAAATTGGAAAGCATCCAGCGAAGGACAACAAAAAGGTTACGGGACTGGAACACATGACTTATGAGGAGAGGCTGAGGGAACTGGGATTATTTAGTCTGCAGAAGAGAAGAGTGAGGGGGGATTTGATAGCTGCTTTTAACTACCTGAAAGGGGGTTCCAAAGAGGATGGATCTAGACTGTTCTCCTTGGTAGCAGATGACAGAACAAGGAGTAATGGTCTCAAGTTGCAGTGGGGGAGGTTTAGGTTGGATATTAGAAAAAACTTTTCACTAGGAGGGTGGTGAAGCACTGGAATGCGTTACATAGGGAGGTGGTGGAATCCCCTTCCTTTGAGGTTTTTAAGGTCAGGCTTGACAAAGCCCTGGCTGGGATGATTTAGTTGGGGTTGGTCCTGCTTTGAGCAGGGGGTTGGACTAGATGACCTCCTGAGGTCCCTTCCAACCCTGATATTCTATGATTCAGTCCATTGTTCAGAGCTTCAGTTTGTAGCAAAGTCCCTCCAGAGGTCAGAAGCAGGATTGAAGACTAGATGGAGATAAGGCAGCTGCCTTTTATAGTGTCTTCCAGGTGTAAGGACACCTCTTTGTTCTTACTGTGGAAAATTACAGCAAAATGGAGTTTGGAGTCATATGGGCAAGTCACATGTCCATGCGTGACTCAATTCTTTACAGGCGGCAGCCACTGCTCACATGCTATCTTGAACATGCTATCTCAGGAAGACTTCTTATGTGGATTGGAGTCTCCCAAGGTTCATTGTCCGTTAAGTGTTTCTTGATTGGGCACTTAATTTGCGAATTCCTTTCTCAAGAAGCTGACCAAATGCTTTACTAAGGCTACTTCATAGACTAGACTATCTGGGTTGGAAGGGACCTCAGGAGGTCATCTAGTCCAACCCCCTGCTCAAAGCAGGACCAATCCCCAATTTTTGGCCCAGATCCCTGAATGGCCCCCTCAAGGATTGAACTCACAACCCTGGGTTTAGCAGGCAAATGCTCAAACCACTGAGCTATCCTTCCCTCCAAATCAAAACACATTGATATACAAGTACATAGCCAATATTCATAACTTCAAATACAAAAATGATACACGCATACAGACAGCATAATCATAATTAGCAAATCATAACCTTTCCACAGACACCTTACACGACAACCTTTGTACAATATTTGCTGCAAATATATAACAGTGGTTGCACCAATGATCTATACGGTCACAGGTTATATTAATAATGTCTCAGTTGGACTACAGAGAGAAAGCAGAAGCATGAGAATGGCTTTGTAGCCTGGTGGTTCAAGCACTCACCCAGGATGTGGGGGATCCAGTCCCCTGCTCCACTGACAATTTAGTTATCTGAAGTGCACCAGCCACACCAGGAGAGATTGATGAGCCCCATCTCAGAATGTCCCATAGCTCAATGGTTAAGGTACTTTCCTGAGAGGTGGCAGATCCCTGTTCAAATCCTTTCCTTTACTGGGGGAGGAGGGACTTGAACCAGGGGTCACTCATGCTCCAGGTGAGCATCCTAACCACTGGGCTAAGTGGCGGGGAGGGGTGTCTCACTCTTCCAACCCCCCCTCAGCTGCTGTGTGTGAACTCACTTCCAGGGCCCCCTCTGGTAGGCAGCCTCTGAGCACGCCTGCCGGCTCAGATCCTGGCTGCGAGGTAGGTGGCTCGACGTCTGTCTTCCCTGGTTCATGAATTCCTGCGGGGCTCAGGTGGGAGACGGGCTTCCAGGCACCTACAGGGGGCAGCAATGTATGTGCCCAGAGGCAGGAACTTAGGCGCCGAGAGAAATTTTGCCTGCAAACATGTTGGTGCCAAGTGTGGTCACCTTTGGGGCCAGTGGGAATTTGGTGATTTGCAGTGGAGCCTTAAACTGGGATTTAGGTGCCTAAATACAGATTTAGGTGCCTAAGCCTGGGGTTTAGGCACTTTTGTGAATCTCAAGGCCATAGTCTCTCCATTTCTCACCTGTACAATGGGAGTAACAGCCCTGCCCTACCTCCTGGGGCTGTTGTGACAATAAATACATCAAACGTTGGGGGGTGCTTAGACATCCCGGGCCCAGGGCCAGATAAGGACTTCAGAGTTCTAGAGCAGAGCCAAACGTGCCCTCAAAACATATACAGTTAAATAAAATGTTAATATTTCATGTAGGGTTTCAATAAGAGCCAATTTCTCTAATGACCAATGACAGTTTCCCCTGCCCTCTTTGGAAGCTGCTGCTGATCATTTTCATAAGGCAGCATCTTTAAAAGGGAGTGGGGAAACATCTTTAAAAGAGAAAAAAAATTTCCATTGCAATGTTATCATTCCCCTGTGGAACTCGCTGCTGCAGGATACAGTGGAGGCAAGTTGTTTAATGAGGATTACAACGAAGGGATTGTAACACTGATACAGCTGAAGACAGCCCCTGCGGTCACAGTAGCCAGGAGAAACTTCTAAGGGTTTTCAATCCTCATGCTTCAGGGCATGAGCTGGTTGGAGGTCAGGAGGGAATGTATTGCATGGCACAGGTGTGGTACATTTGGCAAGGGGAGGGTCCTGGTCATTAATATCTGCCTCTGTAGCTTTTGACACTGGTTGCTGTCTGCGACAGGAAGCGGGACAAGATGGTCTATCTGGAGGAAGCAGGGTACCAATCCCTGCAGCATGGTGCCTCTGATCGTTTGAATTGTAACAGCTCTCCTGTGAAAAGAGATATTATCCCCATTTCACTGATGGAGAAACTGAGGCACAGTAAGGGCTTGTGATTGCCCAAGGTCACCCAGGGACAGGGCTGGGGTTAGAAGCCAGGAGTCCTGGTTTCCAGTCCTCCCTAAATCCCATTCTCCCCCTGTTTTTTTTTTATTTAAATCCTGGAGGAGTCCCAAGCCCATATCTGTTTGGTATCAGCTGTCATCTTTGATGTGCAATAGCTCTGACCTGGAGAGCGGCCTGGGAACTGACACAGCAAGAGGGGCGGAGGGCACTGAGCATCAATTTTGGCCCAGCTGTCTGAGAGCCTCAAGCTGCTCCTTTCCTATTGTGTTTTCCAGGATGCTCGCCACCAAGCTGGTCCCGCTTCCCCTGCTCAGATCGGGGCCAGAAGAGAGTCGGGCACCGCACATGCCTTTGGAACGACAAGCTCTATCTTGTGGGGGGCTTTGGCCCAGATGGGAAGACCCCCTGCCCTGAGATCTGCGTCTTAGAGATCCCCCAGTGAGGAAGAGGAGAGAGAGGAGGACGTCCCCCTCCTCTCCGGCGTCCTCCCCACTCATTCCCTGGCAATCGCGCGGCTCCTGCAAGCGACCCTGAGAGCCAGCTCTGTTTATGTGTAATAAAAGTGCCCCTTGTTGGCCCAGCTCCCCCTCCTCTCCACAGGGAGCGGCACGCTGGCACCAGGGACTTAACTCAAACAAGAGAGAGATTGGGGAGAAAAAGTTTCTTTGCCTAAGAGTCAGTCCCCCTCGCCGGTCTCTAGGAACACACAGTCGGCTCTCTGCGGCCTCCCGCACAGCCAGGAGAGGCCAGGTGTGGTGGTGCTGACATGTCTCAGGGGGAAAAGAAACCAAACATGGCGGAATGGGGCAGGTCTGCGTGGTCTGCTGAGAGCAGGGGAAGGGCAGGGAGCTGTTCTCTTCCTCCACGGATCACCGTTAAAATAAAGCCTTCCACCCTCTCGAGAATTCATCAGCGGAAACGACTGGCCGGCCCGTCCCTTGTCCTGAGGCAGGGCCGGGAAGCAGCCTGGTGCTAGAACCAGGCCTGGAGAAGGAAAGCTGTTCCCAGCCGTTCCCTAGTTCGCGTGTGAAATGACTTGAGGGGGCGAATGGCGGGGGCCTGCACCACCAGCCCCCAGGAAGGAGGCTGTGCCCTCCAGCACACAGACTGGTTTCCCCGAAGTTCCAAGCCGCGCTGTCGGCGGATCGCTTAGTACGGCCAGCCCGGCCCTCAGCTCGTGCCAGGAGAAGGGACCTTGGCTTCCGTACAGCTCTCACGACATCACAGCCAGAAACTCTCCCACATTCGTATGCCAACTGAGCGCTTGTAAATGAAAGAGGCCTCAGCTGGGACAAGTCCCCAGCCAAAGGACTTGGCATTAATCACCTCCTAAAAATAACTTGGGCCCGTGCTTGCTTCCCCATTCAGAGCATGATATGGTGGGACATCACGCCCTCTCACACTCTTCTGCCAGCCACATGGTCCTGCAGATGTACCCCACCCTACAGTGGGAACATATGTGCCCACCACTTCCCTTGGGGGGCACACTCAGCAAAGGGCCAGGGATGGATCCCAGGGCGAGGGCTGGTCTCCTTTCTGCCCCCCAGCCCTGAAGGTCACAGCTGAGGCACGGGGGTTGCGGAGCGAAGGGAGGCTTGCATGCTCTGGACGCTGTAGAGGAGCAAAGACAACCACCCTTGCTGGGGAGGGGAGGGGGAAGAGGGTGGGGAAGGCCTGCTCCAACATGTGCATGCCCACGCCTAGCTGTGCTCACCCTCCGTATGTTCCAGCCCTTTCCACCAGGCTTGTCTAGTTAGGCTGTAAACTCTTTGATATGAGGACTGGTCCCCCAGTGTGTTGTGTGTGCAGCATCCAGCACAGGGGCCCCGATCTCAGTTGGGGGTCCCCTTAGCACTACTGGACTACGTGCACTGACTGTTTCAGACTCTCTGCAAACTCAGGCGGGCATCTCTGCAGCCGAGGTGGGTTTTCTTTGCACTCATAACACCTAGAGATTGAGTTATTAAAAATGTCTTCTGCTGAGACGGTGGAGAACAAGGTCTGTGCATGCCCCAGCCCCTCCTTCGGGTTCTGGAATTAAGCCCCAAAACACTGGGCTGAACTGCCAGTTATCTCCCAGCAACCACTGGGGTCACAGCTCCAAAGTCCTGGCCTGGAATCCAGAGGGATTAGCGCAGATTGGGTCCAGGTTGCTTCTACCCAGCAGGTCACAGAGAGTTTGTCTCTGACTCCTGGTTTAGCTCCAGCCAGCCATTCCCCACCGCTGGTGCAGGAGAGTTTTATTTCAGGCCCAGGGTTGCAGTTTCAGCAGGGAGCGGGGATGGACAGTGAACCTCAACCACCACGCGCAAGCTGGGTTTTGCCCTGGAAAAGCCAAGCCCTCTGACAGCCAGCACCTGAATGGGCTGGGAGGGTAGGAACAGAAGGATGGATCCTCTGCTGATTTAAAGGGTGCAGCACCATGCATCCATCAGCTAAGGGGCAGGACTAGAATATGAAGCGCCCCTGGTTTTGTTTCACCAAAAACTGTACCACAATTAACTTTGTTCTGAGGCGGAGCTGGATGGACTGTCAAGCAGTGGCTTTCAAGCTTTTTTTTTCTGGCCACCGAGTTGAAGAAAATTGTTGATGTCCGTGACCCAGCGGAGCTGGGGATGAGGGGTTTGGGGAGTGGGAGGGGCTCAGGGCTGGGGCAGAGGGTTGCGATGCGGGGGTGAAGGCTGTGGGGTTTGGGGTGCAGGAGAGTGCTCTGGGTTTGGGGGGGTTCAGGGCTGGGGCAGGGGTGCAGGAAGGGGCAGGGGTCGGCTGGGAGTGCAGGCTCTATGGTGGGGCCGCGATGAGGGGTTTGGGGTTCAGGAAGGGGCTCCGGGTTTGGGGGGGGGCTCAGGGCTGGGGCAGAGGGTTGGGGTGTGGGAAGGGGGCAGGGCTCGGCTGGGAGTGCAGCCTCTGGGGTGGGGCCACAATGAGGGGTTTGGGGTGCGGGAAGGGGCTCTGGGTTTGGGTGGGTTCAGGGCAGGGGATTGGGGCATAGGCTTAACTCAGGCAGCTCCCCGGCAGCAGTGGGGATGCTAAGGCAGGCTTCCTGCCTGTCCTGGTATCGTGGACCACGCTGCACCCCAGAAGTGGCCAGCAGCAGGTCCAGCTCCTAGGCAGAAGCATGCAAGCAGATCTGCATGGCTCTTGCCTGTGGGCACACACACCCCCCAGATCCCATTGGCCAGTTTCCGTGCTCAGGGTGGGGGCAGCACGCGGAGCCCTGTGCCCCCCCGCTTAGGAGCCGGACCTGCTGCTGGCTGCTTCCAGGGCTCAGCGCGATGTCAGAACAGGTAGGGACTAGCCTGCCTCAGCTGGGCAGCACCGCCGACGGGACTTGTAACGGCCCGGTCAGTGGTGCTGACCAGAGCCGCCGCGGCCCAGCACCTTCCATTCTGCAACCCAGTGCTAGGTCGCGACCCGCAGTTTGGAAACCACTGTTGTAGAGCAGCTGCAGTGATTCAGCCTAGAGCAAACCAGCTACAAATTCTCCAACCTAGGATGCAGCCCAGCCTCCCGCATCCTTGTGCTAACACTAACGGAGCCACCAGTTGCAGGATCCCTGCTGCTGGAGGCCAAGCGGTTGAAGTTCAAGTCCTCTCTCCAAAAGCCTCTCAAAGCCAATGGCCGAGCGTGTTTGATGCCCTGCAAGCAGCCGAGGAATCCATGGAGAAGCAGAGGGACTGGTTCCGCAGGCAGAGTGCCCCACACGTGGTTACCGGCTTTGGCTCTAAAATTAGGCCAGGACTAAAAAGCAGGAGGTTTAGTGGCATCCCAGCAAACAGGGAAAGAAAAACGAATAAGAGGGATAGGGATACGAGGGAAGGTGCTCGCATGGATTGGTAACTGGTTAAAAGATAGGTTTCAGAGTAGCAGCCGTGTTAGTCTGTATCTGCAAAAAGAAAAGGAGGACTTGTGGCACCTTAGAGACTAACCAATTTATTGAATTGGAACTGACACAGCAAGAGGGGCGGAGGGCACTGAGCATCAATTTTGGCCCAGCTGTCTGAGAGCCTCAAGCTGCTCCTTTCCTATTGTGTTTTCCAGGATGCTCGCCACCAAGCTGGTTCCGCTTCCCCTGCTCAGATCGGGGCCAGAAGAGAGTCGGGCACCGCACATGCCTTTGGAACGACAAGCTCTATCTTGTGGGGGGCTTTGGCCCAGATGGGAAGACCCCCTGCCCTGAGATCTGCGTCTTAGAGATCCCCTAGTGAGGAAGAGGCGAGAGAGGAGGACGTCCCCCTCCTCTCCGGCATTCTCCCCACTCATTCCCTGGCAATCGCGCGGCTCCTGCAAGCGACCCTGAGAGCCAGCTCTGTTTATGTGTAATAAAAGTGCCCCTTGTTGGCCCAGCTCCCCCTCCTCTCCACAGGGAGCGGCACGCTGGCACCAGGGACTTAACTCAAACAAGAGAGAGATTGGGGAGAAAAAGTTTCTTTGCTAAAGAGTCAGTCCCCCCCGCCGGTCTCTAGGAACACACAGTCGGCTCTCTGCGGCCTCCCGCACAGCCAGGAGAGGCCAGGTGTGGTGGTGCTGACATGTCTCAGGGGGAAAAGAAACCAAACATGGCGGAATGGGGCAGGTCTGCGTGGTCTGCTGAGAGCAGGGGAAGGGCAGGGAGCTGTTCTCTTCCTCCACGGATCACCGTTAAAATAAAGCCTTCCACCCTCTCGAGAATTCATCAGCGGAAACGACTGGCCGTCCCGTCCCTTGTCCTGAGGCAGGGCCGGGAAGCAGCCTGGTGCTAGAACCAGGCCTGGAGAAGGAAAGCTGTTCCCAGCCGTTCCCTAGTTCGCGTGTGAAATGACTTGAGGGGGCGAACGGGGGGGGGGGGCCTGCACCACCAGCCCCCAGGAAGGAGGCTGTGCCCTCCAGCACACAGACTGGTTTCCCCGAAGTTCCAAGCCGCGCTGTCGGCGGATCGCTTAGTACGGCCAGCCCGGCCCTCAGCTCATGCCAGGAGAAGGCTCATGCCGTCCTTTACCGGATCCTTGGAAAGGAGAGAGGTGGAGAGACGAGCATAGTTTGTTAGAAAACCCCTTCGACTCAGGCCAGGCCGGAAAGGCCAGGGAAGGAGCAAAGGGGACTTGGGGCCCAGCTGCTGGGTCTCCATTTACTGTTAGGTTTCAGAGTAGCAGCCGTGTTAGTCTGTATCTGTAAAAAGAAAAGGAGGACTTGTGGCACCTTAGAGACTAACCAATTTATTTGAGCATGAGCTTTCGTGGGCTACAGCTCACTTCATTGGATGCATTCAGTGGAAAATACAGTGGGGAGATTTATATACACAGAAAACATGAAACAATGGGTGTTACCATACACACTGTAATGAGAGGTTTCAGAGTAACAGCCGTGTTAGTCTGTATTCGCAAAAAGAAAAGGAGGACTTGTGGCACCTTAGAGACTAACCAATTTATTTGAGCATGAGCTTTCGTGAGCTACAGCTCACTTCATCGGATGCATACCGTGGAAACTGCAGCAGACATTATATACACACAGAGATCATGAAACAATACCTCCTCCCACCCCACTGTCCTGCTGGTAATAGCTTATCTAAAGTGATCATCAAGTTGGGAGTGATCAGGTAAGGTGAGCTATTACCAGCGGGGTGGGGGGGGGAGAGAGTGTGTGTGTGTGTGTGAGAGAATCAAGGTGGGCCATTTCCAGCAGTTGACAAGAACGTCTGAGGAACAGTGAGGGGGGGAGAGGGAGGTGGGAAATAAACATGGGGAAATAGTTTTACTTTGTGTAATAACCCATCCACTCCCAGTCTTTATTCAAACCTAAGTTAATTGTATCCAATTTGCAAATTAATTCCAATTCAGCAGTCTCCCCTTGGAGTCTGTTTTTGAAGTTTTGGGGGGTTTTTTTTTTGAAGAATTGCCACTTTTAGGTCTGTAATCGAGTGACCAAAGAGATTGAAGTGTTCTCCGACTGGTTTTTGAATGTTATAATTCTTGACGTCTGATTTTTGTCCATTTATTCTTTTACGTAGACACCGTCTAGTTTGACCAATGTACATGGCAGAGGGGCATTGCTGGCCCATGATGGCACATATCACATTGGTAGATGTGCAGGTGAACGAGCCTCTGAGAGTGTGGCTGATGTGATTAGGCCCTGTGATGGTGTCCCCTGAATGTGGACACAGTTGGCAACGGGCTTTGTTGCAAGGACAGGTTCCTGGGTTAGTGGTTCTGTTGTGTGGTGTGCGGTTGCTGGAGAGTATTTGCTTCAGGTTGGGGGGCTGTCTGTAGGCAAGGACTGGCCTGTCTCCCAAGATCTGTGAGAGTGATGGGTCGTCCTCCAGGATAGGTTGTAGATCCTTGATGATGCGTTGGAGAGGTTTTAGTTGGGTGCTGAAGGTGACGGCTAGTGGCGTTCTGTTATTTTCTTTGTTGGGCCTGTCCTGTAGTAGGTGACTTCTGGGTACTCTTCTGGCTCTGTCAATCTGTTTCTTCACTTCAGCAGGTGGGAATTGTAGTTGTAAGAATGCTTGATAGAGATCTTTCAGAGTAGCAGCCGTGTTAGTCTGTATTCGCAAAAAGAAAAGGAGTACTTGTGGCACCTTAGAGACTAACCAATTTATTTGAGCATGAGCTTTCGTGAGCTACAGCTCACTTCATCGGATCGGTTCCGATGAAGTGAGCTGTAGCTCACGAAAGCTCATGCTCAAATAAATTGGTTAGTCTCTAAGGTGCCACAAGTACTCTTTTTGATAGAGATCTTGTAGGTGTTTGTCTCTGTCTGAGGGGTTGGAGCAAAATGCGGTTGTATTGTAGAGCTTGGCTGTAGACAATGGATTGTGTGGTTTGGTCTGGATGAAAGCTGGAGGCATGTAGTTAGGAATAGCGGTCAGTAGGTTTCCGGTATAGGGTGGTGTTTATGAGACCATCGCTTATTAGCACCGTAGTGTCCAGGAAGTGGATCTCTTGTGTGGACTGGTCCAGGCTGAGGTTGATGGTGGGATGGAAATTGTTGAAATCATGGTGGAATTCCTCAAGGGCTTCTTTTCCATGGGTCCTGATGATGAAGATGTCATCAATGTAGCGCAAGTAGAGTAGGGGCATTAGGGGACGAGAGCTGAGGAAGCGTTGTTCTAAGTCAGCCATAAAAATGTTGGCATACTGTGGGGCCATGCGGGTACCCATAGCAGTGCCGCTGATCTGAAGGTATACATTGTCCCCAAATGTGAAATAGTTATGGGTGAGGACAAAGTCACAAAGTTCAGCCACCAGGTTAGCCGTGACATTATTGGGGATAGTGTTCTTGACGGCTTGTAGTCCATCTTTGTGTGGAATGTTGGTGTAGAGGGCTTCTACATCCATAGTGGCCAGGATGGTGTTTTCAGGAAGATCACCGACCGATTGTAGTTTCCTCAGGAAGTCAGTGGTGTCTCGAAGATAGCTGGGAGTGCTGGTAGCATAGGGCCTGAGGAGGGAGTCTACATAGCCAGACAATCCTGCTGTCAGGGTGTTTAAAAGATAGGAAACAAAGCGTAGGTATAAATGGTCAATTTTCAGAGTGGAGAGAGGTAAATAGTGGTGTCCCCCAGGGGTCAGTTCTGGGACTGGTCCTATTCAACATATTCATAAATGATCTGGAAAAAGGGGTAAACAGTGAGATGGCAAAATTCGCAGATGATACAAAATTACTAAAGATAGTTAAGACCCAGGCAGACTGTGAAGAGCTACAAAAGGATCTCTCAAAACTGTGTGACTGGGCAACAAAATGGCAGATGAAATTTAATGTTGATAAATGCGAAGTAATGCACATTGGAAAGCATAATCCCAACTCGACATATACAATGATGGGATCTAAATTAGCTGTTACTGCTCAAGAAAGAGATCTTGGAGTCATTGTGGATAGTTCTCTGAAAACATCTACTCAGTGTGCAGCGGCAGCCAAAAAAGTGATCAGAATGCTGGGAATCATTAAGAAAGGGATAGATAATAGGACAGAAAATATCATGTTGCCTCTCTATAAATCCATGGTACGCCCACATCTTGAATACTGTGTGCAGATGTGGTTGCTGCATTTCAAAAAAGATATGTTGGAATTGGAAAAGGTTCAGAAGAGGGCAACAAAAATGATGAGGGGTATGGAACGGCTTCCATTTGAGGAGAGATTAATAAGACTGGGATTTTTCAGCTTGGAAAAGAGACGGCTAAGGGAAGATATGATTGAGGTCTATAAAATCATGACTTGTGTAGAGAAAGTAGATAAGGAAGTATTGTTTACTATTTCTCATAACACAGGAACCAGGGGGCACCAAATGAAATAGGCAGCAGATTTAAAACAAATAAAAGGAAGTATTTCTTCACACAATGCACAGTCAACCTGTGGAACTCCTTGCCAGAGAATGTTGTGAAGGCCAAGACCATAACAGGGTTCAAAAAAGAACTAGATAAGTTCATGGAGGATAGGTCCATCAGTGGCTATTAGCCAGGATGGGCAGGGATGGTGTCCCTAGCCTCTGTTTGCCGGAAGCTGGGAATGGGTTACAGGGGATGGATCACTGGATGATTACCTGTGCTGTTCATTCCCTCTGGGGCACCTGACATTGGCCACTGTTGGAAGACAGGATACTGGGCTAGATGGACCCTTGGTCTGACCCAGTAGGGTCATTCTTATGTCTTATGTCAAAAAGCGAGCGAACACCAAATACAGTCAGTTTGCATTAAGCAAAAGCTAAGTGATGAATGCTTGAAATTTTGTACAGTTCCCAGCTGTTGACTTGTTCGTCCCACCCTGTGTCCTATTTCTAGATGCATCCTAGGGGTTCAGGCTGTCAAACCCTTCAATCTCCTTCCCTGGTTGAGTCCAGGTTGATCCAATTAAATCATCATTGGGATGGGGGCCATGCTGCAGCTGCAAACTTTCTTGCTTAGCTCTGCGCTTTTTGGCTGTAAAAGATCAACATGCTCAAGTTTCTGGCTGGGGAGATCTTCCCAGTATCCCAGTGGAATTTTAGGGAACTTGACAGGTTCGCGTTAGGCCAGGGATTATGCTGAACTGTGATCTCCCTTCAGCAGCGGGGGCAGCAGAGCCATGAAAGCAATATCCTTTCACAGTGTAATGGAAGTGGAACTGCTCTGTGCTAATTTATAACCCCTACGTGCTGGCTTGGTGACTGAGATGTTATTGGAAGACTAGAGTGGTTTAGTTTAATGAGAGTGCAGCTGCAAGGAATAACAGCTCCAGCTAAGCAAACATGTGAGAAAGTCAAGAGACAGGGCCAGGCTGGGAAGAGGGCTGGGAACCAGACAGTAGCAGTTTGAAAAGAGATCAGAGTCCTCGAATTCAAGGCCAGATCCAGCTAGACTGAGCTCCCCTCTAGCACAGGCCGTTAAACACAACAAGCGCACAAGCCGACACCCAGAATTAGACCATTGCACATGTGCGTTGTAGAGGAGCTGTTCAGGGAGGGCTTTGGGGGAACCGTGCTGCTTTACACAGACCCCACTGGCATGTGTCAAGTCAGGCCTGGCTTGGGGAGGGCAAGGCCTTACGTAAGACAGGCCTGGGTATAGACCGTCTGTGATTTGAAATCCATTCCCTCCTAGTCACTTTGTTAAAATAAACAAGCCTGGGGTTTAAGAAGCTGCTTGATCGCTGTATTCACCACAGTGCCCAGCTGCCGAAGAAAAGAACCAAACCCAGCGGGACCTGGTGGGAAAGTGAGACTGAGATGCTGGGGGCTGTAGCCCAGGGCCCATGCAAAAAGTGGGACAATCATAGAAGATCAGGGTTGGAAGGGACCTCAGGAGGTCATCTGCTCGAAGCAGGTCCAATCCCCAATTAAACCAATCACAGGATTCCATGACAGGAGAGCTGAAGGCCCCAGGGTGGGGCAGTCAAAGCAGGTCCCGAGACGCCTCTAGACCCGTCCCTGTGACACAGAGCTCTGCTACAGCCAAACAACCTCCACTGACGTCAACCCCGCAGCCAGACCCCATGAGAGAATGGCCACAGATGGGGAAATCAGCTTCGTCCATGAGCGTCAGATGCATCCAGCAGGGAGCCAAGGGCCTGGCCTCCACTCAGAACTTGGGAAAATGCTGCCAAGACCATTGGGTTTGGTGGGGTTTTAAAGTCATGGGGGGGTGCTGCTGGCAGGGCCAATGCTCTCATCCTTGGTTTGGTTTGTGTGTGTTTGGTTTGTGGGCCCGCAGGTGGCCAGGCCAGTGGGAGCAGGGCATGGACTTGCTCTCTCTCAGTTCTGTACGGCAAGAAGCAGCTGGCAGATGCGGGGTGTAACAGCCTGGGAGCCCCAGCGCGTGGCAGCGTCTGAGGCCAGAGTTTCTGCAGACAGCAGACATTGCGACCGAACACAATTTTTCACGAACCCCCTGATTTTTCCATAAAACCATGGAGGGAAAATTCTCCACCAGCCCTAACTGGAAGGCGCCTAGTGACCTTTTCTCCTGGCAGCAGGGAGGGGATTCCCATGGGACAAAACAGGTGTAATGCAGCCACTGACTCCCATCCCTCCATGCCCAATGCTGCGGCCAGGCAGCACATCTGGCTCCACTTGTTTCCAAGGGGGCTGATTAGACTCATTTGTCACTCGCCACCAGCCGGGGCTCCGGAAAAGGAGCCTCTCCCCGAGACAGGAGCCTCCAAGCGGGAGGGTCGGCCAGCTGGAGGTTCTGGTGGTGGGCCGCAGATCCTTGTTCTTTCTACACAGCAGCACAAATCCAGCTACGGCATGGTCGCGAGGGACACCTGCTTGCTGGCGTACGAGAGCCAAGCCTCAGAGCAGCTACTGGGAGCAGGCATCTGCATAAAAACCCCAGGTGGTGTCTGGCTCCCGCACTGGCAATATCGTGAGAACTCAAGGACCAACCTATAGAGTGGCCATCCCTTCCTGGTAGCCGGTGCCCCTGCTTGGTGGGCAGAAGACACTAACCTCTAGGGGGCCAGTCCAGCCCCTCCCCCAGCCCCACATTCACCTAAGCTCGTGACAGAAAAATGTTTATTTAACAAAAAAAAAAATATTACAAGAGCGACACCAAATAATAAAGTTAAGCCTCAGGGGTCAGGGAGGGGGAGGGAGGCAGAAAGTCCTTTGGGAAGGGGCCTAGACACAGTGGTCTCCCCACTAGGAGACCAGGACCCCGGCAGAGCTGGTCTTGGCTCCTGCCCCGTCGGAGCTCTCCTTGGGCGGCGGTTTCTGGTCGTCCTCCCCCATCACGCGGATGTTGTGCTTCTCCCGGAACTCATTCAGCTCCTGGCCCTTCGCCTGCAGCTGTTGGGTCAGGGTCTCGATGATTTTGTTGATCTGCAGGGTTGGAAGCAGGGAGGGAGGGAGTCAGGGCTGGGGTGCAGGGCGGGCACCAGCATGCGCCTCCCTCCACCCCCCTAGGGTGGGTCTGTTGCAGGGATGGGCAAACTTTTTGGCCTGAGGGCCACATCTGGGAATAGAAATTGTATGGCGGGCCATGAATGCGGGAGGGGGTGAGGGCTCTGGCTGGGGGTGCAGGCTCTGGGGTGGGTCTTGGGATAAGGAGTTTGGGGTATAGGAGGGTGCTCTTGGGCTGGGACTGAGGGGTTCGGAGAGTAGGAGGTGCATCAGGGCTGGGGTGCAGGTTCCGGCTGGGGGTGCAGGCTCTGGGGTGGGGCTGGGGATGAGAGGTTTGGGGTGCAGGAGGGTGCTCCAGGCTAGGACTGAGGGGTTTGGAGAGAGGGAGGGGGATCACGGCTAGGGCAGGGGTTTGGGGAGAACTCAGGGGTGCAAGCTCCGAGCAGCACTTACCGCAAGTGGCTCTCGGAAGCAGTGGCATGTCCCCTCTCCAGGTCCTATGCGGATGCACAGCCAGGCGGCTCTGCAAGCTGCCCCATCCGCAGGCACCGCCCCTGCAGCTCCCATTGGAGCACCAGAGGGGGCCATTGGAGCGCACAGGAGCTAGAGCGGGACCATGCCGTGGCTTCCGGGATCCACGTGGGGCAGCCCTCCACCCAGCCCTCCGGCTGGAGCGCCAGAGCAGGGCCGAGCTGTGTGGTGTGGCCCCCGACCCAGTGCCCCGGAGTGGGGCAAGCCCCAGACTCTGCTCCACAGTGAAAGCTCTCGGGCTGGCTTAAAACGGCTCTGGCCCACGGGCCATAGTTTGCCCATCTCTGGTCTATTGCAATCCCAGGCTGAACAGTGCCATCCTCTCCTCTCCATGTATGATGGCAGGGTCACTTAGCCCCAGGCCAATGTGTATGGCCAGAAACCCATGCACCACCACCCAAGGGAGGAGATCAGGGCCACACTGGCCAGGAGTGGGACACAGCTTGGGAGCATATCGCAGCGGTTTGGTCAGTTAACGAGGGGACAGCAGCTGTGCTCACTGTGATGCCAGCAGTGCCCCCTCCCAACTCCCTGAAGGGGAAAGGGAAGCAATCAGCACAGCCCTGCCGGAGACTAAAGATTCAAATTAGGGACTGAGAAGAGCCCAAGCACAGGAGCCCGGATGCCTGGGTTCTATTCCTGTCTCGATTACTGACTCGCTGCGACAGCCCGTCCTGGGAAAACGTGGGAACTGTAATATTTTAATGAAAAACAGACGCGACTCAGTGTCCCCACTCACACTCTGTGCTACCCCCTGGATGTGAAGGGGTTAACTGCTCCTTTGGGACAAGGGATGGCTTGGCAGGGTCTCTCTGGGACCCAGGGCTGGGAGTTCCACAGGTGCTCAGCTCCCCGTGAAATCCAGGAGACACTGATCCTTTCCAGCTCCCACACAGAGCCCCATGGAGAGGGGTCCAGCACCTCCCCACTCCCAGACACGACGCCCCATCCACCCTGCACTAATCACGTCATGGCCCCTCCAGCAAGATGGAGAAGACACTCCATCACCAAGAGAAACAGGGTGCAGCCAGCACCCGTGACCACCCTATACCAGTGGGGCTCAGAGCACAGCAGCATTCCACAGTGGGCGCAGTACCCTCCCCAGATCCTGCCGGTGTCCGGCACCTGCATTACCTGCTCTTTGTTGCTCTCCAAGGCAGGGAGGACCTCCTTGACAGTGCGCTCCACCAGCACCCCGCCCACCATGCGGTAACACTTGCGGGTGGGGTCCACCTCTCGCAACGTGTCGATGACCAGGCTGTGGGAAAGGCAGATGCTGCTGAGGTCCCTCCAGACACCACAGAGAGCGTACAGCCAGGGCTGCAGATCCACAGGCCTGGCTACGTGGGATAGTCTCAGGCCCAGCCTACCCTATACCCAGGGCCCTGTGTTCAGAGTCACGATGGGATGCGGGGGAAGAAGGACGACTCAACTCTTTGGCTGCTGTGCAGTTCTCCAGGCTCCCTAGCTCACCAGCCTACAGCTCCCAACAACCCAAACTCCAGCTCTGCCCCCCTCGCTCCCCCGTCTGGCCCCACTGAACAGTCCAGGGAGCACACACTGGAATCCAATTAAGGATCCCCTGCAGGGAGAGCTGGCGGGCAAGAGGCAGCAGCAGGCAGGTCCCCACGGGGAACTGAAAAGGACAGCGGCCCACTCAGGGTGCCAGCTGGGACTTGGGAGACCAGAGTTCAATGCCCAACTCCACCAGAGTCCCTATGCGACCCTGGGCCTGGGCCTCAGAGATTGGGGTTCTCTGCAGGAGCAGGGGTGGGGCCCAGATGCAGAGCCACCAAGATCAGGGCCACGCCGTGTCTGGCTCGGCCCCTGTGCTGAACTGTGGGGGGCTTGGGAGAAGGGCCACGTGCTGCAGTAGCGGGGAGCCTCCAGGGCCCTGAGGGGCTCGGAGCACAGGGCTCCAGGCTGGCTGGGCAGAGGGCAGCTCAGCGTGGGGGAGGGGGGGCCCGATCCTGCCCCCACCTGTGCTCGTTCAGCTCCAGCTCCAGCTCCGCCGCCTTCGAGGCCAGGCCCCGCTGCTCCTGCCGCAGCCGGTTGAACCCGGCCACCACCTGCAGGGAGAGAGGAAGGTCAGGCGTGGGGGACAGGACCTCACTCAATATACCCCCCCTTCGGGTGCGATGGGCCCGCCCGGCACACACACACACGTCCCCCCCATCCGGTGCGATGGGCTCGCCCGGCACACACACACACGTCTCCCCCCAATCAGGTGCGATGGGCCCGCCCGACACACACACACACACACGTCCCCCCCCAATCAGGTGCGATGGGCCCGCCCGACACACACCCACACCCACACACACACACGTCCCCCCCCAATCAGGTGCGATGGGCCCGCCCGACACACACCCACACACACACACGTCCCCCCCCAATCAGGTGCGATGGGCCCGCCCGACACACACCCACACACACACACGTCCCCCCCCAATCAGGTGCGATGGGCCCGCCCGACACACACCCACACACACACGTCCCCCCCCCATCGGGTGCGATGGGCTCGCCCGACACACACCCACACACACACGTCCCCCGCATCGGGTGCGATGGGCCCGCCCGACACACACACACACACACGTCCCCCCATCGGGTGCGATGGGCCCGCTCGGTACCTGCTCCGCCGTCAGGCCTTTGCCGGCGGATGGAGCTGTCGGCGCGGTCTTGCTCTTCCCACTGTCCGCCATCTTCCCGCCAGTTCTGCGCATGGTCCGTTCCTCCCACTTCCGGGGTCACGACCTCCACCGGCCGGGAAAAAGGGCCCTTCGGGCGCCATATTTGTTTGGGGCACGTCCCCTAGCGACGCTCCTGGGCCGCCGCCGTCGCCTTCCGGCTTCGCAGGCCCTTGCTCCGCTCTCCACCCCCCGCAGGCGTCCGGCGGGGCCGGTCGCTGAGAGCCAGGAGCTGCCTCGCCCGCCCCGGGCCGGAGGAGCTGAGTCGCCCCGTCCCCCGCGGCCTGCTCCATGTAACGGGCCCTGCTCGGGGCGGGGCGGGGCGTTACCGGCTCTGGCTCGCCCCGCGGGGCTGTGACTGGCCAGTGGGGGCGCCGCCCTGGGAAGCGGGCTACCAGGCGATAGCCCCCCCCCCCCCCCCCCCCTTGGCGGGCCGGGGCGCATCTGATCGCGCCCTTGAGTTTCTGTCCGCCCAGAGCCTGAGAGTTCGGTTCCTGGGCCTGGGTTTCCCCCTTAAAAACTCGGCCCCGGCCTCGGCTTGGCGGCCCCTGGGCGAACTGCCGAGCTAGTGTAAATCCCCAGAGCCCAGCAAGTCCGAGTTGAAAGGGGAAGGGAGTCAAAGTGCTCAAAGCTCTGACTTGTGTGGACTTCAACAGCAAAGGCACGTCTTGGCTGACGGAAGCCTTCGTGCCTGAGACGGCAGCCCTGCCCTTTGATCGAGGTCTGGTGAGGGCGGCAGCCCTGCCCTTTGATCGAGGTCTGGTGAGGGCGGCAGCCCTGCCCTTTGATCGAGGACTTTCTGCTCCCCGTGGAGTCTCACGCCCCCAAGCTCGTCTCTGGCGTAGGAGCCCTCCGGTCACGCATTAAGCAACTGCCGGGCATCTGGCATGTGTGGTTCTCGCTCCCTCTCCCTAGGAGAATAAGTGTGTTCAGGGGATGGTTTTGCTTTGGTGGGGTTTGTTCTTGTGGGTGGGGGCCGGTTGTGGGGGGGTATTTTCACACGCACGTTGCTCTGTGTTTGTGTTGGAGGAGACAAGCTCAAAGAGCACTGAGCAAATATCGCTGAGCCCTCCCATAGCTCCTCCAAGCAACCCCCGGGAGGCCAGACTTGACTTTCCTGCTGTTGCTGAGATAAGCCACTGAGAGCAAGAGACTGGTTTCTTGTCTCTGGCTGCCTGAGCCCCCTTCTTGGGGCCACGTTTCTAGGATGGTCAGTCCAGGAAGCCTCTTGGGTCAGATGTTCAGGGAAAGTGACTGCAAAAGGGACATGAATCTGGATGAAGAAATATTGGTGTTTGTTGGCACAGGTATTTTGGAAAGCTTTTCAAGGAGTGTGCTAAGCTGTGCTACCGAGTACCAGGCTGGTGTGTTGTGCTAGGGCTGTTGACGAGTGCTGGGCTGGCCGGGCTGGTGTGTTGTGGCAGGGTTGTTGACGAGCGCTGGGCCGGTTTGTGTTGTGGCAGGGTTGTTGACGAGCGCTGGGCCGGCCGGGCCGGTTTGTGTTGTGGCAGGGTTGTTGACGAGCGCTGGGCCGGCCGGGCAGGTTTGTGTTGTGGCAGGGTTGTTCTTGAAAACCGGGCTGGTTTGTTATGGTAGGATTGTTCACAAGTCCTGGGCTGGCCAGCTGGTGTGTGGTGATCGGGTTGTTTGTGAGCACTGGTCTATTCCCATTTCCCATTATGATTACATTCTGTTGAAAAGGGAGACACTGATCTTGTTTTAAAGCCCCCCTGCTCTCACCTCCACCCATCACCCCGGGCTGCCAGCATCAGGCCTCTGAGGAGGGGGGTTGGTCTGGGCCTCTCGCTGCAGGGGTTGAACTGAATCATTAACCCCCCTTTCTCTGCACATCCCCCCAGGCTGAGAGCAGTGATCCAGACTGCCCTATGCCCGCTGCACTGTGCCTTTCGCCGGGTTCCTGGGAGACAGCTGCAAAGGATCCCATCCCGCACAGCCAGCCGCAGGTACAATGGGCAGGGGTGTGGGGAGTTGGGCTCCTGGGGAGGGTTGGAGGAAGCTGATGCCGGATTCTCTGAGGCCTTTGCATAGGCTTCCTGTCCAAGGCCTTCTTTGGGAGGACGCTTTACGCTCCCGTCCAGCAACATGGCCTCCCCACTGGGACCTGAACTGGGCTGGAGCTGGGCTGAGAGCCCAGAAACTGCAGCCGTCTGCCCCTCCCCATATCAGTCTGTTCCACTCTCCTCTTGTTCCTGGCCCCCAGCTCTTCCCTGCTGTCCTGTGCCCCTTGGCAGCCTGGCATAATGGCTGCCACTGCGCTGAAGCCCCTCATCGCTGTGTGCCAGCTCACCTCCACGCCTGACAAGGAGCAGAACTTCGCCAGTTGCTCGCGGCTCATCCGGGAGGCAGCACAGCGAGGTGCCTGCGTCGTCTTCCTTCCCGAGGCCTTCGACTTCATCGGCAGCGACACGCAAGAGACCCTGAGCCTGGCCGAGAGCCTGGAGGGGGCCCAGATTCAGCGCTACGCTGGCCTGGCCAGGTACAGCTCTGCTCGACAGAAGGCGGCGGCTGGGAAATCCCTTTCCGGGCCAGGGCAGGATTGGGCCCACTCGCGCAGCCCGCCTTTGTTCAAATGGCCTGTGTGATGGGGCTCCTGCCCCATCCCTGAGGAGCTGGCCCCCGGCAGTGCTCTGCTTTCCAGCCAAACTGTGATCCCGTGTTTCGTTTTGCCCTCTTCCCACTATTCCGCCCCCATGTCCCGCCCTGTCTGTCCCTCGTCTGTCTGGAGCTTGCTCCCCTGCCCGTGTTGCTTTGAATCTTTCCCCATTGTCACCCCCGATTGTTCCTGAACTCCCTTCGCTCTGTCATTATCCCGCTAGAAGCAAGGGACTCGGCGTGGGAGCCGGGTGATGAGAGGGGGCAGGAATGAGCTACCCTAGGTGGTGTCACATTTCTGAAGGGTCAGGCCCACAAGGGGGAGAGGTCGGACGTGACCAGAACCCTGTTTAGAAGAGCCCCAGTGGAGCCGATGGGGCTTGTGGTCCCTTCCCAGGCTGGGTGGGCAAGGGATGAGGAGAGGCAGCAAAGCAGAGCTGGTTAGGGTTCACTACAGGCCTCCCAGCCTTGACAGCGTCTCTCTAAATGGCAGCGTGTACAACAGCCGCTCTCGTTGGGACAAGCAGTGGAGCCCGTCCCCTCTGGGCTGCCGGTTGGGGCATTGTCCCCATCGGGTCCCTGTTCCTATTGGACAGATGTGGCTGGCACTAGCCGGCAGAAGGGCCAAGTGCTGAGTGAGCCATGGAACCAGCGCTATCCTCTGACGGGGCCTTGGCAGGGCGGGAACCCGCACACAAGCAGGGAAGTGCGGGAGGGAAGCTTGCCTTGGGCTGCAGCCGCTCTGGGGATTGAGGCTGTCAGGCTCCAGAGCCATTCCTCAGGCACGCAGGGGCAGCGAGGGTCTCCGCGCTCCCTGTGTAACGTGGGTGCATCTCTGCCTGACAGGGAGTGCCAAGTGTGGCTGTCTCTGGGTGGCTTCCATGAGAGAGGTGAGGACTGGGCCAGCACCCGGAGGATTTATAACTGTCACCTGCTCCTGGACCCCACAGGTGAGAGCATCGGGTACCGCCAGCCACTCCCTGCAGGGAAATCTCCAGGCACTGCCCCTTGTGCCCACTGACCTGGCTCCAAGCCCCTGCCATTGTGGGGTAACTGATGGATGTGAAGGGGTCACCGCTCTCTGCCCGTTGTCACCGTGCCTGGTATGGGTCACAGCTGAGAGGGCCAATCTCAGGTCAGACTGTCAAAAACTAGGCGGGCACTCCCACACTCGGGGTATAGTCTAGAATTAGATTTAATCAGAGCTGCAACAATTGTGTGTTCCTGGATTGCCATACTAGCTTAATCCGGAGCCGCAGACAGTCCCCATAGACATTCCAGTCTATATCATCACCCAGGCAGACTAGACTTCTATGAGCAAAGGTTATTAAAACAGATCAGTGGATGCTCAGGACCTTAAACCAAAGACTACGCTGTAGCCAATCCTTTAGTAAACTAACTAAAGATTTATGAACTAAGAAAAAGGAATGAGAGTTACTAAAAGGCCAAAGCAAATAAAAGTTGGATCAAACTATGTTGTCCAAAATGATAGCAGGATGTTAAATCTGCTAGTTGTCTATAAGTCTCCCTGGGTTGGGCCAAATAGTTTTGGGGACCTCAGACCATTTATTTAGAATTCACCAGTCCTGAGATGAGGTAGGAAAGAGGTGGTGAGGGGCCTTTGGTCTCCCTCTTTATATCTTAACGGGAAAAATCCTGGCTGTGTCATGGGTCAGGCAGTTCCATGGTGTACGTGCTTTGCCATCAGTCCTGGATGTGAACTACAAATTTTGCTGGCACCTCCTGTGCACATACAGTCTGAGGGTCTTCGGGGCAACATGCAGAGGCCCCTATTTACAGTTCTTTTGTTATACCTGAAGAGCCAGCCTGTAGGCATTTCTCAGACATATAACATGTTTGAGTTACAAAAATATATCAGAATTTCGTAACTCCCCATACAGTGTTAATACATACATTATAACAGGATAATAATACTCAGCAGCTTACAACTTTTCCAATGATATCTCACAATACATATTTTCAACAAGGTTTATCTCGCTTTTGTAAAAGTGGTGACCATATTAGTGTAGACTTCCACCTTCCCCTTTAGACAGTATCACACCCATTCTGGCAGTTCGGGCCAGGGCATGAACCAGACCCCCAATTCATCCAAGCTGGCAAGGAGGAGGCAGTGTTGGAGTCAGGACTCCTGGGTTCTATCCCTAGCTCTGCAGGAGGAGTGGGGTCCAATGGGTTAGAGCAGTGGTGGGGCTGGGAGTCAGGACTTCTGGGTTCTGTCCCCAACTCTGTTCTTTGCTGTGGTCGTCCCTTCCCCCTGCCTCCAATGGGGACAATGCTGCCTACCCACCTCCTAGGGGCTGTGGAGAGGTGGGGTTGCAAAGTGCTTGGAGTGTTGGCCCTTTGAGTGTCCATGGAGTGTTGGCCCTTTCCCCTAACCCCCTTCTCCTAGTGATTCCCCAGAGGCAGCGGGATGCCCATGCTGCCTGCAGTCTCCTCTCCCTACTCGTCCCCAGGGCACGTCGTGGCCACATACAGGAAGACGCACCTCTGCGATGTAGACCTGGAAGGGCGAGTGTCTATGAAGGAGAGCAACTTCACCAACCCCGGGCCTGAGATTGTGTTGCCTGTCAGCACCCCTGCTGGGAAGGTAGGAGCCCGGTGTGGCGGGGAGGAGGGTCTGAACAGGGCAGGGTGCTCCAAGATCCGAGATTCTCAGGCCAAGCCTTGCGCTGTCGATCCGGAGCGACGGCACCAACAGTGGGGGTGACTCTGGACTTACCCTGGAGTAGCTGAGAGCAGAGCTGGGCCCTTGCAGTGCTCCTGCACCCACGGAGCCTGAGCCTTATGGCAGCAGTTCCCATGGCTGCCGAGACAGACCCCGCAGAGTCGGCATCTCCTGGGCACGTAGGCAACTCTGGCTAGGGCTGGGCTGGAGACGGGTTTCCCGTCTGGCGAGTATTTTTGAGAATTCAGAAATGTTTCCGTTGGGAGTTGAGGTCTGGCTGGGTCATTGCTCGGGGCCCCTGACCACTGCCTGCCCCAGGTCGGATTGTTCCATGGCAAATGAGAGTTCAAAGCACGGGGTGGGGGGAGAAGTACTATTGCTAACTGAGGCTGGGGGAGCCCTGGGCCCAACCAGGAGCCCCAGGACTCTGTGCTGGCTTCTGTGTTTCCCTGCCGAAGCGGGAGGGGAGGCATCTCACAGGGCTGAATATTTGGCTGTCATCACCATATTTGGTACCGGTAACCGCTTCCAGATACAGTGGTGTGTCAGGACCAGTTCCCTTATTTCACTAACGCATGACAGACCCAACCCCTCCCCCAACAGTGACCATGATGCACCCTGGTGTGCAGTGTGGCTTTATGCCTGGCCCCCGGTAACCCCTGGAGCATGTGGACCGGTGGTCCACGTCATTCTGATTCCTGCTAATATCAGTGCAGGTGCCATCCTGGCTCCAGCCCCCTGACTGATCCCTGCCAATGTCTGCTGCAGTGAAATCCTGCAGTAGTGAGTTCTGTGGGTCATCTAGAAGGTAGATTCTTGCAGCTTTCCATGGGTGGCCTGTACAATGCATCTAGCGCCCCTGGGTGTTTGGGCACAGGGTAAATGGGAGCCCAGTTGGCCTTCTCTCCAGTGAAATAGCCCTAGTCACTTGGCTTTTTCTTCCCATGGCTCCCTGCCCTTCTTGTGCCAGGCCTTCCTTGCAATGAGGTGGCCCAAGCTGAATGTGCGAATGCTGTTACACACTGAGCTGATGCACATCATGGAGCTGCCTCGAATCCCTCTCCCAAGAGGGCCAAACCAGTGATCCTAGGGGTGGAGGAGGATGGGGTCTGGGGAGCAGCAGGCACAATCAGGTCCTTGGATCCCTGCCCCCCCCCCACACACACACACACACTTTGGTGGCAGCTGTTGTGCAGACAAGACTGGAACTGCCCTGGGGGTGAGTTCTGGGGCCCAGGGCAGATGCGGCCCTTGCTTGGTTGAGGCCCATCACTGGCAGCACCCATGGCGATCTCTGCGTCATTCGCCGGCTCAAAGAACCCCTCTTCCTCCCCCCAGATCGGCCTCGCCATCTGCTATGACCTGCGTTTCCCAGAAATCTCTCTGGCACTAACCCAGGAGGGGGCGGAGATTCTCACCTACCCATCAGCCTTCACGGTGACCACAGGCTCCGCCCACTGGGAGGTGAGTCCAGCTGTGATTGCCTGTTGCATAGTGACATGGACAATGCAGAGCCTGTGTATATGAGACCATGGCTCACTCTGGCGGGTGGAACACACAGAGCTGTTAGAACAGCTCCTGACCATTATAAGAAGGGGGGGATTCCTTTAGAGGTCTCTGTGTTTGTTTGGTACTGGCAGCCCTGAGTTCAATCCCTACCAATGCCCAATCCTTCCCCTCCCCAGCCATGGCCGCCCCTGCCCCCCATTCCTCTCCCTCCCTGTCCTGGATCCTGCCCCTTTCTGACTTTTTGTTCTTATTCATCTCTCCATCTTCTGCCCTGCTCAGCCCCCATCCTCACCACTCCAAATTCCAATCCCTCCTCCTCTTGGGTGCCCCTGCTCTAAGTTCTGATGCCAGATGAGCCCCCAGTACCCGGAGAAACAAGCAGTGAAAGTCCCGCTCAGCTCTGGCATCCCTAGGCTGGAGCATGTAGGAGCTGGGGTGGGGGAGGCTGGAGCATGCTCGGGGGGAGAACTTAGCTGCCAACTCTAAGAAGTCTCTACTGCGCATGTGCAAACTGAGATTTTTCAGAGGCTCATAACTTGGCCAAATTTGGGCCAGTTTTCCGGGTGATGGCAAAAGGCACCTCAGTGGCCCCAAGGCCATTTACCCAGTCCCTGCTCCAAAGCCTCTGGGCACTAGAACCGCTCAATGAAAGCGTGGTGAGAATGTGTTTAACTCGGGCAAAGCCATGTATCCCCTAATCCCGTTCTCAGAAACGGCAGAGCCGTTTTAGCCGCAACTTTCCAAAAGCGTTCACCCCGAGGCTGAAGCCTGGCGTGGGGAATCAGCCCGAACAGTTCAAGTTTGACAAAGTTGGAAGCCACTGAAAACAGGGTCTCAGAATGGGAAGTGTCAGGCAACCTTAATTGTAGGCAGCACTTCCAGCCGAGACTGAGCTGAGACCCACTGGTTGGATGATATGTGGGGAGCCTCCTGCCTTTTTCAGCAGCACAAAACTAGCCCAGGAGCTAGCCGGGAGGGTTGGCTGGTGTGGCGCTTGGAGGAGAGCGTCCGTGGTGAGCTGCCCTGCCCCTTTGTCCGACCCGCTGCAGGCGCTGCTGCGGGCCCGCGCCATCGAGACCCAGTGCTACGTGGTGGCAGCAGCTCAGACCGGGAAGAACCACGAGCGCCGCACCTCCTACGGCCACACCATGGTGGTGGACCCCTGGGGCTGTGTGATCGCCCAGTGCCAGGAGGGGCCAGGCCTGTGCTACGCGGAGATTGACCTGGGCTACCTGCGCCGTATCCGCCAGGAGATGCCGGTCTGCACCCACCGGCGGGCCGACCTCTACGGCAGGGTCACTGTGCTGAAGAAACCCACGCCTCCCTGAGGGGCTGACCCCCCGGAAAATCAGCCACTGCCAGCCAAGCCCTGCAACCCTCCGTAATCAGGAGGCAGAGCAGGGAGCAGAGACCCCTCCTGGTATCACCTCCTCCCCCCCACCTCCCCCTGCCGAGACCCACTGAGCAGGGCTGAGGGCTCTCCTGGCGTGTGCTGGGCAGAGGCGCCCTCTGGGAGACAGCATGGAACTGCAGCATCCCCCAACAATTCCTGCTCGGGCTGGTGCTGCCTTGTCAGGCCCAAGCGAAGATGGAGCATTTCCCAAGGGTGAAGGGAGCAGCTCCAGCCGGGCCCCTGGCTTCTCCAGGCAGCAGCTGATGCGGCAGCTGCCCCGTGGAAGGAGCATTTGCAGTGGGCTCCAGAGCTGAGCAGGTAGAGGGGAGGAAGCGGAAGTGAGGCGGCTGCTGGTAAAACCCTGGCTCAGAGACGGAGCAGTGGAGAGGTTCCTGGGGAGGCTGGGGCTAGCTGGTGTGTCGGACCCGTTCCCCTCTCAGCAAGCGCTCAAGCTGTACCAGTTCCTGAGGCGTCCTGCCTGCTGCCCTTGTCACTACGTCCCTGCCATAGGAACGGCCATGCTGGGTCAGACCAAAGGGCCATCCAGCCCAGGATCCTGTCTTCCAACAGTGGCCAATGCCAGGTGCTCCCAAGGTACTGGTACTGATCTAGTGACCTCTCTCCTGCCATCCATCTCCACCCTCTGACAAACAGAGGCTAGGGACACTATTCCTTACCCATCCTGGCTAATAGCCATTAATGGCCTTAACCTCTGTGAATTTATCCAATTCTCTTTTAAACCCTGTTAGTCCTAGCCTTCACAATCTCCTCAGGCAAGGAGTTCCCCAGGTTGACTGTGCTGAGTGAAGAACAACTTCCTTTTAAACCTGCTACCTATTAATTTCATTGGGTGGCCCCTAGTTCTTATATTATGGGAACAAGTAAATAACTTTTTTCCTTATTCATTTTCTCTACACCACTCATGATTTTATAGACCTCTATCATATCCCCCCTTAGTCTCCTCTTTTAGTGCCCTAAAACTGTCCCATGGTCTGCCTGAGGTGGGGTGGGGCTCAATTTCCCAGCAGAGGGAGAGGGGCTCTCCACCCTGGGCAGTTCCCCTGTGATTTATAACTAGTTAGGAAATTCTAAGAGGGTGAGAAGTCTGTTACTTCTGAGCGTATAGGGTGTGCCTGATTCCGCCCTTTGGCCTCAGCAAGGGAATGATGGGCCTGGGCTACTTCACCTTTAGAGCTCATGGGTCTTGGAGCATGGAACTGCACCCTAGTTATAGCCCCTACAATGCTGTTCTGAGCCCTTGGACAGGTCCCTTCCCTCTGCCTCAGTTTCCCCATCTGTCTGATGACACATGCTCCACAATCTTTAGGTGAAAAGCTCCATGTTAGCACAAGACCCAAGCGGCTGGGGAAAGGAGAAGTGACACTTAATAATTGAGGTAATGGGCAGCCCAGAGGGCTGGATGCTGGCCACAACCCTAGGGTGAAGCAGGAGAACTGGATCATCTTCCCACTGTACCTCTCTCCCACAGCTCAGGACCCCCTCCCTGCCATTATCTCCCCTCTGTAGGCAGCCAGTGCCTCCCCAGCCCTGCCCCAGCAAGGTCTCCCATCCTAGCGCTTGATGGTGGCTCTGCCTTGTATCTAAGCTACTGGCCCTCTTGTGTATCACTTTCTCCTCTGATTCCACTGGCCCAATGGAGAGCAAGGCCCAGAGACCCACAGTTTAGCAGGAAACACATTCCCTACCCCAGTAAAGGGACTGTCACTCTAGTGGTTGGTGCACTCAGAGTGAGACTGACTGTTGGGACAGTACTTTTGCGGTGGCCCTTTGGTTTGCATCTATAAACCAGGGCCAAGGCTGGATTTCCTCCCAGGAAGAGCGTGAGGGTTCAGTCCATAATAGAGAATTGTGAGCTGACTGGGGGGCAGTGAGTACACTGTATGGGGGGAGAGGGGCTCCAGCCCTAACCTAGCTGGGTGCATTGGCTGAGCCAGTGCAATTAATCAAGGCCGCACTTACATCATCTGCAGGCTGATCTAAATACGGTGGGGCAGTTCCTGCTAGTTGGAGCTGTCGGTTCAGGCTGGCTGCAGACTCAGGCAGACATCGCAAAATGGTTCTGGAGCTGAACTCAGCAGTGAAGAGGGGCAGTCTTTAGCCATGCAACCGCCAGGGCCCCTGCTACTCGTGGCTTCTTTTCCCAGCACAGCACCTTTACTTGAAGTGCAGATGTGACACAACGAGGACCCACCTTTACAAAACCCAAGGGGGGACCAGCGGCCCAGCCACAGCTCTGGTGGTTAACGGCGCTCTGGGGCTTAGCTGAGGTAGGCCAGCTGGGATCTTAAGAACAAGATGAATGTTGCACTTCCCAGGCACATGTGCTTCTGCAGAGCTCAAGGTCACCCTGGTAGGAAATGGAAAACCCCAGGCCAGATGCAACACTTCAAAACAAACCACCCTAAACAGCTGGAAGGGAACGGAACTGACCCAGCATCTGTGCAGTAAGGAAGCAGACGAGATGCAGTAGATGTTTATTTCAAGAAAACTGAAAGCTACATGGGGATTATGACTGTTATATTGGAAGTTTAAAAAATACAGAAGAGTCACAGAAATTACACAGTTTGTGCCAGAATTGTCCTTAAACAGGGAGGTGTGTGCAGGGAGGGAGGGGTCTACACGCTCTCAACTGAGACAGCCTGTGGATAGAAAATGCATCAACACACACACACACACACACCAAACAACCCCATCAAGGCATGAGGGTTGCAGCCTGCAGGGCTATCACATGCCAGCTTCGTTGGATGGGGACTCGGTAAGCACAACACCCTCTTTCTTATCCCTCTGCCCATGCCCAGGTAGGGAGGCAACAATCTGTAACAAACATTCCTCCACCCCACGTGCACTGATCTGGCTTTCAACAGTCTTTCAAGGCACAGCTCCTCAAAAGTACGGAGGTGCGTATCTCCTCATGGGAGTTGGGCACCTGCATACCTTTGAGCATCTGAACCGATAGGGAAAACGTCCTGCAGCTCAGCAGAGATTTGGGAGGATGAGAAGAAGAAAATCAAATGCAGCAAAAATAACCCTCAGACCCATTTGTTCTCCCTCAACTCAGTGTGGAGTTCTGTGGAGCTGCTTTAGATTTGCGGCTCCTAAATCCTGGGGTGTTTACTTGAGTTACCAGGAAAAGAACTGGGGAGGAAGAGAATTTTCCAATTAAAATGCACTCGTGGCTCCTGGAAGATTGGTACTGAGAATGACCATTTCACTGACAAGCCCGCTCAGCCCCAGGCCCACTGTATCCCTGACATGATGTTACCAAGTGGGCACGTAACTGGCTAGGTCTGCCCTCGCACCAAGTTCTGGGCTCAGCAGGAGGGGAGAGAGGAGGGAACAAGCCCAGAGGCCTGTTACCAAAAAGTAACAAAAGTCAGCCCAAAATTAAAAATATGCAGCTAAGCCAGCCACTGGCCCAGGCCACCTGTGGCATCCTGCGTGCAGTGGCAGGAGGTGCTCGGACCGCAGCCTCTAGCGTGTTACTGCTTTAGCCAGCCCCACTCCCCATGCTGGGCGAGGACTCTCTCTCAGCCATGGGGATTGTAAGGGAGGGGCAGGCAGAGGGCCAGCCCTGAGACTGTTTGTATTACAGCAGCCCCGAGGTGACAGGTGCTTTGCAAACAGCCAGCTTGCTGGCCCCAGAGCCATCGCTGTAACTAGACAGGGCCTAATGCAGGACAGCACCTCCTAGTCCTGCCTGTTGGGAGCAGCTCCTTCCTCCTGGGATGGACGTCCAGTGCCAGCAACAGACAGACAAGACCCAGCGCCAAGGAGCTGACCGGGAGCAAACCAGGCAGCACCACCCTGATTGGCCCCTCCTTGGATTTTTCCCCACCTCTAGGTTCCCAGCTGGAGTCTGTACATCTGGGCAGGGGGAACAAATTTAACTCTCAAACCTTCCGTTATGGGGTAGGATCAAACAGGAGCCATTTTCGTCCCAGTTGGGAATGGGCCCTGTGCCAAAGTCTTACTCTACCATCTGCCCCACTGCATCCCTCCCTGCTGCACAGCCCAGGGGACACAGCCAACCCCACCACCAGAGGAATCTGCCCCGCTGCTGGGCCCAGCCTTGTAGCAGCAAGAGGGAGACATTGGGGCATCATCTGTGACATAGGCCAGGGTTGGGCGCTCACCACCCCCAGGTCCTGCTGCTGTGACACTGTCCCTGAACATCCCAAAAGCCTGGCCTTGCCCCCATGCGTTCCCGCCCTGCAGGCCAAGGGAGCGAGGGTGCACATCTCCATGCGCAGAACTCTCCTGCTGGGCCTGCAAGCATCTCTCAGCTCTGGGGGGAGCAGCTGTGGCTGGGTCCGACCAGCTCTATGCATCAGATGGGCAGGGCAGGGAGCCCCTTGCTCAGGTTTCCTCTCTGGGGTCAGAGGCAGATGCTGGCCTGGCAGGGATGGGGGGAGGATTGCAGGGAAGGGGGTAACAAAGGCACAGGCTGGGAGAAGGGAACACTGACCCAACAATTAGCTCTTGCCTCTGGAGGCAGATTAACAGCATGGGCTCCATTCGTGCAGATGTTACTCCTGAAACAAGCCTGCCCAGCCTAGAGCAGATGATGCCACAGGACCCCGCCAGGGGTTGGGACAGCAATCGCCTTAGCTCAGCCTCCCTCCCCACCATCCCACCCTGGAAAGATACCCAAACTGGCTAAAGGGCACCCCTGCTGGATCGCCAGCTGAGTGCGAAGTGGACTGGTGGAAACGGGCTCCCAGCAATGGAAGGCCAATGGCCCAGGCCCCCCCCGCATGCTGTTCATTCCACACGCACACAGCTCCCGCTGCACTCGTTCATTTTTATTAAAGTGAATAATCAAGAGTCCCACCTCCCCAGCCCATCTCTGCCCCGCATCCCCCACACGCACAGGGCCCCGGTGCCACATGACAGTTCTGCCTTTTTTAAAAAGAAGACCGTATAAAAGAAAAACCAGCACAAGAGAACCGGGGGGGAGGGGAGGACACGTGAGCACCCAGCGCTCCTGCCGGCAGCTCTCCCTTCCTCCTACCGCTGGGCGGTTCGGCATCCTCTGGCCAGGCTCCTGGAGCAGAGCGGGGAGTTGCTCTCTGGGTTGCCCCAGGTATCGTGGACTCTCGGCTGGGCTGGGGCCACCAGAGAGCTGGCTAAGTGGCAGCATAGCCCTCCTCCCGCTCAGGCGGGTCCTACAGTTACACAGCACTTGGCAGGAGTTTGCTGGGGGGCGGTGGTGCTGGGTGGGGACCGGGGGGGCGGTGGGTATTTAAATGATTTTTCCTTTTAAAAAAAAAATGAAACGATTGGCTCCCAAAGAGCCGCCAAGGCCAAGCCTGGGGGAGGGTCAAGGGGCCGTGTGCAGCATCAAGTTCCGCAGGAGTTTCTGGCGCCCAACCTCGTAATCCTCCTCGTCCACGTTGACCAGCAGCTTGATGGCCTCGTGGCCCACGGCTTGCTTGAGCGAGTCCGTGATGAAGACGCCCTTGAGGGCCTCCAGCAAAGAGCCGTTTATGTAGTCGCGCCAGAAGGCGTCGAGGTAGGTGAGCTCTGAGAATTTTATGTCACAGATGATCGAACCCAGGTCCCGGGATTTTAAGATGGTGTTGGCCTGGTTGAAGCGCTCGAATTGCCGCTCCAGGGGATCCTGCTTGTTGGAGAAGACGTTGCCCTGGAGCGCCGTCTCGTGCTGGCAGTACTCGGCTCGCACTCGCAGGCGGATGTCTGGGGGCGGAAGGCAGGGCAGGAGTTAGTGAGTTCACTGCAACCCCCCTCTGCCTGAGGATCCCAGCGCTCTGCCCTGGGGACAGGAGGCTCCGTGCCCTGGGAAGGGGTAGCTGCCCTGTCCAGATGGCACAGAGGGGAGGGATGTAACCAAGGCCAGAGCCAGCAGCGGAGCTCAGACTAGAACCCAAGAGTGGCCAGTAGCTCACCGCTCCTTCCCCACTCCCTCTGCACTTCCCCATACATCTGTCACCAAGCATCAGCTGTGGAGAGGTGGCTCTGGTGTTGGGTGGGGAGGTGGGACCACAGGGTCTGGCTGTTGGACCCAGTCTTGCCTCTCCCGTATGCTGTGTGCCTAGATGTCAGCGCAACCAGCACGAAAACCAAGAGACAAAGAACAGTCACAAATATCAATGACAGCTGGTCTGTTTCCAGCTGACAGGGCAGTGCCTTGTGCCCAGCCCTACGCTTGTTGCCAGCAGCACCCCTGCAGCATCCCCCTGAGCAGGAGCTGCTGGACAAGCCCTTCGCTATAGGCGCCTAACCGGGAGCGGAGCTCTTCCGAAAACCCGGCCCAGAGTGCTCAGATTCCCAGCTCAGTATCACCACCCAGCGCACTGCAGAGACGACAGCCTGTCTCCTCCAAAGCCCCAACCCCTTCTGCCGATTTACAGCAGCTGTGCGATCCAAACCTGTGCCCTGACGTCCGCATGCCCATGCGGATTCCCACGGACAAACCAGGTCAGCGTGACTGCCAGCTCTGAGCTCGGGGCGCTGTCTAACTGAGCACAAGTGCACCGAGCGGGCCCTGCTGTCGTCGAGCGCCAGGAGCTTTCCCACCACGGCAGCACCATGGCCAGTTTTTTCTTGTGAATTAAAACATGGGCCAAGCTCTGACAGTGGCTGCTGCCCCCCACTCCCAAGTCCTGTTCGACATATGGAGGAGGAGGATGGGGGAAAGCAAGGGGGCAGGGCCAGCTGTAACAGCTCTCAGAGTCATGCTCAGAGTCTCCAGGCTCGGGTGAGACAGGCACGAATGAGCTGCCTCAGTCTGGCTAATGGAGCCATGGGGCTGGTGGGGGGGGCAGCGAGAAGAGGGATGGGGTCTCTGCCTGCTCCATGTGCTGCAGACATGGTCACCCCTTGCCGGAGGCCAGGACTCCGGGCTGCTCTTGGCTTTGCAGGTAGTAGTGGTGGCTCAAACAGGTTTATCTGTGGGTGGCTAAGAGGCCACACACTCTCCTCACCTGTCAATACCTCCAGGTGGGACTATCCCAACAAGCTCCCATCTAGAGGCACCCGCTGGCCACACAGTCTCCTGTGCTCCAGGAACTCTGCCACCTTCTCCCTTGATTCAGAGTGTGATGGAAGGTGTACATTTAACCTACCTAGTCCCAGGTGGTGTGGGACCCACCTGGCCTAGGGATCACTTCTCCTCCAGGCAGTACTAATGGCTGCAAACAGCAGAGGTCACTCTGCTGACAGTCCCTAGATGGTGATCATGCTTGAAGAGTGGAGATAGCAGAGGGTCCCCAGCTGGGGAACCAGCTCCTTTTGGCAATCTGCCCACCAGTGCCTTCAGAGCCCCAGGCTGGACTCAGTGCTGGGAGGTGGGGGTGATATTAATGCTGTCTCATGAGGGCCGTTTAAAAATCACGTGCCCAGAGGCCACAGCACCAGTGAACTGGAAGTCAGACCAATCAGTCAATGTCACTCATCGCAGAAGATTGCTCTCCGCGCAGGCAATAGAGGAGAAGGCCATTCAGGGTCATCTGGAGGAGATCAAAGGAGCTGACTGGTTTTTGCCCCTCACTTTCAATGGGAAAGTTTGGAATTAAGTCCTGCCGTCACAACCAAAGGCAGCCTTTCCAAGCCCCTCGAGAAGAGCTGAAGCGACAGAGCTCATAGCCAGGAGCCCCTCCCAACTGACTGATCTCCAAGGAGACTGTGTCATCCCCACGACGAAGCAGAGTAAAGAACGGGGTCTACTGATGCCAAGTCTTCCAAACTTGACCATGCTGTAAGTACCCAACTCCCATCACACAATGTTTAGCATCTCAATGAAGACCTCAACTGCTTCTCAACCCCTTGGAAAGATTCCTCATTCACACCGGGACTAAAAAACCCTTTTGCGGGGGCTGGGATTATACAAACGTTGATTTCTTGCACAGGCAGAGATTCACCACCTGAAACTGGAGGTTCACCATCTCTATTGTATTCCAGTAGTTTCTACAGGCTCCAAGCCAGACCAGGACCCCATTGTGGGTACACTGGGTAAAAGGGATAACAACAAGCAGAATTAAGAGTGACAGTTGGCAAGTGTCATGTTAGTCCCAATGTATTATTTAAAAAATAATCTAGCCCTTGTGACAGCTAGAGACTCCTAGAAACGGGGGGCTGGAGGGGAACTCCAAAGGTCATTTGGGCCCTCCCCGCACAATTGGCAGGGTCAAGTAAAGGAGACCAGCCCTGTCAGGTGTTTGTGTAACCTGTTTTTAAAAATCTCCAAGGACAGAAGGTTTAAAAACCTCAAGCTGCTGATCAACATAACTGCTCCTCCTATTATGTCCAATACCCTTAAGGTGCCTGTGACCTCTAGGGTTTGAATTGTGAGCATCTGCACAACAGATTCTTTCTGGTCTAGGAATTGCATTGAAATATTTAGTTTTACTAAACTCACTCTTTGGATTTTCTCTTTCTCCTCCTAAACTGGCGTGCGCAGGGGGCAATAGTCAGAGGTTTCATTCCCCCCTTGCCCTCCCGCCAAACTAGGCTGAGGATCCAGCTGCACACACAAAATGGGCTTGGGTTGTTTAAATCAGACTATTGATATTTTCCTTAATTTCTTCTAATGCAGCCTTTGGAAGACAGGTGCCAAACTATCAAGCTCAGGTACAAGATCAGCCAGCCCCACCCTTCACACAAGGAGGGGAATAAAATTTAACTCCCTAGTCCAAGAAAAGACCCCAACCCTCTCTCCCGCCCCCAAGCTACTCCCCTCTGCCCCATCAACAAAATCAGAATACAAAGCTTTTGACCAGTTCCAGGCTGGGCTAGATCCCAATTTGTGGCTCACCTTGTAACAGGCTGAGCCAGAACACCAGATCTGAGGCAAAGCAGAATTTTGTCAGGCTGTTCTGATGCTGGTGGATGAAAATACAGGCATCAAAATGCTCCAAAAATGTTTAGAGACCTCAGCACGGTGTTCAATTTGGCCACCAAACCCCCCCCCCCATCCCCCCGGAACTTAGTATTAATTTATATTATCTGCAAAGTAAAAATAATAGAACTCTGCTTCCAAACCTGCCCCACCATTAAGCCTTGCTGGGAGAGTTGTGTAAAGTGGGGATGCAGATCTTTCTACCAGCCAGGCAAGATGACCATATAAAATAAAACCTGTCCCTGGAAGGAGGAAGAATAAGCTTCTCCCAGCACCCCAGTGCGTAACCCACAAACCCACCACAGCCACAGACAGGCATAAGAACAGAAAGATGGCCACAGTGGGTTCCATCTAGCCCAGTGTCCTGTCTTGGACAGTGGCCAGTGTTAGATGCTTCTGACAGTTGGAGGTTTAGGGACACCTGGATATGGGGTTGTGTCCCTGACCATCTGGGGTATTAGCCATTGATGGACCTATCCTCCATGAACTTAGGCTCCTCACAAGTTCTTACCACAAGTCTGTTTCTCTTTAGGATCCGGCGTCATTGACTTCCTCCTCTTATGCTGGCTACTGAGGAGGGCTCTCCCACGGCCAGGCCTCTTGGTACAGATTGGAGGTCCAGTGGAGGAGCGGCAGACCACAGGGTGATGAGGAGGCACTAATACAGAGAAAGAGGAGCCAGGGGTTAGAAAGGGAAGGGTAGATAGAGCCCAGGATCACATCACTTCTCCAAGGGGGAACAATATCACACCAAGTAAACACAGATGAAGCCTCTCAGCTCCCATGTATTCCTTCCCCAGCCATGGCAGAGCACTTGCTGTGGGAAGTTTTGTAGGTCTCCAGTGATGGGGACTGCAGCCTCTCCTTTGGGAAGGTGGTCAACATCCCATCAGTCTGGAAGTTCCTTACAGTAGGGAAGCTGTTCAGTTAGCCCTGACCCCTGCAGCAGTCTAGAGAATTCCTCACCCTCCTTGCTGTGTACAGCCTCTAAAGATCAGCAGACAAAAGCCCCAGCCTTGCCCTGTGCTTTCACTCCATCTCCTCCTTGTCGCCCCCATCCAGCCAAACCCTCCACCTCCCAGATGATTTTGCTGCTCTTCTCTTAACTCTCCCCAGTCTCTCTCCGTCTTTCTGGAAACACGGAACCAATACCCAAAGACAGAGAGAACTGAGCCAGAGAGACGGATGGTCACTTTCTTGCTTAGTGATACCTGTGCTCATGCTGCCCAAAGTTGCACTCATCTTTTTTGGTCAAATATTACAATGCAAACACTAGTCTAATTTACTGTCCACGATCACTTTTAACCACAACTTAAATGCAGCTGCCTCTTGGGTGGGGCATGGTAGCGGTTTAACAGCTCACAACACTGCTCACCAGAGCTTTCTTCACTTCTGCTCCCATGTTATCCCCAATTCAAACTACAGGGAGGAATTTAAGGAAGCAGAACATATGGCATTTGGCCAGGTTAACACTCCAGCTCTTACCAACAGTGCTAGAACATATTTAATGGCCCCATATGGTCAGGACTGCAGTTTGGCATCTCATGCAAAAGAAACTCCTCCAGCAGCACAGTGCTTCTCAGAGCATGTTGGGGCGCACGACCCACTGAGGGAAAAGCACCCCTTCTGAACATTTAACATCACTCTCCCAAGCCTGCAGAGTCTGCAAGCTCCCACAAGATCACAGCACAGGCTGGGATGGCTGCAGAGGCAGACATTAGCAAGCACAATGGGACAAGAAATATAATTCTGGCTCATCGAGGGCAGCGGCACATACCACAGCAACCTGCTGCTCTGGAACAAAATGACACAGGATTTCAGAGACAGGCCTGGGTGTCTGAGGCTAAGACTTTGCTCACTGAATTCAATGCATGGCTGTTATTGCAGTTAACCCCCCACTGAGGTGTTTGGGTGGAGTATGCTCGGAGAGTTACCTTTGAAAATTTCAGCCCCAGAGCTTAAAGTTAGACACCTGCCAAGGCAACATTTGATAATTTTGACATAAGCCTCCAGAAGGAAATGACGCTCCTTAAATTCAGTTTTACGCCTGCTGGGATTTCATTCATCACCGAGAGCCTTTTAATCTGTTTCAATATCATTTCTGCACTGATTCAATGAATGAGAGCCTTTAGTTGTGTTCGCAAAAAGAAAAGGAGGACGAGGGGCACCTTAGACACTAACCAATTTATTTGAGCATAAGCTTTCGTGAGCTACAGCTCACTTACCGGCTTGAAGTGTCACAAGCACCCTCTAGTGGCAGGCTCCAGTACAGCAGCAAGCAAGTGCATTTTGGATGCAGCCTATCTACAAGGAGTTGCTTTATTGTTCCTATGCAGGGTTAGAGCATATTTTGGCCTAAAATCTATAGTCAGAGGAATATAACCCTCCGGAACCCAAGGAGCGCTTGTATGTGTGTTCTTTTTGAAAGTGTCTATGTAAAAACACTGCTACCTCATTCCCTGTGTGTGTCAGAGTTATATTGCTAATTTTAAGCAACTATAGCAAAGTACAATAGCAAGGATGGTTTTGCCCTTAATGTTCATTTAATCAAAACCCAAAGAATTAGAATTCATGCTCTGGCTCATCCTTTGGGATTGCTGAGCATGGCCAAATGCAGAATCATAATTGCTGGACAAGGTCAGAAGCAGCAGCAGCTTGATTTTCAGATTCCAAGAGGAGTTTGGAATACCAGCAGTTAGAAGTTTTTCCCCCCTCCCTAACTTAATAGTGCACATTTGGTCTGGAATCACAGAGTAGCGACATGGAGTCACACTGGGTCCTCTTCGGAGGGTAACAATATATTTTGATTTTAGAAGTAGAGATTTGGTCATAATATTTTTCCACCCTAAACTGCGTTGGGATACACAGGGCTATGTCTGAGCAGAAGTCTTTCACAGTGTAGTGGGTGCCTCCAACAGCCTGCTGAAGAAAACACTCCGTTTGCCATGGAAAGAACCTCACTTTAAAAGTTCGTGAACCTTTTCCATTGAGCGTGTTCTACAAGCTGAAAAGTTAATTCTCACCCTGAACAACGCTTGAAATCACAGCTGTGAGCTGGACTTGTTACAAGTGACATTTCTGAGCCAGAAATTACAGGCTTGAACTTTTCCAGGAAAAAAATGAGCATTTGGGACAACCTGGGACCACAGTTTGGGAGCCCAGGACTCCAGCTTGAGCTGTAGCTCACGAAAGCTCATGCTCAAATAAATTGGTTAGTCTCTAAGGTGCCACAAGTACTCCTTTTCTTTTTGCTGCTAAGTAGTACTTTCCCTTTCTAGGGCCTTCATTGGAAGGTCTCAGCTGGCTTTACAAACATTTATAAATTCATAGATTTTAAACCCAAAAGGGACAGTTACGATCGCCTAATCCAACCTCTGCATAACACAGGCCAGAGAATTTCCCTCAGCAATTCCTGCCCAAAACTTCTGGTTCAACTAGAGCACCCCTAAACAGGGTGTAATATGCATCAGTTTCAATATGTTAAGAGTTTAGTGCCATGGAAGTAAAGGGATGCAGACAAGGAGATCAAATGGGAAAAAGGACAGTTCCGATAATCCACATTTAACCTACAACACAGTGATGCATAAGTCTCAGGAGATCCCAGCTGCTTACGACCAAGGATTCCAGTGAAACCCTGGTATGAGGCAGCAGTACCAAACTCTGACCTGATTTGTGGGGGGGGGCGAGACCATGCTCTGCGTCGCTGTGAGCTCGGGGCATCACGTAACGAATGGACGTCTCTTCTAGGTACTTGTCCACAAGGTCTGGGCACACTGGAAAAGAGGAAAATGTATTTTTTTAAAAGGAGGGCAGAGGAGACCATTGCTGATCTAGCAGACACTAACATGAAGGCAGAGGGAACTGTTCAAAATCAGGGTGTGAGAAATTTGACGTCTACCTGCCAGAGGCCAACATGAAAGATTTTTCAGGGTGAAGGAAGGGTTCACACAAAGGAGGTCCAGGGGCAAGAGCTCCAATGCAGAGACTGCCTTCCCAAGAATGAAATTTAACATCATTCTCGTCACTTTCACTGTTGCCCACTGGGTTCTGAAGAGCAGCAAGGGAACTGTTGTCAGTTTCACTTTGCTGCTTGAGAAATCTATAAGCAGCAGTTGAGGCGGTGGACCTGCGAGCAGTCTCAGGAACATGGCTCTGCGCTCATTCACATTTTGAATGGTTTTCTTCCCAACCGTAAAGGCTAGATTTTTTTTTTTTTAATTAAACCTTAGATTCTAAAAAAGTTGATTGCTTGGATCCCAGGGACAAGAAGATTTTTCTAGCCCTAACAGTGATGATCTAATATTTATTCCCAAACTTAATTAAGTTTGCAAAATGATAGACATAACCTAACAAAAAGCGGCACAACCCATTTTCAAATTAAACAGCACATCAAGAACTGCAGCGTGTAGAACTATTAATTGTTCTTTAAGATCCCTTTGGCTGGACATATTTTAAAACAAAATACTCAAAACGTGAGAGCATACCAATGACTTTATAAAACAGAACTTACAGAAACACTTCTATTTGGATTTACTACCACTATTACTTACATCATCTCAACTCATTAGAAGCTGGAGGGCCTAATGATTGGTCAGACTTAACTGGGCGTTATATGTCACACACGCATACACACAACCCTTTGTTAGAAAGTTAACAACCGTAATGACCTAGCCCTGTGCAAGGCTTCAACCAGTGACGCACTCAAACTCAGACTTTAAGGTCAGAAGGGACCATCGTGATCATCTAGTCTGTTCTCCTGCACATCGCAGGCCACAAACCTCACCCACTCATGAAATAGACCCCTAACCTCTGACTGAGTGACTGAAGTCCTCAAATCATGGTTTAAGACTTCAAGTTACACCGAATCCACCATTTACATTAGTTTAAACCCACAAGTGACCTGTGCCCCATGCTGCAGAGGAAGGCAACCCCCCACATCCCACCCCCGGGTCTTGGCAAATCTGACCTGGGGGAAAATTCCTCCCTGATCCCAAACATGGCGATCAGTTAGACCCTGAGCATGTGGTCAAAATCTCCAAGGCAGATACCTGGGAAAGAATTCTCTGTAGTAACTCAGAGTATCCCATTTCTGGCCATTGGGGATTTTTGCAACTGGCAGTCACTGATGAGCCGCGTGTCATCGTAGGCAGTTCCATTACACCATCCCCTCCATAAACTTATCAAGTTCAATCTTGAAGCCAGTTAGGTTTTTTGTCCCCCACTGCTCCCCTTGGAAGGCTGTTTCAGAACTTCACTCCTTGGATCCTAATTTTGAGCTAAACTTGTTGATGATCAGTTTATAGTCACTTGTTCTTGTGTCCACACTGGTGCTTACCTTACATAACTCCCTCTTCCTCCCTGGTATTCATCCTGCTGATGCATTTAGAGAGAGCAATCACATCTCCCCTCAGCCTTCTTTTGGTTAGGCTAAACAAGTCAAGCTCTTTGAGTCTCCTCTCATAAGGTAGCAGCCCTTCTCATCATCCTAGCAGCCCTTCTCTGCCCCGTTCCAGTTTCAATTCATCCTTCTTAAACACAGAAGACTAGAATTGCACAGAGTATTCCAGATGAGGTCTCGCCAGCGCCTTGTATAACATTAACATTCCCTGTCTCTATTGGAAATACCTCACCCAATGCATCCTAGGACTGCATTAGCCTTTTTTCACAGCTGCATCACACTGATGGCTCATAATCATCCTGTGATCAACCAATACACCCAGGTCCTTCTCCTCCTCTGTTGCTTCCAACTGATAAATCCCCAGCTTATAGCAAAAATTCTTGTTGTTAGTCCCTAAGTGCATGACCTCACACTTGGCACTATTAAATTTCATCCCATTTCTATTACTCCAGTTTACAAGGTCACCCAGATCTTCTTGTACAATAAGCCAGTCCTCCTCCACATTGGCCATACCTCCCAACTTTGTGTGTCATCCACAAATTTTATTAGCACACACCCACTTTTTGCGCCAAGGTCAGTAATAAAAATGTTAAATAAGATCGGTCCCAAGACCGATCCCTGAGGAACTCCACTAGTAACCTTCCACCAGCCTGACAGTTCACTTTTCAGTATGACACACTATAGTCATCCCTTTAACAAGTTCCTTATCCACCTTTCCATGCTCATACTAATCACCATCTTCTCCAAATTAACTAATAATTTCCCACATGGAACTGTATGAAATGCCTCACTGAAATCCAAATAGATTAGATCTACTACATTTCCTTTGTCTTAAAAAAAACAAAACAAAACAAAAAAACCACACTTAACTTCTCAAAGGAGGAGATCAGGTTGTTCTAGCACAATCTACCTTCTGTAAAACCATGTTGTATTTTATCCCAATTACTGTTCACATCCATGTCCTTAACTACTTTCTCTTTCAAAATTTGTTCCAAGACCCTCCATACAATTGAGGTCAAACTGACAGGCCTGTAGTTTCTGGTCCTGCTTTGAGCAGGGGGTTGGACTAGATGACCTCCTGAGGTCCCTTCCAACCCTGATATTCTATGATCACTTTCCCCCCTCTTCTTGAAAATAGGGACTATATTAGCAATTCTCCAGTCATAGGGTATGCCCCCTGAGTTTACAGATTCATTAAAAATCCTTGCTATTGGGCTTGCAGTGTCATGTGCCAGTTCCTTTAATATTCTTGGATGGAGATTATCCAGGCCCCCCGATTTAGTCCCATTAAGATGTTTGAGTTTGACTTCCACCTCGGATATGGTAATTTCTAGCTCCATATCCTTGTTGCCATTAGCCACCCTGCCACTACCCCTAAGCTCTTAATTAGCCTCATTAAAAACAGAGGCAACATATTTGTTTAGATGTTGGGTCATGCCTAGATTATCTTTAATCTCCACCCCATCATCAGTGCTTAGTGGTCCCACTTCTTCCTGTGTTTTCTTATTTATATGGCTACAAAACCTTTAACTATTGGTTTTGATTCAAGGTCCAACTCTGCTTGGCTTTTGGCAGTTCTCCCTTTATCTCTATACTTTCTGACTCCAAGAGACAGCCTACAAGAAATGGAAGATGGGAAGAACCAGCGAGGAAAGCTTTCTGTTTTCTCTACGGCCATACCACCCTGAACATGCCCGATCTCATCTGATCTCGGAAGCTAAGCAGGGTCGGGCCTGGTTAGTACTTGGATGGGAGACCTCCTGGGAATACTGGGTGCTGTAGGCTTTTCTTGAGGGGGAGGGATAGCTCAGTGGTTTGAGCATTGGCTTGCTAAACCCACCGTTGGAGTTCAATCCTTGAGGGGGCCATTTAGGGATCTGGCGCAAAAATTGGGGATTGGTCCTGCTTTGAGCAGGGGGTTGGACTAGATGATCTCCTGAGGTCCCTTCCAACCCTGGTACTCTATGATTAATAACCGGTCAGATTCTTGCTCATCCAACTTGGTCTGCAACCCTTCCCTATGAATTTTTTCCCCTTGCTTGGGATCCAGACTTTAGATGGCGCTACTTTGTCAAAGTTGCAGAAGCTAAGCCTCCTCCACATTGAGATCCCCGAGTTCTTCAATCCAGTCCACTTCCCCACTAATTAATTTAAATTAGCTCTTTTGAAATCAAGGACCCTTGTTTTAGATTTATTTTTGTGTACCCTTCCCTTTAGTTTAAGCTGAATTAACTCATGATCACTCTAACCAAGGTCGTCCTCTACAATCAGTTCTTCTAGGAGGTCCTCACTACTCACAAATACCAAATCTAAAATGGCATCACCTCTCGTTTGTTCAACAATGATTTGGTGAACAAATCTGTCAGCTATCACATCCAGGAAAATCTGGGCCCTACTATTATTAGTAACATTTGTCCTCCAATCTATAGCTGGGAAGTTAGTCTCACATAATCACACAATTCCCCATAGTATCTATTTCAGTATCAACATTAAAGAGGTCTCTATCCAGATCCAAATTGGATCCTGGTGGTCTGTAACACACCCCAACCACTATATCAGGGGAACCTCTAGACGTTTTCTTCCCCAAAGTGGTTTTGGCCCAAACAGACTGTCTTATCCATTCCATCACTTCTCATTTCTTTACAGTCTACCTCAACATTAACATACAGTGCTACTCCACCATCTTTGCCTTTATTTCTGTCTTTCCGGAACAGCATACACTCTTCAATACCTGTATTCCAGTCATGACTACTATTCTACCATGTCTCTCTTATCCCTATAAATCTGGTTTCACTTCCTGCACCAGTAGTTCTAATTTCTCCATTTTGTTACCAGGCTCCTTGCATTGGTTTACAAACATCTTAGCGGTTGCTGCTTGGTTTCGCCCAAATTCCTCGCCTAATTGGGTACAGTCATTCCACTGCCAGTATCGCCTATCTATCCTTCCTCTTAATGTCCATTCTCCTACCCACGGCTGTTCCTTTCTTCATTAATATATCTTCTCTTACTTGATTTTCCTCCCTCTCAATGTTAAAATCAGGCATGGAGATTACATGAGCATCTCCCAGCAGTCTTCTCTGAGTTCCTAGTTTAAAGCTCTTTTAATGAGTTGTGCCCACCCCATCCCAGAAGTCTATTTCCCTCCCTGTTCAGGTGGAGTCCATCCCTTAAGAACTGTCCTCTGTCCATGAATGCCTCCCAGTGGTCAAACATCCCAAAGGCCTCCTTATAGCCTAATTGCCTGAGCAATCTGTTGATAACTTTAACTCTCACCCAGGTTCCAGTCTTACATTCGCAAGGAATCACTAATCCAAGTTTTCCTTGCTTCAGGGCATGATACAGTTATCCTTCACTTGCAGGTGCGTATTGCCCAGAAAGCAATATGTATAGAACAGCGCAGTCTATTCTCACAGGTGCCCAGCTGAATGAACCTTTCATCCTTGACTTACGCTCCCTACATTTGCTGACCAAATTTTGTATTAATTTCTAAATCTATTACTTACTTTTAAAGATACTTAGTAGTTGTGTTCCCTCTGTATCTTAACCCAGTATATTCCAGGCTACCCACAGAGTTCAGACTTGGCCACCCATCTGGCTTATCCACATTACAACCTGAAATCTCAGATGAAAGACTTAAGTATGCTCAACAATCGCAGAACTCTTTCTTATTTCTCTTCAGATCACTTAATAAATGGGCACAAACAGTATGCATTTTAATATGCTATATGTATACGTATACATCTAGGAACAAAGAATGTATTGGTCATATTTACAGGATAGGGGACTCTCCCTGAGAAGCAGTGACTGAAAAAGATTTGAGGTCATGGTGGATAATGAGCTGAACATGAGCAACTAGTGAGACACTGGCCAAAAGACTTAATGAGATCCTGGGAGACAAACGATGGAATCTCAAGTAGAAGCAGAAAGGCTATTTTACCTCTGTATTTGGCACTAGAATAGTGTGTCTAGTTCTGGTGCCTACAACTCAAGAAGAATGTTGAATAACTGGAGAAGGTTCAGAGAAGAGCCATGAGAATGATTAAAGAATTAGAAAGCCTATCATATATAGTGACAGACTCCAGGAACTCAACCTATTTAGTTTACCAAAGAGAAGGTTACAGGGTGACTTGATTATAGTTTATAAGTACCTACATGGGGAACAAATATTTAATAATGGCTCTTCAGTCTAGCAGAAGAAGGTATAATACAATCCAATGTGTGGGAACTGAAGCTAGACAAATTCAGACTAGAAATAAGGTATACATTTTTAATGGTAAGAGTAATTAACAACTGGAACAACTTACCAAGACTGTAGTGGGATTCTCCATCACTGACAATTTTTAAATCAAGACTGGATGTATTTTCTAACATATCTGCTCTAGAAATTATTTTGGGGAAGTTGTCTGACCTGTGTTAGGTAGGAGGTCAGATTAGATCATCATAATGGTGCCTTCTGGCCTTGGAATCTATGAATCATGCAGCAGTGGACTGAAACATAGTAAGATCACATGAGTCTGGGGTCAGTGGTGCATAAACTTTCCAGTTGCGCACCGCCCCCCCCCTTTACTATTAACGGAATCTATTGCCTCCTTCCTTCACACATTAATGCACAGCCAAGGCTTCCTCAGCAGCGGAGCTTGGGCTGAAGGTGGAGCTGGGGGCAGAACAGGTCTGGGGACAGAGCTAGACTGGGGGTGGAACTGGGCCTGTGGGCACAGCAGGGCTGGAAGTATGGCACTCCCTTTCCTGCTCCCCATGGGGGCACTGGCCTGGGCCCCACTGCATGCCCCCATGAACATTCCTCCATGCCCCACAGTTTGAGAACCACTGGTCTAAGCATTTGATTCCAGCCAGTTTCAAAATTGTATTAAAGGAGTCTGGCAGGAAACTGCTATTACGCAAGATCAGAGTGCAATCATTGAGCATAGTTACTATCCTCTTATGCCAGTGAAAACAACCTGGAGACTCGATAAAAATTGATGAAAAATTCTGATTTTTAAAATTCAGATTAAATAAATTTAAATTATGACATCCTTTGTTAAGACCTAAACTTATTTTAATCTACTAAATCATTTAAATTAAATAAAAATAATATTCAAGCAGTACACATATGCTGCCAAAGAAAGTCAACCCCTGAACTGGTGGAAATCACAGGCTCAAGATCTGGAAATCATGGGCTGAGTATCTGGAAATAGAGTTCGCTGAAGTGCTAAAGCAGCTTTTGTCAACAGCAGCAGCCTCTTCTATTTCCTTCATTCCAGTTTATTCAACCAGTTCAGTTCAATAGTTAGTTCTTTCAAAGTAAGAAACTGATTGTAAGTTTTAATAAAAAAGCATGTTGCCCTCTTCCAACCTATAAATAAAAATGAGGTGTGAGAGGATACGGTCTACTAGTTCTAAAACATTGCAGGATATGTCGACCAAAAATAATCAGTTCGATTCACTAAATATAAAAATTTCCTTTGTTTAATAAATCAATTTTAAATGGTAAATGCTTGATAAGTTCTTATGTATACAGCACATTTAAGATAATTTAATTCAACCAATAATTTTAAAATGCTGGTTTTGTGTGTTTTTAATTCTGTTCCAATTTCCCTCCAAATGCAGCTCAACAATCAGTAAAAAAAAAGTTAATCTAGTAAACAAGAAATGCTTCACTGTTTTCTAACAATAAAACACAAAAATTATGAATCTGAATAAGTTTATGTTAAGCTATATAACTGCTTAAATAAATGTGTATAGATACAGTGTTGTGCTGGTGAACAAAAATGTAATTAATTATACCAAGCTTTGAGAATCTTTAGGAAAAGAAGAGTTTAAAAAGTACAAATGCAAAATTAGATTGAAATGGATTATTTAAATCAATCCGCCATGCAACAGGACATAGAGATGAAGATTAAAATAGAAGTGCTGTTTGTACAAATGCAAAATGTTGCGAACTTATGTGCAAATTCAAAAGAGAGGCCTTCAGTTTAGATTTTTTTTAAATAAATCATGCTTCACTGAATTTTTACCTACTATTGTTCCAATATCAGAGACCCCTGTACACCTCAAACACAAAAAAACAAAAAAAAAGATCAAGAAAAAATCTTTTTTGTTCTCAGCATTTTTTTTTTTTTTTTTTACACACTCAATTTCTCAGTTACTGCTTATTTGTTTGGATTTGTAACACAAGAGGGAAGAGAAAAGCATTTAATGAAAATATGAAAGTTATTGTAATGCTCAGAAAACTGGCAGAGGAAGTTCTGGGACACATGAATTCCCTGAAATTAATGAAATCATTATTTAGCTAACTTTTTTTTTTTAAATCCAGGTGTCTTCAGGGAATCTCAAAGCAATATTAATTCAGTCACAATATGCGTAAGTGTTTGTACTGTGAATTTATGTACCATATATATCTAATATGGTTAACACTGCTGTGGGGAACTAACTCTGGATTTCAGTCTGCTTCAATTCTCAAACTTTCCTTTTTTCCCTTTAATTTTGTTGGTTAAAACCCAAACAAGGGAAGGAGAAATGAAATATAATTGAGTGGGGCTGCACATTCAAGTCACTGGAGCCTTTATGTCAGGGCTTAAAAGTTTGCCAGTCACTCACTAGCCAGAGGATGATGCATGAGCAAAAAAGAGGAGGGCCCCATCCCCAAGGAAGTTCAAGGATGATGCATGGATGAAAAGCCCAGCCCTACTCCAACTGCTTACCGAGATTCCTACAAGGTTGCTGACTATGGACCCAGCTTGTGGGTTCTATCATGAGCCTCTGGCTAATAGGTCTTAACATTTGAAGGCCACCCCCATGGTGGAGGAAAGATGCTTGCCCTCCTATTGAAGCTCCTCCTGACTTAAAGGAAAGGTAGATCCCAGACACTATAATGAAGGAAGCCTTAAAACACGCGATTGATAAAAAGCTGAATTATCTTACTTTCTTTAGAGGCTTTCTATGGTTCTGTCCCTCAGCACAGCAATCTCTGAGCACCTCACAAACACAAAGGAGTTTATCATCACAACACCACAACCAGGACAAAAAACCTTATCCCCACTTTCCAGATGGAGAACTGAGGCACAGATTAAGTGACCTGCCCAATGTCAATGTCTGTGGCCATCAGGAGGAGAACTCAAATGTCATCCCTTCCTCCCAAAGGTGCAGTAAACTTAACTCTTCTATTCATTTTCCAGGTAAATGCAAATCTACTTTCATCTGTATAACAATTATGTTATTAGGACACTATATGGCAAAATACCAATTTAAAAAAAATAGTGTTGACAGTTTGCTCATCTGTTTAGACAGCTCTTTGATTCACTTCCAGGTTTACCATACGTTATTGAGGAAATGAAACTGTCTATTACACTGACGACTACTTCCAACACTTTATTGTCGAGAAAAATCAAGAGTTGGCATATATGTTCCTCCCAATCTCCTCTTCTATTAGCGTTTGTCTTCACTGCAACTGTTAGCTTGAATTACTAATACCCTCCAGTCACACCATTCAAACTAGCTTAGCTCAAGTGAGGGCAGCCACACTGTGAAACACTCACTACACAGATTTCAGAGTAGCAGCCGTGTTAGTTTGTATCCGCAAAAAGAACAGGAGTACTTGTGGCACCTTAGAGACTAACAAATTTGTTAGTCTCTAAGGTGCCACAAGTACTCCTGTTCTTTTCACTACATAGAATGACTGGATTAGCAGCTGAGGAGCTGTAACTCAAGTCCCTGCATCCCCCAGCTCTAGATTCAGCAGCACTCCAGCTCCAACTCTCATCCACAACAGGACACCTAGCGTGAGCTTAAAGGACCACTTAACTCAAGCAAAACATTTGTGGGTGTGGGCAGGAGTTGGGTGAGAGGCAACACTTAAGTTATAACTTGAGCTACCAATGCTGTGAAGATAAGTCAGTGAACAGAGAGCAAATGGGTGTCCTTCTCAGAGAAAGGTAATATACACTGATTTACAGTGGATACCTTTAAATTGTCAACATTTACCTATAGTCGCCATATAGGCAAGACAACACTATAATATGATAACAGGAATGCCATCAATTTTTAATGTTAACCCTTGCCTAAACACTAAAGAAGGGGGATTCTTCAGGGTGCTACAAGGTGACACAGCTAAAAGTAATCAAATTAAATTAAGAGACTAATATAGACAGCAGCAAGAGCTATTCAACAGCTATGGAGAACCTAGGTGTCACGTTCTAGGAGTTTTCATGGGAATGAATAGCTATTCTGATTCACTCTAGTAGACCAGGTGGGTCTCCTTAGCTCCAAATCAAGAGTATCAAAGTTTACAGTCTCTAAGGCAAATGAGATGGAGAGCATGATATGTCCTGCTAGGAGAAAGCCTGGGAACAGCCAGCTCAGGAGGAAGTTTGGGGCTGTAGTTACTAACTTGACACCTCCCCCAGCCTGTTTTTGGTCCCCTTTTCCCTCCACCTGTGTATCATTTCTATGCCTGCCTATATAGCTGCTCACAGCTTTCCTAAGCAGTAGCATGAAATGCCACGGCTGTCCATAATCCTATGAACAACAACAGTGAAAACTGATCAAATACTTGTCAATTTCACTCTGCAAACTGACCAGAAACTTGGCAGGGTGAAATTGACAAGTCAAAGGTCAGTTTTCATTTTCACTCTGAAAACTGATCAGACACATGTCAATTTCATGGTGGTTTAGGAAGGCCAGAAGCAGCTGACTCAGCCAGAATTAGCTTGATTTACATTTGCAACTATAAGGGCTAGTTGTGTTTTGGTTTTTATGAAAAATGAAAGTTTAAATTCTGCAAAAAATTGATGACAATCTTTCCTTGTTATAAGTGAAAGTTTCTATCTGACTTCTGGCAGGTGGATCTCTCAGGTTCTGTTTAATTTGGGTCAAAGTTTCTTAGGCCAAGCATTGGAATCCTGGCATGCTCTAAGGCAGTACATAGCCAGTAGATGCATGGCATTGATCCAGGAAGGTTCAGAAGCTGAAAAATTGGTACAGAGTTGTGGTGTGGCTGAGACCCTACAGGTTAATTTGCTCAGATCTGGAAGGGAGAATCACTGTACCTGGGTGGTTACTGAAATGTTCACTACATCCCACATTCAAATACATCTCTCAGACCAGTGCTTTGCAGAATGCTGAGTGTGCAGAGCACACAATGTATGAAAGCAGGTTATGGGACAGGGCAGGGGAGAAAGCAGAAGGGTCATTAACCCCTTCTGAACAGATTTTTTGTGGGATGAAGGAAAGAAGGAGGGATTGAGAAACTGTTCTAGCCGCCCTCCCCCCCACACACACACTATCTTTGACACTGGAAGATGACAAATGTGTTTTTGAAGCCTCACTCCCAGAGAGTTACACCCCTGCACCCTAGTCTATTTCAAAGTTCACCCTGATTGACTTACAATGTGCACATCCCCAGGGGCTTAGCAAGGGGAGGGTATAACCAGGACATTATTAACATTTCAAAATGTTTCCCTCCCACAGTGTAGTGAATATCAAGTCATCATCAAAGACAGCAGGTACACAGTGCACTGGAGTTTGTAACACCCAATTTTGAATTGAGTGCAAGAGAAGTGAAAACAATTTGTATCAAGAAAGCTCCCAAGCATATGCTTGCCATTCCTATCCTCACCTTACACATACAAGCATCAAAACCAACTGAACTTATTCCATTTTTCCCAAAAGACTTTCACAGCTGGGACAGCACCAAGTGAGAGACTTCAGTCTAAAAAGGAATATTTTCCGCAAAACTTCTGTAAATAAATGAATGTGGTAGCTTCATTTTGCTTTGTTTTAAAAAAAGATGATCCATGACTACATGGCAAATATGCAGCCCTATCTCTATCCAAGTACTAACAGATATTTAATGGTTTGTTTTGTAGGAGTAACAAAGCATTAGCAACAGGAGACCACACTACAGCTCTCTGCTATTAGAGAAAATGGAAGACCCTGCTGCATGTGGGAACTATAACCAGACTCTACCATACTTCAGGATTTCTTTGCTTCTCAAGTGTGTGAATTTGTACCTTCTCAGGGTGGCAGGACCAGTCACTGAAATCCTGCATGGTATTGCTATTGGTAAGCAAAGAAACGGAGGAAAGAGGCAGGCATCTCCATCTCAGCTCCCCCACATTCCTTGTCTGAGCATCTCACACCAGTACACTAATCCCCTCCACCATCCCCATTATGCTTCTAGGCTCAGGGGGACCAGTAGGGATTCCTTTCAGGACACTTCTCTGCTGCTGCTCATCTTCATAATATAGTAGAACCTCAGAGTTATGAGCACCTCGGGAATGAACATTGTTCGTAACTCCGGTATATTCATAACTCTGAACAAAACATTATGGTAGTGCTTTCAAAAGTTGACAACTGAACATTGACTTGATATAGTTTTGAAACTTTACTATACAGAAGAAAAATGCTGCTTTTAAACATCTTAATTTAAATGAAACAAGCACAGAAAGTTTTATCTTGTCAAATTTTTTTTTTTAAACTTTTCCTTTATTTTTTTAGTACCTTATGTTTAACAAAATACTGTACTGTATTTGCTTTTGGGGGGGGGGGGGTGGTCTCTGCTGCTGCCTGATTGCATACTTCCGGTTCCAAATGACAGGTGTGTGGTTGACTGGTCATAACTCTGGTGTTAGTAACTCTGAGATTCTACTGTATGGTCTACCCCGCTTCTGATGGGACAAGTTATCTTAACAGCCCTCAGAACTCAACTAGGTTGTCCCTCACGGCAGCACAGACCATTGCCCACATGGTTACTGGACAGCCACAGACAGGCTTATCTCACTTCTCAGCAACACAAAGCAGTAGCAGCTTGACTTAAACTGCCAACAGAGTTCTAAAGCTCTCAATAGAGCATTAAGAGCAGCCTAGGACACAGATCAGATGACTTACCGGCCCTTCTCCTCTTCAGCGTGACATAGGGCAATAGGTCATGGCGCGTGATAATCCTCAGCAGCTGCAGCACCTGGCGGAAGTTGGTCTCATCACAGCGGCCCTGCCTTTCTAGTGCCAGCAGGAAGTCCCGGCCGCTGCGGATCATCCCCCTCTCGTAGTCATCAATCACATCCACAAAAAGAAAGGACAACACACGTACGTCCCGGTGGGTCAGGTGAGTGCCCACAATGTCAAACATGCGGTGCAAACTATAGAGTCCATGCTCCCTGTCCCCAGTCTCCTCTGGCCAGGCTTGTGCTCGACTCCGTTTCAAGGTGTCCATCCTGCACGACAGCTGATCCTGCCACATGCCACCCAATTCCAAAGGATTGGGGGGCTGTTCGCAGCACTGCAACCCTGGAAGATAAAGAGGTCCAACAGGCTTTAATCAAGAATTTTGCTGGGTTTGTTCCCTAATTACTCTTCACAAGATACTTAAATGAAAATCGTTGTCTGAATTCCTGCATCAGGAGCAGTCTGTGCTCAGATCCTCCTTATGCAGAGTCATAATATTCATGCTAATACTTCCCACCTCTCTCTATATAGTGCTTTTCACCTAAGTCCCTACGGTGATCAGGCAGGATTATATTTCCCCCATCTGGAAAGTGGGGTTACTTAGGCTCAGAGTGTGTTCAAGGGCCAAACAACAAGTCTGTGTCAGAGCTGGAAATAGAAACAAGGAGTCCTGATCACCAGCCCTATATCTGATCTCCTCTACCAACTCCTCCTCCTATAAAGATGCTGGAAATCACTCCATCTTGCTGTTCACTAGAGACCAGTCTACTGGCCTTCAAGACATAATGCAAAAACATACTTCGGCTTTTTACGAAGGAGGGGGGGAAGAGAAGCTTTCCATGAAGTATCTAGCCAGGTACTGACGCTACTCCCATGGCTGAATGGCCAGCATGAACATATCTATAGACCAATATAAAGTGCTATATCATTTTTCATCTAAGCATCTCAAAGTATTTTAAACATTAAGTTTCACAGTTTCCCTTCTGAGAAAGGTGCAGTCTCTCTTTTACAGAGGAATACTCTGGCACATAGAGGGAGTAAGCGATTTGCCCAAGGCCATCCAATGGACGAGTGGCAAATCTAGGAAGAGAACCCAGGAGCCCTGACACCTAGTTCCCCACTCTAAATACTAGCACAACTGAAGCATTTCATTCATGGAGGTTAAGGTAGTTTAACTTTTCCTCCTCCCACTCACACCATATGGCTCAATTCTCACCCTGCTTGGTAATTTGTCATCCTGCCACCTGCACATGTGTAAGACTTAGATTAAGAGCGAGAGAGAGAGAGAGACTTGGTGCAAAATGTATGGCACAGACTCTATCCAACCCTTCAAGGGGTGGAATATAAATTAATTGTATTGCAGGTCTTTCATCGGTCATCAGGCTGCCCAACCTTGAGTGCCCTCCTGTGACAGGCTGTGGCATAACAGGCACACCTGCCTCGGCTTCCCTCCTTCAGAGTCGCCAGAAACAGTGCAAAGACTTAGTTCTCATAGCCCTTTTGCATTTAATTTATTACAAGAGAAACACACACACCCCTGGGCACATAAGTCACAACACCACAGTCCAGACAAAGCATCAAATACAGCTTCAGCAGCCCTCAGCACACCCCAGCTCCCTAGCACTGCCCTGGCATCTCTCACCATACCCTGGCTCTTCTGTCAGTTCTCTCCTGTCCTTGTACCAGAATAGCCACCCTAACCCTTCCAACTGGAGAGCACCCTTGTTCTTCCCAGTGGGAACCCCCACAACTTCATTGCTGGGGAGCCTTCTTGCCAGGGAAGCATCCCTCACTTTCCCAGTTCTCTCATGGCTCTGCTAGGTCCAGCTCTCTGGCCCTGTGAGTAAGCCCCTCCACTACTACCCTGCCTTCAGCCCCCATCCCCCTACCCCTCCAGCTTAGAGCCAGCAAGCAACTCTCTATGGTGCTCCTTCAGTTCTGCTCTCTGGCTTGGGGATGCCAGCCAGCAAACCCCTCTTGCTGCTCTCCCTGCCTTCAGCCTTTCCCCAGGAAATACCTCCTACTTCCTATCAGGATTCCTACAGTCCCCTGGCAGCTCTCATCTACCCTCCTGACTGAACCAGTCTGCTCTGACTCATGGGGACTCCCCTTCCTAATACCGAACAGCCCCAGGCTGAACAGCCTAATACTGCCCAGCACTCTTAATTAGCCAAATGGAAGCACCCGTCCTGGCACAGGGGGCACTGAACCTACTTCATTTACAGGGACCAGCCTTTCTGTGACACCATCTTTAACTATTATGATCCCAAATACCTTCTAGCAAGCATATATACAAGTTACAATGCCTGAACTGGTTAGTGTATTCTAAAGGAATCCAAGCAAGTAATCAAGTGAACAGTTAGCTTTTTCCATTCCAGCAACGACCCCTGCATCTAACAGTAGTGCCTCCAACTACGGAGATAAAGCAGAATCTGCTTAATGGCCCCATCCAAGGCCTATGGGCAGGGTTTTTACGATAAAGGCCATCAAATATATAAAATCATTGAGAGCAGCCATTGGTATCACAATGAAACAGTAAGCCCAATATGTCAAGTATTGGCAAGAACCTGTTTCACTTTTAAAATCAGATGGGAACAGACTTTTGTGACCCCTTCTTGCTTCAGAGTAACAGCCGTGTTAGTCTGTATTTGCAAAAAGAAAAGGAGTACTTGTGGCACCTTAGAGACTAACCAATTTATTTGAGCATAAGTTTTCGTGAGCTACAGGTCACTTCATCGGATGCATCCAATGAAGTGAGCTGTAGCTCACGAAAACTTATGCTCAAATAAATTGGTTAGTCTCTAAGGTGCCACAAGTACTCCTTTTCTTCTTGCTTCAGTGAATCTCTAGACTAGTCTATGTCACCTGTCTACCATTCAGTTATGCACACTCACCTGCTATAAAACTGCCCCAAAAGGCTGGGAAAACCCTGCCATGCCAGACACCTAAGTCTGATGCCCAGACATTACTCCCATAGTGGCAGGGGCTGTCAGTGTAGAGCAGCTGATTTGGTAGGTGTCCGCATCTTAATGTTCTCATACCCATAACTGATTAAAAGTAGCATTGACCTGTTCCAACAAGGGAGTTCTGTCAAGCCCCCAATCTGGGGGCAGGTGGGGAGAGAAGAGGGAATTCTCAGAGCTTTGAGAACATAAACCCTATCCACCTACACATGCTCTGAAAGTGATCAAAGGAGAGGATACCTGGACACTAACATAGCTAAGGAAAGTTGCCCATGGTAGGTTGTTCAGCGTTGAGACCTTGTAAAGACAGGCCCTGTCAATATTTAAGTACATTAATGGGACTGAATTTAATCATATTTTAAATAGGTTCCCTGTCGATATTAAAACTCCACCTTAGATTATTAAAACAGATAATCTTTTTAAAACCCAGTTTCCTGGTCCTTCTTTCTGCAGTGTTATTTTTTGCATTTCTCTCATCTTGACATATGCCCCATTTAGCCAGTTATGGTTTTGTTTAGAATCAGCTTGACTTCCAGGTTCTCACTACAAGGGAAGGTTGGGGGGGGGGGGGAAGGGGGAGAGGAGGAGAAGAGAAGCAACAGGTTGTTGTTGTTTTTTTTTAAAGCAAAATTTAAGTTTTAGGACAATTTTGAGTTGAAAAGTTCTCACAGGCCAAGACAGCGATAGCTGTGAATTTCTGAACTTACGATTACTTTTACATAGCTTTTACACCTAATATGAAGTTTGCATATCATCAGCATGGATATTTGTAGGCAAGGTAGGCTGCTTGGGATAGGCAGAGAATGCTTTGCGTGCCCTATTTTGGGTCACACACAGTGCGATCTCTGCCCCCTGCTGCACCGGGGCTCTGATGGGAGGCATCTATAGGATTTATTTTTGCCTACCCCTTTCAGAGAAGGTTGTCCTCCATAGTTGCTAAGCTACATGGGAAAAAAAAACTGCATATGTCTGAATTGTTTTAACAGACTGCACTAGATTGGAAGCAGGCACTGCAGAGCACAAAGCACACTGTGGGAACAAATAATGCCGTAAGAAACTGACAAGGGAACATTTTGAAGACATTAAAAAGGCTTGTATTGAAGGCTTCTGGTTTTTGGAGTTTATTAATTTAATTTGGTTGGGGGGGGAATATATATATTTTTTTAACTAGTTTTTGAGTTCCATGTAGCCGTCCAAAAATCAGCAGGTTTCAGGGATCTCTTTGTATACACAGGTAGTCCTGTTTCAAACAGCACTATGTTACGAGCGTGCACCAGTAGGGTCCATACAGACCAATTCATGTGGAACATCTTTATGCACTTTAGAAATCAATCCCCATAGCCCGCATTACTGCTCTGTGTAGACAAGCGCTTAGATATGAGCCAAGGAGCAGGAACATCACATTTATAAACAAACTGCACTAGGAAAGAGGTGAAGTCAGTATGAACTGAGTAACCATTTCTGGTGTTTATTGAATAAATACTGCACTTGTGTGCATGTGGGGGGAGGGATGTTTTATTGGTTAAAATCTAAAATCAGAAGCCCTGCTTATCTCTTTTGAGACGCAGCTTCTCCTGAAGGAGCTGTACTTTTACAAGGTACACACTGGACTTAGATGTAGCAACTGTTAAAAGTAAAGATCAAACAATGGAGAAAAGGTTGTTTCAAAGTCTCAACCAAGGGAGTGTATATATGTTGCCAATTAAAATCTTAGAAAAGAGACCTCCTCCTTCCACCTCCTGCTCCTGTCTCTCAGCAAGAAAATGACCATGCTGAAGCACAGTTGCCTAACAGTTGGGGACTGATAGCATTATATCCTTTAACTGTCAAAAACCTGTACCACAGAGGAGCTCCTCTGACTTTTCATGCTGTCTGGGAATTAATCTCTTCCAGGGCTGCTATGGAATCCTCACGCTCCAATTAAAAGCGCACGTGTGTGCACAGGCATGTGCGGGTGCGCACACTCACCCACCCACCCACCCGCACTCTTTTCAAATAAAGTTAGTGTAAGTTAACTCATGTCTACACTTCAACTGTAGGGTCTTCCATCAAGGTCAATGACACCCCTACCATCAGAAACGTCTACAGGGATGTCCTCACTGCACAATTAACTCCAGTGATCAGCACCCAGGCCTAGCATGGGTGTGAGCAACCAAAGAAAGCCCTGCTCAAATCACTGCCCCCTCACTGGTGCTGAACACACTCAAGTGTGTCACTAGGACTTCAAGGGGCATATCCTATGGTTCTTTGTGCTGCAATAAGCTGAGCCACTCTATGATTCCTTCCCAGTGAACTTGTCTGTCCTTCTGGGCGCACAGAGGGAAACTGTGGAAAAGCATTGGAGGAGCACTGAAACACTCAAGTGGTTTAGCTTGCATCCTCACTGCAAAGCGGGCAGGTTATCAGCCCTGTTGAAAGCAGCACACAATTCTAACCTACACTTCCAGCCAGCCCAAGCTGTGAAAGCACCAAGCACAGATGAGAGGGATGTGATTGTGGGCAAGAGAAGAGTTAGGGGAAACAGCCAAATAAGAGCCTGAATTAGCTCTTCAGGGAAGACACAGCCTAAGTCAAGAGATGTGCGTCTGAGGTTGTAACAGAATGTAAAAGCAAGCAGTAAAAAAGCCACGGGAAAGAGACCCCTCTCAAATGAGTGGTGGGCTGAAGAGAGCCAGCATTTTAAAAGAGAACCAAAAGTAGTGAAACATCAAGAGATGTTCAATTTGCCAGCTTGGGGAGATCTAGCAGCTTCATTTAATCAAACCGCTTTTGTTTCCTTCAAAGAATGCAGGCCCTTTACAGTCTGTGTCCAAGATTTCCTCCTGTTCTTTCCTGTGACATGTCAAACCAAGGTCCTGAGCAGTCCTTTCACAAGAGTCAGGACGTTAACTACGGAGTCTCCCTAACTTGGCCTTATGGTTTCAACCCACAGACACAGCAACATTTTCCTGCCTGGGAGAGCAGGCCCAGGGATATCAAACTAGTTTGGAGATTGAGAAAGGGAAAGAGCAGTGGAGGCCGAGAAAACTGCAGAACCCTGGATCATCTCCTCCATCCACTGCAACCTGCTCCCCTGACTGCAGGTGGTAGCTCCTAGAAAACCACCAGTCTTTTCCCCCACTGCAGCTGGCCACTGAAGCAGCTCACACACAGGGCTTCAGGCAGCAGCTGACCTGATCAAGTTTCCCTTCCATCCCCCAATCTCTAGCCCTGTGGCACTTGACTCGGGTGCAAGAAAACAAGGTCCAAACCCAGAGAGTCAGTGGACGATCACCCTGAGTAGCACATTGCCTCCCTTCTCTAAAAGGCTATGGAGACAACTAGAAAAAAAGGAGGGAAAGAAAACGGACAGAACGAGAAGTTGGTCACGGCATGGTACAAAAAGGGGATATAGAAAGAGGGCACCCCTCTACCAACTCACAGAATGGGGGGACTTCAACAAAATGAGGGTGGGCACTGCCAAGGTGCGTTATTCTGAGAGGGAACATGGCCTGATGGAGTAAGCATGAATGGAGAGACAGGAATCTTTTAAGTTCTATTTCTGGCTCCATCAATGACTCACGACTGAGGATGACAATACTGACCTACTTCACAGGCTGTTGTGAGGCTTAATGAATGTTTGTGCACCACTTTGAGGATATAAGAGCTGTAAGGGCTAACCTCATTCACTTTCTGCTCTGAAGTGCTGTGTGCTGTTGATACAGGATGCTAAGGTGCACTCACATTCCACCCCAGAAAGGAGTGCATTTCAGCAGTAAGCAAACCAATCTCTAAATACTTCTTCCACAACTCACAGGACACCATGAAGTTTAACTGATTAAGGCAAAGTGCTTTGAGATCCTTGGGTAGAAGGTGCTATAACAGTGTGAAATATTAAGACTGCAATGGATAGTGATTTTTTTTTAATTCCTGTAACAAAAGTGGCCAAAAGCATATTTCAAAATGAGCAATCAATGTTATATTTAGAGGCCAACAATATATTCCAGCTTTTAGGCCTGGACTACACAGGTTTTATATTTGTATAACCATTTTGGTCAGGGGTCTGATTATTTTTAACCAAAATAGTTATAGCACTGCACCCCCAAGTGTGGACACAGTTATATCAATATAAAGGTACTTTACACCAGTACTGCTTATTCCCCTTTTCACACAGGGATTGCTATACTGGAATAAGCACCTTTGTATCAATACAACCACATCCACTGAGGAAGGTCATACTGTTTTAACTACAGCAGTTTAAGAACCACATCATTAACGTACATACCCCTTCCACATGCTGGATGTAGTATAAAGTTTTCTTTCTGCTGCATTTGGGCAAGCCAACCCTTTGCTTGTTGTGTGACAACTTCTCTTCATGACCAAGTGGATTAACTACAGTAGTTCCCTCTCTGCTGCCTGCAGCTAGTGCAGAAGGCAGAAGTGCTATCTGCAAGTTAGGCAAGCAGCAGGGATCCACACACACTCGCTTCATGACCTTGTGTGTGTCACTGAGGATCTGATCCCAACCCAACTGAAGCTGATGGAGTTGCTCCACTGACTTCACTGGGTGTAGGCTCATAATCTGTGACTCAGTTTCCTCCAGCTACAAAAAGGGGAGAATGACGCTTGCCTTCCTCAATCATAAGTCTTAGTGTTTGTGCGATGCTTTGAGATCTCTATAGAGATGACACCAAAGTAGTGCCAAGTATCATTCAGCCGAATTCATTAGCTAGACTGTACCTAGCAGCTTACACAGTAACATTTTCCTCCTCCTTCCCACACTCCACCAAGAGCAGCAACAACACAAAAGACTAGAGTGGCAACACTAATCATTTTAGATATGGGGACAGCCCATGCAACCAAATTTCTATCCTGAAGCACCTGTTGTACATAATTTGCACTCTCAGCCTCCGCACACTCAGGTCAGTTTAAGGGGCACTATCAAGAAAATAACTTACCTTCCATGTTTTAGAAACATATTTTAAAAAACCAACTCTAAAAGTCTAGCTCGCTTTTCCCCATTTATGCTGTTTGTTTATTATGGGCACTTCTTCAGTTTCACTCTGTTTCTACTCAAGTTTCACTTCCTGGTTCCCATGCTCTAGGCCTGATGCTGAATCTGGGAATCCAAGACTGCAGGGCAAGGTTTGAATGCCAAATATACATATGCATACATACAATTTGTTTAAATAAGTATTTTTGTTCTCATGAGTCATTTCTAGGGACATTAGGATTTATAAAACCTACTTGAGGTATAAGCTAAATTAACACAACCCCTTACTCTAGAATTCGAAGGCATGTATGTATATTTTATATATACATAAGTACCAAACACCTGGAAAATGAAGTGCAAAGTTTAAAAAAATTAATAAGCATAAGGAAATTCTATGCTGTACACTCTGGACAGAAATGAAAATTCAGCACAAAAACTCCAGTCTCTTGATGTCCCAGCAGGCAGCTTCTCATTGCTGCAATACCCCAGAACGACATGTAAGTCTGTTGTATTCAGGCTACTTTAATCAGGGGTTTCCACTGTGTACAGGATAGAAGACACTCCACTTCCCCTCCAACTCTGCTCTCCTCCAATTTCGAAGTCACCCACCCAGGAGAACGCAACCTGTTTTGTTGTACAGTAGCATGTATATCAAGGACTAGAATCCTTTGATCTTTTACAGTGGCTCTGTGATTGAAGGTGTGGGTGTATGGATGGGAAACAGAATCTCTCACTGAAGACTAAAACCCTGTGTACAGGACAGTTCTTAATCCCAGTTTGCAACAAGCAAGTGGAATGATTTTTTTTTTTGGGGGGTGGGGGGGTGGGGGGGGTGGGAGGAGAGGAAGTGAGTTCAGCTCCTCAAACTGGAATAGCTTCCTGCCAAAACAAACCAGGTGAAAGATCTGCTCCAATTGTTTGTGTCCACACCCCACATGATTAAAGGGACCCAGTCAACTGGAGAGGCAGCCAGTTTCAAAAGTTTAATTACAAAGTAGTAGTTACGTGTCTTACACCTGTCCCAACTCTTCCAGCCAATTTTAGAGATTTTTTTTAAAACACACGTTTCCCTGTTTGTGTGGGTCTTTCACACAACAGCAGGAGAGAGAAAGTGAACTGTAAAAACTGCTGTAAAATACATGAAGCGAAACGGCAAAAACAGAGAAGAGTTCTTCTCTTTTACTCAGTGATCTTAGATGTTTTATTATTTGTAACAAAAATGGGTAAAAATTGCACGCAGAAGTGTGATTTTAAGTTGATGGTATCCCTTTAATATGCTGTTGGCATGTTGAGTTGTTTTCCTGTAAACACTTCATAGCACTTATTTTGCAGCATACGCAAGACCACTGGCAGTGAGCATGTACGACTGGTTTGGCAGTTCCCCCTTCCTCCCAGCTCTTCATGCTCGAGGAGCACATTGTCCACAGGCTGCTGACACTATACACGCACATATCCTCTGGACACTCTGTCCCTTTGAGGCACTAGACAGCTGCCCAGGTTCTCCCAGAATGCACTGACAAAAACACACACAGGTGCATGTACTTGCAAGCATCTATCTGAGCCACATGGCTATATTCTGCAGAAAGAGGATGTACAGGTACAACGCAACTGTACTCACTGTAACCGAGTAAGACAAGCCCGTTATGGCATGGCTACAAAAACACCACTGCACCAGCACGTGGTATAAAGTATCTGATCATTCTAGCATCACAGCCTGGCTAGCTATTACTGAGTTTAATAGCTAGTACATAAACATTTATTCCCCACACACACACACCCCCCTATTCAAATGAAGGAGTTTGTTGTGTTATTGTTTTTTTTCTCCTTCCACACTACTCAGAAAGACATAGGTACAATAAGTAACTTGAACAGCCAAAAAAACAAAAAAAACAAAAAAACCCCACAACTCTACTTAAGTCACATATGTTCTACAATAGATCAACTCAAATAATATTAGGAGACTAGATTATTACTACACACAGATTCCTGGGATGTTCTCTCAAAATACTCACTTTTTAAATTAAGACAATGGCCAAAAAATTATTCCATGGAGCAACAGATCTATGGTACCCTTTATACATGAAAACTGCACGCACGCAATATATTAAAAGCTATACAAGTGCAAACCTTAGGTTGAGATTTTGCATAAAACTCAGAAAATGGAAGGTTAATGTTCTAAAGTCAACCTTAATGCTCTACCTCTTGCAGAGTAAATTGTATTTTTTAAGTCTTGTTTTCATAATTCAGGAATTTACTAGTAACACACAAGGAATATTTTTAAAAGGGCCACCATCAACTTTGAAATCTAATCAAGGTTCAGATAGTTTCAGCTTCTCCACCAGTCCCGAGTCAGCCCTGCCTATTCTTTTAGTTTTACAATCACACTTTATTAGTTTTTTTGTTTTAAAACACGTTGCTTTCTCCATCTGTTGTACAGTGAAAGACTCACAAAACCAGAGGAAGCCCACTATACAGGGGAAATACTTCAACGGACACTAGACAAAGTACCGCTTTATACACCCTCCCCAAACCCCCTCCCCCCCAATCCCTACCCCTATCAGTAATGGCAATCTTAGGTCTCAATCCATCAGACTTATGCACATGTTTAACTTTACACATCTCAAACAGTTCCACTAATCTTCAGTGAAACTACACCCAGTGCATGAGGTTAAGCATGTGGAAAAGTCTTTGCAGGATCAGGACCGTAAACCCTAATCTTGCAAAAACTTAAGCATGTGAATAGTCCTGTTGAAGTCGTATGTCCAAACACATACTCTCATACTTAAGTTTTTGCAAAACTGTTTTGCCCTTACATATTACTTGAAACCAGAGTACATGAAAAAAGTCAAACCCCTGGTTTGAAAATTTGATTAAGTTGACAAGGTCTTTTTAAAAACAGATGCCTTTCCCTTTTAAATGCAATTAACTATATAAGTGCAAAATTCTGGAGGGACAGAAGCAATTATTTATTCTTATAATACTAAAAATGTCTCTTTCCTCGAGGATTCTCTTTTTCTTCAATTTCCCAAACCATCACAACCACCATAAACTCCCTAATTCTTTACTCAAAGGGACCAATACAGTACTTTTTGTCTGTATCTAAGTTCCATAAGCTCCAGCATCAAGAATCCTCCGTCTCTTGGTTCCATATTACGAATCAGCATGTCTTTCTAGTGCTCCGCTTGAAAGCTAATTTATGGTATGTGAATGACACTCCTTATTTGTCTGGGTTTGTGAGCTGTTGACCAGTGACCCAATTTGTGTGTCTCTGGCCCATTCCCATCCAGCATCACTGAGACCCAGTACAAATAAAGACACTGTACAGTTAGCATTCCCGATCTTTCTAAAGCAAAAACTTTTTTTGGGGGGTGGGGTGGAGGAGGTGCTAACTTAAGGCCTTCTATATCAAAAAGTAGGACAAAAAATAGCATAGCTTATTTTTAAAAATCACACTAGAGCCTTTGAGTGCCTATATACAATATATTTAGGCTTGACAAAATTTGATTATTTTTGTAATTTTACAATATTGTTTTTTATTTGTAAGGCTTCACAATAATTATTTTTATTTGTAAGAATTTTTTCATTTTTAATCATTTTAATTTTTGCAGTTGCAGGAAATTAAGGGGGGGTTGGATTAGTGCAGCATGGACAGCGGGGCTGTAGGGAGCTCTTAGTGCTAACAGCAGGGCCTGAGACACCCGGGCACAGGTAAGGCTGTGGAGCAGTGACCCCAGGCCAGACTCATGAAGAGAAGGACAAGCTCCCAGCCACTGGAGAGACCATCCCACTGCTGAATAGGCCCCATACTCCCAGCCACGAGTGAGCAAGCGGGCGGGCAGAGCCACAGCCACGACAGGGGACTGCACAGGGCTCCCTGCATAGCCCTGGGCCAGGGACACCGGATCTCTACAGGCCCTAGATGTTGTGGAGGCCATGCTTGCTAGCTGTTCTGTGTGTCAGGTGAAATTGACATTTACCAACAATTAATTATTTAAATTGAATCATGCCAAGCTTAAACATATTTAAACACATGGCTCCCAATTGTGCATGTGGCATAATGTTTCAACCCTGCACATGAGACGAACAACGTGATCATCAGGCCTCCTGCAATCAGGTTCTTGGGTGGTTCTTCTGCCGCGTAGACTAGAATACTTAAATGCGTGTATAACAAGGTTAGCAAGTCGTCTTAATTCTCTGGCTTCTAAGCACCAGATACCCCAATGTGGACTACATCACCTGAAAGACACCCACAATCCTCTACCTATGGCATCTGGGAAGGGAAGATGGGAGAACTGCCTGATTTTTGCCAGAATGCAAACAAATGTAACTGTGAAGCATGGTATGTATGGACAAGCAAACAACAATTCAATAAAGTTCAGGCACATTAGATAGGATTATTTTTAAATATCAGAGGTATAAACACTCTTGCTTCAGGGCATAAGCCAATCACTAACCTGTATTATTCCATAATTGTCTACTATGGAGTTTCTTGCACCTTCCTCTGCAACTGGTATTTGTCACTGCCAGAGACAGGATCCTGGACTGCAGGAACCGTTGATCTGATACAGTATGGAGATTTCTGTACATTGGCAGAAATGCCACTGAATGGTTGCATTGAACTAGATTGAGCCCAATGTGTGTTACACAGCTAACAGCTGAAATTGAATTACTGGGGTTCTAAGCTGTATTGCAGGCAGGACATGGGCATTCGACATCAGCTAGTCCTGCTCAGTGGCTAGTTATTAAAAAGCCTGTTGCACCTGTGCTATTCACCTTCCAAATACTGTTACAAGTTTTCTAGTACAGCTGGGAACTGTTTACCAGTAACCTGTTATAATCAACGTGGTTCAATCTGTAGCATAGACAGGGGTTAGAGAAGGGCTCTTAGAGAAGGAACTAGTGTTGCCAAAGTTTTTAAAACATGGTTTACACTGTTAGACAAAGTGATTGTAACCCTGTTGGGGTGACCCACTGTTTTAAAGTAGTCCTTTCAAAAGTTTCTTCTTCAGTCCAGAGATGGCTTTCAATATGACACGCCCATTCCATGGCTGACTCCAACGCCAAATAACTTAAAATACTGTCTACACTATAACGACAGCCATGGTTTTGTATCCTGGTCATGACACCCTTATCTAACCAGGTTACAACAAAAATGGTTGCGGCCATGCAACAGGCCTTTTTTTCCCCCACAGCACAACCACATATCCATCCTGTTTGCACATCCACACTACAAACATGGTTGACAGCATGGTATCAGTGTATCATGGGAAAACTAGGCCGTTTTCTTTTCAGGTATTTATACCACTAACCAGCACAGTATCCAAGAGCTCTCCTATAATGCCTTAGCAATGGAGTGCCAGTAGGACACACACACAGAGGAGTAAGACATACAGAAATGCACTCAGATACTTCCTACCACGCAGAAAACTGGGAGGATAAGACCAGCCAACTGAGATGCACAGGCACAGTGAGAGAATCCATCTACAAAGCAAATTAAGTTTGTCAGAACAGTTAGAGAAAAACAGCCACGCAGTAGCCCAGGCTGCTGGCAAGGGCGTAACAGCTACCAGAGTTAACAACTGTAATATAACCATGTTGGGCATAGACACAAGCTATGTTTACAGCCAGAGGACTAGTTACAAACTCAGTTAAAAGTTATAGCGTAGGCAGGGCCTAAGGAGCCACAGACAGCAGAACTAACCAAGCACGCTAGTTTAAATGAGTGGGCTTCAAAGCTGGATCTAGCCAAATGTCAGGCTCCAATCAGGAGCCCAAGTTTGGACCCCAAGTTTAAGGCTACATGAAAGTTCAACTAAGAATCCAGAGTTTCTTCTGAAAAATAAGTATTCTGAACAGCACTTTGGCTATTTATATACTACTGAGCTCTAATACAGCATCGTCCCAATCCAGCAAACTCAAAGGAGGTCAGTATCATCTCCATTTTACAGAACTTCTTCTGTATTTTCCACAGTATGCATCCGATGAAGTGAGCTGTAGCTCACGAAAGCTTATGCTCAACTAAATTGGTTAGTCTCTAAGGTGCCACAAGTACTCCTTTTCTTTTTGCGAATACAGACTAACACGGCTGTTACTCTGAAACCTGTCATTTTACAGATCAGGAACCTAAGGCACAGAAAGGTGAAGCAGCTCGCTCACAGTCACACAGCAGATCAGTGTCAGAGCCAGGAATTGGACCCACATCTCCAGACTCCCAGCCCAGTACTCTATCACCTGGACCACATTGCAAAAACTTCTCAAGTCTAGCCAACCTTATCCAAAAACCTGTTTATATAAGCAAAGAGGTCAGAGATGTCTGATATATTAAGCCATTTCTCATCCACCCTCCCTTCCCATTCATCTCCAGGACAGAATTTTCTGCTATGTATTTGTCTAAGAGCAGCGTTTCACAAACTTTTGGAAGCTGAATCCCACCATCAAGAAAATGAAACTAATCACAGAACTGTGCCATGTGTTGTTAAAGGCCTACCCACCTTAAGGTATATGTCTTCACACATATGTGCACACAGCTTCAGACAACCCTAGGGAGGTGTAACACCACACTTTAGGAAATGCTCATTTAAAACTAGACTGGATAGTGCCCTAAATGTTTCAAGTCATGGAATTTCTAGCATTCTCCTTTATTCTATGATTCTAGAAGGCTGGCAAGAAGCTAAACCAAGAGCAACTGGACTCAGTCCTAGCAATTAGTATCATGTCTTGGACTGAAAACCACACTCTCACCCCTCCCTCAAATCACATGTTCAGTTTTAAATGAATCAATGGTTTAAGGCTTACACTGTGTGAGAAACTTTTACACATCAGCTGGGCAGTTGGAGGCTAAGTCAGTTCACACAACAGAAGCCAGCACAAGGCACAATATCTCCACTTATGGAGAAATAGAACCTCCTATGAAGATAAACTGAAGCGGATGAATCACTAGCGTATTATAAAATGATATATAAATACAGACAAAATAGAGACCAACCTTAATTTGAAGCTCTTCTTGTCTTGTTTATATCCGCTCTACTGCACTGATTCGAACATGGGGCTGAACAAGAATTTTTAAAGAGTCTTCTATTCCTCCCTTTTACTTTACTTTTTAAATAAACAAAAAACCCAGCAGAACAGCTTAAGCTCTTTGTGAATGATTTTACAGTATGGCTCTCATGTCAGGGAAGCCTAACTTCTACAGTTAGAGCATCAGAGTGTGGTATTAAAGCAGGTACACTTGCCTAAAGAATTTTCCTAATAACTCTGATGCCAAAATCTCCCCATCTATCTCACCCCACTGAGAAAAGGAAGGGGAGGAGGGGAAGATCCAAAATCTATCCTGCACCCTCTAGGTCATTTCTTTTAAAAACATTTTTCTAAAGCTTTGACGCGTCTCTGTTTCCTTATTACTAGTAGTTCCTTTGCCACTCTTGCAAAAACAGAGATGATCTCTTTTTTAAAAGGAAGGTTTGTCTACTTTCCTCTGCTCCCAAGTTATTTTGTTCTAGTTTTATTAGAACTAACTGAATTTCTGGGAAATTTAAGTAGAGACTCTACCACAATAACCAAGAAAAAGTCATTAGAATCTCCGAAATACTTGAAAATTCAACCTGTACTTTCCTTTTTATTTTTAATTGTGATTGTTACTTTTAGTGCTTGTCTTCCCCCACACACACTCTTCCCATAATACTACTTTACCCCAAAGAACAGACCCCTCTCCAAAAGCAGGAGATTTAGAAATTGGGGGTTAAATTTTCAGAAAACTGGCTTGCCACGCAGCTGTTCAACTTTAAGGCTCTTCCCCACTTTTTACAGCTGTATCTTCCTACATTCTTTTTAAATATTAAAAAAAATTAAAACTCTGACTCCCCCAGAAATTAAAAATAAGCTCCCAAAATATAACTAACCCACCAAAATAGGGTTATCTGAAGATGCTTAATGTCATCACACAGCTTGCTTTTTACCTGTGATTGCTTCTTTCCTCCCTTTTTATTAACTAATATTTGCAATAACTACCTAGCAGTTCCCACATTTCAATATGCAGTTCTAGTCCTACTTTTCTGTCCCTGACCCCCTTTTCTCTCCCTTCCTAGGCCAGGGAAATTTGGTTTAATGTGAAGCTGAGAAAAGGTTTTTAAAGTGTCTTGTTTTAATTTCTGCAACTCTCCCCCCCAGAGACGATCCCCTCCTCTCCCACACGTCAATATACATTTAATCCTGCCTCCTCAGATAAAAAATAAATCAGGAAAACTGGGTTTATGAGAAGCTGGAAAATGTGGATGTTTTTAACTGGCTTATTTCTCCCCCTCCCCCCGAAAAAGCCACCCTGAGACTCTCCACCTGCCTGTCATGCGTCTCTCTCCAGCTCTATTGCCCCTTTCCCTCCCCCCAACAAAAATAAAGATCCCAGGGAAAGAGGGCTGATGGGAAGCTAGAAATGAATGGCTCGCTCCTCCCCAGCAACGATCAACCCAGGGACCCTCCTAGCTGCCTGCTCTCTACCCTCTCTTCCCCATCCCCCCGTACCCCAGGAGGTGGGGCTCAGTGGGAGCTGGCACAGGGGGGCTATGGCAAGTGCTCCCCTCCCCCCAGGATCAGCTAGAGGCTGCCCCTCCCCCCAGAGAACAGGACACCCAGGGCCCGGGGGGGTGGCAGGAGCTGGGGGGAGCTTGGACCTTTGCAGGGGCTGGTTCCCCCCGCTCCTCCTTTCCCCGCCCCCAGGGGCTGCTGCTGTCGGACTGGGGGGCTGCCCCGGGCTCCCTAGGCCTCTCACTCTCTCCTCAGGATCAGGGCGGCCATATTGGATCCGTCAGCTTCTCTCCCCGTCCGAGGGAGGCGGCCGCTGCCGCTAGAGCAGGAGCAACATCCGGGTAACCGGCACCTCCTCCCGAGTGGGCGGGGGGCGGGGGAGGAGGAGGGGCTGCGTACATCCGGGGTCCCGCCGCCTTCCTTCACCGCCACAGGAAGGAATGGGGGCACGGCCGCCATCTTTGTGGAGGGAGGCTGGCGGCTCCATCCGGGGTATTCGTGGGTGGTTTCAATACCATGAGACTGGGGAGGCGGCCGCCATGTTGGTAGAGGGCAGACGGGCCGGCACATCCGGGATCTGACTTCACACTACTGAAGAGAATGGGAGAGTGCTACCATCTTTGTTAAGGGCAAATGGGCACGTGGGAAAGTAGGGTCGGCTCCTGAGGCGGCTCGCGGAACGTTGTTGGTCAGCGTTCCCTTGTGCTTATTAGGATCTAAACAAAACAGGCGTAGTGCCCAACACCAGTAAACACCGGGCCATTGCCTCTCTTGCTATTGCCTGCCTTACCGTCAGGAATATTGTTATGAACTGCTGTTTATAAAGAGGGCTGATGGGTGAGCTGGGAATGAGGAGACCTGGATTCTGTTCCTGGCTCAGCCACTGACCTTGGGCATGTCACTGCCCGTGCACCTCAGTTTCCCCATCTGTAATACGGGGATCATTGTTATTATTTATTTCTGTTCTGAGAGTGTCTGGTGTCCCGAGCAGGGAGCAAGGTCCCAATGCGCTAAGATCATGGTCACAGCGATACAGACAAGATGATCCTTGCCTTAAAGAGCTCACAATCTAATTCTCTAATCCTGCAAAGACGTGAGTTTAACTAAGTTAAACTGTATAAGCACTAGCCATTATTGACATTAGGTACTGCGAGCAGTCCTCCCGAACAAGCTAAACCTAAACCAGCCCTTACAGGTTGAACAAACCCCTGTTAGGGAAGGTCCTAGGTTTACTAGGTCCTGCCTCAGCACAGGGAGGTGGACTTGAGGACCCTTCCAACCCTACATTTCTAGGATTCTATGATCTACAGTTAAGTCTTTGGAGGATCAGGCCCTAGGTAGATGATAAATAATATTTACATTAATTTTCTTTTGACAGCACTTTGAAATCTACAGTTGAGAAGTGCTAGAGAAGAGCTAATGCATCCGATGAAGTGAGCTGTAGCTCACGAAAGCTCATGCTCAAATAAATTGGTTAGTCTCTAAGGTGCCACAAGTACTCCTTTTTGCGAATACAGATTAACATGGCTGTTACTCTGAAACCAAGAATTATTATGTAGATCCATATGCATTTCTTTTAAAATACATATTTTAATATTATGGTCAAATATTCCTTGTTTATAACAGAGACCCAGCTTCATATGTGACTGCAGCCGGGTCTGTACTAGTCAGTTCTAGCAGGATCAGGGCCTTAAGGTCTGAATTGTCATTAATCTACTGTGAGAATGTATCAGCTCCTCAGAAATAAGAAGGGAAAAAGCAGAGGAAAACCAGGGTTAATACGTACCAATTGGAAAGGAAGAAGAAGCAGCAGCCAGCAACCCAGTGCAGTGGCAAATCACCATTTTAGGGCTGCTGGTATTTGGCTCTGTCAAATTTAAAGGGCTAGCCCCCAGAAAAGCATGCTGGGAAAAAAGTTACTCTGGTTTATAGGGATGAGGCAGCTACAAAGAAAGGTGCTTAGGAGCTGTTTGTGTGCATTGTGTATTGTATTGTATAAATGGCAGTGTATGTCTGAAAAAGAGACATGCCTCTCTGGAAAAATTTAGGCAAATAACTTCCCTGCTCTGTGACTCTGTTTCACCCTCCACTCTTTATCTGTCTTGTCTATTTAGCTAGTCAGCTCCTTGAGTCTGAGGTTGCCTCTCACCATACGATTGTACAGCACCTAACACAATGGGGCCCTGATTTGCTTGGACTCTCCAGATGCTCCTGTAATATATTAATAATCAGCTGTAGAAATTCTGCTTTTCACTAGCCCTATAACTCAGCAGGTCAGAAAAAAATTAAAAGTCTCATTCTGGCATTCTGGAAGAAGTAGCTATTGACCATGGCTTACTAGCTCCGAACTCCAAGTGTTGAGGCTACAGAATGACTTCAGATGTATTTCTTCCAGTCCCCACTACCCACAAAGGGTGGTGGAAAGATCAGAACAGTTTGTTTCATAGATTCATAGATTCATAGATATTTAGGTCAGAAGGGACCATTATGATCATCTAGTCTGACCTCCTGCACAACGCAGGCCACAGAATTTCACCCACCACTCCTACAAAAAAAACCTCACACCTATATCTGTGCTATTGAAGTCCTCAAATTGTAGTTTAAAGACCTCAAGGAGCAGAGAATCCTCCAGCAAGTGACCCGTGCCCCATGCTACAGAGGAAGGCGAAAAACCTCCAGGGCCTCTTCCAATCTGCCCTGGAGGAAAATTCCTTCCCGACCCCAAATATGGCGATCAGCTAAACCCTGAGCATATGGGCAAGATTCATCAGCCAGATACTACAGAAAATTCTTTCCCAGGTAACTTGGATCTTACCCCATCTAAAATCCATCACAGGCCATTGGGCCTATTTACCATGAATATTTAATTACCAAAACCATGTTATCCCATCATACCATCTCCTCCATAAACTTATCGAGTTTAATCTTAAAGCAAGATAGATCTTTTGCCCCCACTACTTCCCTCGGAAGGCTATTCCAAAACTTCACTCCTCTGATGGTTAGAAACCTTCGTCTAATTTCTAATCTAAATTTCCTAGTGGCCAGTTTATATCCATTTGTTCTTGTGTCCACATTGGTACTGAGTTTAAATAATTCCTCTCCCTCTCTGGTATTTATCCCTCTGATATATTTATAGAGAGCAATCATATCTCCCCTCAGCCTTCTTTTAGTTAGGCTAAACAAGCCAAGCTCCCTGAGTCTCCTTTCATAAGACAAGTTTTCCATTCCTCGGATCATCCTAGTAGCCCTTCTCTGTACCTGTTCCAGTTTGAATTCATCCTTCTTAAACATGGGAGACCAGAACTGCACACAGTACTCCAGGTGAGGTCTCACCAGTGCCTTATATAACGGTACTAAAACCTCCTTATCCCTACTGGAAATACCTCTCCTGATGCATCCCAAGACGACATTAGCTTTTTTCACAGCCATATCACATTGGCAGCTCATAGTCATCCTATGATCAACCAATACTCCAAGGTCCTTTTCCTCCTCCGTTACTTCTAGTTGATGCGTTCCTAGCTTATAACTAAAATTCTTGTTATTAATCCCTAAATGCATGACCTTACACTTCTCACTATTAAATTTCATCCTATTCCTATTACTCCAGTTTACAAGGTCATCCAGATCCTCCTGTAGGGTATCCCTGTCCTTCTCTAAATTAGCAATACCTCCCAGCTTTGTATCATCTGCAAACTTTAGTAGCACACTCCCACTTTTTGTGCCCAGGTCAGTAATAAAAAGATTAAATAAGATTGGTCCCAAAACCGATCCCTGAGGAACTCCACTGGTAACCTCCCTCCAACTTGACAGTTCACCTTTCAGTAGGACCCGTTGTAGTCTCCCCTTTAACCAATTCCCTATCCACCTTTCAATATTCCTATTGATGCCCATCTTATCCAATTTAACTAATAATTCCCCATGTGGCACCGTATCAAACGCCTTACTAAAATCTAAGTAAATTAGATCCACTGCGTTTCCTTTATCTAAAAAATCTGTTACTTTCTCAAAGAAGGAGATCAGGTTGGTTTGGCACGATCTACCTTCTGTAAAACCATGTTGTATTTTGTCCCATTTACCATTGACTTCAATGTCCTTAACTACCTTCTCCTTCAAAATTTTTTCCAAGACCTTGCATACTACAGATGTCAAACTAACAGGCCTATAATTACTTGGATCACTTTTTTTCCCTTTCTTAAAAATAGGAACTATGTTAGCAATCCTCCAATCATACGGTACAACCCCTGAGTTTACAGATTCATTAAAAATTCTTGCTAATGGGCTTGCAATTTCTTGTGCCAATTCTTTTAATATTCTTGGATGAAAATTATCTGGGCCCCCCGATTTAGTCCCATTAAGCTGTTTGAGTTTTGCTTCTACCTCAGATATGGTGATGTCTACCTCCATATCCTCATTCCCATTTATCATGCTACCATTATCCCTAAGATCCTCTTTAGTCTTATTAAAGACTGAGGCAAAGTATTTGTTTAGATATTGGGCCATGCCTAGATTATCCTTGACCTCCACTCCATCCTCAGTTTTTAGCGGTCCCACTTCTTCTTTCTTTGTTTTCTTCCTATTTATATGACTATAGAACCTTTTACTATTGGTTTTAATTCCCTTTGCAAGGTCCAACTCTACTTGACTTTTAGCCTGTCTCACTTTATCCCTACATATTCTGACCTCAATAAGGTAGCTTGCCTTACTGATCCCTCCCTTCTTCCACTCCCTATATGCTTTCTGCTTTTTCTTAATTACCTCTCTAAGATGCTTGCTCATCCAGCTTGGTCTACAACTCCTGCCTATGAATTTTTTCCCCTTTCTTGGGATGCAGGCTTCCGATAGCTTCTGCAGCTTTAATTTAAAATAATCCCAGGCCTCCTCTACCTTTAAACCCATAAATTCTTCAGTCCAATCCACTTCCCTAACTAATTTCCTTAATTTTTGAAAGTCAGCCCTTTTGAAATCAAAAACCTTAGTTGCAGATTTATTTTTGTTAATCCTTCCATTCAGTTTGAACTGAATTAGCTCATGATCACTTGAGCCAAGATTATCCCCTACAACCATTTCCTCTATGAGGTCCTCATTACTCACCAAGACCAAATCTAAAATAGCATCCCCTCTAGTCGGTTCAGCAACTACTTGCTGAAGGAATCCATCAGCTATCGCATCTAGGAAAATCTGAGCCCTATTATTATTACTAGCACTCGTCCTCCAGTCTATATCTGGGAAGTTAAAGTCTCCCATGATCACACAGTTTCCATTAGTATTTACTTTATTTGTTAAGAGGATTCTATGACCAAAAGACTCCATGTTATCCCCAAAAAGAAAAGGAGTACTTGTGGCACCTTAGAGACTAACAAATAAATTGGTTAGTCGCTAAGGTGCCACAAGTACTCCTTTTCTTTTTGCGAATACAGACTAACACGGCTGTTACTCTGAAACATGTTATCCCCGATGTCAATCCAGCACTAACTCCAGCTCAGCTACATATAGGTGGAGTGACAGCTCAAAACAAATATGCCAACTCTTACAGGTAGAGTTTTGCCCTATGTGCCTCTCCTTTATATGGCATGAGGTTGAGAAACACCAAATCAGGTCTTCTTTAACTACTAAAATGCAGCCCAAAGCTGTCTACCAATATGACACCCCGCCCTTGCCATTCTATCTGAGCACCTCATAACCTGTAATGCAGGGGTAGTCAGTAGCTGGACTGCGGGCCAAATCCAGACCTCCAGATGCTTTTGGACAGACCTTAAAATCTTTTCATTTACTTTCTATCATTAGAATGGGGGGGGGGGTTTAATTATTATTTTCTCTGAAGGCTGGACCTTGAGTATAGCTTTGACCAAGAAATTTGGACCGTGACAAAAAAATAATTGACTACCCCTGCTTTAATGTGTTTATCCTCACAACACTCCTGTGGGGCAGGGCCATGCTTTTCTCCCCATGTTACCGATGGGAAACTGAGGCACAGAGAAGCTAAGTGACTTGTGCAAGTGTAACGCTGACAGACCCCGGTCCTCGGTGGGCTGGATTGAACCTGGGGCTTCTGGAGCTTAGTGCATGAGCCTTTACCGCAAGAGCTAAAACTCAACTGGCTGTTAGCTAAGGCTGTAGAACAGACTCATTTTATCTCTCTCTCTAAGTGGTCTTGGTGCCACTAGATGGGACAGAACACTACACCCAGAAGGTGTGTGGGTTATACAAGGTCACACAAAGAGTCTGACATTGCAGGGAATTGTCTTACCCAAGTCCTAGGCTAGTGTTCTAAGCACTGGACCATACTTCCTCTTCCTTAAACTCCCTCAGGAGACCCAGTCCTGATAAATCTGAATGAGAAACAATACTGAACACAAGTAACAACTCCCTGCTCTGCCACACACGGCCTCAGCCAGTCACTTTGCCTCTCTGTGCCTTGGTTCCCCATCTGTGCAATAGCAATAGTAGCCATGTCCTGCCCTCTAGAGGCGTGAGCTGTTATCCAATAGACATCTCTGAACTATGAGATCATTGCTGAGACCAAGCAATGGGGGAGGGAAGATTTGAAGATAGGGACAGACCTCTTAAGCCCACCTCGTTTTTGTCCCCCAGTTACCTCTGTTCCGCACAGAGCCATTGTTCTCTCACCTTTAACACTGAATGTTATTTACACCAGTTCTTGGTTTTCAAGGATTGAGTGTAGCTGGACTCAATCCAGTTGTGGAAGGGCACAAGGCGCTTGATGTTCATGAAATTTGGGAGCTTTTCAAATCATATTATGTTTTCTGCAAGAACAGCTTCTGTGTCCCTCATTTTGGGTCTTTGTCACACATTAAACTCTGCATCTGGGCCTTCGCGGGTCGAGAGAGAGATGGACACATACTGTTTCTTTAAATCTGGAGCAGGGACCCAGGCAGAGGTGGGGCTGGGGAGTCCACATGAGAGAGAAGTGCCATCAGTGCACATACTGTAGGAAAAGTAAACTGGAACTTAGTCCTCATTGGATCACTTGATGATTACCAGTTCTGTTCATTCCCTCTGGGGCACCTGGCATTGGCCACTGTCAGAAGACAAAAAGAAAAGGAGTACTTGTGGCACCTTAGAGACTAACCAATTTATCTGAGCATGAGCTTTCGTGAGCTACAGCTCACTTCATCGGATGCATACTGTGGAAACTGCAGAAGACATTATATACACAGAGACCATGAAACAATACCTCCTCCCACCCCACTCTCCTGCTGGTAATAGCTTATCTAAAGTGATCATCAAGTTGGAAATGGCCATTTATGATGATGATCACTTTAGATAAGCTATTACCAGCAGGAGAGTGGGGTGGGAGGAGGTATTGTTTCATGGTCTCTGTGTATATAATGTCTTCTGCAGTTTCCACAGTATGCATCCGATGAAGTGAGCTGTAGCTCACGAAAGCTCATGCTCAAATAAATTGGTTAGTCTCTAAGGTGCCACAAGTACTCCTTTTCTTTTTGCGAATACAGACTAACACGGCTGTTACTCTGAAACCTGTCAGAAGACAGGATACTGGTCTAGATGGACCTTTGGTCTGACCCAGTATGGCTGTTCTTATGCCCATGAGGGAATCCCACCTGGAGAGAAACCCTGTCAAACTGCTGCCATGGGGAAAAGCAACTCAACTCTTAGGAAGAATCAGAGGCCACATGGAGGAGAAAGTGGAGATGCATTCCCATTTGGGGTCTAGTCCACACACAATAATAAAACGGGACGGAACAATGGTGGGGAATGGAGTTGGGTGCTGCGGGTAGTTATTGTTGAAGGACCAGGAAAAGATGAAAGTGAGGAGGAGGAGAGAGAGCAGGTTCATGGGGATCCCCAAGGGAATGGGTGTTGGGAACCAGAAAGGGAGGGAGGGAGGGAGTGGGGAATGACCAAGGGGATTATGACAGAATGTTACACTTGTGTTCACATCCTACACACTATTGTGATAATTTTTGTATAAAGTGTGCCTTGTGAGGTATCATTTGAAAACCCATAATCCGCTGATTATTATTGTCCTGGTGAAATGCATGGCAAGATTGTATGTAGAGTTATAAAATACCGCTGTATGGTGTTGTTAACACATGTTCCAAACCCCACAACGCTGCCCAAAATGAGGTTGGCAAACAGGTCTATCCTAAACAAAGGAACGAGTGCTCTGCTTAATTTGCATTTAAGCAGTAGACAGAATCATCAAGCAGGAAGGGAATCAAAGAAAGCTCAAACAGGTGAGAAAAAAGCAGCAGGGAAGATCCTTCCACACAGACTCTTTGTCCCCTAGTGCCTAGCTGGAAATGTTTTTCAAGAGAGGACTGAAATTATAAAAAGGAGGAACAAACACATCACAGGACCCCCACTCCTGCCCATTGCATTCACTGCACCTGAAGTGACAAAAGAAGCATTCACTGGACTCTGGGAAAGGGGTCCTGATCTATAGTTTGGCCAGTAAAACTGCTGAAACCATGTGATGAGAAATTTTGCTTGAATCTGATAGTTTGTTAAGTTAGATGTTAGTAAACCTCTTATCTTTATTTTTCGTAACCATTTCTGACTTTGATTCCTCATTGCTTGTACTCACTTAAAAGCTCTCTCTTTGTAGCTAAGTGGTTTGTTTTATTGTTTGATCTAATCCAGTGTGTTTAAATTGAAGTGTCTGGGAAAGTCCATTTGGGGTGGCAAGTTATATGCATTTTTTCTATTAAAGCAATAACTGACTTTATATAAACTTGTATTGTCTGGGAGAGGGCTGGGCAGTACAGGACATACATTTCTGGGGGGAAATCTAAGACTGGGAGTGAGTTGGGGTCACTCTGCAGTATAACCGAGACTGGTAAGAGCACCCAGACATAGCTGGGAGTGACTTGCATGCTGGAGGCTGTTTGTGAGCAGTCCCGCCTGCAGGTTAAGCAGCAAAGCAGTGTAAAGGGCACCCCAGGCTGACACAGCTATTCATTGGTCTGGATTGTATTCCGGGTATGACACACCTCCACAGGAACAGGGGGAGGCATAGGGGGCATGCACAGCACTGACAGACACTGCAATTTGAAAGAACCTGATTTTGCATGCATGAGGCATGTGCACATGTACAGCGGGATCCACAGTGACAGTAACTGGAAGAAGCAGAGGCCCTGTCAGGGGCCAGGGAGGAGGGGCAGTGGGAAGGAGCTGAGGACTCTGTGGAGACCAAGGATGCCAGGTGGTAGGAACCAGAGTGGGGAGCTGCGTCGTAGGTGGAACTGAAAGCATTGGAGCCTGGTCATGGGAGGGCACCAGGGATGGTTGTGGGAGAGCCAGAGTAGAAGGGACCTGCAGGCCAATAGCTTAGGGAGTCTGTGCAGATAAGCAGGGTGTAGGAGGCAGTGTGGCCTAGTGAACAGAGCACTGGACTGGTTCTATTCCCAGCTCTGCTACTGGCCTACCGGGTGACCTTAAGCAAGTCATTCCCCTGCCCTGTGCCTCAGTTTCCCTGTCTGTAAAACAGGCAGTCTAAAGGCCAGAGAGCCATGCCAGCGTGGGCTGCTCTTGTTCTCCCTCTGCTGTGAGCTCAGCTAAGCAGAGACAGACCTTCAGTGCAGCACTAGGGGGTGCTGAGTATGGGAGTTTCCATTTTGCAGCTATGGGACAATGCCTGAGATTCGTCTGTGCCATAAATAGAAAATTAGAAATGTGGATATGAAATCAAAAAGCAGGTGATTTCATTCCTCCTGATAAAGCAGTTTCCGCCCATTTCTTATGCAAAAAATATCAGCTGCCCATAGTAGATGGCAGTCACTTCCACCCCAGCAATTAGACCATACATAGACACATGACCAAACGGTACCACTAGAAGATCTGGTTAAGAGGGTTGGTAGCAGCAGACACCTTGCAGGCAATAGATACAAATGGCTTAATTCTGTAATGTCTCGTAGTGACAGTGGCAGTGGGTAAGCCAAGACTGGGCAGGACATGAGCAATGTATCGAGTGCCGTAGCTCGATGAATTTATTGAGAACAAAATCTTTAACAGCTTTTGCAGAGCTTCGAAGGCTCCAGCTAAAGCAGGTTTCACTCAGCAGCCAAAATGCTGGGAAGGCCATCAGCCGGCAGATTTGTTTTCTGCCCCTACTGGTGTGTTCTCTGCAAAGAGCTCTCCACTGTTCTGCTGCCCAGGTGCGCTCCTCCCCAGAAGTCTGCATACTAGTGTTAGCAGATGAATTAAACCTTTCACTGAACAGACGTGTCTGTGAGTAACCAGACATGGAACGCTCAGGGGGTGGAATTCTAACACTGCCCCCGAGAGATCCTGGATATGAAGCTTCCCAAATGGGCTGGGAGGCTCCCAGTTGTGGGCACCCACTCCCCCTGTTGCTTTCATTGACAGAGCAAGGGAATTATGCGGGGGAGGCAATCTAGGCTACAGCTCTAGGGTTGACTGAATCGTACAGATCCTTGGGAATAGGCCAAGACTTTAGCCACAGAGACCCTGCGTGCAGCATGGTCACTGTCAGAGAGGGGACGCTGGAGCAGATGAATAGGACCTAGGGACCCCTTGCTGCTGACTGGAAGAGGGGTGGATAGGGTTTACAAGGATCACCAGCCGAATATCAGATATCTGCCAATATCAGGTGGCACATGAGGTCTCTACAAGAGCCAGTGATCACCATAATAATTGTGATTAAGTTCTGATACTGTTTAAGGAGTTATGAATCTGTGCAGAAAATTGTGTTCTTAAGGGCTTGGAGTCCACGAGGGTACGTATCTTGGAAATGTTCCTATCTGGTAGGACATAGCTGACACTTATCTCCCTGTCTGGCCATGGGACTGTGTTGTCCGCCTATTGGCACACTGAGCCAGATACCAATTGAGAGACTGTGAAATCTACAAGAGAAACAAGCAGGGGGTGGGACGGTCCCGTTTATGAATAAAGACAAAGGCTTGGTCTGGTCTGTCTCGGCATGCAAAAGGATGAACTGAATCCTTCCCCGAGGAGGCAAACTGACAGCATGCATATCTCTTGGAGGGAGGGTCACAGGTGGAAAACACTGCAAGGATTTTGGGTGAGCAATATTTTATTAGGCATGAGATTTGCATGAGCAAGACTTCATTAGACATGATGCTATCTTATTAATCTAGGATCTAAAATGTGTGATGATTTAATGTCATATGCAGCCATTTGTTTCCAATCTCTCTACTTGCTATGACCGGAGTCTCTGTGCTCTGTCAAATAAACTTAGACTTGTTTAGAGTGACATCAAAGTCTAAGTGCTGTGTGTTAAGCAGAGCGGTGATGTGGGGTGGAGTTGGTACACTGGCGAGTATAGTTTCTTTGGAAGCAGCTGATCAGTGAATACTGCGAGTGGCCAGTGGAGCAGGGGCTGGATGCTCCAGGGAGACAATGGGAGCTCTCGGGGGTTGGTCTGTGGCTACTGCTAAGCAGAAGAGGGACAGCGGGGCCTGTGTAGGCCTAGAGGGGAGGGCTAATGGAGTTGGGGAACAGAGCTGACCCTGGCAGGCACAGACAAGGCTACTTTGTGTTAAGGGCAGGTGGTAGCGAGGTGCCCACAGCCCTGGATACCGCCAGGCAGCATCACAATGGGGCCTGGATCTGATTCTGCGTGGCTCCTCCCATCCCCAATTCTGAGCCCAGCTGCATTTCCCTGGGGCTTTCCTGGTCACGAGGAAAAGTGGGAGCAGGCATCCCCCAGAAATTCATGCCCTCCCACCTGGAGTCACTCCCCAGCCCACGCCCCACAGCAGCAGAGCACGGGTCAGGGAGTCATGTTGGGCTCAGAGTCCTCAGCCCTGTGTAGGCAGCTGCTGCTCCTCTGCCCGCTCAGGACGTATTAACCCTTTGGGAGCCACAGCCAACCCCGCTGCCGCATCCCCCTGTCTGGCAGTGTGGGAAATGTCAGGATGGATTCAGCGCCACAGTGGAAGCTCCTTTCCTCTCAGTGCTGTCTCTGCTCCCACGTGGCAAGGACGTTCACTGTGAGGATCCCAGCCAGCAGGGTTCCCAGCACCCCCAGCACAAGGATCCCCTTGGCATGGCAGTAGGGCAGTGACATGGCCTGGGGCAGGGTGGGACCTGAAGGAATAAATCAGTGGTTAGCAGATTTCCTCAGTCTGGAAAACCCATATCCGCACCAGGTGCTGGGAGCTCCGACTCCGAAGATCCTGGATGGGGATGGGATGGAGATGCCCAGCTGTTCCCGTTGGGCCGGATGCAGCACAATGCTCAGTACCCCCAGCCATAGATCTTCCTGCCTAGCACCAGGATGGGGTGTAGGAATTGGGGAGTAGCCCTTTAAAAAGCCTGCGAGCCCTCCAGTGGTGCTCACTGTGCCCTAGAACCCAGCCAGAGCAGCAGTGTGTATATATAAGAGCCAGCCCTGCACAGGCCGTTCCGTGCGGCATGCACTCAAGAGGGAGGGATGGAGCGAGCGTCACCTTCACAGGCCGCCTTGGGGGAGGCGCTGGCTGAGCTGTTGCTAACGGGATTCATGGCTGTGCAGGTGATGGGCAAGTCGTCGTCTCCCAGTCTGTGCTGGACCAGCAGAGATTCCTCAATGGAGAAAACAGGGGCCCCTGCTGAGCGTGTCCAGATGTATTTGATGGTCTTGTTCCCCTCCCTGGCGCTGCAGGTGAAGGTCACATTGCAGGTGCTGTTCCAAGCCATCATAGACTAGATCCTGATCTCCGGCTCCGACAGTCGCTCTGGGGCCCAGGTTGGGGGTGGGAAATACAAAATAACATTGTACAGTGGCTGCTGTGGATAGAACCGACTGCAGGTCCCTCCCTGCGACAGCCAGAGGCTACAGTGGTGGGGAATGCTGAAACCCGAGGGTTAATGGCCTCCCACTTAGAGACTGATTCCCACAGGTGAGAACAATGCCAGCCTCCCAGAGGTTACCTGAGCCCCCCTCCAGTGGCAGACCCTGATTCTGTAGGACTTTCAGTGTTAAAAAGTAAAAAAAAAATCATTATCCGCCTGCGTTTTGAGGTGAGATTTTCATAATGCTCTGAAAGGTGCAAATAGCTGCCATGGGGGGCGTGTTTGATCTACAATCACAGATCCCCTTAAAACCAGTGGAGGCCAAACATCCTATTTCAGGCTCCACAGAAGGAGCCACCCAGTCCCTTTATATCAAAAACCTCTGCTACAAACAATAGAGGGAATGCCCAAGGAAGGTCAGAGCTAAGCTGTGTGGGCTGAGGGGTTTCTCTGCTTGTAGATGCAGGGACTAGGAGACTGGCAGCAGGTGGAGTGTGTTTTACGCACTATCTACTCAAGAAAGACTTTGCCACCAAGGCTATATCGGAAGAGGCACGCCAGCCAACTCTCCTAGCAGAGAAGTGGCTTATATCAGCAAGAGTTCCTTAGCTTATACTAGCTCACCCGATGACATAAACTATTCCAGCAACAGGACCTATTTGCTGACATAAAAGCGTCAACACAAAACCTTTTGCCGGCAATGCTATGGCAGTTAGGAGAAGGATTTTTCACACTCATGACTGACACAAGTATGTCAGCAAATCTTTTAAGTGTAGCAGCCTGAGCTGCCCAAAGCGAGGAGGAGGAGTGAATGTGACAACTCTGAGAGGGAACAGAGATATGGGACTTCTTGGGCACGGAGCCCACTGGAGGGGCAGATGTGGGGGTTCTGAGCTACCTGCTTTTCTGTATTTCTACTACAGCCAGGGAGATATGACTCTATGGACGTTCTTTGTAAATAAGCAAGATGGCACCAGAGTACCCCTCCCTTGGAGCGTTGATTTCTCCTCCTAGCAGAAAGAAAAGGAGTACTTGTTGCACCTTAGAGACTAACCAATTTATTTGAGCATAAGCTTTCGTGAAGTGAGCTGTAGCTCACGAAAGCTTATGCTCAAATAAATTGGTTAGTCTCTAAGGTGCCACAAGTACTCCTTTTCTTTTTGCGAATACAGACTAACACGGCTGTTACTCTGAAACCTCCTAGCAGAAACAGCCCTGGATGTTGGCAACCCGCTCAGGCCCAAGAGGCAACGCTCCATATGGCACCCAGTCATAATAACTCTCTGCTCTGTGAGGGCATTACAGAGCCTGGATTTGTAAGGATTTGTAGGACTAGAACCCAGCTCTGCAGAGCCCAGGACAGCTACATTGCCACTGGGAGGCAGTAGAGAGTCATTTCCAAGGCGCACTAGGGACATCAAGCGCTGCAGGAAGTACCACCCGAAGGGACTAGAGTGACAGCACCCTGCAGCCTTCTGATTGGTGCAGGCTCACTATTTAAACTGAGGGTGGACTAGGAAGTTATCTGGGCACCTACATAAATTTCTGGCTTGCTGTGATGTCACACCTCGCCTTGCTTTCTGATCTCTGACCCTGGCCTGACCCGACTCGACCCTCACCTCCTGATTCAAGTTTGGTAACTGTCTCTGATCTCTACTCTCTGACCCTAGCCTGACTCTGACTCTTGCCTACCAAGCCCAGCTTCAGCATTTACTCTGATCCCTGCTTGCTGATTACCACTTCATGGATATCCTTGAACCTGTGGGCACTAGCCCAGCTGTGACCACTAGGTCAGACCACCTACACCCTGGTCCTTTGCACTGGGCCACTTTCTATAAGAGCTGACCTTGCTCTGCTGTACCCAAACTAAGTTTCTGGGGCCCAGTTGCCAACTCTTGTGATGTTATAGCAAGCCTTACGATTTTTAGTGTTGTTTTTTTTCATCCTCCTAGTGCAGGAGGATCTCAGCTTTCATTTAAAAAAGAAATAAGTCTGTAGCTTTCATAGCTGCAGGGCAAAGCTTGGTAGCCTGAAGCAAGTGAGACCCTAAAGGCCCCAAAGCCAGAAGGCAACTAACCCTCCACTCCAACATTTATTATTTTTAACATAATCTCATGATCTTGGGGTCCTGACTTTGATTTTTGAATATTTGGGCCTGGTGATACTGTCAGAAAATCACTGGCAATTTTTAAATCAAGATTGGATGTTTTCCTAAAAGATCTCCTCTGGTTAAACTGCAAATCCTTTTGGGGCAGGTTATCCAGGAGGTCAGACTAAAGGATCACAATGGCCCCTTCTGGTCTTGGAATCTATACAAATTTTATGCCACCTGCAAGCCCAGCCCAGCCATCACTTTGATGCTGACCAGTGCTGAAACAGCATTACAAGGTTTCTGCAGAGCTGGGGGTCTATTTTAAGCGCAAATCCCCCCTCCGCCTCACACACTCACTGTGGATGTGCAGGTCATAGCTATAGAAGATATTGCTATCTGCACTTGCTGTCTCCCAGCTGTACATGACAACGTCTGCCAGCATCAGGTTGCTGATCTCCAGCGAATAGCTCTGGTTGTGGAGTCTTGCTCTCCCTCGATATCTCTCGTCCTCCATCGAAATGTGGGGCAGCGCTCCAGGGGCCCCTGGGGTGATAACTGCTAAAGGCCTATGTGACGCATAGGCTTCAGCATTGGCAGGGGAGGGGCTGTGCCAGGTGATGCTTTTGAAGGCTCCAGGATTGAGGAGAGGGAAAACGACAGATTCTCCCAGAATTCCGTTCATTGACACTGGGAGACAAGATACTGTGAACGGACTCGCATCTAACACAGAAGACAAAGGAGACTTGAGGAAACTGATCAAGTTCTGTCCCCCCACTCCCTTCCAGCCCTGGTTTCCCAGCCCTGTCACATGAAGGGGGCTTTCTGTACAATGGTAATAACCCCCAGCCCTTCTCTAGCGTGGCCCAGGCTGGAGTTTTTCACTCACAGGAGTGATTTGAGTCTCACAGCCCCACTGCGCAGCAAAGAATTACAATCCCAGCCCTTTACAATTCCCCCTCCTGTGCCCCCTGCACAGGGATTCATGGTATTCAGTGGCATTGAGTCACCACACTGGACAGCAGAAGCTTCAAAGAGCCAGCCCCGAGCTTGTATCTCTGTTTAGCAGAGAAGGAAATGGAAGCCAGCGGGGAGGGGCACAATGAGTCACTGGCAAAGCCAGGAATAGGAGCAGCTGGATTCAGTGGCCATGAGTCCAGGCTGCAGGTTTCATGCTGCTTCGCACCTGCCCCATACTCCCTGCTGCCCGTGCAGGGGTGTCAGGGCTTCAGAGAGGCAGCACATCGCGCAGCACAGCCCTCCTGGCTGGCTCCCAGACCTGCGTTCTCTCCTTCTTCCCCTAGGCTTCATGAAATACGCTAACTGTGACCAGAGTCTTGTGCACCCAGCCATCTGAGCTGCAGCCTGTTCCTCTCTATGCCCAGCCATAGGAGACACACCCCATTTTCCCTCCAGCGCAGGCTGGATCTCAGGGATGGATCACTCGATGATTGCCTGTTCTGCTCATACCCTCTGAAGCCCCTGGCCGTTGCCACTGTCGGAAGACAGGATACTGGGCTAGATGGACCATTGGTCTGACTCAGTATGGCCGTTCTTATGACCTCAGACCAGCTAACAATGGGAGCTTCTGTGCTTCTCTTTCTTGCTATTAACCAGAATTGACTTTGGAAATAATGTCCCCATCCCCTTGATGTAACTCCCCCAAGACTGATGGGCCCCGCAGGGTGGATATAGCCCTGCGTCACTTACCTCTGGGCTGGGAAACCATAAGCAAGAAGAGAAGGAAGGCACAGGAAGCTCCCGCCATTGGTGCAGGGTGGGCTGCAGAGCAGTGAGCAGTTGAAAGGCAGGTGCCCCAGCCAATCAGCCAGAGACTGAGGTGATCTGAGCGTCTGAGTCTGGATGACAGGGATTCTGGGATCACCCCACTGAACAGTGAGGGCTGTGTGAGAATAAATCAAACGTCAGCAGCTTCGAAGCTTCCTTCCCGTCATATCTTGATTTAAGTAAGGCTCTTGACAGTCCAACATAACATTTGCATAGGCAAACTAGGGAAATATGGTCTAGATTAGATTACTAGAATGTGGGTGCACAAGTGGTTGAAAAACCGTATTCAAAGAGTAGTTATCAATAGTTTGCCATCAAACAGGGAGGCAGTATTTAGTGGGGGTCTCACAGGGGTCAGTCCGTGGTCCGGGTACTATTCAATATTTTCATTAATTACTTGGGTAATGGAATGGAGAATATGCTTATAAAATTTGCAGATGACACCAAGCTGGGAACAGTTGCAAGCATTTTGTAGGACAGAATTAGAGTTCAGAATGACCTTGACAAATTGGAGAACTGGTCTGAATTCAACAAGATGAAATTCAATAAAGACAAGTGCAAAGTACTTAATTTAGGAAGGAAAAATCAAATACACAACTACAAAAATGGGGAACAACTGGCTAGGTGGGATTACTGGTGAAAAGGCTCTAGCGATGATAGTGGATCAAAAATTGAATATAGAACAATAATGTGATGCAGTTGTGAAAAAGGCTAATATCACTCTGAGGTGTATGAAGAGTGCCATATGTAAGACTCAGAAGGTAATTGTCCCAGGCTACTTGACACTGACGAGGCCTCAGCAGGAGTAGTGTGTCCTGTTCTGGGCACCGCACTTTAGTAAAGAGCTGGACAAATTGCAGAGAGTCCAGAGGTGAGCAGCAAAAACGATAAAGGTTTTGAAAACCTGACCTGTGAGGAAAGGTTAAAGAAACTGGGCATGTTCAGTCTTGAGAAAGGAAGACTGAGGGAGGACCTAGTAACAGTCTTCAAGTACATTAAGGGCTGTTATAAAGAGGATGGGGATCAATTGTCCTGCATGTCCACTAGAGGTAGGACAAGAAGTAATGCACTTCATCTGCACCAAGGAAGATTTAGGTTAGATATTAGGACTAACTCTAAGGGTAGTTAAGCTCTGGAAGAGCCTTCCAAGGGAGGCTGTGAAATCCCTGCCATTGGAGGTTTTTAAAAACAGGTTGGACAACCCCCTGGCAGGGGTGATTTAGGTTTACATGGTCCTGCCTCGCATAGGCAGCTGGACTAGGTTCCTTCCAGCCCAACATTACTGTGATTCTCTGTTCTCCCCTGCAGCAGGACACAGGTTATATGCCCGATCTCCCCATCCCTTCCTGCCTGCCACTCCCTGCAGCAGGTCTCCATGTGGCAATAAAGTCCTTTGGGATGGGGCTCTGAAACCGCCCCTTGGGAGATGGTTTCCCCAGATGGTACATCAACCCACCAGGCCAGCTCCCCTGAGACTCAGCCTGGACATGCCCTTCCTTGGCACATTCCCATTGTTCCAGGGACTCTCAGTTGGTCATGCTAATAACGCCTTTCCCTCCATGGCGCTCAGGGCCTGTCAGATCTTTGCAGGCTCCCACGGTGTCCCTGTCTCAGTTGTCACATGAGCATTCCCTCCAGATTTAGCTCTTTTAATCTTTCCTCCCTCCAGCCCACTGACCCTCCCCATTGCTCTCCCCTGAATCAGCTCCAGATTGTCCATCTGCCTCCGGCCAGGGCACAGGGCCAAAGATTGAGGGGCAGACCCCAAGCGCACGCACTGGGCGTTGTAAACCAGGACAGATCTATTTACATGGGGATGGGGTCTGCTGCTCCTGAGGAGCCTGCAACAGCCAGGGGTTTGGCTGAAAGCACTGGGGCTCCAGGCTGGGAGGCAAGGCTGAATGGACAGAACCCTGGATCAGCTAGTCTCTTGCCTGGAGTAATTATAAAGGAGAGGAGGTCAGCGGTAAAGGCATTAGATCAGTTTCACAGCCAGGGCTTCCCCCCCGAAGGAGTTTTCGGGCTCTACTCAAAGCAGAGCATCCGGGGATTGTCGTTTGCCAGCCCCTGAGGCCTTTAGTTTTCCGCCTTGAAGGGAGAGAATCCAGAAACCAGGTTTGTGCAAAGCTGCTGAAAGCTCAGCTGTGCTCCAGGGTCATCCCGTGGGAGCAGGGGCCGTAGGGAAGAGGAAGTGACCTCGGGAGTGCAGGAGAGGTTGTGGGTTGTCTCAGATTCACAGGGTCCGGGCTACGCCCCAGCCTTGAAGCAGTCTCCTAGAAGTCACCCCTTTCGTGGGCTGGACCCTATGGGCCCACGCTGCTCCACAAGGGTAGCCCTGCAGCCTCAACAGCTCCAGCGAGCCCTGGTTCTCTCCGGGGCTCCCTGCAGTGAGTCCTGCCAAAGTCAGACTCCTGAGACAGACTTTACATCTTTAAGGAGTGATGCAACTTCAGCGAGTATTTGCAGGGACGCCAGGCAGCCATGTCACAGCAAGGGGACATTTATTAGTCACCTGGAATACAACATCTGGAAGTCTTTAGGTTAGCGGCAGAGAGGTAATTTTGAGAGAGAGCTCATATCAGAGAGAGCCACGTGGCCTGAAATCGATGTTCTGCTGAATACAAGTAGTCTCTTCTTGTCCCTTGTGTGTGTTCCCAATCCCAGCAGTAACCTTAACACTCCGCCACCTCTTAACTTTGTTCTGCAGCACGGGGCTTTTCGCTGTACTTCCCCGCAGAGAAGTGGGTAGGTGGGGGAAGTAGCTTACTCTAGGAGTTAACTTTCACTCAGTGTGGCTCCCATTCAAAGGTGTTGATTTTAGCACAGACAGCCCTTGTGCCTTGGTATCTCAACCTTCTAGTCCTGATCTCCCGTGTCCCAGGGAGAACATGAATTCTTTCCCCACAAGGAGTAGCGATGCCGAGGGAGGTGGGTACAGGGCCACAAGAAAGTTCACAAAAATATTACCAATGATTCCTACATTTGTCACAGGAGGCCAACTGTCTTACAAGGCTGAACCTTAGACTTCCAAAGTACAGTGTGGGTTGGAATTCCTTCCCACCCTTCCCCAGCACCGAGGGGGCACAGGAGGACGATCCCACGATAACCAGTAAGAAACATTATCACAGGAAGAGAGTCAACCTGTGCCGAGCACAGGAAACAAGATAACCAACTCCAGCTACACGGTGCCTGGGAACTTATCTTCCTCACCGGCAATGAAACCAGGGTGGATAAAAATCAATTATTTTTTTAATTTAAATCGGATTTTTGATAGGTTTTTTTCCTTAAAAAACATTTTATCTAAACATAGTTTTAATTAAGATACATTATAGCTCAAACATATCTCATCATGGAATAGTGATTATAAATTCTAATTCTATAGTATGAGACAATATATTCACGTAATGTTTAAGAAAAGTTTTGTAAATGAGTTCCAATAGTTCATGGATTAGGGACCCAATTTTATGGAGTTCCACAGGCTTCTGTACGGATTATTTAGGTTAATCTTTCTATCTACCCAATGGGACTCAGTGCTCAGTCTAGAAGATACCATCAGAGATGCTTAGTTTTGCAGTTCTCAAACTGTGGATTTGTGTCTCCAGAGGTAACATGCTTAACAGCAAAAATGTTTTAAAATAAATAAATAATAGAGAGAGGTAAGAAATAACAAATCTCAACTCTATTGTCCCTCTGCAAATCTGTGTACATTGAGTCAATCCCTTACTTCTCTCTAAAAGTGCAAAGTTTCAAAAAGTTCAATAAATAGAAGATTTTTGGGGGTGGAATAGATCTGGACAAGGAGAAAAATTCTGGAGATAAATGTGAGAAGCAAAGGACATATGCTTGTTTTGTTAAAATATTATATGTTTGCTGTTGAAGAAAAGAATCCAAAATACTTAACGTTGTTGTTTTAGTTAAATAAAACAATTTAAGTGTCTGTCTGGTGATGTTCTCCTCCTAATACAGCATGGCAAGAAAATCCTCCAAATATTAATCATTAACTTGTTGAACTGGAGATAGTTCACCTCCCAATGACTTCAAAAATATCTGCTTCAATTACCTTTGGTAAATGAAATAACCAAACAATCATTCATTTTCTGATATAGCTGTAAAACTAATCTGAAAAGTTTTCAAAATAAATCACTGTTTAAAAATGTATAGTGTGTACCTTCTAAAAATGAAACACATCTATCTCTGAGTTGTGAAGAATATGTATTAAGGTTATAACCAACGAGAATGCTCTTTTATGTAGAAAATCATGATTAAATCGAGTCTTCCTGACTAGTGATTTAAATCACAAATCCACCCTGAATGAAACCATCACTGAATGCTGAGTTCAGCTCTGGTGTGCACACTTTAAAAAGGATGTTGACAGATTGGGAAGGGTTCAGCAAAGAGCTACAAGAATGACTTAAAGTCTAAAGAATCTCAATCTATTTAGTTTATCCAAGAAAAAGTTAAGGGGTGACTTAATCATGGTCTCTCGGTACCTAGATTTCAGACACTGGAGGGCTCATGGGTGGCACGTAATGGAGCCTGGGGAAGGCTAAGCCTCCCTAAACCTTGCGGGGTGGGAGGGGGCAATAGCAGATTACCTCCCTGGCCCATGGGGACCATGCCCTGGGGTCCCAGCCAATTTGGGGCCCCTGGAAAAATCTCCACCTGCCATGGTCCCAGACGGCAGGGGCACAGAGCTTTTCCAGTCTCAGGGCCACAGCGGGGCAGTGGTGGCCAGAGAGGAGCCAGTGGGGGTGGGTCTCATGGAGAATAGGTGTAGTGGGAGCAGAATGGGGACAGGGCTGCAGTGGAAGGGATGGAGTGAAGTAGGGCCATGGACTGGGTGGCAGCTATGGGGTGGCACTGTGGTCCCAGCTGGGCCAAGCTCTCAGCCTTGGCCCCCCCTCCCCCCCAGGCTCTCAGCCCTCCCCTCCAGCCAGGTCCACAGGGGAGGGGGTGCTGAGAGCAGCAATCGGAGGTGTGGCCTCGGCTGGGAGAGGCAGGGCCTCAGCCGGATGGGGTGGAGCAGGGGGCTAGCCTCCCAAGGGGAAGCTTCACCTGCCACCCATGAGAGGGCTCTTTAATCTAGCACGGGATTCTCAAACTTCATTGCACCATGACCCCCTTCTGACAACAAAAATTACTACATGACCCCAGGAGTGGGGATTGAAGGCTGAACCTGCCAGAGCCCCGCTGCCCTGGGGGGGCCGGGGGGGCAAAGCCCGAGCTCTATCACACCGGGGCCGGGGGGGACGAGGAGGAGGGCAAAGCTGAATCCCAAGCGCTGCAGCATCCCCCATGCGATCTGCTTGGATATTTCTATGGCTAGCACGTAGTTGCACTTGCACAGACTGTTCTCTCCACAGGCACAGGAGATCCAATGCTTTTTGCCTGCTCTAGTACCTCTCTGTGTGCCTGGAGCCAGCATGGTTAGCTGCACGCAAACAAAGGTGAGCTGCTAGGTGTGCTCACCAAGGGGAGCAACCAGGAAAAGACATTTCAGAACCATGCAGGATTTTTAAAGTGGAGGAGGCAGGCTTCCAGTCTCTGTGACCCCTGCGCAGTGGAGTTTAAAATTGTGAGCAGAGCAGTGACTGTCATGAGGACTGGGGCATTGTGGGGCAGCGACTGAAGGACCGTTAGGGTCAACACAGATCATGTAATGTCTACACTCGCATTGTGTTGACTAAAGTAGTTTGACCATGGCATGGCACCTTTCGGAGAGGTGGTTTTACTGCATTGCCAGTATGGGCCACTTACGTAGGCCAGAGACAAATTTAAGCATAAACATATGCACAAATAGGTCCATGCATGGCGTCGTACATCAACCTAACTGTAACGTACACCAAGCTGGAGTTAACTAACATGAGATACAATCCTAGTGAAGACAAGGCAGTTTTATGATTTTTGGACACGTAAGCCGTTTGGGTTAAAGCTATGGGGGAGCCTAGTATTCACCTTGACCTGCTAACTCATGGGAAATTAAGAACATCCATACTGGGTCAGACCACTAGTCCATCTAGCTCAGAAGCCTGTCTTCCAACAGTTGCCAGCGCCAGATGCTTCAGAGGGAATGAACAGAACAGGCAGTTGTCGAGTGATCCATCCTGTCGTCCACTCCCAGCTTCTGGCAATCAGTGGCTATGGACTCCCAGAGCATGGGGTTGCATCCCTGTCCATCTTGGCTAATAGCTATTGATGGACCTATGCTCCATGAAGTTATCTAGTTCTTTTTTGAACGCAGTTATACTTTTTGCCTTCACAACATCCCCGGTAAGAAGTTGCACAGGTTGATTGTGTGTTGTGTGAAGTACTTTCTTATGTTTGTTTTAAACCTGCTGCCTATTAATTTCATTGAGCAACCCTTGGTTCTTGTGTTATGTGAAGGAGTAAATAAAACTTCTTTATTCACTTTCTCCACATCATTCACAATTTTATAGATCTCTACCACATCCCTCTTCACTCATCTCTTTTCCTAGCTGAAAAGTCCGAGTCTTTTTAATCTCTACTCATGCAGAAGCTGTTCCATACTCCTAATGATTTTTGTCGCACTTCTCTATACCTTTTCCAATTTTAAAATATCTTTCTTGAGATGGGACGACCAGAACTCCATGTAATATTCAAGATATGGGTGTACCATGGATTTATAAAGTGGCATTATGATATTTTCTGTCTTATTATCTATCCCTTCCCTAATGGTTCCCAACATTCGGTTGGGATTTTTGCCTGCCACTTCACACTGAGCAGATGTTTTCAAAAAGCTATCCACAATGACTCCAAGATCTCTTTCTTGAGTGGTAACAGTTATTTTAGAGCCCATCATTTTGTATGCATAGTTGGGATTATGTTTTCCAATGTGCATTACTTTGCATTTATCAATATTGAATTTCATCTGCCATTTTCTTGCCCAGTCACACAGTTTTTCCTTTTGTAACTCTTTGTAGTCAGCTTTGGACTTAACTATCTTGAGTAATTTACTATTAATTGCAAACCTTGACATCTCATTATTTACTCCTTTTCTAGTTCATTTATGAATATATTAAGCTGGTCCCAGTACAGATCTCTGGGGGACTTGCTATTTACCTCTCTTCATTGTGAAAACTGACCATTTATTCCTACCCTTTATTTCCTATCTTTTAACCAGTTACTGATCCATGAGAGGACCTTCCCTCTTATCTCATGACTGCTTACTTTTCTTTTAGAGCCTTTAGTGTAGGACCTTGTCAAAGGCTTTCTGAAAGTCCAAGTACACTATATCCACTGGATCACCCTTGATCACGTTTGTTGACCCCCCTCAAAGAATTCTCATAGATTGGTGAGGCATAATTTTTATTTTAAAAAGTCATGCTGACTCTTCCCTAACAAATCGTGTTCATCTATGTGTCTGATAATTCTGTTCTTTACTATAGTTTCTACCAATTTTCCTGGCACTGAAGTTAGGTTTACCAGCCTGTAATTGCCAGGATTGCCTCTGGAGCCTTTTTTAAAAATTGGGATCACATTAGCTATCCTCCAGCCATGTGGTACAGATGCTGATTAAAACGATAGGTACATAACACAGTTAGTAGTTCTGCAATTTCATATTTGAGTTCCTTCCAAACTCTTGGGTGAATACCATCTGGTCCTGGTAACTCCTCACTGTTTATCAATTTGTTCCAAAAAACATCTCTACTGACACCTCAATTTGGGACAGTTCCTCAGATTTATCATCTAAAAAAGAATGGCTCAGGTGTGGGAATCTCCCTCACATCCTCTGCAGTGAAGACCAATGCAAAGAATTAATTTAGCTTCTCTACAATGGCCTTATCTTCCTTGAGTGCTCCTTTAGCACTTGGATTATCCAGGAGCCCTACTGATTGTTTGGAGGGCTTCCTGCTTTTGAGATACTTAAAAAGTTTTTTTGCTGTTAGTTTTTGAGTCTTTGGCTAGTTGCTCTTCAAATTCTTTTTTGGCCTGCACTTTTGCACTTGATTTGCCGGAGTTTATGCTCCTTTCTATTTTCCTCAGTAGGATTTAACTTCCAATTTTTAAAGGATTTTTTTTGCTTCAAACTGCCTATTTTTACTTTATTCTGCGTTTTTTTTTTTTATTTTGAGTATACATTTAATTTGAAACTCTATTATGGTGTTTCTAAAAAGTTTCCATGCAGTGTGCAGGCATTTCACTTTTGGGGCTGTGCCTTTTAATTTCCATTTAACTAGCTTCCTCATTTTTGTGTTGTTCCCCTTTCTGAAGTTAAATGCTACTGTGGTGGGCTTCTTTGGTGTTTTTCGCCCCATAAGAATATTAAATGTAATTATATTATGGTCACTATTACCAAGTGGTTCAGCGATATTCACCTCTTGAACCAGATCCTATGCTCCATTTAGGACTAAAACAAGAATTGCCTCTTCCCTTGTGGGTTCCAGAACTAGCTGCTCCAAGAAGCAGTCATTTATCTCTGCATTCATCTCTGCATCCCCTCCTGAAGTGACATGTACCCAGTCAATACGGACATAGTTGTGAAATCCCCCATTATTATTGAGTGTTCTATTTCTATAGCCTCTCTAATCTCCCGAAGCATTTCACCATCACCATCACCATCCTAGTCAGGTCATCAGTGGAATATTCCTACTGCTATACTCTTATTATTCAAGCATGGAATTTCAATCTAGAGAGAGTCTATGGTACAATTTGATTCATTTACGATTTTTACTCTGTGCTTTGGCTTCACTAGGACTTCACCTCGAGTTCGCTAAATTGAGTAAACACTATTTTCCCTACTGAAGACAAGACCTTTCTGTTTTCTTACACTTGCCTTAGGATGGGCTGTTTCTGGCTCCAACCCATGCAAAGTCCCCTAGCTCCAAGCCTAGTCCATGTGATCGCTAATAGCCCCACATCACTTCAGGGCCCACAACATAGTTCCTCCAGCTGGTTCCCTAGGCAGGTGCAATCATGGCTGTCCTCCAAGAACCTGTTTCCCAGGCCAAGAACTGTCTTCTTCGGTATCTGTCTGCACGGCACTTAGCACAGTGGGTTCCTGATCCTTAACTGGGGTCTCTTGGCACCACTAAAATAGATGAGTAAGAGCAACAAGAATCATTTCGGTCTTTTCTGGTTTCAGGCTGAAGGATTTTTCTGCGTGCCTCTAGGTATGATTGTTCACTGTTGGTTTTTTTCAGGGAGTTGGGAGTCAAATCCATTTGGGGAGTGGCAGCCCCGATTATTGTGTGGGGCAACGGTAGGCATGCCACTCACCCCCTTTTACAAGTCACACCCTGGGATGAGGAAGGGCTGAACCGGGTCAGGTTGTTTCTGAGCTTGTGGCTTCTATAGGGTGGGTACTAAGATGGGAGGGGCACTTGTAAGGGACCTCCCAGGTGTGGGCACCTCAGAACTGAGGACACCTGGTAAGGTACTTGTGGGGCTAGGCTGAGGGCACCTCTGGGGGTGTGGAAGAGGGGGCGAGCTGGGGACACTGACAGGGTGGATATGGGAGAGGGGGGCGCCCAACAGGGGACGCCCCAAACCCGTCGCCCCACACGCACCAGCCGCCTCACATTCATCCTTGGCGCCTAAAGCGTCCACCGAGCGCCCGGCCGGGACTACAACGAGGGCACCCCCACCGCTCGCTCCTCTGCCTGGTATTAACTCCGTCATATCCCTCCGCCGGAAAAAAATAATCCTGGCGGGCGGGGGGTGGGGTTGCCCACTCCCCAAGCCAGTGGATCGTTAATGATCACTCGAGTTACCCCGCGCTGCAATTGCCGCCGCACTGGGCGGACCCGTGGGGGGGGCTAATTTTAGGGCCCGGGAGCTGGGGGCCCGCGGCGGAGGGATACAGCCGTGAATCGATAGTGCGATTCCCCACACATTGTTACTGCCCCGTCTCCCTATAACGGTTTGTGCCCCCCCCCGCGGGGCCGTGTGACGGGAGCAGCTCCAGGCTTTGAGCGGCCTCTTCCCCACTCAGTGTATCCCTCCGCCGCGGCACCGGCGGGAGGGGGGGCTCCTTCCACTTCCGGGTCCGCCATTTTGTCTCCCTCCCTCCCAAGCAGAGGGGGGGCCGTTAAAAGCAGCTAACCCCAGCGACCCTCCCCCCCCCCCGCCCGGGACGCCCACGCTGGCGCCGCCGGGGGCCGCCTCCGCCTCTCAAGGGTGAGTGGGGGGGTCACTTTAGGGGAGGAGGCCCCTTGGGTGGGGGTGCCCTGCCTGGAGGGGAGGCTGGGGGTTGAGGTCTTTGCTCCCCGAGGTTGGGGCTAAGGGAGGGAGCCTGAGGTGAGCCGCCGCTGGGGGGCTCCTCGCTCTGGGTTGAGAAGGGGGAATCCCCGTGGGCGTTGAGGGGCTGGCGGGGAGCGGGTGTTGCAGAGCCGTGGAGGTGGGGGCGGCTCCTCCCGGACCCGGGATCAGTGGAAACCCGCGCGGGGATTGAGTCGCGTCGCCTCCCGGCTCGGAAGGTGAAAGCGACGCTTCTAGCCGGAGCGCTTCTCCAGACACCTGTGGCTGCTGGAGAGGAGGGGCGCCTCCGGCGTCAGATCCGAGGGAGACCCCGAATAGGGTGGGGGGGTTGTGGGCACTGGCGGGACGCCGGGCTCCTGATGGGTGATGTTTGTCGTGACTCCGGAGTTAGGTTGAAGCGCTATGCGAGAAACGGCGAGTTTTGGAGTTTTTAAAATAAATTTAACCCCCCCTCCCCCCAGCGTTAAGCCCCAGTCCCGCAAATGCTTCCACCCATGATTAACGTTATGACTCAACCGAGCTGTTCGTGCGTGTCAAGTTAAGTGTAAAAGTGTTTGCGGGATTGGGGCTTAGAAGACTGTTAAAGGAGCATTGGAAATAAAGGCTGTCCTACCAAGAATCAAGGTAAGTAAAGCTAAGGCCGTGATGATCCTGCTAACTCTTGCCTGTGTTTACACACGTGCATAATCTTCTCAGAGTCCATGCTTATGTACAGAAAGGCCCTGATCCTGTAGTGAGCTCTGCACTGTGGGTGCCTGTGCTCACTGTAGGATTGGGCTAAAGTTAGACATATGGAAGCGTTTGTGGGTATGGGGTCGTACCTGCAAGGTTTAGTAACGAATACAGGATGAATACATCTGATGAAGTGAGCTGTAGCTCACGAAAGCTCATGCTCAAATAAATTGGTTAGTCTCTAAGGTGCCACAAGTACTCCTTTTCTTTTTGCGAATACAGACTAACACGGCTGTTACTCTGAATACAGGATGCTTTAGCATGGTGCAGAGCTTATTTAAAGTGGCCCTTCTAAGATGTCATCATGCAAGCTGAATGAACGACTAGAAATAGAGCAGGAATTTTTTTTCTTCTTTCAAGTTTGTTTCCCTGAACATCAGGTCTTTATGACAGAGCTAAAAATTGTCACACTCTTGCCTTTTATGTTTAATACTTTGCCTATAATAATTGTCATTTAGGTTTAAAATACTGTCTTGTAAAATGGGACATTTTACATGGGGAAATTCTATATTGGCTATGATACTTGAGGAGAATTAGGTTTTTTTAAAAAAAGATTATTTTACTGACATTTACTTACTTGGGGTTATTTATGGTATATTTGGACACTTCTGTTGAATTGTTCAATGAAGTGGTATAACGTTTTTCATAAAGCTTTTCTCTCAATTAAAGACCTGATGGATTCACTGATTGACTATGCAGTTCAGTAGTGGTATGCATAGACATTCACTTGTAGCCATTTGAAGAGTCTCACACCTAAATTAATACTTAGGCTTGAAGTCAGTTCTTCATAGGAATGAAATGCCACTGAATCTGTGTCAGACAAGAACTTCAGATCCCCTGATTACCGTATTTATTATACCTTTAAAGTATAGCTTGAAAAACAGAGGCAGCGTTGCTTAGTAGACTTAGCACAGGACTAGAACCCAGGAGTTCCTATTTCCAGCTCTAAAACGGACTACCTTTATGAACGTGGACAAGTCACTTTATTTTTCAGTGACTGCCAGCTGTAAAACGAGGACAAGGATACCAGCCCCTTAGCTCATGGAGGTGGGGTGGTTGTGAAGATGAAGTAATTAATCTTTGTAAAATGCTGTATATACTAAGTGTTGCTGTTGCTATGGTAGACTTCAATTCAGGTCCATATTGAGCCTCTGAAGTAAACAGGGGTACATGTGAGCCATTGGTCTGTATCTGCTGATGCAGTTGCAGGATCAGGGTTGCATTTTGCATTCCTATCATGTTGCAAGTATTGAAGATTAAAAATATGTATATTTTCATAAACACTTAACTCATTAAGTAATTTAGTGGCCATATCCGGCATAGATTGATTTCCAGTGTGCATCTATGTCCTAGTCTAGCTGATGATATTTTAGTCACATGCACATTTAAAGTGTTTTTTTTTCCTGTTTTAAAATGCAGCTTTCTGAAAATATTTGTTCCCATGTATAAAGATGTCGTTAGTGGACCTCGGAAAGAGGTTGCTAGAAGCAGCTCGGAAAGGGCAAGATGATGAAGTTAGAACATTAATGGCAAATGGTGCCCCTTTCACCACTGACTGGGTATGTTTTTAATAGAAAAGGCTACTTTTTCCAAAAAGGTATTTACTCCAACTAAAATATAGAACAGATCCTTTGAGGGCAGCCTGAGCGGGGTAGGTGATAATCTTAGAATCCTAATTTAGCTCCTGGGCACCCTCTCTCTGTAACTGTGTGATGATGACCAGACTGATTAACTGTGATGTTTCATTGCTGGGAAATTCAAGCAACAAGCATTTCTAGTCATGCACTTTGGAAGTGTTTATGCAGACTTAGGCCTTGATCCTGAAAGCTGGTCAACGTTGGCTGACCCCTGTTATTCACAGGAGGCCTCCTGCAAGAACTTTACTATCATGGAGTAGCCCCATCGGAGTAAATGGGGCTAGTCCTGGGTAGTAAGGTTAAGTATGGGTCTAAATAGTTACAGGATGGGACCAACGCATGGCATTCATGCTCCTGATAAGTTCCCAGTGTAGCCAGTTTGGGTGCTGCTGTTATAGATTGTTGAGCAATATTTTACCTGTTCTTGTGTATGCAGGTGTTTGATCACTCCTTTTGAGTCTTCTTTAAAGTGATCCTTAAATGTCAATGTTTTTCAAACTATATTAACTTGCTAAGTACATTTAAATACTGAATTTAAAGCTTCGAAGAGGGAAGTAGAGCACTAAGACACCCCTACTGATCGGCAACTAACGCCTTTTTTGATTTTTGTGGATATGTTTTCAATGTTCCATTTAAAGTAATTGTATATCAGATCTCATTTGACAGAACTATAGTTCAGTGATCAGTTTATTTGTTAACATAACATTTGCCTCTGTGCATGTGATCACAATCTAATTTTGTTTGCTTTCTACACACAGACTATAATCCCAACTATTCATTTATATAATTTGTGCTTGTTGCAGGGTCAGTTGCTGATTGGTTTGCCCCCTTCTGGCACCACAGCCATCCCTATGCATTGGGTTCCCCCTGCCAGCAGTTGCTCTCAAGGCCCCATTGTGATCTATCCATTACACTCAGCCCTCTACCACTTCCTGACATTCAGCCCTTTGGCCAGGTTGCTCTTGGTTTTTCCCCTTGCCCCTGTGCATTTAGGGGTTTGTACCTCCCCTACTGTGGGGGATGTGATGGGGATGTAATTATAGTTCTTTAAAATTGTTGAACGCATTAATGGAGATAAATATGTGCTTCCACACCTACGTTGAACAGATAACTTGTTTAAAAACATTTTTTTAATATACAGCTTGGGACATCACCTCTTCACCTTGCGGCCCAGTATGGCCATTATTCGACAGCGGAAGTGCTGCTTCGAGCAGGTGTTAGCAGAGATGCTCGAACCAAAGTGGACAGGACACCACTGCATATGGCTGCAGCTGATGGACATACACATATTGTAGAATTGCTAATTAGGGTAAGTGAGATGTTGTGTATCAGTCTGCAGAATATAAATTACATTGTAATGTCCCTTATGGGGCATTTCTCTCTATGTGAAGAAGTTATTGGTAGATTAATGCCAATTAAATATTTTTATTGGTAGGATGAAATACAAAACTTCTTCCCCCTCTTAAGTATCATTTAAAAAACTTTTCTAAGGAAACCTCAGAATTGTTCAATGAAATCACTCCTTAATTTAGGACTTATCTACACTGGCAGTTAACAGCGCTGCAACTTGCTTGCTCAGGGATGTGAAAAAGCACCCCCCCACCCCAAGCGTGGCAAATGGCAACACTGTAAAGCACTAGTGTAAACAGTGCCCCAGTGGCGGGAGCCGCGCTGCTCATTGAGGTGGCTCTTTCCCAGCTCTGCGCCGCAGCCACCCAAGGCATGTTAAAGCGCTGCTGCAGCGGAGCTTTAAAGTTGCAAGTGAATCATAGACTGTCAGGGTGGGAAGGGACCTCAGGAGGTCACCTAGTCCAACCCCCTGCTCAAGCAGGACCAATCCCCAACTAAATTATCCCAGCCAGGGCTTTGTGAAGCCTGACCTTAAAAACCTCTAAGGAAGGAGATTCCACCACCTCCCTAGGTAGCCCATTCCAGTGCTTCACCACCCCCCTAGTGAATAAGTTTTTCCTAATATCCAATCTAAACCTCTCTCACTGCAACTTGAGACCATTACTCCTTGTTCTGTCATCTGCTACCGCTGAGAACAGTCTAGAGCCATCCTCTTTGGAACCCTCTTTCAGGTAGTTGAAAGCAGCTATCAAATCCCCCCTCACTCTTCTCTTCTGCAGACTAAATAATCCCAGTTCATGGAATCCTAGAATATCAGGGTTGGAAAGGACCTCAGGAGGTCATCTAGTCCAACCCCCTGCTCAAAGCAGGACCAATCCCCAATTTTTGCCCCAGATCCCAAATGGTCCCCTCAAGGATTGAACTCACAACCCTGGGTTTAGCAGGCCAATGCTCAAACCACTGAGCTATCATTCCCCCCCCTCAGTTCTCTCAGCCTCTCCTCATAAGTCATGCTCCAGCCCCCAATCATTTTTGTTGCCCTCTGCTGGACGCTTTCCAATTTTTCCACATTCTTCCTGTAGTGTGGGGCCCAAAATGGGACACAGTACTCCAAATGAGGCCTCACCAATGCCGAATTGGTGGGATAGTTCAGTGGTTTGAGCATTGGAATGCTAAACCCAGGGTTTTGAGTTCAATCCTTGAGGGAGCCATTTAGGGATCTGGGGCAAAAATTGGGGATTGGTCCTGCTTTGAGCAGGGGGTTGGACTAGATGACCTCCTGAGGTCCCTTCCAACCCTAATATTCTATGATTCTATTCTATGAATAGAAGGGAATGGTCACGTCCCTCGATCTATTGGCAGTGCTCCTACTTATACAGCCCAAAATGCTGTTAGCCTTCTTGGCAACGAGTGTACACTGTTGACTCATATCCAGCTTCTCGTCCACTGTAACCCCTAGGTCCTTTTCTGCAGAACTGCTGCCTAGCCACTCTGTCCCTAGTCTGTAGCAGTGTATGGGATTCTTTCTTCCTAAATGCAGGACTCTGCACTTGTCCTTGTTGAACCGCATCAGATTTCTTTTGGCCCAATCCTCCAATTTATCTAGGTCCCTCTGTATCCTATCCCTACCCTCCAGCGTATCTACCTCTCTTCCCAGTTTAATGTCATCTGCAAACTTGCTGAGGGTGCAATCCACACCATCCTCCAGATCATTAATGAAGATATTGAACAAAACCGGCCTCAGGACCGACCCTTGGGGCACTCCGCTTGATACCGGCTGCCAACTAGACATGGAGCCATTGATCACTACCCGTTGAGCCCGACAATCTAGCCAGCTTTCTGTCCACCTTATAGTCCATTCATCCAGCCCATACTACTTTAACTTGCTGGCAAGAATACTGTGGGAGACAGTCTCAAAAGCTTTGCTAAAGTCAAGGAATAACATGTCCACTGCTTTCCCCTCATCCACAGAGCCAGTTATCTCATCAGAGAAGGCAATTAGGTTAGTCAGGCATAATTTGCCTTTGGTGAATCCATGCTGACTGTTCCTGATCACTTTCCTCTCCTCAAAGTGCCTCAAAATTGATTCCTTGAGGATCTGCTCCATGATTTTTCCAGGGACTGAGGTGAGGCTGACTGGCCTGTAGTTCCCTGGATCCTCCTCCTCCCCTTTTTGAAAGATGGGCACTACATTAGCCTTTTTCCGGTCATCCGGGACCTCGCCTGACCACCATGAGTTTTCAAAGATAATAGCCAATGGCTCTGCGATCACATCCACCAACTCCTTTAGCACCCTCGGATGCAGCGCATCCAGCCCCACGGACTTGTGCTCGTCCAGCTTTTCTAAATAGTCCCGAACTACTTCTTTCTCCACAGAGGGCTGGTCACCTCCTCCCGATGCTGTGCTGCCCAGTGCAGGAGTCTGGGAGCTGACCTTGTTCATGAAAACAGAGGCAAAAAGAGCAATGAGTACATTAGCTTTTTCTACATCCTCTGTCATTAGGTTGCCTCCCCCATTCAGTAAGGGGCCCACACTTTCCCTAACCACCTTCTTGTTGTTAACATGCCTGTAGAAACGCTTTTTTACTCTTAACATCCCTTGCCAGCTGCAACTCCAAGTGTGATTTGGCCTTCCTGATTTCACTCCTGCATGGCTGAGCAATATTTTTATACTCCTCCCTTGTCATTAGTCCAATCTTCCGCTTCTTGTAAGCTTCTTTTTTGTGTTTAAGATCAGCAAGGATTTCACTGTTAAGCCAAGCTGGTTGCCTGCCATATTTACTATTCTTTCTACACATTGGGATGGTTTGTTCCTGCGCCCTCAATAAGGATTCTTTAAAATACAGCCAGCTCTCCTGGACTCCTTTCCCCCTCATGTTATTCTCCCAGGGGATCCTGCCCATCAGTTCCCTGAGGGAGTCAAAGTCTGCTTTTCTGAAGTTCAGGGTCCGTATTCTGCTGCTCTCCTTTCTTCCCTGTGTCAGGATCCTGAACTCAACCATCTCATGGTCACTGCCTCCCAGGTTCCCATCCACTTTTGCTTCCCCTACTAATTCTTCCCGGTTTGTGAGCAGCAGGTCAAGAAGAGCTCTGCCCCTAGTTGGTTCCTCCAGAACTTGCACCAGGAAATTGTCCCCTACACTTTCCAAAAACTTCCTGGATTGTCTGTGCACTGCTGTATTGCTCTCCCAGCAGATACCGGGGTGATTGAAGTCCCACATGAGAACCAGGGCCTGTGATTTAGTTAATTCTGTTAGTTGTCTGAAGAAAGCCTCATCCCCCTGGTCTGGTGGTCTATAGCAGATTCCCACCATGACATCACCCTTGTTGCTCACACTTCTAAACTTAATCCAGAGACTCTTGGGTTTTTCTGCAGTTTCATACTGGAGCTCTGAGCAGTCATACTACTCTTACATACAATGCAACTCCCCCACCTTTTCTGTCCTGTCTGTCCTTCCTGAACAGTTTATATCCATCCACGACAGTACTCCAGTAATGTGAGTTATCCCACCAAGTCTCTGTTATTCCAATCACATCATAATTCCTTGACTGTGTCAACACTTCCAGTTCTCCCTGCTTGTTTCCCAGGCTTCTTGCATTTGTGTATAGGCACTTAATATAACTTGCTGATTGTCCTGCTTTCTCAGTATGAGGCAGGAGTCCTCCCCTCTTGCTCTCTCCTGCTCATGCTTCCTCCTGGTATCCCACTTCCCCACTTACCTCAGGGCTTTGGTCTCCTTCCCCCGGTGAACTTTTTTTAAAGCCCTCCTCACTAGGTTAGCCAGTCTGCTTGCGAAGATGCTCTTCCCTCTCTTTGTTTAGGTGGAGCCCATCTCTGCCTAGCACTCCTTCTTGGAATACCATCCCATCTCTAGTGTAGACTAGCCCTTAGTGATAAATATAGGAGATTTAAAACAGGGGTTCGTTTTTGTTGGCGCCCCGCCCCCCCTTGGAAATATTTCATGCTGTGACAACACCCCCAGCCCCATATCATGCCACCTTTCCTTCTGTGCTGCTACTGATGGTGGCGCTGCTTTCAAAGCTGGGCAGTCGGCCGGCAGCCAGCTCTCCAGCAGCTCAGCTCTGAAGGCAGCGCCGCTGCCAGCCGCAGCACAGAAGGAAGGGTGGCAATACCATGACCCGCTGACAATAGCCTTGCGACCCCTTCTTGGATCGGGACCCCCACTTTGAGAAATGCTGATTTAAAACAGTGTGATGCCTGTGCAGGAGAACATCAGGATGACGTTAAAGCAACACTGTTTGCTTAAAGAATCCTATTGTCTGAATTGTTTTACCCGTTGTAACAAATAATACCTAGGATGAGTATAATTGTAAGAGATTTGACAGCATGTTGGGTGGGATCCATGAAGGGACTTAAACATTGCAATGCTGAGCGTGATGGTGGCACTTAACTTTTAGGTGCCTAGACACTCACAAGAACAACACTGTGATCCACAAAGCTGGGCTAGGCGTTTATATTCCATACAATGAATGAGGGGAGATAGATGTGTTAGAATGCAATCCACAAAAGCCAGCATGGTAGGTAGCTCCACCCTAAGGTACCAATGGGAGATGCTAATGAGGAGGGGTGCACTATGCTCCGCTCTTCTATTGGAGATAGGTGCCTGACTCTGGGCTGCAGGGAGGCATCTGTCTATGAATGGGAACCTGCCACTTGGAGTCGTGCCTCAAGCACTTCTGAGCATGCCTGCTGGATCAAGCCCTGCATGTGTCTTAGGCAGCTGAATGTCTGTCTTCCCCTTTGTTCGAACCATGTTCATGCTGGGGCTTTGGTGGGAGGTAGGCATCCAGCTGCTCAGAGGGCTGTGCACATACCCAGAGGCAGGAACGTAGGTGCCAAGGGAACTCTTACTCGGACAAAAGGAGGCACTGACTGAGTTTAGGCACCTGTAGGGTTTGGCAGGAGTTTTGTGGATTCCAGTGGAGCCAGAACTGGGACTTAGCTGCCTAAGTATGGGATTTAAGTGCCGAAGTACCTTTGTGTATCCCACTCTTTGTTTAGCCTGTTTCTCTGTTTCTCTTGAATCAGGGAGAGGCCATGCACTGAAAAAAACACGGTAGATGAAAGCAATTCTTTTTTTCCTCTCAGAATGGTGCTGATGTAAATGCCAAGGACATGTTGAAGATGACTGCCTTGCACTGGGCAACAGAACACAACCATCGCGATGTTGTAGAGTTGCTTATAAAGTATGGAGCTGATGTTCACGCTTTCAGCAAGTTTGATAAATCAGCCTTTGATATAGCCCTGGACAAGAACAATGCAGAGACTCTGGTAATGCTGCAGGTGGGTTAAGGAGGAAAAATGTTAGCTGATAATTACAGGGAAAGTACGTTATCTGCCTACAGAGTTTGCCAGTGCGATGAGAATGAACATTTCCTACAGAAACTTTCTATTTTACATGCCTGAATCAGAATTGTGGTAACTTGTATAAAATATTGAAATGTCAATTGATATTAGTTTCTTCATCACTGAGATAGTAGATTTGGAGAATAATGTCCCAAATTTCTGAGCTGCATTAGTTTTCTTTGCATGCACACAATTCTTCAGAAACTCTGCTTCTGAACTCATGGAATTGGCTTTTTTGTTGTTGGAATGTTTGTGGAAACATGCCTCTGGGAAATGGGAATGGAAGAAGCAGATTATTTTAATTTTATTACAAGGTTGATTAGTTAATGTTTGGAAAAGGCTACTTAGATAGTGGGCTTGATTCTCTGTTGCCCTGCAACTTGTGTATTGATTTACACTAGTGTAAAACTGATAGGTTTCAGAGTAACAGCCATGTTAGTCTCTACGTAAAAGAATAAATGGACACAAATCAGATGTCAAGAATTATTCATAAACCAGTCAGAGAACACTTCAATCTCTCTGGTCACGCGATTACAGAGAAGAAAGTTGCGATATTAAAACAAAAAAACTTCAAATCCAGACTCCAGGGAGAGACTGTTGAATTGGAATTCATTTGCAAATTGGATACAATTAACTTAGGCTTGAATAGAGACTGGGAGTGGCGAAGTCATTATGCAAGGTAACCTATTTCCCCTTGTTCCCCCGCCCCTCCCCCACCCCCCCCACGTTCTTGTTATACCCTGGATTTGTGCTGGAAATGGCCCACCTTGATTATCATACACATTGTAAGGAGAGTGATCACTTTAGATAAGCTATTACCAGCAGGAGAGTGGGGTGGGGGGAGGTATTTTTTCGTGCTTTGTGTGTATAAAAAGATCTTCTACACTTTCCACAGTATGCATCCGATGAAGTGAGCTGTAGCTCATGAAAGCTTATGCTCAAATAAATTGGTTAGTCTCTAAGGTGCCACAAGTACTCCTTTTCCTTTTACTAGTATAAAATGCTGCCATTTCTGATTTGGTAGTATTTTATACCTACCTTTGCACCAGTGCAAAGCAAATACAATTATTTGACTACACAAGGTGCAGAGCAGCAGAGAATCAGGTATGGGTGCCAAGTATTATTTCTCTTATTGGAGATGAGATAAAAATGTGTGCCTAATTGCATTTTCTTCTTAAGGAGGCAATGCAGAATCAGGTGAACATGAATCCAGAGAGATCAAATCCTGTCACAAATACAGTGACTGTTGCCTCACCATTTATCCTTGCATCAGGGGACGTTCTCAATCTTGCTAGTTTTGTTTCTTCAGCAAACACCAAAACAACCTCAGGTAAGATTCTGTGAACATGTAGGCGAAAAATATTTCTCCAAAATATTTCTTGTGTAAAGGTTTTTAGAAAGCTGCGTCTCTCAATTCAGTCTTCTGAATTGTAGAAGGCAGATGTTCCAAGTTAGTAGAGAAAGATATTTAAAACATATTGGAATGCACCAAAATACACACTTTATCTGTAAAAGATAATGGGCTAGAACTTCAGCTGGCATAAAAAGCCTTGTTCCATTGAGTCAGCAGAGAGCTTTGCTATTTTCACCAGTTGAGGATCTGGCTCAGTATGTATTATAAGCAATAAAATAGAACCTTCATAACTTGGAAAATGTTAAGGACTCAAACTACAACGCACTGAGAGTTAACATAAGAACAGTCCATACTGGGTCAGACCAAAAGTCCATCTAGCCCAGTAAGTATTCTGTCTTCCGACAGTGGCCAATGCCAGTTCCACTGGTAAAATTTGAGTAGGTAAGATATTCACCATTTAGTCCCTAATCCCTAAATTTGTCAAGGTTTCATTCAATACTCTGTTTTATTACTTATTAACTGGAAGAGCAGAGTGAGTCATCTTGTGTATTTGATTGTTAAATAAGGAAACAAATGAAAAATCATTGCAGAGAATGTATTTTGGGTGTACAGATTACTCAACTTATTTTTTCCTAGCCAATAGGTTAGAGATAATATACAAAAATGGGGAAGCTAGTTATTTCCGTAAATTTGTCTGAAAAATTCATTTAAGGCCGAATATAAATTCTTTTCCTTACGTGAGACTTTATAACGTGTTGTTTTTTGTTATATTTGGGAAATCCAAACTACTGTTTCTTTTCAGTCTTAAGGAGGCTTCTAAATACAAGGTTTATGAAGCAAGTTGAGGGCCTGACCCTGCAAACACTTCTGCATGTGAGTAACTTTTGAAGCTAATGGGACTGTTCACATGCATGAGTGTTTGCCAGAGTTGATTGGAGCAATATTACAAATGTGGATGTTTCCTGCTTTCAGTTCTAAGGGCCCAGTGCTGCAATTGGATCGGTAAAGTGGCACCCTAATCCTGTGTGGCCCCATTGACTTCAGTGAGACTCTGAACTTACTTTGAGTAGAAACTTCCCATGTGGTTTACTCCTTTAATAAATAGACAAATCCCATAATTAACACTCCCCTCCTTATCTCCCCCCCCCCAAAAAAAAAAGAAACAAAACCCTGAGGATTAACTGTGCTTCACATGGATAATGTCACACCTTTCCCTAAAACAAGGACATTCCTGCAATATATGTACCCGGTTAATGTTAAAAATATGAAAAGGCCAATATATTTTTTTCCCCATTTTGTTCTTTTTGAGTGCCACACTCTAAAACTTTACTCCTGTCAATAATAACTCCTGGTCTGTTGTGGGGATAAGGGTTTGCTGGCCCCATGTCCTTAGCTTTTCTCTTATTTGCCCACAGAGGGCACTAGAGACTGTACTTCAATCACAGCACGTAATAGTTTAACTTTTTTCACCAGTTAAGACACTTTTTGTACCACTTCTTGCTCGTAGGTGACTAAAAAGTTTATTTAAAACTACAAATTCCTTAATGAGGACAAATGTCTTTTACTTGCCTGAAGAAATTTTGTTCAGAAATAACAAAGTTAAACTTTCTGAAAATAGCTTATTGGATATACTAATTTTGGTCCCACTTAGATGTCTTTCTTCTGTTCAATCAGTACTGTATCCAAGTGTAATGGGTTACTGTGCTCAGTTGAGGGAAGAAGCTTCTCGCACTGGAATTGGGATGATTTTTATTCCTTGCACAAAGCCAAATCTGCAGGCCAAGAACTTGATATGCTGACTGATAGTTCCTTTGTTGCATTTCAACTGACTGGCTTATTTTTTGAAGCTGGTTTTCAAACTGTACGTTGAAATTGTGAAGTGGTTATAATCGACTGATTTAGCTTTCAAGAAAAAACTCAGTTGATTTGTAACAAACAAAATGTGTGTTTTCTAAAAAGCAATGCTGAATGGAGCCAATACTTTATAGATTGGCAGAATCTCTCAGTAAAAGAATTTGGGTTGTATAATTAGCTTATGTCAACAGGTTTTTTAAAAAAAGTTTGGCATTTGCAATTCTGTAATTGAAATTAATGTGAGACTGCAAAGTCAGGTAAAATTAATTAAATGTATAGCAACCGCTTTTGCATAATGCTAATGTGTTCAGCCTGTGTAGTCAGACTGCGTCTAGTCTGTGCTGATGAGGCCCTGTATTTTGATCATGTGTGGCTTTTGAAAACATTGTTCACATCTGTTCAGAATGAAAGCTAAGTGTGGTGCCAAAATCTAGATTTTGATAGCCCAGTGGATTACCATCTGGCCACTTGTAGGTGATCTTTGTGACAATGCTGGAGTAAGTCACGTTAGCTTGCATCGATTTACTCAATTTAATTCCTTTGCATTGTTTCAAAGACATTTATTTTTAAATCCAGTGAAATGAATATTAAATATAAGGTAATTATTTCAACCATGTTCTAAGAACAGTATGTGGGACTGTTTCAGATCTTGAAGTTATGTATGCTAGGTATGAATTGTAGGCTGGAAAAACTGCCCCAGTAGAGCAGTAGGTTTTTTTAGTAAAGTTTAATATTACAGTAGAATACTCAGACTGCAAATCTCCTTCACTTGCCTTCATTTCCTCAAAACAGGTGATTCCCGTGTCTCTACAGTACAGTTTTCAAACTCAACAACCTCTGTGCTTGCCACGCTTGCAGCCCTCGCTGAAGCATCTGCTCCCCTTTCCAATTCAAACAGATCTTCAAGTAAGTGGAATGAATCTGGTGTTGACATCAATATATTTAATCCCTAGTGCATCATTTGCAAGAAATCGTAAAGAAATTGGGTTACTTAAGTATAGCTTGTAAAAAGGATTTGAATTCATTCAGCATAACTCGAGAGTTGCAAAGTGATATAATATTTGGCAGCAGTTGCAAGGCTAATAGATTTATCTGTTATCATAGCTCATAGATATTTCTACAGACTATAGTTGCTCCTTTGAATGAAGCACCAAAGTTGTTTTTACTAACCATTCTTTCATTCTATCCTGTTTTGACCTGGATCCTGTTAGAATTGTTCTGTCCAGCTAAGTGTTATAAAAATAAATAGAACACAGCTTGTATCTCTGTCAGATGCTCCTTACTACACAAATATGGACAGTGATATGTTTTCAAACTCCAGTTTTACAAAACAGATAGTTTGGGATGATTTTATCGCCACATTGATATTTTGTGTGTTCCCCCGATTTTACAGTGCCTCGATTTTATTTAGTTTATTTTTAAACAAGTGTTAGGATTTCTTGAGGACTTGGTAACATTTGGGTTCTTTTTATGCATACCATAGAGCCTCAATTTTATGAACATCACAAACAACCATTTACAGGAACCATTTTTCCTGACAGTGGGGGGTGGGAAATAATAATGGTAAAAGTGATTTCGAGCGAGTTGTCACCCCTTTATGTTCCAATGCTATCAATGTATTGGAAATTGCTTTGCAGTGGTTTTGAAGGACAAGAAGAAAATAATTCATGGCATCAAATTGCAATTTATGCACTGTGCCTGCTGTAATTTTGAGATGTTCATAGAATTGAACTTTCTGATTTTATGAACTCCTTAGTCCCCAATTAGTTTGTAAAATGGGGTTCTACAGTACTTTATTCTAAAAATAATTTTGTGATGCTTAATGGCAGTGATTCTCAGCCTATTTACCATTGTGGGCCACATATGCAGCTCTCTGTTATGTGGGCTTTATCCACACTATATATATAGTACCTACATGGCCCTGAGGATGTCACGTGCCACAGCTGTGTACTGATTGGGTCGTGGGTTGAGAACCACTGGTTTATGATTATTTACAATGTGCAGTGTGTGAAAACCACCAGTTGACTTTAGAATTATCAAGTTGGCCATCTTTTTTAAAAACAAACCTTATGTAATAATCTTTAACATTTGAACCCATTTTTTTCAGCGACTGAGTACTTTTTACTGTATTCGTTGTATTTGTGAATGCTGGTGCTTTAAATTCATCTAGGTATCTGAAGAGAATTATTTTACCATTGAAAAGTTGCTGGGGTTGTATTGGTATTTTATTTTGTCCACTTTAGATTTTTAAAATTTGCCGATTACTCCATACCAGATGCTTCAGTGTTTGGGGTTTTTGTGCAGTAAACATTGACTCATTTACTATACGCTTTTTTTTAAAAAAGAAAAAGCTAACTCTAGAGTTTTGCTCTGCTTTCTCCAGCTAACACAGAGGAAATAGTGGAAGCAAATTCTGTAGATTCTGCAATACAGCAGGTGGTTGGTAGTGGAGGTCAACGAGTCATTACGATAGTAACAGATGGCGTTCCACTGGGCAGTCTCCAAACAGCCATTCCTACTAGTGGTATCAGCCAGCCGTTTATAGTGACCATGCAAGATGGACAGCAAGGTAAGAGGTTGCTGAGTTTAGAAAACTATAAGCCCGTTTTAGACTTTCCTGATGTTAAGGGGGGGAAAAAATAGCTATGGTAGATGCATAGACCTAGACTTAGGAAACTAGGGATGGCGGGGGAAAGGGAAGGAAAAATGATGAGGCCATTACATAATTCGGCGTGCTCATAGTGTGCTGCTACAATTCATACCTTCCAAGTGAGTTCTCTAAAAGAATGGAGAGGAGAATTAAGGTTTATGACTGAGGCTAGTTACATAATCATTCTACTTTAACACAGATAAGCACAGTGCTACATTTTTATACGAATATTAATAGTTGAATTAAAATGAGTAAAACATGTATAATAGAATTTATTTATGGTAAATATTTATTAGGTTATCTGGTGCATTCCCACCAGCTAGGCTAGGATTGTTTCCTACTACATGATTGTATGTGTCCTCTCCAATCTGGATTTAAATAACTCAACCAATTGTGCTTCTACCAAGATCCATTGGGTGATTATTCCAGACTCTAAGTAGAACTTGGTTTAAAACATTTTTCTTGATTGTCAGGTTAAGCATGCCTTTTCATCCCATTACTCTAATTGTATTGCCTTAGACCATCCTAATCTGTCAGTTTCACAAACCAACACACCTATGTAAAGTTATAGGTAGTTTAGAGATGTGCAGACCAGTCATTAATGAATTACTTATTTTCATTTCACCTCTGTTTGCAAAATGTCCATGAATGGAAAGCAATTTTCTCAGATTTATTCAGAATTATTTGCCAAATGTCTACACGTAATTATTGATCTGTAGCTCGTCTGTCAATGTTCCTGACTGAACTCTTTTGATAAAACACAGTAGTTCATATCTGGAAAATTCACAAGTTTTATGTACCCTCTTAATTCAATTGCTATACTATTGAGAAGAACGGGATGATGAAAGAACTACAGTATTCCCTAAAATAGGGAGTGTTTTTAACAAAAACATTCACCTTTGCTGATTTAAGATTCTCCCAACTAGTTTCAGAGCCCATTCACCACCTTTCAATAAATGGAACATATAAGAAATGATCCTGCAAGATGCAGAGTGCTTTGAGAATGCCCTCAGCACCTCTTAGAATTGTACCCACACTTTTTCCAGAGAGTGCTCCAGTTGTCATTTTCCACTTAATTGAAATGTAGAAGTAACAAGCTTTGTGAATCCTCTGCTGATGGACGTAGAGCTTCTGATCAAGTCATGGGTTTGGTTTCCTTGTTCAGATCTTGCATTAAGACATCCTATTTCCTACAGCAAGAAGAAAGGTGGTGAATGGGCTCTGAAACTAGCTGGGAGAATCTTAGGAATTAGGAATTGCTGATTAAGTTTCCCACCACTTCTATGCGGAGCAGCACCTCTCTCCTACATTAATTTCAAAGTAGTCTGTCTCTGGATTTATGTATAAAAGCATCTATAATCCATTGTATATTCATTTCCTGCATTTAATATTCCTTGACTTGTAGTTCTAACTGTACCTGCTGGTCAGGTTGCAGAAGAGACTGTTATTGAAGAAGAAGATGATGATGATGATGATGATGTAGAAGAGGAAGAACATCCACCAGCAAAGAAGCAAAAAGTTGACCCAAATGTAAATGATTTGGAGGAAAACAAGGTAAAAGTTCCTGTTTATAACTTTCATAGAAAGTGGGTGCAGTCTAAAGTATCAGGAAAGGAAACTCCACTGAACTGAGAATGTGGAGTTTCAAGTATAGTTACAAAATAACACTCAATATAAATGATGTGGCCCAAGTTGATTTTAAATTTAGTCAATGATCATGCCTTTGCCATTTCTGAAAACTCTCACTATAATGTTTCCCATTCTTTTTGCTCAATCTGTATGATCAGTTATTAATATGCAATACATGAATACCACCTAACTCTTACGTAGTGCTGTTCATTAGTAGATATCAGATGCTTTACAGAGAAGGTGAGTATCATTGTCCCCATTTAAGGGGAGGGAAACTGAGGCACAGAGAGGGGGAAGTGACTTGTAGACTGTCACCCAGTGGCAGAGCAGGGAATAAGAACCCAAGTCTCCTGCATGGCAGTGAAGTGCTCTGTCCACTAGGCCATGGGGCAAGTAGTGTTAGCAATTGAGTCACTGGTGGTGGAAGGAAGATTCTCTTCCAAGTCGCTCTTTGTGTAATCTTGTCAGTTAGTTTTTGAGTCCAGGCTATTGAGTTGAAGCATTGTACTCTGCTGTATTATTTTGAACTCCCTCTAAAACTGCAGTGATAAGACCCAATGTGAGACTGACCTCTCTTCACATTCCAGTTGCAGTTTTAAAGAAAGTCAGATAACTTATCCAGCACCCTCCATTTGGAAGGATATGTACTTTTGCTGGCAGATCTTAACTTTTGATTTTGGGGGCCACTAGGTGTTCTTTTTTTGTTTAGTCTATTTTTCTATCCCTCTCCCCAGTTGCCAACACTGTTGCTTTTGCATGTGGATTATAATGAAATATGGAAACCCCACGAATCCATCCTTATGGGGTTACTTATACTAGAGAACTGTCCCTATCCTACCTTGCTGAAAAGACCAGCAGACAGATTCTGCCTTAACATATACCATGTGCAACTTGATTTCACTTTAACATAGGCCAGTAATCAGCACTTAGGTGATAAATCTCAAACAGGGCTGGGTTGTACCAATGAGTAGAGGCAAAAGGCTTTGTATCCCTATGCCCTGAGACATCCATTATCTCTCTATGCACTTGGTCTGTCCTTTCTTACCTGTATCTAGGTATTGTGTATTAGTGTTTGCATCCCAGATACAGGCTCAAGCTGCTGACTCATCTGGGCACTAGTCAGAGGCTGTCTTGTTTTGTAGGACGATAACGAAAGGGAAATGTTACAGCAGCAGTTGCAAGAGGCAAACCGAAAGGCGCAAGAATATCGAAGCCAGCTAATGAAGAAAGAACAAGAAGCAGAGCAATACCGGCTAAAGCTTGAAGCCATGGCAAGACAGCAGCCCAATGGTGCTGAGCTTACAGTGGTTGAAGAGGTTGCTGAGGTGGATGCAGTTGTGGTATCATCGGAGGAAATGGAAGGGTCTGCAGCCACTGTGGTGGAAACAGAGCAGCCTACTGACATTGCTGTGGAAACTGTAACTGCGTAACCTGTGGGTTACCAACTCCATTTTAAAAGGAAAAAACATTATTTTAAAGGAGATGCTGTTGACAAGCAACATCGTGAGCTAAGGGGTCTATTGAAAACCCTCCATGCAACTGGAATATTGAAGAACTCAACTGCTTGTGTGGTCCCATTCAGAGGGATAAAATCTCTTCTGCAGCTCATAACATTAATTTGCTTTGAACACAAAGCCAAAGGTGCTTTTATAGTTTGATGTTGAGAGAGAGGTATTTTTAAAAGTACCCTAAAATTTAGCCAGCAAGTGACCAACAAGCCTATTTTGTGACATAGGTCTATAATGTGGGAGGGAAGGGGATGGGGGTGGGGGAGAAGAGAAGTACCTCATTGCCAAAGTAGCTGGTAATAGCGCTCAGCTGCCCTGAATTTACTGCACTGAAAACAAATGTTATGCAATGACATATTTGCACCCTTGTGTGTAGTTCTTATCCGATTGGAAACCACAATTTGGAGTCTCACAAAAACAGTCTGTTTGGGGGTATAAACTTTTTTCATTAAAAAGCTGGCTTTTATTGGAAAGCAAACGTCGTTGCTGAAATGAAAACACTATTGACATCTTCCAAAGCCCTTTGAGAGAAGGTGGAAAATGGATTGGTCTCTGTAGACGATAACATTTGTTTCAAAAATGAATCCAAAATACAGTACTCCTACAAGAACAAAGCACAGGCTAAGTTTGCATGAGCTCTTTAGCATTTAAGCAATTTGAGATATCAGGGAATATTAAAACTGCCTTTTTTTGGTCTGTCTTTGAAAGAGCTATCTACATCTGAACCCTTGACTACCTAAAGGGATACCAGGTAAAAATTAGACCCTTCAGTTTTATGAAACTTGGTCAAGTTTTCTTTTTTAGCATTTTTGTGCTATACAATGGCACCAACTCTGTTTATGTATGCAAAATAAAATGTCTCTGAAGTTGTGTTCTAAGACAGTCTGGGAGGTTAATATGCTTCTGTTTGGAAGTGGGTAGGCATCTCACATCTTTACTAATCAAAATTGTCCATTTTAAATATACTAAAATGTATGTTTGGCTTTTTTTTAAACAAGTGACTGATCTTACTATTAAATGTTTATGGGTGTTTTTTCTTTGCTATTTGCTTGCAGACCCATAGAGTAAAGAAGTTACCTATATCTGTTGCCAGTTGCAGGCTTGAAGATTGTATTTTAAAGTGAGAGACGTGTATCAAATGCAGAACTGTCTGTCTTTTCTGGTACAGGACTGAAGCAAAATTATTGGAAGTGCTATGATTAACTATGGGAACTATTGTTTACGGTATGGTAGTCTTAATAAATGATCATGAGTAAAACAATTTAAATTGAGGAAAAACTTCACAAGAATGTAGCCTGACCAGTTTGCTGCAGAGTTTAGAAAGTATTAAATCACTTCTATCTTGAAAAACTGACATGCCACAGAAACTGATACTGCTTTCTTGACAAGTTTTGAAAAATTGGTCTTCCCTTTCCATGGCAAGTATTGTTAAATTCATGGCTTCAGTTTGCATAATGCAGTCTCTCCTGCTTAAGTTCTGCTGTTTGTGAGGATTGGCAGTATTCATGGTGGTAATTCAATTTCATGGTTGCAAAGGTCTGTCTTGTATTGTTTTTTCCCTTATTTCCAGCAGTGTGTGTCCAGATAATGTGGCTTTGTGTTGATACAGATACCTCTTTCATTACATTTTTTTTGTAGCAGACATGCCCAAGTTAGGACATTTGAGATGAATGGTGCAGACTTTTTTTAGTCTACAAAGATACTAACTTCTGGAGTCCTGAACTGTAATCCTGGGCATGGTCATAAGTGAAAATGAATTGGCCTCTGTGTAGCAGAGACTGGTTCACATCAGAAAAGTATGGCTCAAGTTCATAGGATAGTGATTGCTCAAGAGTGCTTTCGACTTGATCACAGTGACATTGCAGGTCATGTCTTGGGACGAGCTGTGGAGGCCTATTTGAATCAGGTTTTGCTCTGTGTAGTACTGTTAGTCTCTCGCATTAATGAGCATGAGATTGGCATATATTTAAAAAAATGTAACTTCAGCCTGTCTTTGCAGCTTGAATCCTATAACTATCTATTCTAAAGCAGTAGCATCCAAATATTTGATCCATTTCCTGTTCAAAATGAATTGTCTCTGCTCACTCGGGAAATGTGAGGTGCTTCAATCTTTCACATAAATTATTTTTGACCATGCATTTTGGCCTAAAAGTTCTCCATCTATATATATTATACCAAATTCTACCATTACACCCATGCACCCTCATTGTCTCCGCTTGGATTGAATGGTTGAAATAGAGCAGAATTTGGTGTATACGTCCACACTGCAGAGTAAATGTGTAAGTTGTATTTATTCTGTACATACGCTTACAGTGCAAAGCTTCTTTTAGATAGTGCAGATAGTACATTGTGCCTTTAGAAATGAAGGAAGAACTATCCATTGTAATGGATTAATATAAATCAAATAGTTTTAATTTGGTAGTCTTATTAGAAAAAGAATGACTACTTCTGAACAGAGATGTTTCCTGATTAGGAGATAAGCATTGTTTAGTTTTCATTTGAAAGAAGGAATTGTAGAAGCTAGGTCTCTTCCAACCCTGTTTGGTTACCAGTCCATATCCCTGTCAATACAGGGCTACTGTATTTTCTGAGGTTTTGCTCAGTCTCGTGTTAAATGGCACAAAACTGGGGTATCTGCCAGTTAGGCTTTGGAATAATTTCCTTGTTGATTTCACTGTTGGGAGTTTTTTTTCTTGTCTGGATGGACTTCTTAGGAATGGTTTATTTTGTCGAGCTCCCCATCTTCCCCCAAAGTGATTGTTGGTTGCTGGAGTTATAAATCAGTAACTAAGGGATCTTACATAGTCACTCTGATCAAATCTTTGCCTCTGTGCAGTGTCAGTGGAAGCCATGAGAGGGACTTTGACTCCTTGTTGGTAGAAGATAGGAGAGTCAAACTCTTCTATTTAAATTTTTCCTCTATTTAGTTCTTGTGGATAGAAGGTAACAGTGAAGAGGCCCAGACTTTTAGAAACAAGCATACGGCTTTGGATAGCAACTTCAGAATGAGAAACAAAAAGAGCCAAATTTCTTTGATAAAGCCAGTCAAGGCTAAAATATCATTCTATGAATCTTGGTAGTGCCCAGATTCCTCAACTGGGATTGAGGACGTGTTGCAATAGGTGCTGTACAAACGCACAGAATGCAATACCTACCCCTAACTTTTAATCTAAGAAAGGACAAGCCAAGCAAAGGCTGGTCAGCGATATAAACCCAGTTAAAAATAACCATTAAAAAGAATTTAAATGAAACAAGGTCCTTTTTGGAAAGTTGCATGTCACCAAATTCTGAAGTGTCTCCTTGGAGATGTGGTGGATGTAACAAGAATCAAAAAGCAAGATTCAGCAAAACATGCTGTCAGTCCTCTCACAGCTTGATTGGGGATAGGAAAGAAACTGGTTTATAAGATGGAGAGGGGGACGGGGGGGAAATGTGAGCCAAAGTTATGAATAGTTTGTTGGAAAGAGTTTAATAACCTGTAGTCTTATGGACACTTGCTATTTGCAGAACATACAGGTAAGAGTGTAATCTGCCATCCTGCAGAAAGACATTATAGCAGCAGTGTCAATATTGTAACACAGCACACTGAGTTCAGTGCCATCTTGACTCACATTTTATATATCCATTCGAAGGCCATAACCTATAAGGAGGGTGGTTGCACCATTTATGCATATACCCAAAGTAGGAAGTGTGTCCAATATTCATCTTTCTTTTAACATAGTGGCCCAGAGTCACCCCTGCTATAAGCCCCCTAAAATCAATGGAGTTACCAAGATGAATTTGGCTGTGTTTTCCTCACTTATTGTAGTGCAATTAAAACTTTACAGTCCATAAATTTCAGAAACATTTCCTGGGTTTTTTTCTCTGAAATATTGTGCAATTTAAAGATATGCCCTGGCAGTCCAGTCCAAGCAGAAATTGTGTATGTGGTGTGGTTTTTCTTGTTTAAAACAGTTGGCTAAGTTTTAACAGTATTTTAGCGGTTGTTTTCACTAACCGCTTTAGGAAAGACTTATGAAACTACTTTCTTTGTATTGTAAAAACTACCATGGGACTTACTGGTTTTATGTATCAAAGTGCATTTATTTATAAGCAGTGTAACTATTTATAAAAGACTTTATATCTTTTTCCAAAAGATGTTTTGAGGAAGGCTTTAATAATGGATTTTTTAAATTAATGAAAGTTTAAAGAAACAGGACTCCTAATTATTTTACATTGTCACTATATATGTCAATACTATAAAACAGAACCAGTGTTTCCTCTGAATTGAAAAATACATTAATTTCCTTTGGTTTGTTTTCTGTACATGTTACAATTGTCTGAGCTGAAATTTTTTATTGTACACTGTGAAATTGCATCACAATGGTAATCCAGAGAGAATTTGGTTCAACAAAATGTTTACAGATTTAAAGGGACACTGTCAAGTTTAAAATTATATTTGCCTGAAAATTGTGCCTACTGTAGTTACTTGTAAGACCTAAGATTACAGTACCTGAAAAGCTGGCAAAAAAAAAGTCTGCATTTGACAGCACTTTGTGTATAGTCATTTTAACTGTTTCCCCTGTGTTTCAATTTTGCTTAAAAGACCCTTCTACTGGGAAACAGAACGCCTCCTCTCTCTATCACACATGCACGCACTCTCGCTCTTTTTTTATTTAAAAAAAAAATTCTGAATATACTGTTTGAGGGGGCTGGGATTTAAAAATGAGTCAATTTTTTTTAAAGAAAAAATCACAGTATTCTTTTAATGTTGTATGGTGTAAAAAATTCACCATTTTGTGTTTATATTTTAGAAGTTTTCACACACCATGTCTGAATTAAGACTGCAGCACATGATAGATGCCCAGCATTCAAAAACACAATTTCCAGCTTTTGTATGCCCTTATCCATGGCAATTATATGATGAACGCTGGCTTTTGAACAGAGAGGCAGTGCTATATTCTGGTTAACGCAAGCCTAGGTGAGGCTACATAGATATTTTATGGGTTGTTCTTAAATAAGGGACGGGGGAAAATGTAGAGATTTGTCTTATGCCCAGATCCTGCCAGCCCTTGTGCATATGAGTGATGTTATGCAGGTGAATAGTCCCACTGAAATTATGCCTGGGTGTTTGCAGGATCAAGGCCTGCATTAGCTCATCTCCTCCAAACCTCACAGATTTTTAATAGAGCGATAAAGGATTACAAAAAGTTTAAAAGCCTAAAATAAGCCCTTCATCTTAGCCTGTGTGCAGAAAGGGAGCTATCTGTACATAGCACTTAATTAAAAAAAGAACATAATCCTCCCACACAACCTGCCTGAATTTCCAACTGAAGAGACCAATGTACAGGTTCTGTCTTATTTTTGGATTTGCATTTCTGAGTGGGAGAGGCAGGAGAAATTTGACTGGTTTCAAATGAACATGATTCAAAACTGCTATTTTTAACTTAATTGGTTTCTCCTTTTTTTATATTAAGATATTTTTAGGTGACTAAACGTTACCCTAAAGTAAAAGAATCCCAGAATGGAAACACAACATTTAGCAATTCAATGGGTCTGCACACACAGTCCTTACTCAGGTAAAACTCTTCGAAATCCATGAGATTTGCCTGAGTTCTGACAGTAGGGATTAGGTTTTCACCTGCAATCTAGTTTAATTCACATCCATTTAACATTCCTCATATGAGATGAACATGATCTGGTTGTAATTGGGATAGAAGTTGAGTTGTGCCCCGTGTCTGTTTCTACATCAGTGGTTCCATTATTCTAAACAGTGACTTAAACTTTGCAAAACTTCTCCAATGGAGAGGAAAAGAACATTAAGCAGGTTGTGTAAACTTTAACCAAGCTCTTAGATTCCTTTAGATTTTAAATAATAAATGCCCACCCAAAAAGCTCTTGTGTACTCAGATGGGAAATTTCCTATCGGGGAGTAACTAAAGCCGTTCTGGTATAACTTCCCTGTGTGGACACATTTTTATTGTAGAATAGCGTCCTCACAGGGAGTTACACCAGACCAGTTATTCCACTGCAGTTATGCTGGGAAACTTCCCCATGTAGACAAGGCCTTAGGTTACGTCTACACTGCAATAAAAGACCTGCTGCATGGCTGTGGCTGGCCCAGATCAGCTCTCTTGGGCTTGGGCTGCGGGGCCAAAAATTGCTGAGTATGTGGCATAGCTCCAGCCTGAACCTAAACATCTCTGTTGCAGTTTTTAGCCTTGCAGCAAATCCTGTTAGCCTGAGTCAGGTGACCTGGGCTCTGAGACTTGGTGCTGTGGGGTTTTTACTGCAGTATAGACGTACCCTCAGTCACTTAACAAAGACCTCTTGGAGTTTTCTTTTACTCTGCCACCTGCACAGCCTGACCAGTGTTCCCTGGCTTATCTTGAGGCTTGCAGTTCTCTAGAGAGAAATGCTCAGATTCTGCAACCTTACCTGTATCAGATCAGAATTTTTAACATCCTAGGGGTTGTGTGTATATTTATTATCAGTATGGCAGAATGCTATTTGCCACTTCATTGCAAAAACTCCATTACAAATCCAATTAGCACTGTGATTAAGCATTTAAGTGCCCAGAATTGTAAAATTCTTAATAGCTTTATGTACAGGATGCCTTTAGAAAGCTTAAGTATTCTTTTTATATTTAGAATGTTTTCAAATGTTAAATTTAAACGTGTGTGTGTATATATACATTTTTGTACCATGTTTCCTAATAAAATGCCAGTCATGTATATGCTTGCCTTTTTTCTTACATTCAGTATGGGTTACTATAACATTTGTATCTGCATTTGAGATTTTATTCAGCATTTTGGTACTGTGATTAAAAATCCCATAGGACTTTTTTCCCCTATGAGTGTATTTCTGAACTTTCAGTAGCAAACTGTTTAGTGTTGCTGTGAGCTGTTAAACGCTTTTCTGTTCCACCCCAGAGGTGGCTGTATTTTAGTAATGGGTAAAGCGATCCCAGATCTCCACATTCCTCTTGGACTCTTGAAGAGGAACAAAGTGATCAAAAATCTCTGCAGTATCTCTGCCATGCTGCCAGATTACCTCCCCAGTAGTCAAAGGGGTCAGAACTAGTGCCCATATCTGATGCACAAAAGGGTTGTACTTTCACACTCCACTCAGCACTGGAAGAAGAGATTTATTCCATCCACCCTACCACAAAATACTCAGGCTGCTACAGTCCTTTGAGAGTAGGAGTCAAGTTTTGATCCCTATTCCCTTCTCCCCCATGGATTTGCTCAGTAAGTTTCGACAAGGTTTTTAGCTTTGTATAGAACTGGTATCTCTCACAGCTGTACCATGAGGCTTAATAATCTAATGTATTTATTTCTTCAAATGTTTAAAATCCTTAGCCCACGCTCTCCTCTACAGTCTTGACAAAGAATGGGGAAATGTGGCTTTTGCAGCAGGTCAACAAATCTGGGCTCTGGGAGACCAAAGCAGGAGAGGGGAATGAATTACAAAATCAAGGCTGCTTCGTGGAGAACGCCCTCTTGTTTATACCAAGAGTCTCTGCAGAGCTGAACTGTAGCAGTGTACCATGTGGAGAGAGGGAGTCTCTCGAGACAGTTTCTGTAGCACTTTTAGGCTGCAAATCAAAGTATATTAATATGTTTATTACATGTGGATTTCTGCATGATTATGGGTGATTTGACCTCAGTATTAGACTGAGGGCTGAATTCTGTTCTGTTACATAGGTGTCAAGCCACTGACTTTAGAGGAGATACTCCAGATTTACATCTGTGTAGCAATAGAGCAGGCTTGAGCCCTGGGCTTTTCTGCAACTGATAACTGCAGCAGCCGCACAACCTCCTTGCAAGGAAAGACTTCACAGAAAGACTATGTGGCAGCTAGTGTGTTTTGTTAAGAAATAGATTTCTGTGCCTCTCATTTTTCATACACTTCTAAATGTCTGTTGATTCCTAACAAATGGATCCAGGTTGCAGAAAATAAATCCTGTCCCTGATGTTTTAAATGATGGTTTTGATCTGATGGAGATGATTTGTTTTGCTCAGACGAGATTAAACCCTGGGGAGCCACCTGTAGTTAGAATGCCCCTAGTATTGGATTTGTCTGGTTTCAGAGAGGCTGTCTGCTCAATGAGAGAACAAGGAATAATCTTTAAAATTCCAGGTGTATTGCCTCTTTTGCAGTGAAGTATTGACTAACAACTCACATTTTATGGGTAGTTATGACCCATTTCGCTTCTGCTGCCACATTGATTTATAATAGCTTAGATGTTCAACTGAAAATAATTATTTTTCCTGAGAAACCACTGAAGAGTAGCAGCTTGCTGCCAGAAGATGAAAAGCGCAGGGTGGCTGATCTAGGCATTTCCTGTCCCTCCATCAGTACGTTAACAGGTTAGATTTCAGGGAAACCAGTGCTCGCTCAGAACACTAAAATAGCCAGGATTGGCCTCCAGCATAGGCAGCGTCAAGCAAAAAGGCTTTTGGCTTCCTGCTATGGTATGTCTGTAGACCTCTGCTGCCCAGCTGATTCGTGCTGGAAAGGGAGGATAGGTAGGTCAGAGCCTCACCATTGTTTCATACCTTTTGTCAATAGGTGATAGAGAAATTCAAGAGAAGAAGCGCTACTGTAAAGCACCTGCCTTTGTCCCAGCGTGGTGCTGCGGCACCCTGCATGACTCTTTACCTTGGCATTGAACCTCACCCCAGAAGTCCCAAATGGTAAGAGGTCCTACCCCAAATGCATGTGAAATGGTTCCTAATAGTTTGGTCTTAACCAGTCTTTCCTCTGCAGTCCAAACATCCATTCAACCAGAATCCAGGAGACCAGGCTGTAGGATCCAGCAGTGGAGGGGAACCAAGGTTAAGGGGCAGATCAGCTAGAACCTCAGGGCTGCTCCCCTGCAGTGGGAGCAGCGGGGTGGGTGGCAGAACTGAAGATGTAAGTCCTTTCCTTTCCCACCTCACCATTGGAGTCAGGGCAGCTGCAGGAGGGGAAAGGGTTACGAAGTCAACTTGCCCACCCACCCAAGACCACCCCAACGGTGCACTGGCAGTTCGGTTTAAGGGGCAGGGAGGGAGTACTGCTGCAACCAGATCCACTCATATGCTCCTTGGCATGTATCTTGGAAAGGAGGGGTAAGTAGCGCTCCTGTACCTATTTGCCCCAAAATTCTTGTGGGATGTCCACACTGCCCCAAATCCCTCACCCCTTACAAGCCCCAATCATGGACTAAACATCTATGAATCAGGCTCTGCTGGAGCCACCCTTTGTCCTGGGAGACAAGAGAAACAATTATCCACTGTTCAAAAGAAGACCAGGTTCCACTGGACAGAGACATGGTGCCAGCATTTAATGCAGTCGACTATGCTTTTCCAAGAAGATTGATCTTGGCTAGCTCAGGCGACTGGTAATTTGATGGGGAACCTTTCGCCTCTAAGGCGTGGGTTTGTATCTAAACGGTGCAGCAGCATTTCCAACCCAAGCTTTCAAGAACCAGGAGTCAGGCCCTCCCAAATAATCTGTCTGGCTTTAAAATAACGAGATTTTAAAATACACAGGGTAGGGGCTTTTTATTTGCCTTGTGGTTTTTGAGTTGTTATGGCTCTTTTTTTTTTTTAGCATTTCTCTTGAATAAGGAGAGCTAGAAACTTCCCTTTTAAAATATATATGTAAAAAATTAAAGCTGAGATTCCCACATAATCACCTGACTCCAGAAGCTGGGACTTTTAAGAAAAACCTCAACAATCATGAACGTTTAGCACCACAAAGAAATCCAGGTTGGACTGTGCTATTTTCTGTAGCTAAAGAGATGTTTGTTTTCCAGGTCCTACTGAGATTCACACTGTAAAAGGATTTCAAATGTTGCCCACCAATGTGCTAAAAAGCAGTTGGGGAAAATGATTGACTCAAGGGGAAGAAATCACACACAAATATTCAGACACTGCTCCTCAGAGCTGAGTGGTTTCTGGAAATGCAATGCAAGCAAAAATGTATTGCTACCAACCACTGATTCAGCTAGCCAGCAGAAGGCCCCAGCCCTGCAATTGGACCCCTGTACTCACACATGGATGTTAGCTGCTCCTGTATAACTGGGGGCACAAATTATGAAAAACATCTTTCCTTCTTTTACCCTCCAAGGTATATAATGTGTAAACCCAGAATTGGGATGTAGGAAATCTAGGTTCAAAGACCAGGGTGCTCTCTCAGCGCATGACCTTGGGCGCATCACTTTCAATCTGTGTCTGTGCTTCCCCATCTGTGAAATAACACAACACCGTGGTAAAGCCCTTTGGAGAGCCTTGGCAGAAGGGAGCTGAAATGTGGTGTTTAGAAACCAAGAACTTGGGGCAGCTTTAGAACAACCAGGACTTTATTGATAAACCACTCCTTTCAGGGGGGTTTTAAGCATCTAGATTTGACTTTTGGTTTCAGATTTTAAAAAAAAAAAAGAAAAACCATCAAAACAAAGAACGGCCATGTCAGATTTGTAACTGTAGTCAATAAACATAAAAAACTTGCCCCAACATTTCACCGTGAATAGTTGGAAGAGCAAAGGTGACCACCCAAGAGTTTAACACGTGGCTGGCGAGGAAAACCAAGCCACAGCTACTCCTATCTGTGCAGCATACGTCCAACCTGTGGACAGAACAGAAGTTATCGCCTTTGATAGTACTTTGTGGACCACCTGGGAGTTAATTGTCAAGTTACAATGTGAAGACAAGTGTTGCTCATTAGTGAAGGGAGCTATTATCAGAGTTGCTCAGAGACTTGTGAGGAGATGTAAGTCCCTAGATCTCTAGACCTTGGTGACCTCAGTAGGTACCAGGGTAATCAAATCTGGAAACTCCTGCCTGGTTTGACTTGTTGATTCTTATCCCATTTCATCGTCCCCATCCCTGTGATTCTTGCACAAAGACAGAGGTTGTAGGATAGAATGTGCCTTAATTGGATTAGGTTCAACACCACCAGCTGACTCCTCATGTGGGATGTGGGATGACTATGTGACTTCTTGCTAACTGGCCAACTCCCCCATCCAGATTTTCTCCCTTTCTAGATGCAGGAGTGTTGGCCATTCTCAGGTCCCTCCCTAACCTTGCATGGGCCAGCGAGACTCTACAGGTGTACAGACTGCATCCCTCAGTCCACCTCAGAGCTGCGAGAACAAGTGCCATCACAGCCGGCAATGGGAAGGAGAAGCCAAGGAGAGCATCGTGCCCGGTGTCACCCAGATGGGGGCTAGAGTTCAGGCACCATCTGTTGTCCTCACAGAAGGACAAAGCTTCCCTTTTTCCCTAGTGGGACTTGCATGAGCAGTCAGGGGGCTGATGGTCAGTGCCTGTGGTCACATCCTTCCAGCCAGTAGCACATGCCTCAGGGCTTGCTTTGACCTCAGGGCAACCGCCACCAGGGTATGTTCCTATGTGCAGGTAGCATGTCGCCTTGAAAGCGAGAGTCCTGGCAAGCTATGCAGGCCGGGCCTCCTGGGTCATGGGAATCCATCCTCTCCATTTGTTAAAAGAGCCCCCCTGCAGCCCCAGGCTCGTGCTCAGGGGAGCCAGTAATCGGAAGTGTCTTTCTCCATGTAGTCTGTCCAGATGGAGGAGGGCATGCTCCGGTATGGGTCCAGCAGGATCCGGAAGCAGCGGACAATCAAAAGACCCAGGAAGATGAAGAGAAAGAAGACAAAGATAAAGGCTGCCTTCTGCTCTAGGGTCAGGGACGGGGTCGGAATGGGCAGGACAGCTCCCGGCACGGACAGGGTGCTCCTGAGGACATCCTCTGCCATGGTGAGGAGCGACGGGCCTGGGGGGTCGTCACTGGCTACTTACTGGGCCTGCAATCAGAAAGCACCTTCTCACTGATAGATCCCCAGGGCACTAAAAGCCCCATCCTCAGCCAGGGCAGTTTAGTCCCCCAGGGCTTTGCTCAGCGTGGTTTCAAGCATCCCAGGCAATGGGGCTCCCACCTTTTCCTCTGCCCTGTATAGGTGGGGAGTGGCCCTGTACCCAGCTCTAAGGATCGCTGCAGTTTAGGGAGCCATCATGGCCCTTCTGCTACCTCCAAGCCCAGCAGCTGGGGCAGAGGTGCAGCTGGAGGGAGGAAATGGGGCAGCGGTGGGGTTTCCTGGCTTCTTCCACCCCACTGGGGGTAACAGCTCATCATGGCCACTGCCGCTGGGTAACTTAGAGTTGCCTCCGTATTCCCTCAATTATAATCCCCAGCTCTTATCTGGCACCTTTCAGCAACAAAACGTTTTGCATGGAGGGCCAGTATCATTAGCCCTATTTTGCAGATGGGGAAACTGGGGCACGGCACAGGGAAAGTGGCTTGCCCAAGATCACCCCCCATGACAGAGCTGGGAATAGAAACCAGGTCTCCTGATTCCTTGTTCTATCCACTAGGCCATGCAACCTCCTTTGTGGCAGCAGGAGACACTAAGGTCTCAGAGGAGTTCTTTGGCCCGCTGCTGTTAATTTTTAATCCATTTTGGAACAGCGGGGAAATTCCAGAAGACTGGGAGAGTGCTACTTGGAATGAGCTGGGTAGGCCAGTTGGTTAGCTTCGCTTCAGTCCTGGGCAAAATAACGGAAAAGTTGATACAGGATTCAACTGATCCCCTGTTAGAGGATAGCAGCACAATTAATACTCTTCAGCATGGTTTTATGGAGAATAGGTCATGCCAAACAGACCTGATTTCATCTTTTGAGGAGCATACCTGTTTGGCTGCTACAGCTAACTGCATAGATGTAACAGACAGACTTTTGTAAGGTGTTTGACTTAGTACAGCACCACATTCTGATTATGAAATGAGCCCCATGCAATCTAAATCAGGCAAAAGTTCAATGGATTAAGAACTGGGTAACTGACAGGTCTCCAAGTAGTTGTCAATGGGCAATCTTCATCGCCTGGAGGGGGTTCAGCAGGAATCTGCACTAGGCTATTCATCAATGATCTGGAAGTAAATATAAAATCACTGCTGTTAAAATTTGCACATGACACAAAGATTGATGGAGCGGTGGATACTAGTGCATCCAGAGCAGTCACACAGCGCAATCTGGATCGCTTGGTAAGCTGGGCTCTTTCCACCAAACTGTTTTAATACAGCCACATACAAAGGTATCCACTGAGGATCAAGGAAGGCTGGCCATGCCTACAGAGTGGGGGGCAGTGTGCTGGAAAGCAGAGACTGTGAACAGGATCTAGGGGGTGCAGTGGACAAGCTCTGGCCACGTGCTCTTGGTGTCATGCTGGGATAAAAGGCTGATGCGATCCTTGGGTGTATAAATGGGAGGAATGAGCGGAGGTAGGGAAAAAGAATGAGGAGTCCTTGTGGCACCTTAGAGACTAGCAAATGTATTTGGGCATAAGCTTTCATGGGTTACAGCCCACTTCATCAGATGTATGCAGTGGCAAATACAGTGGGGAGGTGATTTTACTTCGGTACATGGCCTTAAACTGTATAAAAAAAAAAAAACCACCCTGATATCTTCCAGGCATAAGCCATTATCCCCTGATATAGAACAATGCCCGTCTCCCACACCCAGACGCGCTCTCTGCACAGCTGTTGCACGCAGACGATACGTTAGCACACCCCTCTGTGACTGAGAGTAAAAGAGCTAAGGTAGTTAGGCACCCAACTCGAAGGGCAATTCAGGGGGTTTGAGGCACCTGTCTCCCTCAGCTTCCTTTGACAATAGCCTGTAGCTACATATTACAGACACCCACCCACACACCCCCTGGAGACAAGGGCTACATGGAAATGTAAGGTCCGTGGACATTTCCGAGTAACCGATCTCTAAAGGGGACTGAAAATTAGTAAGTAAAATGAGATCCAAAAGCGTCATGACCGAGCAGGCAATGGGGTTCTATCGTTCTTTGGTGCTATTTTGTTGGCGGGTGTAAAGCACTGTGGGGAGGCAGACGGGGGAGACAAGCAATTTAATACAGAGCCCTTGCTTGTGCTCTGCTTTTTATCTCAGCCTTTAGCATCAACTCGTCTTTCCACGTCGACAGCCTGGGCCGTGGGCTTGGTTTGGGCGTAGAAGGGTTGGGGAAAGGTTGTTTGGGGTGTGTTTAGAGCCAATCTCACCTAACCCCAGCAGGGATCCGTGGGGAAATGTCATTAGCTCTGTGCTCCATCCCGCCTGCCAGGGGAGTCTGTCAAGTGTTCTGAGGGTAAGAAGCTCCAGCAAAGTAGGAATGAAGCTAATAGGAGAGAAGCCAGTTATTGGGGGGTTAGGTGGAGGGAACAGGTGACTACTGGTGAGTGGAGTGGAAGAGGCGTTGACCGTCAGGATTCCTGGGTTCTGTTCCCACACCTCCACGCCTGTCCCAGAGATGGGAATAAGATCCTGACTCCCTCCCCTGCTGCTCTAACCACTAGGCATCCTCTCAGAGCTAGTAGTTAGTCAGGGGGCTTGGGAGGCAGGGCTCCTGGGTGCTCCCCACAGCTCGGGGAGGGGAGTCTAAGGGTTAGGAGTCAGGACACTGGGGTTCCACCCTTGGCTCTGACATTATGTGCGCCCTAGGGCCAAAGTCCCTACCCCACTTTTCCGTGCCTCCCCAGCAGGCTGGTTACAGGATAGCACAAGCAAGTATCTGCCAAGACCTGGACGGCCAGGCTGTCATGTGCTCTCCCGATAATGTCACAGCAAACCTGGTGGCTGAACTTTGTGACTTTGTCCTCACCCATAACTATTTCACATTTGGGGACAATGTATACCTTCATATCAGCGGCACTGCTATGGGCATCCGCATGGCCCCACAGTATGCCAACATTTTTATGGCTGACTTAGAACAACGCTTCCTCAGCTCTCGTCCCCTAATGCCCCTACTATACTTGCGCTACATTGATGACATCTTCATCATCTGGACCCCTGGAAAAGAAGCCCTTGAGGAATTCCAGCATGATTTCAACAATTTCCATCCCACTATCAACCTCAGCCTGGACCAGTCCACACAAGAGATCCACTTCCTGGACACTACGGTGCTAATAAGCGATGGTCACATAAACACCACCCTATACTGGAAACCTACTGACCGCTATACTTACCTACATGCCTCCAGCTTTCATCCAGACCACACCACACGATCCATTGTCTACAGCCAAGCTCTACGATACAACCGCATTTGCTCCAACCCCTCAGACAGAGAAAAACACCTACAAGATCTCTATCAAGCATTCTTACAACTACAGTACCCACCTGCTGAAGTGAAGAAACAGATTGACAGAGCCAAAAGAGTACCCAGAAGTCACCTACTACAGGACAGCCCAACAAAGAAAATAACAACGCCACTAGCCATCACCTTCAGCCCCCAACTAAAACCTCTCCAACACATCATCAAGGATCTACAACCTATCCTGAAGGACAACCCATCATTCTCACAGATCTTGGGAGACAGGCCAGTCCTCGCTTACAGACAGCCCCCCAACCTGAAGCAAATACTCACCAGCAAGCACACACCACACAACAGAACCACTAACCCAGGAACCTCTCCTTGCAACAAAGCCCGTTGCCAACTGTGTCCACATATCTATTCAGGGGACACCATCATAGGGCCTAATCACATCAGCCACACTATCAGAGGCTCGTTCACCTGCACATCTACCAATGTGATATATGCCATCATGTGCCAGCAATGCCCCTCTGCCATGTCCATTGGCCAAACAGGACAGTGTCTACGTAAAAGAATAAATGGACACAAACCAGATGTCAAGAATTATAACATTCAAAAACCAGTCGGAGAACACTTCAACCTCCATGGACACTCAGTTACGGACCTAAAAGTCACAATTCTTCAACAAAAAAACTTCAAAATCAGACTCCAAGGAGAGACTGCTGAACTGGAATTAATTTGCAAGCTGGATACAATTAACTTAGGCTTGAATAAAGACTGGGAGTGGATGGGTTATTACACAAAGTAAAACTATTTCCCCATGTTTATTCCACCCCCACCGTTCCTCAGACATTCTTGTCAACTGCTGGAAGCTCACCTTAAGTGATCAGTCTCGTTACAGTGTATGGTAACACCCATTGTTTCATGTTCTCTATGTATATAAATCTCTCCACTGTATTTTCCACTGAATGCATCCGATGAAGTGAGCTGTAGCTCACAAAAGCTTATGCTCAAATAAATTTGTTAGTCTCTAAGGTGCCACAAGTCCTCCTTTACTTTTTGCGGATACAGACTAACACGGCTGCTACTCTGAAACCTGTTCCATCTCTGACTCTCTTGGTTAGAGAGGGCTGGTGTCAGTACCTATCCGTAGCCCTGGCTGTGCTGACTACTGACCGATGTGCCTCCTGGGTTTAATCGTTACTCCCCTGCCCTGGGGAGGTGGAATTTGGCCCAGCATAGATGGTATGTAGAGCAGGAAAAACATCTTTCAGCTATAACTTTTTCAGCAAAAGATGCAGGTTTGGTGACATCAGATTGTTTCGTGAGTTCATGGAGCTTTCATCAAATTGTTCATTAAAAACGAAACAAAATTACACCCCCCCCTGCAAAATGTTTTGATTTTTTTGGTTCAAAACACCTTTCTATTTGTCAATTTCTTTTAATTTTATTTTAAATTAAGAACATAAAAGTGCTTGAAACTGGGAGTTGAGCAATTTGTTTTGGGTCAAATTAAACATTGTGCTTGACCCAAAATAAGTTTTTTTTGTGTGTGTGTGTTTTTTTAACATTATGATTTGCCAAAAATTTCAAAACATTTCCATTTTCAGTCTGATCCGTAATGAAATGTTCCCCCAACTTTTCAAAACTGCCAAAACTTCAGGCATGTGTCCTACTCTGATTGGAAGCTGTTTGGGACAGAGATTTTCCTTTTGTTATGTTACAGAGCTAGTGCAAGGGGGCCCTGTTTCTTGACTGGGGTCTCCAGTTGCTACTGTCATACCCCCTAATAAAGAAATGACGACATCTGCGCAGCCCAGAACACTGCAAACAACTGCCTTCAGTGTAACAATGCACTGGTTGGGCCCCTCCCAAAGAGTTGTGTGGATTTTACAAGGGTCTGATCCTTGCTAGAAGTCCACTGATGGTACCAAATATTGGCTCAAATCCTGCAGATTGCAAGATGCCTGAGGAAAGACTGCAGGATCAGGCCTTTAATTACAACCCCTACAAATGATTTTGTGTACAGTTAACAAACGCGAGCCAATGAGTCAATCCATCCTCAGCCAGAGATTAATGAGTCATGGATGCCTGCACAGAATGGTGCAGATTCCAGAGCAGCTCGTCCCATCACCCTGAAAGCAAGGTTCTTAAAGATTTGATTGGTAATTTTCCCTATAGTTGCTAACTCTCCTAAAGCGCCTTAGGGAAAAGTGGGAGTTGAGCGGGCTTGGATCTAAAGTATGGCTGTAATCTCCAAGGCCTGTCTCTGCATGGGAGGCAGTGTAGGGTGCTAGCCCAGAACCATGGTTCCGAAACATTATTGAGAAGCCCCAGCCAGGATCAGGACCCCGTTGCGTCATGTGCAGAAAATGAGAGAGCCCTAAAGAGTTTGCAGTGTAAGTTTCATTGGGTGTTTGTGCAACGCCTCGCTCCAGTGGGGTCTTGATCCAAGACTGGGGGTCCTAGGAGTGCTAAATGAACAAATGAGGGAGAGATGGCAAAGTAACTTAGAAAAAGTCACGTGGCAGCTCAGTGCTGGAGTCACAACTAGAGCCCGAATCTCTTGAGTCCCAGATTAGTGCCTTCCCCACTAGGCCATGCTGCCTCTCCATCAAGATTCTCTTCACAGCCCAGCTGCTAGCTGCTGCGAGCTCCGCTTGCTGGAAGGGATTAGAGACGAGCAAAGCGTTGCTGTGTCAGAGGAGAGGTCTCTGCCAGGCCAGAGCTTCTCCTGTTCCCAGCTGTCAGTGCAGGATGGTTTCCATGCAGTGTAACCATCTCTAGTGATGGAGTGCCTGCTACTTACCTAGGAAGCGTGCTCTAGTGCGTTGAACGCTGGCCCATGACTCGGGTCACCTGGCTCCGGTCATCTCTCTGTGCCTCGGTTTCCTCTCCCATCCCGTGTCTATTCGGGCTGTAAGCTCTTTGGGGCAGAGACTGTCTCTCACTCTGTGTCTCTGCAGCACCCACCCCAATGGGGCTCTGATCCCACTGGGGGGTCTCTAGTTGCTATAATATTGCATCTTAATACCTGTCCCTGTCAGGGAGTCTGGCCTGATTTTCAGTGTTCAGGTGTGATGTGATGAGCACCCTAGAGTTGGCCATAACAGTTGATAATCACCTTTTCCTTTCGCTAATTTCACGCCATTGATCTTGGTCTATCTTGGGGTTTAGCACCTTCAAATACATGTACCCACCCCCCCCACTTCCCCCACCCCCCCCATTGCTTAGCAGTCAAACACCTCCTTGGTGGGCATGCCTAGATCTCCACCAGGTCTAAGTACGGCTGAGCCAACTCTTTTTAGCCTTTGGCTCCTAAGTCAGCCTGCTGGCTAGTCGCCCTGAGTACGATCCCATCCGAGACATTAGGTATATACTCAGACTGACAGCCGCCCCGCTGTTTGCACCACCTGGGCCTACACGGCTGTTTTCAGCATGCTAGCTCAACCAGAGCTGGTGCACATACGTCTATCCAGCTGCTGTGTTGATGTACCGTAGGTCTCTTTGCCGCTGCCTTTGCTCTATCATTGTAACATAAGAACGGCCATACTGGGTCAGCCAATGGTCCATCTAGCCCAGTCTCCTGTCTCTTGACCGTGCTTGGTGCCAGGGGCTTCAGCAAGAATGAACAGAACAGGGCGATTATCGAGTGATCCATCGTCCAGTCCTAGCTTCTGGCACTCAAGAGTTTTAGGGACACCCAGAGCATAGGGTTGCGTCCCTGACCATCTTGGCTAGTAGCTATTAATTGATCTCTTCTCCATGAACTTACCTAATTCTTTTTAGAGCCCAGTTATACTTTTGACCTTCACACCAGCCTCTGGCAACAAATTCCCCAGGTTATGGCTGTGCACGGTGTGAAGAAGTATTTTCTTACATTTCTTTTAAACCTGCTGCCTATTAATTTCATAGGGTGAGCCCTTGTTCTTGTGTTATGAGAAGGAGTAAATAACACTGCCCTATTCACTTTCTCCACACCAGTCATGATTTTATAGACCGGTATCATATCCCTTCTTAGTTGTCTCTTTTCCCAGTCTTATTAATCTCTCCTCATGTGGAAGCCGTTCCATACCCCTCATCATTTTGGTTGCCCTTTTCTGAACCTGTTCCAATTCCAACATCTTTTTTTGAGGTGGGGCGACCACATCTGCAGGCCGAATTCAAGATGTGGGCGAACCATGGATTTAAAAAGCAGTGCTTGAGAGTAGAACTGGTGGAAAATGTTTTGTCCAAACTTGTTTTAAGACCAAAAAATGCCTTGAAATGAGAAAGTGAATAGGGCAGTGTTATTTACTCCTTTTCATAACACAAGAACCAGGGCTCAGGATTGAGGGTCATCAGGAGAGCTGTGGGGGGAGCCCAGGGCTGGGATAGCAGGGAGCTGTGGGTCGGGATTGAGGGTCATTGGCATAGCTGTGGGGGGTGCCGAGGGCTGGGATAGCAGGCACCAGGGAAAGGGCATCAGGTTGGGAACTGAGGGTGATTGGCTGAGCTGTGGGGCAGGGTGGGCAGGACTAGGCTAGCAGGGGGCACTGCAAGCCCAGACTGAGGAGCAGAGATTCCCCCCATTCACACCTCATAACCCCTCCCCCTCTGTTCTTTGAAAGCACATTTGAATGTGTGTCTCTCCCCGCAAAGGGTTGGGGCTGCGTTTTCACTCATTTCATCATGGGCCAACCTCCCCAAGGCCCCTGCATCCATCCCACATGGGGTTAAATCCTGCACCCGGGGGCAGGAGGACCAGTCCTTATTCTAAGCACCAGCCTTATACAGGGCAATCCCTTGGTACCAGCCCACCGCAGGTCTGCTGCAGCGTGGTGTCATTAACAGGGCAGGCACCCTCAGGGAGTGGGGGAGCAGGTGTCACTGCGGGGAGTCAGCCGAGCAGAGTGTGTGTGTTTGTGTTCTGAGTGTGTTTCCGTCTGCGTGTATTTGTGTGCACACTGCATGTGTCTCCCTCTGTCCATGCCTCCATCTGCTTGGGTATGTGTGTTCTGCATGGGTCTCCGCCTCTGTGCGCGTCTGCATCTCTGTGGGTGTCTGCATGTGCCAGGCTGCCACCTCGGAAGTACGAAAAACATGGGACAGCCGGGATGACCCTGGCCAGCTGGGCTGTGTGCACCAAGCACCTGGCAGATTTCCCAGGTCAGTTATCTCATGAAAGGGATGATCCTGGGAAAACCTGAACAGAGGCCAAACCGGTCTCCAGCTGTGCGTACATATATATGTGTTAGCCAAGCCAGTGCCTCCCGCAGCAACCCCTGGGGCTCCCCGCTCTCACTCTCTCCCGCTGCACCCCCTCCATTTAAATGAGGACCAGGGCAATCTACAAGTACCCTCAAACTCCTAGACAGCAATGCTGCTGACATTGCCCAGTTGGGATGCTGCATCCAGACTCCAACCTGCACCCAATTTCTGCAAATGATCAACCCCTGTGCCCCAAAAGGGCTGGCAATACCCACCCCCATTCAGGGCCAGACTGCGCTCTGTTTGCTGGGGCAAATCTGGGGCAGTACCAGTGACCCTTTTGGGGTCCCTGTGCGTTTATGCTGAGGGAAACAGAGCAGAATCTGTCCCCCTAAGCCCGTTGGCTAGTGAGGAACCACCCGAGACCCAGCCGGACCCTGTGCCGCACAGAGACAGCTGGAGTGGAAGGACCTTACCAGGAGGGCAGGGAGGTGAGGGCAGCAGAACAGAAAGTACTGTAAATCCCTTGTGGGTCCGGCAGGGGGGCCAGCATGTAAGATGGAGCCAGCTGATAGCTGAGGGCTCGGTGTGTGACAAGGCGCCGTGAGGTGTGTGGGGAAGCTAAGGAGGGGCTCTGCATTCATCTGTGCTAGGGACCCAGGTCTCCCTGCCTCTCCCCATCAGTTCAGGATATAGACACACACACACACACAGCCTGGCCTGCCCCTGCAGACTTGTGTGTGTGTGTGTACACACACACAGAGAGCATGGCCCGTCCTGCCCCGACAATTTGTGCATGCCTGTACACACACACACAACCCCCTCTCCCCATCAGTACTGGATATAGACACACACATAGCCTACACAAACACATACTTCTCCCCATTAATACAAGGTATGGACAAATAGCCTCTCTCTATGTACAGTATATACCAGGGGTCTCAAACTCAAATGACAACAAGGGCCACGTGAGGACTAGTACATTGGCTCGAGGGCCGCAACACTGACCCCCAACCCGCTGCCCTGGCCCTGCCCCCACTCCACCCCTTCCGTGAGGCCTCACCCCTGCTCCGCTTCTTCCCACCCCTTCCCTGCCCCCATTCCAACCCCTTCCCTGAAATCCCCACCCTAACTCCGCACCCTCCCTGCCCCCAGGGGGTGCAGGAGGAGTGCAGGGTGCGGCAGGGGGCTCAGGGCAGGGGGTTCGGCTGCAGGAGGGTTACAGAGGGTGGGTCCGGCCCAGCACGCACGGGGGCAGGGCAGGCTCCCTGCCTGCCTGCCCTGCCCCCGCGCCGCTCCAGAAAGCGGCAGGGACCTGGGTGAGGGGGGGGACAGGGGTCTGTGTGTTGCCATGGCCGCGCCTGCAGGTGCCCTGTGCCCCCACCCCCAGGTCCAGGCTGCTTTCTGGAGCGGCGCGGGGGCAGGGCAGGGAGGGAGCCTGCCCTGTCCCCGGTGCGCACCGGGCTGGAGCTGCTCTAGGTAAATGCTGGGGGGGGGAGCGGGGGGGGCCGTGGGGAGCTGGCAGGCCGCAGAAAATAACCCCACGGGCCACGTGTTTGAGACCCCTGGTATATACACACGCACACGCCCCTTCTCTATCATTACGCTATCTATATATGTATAGAGTGTATGTGTGTACATACATATACAGACAGACAGACACATTGTACACACTCATGTTACATGCAGACATGCACCTTTTCCCACCGGAACATTATATCTGAATCACACACCCCTCCCTCTGTTCTAGAGCCACACCCACACGCTGTATGAGGGACACACAGCACACACAAGCCGTCCCCTGTACACGCAGCACACCCTGGAAGTTGGGAGGATCGGTGACTGTGTCCCACTCCAGAGCATCTCTCCGCATGAGCGTCTCCGAGATTAAGCATCCTGCCCCTCTCCATCCCGCCCCCTGCACACGAACCGAGTGGGGCCGGGGCGCAGGAGAGAGCCACACACCCCAGGAAGAACCAGTCGCGGGCACTGCTGGTACGTACCGCCGGTGCGCAGAACTCCATGTGTGGTGCAGTCCCTCGCCACCCCGGCCCGCGGCTCTGCATTGGCAGCAAGGCCCACGGGGATGCTGAGCAGCAGGGATGGCCTGCCAGGCAGTTCCCTCTCCCACTTGTTGGTGCCCGAGCCGCAGGGTGCTATACGGAGACGCCGCTGGCTGTCCAGCGTGGGACAGGTTCGGTTCATAGGGTCACGGATTCCAAGGCCAGAAGGAACCGCTGTGATCATCCAGTCTGATCTCCTGGATAACACAGGCCAGAGAAGGACCCCAAAGTTTAACCCTACGCTTGGCCCACGTTGGACCCCGCGCCCCCTTGATCTCCCAGCCATGCCCCTCTGCCCATTTCTCAGAGACGGCAGCTTGATCACCTTCGATCTCACGTGCACAGCGATGCCTGGGATGCTTTGAAGCAGTTGCCCATGCCAACCAGTATCTATAGCGACGCCCGAGGTAACTCATTTGCTACTAATCCGGTGATGCCCGAGCCAGCGTCCCTGCCCACGCTCTGTGCCCAGGGGCCGGTGCTGCCCCTGGCGGTGCCCAGACCTGCCAACCCCCGGGCGGGTGGGTGCCAAGCGGCTGAACGTGCAGGGGGCTCCAGCAGGGAACGCCTTAGCTCTGTGCAGGGCCCAGGGCATCCCCGGCTCTGCCAGCTGCCGCGTAGGATGACACGGAGCCCCCAGCAGCATCGTCTGGGCTGGGAATGCACGGAGAGGGGATTGGGGGAGTGGGCCTGTGGGCACAGGGGAGAACATCTGGGGTGGGGTATTTGCACAACAAACACAGAACCACAACCCCCGCACCCACTGACTGGCTAGCATGGACCCCATCGCAACCTCCCTTCGCCTCACACACACTGACCAACCCCCACACACATGCTGACACCCCCCTCACATACAGACCCCCCACCTCACACACACACTGACAACCCCCCCACAGACCCCCCCACCACACACACTGATCAATCCCCACACACATGGACCCCCCACCTCACACACACAGTGAGCAACTCCCCCCCACAGGCCCCCTCACCTCACACACACACACACTGACATCCCACATATGCTCAGACCCCCATGCCTCACACACACCAACAAACCATACACACACACTGACCATCCCCCCGCACAGACCCTCCACCTCACACATACACTGACAAACCCCCACACCACCTCTCTCTCACGCTCTCTCTCTCTCACACACACACACTGACCATCCTGCCCCCCACTGTCAGACACACTGACCCCCCCATTTCACACACACACACACACTGAACCCCCCCACCCCACTTTACACACACAAACAGACCTCTCACCATGCACACGGATCACGACACATACACAGACAGACCTACCCTCCCACCCCCCACAAAGAACACATGCATGGCTGCCCACACAGCCCCACGCCCCTCACGTATACCTGCCCCACATACACACAAAGAACACATATACAGACCCACACAACCACTGACCTCGCCTCTCACACCCACACAAGCCAGACATCTGCACACAAACACATACACCAGACACCCCATCACCCCTAAGCTCACATGCTACATGCTGACCAACACAAACGCACCTGCCAGAGACACACACAGGCCAACACAAACATGCCCAGTCCCAGGCCCCGCAACACAAACACAGGCCCCTTCTCACACACTCCCACCCAGACCTCCGGCCTCTGGCACCACCACCCAGGTCCACTCACTGTGCGTCTACCTCTCATACACACCCGGTGCCAGCCCTGGTGTTACCAGCACATGCAGCCGGTCGACGCTGAGCCAGTCTCCCACTGAATTCCCTACAGAGACAGTCTAAACAGACGAGGCAGGTAAAAAGTGGGAGGGGAAACTGAGGCACGGGACGTGACTTGCCCACGGTCACCCAGCAGGCTGGAACTGGCACCCTTTTGAGGTCCAGTCCAGTGCGCTGTCCACTACATGACACCAGCTGGCAATTCCACTGTCCCTCCCACACCATGCTGGAGACTTTGGAGATGCAGGTGGCCTAGCCAGGCCTCATGGGGCTTTGATAACACTCTGCAGCGTGTGGTGCTGCTAACCGGCAGTGCTGAGCAACCCCTCAGGAATTCCCCAGCTTTTACTGCGTTCCTTCCCATGCCATCCCCAAGCACGACATTCAGCCATGTGGGCACCCGCTCCTGGAGCGAGCCACAGCACTGTGGCCCTGGCGGGGGCGGGAGGGAGGTGGATCAAACCCCTTGCGCCCAGGGGAAAGGGATTCTTGCAGGAGTGTAGACAGGGGAGGCTCTAGGTGCCTAGAGAAAGGGAGATGCAGCCTCTTCCCCTAGGAACTCCTGATCACGCACAAGGGCCCAATTCTTAGCCCTCCCACAGGGACACATACGCGCCAGCTGCTGGGATGCTCATCTGCAAAAGCCTCCTCTCCCAGGAGGCCCTTCCAGCAGCTGAGCAAAGCTGGAGTGCCTCTGCCCGGGCCATGCCCTCACCTCTGGGCCACTTGGGGAGCTCCCTGCACTGGGGGCTGGTTTAACAGGGCTTTGCAGCCAAGCGCTGTGGAGGGGGGTGGGGTGTGCTCTGAGCCCTCGGACCCCCTTGAGAGCTGCAGGATTCTGGGACCAGGCCGACCACGCTGGGGAAAGCAGCAGGTGACCGTAGTGCAGCCATCATCCATTCCAAGAGCGCAGGAGCCAGACCCGGATTGGAGGGAGCCTGCAAGAGCCAGAGGGAACCACGAGGCCTGTCTGTATCCAGCATCCTCTTCACTAAAGAAGCCCCCTTTGTGCTCATTGCAGCCCATCCTGGTCCCTTCTCTCCCAAGGGAGCAGGGCTGGGGGCACCGGTGACTCTCCACCCACCCAGCTCACAGCCCATGTGGAATCACAGATTGCGCCGTAGCCCAGCGAGGGGGGAATCCAGAGACAGTGACGCCAGACACGGGAGTTTAGCCTGACATGGCCTGAAGTGGCTCCATGCCAGAAGAGACCAGTCCTGGAGCCAGGGACCTGCACTCCCACCAGCGGCTCTGGAGTTCATCACAGCAAATAAACTTTGGGGGGTAGGCAGTGGGATCTGAATGGTTCTGGTTCATTCCCCTCTCCGAGCATATTTAATCAGAATGAAACTGAATGAAGACCAGCTCCTTGCTGCCGTGCTTGGCTGGGAACCTGCCAGCAGCCGGGAGCATGAGCTGGGTGGGTGTGTTGGGGGGTGTCCCAGCAACAGCAGCCTGCATGGGGTGGGGGTGGGGGGCAGTGCCTGGTGGTTCTCCTCCCGCTCACCCTGCATCCCTGTGTTGGCCCCGGTGCGAGCGAGAGTGGGAACCAGAGCCTCGGGATTCGAATCTACCCAGCCCTTTCTAGTGACACCTCCCCACCCATCACCCTGGCATCTGGGGACAAACCCCAGAGCCGTTAGTCACCTGGGCCGCACCAAATCCCCAGTGCATCATGGGAATAAAAATTGGAGCTGAGCAAGGATGGGAGGAGGGGGGAGTATCATTAATTAGCTCCTGGCTGCTGATCACACTTCCCCATCCCATGGGAGCGCAACTGTCCCACTTGGCTTCTCAACCCCGTCACCACCCCCAGCTGCTGTTCCCTCTCCCCCTTTCTGTGGGAGCCTCACTCCTCTCTTTTTCTTGTGTGGGGAGGACGGACTTTTTTCTGATGCGTATTGATTTCAAATGTTTCCCCTTTCTGCGCCCATTTCTCACTCGTTCACTGCGCTGGTGATGGCTGTTTAGATCCCAGCTGTGTTTGTTGTACCCTGGGGGCTCCTGATTTCCTTACCTTGCATGCCTGAAGCACTGTGACCTCATCTGTAAGTGCACCAGGTTCACACCAGGAGACTTTTCATCCCTAGAGCTCAAAGTTCTTGCTAAAGGATGGAGAAACCGAGGCACAGAGCGGGGAGAGCAACTTACCCAAGTTCACCCAGCAGCTCAGAGAAGTGGGAACTGAAGCCAGGTCTTTACCATCCTAGCACGCTGCCCTAACCACTAGGCCAGATGGGGTTAGCGCTCTTGATCGGCCCCAAGAGTGAATACAAGCCGCAAACGGTCAGGTACCCTGGTCCACAGAGGACCCCAATCCTTAGAGACGGGCTGGAATGAGTGGGCCTATTAGACTAGGTGCTAGCTGGGATGAACCTGTGACCACACCAGAGACACCTTATGGAGGCCGCGCCTGGCAAGCCCCGGTGGGAGACACTTGCGGGGATCTCTGGTGAGCTGATTAGCTGTAAGTGTAAGTCCTTTTACGGGTTGTATTGTTTTCTCTGTAGTGCGTCTACCCTACGAATACCTAGGCTTGTACCGGAAGGGCTGGGTGGCACCTGCTCGCTGCAGCAATTACCCTGTCACTGTCTCTGAGCAGAAAGGCAAAGCAGGTTCGCTGAGACAGTCGGATTTGGCTGGTGAATCCACAGTATCATCAGGGAGCTGGGAAGCCCGGTCAGGAGGGAGAGAGATGTGGGTCTCTGCTAGGTCAGGTGCCAGCCAGGGGAGCTGGAAGCTGCCTGGTGGCTGCCCGTGTTGGACTTTGGAAGGGGAACACAGGGGCAGTTGCCCTGAATTGTGATAATATTGGTCTATTGACGTGTGTTTATATTGTGAGCTTGTCAGGTCAAGGGGCTGGTCACCCATCTTCCTGGGAAGCAATTAGCGTGCAGCTGGAACTAATCAGCATTAAAGACCAGGAGGATTTTCCATGGCACTCAGGGTTCATTACAGCATCCCACCCAAATGCCAGCCCCGCTCATCCATTCCATCCCCCAGCACCCCCCACGCCAGTCAGCTCCTTTTCACGTCCTGTCCCAAAAGGTCATTGTGCCCTGTGAAACGCCGGCCACATCCCACCACAGAGGTGGCCGCATTGCAGAGGAGAAGGCCCAACGGCCCTGTAGTTAGCCTGTCAGCTCAGCAAGGCTGGATTTTCCAAGGGGCAATGGGATTTAGGCCCTTTTGGCAATCCCATCTTAAGGGCTTTGGGATCCTTTGATGACAAGCTACCCTCAAGAGCGCAGACATTCATCCCATCTCTTCCTTGCTTCCAGTGTGGAGCAGAGTTCTGAGCGCTGCACTCGTTTCGAATTTAGTAGCCTGTGGTGCCCTGCCCAGTACAGATTTCAGCTTCCTAATGGGGTTTTGCATCCGCCATTTATCCCAATTACTGTGAATGCTGCATCTATCACAATATGTGTGCCTAGGAGCCGAAGAGAACATTGATTTGCCCCTGGGTGAGCGGGGGGGTGTGCGGGGTGGGAAGAGCTTCAAATAATTCTTCCCTTTTAAACAACAAAATGACCAGCTTTGGGGCATTTGAAAAAAACCGCACAGGCTGGCTACAATGGCTGGTCTGCGCTAAGTGAAACAAATGAAGGTTAGAGAGATTGGGGTAGGGGAGGGAAATTCACTAGGGCTGGGGCTGCAAAAATGGTTTCTGAACAGCCGCGGAGACCATGCGTTGAGCTCTTTGGGATGGGCAGTGTCTTTTGGTGCTGTGTTTGTACAGCGCCTGGCACACTGGGGTCTTGGACCATGACTGGGGAAGGTGCTGCCCAAATACGGATGGTAAAAAATAGCAACAACACTCGTGCCAATGTATTCAAACTCAGGGTCTTCAGAGCTGAGTAAATGAACCTCTACTGCTTGAGCTAGAAGACTAGCGTTTGTAAGCCCTGGAAGCCCTGTCATTTGAGAATGGCCAGACTGGACTGGCCAGAACCCTAGGATATAAGTTGGGTGGAGCATCCCAATACATCCTGGCTGGGGCTACCGGTTAAGTGGGACCTACAGGAATAGGCAGCATGGGCCACAGAGAGTCCACAGGCTGGAAGTCTATTCCTGGCTCTGCTGGTGACAAACCGGTTTCTCCTCACACCCTTTGTCCATTGAGCCTGGGAGCTTGTCAGGGCAGGGTCCGTCTCTCACTCTGTGTCTTCACAGCACAATGGGGTCCTGAATTGGCTTCGGGGCTATAGGGGCTACCTGGCTAGAATGAACAGACAACAGTGAGTCCAAGCACTGATGAGCATGTGCTGAGCTTGTCTGGCCACGAGGGGGGCCTGTTGGCCCATCAAATTCTCCCTAAACTGTAAATGGTGAATGTTGCGGGTCGTAGGCTGGGTTTGAAGGTTCCACCAATGTCATGAGAGCAGAGAATCCGCCAGAGTCCGCCAGGGCCATGGAGAGCCCACACAGAACTACCAGGGAAGGACCAAGGGAACTATCAGGGAACAGGTTAGTGTTAATCAGACCCCAACAGCCTCCAGAGGCCCCAAAGTGCTAGGTGCTGTACATACATATGCACATTCCACGCTAACAGATCATGCCTGCCCTAAAGGGCTCACAGCATAAAGAGACAAAGGACACGAGGGGAAACTAAGGCACAGAGCGGGGTAGTGACTCACTCAGTAGCAGAGCCAGGATAAGAATCCAGGTGTCCTGGCTCCCAGTCTGCTGCCCTTTGGGCTAAAGCATGTTGACTGATTGTTTCCCTCACTCCTGTCTGAACCCCCAGTTCTGGTTTCTCTAAGACAATAATTAATCACTTATAATTGACACAGGGCTCATAGAACCCAACGTAGCACTGCAGGTCACAGTGATCTGCTGGTTTCCCTAACGGGATTAGACGATGGTTCGTATTTTAATCCTTCGGCAGCCTAAGGCTTGGTTTGGTTGGTTGGACGGGACGGGGCAGAGGTTTACACTGGGCTGCCTGTAGTAGCATCCAGTCCTCCGACCTCCACAGCGCATTGAGAACCCAACACGGCACGTGCCTCACTCAGATGGTTCCTTCTGACCTCTATCACGGGCCGAAGCACTGTTTTGTTTGCCATTGTGCTGCCTGGCTTGGTCAGGTCCCTCTGAAATGCCTCTAGCCGGGAGGAAGCCGAATTATTTGGCAGAATCTGCATGATTTGCCGCGTTGCTGCTCCCCCTCTGAGCTAGATCATCAAGGAACAGATGAGAGGCCAGCCCTGAGCCCACAGGGAGTCCCTGGGCTATTCCCACGCGTGGCCGCAAGGGGATGGACATGTCTGGTACTTCTGTGACAGGGTCTACAACGTCCTATTTCGATCCGGGCCCTCCTCCCCGCACGCGCCGATCCTCTAGCAGAGTTGGGAGCCACCTTAATGCGTCCTCATGAAGTGTATTAAAGTAGCACTCAGGACCAGGCGCTACCATAATGCATCCCGTTGTTAGGATTCATTGTGTATTATGGTAGCACAGTCATGGAGCAGCACCCCATTGGGCTAGGCACTGTACAGACAGAGAACAGAGACAGTCCCAGTCCCGGAGAGCTTGCAATAATTGTTACCAGATTTATGTGTGCACACAAACACACACATATAAATGCACACGCACAGGGACACACAAATGTGCACACACTCACAGGAATGTAATTGCACACACACGGAGAAATGGACCCATGCTCAAATGCATGCGCACACACAAATGCAAGTGCCCACACCCATGCTCACATAAATGTGTGCACACACAAATGCATGCACGCACACACACACAAATGTAAATGCACCCACACCAATGCACGCACACACGCGTGCACACACATACACGTGCCTCCCTCTCCCGGTATGCCCCCAAGCAACAGGCCACCAGCTCTGCCCTCCTTCCCAGGGTCGAGCCACCTGCCCCAGCTGGCGGTGGAACGGTTGAGGCGACACAGAAAGCAGACAGGAAACACGGGCAGAGAAACATTCCCAGTCGATGCAGAGAGAGGAACACGGTGCACGATGGATAGATCAATAACTAAACCAGCGGGGGGTGACTGCAGAGCAAACTGCTCCATTCCCCCCAGGGATATTCCGCACGCAGAAAAAATCCATCCATCGGTGCTATGGTGCAATGAATCCACCGAGTTAGACGGGCGCGCATGTCCTAAGCCAGCTTTAGCCACTAGGGGAGGCTGTTGGAACAAGGACGTTGCTCCTTTCACGGCAAAATTACTTCCAAGGGCCCTGGCTGGCTCCCATTCAGAAGCTCCTGGCTGACTCCGGTTTAGCCCCAGTACCTGGTGCTGCCCCTGCTCGACCCAGAGCAGCGGCCTGGCTGTGCCCCGGGACGTGTGAAGCACACATGTGCGAAGGGTTTTGTGTGTTGTGGGGCGGGGGCAGGTGTATATTTATGTGTGTGGGCGTGTGCATTTGTGTACAGGTATGGATCTGCCATTGTGCCCCAGGCCCTGCCCACGACACACGCCGGGGTCTCATGCATGTGGCAGAAGGGATGGCTGGATCTCCCCGCAGGGAGCAGCGGATCCGGGGAGCAGACTCCTGCCTCGGGCCCAGTCTTCGTTTGGAGGTTGTGCAGGGCGCGGGGTGACGGAGAAGCACTGGCTGCCCGAGCTAAGCTCCGGCTGCCAGGTCAGGCGAGTCAGCCTCCAGCGGCCTGTCTCCCAGCACAGCCCGGCACAAGGCCGCCGGGGAAGCCATGTCGGCCAGGACGCGAGCCATCGTGTGATGTGGCTAAGGGCTGGCGTGGAGCCAATTGGAGCATGTAATACACAGGATTCACCAGCAGGGTGTGCTAGCAGGACACAAAGGTTTGGCCCAAAATCATTTACAAATTATGAGGGGGATTCGTTCTAGGAGTGGGACAAATAAAAGTTCCCAGAACCCAGGCCAGGCTGAAACCCGGGCTAGCCCCCACCCCCCCATACACACTGTGGCGTTAGTTCCCTACATCATCATTGTGGTAGGAAGGCGCCAGACAAGACACAGTTAATTGGTGTGGTCTAGCCCAGGGGTAGGCAACCTACGGCCCGCGGGCCAAAGGTGGCACACTAGATTATTTTCAGTGGCACTCACGCTGCCTGGGTCCTGGCCACTGGTCTGGGGGGCTCTGCTGCCGACCTGGGGTCCCGGCCACCGGTCCAGGGGGCTCTGCTGCCGCCCCCAGGTGTGGCCCACTGGCCCCAGCCTGGGACAGTGAGGGGGGCAGACAGGGCCAGGTGGGGGAGCAGCTCAGCACCCCCACCTTAAAAACCGTTCCAGCACCACTGTACTGGGATATTGTTAAGTCCTGATTTGCTGCTTACCTCACTATCACGCCACGTGGAACAGCGCACTGCATTTGACGTTGAGATTGGAATGTACATGCAAGAACTGGAATCAGAATTCTCTGAGAGCTTTCAAGATTTCCAGCGGTTTGGCCCAATGCTTTCTTTTCTAATTAAACCTGAAAAGTTCAACGAAAGCGACTTGGATTTGTCTGTATTTCAGTGGATGGGTGTTGGAGATTTCGAAATGCAGCTCACTCAGTTAAAAAGCTCAGAATTGTGGGCATCAAAGTTTGGAGATCTGCGGAGTGCACTTGAAGCTACCAAGAGAGATCCTGGGGCCTCTATTCTGACCTGCTGGACGTCCCTGCCAGTGAAATGTAACTGTTTGGAGAAAATTGCGTTTGCAATGCTTTCAGCATTTGGATCCACATACCTGTGTGAACAGGTATTTTCACACATTGAATCTGTCCTCTGTCCCTCTCGGAGCCAGTTAACAACTGATCACTCAGAAGCATCCGATGAAGTGAGCTGTAGCTCACGAAAGCTTATGGTCAAATAAATTGGTTAGTCTCTAAGGTGCCACTAGTCCTCCTTTTCTTTTTTCAGACACCTGTGTGCAGCTTAAAGTATCCAAATACATGCCAGACATTGGAAAACTCAGCAAGGAAAAGCAAGGGCAAGGATCACACTAAACTGATAAGATCTGCCTTTTAATTTAATTTTAAATGAAGCTTCTTAAACATTTTAAAAACCTTATTTACTTTACATACAACAATAGCTTAGTGATATATTATAGACTTATAGAAAGAGACCTTCTAAAAACATTGAAATGTATTAGGTTTCAGAGTAGCAGCCATGTTAGTCTGTATTCGCAAAAAGAAAAGGAGGACTTGTGGCACCTTAGAGACTAACCCATTTATTTGAGCATAAGCTTTCGTGTTATGCTCAAATACATTTGTTAGTCTCTAAGGTGCCACAAGTCCTCCTTTTCTTTTTTTGAAATGTATCACTGGCACACGAAACCTTAAATTAAAGTGAATAAAAACAGGTACAGAGAAGGGCTACTCGGATGATCTGAGGAATGGAAAACTTGTCTTATGAGACTCAAGGAGCTTGGCTTGTTTAGCCTAACTAAAAGAAGGTTGAGGGGAGATATGATTGCTCTCTATAAATATATCAGAGGGATAAATACTGGGGAGGGAGAGGAATTATTTAAGCTCAGTACCAATGTGGACACAAGAACAAATGGATATAAACTGGCCACCAGGAAGTTTAGACTTGAAATTAGACGAAGGTTTCTAACCATCAGGGGAGTGAAGTTTTGGAATAGCCTTCCAAGGGAAGCAGTGGAGGCAAAAGATCTATCTGGCTTTAAGATTAAACTCGATAAGTTTATGGAGGAGATGGTATGATGGGATAACATGGTTTTGGTAATTAAATATTCGTGGTAAATAGGCCCAATGGCCTGTGATGGAATATTAGATGGGGTGGGATCTAAGTTACCCAGGAAAGAATTTTCTGTAGTTTCTGGCTGGTGAATCTTGCCCATATGCTCAGGGTTTAGCTGATGGCCATATTTGGGGTCGGGAAGGAATTTTCCTCCAGGGCAGATTGGAAGAGGCCCTGGAGGTTTTTCGCCTTCCTCTGCAGCATGGGGCACGGGTCACTTGCTGGAGGATTCTCTGCTCCTTGAAGTCTTTAAACCACGATTTGAGGACTCCAATAGCTCAGACATAGGTGAGAGGTCTTTCGCAGGAGTGGTGGGTGAAATTCTGTGGCCTGCGTTGTGCAGGAGGTCAGACTAGATGATCATAATGGTCCCTTCTGACCTAAATATCTAATAATATCTATAAGACTCAGCACACCACTTCTGAAAGGTTGCCGACCCCTGGTCTAGGCAATAGGGCCCTAGGACCTGTGGGGGGCTGGGCTCTAATTCCTGGCTCTGGCCTGTTGGATGTGTGACGGGTTGGATCACAGAAACCCCCTGAGAGCTGCCCCCTGATGTGCCAAGACTACTTCTGCCCCTGCTTTCCTGCCCTGTCAGCTTAGGACTTCAGCTCCCTGCCTGTTTTGAGCCAGGCCCGCTGGCCTGCTGCAAACCCAGACCCAGGTCCGAACCACGTCCCCTAACAGCTGTGGGCTTAACTGGAAGCAGCTTACAGAAGTTTGCCTGTCTTTAACACTCAGATGCCCAGCTCCCAATGGAGTCCAAACCCTAAATAAATCTGTTTTACCCTGTATAAAGCTTATACAGGGTAAACTCATAAATTGTTCGCCCTCTATAACACTGATAGAGAGATATGCTCAGCTGTTTGCCCCTCCTCAAGTATTAATACATACTCTGGATTAATTATTAAGTAAAAAGTGATTTTATTAAATACAGAAAGTAGGATTTAAGTGGTTCCAAGTAGTAATGGACAGAACAAAGTAAATTACCAAACAAAATAAAATAAAACACGCAACTCTAAACCTAATACAGTAATAAAACTGAATACAGATAAAATCTCACCCTTAGAGATGTTTCAATAAATTTCTTTCACAGACTGGATGCCTTCCTAGTCTGCGCACAATCCTTTCCCCTGGTACAGCCCTTGTTCCAGCTCACGTGGTAGCTTGGGGATTTCTCATGATGGCTACCCCCCTTGTTCTGTTCCACCCACTTATATATCTTTTGCATAAGGCGGGAATCCTTTGTCCCTCTGGGTTCCCACCCCTCCTTCTCAGTGGAAAAGCACCAGGTTAAAGATGGATTCCGGTACCAGCTGACATGATCACATGTCCTGTGAGACCCCAAGCCTTCATTCCTCCCAGCTGACTCACAGGAAGGCCTGCCTGCAACCAGAGCCATCCACAGTCAATTGTCCTGGCTGATGGGAGCCACCTAGATTCCAAGCCACCGTTAATGGCCCACCCTTTGCATAACTACAACAGGCCCTCAGAGTTATATTTCATATTTGTAGTTTCAGATACAAGAGTGATACATTTATACAAATAGGATGACCACACTCAGTGGATTATAAGCTTTGTAATGATACTTTACAAGAGACCTTTTGCACAAAGCATATTTTAGTGACATTATATTCACTCATCAGCATACCTTTATAAAATCATATCGAGTGCATTCCAGGGTGACCTTGGGCAGGTCACGGCCCCGCTCTGTACCTCAGTTTGCCCATTTGTATGATGATCCCCAGCTCTGTGGCCAAGCACTTTGAACTCTGTGGTGGTGCATAATCCTCCTTGTCCCTACCCAGGTAAGGGGTAGGGACAAGGAGGATTATGCTGCCTACAGCTAGGGTGACCAGATAGCAAGTGTGAAAAATCGGGACAGGGGATTGGGGTAATAGGCGTCTATAGAAGAAAAAAGCCCCAAATATCGGGACTGTCCCAATAAAATCGGGACATCTTGTCACCCTACCTACATTCAAATGTGCCAGGCCTAGTCACACCGCTGCTCTGGCTGCTATTTGGCAGCTTCTAAAACACAGAACACAGCGAGTGCAGCTAGAAGGCTCACAGGCTATTTAAAGGGATACTACCCTATTCCTCTGCATGACAGCCCCGCCCCTGGGCACAGTATTTGCCACTCCCTGGTATCGCTGGGGCAGCTATCTAACAGCTGTCAGGTTCTGCCCTAGAAGTGCAAAGTCCTGGTGCACCAGGCCCGACAGCGCTCTCCGTAGATCAACACCCAACACCACGCACCTGTCCATCCCAGCTCCACACACGCTCACACCCTTCCCACCCCTGACACTTCCGCATCCACATCCCCTTCCTTTCAGAGCCACAAAACACCCAGCTCTGCACACACAAACCCCTCTGCTCCTGATGCCCACCCAACAGACACCCATAGCGACACACAGACAAACCCACCCATCCACACACAACAACAGGCTGGTCTCCACCCCAACGCATGGCTGAGCGAGCCCTCGGGTGCATTCAGTGCATGGGGCCAGGAGAGCTGCAGACGTGTGTAGCTGGGCACAGGCTCATGGGGGAGCCCTGCAGGGCTGTACCAGGCTCCCCCCACTCCCCTGTTTCTCCCAGATCAGCTCTGACAATGGCTCCTAGCCTGGCTGCCCAGTGCCCGGGGCCCAGGCATTGTTCCCCGTGTGGATGCATTGTTTGGAGCAGTTCCTTCCCCTGCTGGGCGATGAATGGGCCGCAATAGCTGCATTCACAGCAGAGCTTCCTGCAGGCAGGTGGTGGCGGGGCAAGGGGTGTCACAGGATGCTGGGGAGGGGAGGTTGCACAATGGGGACTCAACGACACCCCATCCAGGCCAGGGAGTTAATTTGGCCTGGTCAAATTTCCCTGCAGCTGCATCTCCAGAGAGGGCTCTGCTGGCCCCAGGAAGTGTCTGCCCCACCCCCTGCCCTGCTGGACCCCCTTAGCGAGGCCTGAGGGCAGCCAGCCTCTGCGTCCCATTGGATCCTTGGCCTCTCTGCTGGGGCTGTCCATGAGGGAGCCAGCTGGAGTGACGGCTGTGTGCCATTGGCCTGTGTGCACGAGGAACTGGGCTGAGACCCTGCAAACTCATGTCAGCAGCAGGCTCGTGAAGGGCCTGGTTCTCCCCTGCCCTGTGCAGTGCAGCATAGGCAGCCAGCCACTGGCTCGGGTGGCTTTCCCACCCACTGGGCTCTGGTGTAATTGAGTGCACAAGGGGCAGGGCGCAGGGAAATTGGGCCCTGCAGCAGAGACTCGGGTCTGATGACTTTGAATCAAATCCAAACCGGATTGGAAAACCAGTGGCAGAAAGCTCCACACCTCATTCCCTGGGATCCCCAGGCCCTAGGAAACACTTGCGGTTTCTCCAGACAAATATTTCACTGCTGTCCATTCTTAAAAATACAAAGGAAATGTGTGTCACCAGCCCTCCAGAGAGAACAATTAGGTGTATTATGGTAACGCTAACTGAGCTCAGACTTCCACTGTGCAGGGCTCTGCCCAGACACAGAGTGAGAGACAAAGCACTTAGGCCCAGAGCCTCAAGGGTGCATGGGAGTTAGGCGCCAAAATACCTTTGAGGATCTGGGCCTCACAGTGTAAATAAAAGGTAGCAGGGGAAACTGAGGCACAGAGCGGGTAAGTGCCCATGGTCACCCTGCAGGCCAGTGTCAGAGCCAGCTGGGACACTAGAAAAAATCCCCCAGCAAGATTTTCCCACTGGAAAACCCCAGTTTATCGTGGGACATCGGGAAAAGGAACATTTCACAATGGCAGTCCGCTAGGAAGGGACAAATTTTTGGTTTTGTTTTGTCTTTAAAATGTTTTATTTTGGGAAATCAAAAACGTCCACTTCCATTTTGGTTTGGGGCTTTGGGGTTTATACGCCCTTGTCTATTATTGCCACTGCAGAATGGTTGGGAGAAGTTATGAAAAGGAGAGAAAGTAGCTCCCAGTGGCCGTTTTACACTCTAGAATTATTTGGGGGCAGGTCTCTGGCTTGGGTTACATAGGAGGTCAGACGAGATGAGCACAGTGGTCCCTTCCGGCCTTGGCATCTTCTTCTTCTCGCTTTTTTCAGTTCAAAAAAAGTGTAAAAAATTGTTTCCTGTCCTGATTCTAACCTCCCTGCTCTTCCACTGGAAAAGGTGGATGAAAAAAATCTAAAACTCCCGCAAGTGCAATGGTTAAACCAATGGTTTGCCACGGCCAAAGAGCCAAATGAACGGCAGACGAAACCGTGCTGGGGCTGGCAATGTGGATTCAGCATGATGCTGTTCGGTTGAATTTGCCCTTCTCAGCAAATTGAAAATTTGAATGAAAATGGACAGTTGCGTGGGGCAGATCTAGTGGGAAACTGTAGCTCAGAACCCAGGTGTCCTGACTCCCAGTCCAGTGGCCTAGTCACCAGACTGGGTCACATTTGCCAAAGTGCCTAAGTCCCACTTTCAAAAGTACTAAGGCCAAGTTCCTCCAAGGTATTTAGGTGTCTAACTCCTGTGTATTTAGGAGCTTAACACCCAGCGAAATCAGTGGGAATAGGGAAACTACACACCTTGGAGTATCTTGGCCTTAGTTATTTTTGAAAATGGGGCTTGGGCACATTGGGACAATTTTTACCCTGCAATAAAGCCAGACTGAGCAGGAGACCCTACAATAACAAACCAGCATTTACCTAGGCCTAGCTACACTGATGGAGTGGTTTCTTGGTTTGAGGCTGTTCCTTTGCCAGTCCCTCTGAATCCCACACCAGGATTTGAATCTGTTTCGTTTATCTGAAGTGCCATTAAATACAGAATTATGCAAGGAGCACTTAAACTGCCTTTGGAAAAACTCTGCTTCAAATATTTAAGAAGGAGCAGTGAGTCCCGGATTATTTATGAACTCGGGACGCTCCCAGGCCAATCCTCCGGAGCCCACTCGTTCCACTTGCAGTCCTCAGCTGTGACAGCTGGGCCTCCCGCCGCAGAATATTAATCAGCCACGCTGTAAGAGGCGAAGGTGACGCATGGCGAGCCACCGCTCTCCTTTGAAACAGGACTCCAGCAAGGGAGCAGCAAAAATACCCCTGCTGGCCCTAGAGCGCATCCTCCCATAACGAGCCCCTGCAACACGGATGACCCTACAATAACAAACCAGCATGCACGGCCCCTGCGCCGACTGACCCTACAGTAACAAACCAGCCCCATCGCTGCTGCACAGCCCTATGAAAACAAACCGGCGTTCGTGGCCCCAGCACTCGCGAGTAGTCTGACGATAACAAGCCAGCGTGCACAGCCCTCGCACCGATGGATGAGCCTACGAAAACAGACAGGCTCAGCCCCCGTGCTGAGGCGCAACCCTACAATAACAACCCACCCTGCGCAGTGTAGCTGTCCGTTTTGCCCTCGAAGGGCAGACGAGCCCCATTAGCCTGGACAGCTAAAGAACAACCAGCGCAAACACGTGCAAGAGGTTTTGGGCCAGATCTCAGCTGGTGTAAATCAGCAGGGCTCCTCAGCAGGGCTGCATTGATTTCCACCAGCTGAGGATCTAGCCCTCCACTCTGGCCCTGGCCACAGGAAAGGAGAGGGGAAATTGGCGAGGCTCGCTCAGTTCCTGGCCTTATTTGGCTGCGATCCGTCCAGCGAGGGACACCTGCTTTCGATTGTCGTCGCCTGGCCACTAGCCAGCGAGTCGCACTGCTGTGTATATACATTCCTCTTATTATTTTAAACTAAGCCATTTAAAATCTAAGAGCATTCGGGCATGGTGGGAAGGGGGGGGGGGAGACTTTATAAATAGCACTTGTTAGCGGAGCTGCTAGGAAAACAACCCAAAGCAGATTGGAGCAGGGGGAGGCGGGGAGCTGCATGGGGGGCTGGGAAGGAAAATACAACTTGCAGTCGTGTTTCACCCTCTGCTCCCCGGGCTGTCGATTCTTTGGGGCAGCACAAGGGGGCGATGTCAGTGAGGGGCTCTGGGTGCTCCCTCGAAATATGAGGCACGCAGGAAAAAGCCTGGATGATCAGCGGAGAAAAGTGTTTCACTTCCTTGCAACGTGGGACCCTTGTGCGTTTGTCTAGTTGGTTCCACCTGCACGATCAATTGTTTCCCCCAGTTCTCTGTGGATCTTTGCATGGAGAGGCTGCTTTTGTGGGCAAAGTGTGCACCTTTGTGTTGGGAGGTGTGACTATGGGGAGGTGGGATTGGGGTGCGATTAAGTGTCTGAATGTGTGTTTTGGGGGCGTGACTGTGGGTGAGAGTGATGATGTTTTGGGAGGTGTGTGATTGTGTATCCGTTGTGATTGTGTGGCAGGGTGTGTGGATTTTGTGTGTGTGTGTGTGTGTGTCTGTGATTGTATATCAGTTGTGACTATGGGTCGGGGTGTGTGGATTGTGTGTGTGTGTCTGTGATTGTATATCAGTTGTGACTATGTGTCGGGGTGTGTGGATTGTGTGTGTAATTGTGTATTGAGGAAGATGAGTCACCCCTCACCTTTGACCATGTGGGGATGTGCAGTTCTATTGGCACTGGGTCAGGCACTGCTACTGTTATGCCCACCTGTCTGAGGCCATGGGAGGGGTGGGGGCCTGCAGATCAGAGCAGGAGACTGGAAGCAGGACCCCTGGGTTCTATTCCTGGCTCTGACTTGTCAGGTGAATTATTTACCCATGTTGTGCCTCAGTTTCCCCTTTCCAAAAACAGGGAGACTTCCCACTCCCAGCTTTGTATGGGTGGCCTGTATTATGCAGGGAGTCAGATTCCTGGCCTTAAAATCCATGAAACTATTTCCCAGAGCAGACTGGACTGATCAGATGAGTTCCACACCCAGTGGGGAGAAGAAAACAGGTTAGGAACATTTCTTCCTGACCTCCTGCTGGGGCTCAGTTTATGCCCTGAAGCTTGAGGATGGATGACGAGAGGTTTGCATGTAATGCATTATTCAGCCACTAGAGGACTCTGTCTGCTGTAGAGGGTGTGAGCCCTGGTAAACAAAGGAGACAGTGTTGGAACTTGAGCTGCACAGAAGCCACTTTGTTTCTGTAGTGTGTATAATAGACACAGCCTGTTCAGGGCAGCTGCAAATTCCCTAGCTCATGATTATGTGTCTCAGCCGAGCCAGCGTCACCGCTGTTTCTTTGGACCTGCCTCTCACTCCTTTCTTTTTAAATCTTGCTCAGTTCTTTGTTTATCATGTAACAGTGGGTTCCGCAGGTTATTTATGTGCTTCCCATAAGTAGAGCTAGCTGCCTTTCCAGGTGGTGGCTTGGGAAGCCCAAGTGCTTAGCCACATGTCTGGTATTTATGTTCATATTAACATAGCATCTAGTGGTCCCAGCTGAGATCAGGGACTCATTGCACAGACGCAGCATGAGACACAGTCACTGCCCTTATGAGCTCACAGTCTAAGTAGACAAGGGTGGGAAGGGAAACTGAGGCACAGAGACTTGCCCAAGCTCACCAGCAGGGCTAGGAATAGACACCTTAGTGCCAGGCCAGGGCACTATCCATTATACCGCACTGCCTGTTTGCAGACCTGGGGCAATGTTCCCTGAGCTGACGTCCCAGACTCTGGGTGAGGGAGGGCTGCAGGCAGCTGCTGCATGGCCTGGGGTCTGGGGGGGGCGGAGGGGGTGTGGTCTGACTGCATTATGTTCAGGCACAGCCGGGTTCAGCAATGGGTCTGCCCTCCCCCACCAGCCCTCCTGCGACTGTCAGAGCAGGTCGGGCGGCTCCTCCCCTTCCCAAAGCAGCATGCACCCCTGCCCTGCTGCTCTGCCTCCAGCGAGGTCACCCTGCAGCAGGGCCAGCTGCCCTCCACGCCATCGTCGCTCAGCTGACGGTTTGTTTGCCGTCGATTCCCACTGGTGGGCATGGACTATGCCACATGGAGCGGCGGGATGGCCCACGAGCGGGGCACGAGCCCTGGGAGACCCGGGTGCAATTCGCTGCTCAGCTCTGGGCCCCCTGCGTGACCTGGGCATGTTGCTGCGGGTCTGTCTGCACTTCCCTGTGGCTCCGGGTCTGTCAGACCCCGGCTGCACGCTAGGGGCCTATTGCTGCACCCGGGTCTCCCAGCCTGAGCTAACGCGTCCACACCTGCACTACGCAGCCCTTCTGCGTCCGCACTGCGAAATGACAGGGCTCGGACCTGAGTCACAGCAGGACTGGGGCTCTGACCTGCTCCCAGCAGGATCCTGGGACCTGGGTGCGTGCTGACAACAGTCAGACTGAGCAGCGGGGCCAGGGCTCAGACCTGAGTGAGACCAGTGCCCAATGTGGACGTAGCCTTAGCCTCTCTGTGCCTTAGTGTCCCCACCTGTCCCCTGGGGACAATAGCCCTGCCTCGGGGGTGGGGCTGGGGGCTGGGAGGCTGAATCCATTAAAGACTGCGAGGAGCTGGAATGGTTTTCTCGCTCCACAGCACGGGGCTGGGATTAGCTGCCTGCTCCGCAGTAGAGCAGGGCCTGTACCAGGCCTGTCAGCGCTGGCTGCAGAAGGGATCTCCCAGGATAACGCTGGCCAGACCGGAAAGCCAAAGGGGCCCTGCTCCTGTGTCCTCCCCGGTGCACAGCTGCTGTTGGCTTCATCAGATGACTGCGGCCATCACAGGATCAGACCCTGGAAGGAGGCTGCCCTGGGGCACGGAGAGACCTTGGGACAGCTCCTCAGCCGGGGTTAATTGCCGCGGTGGCTCTGCCGAAGTCAGTTGTGTTGAGGTTGTCTGGACAGGGCCGGCCTCTCCCCACGTGCCTGGCATGCCGATGCCGTGATCTCAGCTGAGGCTTGTAGCCTCTGCTTTAACACAAAGAGTAAAGAGAAGGGACCTATGTGTAATGAGGCCCAGATGGGGCTGGGGTGCAGGGCAGCACTCAGGCCTCCGCAGGGCCAGCTTGTGAACCTGGTCCCACTGATCTGGGAGCCAGCCGGAGTTGGGTTGAGGCCCGGAGTGTCCGCGCCTGGACTGCTGTGATGAGAGCAGAATCACAACGTTTTTGGGTTTTTTAAATAGGTTTCCAGCCCTCGGGGATGCCAAGAAAATATGCCCGGAGTGTAACCGACGCCTGCCTGCGTCTGCAGCCAGCCTGAGCCGACAGCTCCAAGAGGTGTGAACTGCCCCATTTGTTAGCTCTGAAACCTGCTGCTGTACTGCACCCCCCTGGACCGGTGGGGCCATAGCCCGTGGGCATGGCTACAGAGGGGCACGCTGTGTGGGTGTATGGGACTGTGTTGCCTCCATTGGGCCTTCTCTATGGAAATCATCCCCATTAAATCGCTGGGGCAAATGCGGCTTGGTACGTCTGGCTGGCTGCCGCTGCAGTGTCTAATTCGCTGCCCGGACAAATGGCTCCTGCTCGGGCTCAGTAATTTTTGGCTAACTCGTAGAGCCAAGGCCAGCCAATCAGATACGCTGTGTCTCGCTCACACACACATGCTTATTTTTAAAAAACCTCTCTGCTCTTGGAAGGAATTTCAGGTAGGATCTCCGGAGTGCCAGCCTCCTTGGGCTAAGTGACCGAATGGAGCTCATAATGGGACCGGCAAATCACCCAGAACCCACCGCTGGGGAGAGGATTTTCTGAAAACAGGGTGACAAAAGGATCCCAACGAGACCTTGGGCTGGGAAGGTGTGATCACCGCTCTTTTCCTTCCCACACCCCATCCTGGGCAAAACCCATCGCTAAGGCAGGCTGGGGTCACACTGAGCAGCACTCACAGAGCTCTGCTCCGTGGGGCTTGAGCTACCACGGTCCCCACTCTTCAGAGTGGGAAACTGAGGCACAGAGTGCCTATGGTCACGTGCAGCCCACTCCCTACTGGCTGGGTTGGCAGATCTGGAGGTGCCTGTACCCCAAATACTTTGCTTGAGGGTGTATGGCTCGGATAGAAGCTGATTAGAATGGGGGGGATGATGCGGTATTACCCTAGGCATCCGTCTTCACACCCTATGCGCTCAGGGCCATCCTTAGGCATATGCAGTATACGTGGCTGCACAGGGCAACCGAAAATTTGGGGCACCTCGGAGACGATAGGTTCTGACTTCTTGCCGGGGGGTGCTCGACCCCCCTGCTCTGCTCCAGGCCCTGGCCCCACTCCACCTCTTCCCCCAAGCTCCTGCCCCAACTCTTCCTGCCCCTGCTCCACCCCCACCCCGGCTCTTCCCTGCCTCCTTTCCCGAGTGCACCCCGACCCTGCTCCTCCCCTCCTTCCCGGAGCTCAAACACAGCGAATCAGCTGTTTGCTGCGCCCTGGAAGCGCTGGGAGGGAGGGGGAGGAGTTAGTAAGGGTGGGGCCACCGATGCGCAAGAGGCACCTGGGGAAGGGGCAGACGTGGAGAGCTTGGTGCTGGTGGGTGCTCTGCACCCACTAAATTTTCCCTGTGGGTGCTCCAGCCCTGGAGCACCCACCCACGGAGTCCGCACCTACGACCAGGACAGCAGCTAAGAGCGGGTCAGCTCCCGCACATCCAGTGCACGCGGCAGTCTCCTTACTAGGCAGAAGGCAGGGGCCGTATTCCCAGAGCCGAATGCACCAGTTGCGCGGGCGTAAGGGGAACCAGTTTAATGATGCTGCGTAGGGCCCCAGAAACCCTAAGGACGGCCCTGTACACGCTACTGCAAGGCTATTTGTACCAAATCTGCCTTGTGAGCTACCATGTGAAAACCGCTCACACACCGGTCAATGCTGTCATTGTAAAAATCTCTGTGACCGCGTTAGATAAAATTCTCTCCCTGTGATGTCATTGGAACGTGTTTAAAACCAGACGCCGAGCCCTGGTCAAGGCAAAGAACAGGTTTGTCCTCGACAAAGGACTGTGGATTTGCTTGGCTGAGCAGCCTGGTGCTCAGGCTGACACAAGGATGGGGCACTGGTATAAAAGATAAACAAAGCCATCAAGCTAACGAGGGGAGGAGGTAACGATGCACCCACCGCCAGCGGGGGTGGAGAGCATGAAATCTTCCCTGCCCAGGAGGAGAGAAGGGACTTCATCTGAGAACGCACGGCAGTGGTTAACTGGATGATAAAGACAGGGAGGCAGAATTGCAAATGACATGCAGGTCAATGAACTGATTGCAGTAGCTAGTCAGCTCTCTTATGAGTGCTAATGGTGATGAATATTGTAACATGTCTGTGTTAACACTAGGGGAGGAATTATGGCTCCTCACTGGTGTTACACTGTAAGGTCTGGACCCAAAGGATTTCTCCCAGACAGGAGGGAAGGCAGCTGCTACCTGTCTCCAATGAAATTAACAAAAGTGAGGCCAACCCCAATGCAAACCCCATTTATATACGAATCGGCAGGAGGCGGGAAGTCCCCAGGCAGGGGAGAACAGCAGGGGATCTGGGGACAAAACCGTGAGTTTAGGACGATATACGAAGCCATCCGGGCACCTGGACAGATGCAAGGGGTCAGAGCTCTTGCAAGCCCAGACAGATGGATCCTTCAAGCAAAGGGGGGTTGAAGTCCCCAGGCACTGAAGAGAGGTGAGAAACCTGCTTAGGCAAAGATGGTTCACCTAGGAAGACAAGAGAAACCAGCCCCTTCCACTTCTGTGCATGGGCCTGACGGAGAGGTCGGCCATGGCTGGGAGGAAAAGGATTAGGCTGGAAATCCGCCTCGACCCAAGGCTGTAGCTTATGACGTCTCAGCCACTTCGTCACTTTTATTTGCTTGTCACTGGTTTATCTTTATCCCTTGGACTGGGGCTCACTTCAAACCTCCAGCTTTTGTCACGAAATGTGTTGTAAATTTAATCCGACCCCTGCCAGTGCTGTGTGTGCGTTGACGGGCTCGTTACCTCCAGGGCCAGGAATAAGCTGTGCTTTTATCTTTATAAAGGAGGCACACGGACCTTAACGCTCAGTGTGCTCCAGGAGAGGGCTGGGCGCTTTGGGGCAGACAGTGGCGGGGGGGGGGGGGGGATCATGCAGGACGGGGGGGGGGCAGTGTTTTGGGGTCACCTAGGGTTGCCAGCTTTCTAATCGCACAAAACCGAACATCCCTTCCCCAAGGCCCACCCTCTTCTGAGAGGCCCTGCCCCCACTCGCTCCATCCCCCCTCCCTCCGTCGCTCACCCTTCGCCACCCTCACTCACTTTCACGGGGCTGGGGTAGGGAATTGGGGTACTGGGGGGGTGAGGGCTCTGGCTGGGGGTGCGGGCTCTGGGGTGAGGCCGGGGATGAGGGGCTTGGGGTGCAGGAGGGGCTCAGGGCCGGGGCAGAGGGTACAGGGTGCAGGCTCCAGGAGAGAGTTTGGGTGCGGGAGAGGACTCCAGGCTGGGGCAGGGTGTGGGGGTGTGGGAGGGGCTGTGGTCCTGGCGGTGCTTACTGTGGCTCCCAGAAAGTGGCTGCTAGGTCCCTGCGGCTCCTAGGTGCAGGGGCAGCCAGGGAGACGCCACTCGCTGCCCTCGCGCCCATAGTCACCGCCCCGGCAGCTCCCGTTGGTCACGGTTCCCAGCCAATGGGAGCTGCAGAGCCAGCAATCGGGGCCGTGGCAGTGTGTGGAGCCTCCCTGTGGGACCTGAGCATGGAGCAGCATGGAGCCAGGGCAGGAGGGAGCCTGCCTTAGCCCCGGGCCCCCCCTGCACCGCCAACCAGACTTTTAACGGCCCAGTTGTCAGTGCCGACCGGAGCCGCCAGGGTGCCTTTTCGACCGGGCGTTGCGGTCGGAAACGGGTCGCCTGGCAACCCTAGGGTCACGGTGCATTCATAACCCAGGCTGGTGGAAACCAGGGCGGGGCGGCCGTGTTGCAGGCAGGCTGGTCAGAGGGCTGACCCAGGGCTGCACAGGGGCACTGGCGGCTGGACTCCGGGCTGTGAGCCGCGGCAGCAGAGCGTCTAAGGCACCGAGGGTTGCACACACCCTCGCGCTGGGCTGGATCGCACTGCGGCACGTGACACGGGGCCTGACACACGCACTCAGAGCTGCTGAACTCGGAGCAGGCCAATCGACCCTCTAGCTTGGCGGCCTGGCCCCACCAGAGGCCAAGGCAGGTGCGCGGGTAATTTCTTTCTCACCTGGCCACCACTGCATGCCCTGCAGGTGAGGTCGATGGGCCCTGTACTGACCAGCTGACCAACCGCAGAGACTAGCCCTGAGGGGTGAGCCGGTACAGGGGGCTGGCAAAGCGTCCTGGGACTTGTAGTCCAGGAGGACTGGTGGGTGTTGTAGACTCAGCAGCAGTGCATGCTGGGAAGGAATGCCAAGGGAATATAAGCAGCAGCCTTCCCGGGGAACAGGGGCTTTCCCCCTCAGCATACCCCTTGGCAATCCCTGCCCCATTCTTTGCAGGCACCTGGCCATTAAAAACCAATGGCGCATCACCCTGCAATGAGTTATGTGGCACAAAACTGTAGTGAGACTGGGTCTTACCGGGTCCCCTCACGCAGGCAGGCTAAGCATTTAGCCCAGGTAGAGGGACCAGATGAGCTCCTGTCTGCCTTTGTACCTGGTTCCCCTGACTTAGTTATGGTGTAGACGGGACTGCCCCACATTCCCTTAACAGGGACAGACCCTTTGGGTCTCCTGCAGGTTCAGTTCTCTTTACACTCCAGCGGTGCACTGGGTTGGCATCGGGCGCCCTGTCCGGAAGACATGGCCTTTGCTTCACATCCAGCTCTGCTGAGGATTCCAGCACGGCCCACTGGGAGTCACTCACCAGCACGGTTCCCCCTCCGCCCCCACGCGCTCTGCTTTAAAATCACTGGCTGGCTTCTGCGCTCAGCGTGAATCTGCCGTGACTCCACTGGGCTGAGACTCATTCGCGCTGGTTAACGCTCTCGAATTCAGTGGCGCTCCCCTGGGCCTGAAGAGCAGGCTAAACACCAGGAGCCTGCACCGGGCCAGTCAAGCTGGTTTCACTCTGATTCTGGGAAGAGGGGGGTTCATTTCTGTGTAAATTAACCCTGCTCCCAACTGACTTCAGCCAAAATCGGAGCGCGCCCATGGTTCAGGTTTCAGTTCCTACCTGTGATTGAAGCTGGGCCAAGCCGAGTGCTCCCATGGCCTGGTTCTTGCCAGCCCAGTACCTTGTGCAGGGCCAGATTTCCAAGAGTGCTCCGCTCCCATTGTTCTCGGTGCGGGCGTGGGGAGGATTCGCCATTGTTTTCTATGCCAAGTTAGCCGTTGTTCTCTACAGGCAGGGGGGAAGGATAAGCCATTGTTCTCAATAGTAGTGTGTGTGTGTGATACTCCATTGTTCTCAGTGCGGGTGGCTGGGTGCTGACACATCTGAAATTCTAGCTTTTGGGGCTGGATCCAAAGCAGGCTGGAGGTGATGGGAAGCCTCTCATTGACCTGGGCTTTGGACCAGAGCCACATCCCTGTGCAGCTGGTGATCAGATAGATCAGACCATATCGCAGGGGGTGTGTGTGTGTGTGAGATGGATCAGACCCGTATTCCAGTGGGGGGAGTGAGATGGATCAGACCTGTACCCCGGTGCAGGGGGGGGGAGCAGGGAGTGAGATGAATCAGACCCATACCCCAGTGGGGGGAGTGAGATGGATCAGACCCATACCCCAGTGGGGGGAGTGAGATGGATCAGACCCAGACCCCAGTGGGGGGAGTGAGATGGTTCGGACCCAGACCCCCATGGGGGGGTGAGATGGATCAGACCCGGACCCCAGTGTGGGGGAGTGAGATGGATCAGACCCAGACCCGTGTGGGGGGAGTGAGATGGATTAGACCTGGACCCCAATGGGGGTGGGAGTGAGATGGATCTGACCCGGAACCCTGTGGGCGGAGTGAGATGGACCAGACCCGGACCCCAATGGGGGGAGTGAGATGGATCAGACCCGGACTCCCGTGGGGGGAGTGAGATGGATCAGACCCGGACCCCCATTGAGACTCCCCACCACACATCCCCCCTGCACTTATCCGGCGGGTCAGACGCCAGCCTGAACCCTGGCGCTCTCTGGCGGGGCCAACTCCTGTTTTGGACGCTCTGGTACAAAGCACACTGGAGGGTAACTGACCCTGTCCACCCGCACCCAAAAAACCACCCAAGACTCGGGGCATGACGAGATGCTATAATTCAGGCATCAGCGTGGGCTGTGTCTGTCCTGACACCGCATGTACATGGCTGCAGCACCATTGGCTTGTGCACAGTTCGCTCTCCTACACGGTAGGATAAATTTGACTTCTCTTATGTGAAGTTACCTTGAAAGATAGATATATATATTTATAGCTATGTACAGTGTTTATATATATATTCCACAAGGCTCGTAGGGCCATCTGGCTGAGGCTTCCCAGCCCCCTGCAACCCTGTCAAGTCGCTGTCCGGGTTGGGAGCTCTCTGAGCTCCCCCCCCAATTGATTTTTGCCCCATGACGGGCTGAGGGCTCTGAAATCTGCCTGGCCGCAGTGATGGGACGCAGTCGGCCTCGCTGCAACGTTAACGCCGCCGGGTGTCAAACCACTGGCTCCAGCATGGGCTGATGCTACAACGAGGCCTGGGCGTTTAAATGAGTTTTGTCTAATAAATAAAACCAGCGAGCGGCAGGTTACCGGGGGCTTCATGGAGCTGCGGCACGGCAGGCTGGCCTGGCTTCCGTTCCCTCGGGCCCTGGCAAGCCACAGGCGACGGCAAGGAGGCGCTCATGTCTCTCGGGGCGCCACCAGCCCTGCCTCCCCGCAAATCGTAACAGGCCGAGCGGGAGAAGAGGCAGCTGGTTGACAGCGTCGCCCCCCTGGCAGCTTTTCATGGGGGGTGGATGTGGTGGCAGGGGGCCCAGGGGACGTGTTCTCCACCCGCCCCATGGTCTTGAAGCCCCTTTGCTCGGGCGTTAGGAGGGGACGTGTGCTGAATGCATGTTAAAAAAACATGCTCTTTTAGAGGCAAAACTACAAATCCAGGGGGCCGAAGGCGGGGCCATTTGTCCGGCCGCTGCTGATTGTTCTCCCGTCCCCCACCCCGGAGCGGACGGGGGCTCAGGGGGAGCCGGCAAGCAGTGCCCCCCCCCCCCCCCGGCTCATGCTGGCGGGGTCAGTAGTTGAACTGGGCGGCCGGCTTGATGGGGGACGAGGGCATGAAGAGCAGCTTGGGGGGCACGTCGGGCTTCATGGAGGCCGATCTCTTGATGCCGCCGGGCCTGGGCAGTGAGCTCTGGAAGAGGCCGGGCCCTTCGAGGGGCACCTGGGTGCCCGTGGAGTGCATGCGGGTCAGGAGCGCGGGGGGCGGGTGCTGCCGGACTGCCCGGCTCAGGCTTGGCTGCCGGGAGATCAGCCCCCCGCCCACCGCTAGGTTCATCAGCTTCTGCGCCGAGCACAGTGAGGGCCTCTGCTTCTCCAGGCAGGACTGCGGCGTGACGCCGGGGGGGACGTCCAACCTCCGGGGCAAGCTGTCCCTGGGGAGGGTGGAGGAGCTGTAATAGGGGGCGCTCTCGGTGTCCGGGATCTTGGGCTGCACCCTGTTGGCGAAGGACACGGCCGCGTGGGGGCTGATGGCCGGCTGGTGGCTCAGCAGCTTCTTCGGGGAGCCGCTCGCCTCGTGGAGGTGCGTCAGCAGCTCCTCCAACGTCGTCACCTCCACCCCTTTGGGCAGGTAGCACTGGGAGTGGCGCACCAGCGCCCGGTCCGCGTTGGGGATCTTCTTTTCCTCTGGGGAGCCGGCCAGCGACGGGTTGTAGCCCTGGAGGTTGCTAGGCAGCACCATGGCGCCTGGGAACTGGAAGACCTGGGCACCGGAGACGGGGCCGGGGAACAGGTGGCCCTTGCCCTGCGACTCCTTGGCGTTGTTGCAGTTCTGGTTCTTCTCCCATTGGTTCCTGATGGCCTTCATGGGCAGCTCCGGGGTGGACTCGGGTGTGGGCAAGCCAGACAGCTCCGGGTGCTCCTTCACGCCGGCCTTGCCTGTCCCGTTGTGCAGCTCCTTCTCACTGGGCAGCAGCGTGGTGTACAGTTTCGGAGAGGAGGCTTCCGTCAGCCCATCCTTGGACGGGTTGTCCAGCAGCCCGTTCATCTTAGCCAAGCTCCGCAGGGACAGGGGGCGCTGGATCGTGTTCTCGGGGTCCTTGCTGACGTGCTTGCTCTTCTGCAACACGTGGCTGCAGTAGCAGGAGACGAGCAAGCCGGAAAAGAAGGCCCCGAGGACGAATGCCACAAAGACGCAGCCGATGAGGAAGGTGAAATGGACGCTCTTGGAGCTGTCTTTGTCTTCGGAGTCCTGCCGCACGCCTAGAAACACAACACACGCACACAAAGAGAGAGTTAGATGGGAGGTTAACCCATCGATCCAGCAACATCCTCAAGAGTCTCAGAAGAATTGGCTGGGGCGGGAATGTCCTTTTTGTGGGCTGGAGCTGAGTGAAATACCCTTCCCAGGTCGGGACCCATTTTGGAGAGGATGGAGACTTTAGCTCACAGCGCCTTTCCTCTTTTGTTTTCTGTTCACAATGAAATAGGGACAAGCCAAGGAAATCGCCAAATTTGTGCTCCTGCTGAATAATCTCTGGGACTGCAGAAAGGGGCAATGACATGGGATGGGGAATGGAATCGGATGGCCAGCATGGAGTCAATGAAGGTGCAACATGGAAGATTCCCGCGGGAACTAACTCCTTTGATTTTGCCCAGGGATGAAATCTGGCCCAGTGGCTCCTGTCCCGCATGGAAAGCTATGCCAGCGCAGAGCCAGTGCGAAACTCCAAGGGTGCCCAGGGTGGGAGAGAGAGGGGGTTATTATTTCTAGTGATGGGCATGCCAAGAAGGCCACCTGAAGGCCTCATTTGGGAGCAACTTCTTTAAAGTCAATGGAGTCACAGTGATATAATGAAGAGGAGATTCAGGCGGTGGGTTCAGATGAGCATCTGAAGGTCATAGATTCAGAGGGGTTAAGAGCAGAAGGGAACATTCAATCATGCAGCTGGGCCTCCCGTATGGCCACAGGCCAGATACTGTCACCCAGTTCCCCCTGGCTTCACCAAAACCTTGCACTCGACTCAAGTTTTGGATGTTGCTCCACATCTTGAATGTTGTTGCTTTGAACTTTGGGCTCACAAACAATATGGATGGAAATCTTGTGGGAACATGGGGGATGTAGGACAGTCCCTGCCTCTGGCGGGGGCAGAACTACTGCCAAGAGAAGAAGAAAAACAGCAGCCGGGGGAGGCCTGAAGAACCCGAGTGGGTTCTGGTGGAGGCTGAGGTGATGGGCCCTCACCAGCTTCCCCAGTTGCTCCAGTTAGGGACGGCAACGTGTCGGCTTCCTGTGGGAAAATCCCTTGAAATTCAATCATCCCGTTAGCTGGGCCGCTGCAGCTGTTTCTGCTCCTTTATTCTTTTCCTCCCCTTTGCAAGCCGCTGAGGATTTATTCTAATGGCACCGTACGGAGGGAGCTGATTAATTTCAAAGCTGCGTGCTCCAAACAGGGAATGGAGCCGCCGAGCCCAAGACAGCCAGGAGGCAGGCGGCTGTGGAGAGCAATGAGTGGCCTAAAGCACAGAGTGGCAGGGAAAGCAATCAGGCTGCCGGATGGCTAATTGTGAAAGCTGGCAGCAGAGAAAGAGAGAGAGAGAGAGACAAAGACCAGACAGAGGAATGGAAAACTAGTGAAAAGTGAGAGCAGGAAACATAGACACGGAGAGAGAGGGAAAGGACCCTCCCCCACCCTGCTCCCTCTGGCTATCAGGCCAACAAGGGGGACTGAGGAGGGGGCACCATTGGGCCCCAAGAAAGACATGGAGATAAGAGAAAAGAGATTAGCTAGAGGGGGTGTATGGGGTAGATAGATAGATAGATAGATAGATAGATAGATAGATAGATAGATAGATAGATAGATAGATAGAGGGGGGTATGGGGATAGTTTGTCCATAATTTGTCCACTGGCTTCCAAGGCCTTTGGGTTGGGCCGCTTTGTATAAACTGCCCAGAGCCCCAGGCTGGCTGTATGGCCCCTGTGGGTCTTTGCTGGTTTAGCTCTTTCTGGGGGTGCCAGGTAGCAAAGGGAGAAGGCGAGTTGGGCAGCAGGGAGGGTCCTGCGGGATTTGACTGCTGGAGCAGCCGCAGGGCCCGTCCCATCCCTGCAGCTTGTGGAGAGACCCAAGTGGGTCCTGCTGGGAAGACGGGTTTAGGGAAGGGAGGGTTCAGGACTCAGAGGCAGGAGAAACCCTCAAGCTGGAGAGCATAATCCAGCCACCACTCGTGGGGTCAGGAGGGAGCATTCCCTGTGGGCAGGTTCTCCCATCGCTGCAGGATCCTGGCAGCTTCCTCTGATGCAGCTGGTACCAGCCACTGGGCAAGAGGAGACTGCGGCTAGACAGAGCCCCGTCCTGAGCCACTCTGGAGATTCCCATGGGAAGGCAGTAGGGGAATAGAGCCCGGGGACCCAGCTGGGGCCATGGGGGTCAGCGGCAGGGCTGTGCTGTTTTGCAGTTATCCCAAAGAGCACGTGATGAGCATAGGTCTGTCCTGAAACGGCGCAAGACACCAAGGGCTCTGCGCAGGCCAGGCTGACGGCACGGGAACAGCATGCTGCCCAGACACACGCACCCTCCCCAGCCCTCCCCAGCCCCGAGGGACTCATCACACTCCGTGCAGTTAGTAATTAAATGAGAAGCATTTGTGCCACTGGGGAATTGGAGCTGCAGGGGGAGCTGGTCAGCCGGCCGTGGCAGGAAAGCGTGTGCGGGTGACAGCGGCAAGTAACGCGTTCCATGCAGCAATGACGACAGTCCTGGGGGATGTTGCCCATGTGGAGGGGCTGGTGCATGACACAGGATCGGGGGGCCCTACCCCAAGTACTCACACTCACCCAACAGCTGGTCAGTCGACCAAGAGAACAAAGAGCCATGATCCATGTTTCTGTCTCCTAAAAATATCCTCTTTCCCTCCCTGGCTCTAATTGCCAGACCACATACCCTCCAGAGCCACCAGTGGAACCCAGGAGTCCTGGATTCCAGACCCCCACACTAACGTCGAGGCCCCCTGCCCTCCCAAAGCCAGGCAAGGAACCTAGGCGTCCTGGCTTTTATTCCCTTGCTCTTACAACTAGAAAAACACTTCCTCTCAGTGCCATGAACAGAACTCCAGGGTCCCGACTGCCAGGCCCCTACTCCTCGAAGCCTGGAATAGAACCCAGGTGTCCTGACTCCTCCTCCCAAGCTCCGGCAGGGTTCAGATGAACTGTGGGGGGATCGCGATGCTAAGTCATGTGGTCGTGCGTGGTCTCCCACAGCTCGGCCAGACTAGAGGCATTTTATGTTACCACAGGAGTCAGGAAGAAAGGCACCGTCTTCCCAGTCATGCCTTGAATTTTTCACATATGGCGTGAGAAATGAAAGAGACGGGAGGGGGCTGATTATTGTGACCAGGTACAAAACGCTTTGAGTCAAGGGAAAAAATGATTTTTTCCATTAAAAAAAAAGGGGGGGGGTAATAAAGTATCCATGGAAACGGACCATTTCTTTCTACTCGGGCCAGGAGAGTTGGACATCTGTCGTTCTTTTATCCAAGCAGCCGGGAGGGAAGGGGGACCGGAACTGGGTCCGGCCAGCATCTTCCAAAGGCAAACGTCTCCCCAGAGCAAAGCTATCAAAACAGCTCCTTTGCACCCGAGCTTTTGGGAGTTAACACCCCCAACCCAGCCCCTGCTGAAATCAGCCTTTCCACTGGGCTGAGGCTGTAAATCTTAAAAATCCCTGAAGAGGGGGAAGGGGAGAAGGCTGGAAGAGAACTGGGTTTCTTTTCCTTTCTTCTTCCTTTCTTTTTTTTTTAGCTCCATCGAGCAGGAATTTGCTCCCTGGCTGGGAAAACACCAAAGCGCCACATCACAGGCTGGAACTGGTCCACAATCCATCCCACAGCCCCTTCGCCACGGACTTTTAACCCACTGGTACCTAGGAGCCCTGCAGCTCCAATGCCTTTCATTTGAGGGGATTGTACTTTATTGTTTGCTCTGTGCTCAAAGGGGGAGACACAAGGGGCACAGTTATTAATTGAGCTGGGTCCCTGTGGGGCACACGCTAAGTGCTCTTACCACAGATGCAGCTCCCAGCTTATGATAGCCCCCCTCCACTGCCCTCCCTCCCGCCCGCCCGCGTGCTGCCCGCTTTACAAACGCCAGGCCACGCAAGGCCTTTAAAGAGAAGACAGCGTATCCCTTTAATCCGCTGCATTTCGTTGTGGGGAGCAAGGGGCAGGACTGCTGGACACAGGGACCCTCTTGATTTTGTTAAAAATGGGAGCTTGACTAACGACACAGGAAATCCGCGTCTATGCAGAATCAATCTGTTACTCAGCCAAAGTTCAAGGGAATCTGTGCTTCCAAATTCCCTGGGGGTCTGAACCCCCTCCTTTGGCTGTTCAGGACTTCAGCCCCCCCAGCGGGGAGAGCACAATTTACGTGCGAAAGATGCTTTTTTATGAGTGTGGCAAGCGTCTCCCCAGCCTGCCAGCGACGAGCTGTAGGGGGCCGAGCTCGTCTCCCCGTGCCACAAGGGGCCAGTTCCTCAGCTGGTGTACATGGGCGTCGCTCCATCGGAGCCAACCATGCTACAGAAGCTGAGGATCTGGCCCTCTGACTCCGATGGAGCAATGCCCATTCACACCAGCTGAGAATCTGACCCCAATGACATGTCCAGCCTCAGGGAGAGGTATAGGGATGGGCGCGGGGGGGATACTGTGGTTGCCTTAGGCACACTTGGCTATCCGAGGCTGCGGTATGGGGGGGCGGGGGGGTGATACTGTGGTTGCCTTAGGCGCCTTTGGCTATCCGAGGCTGCGGTATGGGGCACCCTGCTCTGCCCTGGGACCTGCCATTTCCATCTCTGATCTATTTCCCAGGGCAGGCCCCTTTGCTCGCGCGCAGGGGAGCTGGGGCCGCCCATCTGCGCCGCGGAGCCTGTCCCAGCACGGCTAACCGGGGAAGCCACGGGGGCTGCGTGGCTGGGCAGGGAAACGTAGCGAGCCGGTGGAACTGGCGCCTCAGACTGGACGTTACAGTCTGGGCATCAGGCTCATGTCTAAGCTCCCCCTTCCTTGACACCCCTCCCGATAAACTCCACGGGGCAGGCGAAGGGCTCTGGGGCGCCCGCGTTTAGCAGAAGGGTGATGGGGGAGCTCGGCTCCCGTCTCATTCCCTCATCCATTACGGCTCAAGGCAGAGCAATGAGTAACCCTGGGCAATGGAAGCAAGGCGGCGGAAGTGCTGCTGATGGAAAGTGGCTGGCTCATCTGGAGGGCAGGGGCTGGCATTGAGCTGCCTTGCGCTGCGGTCCTGGCTCCGCAGGGCTGGGGAGGTTGGAGCTTGGAGGAGAGACCCCCCACACCCCCGGCAAAGAGCCTGATGGATACAAGGGGGGTGCTGACCCCAATGTCCAGGGAGCTGCAGTATTTCAGGGGAGGCATAACCCTTTGTGGCTGGTGACGATCCTGAGGCACTTTCAGCTAGTGTCAGGGGGTTAACCCCCCTCTCCAGCCTGAACGCTAACCTGCGTAATTACTGTCTACCCTACCTCTGCACGTTCTCTTCTGTGTCCCAGCCTGGTCTGCGGGGCTGTTAAACAGCTGCTGTGTTCCCCCACTAGAGGTGGCTGCATGTTAGTGGTGAATGACTGGGTCCTTTATAAACAGCTGCTGTGTTCCACCCCAGAGGTGGCTGCATGTCAGAGGAGGCTGAAGTAAGAACTGTAGCAGTAAAGTCACTCTCAGAGGCTTTGAGAGATTTTGGTTATTAACAACCCTGGCCTCTGCTCAGTCTCCCTAGAATGGCACCAAACACCCTCCTCCTTTTGCTGCAGAAGGCCCTTGAGTTGGGGACAGGTTCCGTGCTGGGGAAGGCTCACCAGGAGCTGCTCTCTTCGCCTGGCTCTGGGAGCAGTGACAACAGATGGTCCTCGACTGACTCCTGGTTAGAAGGTCACGTGAGTGACAATACACTGGGACACCCCCCTCAGGGCTCCCGCCCCACTGACTTAGCAGGGGTCAGATGCCGTGCCCACGCAGAACTGCTCACCCTGCTGCTCTGGCCCTGCCAGCCCCTGCTCACATGAATTCAGCCTCACGGGCGCCCTGCTCGGTCCCTGGCTTACACCCGGGACGGATGCGTCCCATTTCCCACCCTTGATGGCCGGGGAAGCGAAGGTGCAGAGGGAGGCAGAGACCAGGCCACACACGGAGTCAGGGCTTGTTCACAGGGGAACGTTATCCCGGTGTCAGGACTCGTCCATATGACGGATGCTAGCACGGCCCAGCGATGCCGCTGTAGCACCATAGTGGGGACGCTTCCTGCAGTGGCAGACGGGGCTTCCCCGTTGCCGTACGAACACCACTTCCCTGAGCGGCGGTAGCTAGTTGACTGACGCATCCGTCCACCGACCTAGCCGCATCTAGGCCGGGGGTTAGGCTGGCACAGCCTCGGAGCGGAGGACTGCGAATTTTTCACACCCCTGAGCGATGCAGCTATGTCGACCTGCATTTTATGTGTAGACCAGGTGTGAATTCAAACCATGCTAGCTATATATAACTGACGAGGGGACGTTTTATCCCAATATGAGGGGCTTTTTTTTTTTTTTTTGATTTGGCATAATCCCTGTCCAAAGTGATATATGCCAAGCCGAAAAGAAATAGAGCTTTCTCAGGGAGGTTATCCTGGTATCTCCCCAGTGGTTTAAATTCTCATCTTATCTCATATTGGTATAACTTTCCCATACAGACAAGCCCTTCGCAGCAGTCAGAAAGAGAATCCAGGTGTCTTGGCTCCCCGTCCCCTGCTCTAACCACTAGACCATACTCCTCTCCCAGAACCAAGACTAGAACCAAGGAGTCCCAACTCCCAGCCCCTTCTGCTCTAACCACTAGAGACCACTGCCTCCCTGTGAACAGACACCATGACTCGTGACTGCCATTTATCAGCTCTAACCACAAGTGAAGACTCCCCTCCCAGCGCCAATTGAACGCAGGAGTCCTGCATCCCAGTCCCGTGCTCTAACCATTAGACCACAGCCTCACCACTGATTTTTCCAGGCAGTATATATAAGGGGCGTGTGTGATGAGCCGTTTTTTCTGGGAGATGGGGGAGGGTCCCCTGAAATCATCCCCTCTGATCCTCCAGTACCCTGCTGGGTCGGTGGCTCTATCCAGGGCTCGGAGCTGCCAGCAATCTGTGGTCTTTCCCCCTGCCCATCCTGGTGCCAGTGCTGACTGGATACGGCCAGACAAGCCTTTCATTTGCAGCGGGCGGAGAAGATAATCTGGCTGCTTTTTGCGACCCATTTCCGCTCACTCCAGAGCCCTCTTCCGAGCGCTCGCTGCAATTTGACGGCTATTTTCTTGCCTTCCCTCCTGCCAGGAGCAGCAACGTCTCTCGCTGCTTGGCTTTGTTTTCATAGCTTGGCGTGTGTCTGGCTGGTTTTTTTTAAACAGACATTAGTCCTAATGCCCCAAATGGCTTGGCTTTTAAAAGCCATTTCGGCTCTGGCCCTTCAGCTGTCTCCCAGGCAAAGGGCATCTGTGCCTCCCCTCTCCAAAGGGTTGGACTCATTTTCTTGTCTTCGGCAGGCGAGTTCTGCGTGGGGCATGAGGGATGGACTGAGAGCCCTGGAGCCTGTCGTACCACAAGCCTCAGGTGGGGGAAGACATCAGAGCTCCCCCGCCTTCGGGTCAGGACGCCTGGGTTCTGCTCTGGGTCCCTGCATTGGGTTAGTGGTTAGAGTGGGTGTCAGGACTCCTGGGTTCTGCTCTGGGTCCCTGTGTTCGGTTAGTGGTTAGAGCGGCAGGACTCCTGGGTTCTGCTTTGGGTCCCTGCGTTGGGTTAGTGGTTAGAGCAGACTCAGGACTCCTGGGTTCTGCTCTGGGTCCCTGCGTTGGGTTAGTGGTTAGAGCGGGTGTCAGGACTCCTGGGTTCTCTCCCAGGCTCTGGTGGGGGGAGGTGCAGCCCAATGCCTAGAGGGGGGTGAGGGACTGGACTTCAGAGGAGCTACCCCAGTCTTTACCAGCTGCGGATCTGTCTGTGCAGCACAACTCCCAGCCCCAGGACCCGAATCCTGATGGCTCCTTCCCTGTTGGCACTAAGAGAGCAGCAGCAAGTGCCAAGCGGTCGCTCTGATGGCAGAGGGCAGGACACTGGGGTAGCGGGGCCAAAGGTCCCACCGACGGCAGCATGGACACCGGGCCGTCTCCTGTTCTAACCACCTCCCACCCAGCACCTGGAACAGCACCCAGGAGTCCTGACTTGTGCTGGGGACAGGGTGTGGGACTGGTTCTGTTACTGATTCCCTCTGGGACCCTGGCCAAGTCCCGGCCCCTCTTTGCGCCTGTTTCCCCATCATGACACTGGCTCTGCTGCGTGTGGCCTGGGGGATCGAGGGGAGACGAGCTAAGGATGAGCCGCTCCGTGACACACACACGTACGCACCTCTCACCACACATGTGCACCCCTCCCACCTACACACACAAACACAGCACCCTGTGCGCACGCCCCCCCCCAGCAGCCTGTGCACACGCCCCCCCCAGCACCCTGTGCGCACACCCCCCCACACACACAGTACCCTGTGCGCACATCCTCCCCACACAGTACCGTGTGCGCACGCCCCCCCAGCACCCTGTGCACACGCCCCCCCCCAGCAGCCTGTGCACACGCCCCCCCCCAGCACCCTGTGCGCACGCCCCCCCCAGCACCCTGTGAGCACGCCCCCCCCAGCACCCTGTGCGCACACCCCCCCACACACAGTACCCTGTGCGCACGCCCCCCCCACAGCACCCTGTGAGCACGCCCCCCCTGCACCCTGTGCGCACGCCCCCCCCCACAGCACCCTGTGCGCACGCCCCCCCCACAGCACCCTGTGAGCACGCTCCCCCAGCACCCTGTGCGCACGCCCCCCCCCAGCACCCTGCGCGCACCCCCCCTGCACCCTGCGCGCACGCCCCCCCCAGCACCCTGTGAGCACGCTCCCCCAGCACCCTGTGCGCACGCCCCCCCCAGCACCCTGCGCACACCCCCCCTGCACCCTGTGCGCACGCCCCCCCCAGCACCCTGTGAGCACGCCCCCCCAGCACCCTGTGCGCACGCCCCCCCAGCACCCTGTGCGCACGCCCCACCACAGCACCCTGTGCGCACGCCCCCCCCAGCACCCTGTGCGCACGCCCCCCCCAGCACCCTGTGAGCACGCCCCCCCCACCACCCTGTGCGCACGCCCCCCCCAGCACCCTGTGCGCACGCCCCCCCCCAGCACCCTGTGAGCACGCTCCCCCAGCACCCTGTGCGCACGCCCCCCCAGCACCCTGTGCGCACGCCCCCCCCCAGCACCCTGTGTGCACGCCCCCCCCACAGCACCCTGTGCGCACGCCCCCCCCAGCACCCTGTGAGCACGCCCCCCCCAGCACCCTGTGCGCACGCCCCCCCCACAGCACCCTGTGAGCACGCCCCCCCCAGCACCCTGTGAGCACGCCCCCCCAGCACCCTGTGAGCACGCCCCCCCCAGCACCCTGTGAGCACGCTCCCCCCAGCACCCTGTGAGCACGCCCCCCCCAGCACCCTGTGCGCACGCCCCCCCCAGCACCCTGTGCGCACGCCCCCCCCAGCACCCTGCGCACACAGCTCTCTCTCTCTTTCTCACACACAGAGCACTACAGCCGGGTGGGAACTCTCTCTCCTGGCCCTTGACAATGTTCAGGATTTCAGAACGACCCCTGCATGGCCTGGGGCTAACCCCGCGCCCTTTTGCCATTCTTCACGAAAACCCAGCCGGGAGAGCGGCTCCGCTCTTCCCCGGAACAGCCAGCAGCCCAGTGATCGGGGCTGTCGCCTGGGATGCAGGAGACCAAGGTTCAGAGCAGGGACTTGACCGTAGGTCTCCCCGTGCCAGGTGACCGCGGTGGGCACTGGGCTATGGCTTCTCTCTCTCTATATATATATTTCTCTCCCCCAGCTCGTGAAATCCCAGCCTGGCTCAGAGAACGTCCTGCGCGAACTTGCAAAAAGTTTCAGTGTCTGATGAAAACCCTGCTGCGTCACCTCCCCCCCGTCCCGGTCCAGCAGCACCCCCTCCTGCGGTGGCGTTCACCGCCCCCCCTGCAGCATCCAGTGATGGGACACTGGGCTAGACGGGCCCTGAGTCTGGCCCCGCACCGCTCTCATACGCACACACCCCCTCGCCTCCCGATCCTGCCCCTCTCCTTGCACACCAGGGGTTAGGCGCTGAGGGAAGCTGCCCCCTCTGCCCGCCCCCCACCGAACGCCACTGAAAGGGAGAGAGCTGGTTATTCTCCGCTTGCAAACAGGTGCCATGCTCCCATGGGTTAATCCTCGCTCTGGGGAACCGCAGCCGGGGCTTGAGTTAATGGTGCCGGTGACAGCCCGTCGTGCAGCTCCATGCGGGCACATCCCCTCTTACCCTGAGTGTTTACAGCCACGCGTAAGGTGGAGCGCGGGTCGCCGGCGCCAGGGGCGGGGTGGGCGTCTCGGGCCGTGCCCGCCTGGGTACGGCCCGTGGGCGCCGGGAAGGGCGCAGCACTGGCGGTGGAGCCAGCGGGTCGGACTTGCCCTGCGTTGCCGACGACAAAGAAAAACGTCAGGGGGACACAGCAGGCTGGTGACAGCAGCATGAGCCCGCACGCCTGCGGGATCCGGGTAGGGGGTCCCCCTCCAACCTGCTGGAGGGCTGGATCACCCCCCTCCACCTACTGCATTATCACCAGTGACTCCCGGTGCCGGCACAAGGGGCCAGAGGCCCGCGGCAAAGCAGGTAGGCCAGCACCCCCTGCTGGATGGTAAAATACCCCCTCCCAGATCCATCCCACTGGAGGCTGCATCAGGAGCCCTACAGACCAACGCCGGCTCTGCACAGAGAATACGCAGAGAGAGCTTCCCCCACACCCTGCCCCCCTGTCCGGGCCCTGCCCTGGAGAGACCCCCCCTTGAGGGAGCAGGAAGGAGGAGCTCACTCGCTGGGCTCCATTCAGTCTTGGCCCCATTGATCACTGCAGGGTGGGCCTAGGTGCAGAAGCCCAGCCTGTGATACAGCCCCAGGAGAGCCCAGGGCTGGGATAGCAGGGGGCTGCTGGTCAGGATTGAGGGGCACCGGCAGAGCAGTGGGGAGACCCCAGGGCTGGGATAGGAGGGGGCTGCGGGTCGGGATTGAGGGGCACTGGCAGAGCTGTGGGGGGAGCCCAGGGCCGGGATAGCAGGGGGCTGAGGGTCGGGATTGAGGGGCACCGGCAGAGCTGTGGGGGGAGCCCAGGGCTGGGATAGCAGGGGGCTGCGGGTCGGGATTTAGGGGCACCGGCAGAGCAGTGGGGAGACCCCAGGGCTGGGATAGCAGGGGGTTGCGGGTCGGGATTTAGGGGCACCGGCAGAGCTGTGGGCGGGGGGAGCCCAGGGCTGGGATAGCAGGGGGCTGCGGGTCAGGATTGAGGGGCACCAGCAGAGGTGTGCGTGAGGTGGGGAAAAGCCCAGCACTGCCCAGGAGGAGCTTGCATGGCACCTGCCCATGCTGTGCCCGGCTCCGTGTACATAGCACCCGGCGTGAGCACCACGCTCAGAGCCTGGGCCCAGCACCTCACTTGCTACGGTGCTGCATGGCTGGCCCTGTGTCCTCAGCCCCAGTCCGGAGGGGTGAGAAGATGAGAGAGAGACACCGGCCCCGCGCTCTGCCCCCTGCCACGGCTCTTTGTGACGCTCCACAGGACAGATTCAGCCCCCACCCCATGCCAGGGGGCATCGCCTGCTGCAATCTAACCCCGCTCTTCAATAAACCCAGCTCCTATTTGTGCCCCTTCCTGGCTGCTTTCGAACAGTGACTATGCACGCAGCTGTCCGCCCCTGCTTTCTCCTCCAGACCTGGCCCCGGGGGAAGACAGGTCAGGTCTTGGCTGCCTGGGGTGTGCGAGGAATTCTGCTGCTGCCCACAGAACCAGGATCTGGCCCGCTGGATTCACAGCACGACCTTAGGGGTGAGGGCCGTTGTGGCGGGGCCCGACTCGAGCCGTTGGGATCCCAACCTCTCATCGGAGCCCTGAGGATCAGCGGCTCCGTCCCTGCCACAGCGGAGGGTGATGCGGGATGTTCTGAGTGATGACGAGCAGAGATGGCGGGTGGGGTGATGAGAGGTGACGGGGTTAGCGATGGTGGTTAGGGGACGCGGTTCGTGTCGGTGTGGATGGTGACAGACTAGTGATGCAACCCCCGGCACCCATGGTGGGCACCCTCTGGCCTCTCTCCATGAGCTCCGCTCAGGGCAGTGGCTGCTTACCTCCCCAGCACCCCAACTGCCCACTTGCCAAGCCTCACTGGCTGGGGAGCTCTTTGTCTGGACGTGGTCGGGCCTGGTGGGAGCCATCTTTGGACACCAGGCTTCAGCAGGCCCGGACTCCCAGAGGAGGAGACACCGGCCCTGGCCCTGAGGGAATTTGTTGCTGCCCCTGTAGGATGGTGAGGGGGATTCGTGGAGGGTGTTACCCTTACCCAACAGGAAGCAATGGTGGTACTGCAGACAGGGGCACAATGCTAATACTCTGGGGGGTCAGGGGATTCCCAACATGGCACCCTCATGGAGTAACCCAACATGGCGTCACCAAGCGGCATCGCAACATGGTGTCCCAACATGGCCTCCCCATGAGGTGTCTTAATGTAACGTCCCAACATGGCCTCCCCATGAGCTGTCTCAATGTAACGTCCCAACATGGCATCCCCATGAGGTGACCCAACATGGCATCCCCATGAGGTGTCTCTATGTAACGTCCCAACATGGTATCCCCCTGAGGTTCCACAACGTGGCGTTGCCAAGGGTTATCCCCATGAGATGCCCCAACGTGACATCCCAATATAGAGTCCTCATGGGGCAGCCCAATATGGCATCCCAACATGGCGTCTGCATGGGCTGTCCCACTGTCCTGTCCTCACAGGCTGTCTCAATACGGTGTCCCAGCATGGTGTGCTCATGGGACGTCCTGATGTTGGGGTCTCAGCGGAACTGGGACAAGCCCTCTGTGTTGTAACCCACCCTCAAACTCTTCCCGGCCCCAGGGGGAGGGGTGAGAGCAGAACCGCAATGAGTAGTAAACCACGTAGGGCCCGTCCCTTCCCAGAGCTTTGGGAGGAGACGTCACAGAGGGTTAGGGGTGAGGGATTTGGGGGGCAGCAGGGTTGGAGGGAGGGTGAAAGTGAGAGGGGGGAGACGGGGTCACTGACCATATGAGGAGTCACTGGCACTGTTGTGATTTCCCATGGAGGTCACGGCGTCTGCAGAAAGGAGAAGAGAGCGGTAGCTAGATATCAACAATGAACAAAGCGGGGAGAGGGGGCAGGAATGGGGAGACTGCAGCAGAGCTGGGGGGAATGTCAGGGTGGGAAACTACAGGGCAAGGGACGGGTTCAGGGATTAATCCAGCACCTGGTTCACCCACTCCCTGCGTCTGAGCAGCATCCACTGGAGCGACACCGCTAAGGATCTGGGCGGCCCCGCGGGGCCCAGCACTCCCAGCCAGGGAGACCTGGAGCTTGGTTTGCAAACTGGGGCTCTTGTGGGTTCAGTTGTCACAGACTACATGGGGTTTTTAGCAAGAACAGCTAGGACAGCCACCCGGTCGGAACCAGAGCCCGGGAGGTGAAAGGCCTAGAAAGGCAAGTCCCCATAGCCCATTCCTAGCTCCCTTGAGCCAGCCAGTGCCCCAGCCAGGGCCCAGCTGGGTGTGAGCCTCCTAGCAGCGAAAGGCCTCATACCCCCTTCCCTGCCTCCTGGATCCCTCCACTGCCCCAGAACGGAAACACGAGGATTTCCCCCCCTAGAATCCAGGTCCAAATTTTGCATCTCACCACTTTTGTTCTGCTTGGCCAGGGCTGTTTTATGGGCAGCCTGGGATGCTGACTCATCCCGTTTCTCCTCCGCGGAGACCCCCAGCGCTTCCTGCCCCTTCAGCTGCCACTGCAAGGGGGGGGTGGCGGGGGGGCGGCCCTGGCCTCACTTACCTTGACAGCTCCCCGGCTGCTTGGCTGCGTTCTCAACATCTTGTTCGAATCCAGCCCTGGAAGGAAACCAAGGAAGACGGCGGTGAAGGAGCCTGTCGCCTCAATTAAACCCTCTGCTCGTTAATCGGGGCTCCAAAAAACCATACAGAGATAAAGCTAGAGGCAAGGGAGCCCCTCCCCCGAAGCAGCTCTCCCCCCCTGCCCCAAGCCCCAGCCATCTCTCTGCTTGGAGGAGCCTGACGTGCAGGGCTTTGTTGTAATGTCTTCCCTTGGCTGGTTAGTTGGGTTGATCTCGGATGCAATTCGCCGCATGGATGTATAGAGTCTTAGTCTCGTGCCAAAGGTAGGAGGGGGCAGAGGTGGGAAGCAGGGAAGGAGCTAGAGTGAAGAACCCAGGAGATCTAGAATTCAGGTGAGAGGCAGTTAGGAGAGGCCTCTTCTACCCTGCCCCCTACAACCAGGGCTCAGAGGCAAATGAGGCTCAATAAAAGGACCCCCCTCCCCACTGCTCTCATTCACACTATCACCCCCACCTCCAACCCTTCTGGATGCAGGGTCACCGCATGGCAGAGCTGGGCTGCTCTCAGATCCACACTCTCCCTCCGGCATTAAGGCTTCCACTTGGCAAACAATGTCCAGCCTGTGGCTGCGATGGGCTAGTGGGGTCATGAGGACCCCATAAAACACCCTGTATGGAACAGACAGTGCCTCTGCGGAAGTGTGGTTTAGTGGTTAGAGCAGGGGGGACTTGGCATCAGGACACCTGGGTTCTGCTCCTGGTTTGGGGAGGGGAGTGGCGCCAAGTTACTAGAGAAAAGAGGAACCTGGAATCAAGACTCCTGCGTTTGATTCTCTCCATTCATTCCAGGCTCTCCATGCCTCAATTTCCCCATCTGTGAGATGGGGGCACTTGCACAGACCTATCTCTTTAGGGGAAGGCTGTGGGGCTTACAGAACAGGCGAGATGGGGGGTGACCCATACGGAGAGATGTTCAGCTCAGGAGGCCCCACCCACATCATCTAGTTTGACCTCCTGGCTGACCGCCAGCCATTGGACTTTCCCCCACCCCCCAGGTGTCGACACTGAAGTGTTTCACCGTAAACCATCTAACACCCGCATGATTGCTGGCACTGACAAACCAGCAGCCTTGATTTCTGTCTTTCCCCCACTACCAAACCACTCGGACCCTTTCCAGAGCCGACCAGACAATCCCCTTTCGAGGCTCAGAAATGTATTGTCCTGCCTGGGACGGAAGCCAAGCCTCTCCGACCGTTTTTGCAAAAGAGAGGAGTTGAAATGTCCAAGGACGTGAGGCCAATGGCTGGGGACGGGGGAGTCCCTGCTTTCCCTGGGTCAAAGCTGAATTTTTTGACCCGGAGCAGAATCTGGCTCTTCCCCCAGGCTACAGAACACAACTCCCCCCGTCCCCCCTCCGCTCCAAAACCTGGTTCGTCACAGCTTGTCTCAAAACATTTCAGCTTCCGTGAAATTTCAGTTCATAAAAAATCTTCCAACCAGCTCCACCTTCCTCCTCTCCTCCCAGCCCCGCACAGGCTGGGTTTCAAGGGTTCCTTTCTGACACCCAGATCTGGCGGGACTCCCAAGGCTGGCTGAGGACCCAGGAGTCCGGGGGGCCGCAGGAGCTGCGGTGGCTGCTCTGCGGGTGAGCCCAGCCGCCCGTGTAGCCGGGGAGCGGGGTTTGTCCCGAGCATTCTCAGGGATGGAGCCTTTTGTGCGTCCCCCCGCTAGGCGCCCTGTTCTGCAGCTTCAGAAGGCAACGTGCCGGGGAGCCCTCTGGCTAGTGCCGCTGTGTCTCCCTCTCCATGCGTGTTCCCAGGCCTAACCAAACCCAGAGCCCATTATTTCCCAGGCAGCTGCTCCCCAGCGCAAGATCCTAATCCGATGCAGCTGGGAGGCAGGGCTGTAATGCCACCAAGCTCCACCCACCCTAGGAGCCGGCGGTGGGGTTTACTTGTGCTGCAGCCCTAATGAGGCTAATTACAGGGTTTGTGCCCTGTGGTTTTCTCATGGTCCTGGCACAGGCGTCTTCTCCAGCAGGGGGCGCTTCGGAGCACACGCCTAGTGGGTCCTGGCACAGGCGTCTTCTCCAGCAGGGGGCGCTTCGGAGCACACGCCTAGTGGGTCCTGGCCAGCCGGGGGGATGGGGGAACCAGGAATTGAAGGGAGCGGCTGACACAGGGCAGGACCCGCTGCATGGACACAGTGCTCCCGGATGGGCGCAGAGCCAGCTCTGCCGTGGCACAGCGGCACTCAGCTTGCTCCTGCATTACGCCGGCTTAGCGCATGCGACTCTGTCTCCCTCTAATGGTCAGCCTGGCAACTGCACCAGCTCACAGAGAAAGGAGCCACTACCCCCGGAGGGCTGGAGCGAGGCAGCTTTGGCATCAGGTGGTGCCCAGCGCCGTGTGCATTACACTTCCCAAGGGGACCCAGCTGCTGGGCATTCCAGGGAGGGCGGGGCTGGGGAAGGGGAGCTCTGCTAACCATCTTTGCCAGCACATGGGCAGGGGAACGAGGGGGCCTCGGGCCTGACTCTCCATAGCCAGGCATGGATAGCACAGGCGGGTACACAGAGCAGGGTGCTATCAGATGGCGCCGGCAGCCTGTCACACCCACTGTGCGTTGGGGAAAACGACTGTGCAATCAGGGAACAGGTGCGCATCAGCTGTGACAACTGGATCACACTCGCCACAGCTGTGGGCGTGTGGGTGTTACACCCCCGCTGACGGGAAGGGGCTTGCCTCACGGCACCCTCGGGACTCAGCTTGGGGAGAGTTTTCCGTATTGCCGAGCTCCGTGGGGGTTTCCGGGATGGGAGCCGATTCAGACGGTGCAAGAGCGACTCGAACGGAGCCCGAGAGTTGGCAGTGACAGAGAGGCCGACCCTGCCCACCAGAGACGCAGAGGAGCGACACGGTGTGAAGGAGACCAGTGCAGAGGGGTGGGGAGAGGACAGGAGAATCTGAGCCGGGCTCCCTGCTGCCCTGAAGTGGGGGTGAAAGGCCACTGTCCTGATTTGACTGGTGCAAACGAGCGCACGCCGGGTGGACAATGTGTAACAGGCTCAGAGATTGGTGGAGTCGGCCAAGGCAGGGCAGCTAGTCAGGGACATACAGTAAATTCTTCCATCCCCCAGCTGAGTTGTGTCAGGGCACATTTGAAACCCGCATCTGGTTTGCTTCAACAGCCGTCCCTTGTGTTGTGCGCAGACACTGACCGGGGACTGCAGACCCCTGGGAAATCCCCCGCCCCTCCCAATCTCTAACCAGAGCCACTCACCTGATTTCTTGTCCAAAACCCACACACGCTCCTGGCCTGAGCCAGACACAGTATGGATCGCGGGAGGCCAAGCAGCTCCTGTGATGGATTGGGAAGCAGATCAGACGCAGAATCACAGAAATGCAGGGGTGGACAGAACCTCGATAGGCCACCTGATCCAATCCCCTGCACCGAGGCAGGACTAAATATTATCTAGACCATCCCTGACTGGTGTTTGTTCAACCTGCTCTTAAAAACCTCCAACAACGAGATTCCCAAACTTCCCTAGGTAATTTGTTTGAGTGCTTAACTAGCCTTACGGTTAGGAAGTTTTTTCTAATGTCTGACCTAAATCTCCCTTGCTGCAATTTAAGCCCATTGCTTCTTGTCTATCCTCAGGGGTTAAGGAGAATAATTTATCACCCTCCTCTTTATCACAACCTGTTACCGACTTGAAGGCTGTTATCATGTCCCACACTCGGTCTTCTCTTCTCCAGACTAAACAAACCCAATTTTTTAAATCTTTCCTCGCAGGTCAAGCTTTCTAGACCTTTAATCGTTTTTGTTGCTCACCTCTGGACTTCCTCCAATTTGTCCACATCTTTCCCGAAGTGTGGTGCCCAGGACTGGACACAATACTCCAGGTGAGACCTTATCAGTGCCACGTAGAGCAGAAGAATTACTTCTCGCGTCTTGCTTATAATGCTCCTGCTAATCCAGCCCAGAAGGAGGTTCACTTTTTTTGCCACAGTATTACACTGTTGACTCATATTTAGTTTGTGATCCGTTATAACCCCCAGATCCTTTTCCGCAGTACTTCTTCCTAGGCAGTCATTTCCCATTTTGTATGTGTGCAACTGATTGTTCCTTCCTAAGTGGAGTACTTTGCATTTGTCCTTATTGAATTTCATCCTATTTAATTCAAACCATTTCTCCAGTTTGTCAAGATCATTTTGAATTTCTAATCCTGTCCCCGAAAGCGCTTGCAACCTCTCCCAGCTTGGCATGCCCACAGACTTCATAAGTGTACTCTCTAAGCCGTTATCCACATCCATTATGAGGATATTGACTAGAACCAGACCAAGGAGAGATCCCGGTGGGACCCCACTCGACACGTCCTTCCAGCTTGACTGCGAGCCATTGATAACTCCTTTCGGAGTACACTTTTCCAGCCAGTTGTGCACCCACCTTATAGTAGAGTCATCGCTAAGCTATATTTCTCTAGTTCATTTACGAGACGGTCACGTGAGACAGTATAAAAAGCCTGACTGAAGTCGAGCTACACCGCACCTACCGCTTCCCCCCATCCACAAGGCTTGTTACCCTGTCAGTGAGGGATATTAGGTTGGTTTGACATGGTCTGTCTTGACAAATCCATTTTGACTGTTACTTATCATCTTATTTTCTTCTAGGTGTTTGCAACTCGACTGTTTAATTATTTGCTCCATTATCTTTCCAGGTACCCCACAGTTAAGCTGACTGGTCTGTAATTCCCTGGATTGTCTTTAGTCCCCTTTTCACAGCTAGCTACTATGTTCGCCCTTTTCCAGCCCTCTGGGATCTCTCCCGTCCTCCATGAGTTCTCAAAGATAGTCACTAACGGCTCCCAGATCTCTTCAGCCATCTGCTTACGTAATATGAATGGTAGCAGCCTGGACAGGGGCAAGGGATAGCTCAGTGGTTTGAGCATTGGCCTGCTCAACCTAGGGTTGTGAGTTCAATACTTGAGGGGGCCATCTGGGGCAAAAATTGGGGATTGGTCCTGCCCTGAGCAGGGGGTTGGACTAGATGATCTCCTGAGGTCCCTTCCAACCCTGATATTCTATGAGTCTATGACAGGGCTAGCCAGCATCAGATCATCCTCTGAGGGCCAGGAAGTAATCCCCCACTCCTGGCCCCAGGGGTAGTTAACGCTCATATGGGGGGTGGGGTGGTTTACCTGCCTCCAAAATAACTGGCATGGGACACTGTCAGGAAACCAGTCAACGTGGATCACTGGTGCGTTCTGGGGCCTGATTCTGCCTTCACTTACGGCCCGATCCAAGGCCAGTGAAGTCAGTGGGGGGACGTCCCTAGGTGTCAGATCAGACCTTGGTTTGATGCCCGTGTCACTGATGGATTGATCCTAGGACACGCGGGCATGAGAGCAGGGTCAGGATGTCCAGTGTGCTCCTTTAGCTCCTCCCACCCAGAGGGTGAGGGGTGCTGCTGGGTTGGGCAGGCTGCACCGGGCGAGGGAACTACGAATGCAAGGCAGCAGGGAACTCCTGGGTTCTGCTCCCGGCCCCGCCATCTGCCCGACCCCCCTCTGTGCAATGAGGTGAACGGTACTGGGAGCTGCAGGGATGAGGCAGCTCAGAAGCGCTAAGGATTAGAGCACCAAGCTGCAATGACTAGCCCGTGCAGAGATGATGCAGCTGGTAACACGTGCTGCAGAAACACAAACTCATCACCCCCCGCCCCCGAGCACCCTCCCAGAGGGCCAGTTTCAGCCACGTAGAAAATGGGGCTCAGAGAGCAGAAATGACCTGTTCGAGATCACACAAATCACTGGCAGAGCTGGGAATAGAACCCAGGAGTCCTGGCTCCCTTCCCCCTCCTCCACTCCAACCACTAGACCCCAGTCTCCTCCCGGAGCTGGGAATAGAACCCAGGAGTCCTGACTCCCTTCCTCCTCCACAACCACTAGACAGGCCCCCATGCTTTTAATGCCAGCCCAGTTCTGCTCCGTGTGCTGTTATCCCTTCTCCTGATGTCTTGGAGGGGGGTTGCTCAGGGCTTCGCTGGGGGCTTTTTATAGGTGATCTTAATTGCCTGATAAAGGACATGGAAAGGTCAGAGAGAGATTGCAGGGGCTCTGGGTTTCTTGGAACTGGCTCGGGTCGGGCATTCACACCTGTCGGGGCTGGGACACGGGCCAGGCAGGGGCACTGGGAGAGCCAATGGCTGCTTATGGTCCAAACACACCCTACCCACACACACACACACACACACACACACGCTCCCCCTCAACACACACACACATTCTGTACGCCCCCTCACCCTATACACACACACTCCCTTGACACACACACATGCTGTACACCCCCCCACCCTACCCACACACACACACACACTTCCTTAACACACACACCCTACTCACAGACACACACGCTCCCCCTCGACACACACACACATGCTGTACACCCCCCCACCCTACACACACACACTCCCTTGACACACACACATGCTGTACACCCCCCCACCCTACCCACACACACTCCCTTGACACACACACATGCTGTACACCCCCCCACCCTACCCACACACACACACACTTCCTTAACACACACACCCTACTCACAGACACACACGCTCCCCCTCGACACACACACACATGCTGTACACCCCCCCACCCTACACACACACACTCCCTTGACACACACACATGCTGTACACCCCCCCACCCTACACACACACACTCCCTTGACACACACACATGCTGTACACCCCCCCACCCTACCCACACACACACACACTTCCTTAACACACACACCCTACTCACAGACACACACGCTCCCCCTCGACACACACACACACATGCTGTACACCCCCCCACCCTACACACACACACTCCCTTGACACACACACATGCTGTACACCCCCCCACCCTACCCACACACACACACACTTCCTTAACACACACACCCTACTCACACACACACACGCTCCCCCTCGACACACATACACATGCTGTACACCCCCTGCCCTCGACACACACACACACACACACACTTCCCCTACACACACACTTCCCCTCGACACACCTACACATGCTGTACACCCCCCATGCCCTCCACACACACACACAAACACTTCCCCAACACACCTACACATGCTGTACACCCCCCCATGCCCTCCACACACACACGCAGACTTCCCCCAACACTCCCCCCACACACGTGCACACTTCCCTGACACTCAGATACACACTTCTCTGAAACACACACACACGCTGTACACCCTGCGTGCGCACACCCCCACCCACACTCCCACCTGGCACACACACAGTTCCCTTCCCTCTCACCCCCGCAGCACCCGCACTGTGTGAATGGAGCCCCGGCCCTGCCGGACCTTCGGGACCCTGCTGGGAAGGGTCCCTCCACGCCAGGAGGCAGCAGCCCAACCCACGGCCCATCCCCCACTCACTTCCGGCAGCTCCCATAGGTGTCACAGCGGCTGAGCGGCACACGCAGCACGCAGCTGGAGAAGGCCACGTACAGGGCCTGGTGGGCCGTGTCCAGCTCCAGGCCCACAATCCGCCTGTCCTCCCTCTTCACATTGCACCTGGGGCCAAGCACAGAGAGCCAGAGTCAAAACCGAGCCCGCGCCCCCACGCCCCGCGCCCCTCCTTCCACGAGAGCACAGGTACAGCAGAATGGCTCTCCCTGTTTGACAGGTGGGGAAACTGAGGCATGGCAAGACTCCCAGGCTAAACAGCTAGTCAGTGGCACAGGGGAATAGAACGCAGGAATCCAGACTCCCAGGTCCCTTTGCTAATCACTCAGCCACATCCAGGAACAGAACCCTGAAGCCGAGATCCCCCTCCCCCTCGTTCTAACCACTAGACCCCATATCCCCAAAACTGAGGCTAGAACCCAGGAGTCCTGCTCTAATCCACTCAACCCTGCGTCCCCAAAACTGAGGCTAGAACCCAGGAGTCCTGCTCTAACCACTAGGTCCCACTCTCTCTAGCGAGTGCTTTGCTTGGTCTCCATCTCTCGTTCCAGGCCGAGCACATGGTGCCCCAGCTGCACTCACTGGGCCGGGCTGTAGACGCTGATCTCCTCCAGGAGCAGGGTCTCCACGCTGGAGTTCTCCTTAGTCCCCGTAAGAACCTTCAGCACCTTCCCGTCCTCCGAGCCGAGGAACAGCACCGTGTAGTTCCTTTGGGGGCCAGCGGCTGGGTCGACTGCCAGCTGGGTCAGCTTGTACCTGTGCGGGGTGGCAGGGAGCCAGCTCAGGGCACGAGCCTGGTGTGGCAGCCCAGGGGACTTGGAAGCCATTGGACACACAGACACATGAACATGCATGTGCACCCACATGGCCACGTGTGTGCACTTCAACGCACGTCCCCGCACAAGCACTATTGCCCAGGGGAGAAACATACAGACACACGCACATACCTGTGCACACGTGATCACACCTGCAAATGCACGTGCACGATGGGCACGCACAGAACCCTATCTGGGCGTGGCGCACACACATGCAAACGCACGCACACCATTGTGCACACACGTGACCCCACCAGTGCGAAGACGTACACATCGGCACACATCGGTACATGTGCAGAGGCCGGTCTGTTGCCAGGGCCCAGGTGGTTTATTCTCACTGATCACTGGTCAAAGACCATTTGCTGGTAATAGTTTACTGGCCCCAAAGGATCCAGCCGCAAGAGACCGGGGTCGGTTGCCTCTGCCACTGATGGCTGCCCCTCAATCCCACACAGAGCCTGGTGCACTTCCCCTTCGCTGACTCCTGGTGGGCAGGAGGATCAGGCTGCACGGGGCTGTTTAGGGTGAGCCAGCAGGGACTGGGGCGGATGGGCTGAAACTCGGGTGACCAGATGTCCCAATTTTATGGGGACAGTCCCGATTTTGGGATCTTTTCCTTATATAGGCTCCTATTACCCCCCCACACCCCCGTCCCGGTTTTTCACATTTGCTGTCTGGTCACCCTAGCTGAAAAGGAGCCAGAGGACAATTTAGAAGGGAAAACGTCTGGACACCATCAGCTCCCAGGGGAAGGGCTGGGAGCCCCCTCCCCGCGGTCCTTTCGCCATAGGATGAGACAATGCCTTGGAGGGCAGAGGACGATCTTGATGGGGTAGATGGGAGTGAATCCGGCACAGGAGAACCCAGCCCTGGGCAATGGGTTAGGTGGGACCTGGCTGGGCTTGATGGTTCCCCACCTACTGGCTGCCCAGGAAGCATCGGCTCTTCCTCGGCTGCCCCTCCAGCCCCAGCGCCCACGTGGTACCTGCTGGTGGTCTTGGTGAACCAGGGCCTTCCCGTGGCGGAGGGCACGGCCTCATCCAGCAGCGGGTAGGACTTGATGAAGGCCAGCGTCTCGTCGGGGAACTCGTTGGAGGTTCTGTAGCCAGCCGCTTGGCCAACACTGGCGCAGCTGCCTGGCCTGTAGGGACAGAGAGAATCCAGCTGCAGGTGTGGGCGGCCCAGGGGTAGCACCTCAGCTGGCTGTGGGTAGGGGGCAGTGCCCCCCATCCTGCAGCTGCTCTACATGCCTAGCTCCCAGTCCCATCCTCAGGGTTGGATTGGGGAGCCCCCAAGGGAGCCGATGTTGTGTTAACCAAACCACGTGTCCATCTCTACATAATTAAGGTGCCAGGGTAGAGCCCCCTAGACCCCACTTCCCGCCCTCCCCCTCCGAAGAGGCTCCCGCCCATGCTCCAACCACTAGATCATACTCCCCTCCAAGAGCCGGGAGAAGAACGCAGGAGTCCTGGTTCCCAACCCTCTGCTCTGATGCCCAGGCCACTGTTCTAGCCCCTAGTCCCATTGTTGGAAATAGAACCCAGGAGTCCTGGCTTCTGGCCCATTGCCTCAAAGGCCAGGCCAGGGACTGTGCCCAGTAACAGCCCACACACGTCCTGCTCCGTTTCGAGGGGGCTGTTTACCTGGGTTTAGGCACCTTCTCCTCTGGCACTGCGGTCCAGGCGGAATCCGCGTTCTTCTGCTCCTTGAACTTCCCAGTGAACGCTCGCTCAATGTCGTCCAGGTAGAAGGCGCAGACGGCCGAGCCAGTGATGCTGTGGGGGTGGTAGAGATGAGGGGAGGCCTGAATGGGGCTGCTGGTGGCTCCAACCTCCACTCAGCTGCTGCTGGGCCCAGCTTGGATTATTATCGTAGGGTCTCTGGGCTGTGCACACTGGTTTGTTATTGTAGGGTCTCTGGGCTGTGCACACCACTTGTTATCGCAGGGCCATTTATAAAGAATCCCAAAGGGCTTTGCAGGCAGGAAGTGACAGGGTGATGGGGGAGGCACAGCAGGGGGATTTATACATCCGGGCCCCCTCCCACAGTTCTGCGCCTGCCCTTTTCAGCCTTTTCTAGCAGGCTCCTCTGCTCCATATCGGAGCCCACCACTGGCAGGAATGGATTGATCCTCCCTCCCCCCGGGGAGGCAGAGACATTTCCTTATCCCCATTGTACTGAAGAGGAAACTGAGGTACGGTGCGATCAAGTGACTTATCCATAGTCACATGGGAAGCCAGCAGTAGAGCCAGCTCCCTCCTCCCCAGACTGGGGAGTGGATCCCAACTCATCCTCTCCTGTCAACACCTTCAGACTCCTCCCCCCCAGCCCCAGCACCCCCAGGAGGACCCTGAAGGCACACGGTGCCTTGCAGGCATATGGCATCCCAGCGCCATGCTCCAGGGCCTGGTACTCTGGGTGCTGCTGGGCCGTTAGCAGGAGGGCCCACGAGGCCCCGCCCCACCGAGCAAGCTGGCAGGGCTGGAGGGGGGCTGCGGTACCTGTTGGACTGGGTGGTGAACACCCCGAAGACAGCGGGGCGCCCGTTGACCTGGAAGACGTCGGTGATGGCCTGCAGCACGTCGAAGTAGAAGAAGGCATCTCCGGGCACGGAGCAGTTGAGCCGGGCCTTGAGGAAGGAGGTCCAGTACTTCTCCAGCACACGGGGCGAACCCCCCATGTCGTTCTTACACACCCGGCCCACGCGCGAGAAGATCACCTGCTGGGGCAGGGCACTGGTTACGGGGAGGGGCCGGCTGGCCTTGCCGGGGGTGCTGACACCCCGCTCCAGCCAGGCTGAGGTGCCCTGAGGCAGGCCCAGCTGGGGCCAGGCTTTGCCTTTGGGCTGAGTGTTTACGCTGCCTCGGATTAAGGGTGGTGGGGGAGCGTTCTCTTCTTGCTGTGGGGCTCAACTGAAGCAGGGCCTGGCCAGAGGCCACAGTGATGGGCACACAGTGGGCTCCAAGCCTAAGGGGGTGGACTGTTCAAAGCTGCTCAATACCCAGCAGCTCCCACTGAGAATGCCCCCTTGGAGAGCAATGGGGAATCCCTCCCATTCCCCATGGAGAGCAACGGGGAATCCCTCCCAACCCCTCATTGAGAGCAGCAGGGAATCCCTCCCATCCCCCCATCAAGAGCAATAAAAAATCCCTCCCATCCCCCATCGACAGCAACGGGGAATCCTGCCCATCCCCCCATGGAGAGCCACGGGGCAGGGATTTAGAAAGTGGCTTAAAGGGTTCAGGGATCCCCTCATCTTTTCTGTCTATGAGATTTAGATGCCCAGCTCCCTTTGACCCCATTGCAAAGCCCAGGCTGGGAGGTGCTGGGCATCGGCCCCTTTGGCCATCAGGGTGCTAACATATCCAGGGACCGGGGTATGGCCATACTGGGCTGTGGGTGCCACCAGGAGGCAGCCCCCGAGGGCACGGTGTCCCCGACCATCAGCATGCCAACCCCTACCCACCATGGTTGCACCCCACCCCTTGGGGCCTGGCTACGCTGAGTCCCCTCGGCCCCCGCTCAGCACTCACCCTGCCCAGTGTGGTGTATTCCATGGAGATCTCCCGGAAGAAGAAGTAGACATAGTTCCCGTACTCCAGGGCGTGGAGGAAGTGGGGCTCTGGGCGGAGGGGCAGAGACAGGGGGGTGAAGTCGGGAGGAGCCACATAAGGAGCTCAAAGCACTTTGCAGATATTAATTCAGCAAGCCTCAGAGCCCCGCCCCACCGAGGGCTGGGTCAATGTTATCCCCACTACACAGGGGGAAACTGAGGCAAAAGGTGGGGAAGGGGCTTGCCAGAGATAGTAGCAGAGCCAGGGATAGAATCCAGAAGTCCAGTCTCACCTGCTCTAACCACTAGACCCCACTCCCCTCCCAGAACTGGGGAGAGAAACCAGCAGTCCTGACTGCCTGTCTGCCCTTCTAACCACTAGACCCCAATCCCCTCCCAGAGCTGGGAACAGAACCCAGGAGTCCTGGTGCCCAGCCCCCTGCTCTAACCACTAATCTATGCTCCCTGCTAGAGCTAAGGTTCCTGCTAGTTCCCTTGATATGAGTCATTTGCTTCCCTGGGACAGCTCCAAGCAAATCCTGGCCTGGAGGCAAGGCTCCCAAATACGATGTATTCCTGCTGCTCCCCTGCCCCCATCCAGGGCTTCCCCGCAGCTTCCGGCCCCCTCACCTCGCAGCCACTTGGAGTCGTACTTGATGGTGCGGAGCACGGGACTCCTCTCGCCCAGGCTGCGGTAAATCACCGCGTCACTGGCCTGGAAGTCTGCCACGGTGGCTGAGTACAGGTTCCCATCTGGAAGAGGGGAGGAAGAACAAGAGAGAGGAGAGGGAGGGAGGGAGAGTAAAGGGAAGATTAGATACATAGATAAATAAATAGAGGGAGTGTGTGGGGATGGATGGATGGATAGATAGATGGGGTGTATGGAGACAGATAGGTAGATAGAGGGGTTGACCGGGGATAGATAGATAGATAGATAGATAGATAGATAGATAGATAGATAGATAGATAGAGGGGGGTGTATGGGATAGACAGACAGATAGATAGATAGATAGATAGATAGATAGATAGATAGATAGATGGGTGTATGGGGATAGATAGACAGACCCCACACCCCCCAACGTCAGGGTGTCAGAATGCAAACCCCCGTGTGGGTCAGAACTGTGCGCCCCCCGCCCCCCGCAGCCCCAGAACGACCCCCAGGTCTGGACACCCTGGCGGAGAACAGGGGTCCGAACCCCAGAGAATAAGCAATTGACTCAGCTGAGGGTGCACGTTACAGGACTACGCTGCTCACTGACATTACGCTTTAAAGTCTGTGACCAAACAAAGGGAGAAGCGGCTTTTTCCCCGCACAGAGAGACCCCTCTGCCTGTGCAATTGCGTATTCAGTGGGGATCAGACCCCCTGTTCTCCCCATGGGGTGTCTGGACCCTGATTGTCACCCCCCCATCCCGGCACGGCATCTGGAGGCTGGCTGCACCACTCAGCCTGTGTCCCACCACCCACCGAGGGTGTGGCAGCGTACCTGCAAAGAGGGCAACGTTGGTCTGCTTGGCATCGAAGGGGCAGCGGGCCTGGCCGTTCAGCTCCTCCCCTTCCTGCTCCAGGCTGCTGATCTGGGAACCAAGGGCCAAGGTGAACTCACGAGCCATGCAAACACCACCCCAGGGCCCCACAGGAGAGCACGCCACAGCGATGCATGGGGCCCCGTCAAGGGAGGGCTGGGCTGGCCTGACCCTCCCAGGTCCTGGGTGGCCTGAGTGCTGCCCACGTAGCTGATGGCCACCCATCAACTTTGATAGGGAGACGCGGCCCATGGGGCCTCCTGCTCCCAGCATGCATTGCCCCACTCTGACCCTGGGAGAATCGGACAAGGCGCGCTCATACCTGACCTGGGGGAGACTCCAGTCTGTGGGACCCACTCTCTCCTTGGCCTCTCCGCTGAGGCTGCCCACAAGGGGGTGGTTTCTGAGTCCTGGACACCTGGGCTGAGCCCTAGCAAACTCATTTCACCTGGGGGTCACCCAGCAGCCGCCTGCCAGCCCAGCCTTTGAGCCCTGAGCCTGGATTGGAATCTAAGAGCCTGCTGAGCTGGGCCAGCCCCTGCAGCACGGTCGCTGGAAGTTCATTGACGCCTAAAAGGTTTGTCCAGCCATGTGGGCCACCAGGAACAGCCCCGAGTGTGTGCAGGGTGCAAAGTGAGAAAGGGATCCAGCCAGCAACCAGTGTCCATCCACCCCCCAAGCCCCACCACCTCAGCCCCTGCATGAGCTCAGCTTGGTCCCCATGGGGCTCTGTGATGCTGCAGACAGACCAGTGCGGGGGACAGGTGGCTGGTGTCCTCACCTTGTAGGTCCGGCACATGGGATTGAAGGAATTCGTCCCACAGGCGAAGAGGGTCTGATCATTCTTGGGCACCAGCACCTTGATGTAGTTATAGCATTCGTCCTGTGGGGGAGGTAGCCATGATCCAAATTAAAGGGGATTGGGGAAGGGGTGGGGGTCACCTGGCATCGGGGGGGGGGAGGCATGGGTTTGCCTAGCACTGGGAAGGAGGGGTCTATGGGGTGGCTGTGGGCTTCCTGGAATAGGGGAAGTGTGATCAGGTGGCATGGAGGGGCAAAGAAGGCGGCGTGGTCAGCTGGCTCTGATGGGGATGAGGAGTGAGTCACCTGGGGTGGAACAGGTGTGTACATCACCCGGCACAGGAACCTGGGTTAAGTGATGAGTGAGAAGGAAAAGAGACTGGAACAAGGAGATATCACATTTCCCTAGCCCCTTCCAGCCTGGAGGATCTCAAAGCATTTTGGATGCTTGTGCCTAGAGCACCACTGGAATGCAGCCACCCCTGGGGTGGAGGGCAACATCTGAGGGGCACACGGGGCATGGCACAAAGCTGGGGGGTGGGGCCCCGAGCCAAACCCCCCTGAAGCTGTAGATGTCATGGGTTTTGGACTGAGCCCTTAGACCGCATCTCCCAGGAAGGGGGGGATGAATCTCCCAGGTGCCCAGAGCTGCCCCCTGCTATAGGAGCTCAGACACCCATCGGGAATGGGTGATGGGATGGATCACTTGATGATCACCTGCTCTGTTCATTCCCTCTGGGGCACCTGGCACTGGCCACTGCCGGAAGACGGGATACTGGGCTAGATGGACCTTTGGTCTGACCCAGGATGGCCGTTCTTATGGGCGAGAGAGAGGCTCCAGGACTTGCACAGGGGCATTTTCAGACTCCAGCTCCCCCCTCTCCCTGGGGTGGCCTAGGAGGGAACATCTGTACAGGAACATCTGGAGGCAGAGCCACATTTCTTACCCGCAGCTTCCCACGCATGGCGCAGTTCTTCATGTCCTGGGTCTTCCAGGTGAGATGCTAGAGAAGGGGTGGGGGGCAAAGGAAGGGGGTTAGGAGGGGCACAAAGGTGTTCTGGGGGGGAGCATGGGACCACGCAGGCCTCTGGCTAAGGAAGGGCAGGGCAGGGCAGGATGGCAGCTGAGGTCACAGGCTGCTCTGTGGACAGCCTTGGCCAGCAGCTTTTAACTCTGAGCAGGGTGGGCCAAGAACGCCCAGGCCACTGTTCTAACCCCTCGACCCAGAAGTGAAATAGAACCCAGGAGTCCTGGCTCCCAGCCCCCTGCTCTCACCGCAGAAGAACACTCTCTCTGCAGAGCTGACAACAGAACCCAGGAGTCCTGGCTCCCAGCTTTCTGCTCTCACCGCAGAAGAACACTCTCTCTGCAAAAAGAAAAGGAGGACTTGTGGCACCTAGAGACTAACCAATTTATTTGAGCATAAGCTTTCGTGAGCTACAGCTCACTTCATCGGCTGCATACTGTGGAAAGTGTAAAAGATCTTTTTATATACACACAAAGCATGTAAAAAGATCTTCTACACTTTCCACAGTATGCATCCGATGAAATGAGCTGTAGCTCACGAAAGCTTATGCTCAAATAAATGGGTTAGTCTCTAAGGTGCCACAAGTCCTCCTTTTCTTTTCGCGAATACAGACTAACACGGCTGTTACTCTGAAACTCTCTCTGCAGAGCTGACAACAGAACCCAGGAGTCCTGGCTCCCAGCCCCCTGCTCTCACCGCAGAAGAACACTCTCTTTGCAGAGCTGACAACAGAACCCAGGAGTCCTGGCTCCCAGCCCCCTGCTCTAACCACTGCACCCCATTCTGACATGAGGGAAGATTGCCAAACAGTCCCTCCCACCCACCCTCGTACCACGGCCGCGACTCCCCTTCCTCCTTACCCTCTCGGGATAGAACTCCTCTGGGGTCTGGCTGAGGTCAAAGGCATAAACGTGGTCCCTGTGGAGAGAGAGCAGGGAACGTGACCATCTCCCGAGCACGTGAGGAGGCACAAGGACCACGGCTGGGGGCAGAGGGGGGTTGTGATGGTGTCTGAGCATCGGTGTCATGCGCAAGGTGTGTGAGAGGGCTCTGGTTGTGTGAGGGGAGTGCAAGCTGTGTGCTGGGACCCTGCGTGGGATGGGAGAGGAGTGCGCTGAGGCTGGGGGGGGGGTGAGGCCATGGGCACCCTGCGGTTGTGCGAGGGCTGGGTGAGGTGTGCGCTGTGGCTGGGGGGGGCGCGTAGGAGGGGATGCACGCACTGTGGCTGGGCGAGGGGCGCGTGCACAACTGTGGTTGTGTGGGAGGCATGTGAGGCGTGTGCCGTGGCTGTGGGGTGTGGGGCGGGGTGTGCACACGCGGTTGTGCAAGGGGCGCGTGAGGCGTGTGCCATGGCTGGGGGCGTGTGGGAGGGCTGTGCACACGCTGTGGTTCTGCGAGGGCCAGGGGAGGTTTGTGCTGTAGTTGTGAGGGTGTAGGATGGGGTGTGCAGACTCCAGCTGGGCGAGGGGGCGTGCACACATAGCTGGGTGACGGGGTGTGGGCACAGCTGGGAGAGGGGTGTTTGTACACACAGCTGATCAAGGGGCGTGTGCACACAGTTGATCGAGAGGCATGTACGCAGAACTGATCGAGGGGCGTGCACATGGCTGATCGAGGGGCGTGCACACGGCTGACCGAGGGGCGTGTACACGGCTGACCGAGGGGCGTGTACACAGAACTGATCGAGGGGCGTGTACACGACTGACCGAGGGGCGTGTACACAGAACTGATCGAGGGGCGTGTACACGACTGACCGAGGGGCGTGTACACAGAACTGATCGAGGGGCGTGCACACACGGCTGATCGAGGGGCGTGCACACAGAACTGATCGAGGGGCGTGCACACAGAACTGATCGAGGGGCGTGTACACAGAACTGATCGAGGGGCGTGCACACAGCTGACCGAGGGGCGTGTACACAGAACTGATCGACGGGCGTGCACACACGGCTGATCGAGGGGCGTGCACACGGTTGATCGAGGGGCGTGTACACAGAACTGATCGAGGGGCGTGCACACGGCTGATCGAGGGGCGTCTACACACGGCTGATCGAGGGGCGTGCACACGGCTGATCGAGGGGCGTCTACACACGGCTGATCGAGGGGCGTGCACACGGCTGATCGAGGGGCGTGCACACGGCTGATCGAGGGGCGTGCACACAGAACTGATCGAGGGGCGTGCACACGGCTGATCGAGGGGCGTGCACACAGAACTGATCGAGGGGCGTGCACACGGCTGATCGAGGGGCGTGCACACGGCTGATCGAGGGGCGTGCACACGGCTGACCGAGGGGCGTGCACACGGCTGATCGAGGGGCTTTCACACGGCTGATCGAGGGGCGTGTACACAGAACTGATCGAGGGGCGTGTACACACGGCTGATCGAGGGGCGTGTACACAGAACTGATCGAGGGGCGTGTACACACGGCTGATCGAGGGGCGTGTACACAGAACTGATCGAGGGGCGTGTACACAGCTGATCGAGGGGCGTGCACACACGGCTGATCGAGGGGCGTGCAAACAGCTGATCGAGGGGCGTGCACACAGCTGATCGAGAGGCGTGTACACAGAACTGATCGAGGGGCGTGTACACAGCTGATCGAGGGGCGTGCACACACGGCTGATCGAGGGGCGTGCACACGGCTGACCGAGGGGCGTGTACACAGAACTGATCGAGGGGCGTGCAAACAGCTGATCGAGGGGCGTGCACACATGGCTGGGCGAGGGGCCTGTGCACACCGGCGGCTGGGCGAGGAGTGCAGGGGCCCCGCGTTGCACGTGAGGTGCGCCGGCGTGATGCCCCATGGGGGCTCTCTCTCTCTCTCTCTCTCTCACTCACCGCGCGGCAATGAGGAACGTCTGGTTGAGCCGCAGCATCCTCTGGAAGTCCAGGCCGAGCTGGGCCGTGTCATTGTCGCCGGCGAGGCCTCGGAAGCAGGGGTAGGGGGATGTCGCTGGTGGCAGAGAGCAAGAGCGGCCATTATACACTTCCACCTCCCCTGGCACAGGGTCCCCGCCCCGGCACGATGGCCACCAGTGACATCCCAACACTGGGGGGGGGGGTGTAATTGGAGTGGGGACAGCGGCTGAGGGGAACCCCATAGTGCCCTTCATACATCAACCCCCACTGATAGACCCTGTTCCGTTCCCAGGGGTTCATTCCAGACTTGGGGAGACACCCCCAGCTGGACACCCCAGCCCAGGCAGGGAACATGCCATTTGCTCTCCCTCTGGCGCGGGGGGCGGGTCCCAGCCACAGGCCATGCGGTCTAGCGGCTGTGGCCACTACATGGCTCGCCCAGTGTCCTGTCCTGCAGGCGGCTGCCTCGGGCGACCCGAGCGTGGCAGGTCTCAGCCCAGGCCTGTGGCTCGACAGCCGTGGGTTCCCTGCTCCGGGGGGCAGCGTGGAGGGAGCGACTGGGCTGGCTTACTCGGCAGGCCCACGGTGCTGAGGGGAGTGAGGTCCTTGGGGAAGGAGAGCGCGGACGGTAGCAGGCATCGGCCCAGCAGGAGGAGCAGAGCGGCCGCAGCAGGGCAGGAGGGGGGCATCCTCGTGGCCTTCCCAGCCGGAGAGCAGAGTGGAACCGGCTGGGCCTTAGGACTGGACCATTGCTCGCTCGCCCATCAGCAGGCCCTGCGGAGACGGGGGGGGGGCTGTCACTGTCACATCCGCCTCGGAGCCCACGGTGCTGGCTCCATTCAGCTCCTCTTCCTCTCCAGAAGACTGAGGCGCGCCCCCACCGTACCTCACAAGCCCTCGCTCCACCCCAGAGCCAGGGCGGGGTGGACAAAGGGGCTGTGCCAGGTGAGCTTCCCGCACACTCTGCCTCCCTGCCGACGCGCTCCAGTCCTGCCTTCCAGGGATTAAGCTAGCGCCCTCAACTTAAGCTAGCGCCTCAACTTAAGCTAGCGCCCCCCTGAGGTTCCTGCTGGTTGATGCCTAGTGGGGCATGGCACAGGAACGACGGGGGTTAATCCCTCCAGGGAGATGGCTCTGAAAGGAGGGTGCTGTGCAGACAGAGAGGACCATCCGCTCCCTATGCCTGGGGTGCAGGGCAGCTGGCACTGGTCGGTCCAACCGGGCACAGGGGGGAGGGAATGGGAAGCACACGGGTGCCGTGAGCCAGGCTGGGCAGGCTCCAGAAAAGCCGTAAGGCCAAATGGGAGCAAGGTGGTCAATCCGCACCCACAACCTCCGCCCCCCCACAACAAAAAATTCATGTAAGGGTCTATTGTAACAGCAGAGCCAAAAGGTCAATCGGAGGGAAAGGCAGACACAGGCGATTTGCCAGCATTGACTCACTAAAGCCCACAGCATCCCTGCGAAGGCATCACCTCCTTGTTATACATATGGGGAAACTGAGGCAGGTGGGAGGCGGGTGTGTGACTACCCCAGGCCATACAGCTGGTCAGCTGCAAATATTGGGAAAGAATCCATAACCACTAGATCACACTCCCCTTCCCTAGAGCCCAGAAGCCCTGACTCCTACATCCTTGCTCTAACCATTGGATTACACTCCCCTCCCAGAGCTGGAGAGAGAACCCAGGAGTCCCAGACCTTGTAGCCTGATTCTTATTTACATTAAGACTCCTTCATGCCCCTCTGGCAGCATAAAGGGTCCATAAAGGGAGCATCAGCTTAATTTACCCCTGCTTTAAGGCCTCTTCATTTTGCCCTGGCTTTCCCAGCCTACCCACAGCCCCGCTCTAACCACTAGACACCACGCCCAATGCCAAGGGGCCCTACAAGCAGCCACCTGGGATTTGGGGATGCTGAGGACTGCTGAAAACTCAGGCCTGTTCCAGGCAGGAGCACAGAAAGCCCTGCCCAGGGTGCACCCAGAATACCCGGTCGACACGGGTGCGCTGGGAGCGCGGGGTCAGCCCCAGCAGGGACAGGCAGGGGCATGGACACTCCCCCCCACCCCCAACCCCCACTTTGTCCTGCGGGCTGGAGCTCTCCCCAGGCCAGGTTATAAAGCGGGTACCAGACCCTGACCCGGCCTGGCTCGCACATGGGGCTGGCAAGCATTAGGGACTAGCAGCTGGCGCAGGGGGTCGAGTTACAGTGGGAGCTGCAGCCTAAGATCTGGGCTGTGAGGGGAGGAAGGGAGAGATCAGAGGGGGGAGAGCGCGCGGGGGGGGGGGAGGGAGGGAGGGAAGTAACCCCATTCTCCCCCTTCCCCCCATGCCAGGTGACCCACACCTCTTCCCCGATCCCCTTTCCTTTGGATCATGGCTAACCCCCTGCAGGATGAATGCTAGGGTGCTGCGGCATGAAGTATTAACAACAGCCCAGATACAACAACCCCACTGGAAAACTTGTTCCAGCCCCACTGATACTGGGCCGCATGGAAGGCGCATGTGTGTGTGACTGCATGTGTAAGGGGTGTGTGCTATGTAGACCCCTGGGTGTGTGTGTGTGTGTGTAATGGTTGTGTATACCTGTGTGTGTGCATGCCTGTGTGTGAGCAGGTGTGGAAGGTGTGTAAGGGGGTGTAAAACGGTGTGTGTGAGGTGTATAAAGAGTGTGCATGTGTGTGTCTATGTTTATATGTGTGTAAAGATTGTGTGTGTAGACCTGTGGGCAGGTGTGTAAGGGGTGTGTGTGAGTCTATGTATAAGTGTGTGCGTACAGGCTGTGAGTGAGGGGTGTATAATGGTGTGTGTGGGAGGTGTGGGTGTCTATGAGGGTGTATAAGGGCTGTGTGTGTGTGGGATGTGTAAAGGGAGTTGTACAGGCGATGTATGTGAGGGGGTGTGGGAGTGTAAAGGGCTGTGTATGAGGGGATGTGAAGGTGTACAAGGGCTGTGTGTGAGAGGGGATGTGGGAGTGTATAAGGGCTGTGTGTGAGGGCATATAAGGGGAGGTGTATAAGGGGTGTGTGTTCAGACTGTGTGTGTGAGGGGATGTATGGCCTGTGTGTGTGGGAGGTGTGGGTGTCTATGAGGGTGTATAAGGGCTGTGTGTGTGAGGGTGTGTGTGTGAGGGGGCATAGATGGGCGGTGTGTGTGAGGGGTACGGGGGGGTACAAGGACTGTGTGTGAGAGGGGATGTGAGGGTGTATAAGGGCTGTGTGTGTGAGGGGGTGTGGGAGTATATAAGGGGGTGTACGGGCTGTGTGTGTGTTTGTGCGGGGTCTGGGGTGTAAAAGGGGTGTGTGTACAAGGGGGCGTGTGAGGGGTGTGAGGGTATACCTGGACTGTGTGTGAGAATGCATGTGAAGGTGTATAAGGGCTGTGTGTGAGAGGGGGTGTATAAAGGGGGTGTATAGGCTCTGTGGAGGGGTGTACAAGGACTGCGTGTGTGGGGGAGGGTACACAAGGGCTGTGTGTGAGGGAATGTGAAGGTGTATAAGGGCTGTGTGTGAGAGGCAGTGTGGGAGTGTATAAGGGGGGTGTACGGCCTGTGGGGGGTGTACAAGGACTGTGTGTGTGAGGAGCATGAGGGTGTAAAAGTGGTGTGTGTACAAGGGGTGTGTGTGAGAGGTGTGGTGGTGACTCTCCCCAGCTACACACCCCAGGAGAGCCATCCTCTGGGCTGCTAATTAGCAGGCCCTGCCCACAGGGCCCCCCATGGGTGCCGCGGGCAGCCAATGCCCCGGAGCAGAGGCAGGTGTTGGCGTCAGCTCAGCGTGGCGCTGACGGGGGCTGACGTGGGTTGGGCCCTGCGGGAGCCTCAGGAAATCTCTCCGGTTATTCCAGGACGGAGCTCGGCGTCCCCGGAAAGTCACCGGGGTGAATCTGAGACAATTCCCCACCCTCCGGGAGGGAGGAGGCAGTTCCCATGCAGGCAGGATGTTGGCTCATCCCCCGGAGGGCTTCCCAGACCACAGGCAAGCGGGGATAGAGACTAGCCAACTGGGGGGGGGGGGAGACATGGGGATGCTATTGCAAAGCCCAGCTCAGCAGCAGTTTGGAGCAGAGCCCCAGATGGATGGACAGACAGACTTGTTTTAAAAGGAAAAACATGAAAACAAATTCTTTTCCGGACGAGTGTTTCCAGCTCCCCCCCCCCACCCCACCCTCCGCTCTGACCACTAGACCCAACTACCCGCCCTGAGCTCCGAAAATAGAACCCAGGAGTCCTGACACTTCCCTCTCCCTGCTCAAACCACGAGAAACCATTCCCTTCCTAGAGCTGGCCATAGGAACCCAGGAGTCCTGATTGCCAGTCACCTGCCCTAACCACTGCTCCATGCCACCTGCTATCTCGGCGCTGCGCCCTTTTCCCTTTGGGCCATGGGAGGAGTTGGAGACCTGCCCCGGGAGCGGGAAATCGCTGCCAAAGCCCAATTAATGCCCAACATGACGGCAGAAAACGACAGTTACAGTGAGGCTTGTGGGGTGAGCTGGGGGGGACCCGTTCCAGGGCGGTTTTCCAGCCGGGAGCCAAATGCCAGGCTTTATAAATAACCTGACGCGGTCAGGCGGGAGTGGTGAGCAGTGATTAGCCATGATTATGCCGGAGTTACAGGGAGTGTCACCTGGGGGGCAGTGGGGCTGGGATCCTGGCTTGGTGCAGCGGGGGTTAGCCACGAGGGAGGAAGGAGAGAAAAGAGGAGAAGATAAGGCACTAAGGACAGAGAAATGGAGGGAGGCTGGGCTGAGCTTGAGAGAGAGGAGGAGAGGGGGGAGAGACAGAGCGTGCCAGGGACGGAGAGGGAGAGAAAGAGGGAGCGGAGCTGAGGGGGGAGAGCTCAGCCGGGAGGGGTGTGAGTATGGAAATGACTGGGAATGAGAGTGTGTGTGAGAACAAGAGCGTGCGTGGGTGTGTGTCAGTGAACGTAGGAATAGGAGCGTGTGTGTGTGTATATCCAGGCAGCAGGATGCATGGCGTGGGGTGTGTGTGAGTAGCTGGGCAGGGACAATGCATGGAGGGGATTACCTGGGACGGGGTGATGCCTGTGTGTGTGTGTCAGGCAGGGGCAATGCATGGTGTGTGTGTGTGCAGCTGCGGGGGCAATGCATGGGGGGGGGTCTAGCTGGGGGGGCGGGGGATGAATGGAACACCGTTTCAAGGACACAGCCCCATAGCCATGCGCGAGCTCCAGCTCCGGGTCCTGGCGCTCCAGCCCCTGTGCCCTCAGTGGCTGCTAGGGCGGCCGGGCTGGGATGGCGTCTGCAGTCTAGATGCCAGGCCCTGGCTGATCAGTCCTGGCGCGGTGCTGATGGGCCACCCGGGCTGTGGGCTCTGCAGTCCGACAGCAGCACCCGCTGAGTGGGAAGGGCTGGAGCCACTCACCGGCCTGGATCCTGGAGAAGAGCACTTGGGCTCCAACCCTGGCCTCCCTCTTGCTGTGAATCCCAGAGCGCCCCTGGGCACGGGCCCCAGACTGCCCCTGCCCTGCGAATCTGCCCCCACACAGAGCCCACTAGCAGCTGAGCAGCACAGCACCCACCACACCTGGGTGCCCGGGGTTTGGCCTAGGGTCAGCCCCCCACCCTCCTGTTGCTGTGCACCTCCTGGATGCAGGCAACATGTGTGGGAGTGCAGACAACAGCTGTCATTCCCATCACCTACTCGCCCCTGCCATGTATCCATCCATCCATCACCTACGCGCCCATCCATGTATCTATCCCCTCCATCCCCTACACACCCCTCCATGTATCCATCCATCTCTCCATCCCCTACACACCCCTCCATGTATCCATCCATCTCTCCCTCCCCTACACACCCCTCCATGTATCCATCCATCTCTCCATCCCCTACACACCCCTCCATGTATCCATCCATCTCTCCATCCCCTACACTCCCCTCCATGTATCCATCCATCTCTCCATCCCCTACACACCCCTCCATGTATCCATCCATCTCTCCATCCCCTACACACCCCTCCATGTATCCATCCATCTCTCCATCCCCTACACACCCCTCCATGTATCCATCCATCTCTCCATCCCCTACACACCCCTCCATGTATCCATCCATCTCTCCATCCCCTACACACCCCTCCATGTATCCATCCATCTCTCCATCCCCTACACACCCCTCCATGTATCCATCCATCTCTCCATCCCCTACACTCCCCTCCATGTATCCATCCATCTCTCCATCCCCTACACACCCCTCCATGTATCCATCCATCTCTCCATCCCCTACACACCCCTCCATGTATCCATCCATCTCTCCCTCCCCTACACACCCCTCCATGTATCCATCCATCTCTCCATCCCCTACACACCCCTCCATGTATCCATCCATCTCTCCCTCCCCTACACACCCCTCCATGTATCCATCCATCTCTCCCTCCCCTACACACCCCTCCATGTATCCATCCATCTCTCCCTCCCCTACACACCCCTCCATGTATCCATCCATCTCTCCCTCCCCTACACACCCCTCCATGTATCCATCCATCTCTCCATCCCCTACACACCCCTCCATGTATCCATCCATCTCTCCATCCCCTACACACCCCTCCATGTATCCATCCATCTCTCCATCCCCTACACTCCCCTCCATGTATCCATCCATCTCTCCATCCCCTACACACCCCTCCATGTATCCATCCATCTCTCCCTCCCCTACACACCCCTCCATGTATCCATCCATCTCTCCCTCCCCTACACACCCCTCCATGTATCCATCCATCTCTCCATCCCCTACACACCCTTCCATGTATCCATCCATCTCTCCATCCCCTACACACCCCTCCATATATCCATCCGTCTCTCCATCCCCTACACTCCCCTCCATGTATCCATCCATCTCTCCCTCCCCTACACACCCCTCCATGTATCCATCCATCTCTCCCTCCCCTACACACCCCTCCATGTATCCATCCATCTCTCCATCCCCTACACTCCCCTCCATGTATCCATCCATCTCTCCCTCCCCTACACACCCCTCCATGTATCCATCCATCTCTCCATCCCCTACACACCCCTCCATGTATCCATTCCTCCATCACCTACACACCCCTCCATGTATCCATCCATCCCCTCCATCACCTACACACCCCTCCATCCGTTCTTCCATCCATCTGTCCAATGGCATAATACCCTATATATATACACCTATTGTGACTCACAGCCTTCGCTTTCTCCCTTCAGTCCCATGCCGCACACACATGCCCTCCTGCCCTCCATCCATCCTGTTCTGTACATACAGCTCCATTCCCTTCATCGCTGTCCGTCCAGTGTCACATGTACCAATTCATCATGACACGTACCCCTCCCTCCATTCCCGTATGCACTCATCTAACCCACCTCTCAGGATACCTGCTTTTCTGTCTACCTATCCATCCATCCATCCATCCATCCATCCATCCAGTGCCATACGTGCGCCTCTCTCCATCCACCTATTATCCTACAAGCTTCTCTACCAATGGGTTTTCCTGGAGAACCTACAGGCAGCAGGATCTGGCCCCTGTGTCTTCACAGCAACCTAATTCTTGCTCAGATAGGTAGCTGGGGTGGGGTGTGCGTGGAGGGAGAGCAGGGGCTGGGAAGAGGGGAATGATTTGAGCTCGCCAGCAGGTTTGCTAGTCCCAGCACCCCATCCCCGCCCGTCAGCCGGAGCTCCCTGCTGCACTGCTAATTATGACGAGCTGCGCCATCCCAATCACCTGCTAATTGGAAGTTGGGACTGATTAGCTGGGAGCTGTAATTTGATTGTGATGAGGCACCAGGTTAGAACAAAGACAGGCTGCCAGGCGGCTCTGCAGGTTGCTTTCTTGGGCAGTAGCTGGGAGGGGCTGGTGGGGGAAGAACCTGGCCCCCGAAGACGCCCCCCAATGTTGGGCGCCATTCTCAGCCATGCCCCGCTATTCCTTGCCGTTTACTCAATGGATCCGACGCACAGTCCCCCATACTGGGGCGGGGGGACCGGGACTCTGGAGTGGAGGGAGGTACAGTCTGTTGGCTTGGACTCGTGAGCATGAAGAAAGCTGAACTGACGCACTGGGGCATGAAGCGCAGCCAGGAGCCCTTTGCCAATAGGGGAAACACCCAGGCCACATCAAAAAACTCCATTCACGCCCAGGTCTGGTTGCTCAATCACACTTATCACCCCCCACAGCCAACAAGAGGCCCCAGGCTCCCGATGGATGCAGGGGACCTGGGTTCTCATCCCCAGCTCAGTCACCTGCTGGATAACTTTGGGCTGCAGAACCCTTCCTCTCTCCGTGCCTTAGTTTCCCCTCCCCTGCATCTATTTAGCTCGGGAGGGCTTTGCGGCAGGGATTGTCTCTCACTCCACATCTGTCAAGTGCCCAGCATAATGGGGTCCCTACCCCTACCTCAGTTGCTACCGTAAGGTAACTAAGCCATTATAAAAGCCAGGAAATCCTGGTTTAAGTCACCCTTAAACCACCAGCTGCCATTTCTCCAGAACCTTGTTAATTGCCCTGCATCCAATGAAATGGAGCAGCTGCCGTCTCAGAGCCAGGAATAAGCAGCAGCAGCTGGGCAAGCCCTTGAGCCACACGGTTTCTCTGTTTGCATCTAAACTGCTCCCTCGTAATAGGGGGAGATGGCTGCAGCAAACCTCAGGCCCGGCTGGGAATCCGCCGTTTATTGGCGTTTTCCAGGAAGTCTCAGCAGGGTCCTGCGGGAGGCTCACTGCATTTTGCTTTTCTTGTCTCCCAGCGCTTGTTCCTGGTGATTGAGTTACAATGAAAATACACACGGCGCCGGGGTTGATCATATGTTTCACTCGTGAGTGACTGAGATGAGAATTTGCCCCCTCCCCCCCGCCAAGCTCACTGCCTGTCAGCAGCCAGGACACCAGAGAACGCTGGTTATGAACCTCCAGACAGCACTGAATGAGGGGGGAGTCAAATCACTCCATTGACATGGCTTGCCAGCTTAGCCGTACGTCACTGCCTGGAGACAGCCGAGCGCCTAGGTTAACATCCTGTAGAAGCTTGGTACAGTTAGGACGGCTTTACTGTTAACCTTGAGCAGTGATGCCTAGTGGGTGGATCGCTACCCTGGGACTCAGGAGACCTGAGTTCTAGACCCACCTCTGCCACTAGCCTGCGGGGTGACCTTGGGCACCCGGTGCCTCAATTTCCCCATCTGTGAAATGGGGATAATCGTACTGACCTCTTTCGTAAAGTGCTTTGAGATCTGTGGAAAAGAGGGAGCTGTTAAAGGGCGTCAGAATGCCCAGAGCTCCCCCTGGATCCGGTCTGATTTCTTTGACAAGAAGCTACGACAGTAGTGTGGAATGCCCCTAGCTGAGATGCGAGCCCCAATGTGCCAGGCGTTGCACAGACAGAGCAGGGAGCATCCCTGCTCCAGAGGGCTCCCAGCCCAAACTCATCAAGGGACGGGAAAGGCAGGAATTTTATCCTCATTTTACAAACAGGAGCTGAGGCCTAGGATGCCTCGGGTGTAACTGCAGCGTGTATGGACACCCCCAAGCTAGCTTTACTCTAGCGAAGCTGTGGCAGGATGGATTTCAGCGTGGGCTAGCTGCCCAAGTAATTCCCAGCGGGTGGGGGGACTTGCACAGCTGCTGCCAGGGCTTCTCTGCTCCAGCACCTGAGCAAGCCCCAGGAAATCTAGCTGGGGTACGTCTACACATGATGCAATCACACCCCACGATTGCAGTGTCGCCATAGCCTTAGGATAAGACAAGAGACAGCAGGTGGAGACAGCCGGGGGAGAACAAGGAAACCAGGAGACAATATTGGGCCAGCATGACGGGCAGTGAGATCTGCTTCTGCAGAGCTGGCCAGATCCCTTCCCTGGATCCCATTCCGATGAGGAGCCGATACTGATGGGAGGCTCCAAACCAGGTGCCGTGAAGCCAGCACGATATATGAAAAGCTGGGAATTTCGCGGCGGGAAACAGACCACAAAGCCACATTTTTAATATAGACCGAAAATTAATTTCTTCCGCAAACTCCGTGCCTGGATCGGCACCATTCCCAGAATCCCAGCGGGGCACGCTCCGAGCTCTCGTTTGTCTCCTTTGATAAACTTGACGTTCCAGCCGATTTATAATTAGACTGATGGGGAAGGGGCCCTTTTATGTTTTCAACACCATTTAAAAATAGACAGTGAGTCATGTGGAGAGAAGGGTTCTTTTTACCCCAGGGCAGAGAGTAGCCAGCGCTCAGCTCTCCCGGCTGCGGCTTGCCCAGGCTGTGGGCTGCAGAGCGATACACGCCGGGGGATTGCAAAGGTGGGCGAGGATCATTTGTCACACTTGACAGATGGAGATAAATGAGACTGAGAGATGGGAAGTGACTTACCCAGACCCACGCGGCAAGGAAGCAGCAGCGCTGGGTGTCTTGAGCCACCAGCCCCTGTGCTAACTACTAGATCACACTGCCTCCTACGGCTGGGAATAGAAGCCAGGAGTCCTGGCTCCCAGTATACCCTACTCTGACCACTAGATTCCGCTCCCCTCTCACAGGTGTGAAGAGACTAGCAGTCCTGATTCATGGTTCCTCCTGCTCTACCTACTAGGCCACACGCCTTTCCAGATCTAGGATTAGAACCCAGGAGTCCTGCTGGTCAGGCCTGCCTACTCAAACCCACTAGATCCCACAGCCAGGAGTTCTGGCTCCCAATCCCATCGTACCTCTAACCCACTACACCTCACTCCCCTCCCAGAGCAGGGAATAGAACCCAGGAGTCCTGGCTCCCAGTCCTCTGCGCTACAGCCTCCTGGGCAGCCTAAGGGTGTTGGACTCATGTCAGTCCTACCAGCTCCCTCAGAGAGTTTTGTGCCACTCAGCCCCAGTGTAACATTAACCCCCATTCCAGAAGCTGAGTAATGGGGGAGGAACCAGCCCCCCAAATGCCTCTGAGTTTAGAGCACACTGGACAGGCCTGCTGCTGGGGGGAGCCCCATTGCTTGGGGGGTGTACAACACTGGGCAGCACAAAGCGCTGGATAGACAGACATAACAATTCTGGGCCATATCCGTACCCTGGTGGGCCTGATCCGTGGCCAACGTCCCATTGCATTTCCCTTATTGCATTTCACGGGAGCAGCCCCGGCCCCTAGAGGGTCCATCAGGCTCCGCCGTCTCTGGTCCCTGTAACTCGCCAGTGGGTGAAATGAGTTGGGGGAGCGGGGACCTCGGGCCACAAATGCTCCCAGGGGATTCATCACTCTACCAGCCCCTGATTGGCTGCGTCAGCCGAGGGGCCATGGACTACATGGTCCACGGCAGCCGAACGGTCTGGTCAGCCCGCGGGTCGACGTGTCCAAGACGAGAGGCCCTGGCGTGGGGTGGCGAGTGCAGAATCTTCCCCTTCTGCTGCTGCCCCTCCTCCCAGCCTCCAGCCCCCCTCCCCTTCCCAGTCCCTCCCTGCCCATCCAGCCAAACCTCTCCCCCACCAAAGGGATTTAAATAACAAGACTGAGCCCAAAGATCCCTGGCGTTACCATGGCATCTGCCCGCTCGCTCTGCATGCACGTTCAACCCCTTCCCTGCCCCCCTCGCCCGTGGCTGTCTTGTCTATTTCGTCTAGGGCGGGGCTGTCTTGTCCGTACAGCGCCTGGCACAAGGAGGCCCTGTTCTCGGTTGGAAACCAGGCGCTCCCATCATAAACAAGCTCCCCCGTGGATGAACAGAGTTGTTAAGCTGGAACCTTTTGTAGCAATTTTCCAGGCTGGCTCAGGGGCTTAATCTAGCCGGGAGCCTGCATCTGCCAGTGGCTGGCATCAGATGGAAAAGGCTGGCATAACAAGCCCTCCAGGAGGTAGGGTAACCTGCCCCCACAAGTCAGAACCGGAGACAGTTTTTCTTTCCTAAGCAAAGGCCTCTCTGCTTTGGCTCTTCCCCATGGTGCCCGGGGAGGAGCGTGGACCGATTTCAGTCTAGCTCTGCAGGGCGGGGGAGGTGTTCGGTTTTTTCCCCCCCGTTGTGCCATAAAAACGTGTCACAATTTTAAAGCCCAGCCGAAGGGAAGGGAAGGGCGGGGAAAAGCACAAATGTGAAGGACGACCCGCCGATAGGCTGAGAAACTGTCGAAACGGCAGCGCCGTCATGCCATCTGTCTGGGAGAAAGACACCTGCCTGGGTGGCACTATAGATAGGCCAGGAATGAGCCTGGCGCAGGCGCCAGCGAGCTGCTGTGATAAATGGGAGGGCTGCCAGACAGCGGCGGAGGGGGACAGGGTGGCTCCGGTACATGGGGACAGCTCACGGGGCCTTTCACCTCCAAGGCTAGGGCTGGAGATTGCCCACTGGATCCTTGGGCTCCTCTGTCTGTCTGCATCTGCTGTCTCTTGTCTTAGATTGTGAGCTCTTTGGGGCAGGGACTCTCTGTTTGTTCTGGGTTTGTACAGCACCTAGCACCATGGGGTCTGGGCCATGACTGGGGCTTCTAGGCACTGCTGTAGTATACCTAATAGATAATGTACAGCACCTGGTACCATGGGGTCTGGGCCATGACTGGGGCGCCTAGGCGCTGCTGTAATACACCTAATAGGTAATGTACTGCGCCTAGCACCATGGGGTCTGATCCATGACTGGGGCTTCCTAGTGCTACCGTAATACATCTAATAGACATTAATAATAACCCAGTAGCAGGCAAACTTTATCTCTGGGTGGGTCATTGCCTTCCATGGAAATGATTAGATGGGGCACAGGCATCCTCTTCCATGGAGGCCCACCCTTGGCAGAGGAATCAGGGTGGCTGTGTGTATTGGTGGGTGGGGCACTAGGTTAGGTTGTGGGAGCTGTGAGTTCCAGACACAGCCCTGCAATCTTGGGCCACTCACTCCCCCACTCGGTGCCTCAGTTTCCTCTCCTGGCCTGTGTCTATTTTGACTACAAGCGAGGGCAAGGGCAGCCCCTGTGTTTGTACAGCGCTGGGCAAAATGACTCCCCCCCACCCCCCAAAGATGCTACTGCAGTACCAATGACAAGGCCCTGCAGTACCAGTGACAACCCAGCTCTGACTGTGCCCCCTGGTGGGCAGGCGCTGCAGAGAGGCCAAGGATGGAATGGGCCACGGAGTGTGAGCTCCTCTCCCTGCATCACAGGGCAACCCGCTGGGGCAGAGCCAGGGCATTCAAAGGACCCACATACGGTTCCTAAGAGCTGCCTGACCAAATCACACCACCGGGCAGTAGTTTACCACCCATTCTCGTCACGCGATCGGGTCTTTTCACCAGCCGGGCCTATATCGCAATATACCCCAGCCCAGCCAGATGAGCATCACCCCATCTTCCAGCACAGATCACCCAGCCCGAGCCGGAAACCAGCAAACCCCCAGGGCCAGGTTAGAGAGACGGGCCTGGAGCAACCCTTCCTGGGGAGTGAACTCCAAGGGCAGCCCGCCATACAGCAATGACAATAATGCTGGTCTCCGTTATCAGGGATATTTGCACAGCCCCGAAGCGTTATGCAGTGTCTCCCCGCACAATCCGCGACCCCTGTGGCAACGGAGATATTCACCCTCTCGGCCAACGTGCTGGGGATTTGAACCAGCGACCACCGAAGCAAAACGCATGAGCCGCTATGCTTGAGCGAAGGCTCCCGAGGCGAGGTGAGAAGAGACACAGCTGTGTCAGACCAGGCACAAAGGGGGGAAGCTGCAACACACACACACCCCCCTCAGGGGTTACACAGCCTTTGCATCCTGGCAGCGCATGGGAAGAGCCACAGGGGTGCAACAATCCCACCACACACTTGAGGTCTGAGCTCTTCCCTGCCCCCTGGGGGGCGCCGGCGGGCCAGCCTTTCCACAGCGGGAGGGTTGGATTGGGCCCACCTGAGCTTGGCCACATTAATTCAGGGCGGACCAAGCCCTGCGTTACGCTGGCGGTCAGACGAGATGGTGCCAACGGTCCCTTCTGGCCTTGGAATTCAGGCCTCTGGTTAAACGGGGAAGGAGGGAGGGCCGGAGGCTGCGTGTGCATGTCGCAGGCATGCCGGGGTGTGTCACAGGCGTGTTATAGGCACTGCGGGGTTGTAGATGGCTAGACACGACCTATGGCGATTGGTCACTCGGCTCTGTAGGGATTGATTAAACTTTCTGAGGACGATCATTTCTGAACCCTTTATAAAGAGGACCCGTTGGACAGGTTCCCCCATGTCCGATGGCGCCGCCAGGGCTGCAGCCCCCGCTGGCGTAAGCTGGCGAAGCTCCATTGCCATCTGCTGAGGGTGCAGGTGCTGGCATGAGGCCCCTGAGGCTGTGCCCCCCCACCCCCAGAGTGGGTCCTGCTCCCCCCCACCAACCTGAGCTCTCTACAGCTGCCAGCTTGCCCGGTGCCGTCCTGTGATGCAGTCTTGCCTTCCAGGTGGTCCTGCGAGGGGCTCCAGGCAGCTGGCAGGGGGGCAGGGAAGGCATCAGAGCTGGAGGGAGGGAGGCTGCGCAGACAGGTTGGGTTGGGGGTGCCACCGTGCGGCTGGCTTGGCTGCTCTGCCCCGTTGAGGCCAAACAGGAGGCCACGGATCGAAATCCTCCAGGGGCTGAGGAGTCAGTAGCTCTGGCCTCACCCCAGCTCCAGTTATTGCTCGTTGCCGCTGCCCGGACGTAGCTGCTTTCCAGCAACCAGTGGCTGGGATCCCTAGGCCAGTGACTGTGTCGGAGCTGCGGAGAGAACCCAGGAGTCCGGGCCCACCCCGCCACGGCCGGTCTTGCCCTTCCCCCCACCTCTCTCTCCCTCTGAATCCATCAGTTCTTTTTCCGCTCTATTATTTTTAAAGAAAGATCCCAGCGCTGATGTTGCTGCCACACGCGTCATTAGCGCGGTTAATTACACTGCGGCTGGAAAGCTGGGCTCAGCCTCCTCCCCCCGCCCCCCGGCTGCCCCCAGCCCCTCGCCGGCACGGAACAGCACTCCTGGAACTCACTGTGTGAGCATGGAGAGCAGGCTTTGGGCCGCTAGAGGTTATGGGATAGGGACTGGGGTCTATTCCCAGGCTCTGGCAGGGGACTGGGGACTAATGATTAGAGCGGGGCCCGGGGGAGCCAGGATTCCTGGGTTCTGTTCCCAGCTCTGGGAGGGGAATGGGGTCTAATGGTTAGAGGAAGGAGGTTGGGGGAGCCAAGATTCCTGGGTTCTGTTCCCAGCTCTGGGAGGGGAATGGGGTCTAATGGTTAGAGGAAGGAGGTTGGGGGAGCCAGGATTCCTGGGTTCTGTTCCCAGCTCTGGGAGGGGAATGGGGTCTAATGGTTAGAGGAAGGAGGTTGGGGGAGCCAGGATTCCTGGGTTCTGTTCCCAGCTCTGGGAGGGGAATGGGGTCTAATGGTTAGAGCCAGGCGGCGGGGGTGGGGGATAGCCAGGACTCCTGGGTCCTATTTCCTCACTCTGCCAGTGTGGCCCTAGGTGAGTTGCTTCCCTCTCTCTGTCCCGCCTCTCCCACCGAACAAAGGTTGTTGAGACACAAACACGCTCTCTAGGGTCCTTTCCCCACATTGCAACAGATCAGTCCCCAGCCAGGGTATAAGTTAGAGCAGTCCCGAGGTGCCTCTAACTTACTCTCTACTTCCCATGATCCCTTTGGGGGCAGAGAATAGCCAGAGCGCAGTGTGCTCTGACCACACCCCCAATGCTGGGGGGCGGGAAGGGGCTGGGAGCAGGGACTAGCAGCAGGGCTGGTGCACAGAGAGGCTGTTTCCACCCACTCCAAGGTCCTTTTATGCTGCCAGGGTGGGGCAAAGAGGCCAGAGAATTGCCCCCCCCACACACACACATACCCTCATCTCTCATTCAGCAATATTTTGTGGTTTAATGCAAATTTAATGGCAGACAATTAAGCTCTGCATCAAAGAGGATCCAGCCAGTAACAACCGCTCCCGCAGGCCCGTTCAGTGGTAATTTGTGTCAGCCTCAAATTGGTGCTTTGCTGCAATTTAAATATCATCTCTAACTGCAGATGCGTCACCTGGGCTGGGAACTTGTAGAGAAATCAGTGTGCCACAGGTAGAGAAATGGGCTGCATGTCTGGGTGGGGTGCTGAGCCCCAGCGCTACAGCAATAAACAAGTGGAGAGTTCTGGGATTTATCTGCTAAGGATTAGTCCCCATTTAACTGGTGGGGAAATTGAGGCACACCACAATTTAAAAAAATATATATATGTATTTGGAGGTGGGAATAGAAGTGGGTCTCCTGGGTCCCCGTTAAGTGTCCTGCCAACAAGGCTACCCCTTTCCTACTTTGGTTTACAGTGCAACTGAAAGCCCCCTGATCACACTAGGCAACAGGGCAACCAGCTCCTTACACACCTGTCTAAAATGTGTAGCAAAAAAACAAAAACAAGAACTGCATGATCATGGGAGATTTCAGTTTGAGTGACACAAACTGGAGGTCTCACGCTGCCAGCTGCGAAACATCCTCGGAATTTCTGAATATTATAGATTGCAATTTCCTAACTCAAAACATGTTGCAGCCAACACAGGGGAATTCTGTATTAGACCTTGTCTTGACAGATAAAGAGGGACAGATCACAGAACTAACAGTTAATGGTAACTGAGGTATAAGTGATCAAGACTTGATCACATTTATAATGTACACACAGAATAAAGTCCAGACCAGCAACAGATATACTTGGTGCTTTACAAGGGCCAGTTTCACAAAGTTGAAAACAATTATAAGCCAAATCAGCTGGGACGAATAATTTAATCAGAAAAATGTGAACAATCATTGGGAATTGTTTAAGAACGTTTTAGTGGATGCCCAAGAAAACACAATTTCACAATCAAGGAAGAAGGCTGTATTAGTTAAAAAAAAGCCAACAGTCTGGTTTAGAGGGGAAGTGAAGACAGCTATAAAAATAAAAAAATAATATATATAAAATGGAAAAGAGGGGAAGCTGATAGTAACAAAAATAAATCAGAAGCTAGGAACTGTAGAAAATTGATAAGGGAAGCAAAGGACACAAGGAGACTGCTATGTCCAGCAGAGTTAAGGACCATAACGAGTTTTTTAGAGTATATAGGGAAAAAAAGAATCTTAACAATGATACTGGTCCATCAGTAGATTGAAATGGTAGAATTATCAAGAACAATCCAGACAAGGAAGAAGTGTTCAACTAATATTTCTATTCTGTATTTAGGAGAAAAACAAAAGATAAGACTCTTTTATTTCCACTAGTATCTCAGGAGGATAAACAGCAGCTGCTAAAGTTAGACATTTTTAAATCGGCAGGTCTGGATAACTTGCATCCAAGAGTTTTAACAGATCTGGCTCAGGAGCTCGCTGGACCATTAATATTGCTTTTCAATACATCCTGGAACACTGGGGAAGTTCCAGAAGACTAGAAGAAAGCTGCTGATGTGCCAGTATTTAAAAATGGTAAATGGAATGACCGGGTAATTATAGGCCTGTCGGTCTGACACTGCCCCCTGCAAGACAATGCAGTGGCTGACATGGCACTCGATTAATAAAGAATTAAAGGAGGGTAATATAATTAATGCCAATCAACATGGGTTTATGGAAAATAAATCTGGTCTAACATGATCTTTTTTTGATGTGATTACAAGATTGATTGATAAAAGTAATAGTGTCGATGTAATAGACAAACTTCTGTACGGCATTTGACTTGGTACTGCACGGCATTTTGATTAAAAAAGTGGAAAGATATCAAATTAATATGGCACAGATGAAATGGATTAAAAGCTGGCTAACTGATAGGTCTCCAGATGTAATTCAAACCATTGAGGGGGTGTGTTTCTAGTGGGGTCCCGCAGGGATCGGTTCTTGGCTTCACCCTATTGAACATTTTTATGAATGAAGAAAACAAAAAATCCTCACTGATGAAGCTTGCAGATGATGCAAAAATTGGGGAAGTGGTGATTAATGAAGAGGGCGGGTCACTAATACAGAGTGATCTGGATCGCTGGCTAAACTGAGGGCACACGCATACATCTAGGAACAAAGAACACAAACCGTACTTACAGGACGGGGACTCTGTCCTAGGAAGCAGGGACTCTGAACAAGTTCGGGGGTGAGGGAAGGGGGGTCCTGGTGGATAATCAGCTGAACGTGAACTCCCAGTGCGATGCTGTGGCCAAATGGGCTAACCCTGGGATGTATAAACAGGGGAATCGGGAGTAGGAGCAAAGAGGTGATTTGACCTCCGTATCTGGCGCTGGTGCGATCCTGGGTCCAGTTCTGGTGCCCACAGTTCAAGGATGTTGATAAATTGCAGAGGGGTCAGAGAAGACCCCCAAAGATGATTAAAAGGTTAGAAAACCTGCCTTAGAGTGACAGACTCCAGGAGGTGATTCTATTTAGCTTAACAAAGAGAATGCTGAGGGGTGACTTGATCACAGTCTATAAGTACCTAGATGGGGAACAAATATTTAATAACGGGCTCTTCAGTCTAGCTGAGAAAGGTCAAACACGATCCAATGGCTGGCAGCTGAAGCTAGACACATTCAGACTGGAAATAAGGTGCACGTTTTTAACAGGTGGGTAATTAACCATCAAAACAATTTCCCAAGGGTCGTGGTGGATTCGCCGTCACTGATCAAGACTGGCTGTTTCTCTAACAGCTCTGCGCTAGGAATTCCTTTGGGGTAGCTCTCTGGCCCGAGCTATCCAAGACGTCAGAGTAAATGATCACAATGGTCCCCTCTGGCCTTGGAATCTGTGACGATCCAGGCCCTAGGGCGCGAGGCGCTGGACAAGCATATAGTGAGAGACAGAGGATCCTCAGGGCGGGAAGGGAAATGGAGGCACCAAGAGGGAAAGTGCTTTGCTCAAGATCACAGAGCCGGTGATCTTGAGCAAAGGCAGGAAAAGAAAAGAAAAGAGGCGGGAAAAGAACCCAGGTGTCCTGCCTAGCACCCTGCCTGGTAGGCCGCATTGCCTTTTCTACGGGTTGGCCTTCCAAGACATCACAGCATTAGGCCAGCGAGGCCTCTGGGAGCGGAAATGACCAAAAAGCATCCAGGGGTCAGCTGAGGGGTGAGCTGAGAGGGTCTGAAGTTGGGCTGCCCAGTCCGGGTTATGGAGATGCCAGACCTGGGGAGATCCCACCTCTGGCTTAGCGTAGAGGCTGTGGGGCAGCCTATAGGGTAGAGGTGGGGAGAGCAGGGGTTTAGCTGTAGTTTGAGCTAAAGCAATGGTCGTTCCACTCCGCAGACCTGGGTTTAAATCCTGCCCGAGGGTCACAACGGACGACCCATCAATGAACCAGCAGGGACCCCTGTGTCTGGGCTGGAGCTGGCAAGCACAGCAGCTCCCCCTGGCTCTAACCCTGCCCCATTGATCCCCGGTTCCCACGGCCCTTAGCATCTCCTCAGTGACAAAAAGAACGAGCCGGGACGCAGCCCCCTGGCCCAAGAGGCTGGGGCTGGAAAGACACGTATCACCCTGTGTTTTGCAGACCGCAGCAGCCTGTGGCCTCATCGGCTGCTCCCAGATGTGGCCAAGGAGCCTCTCAAACTGCCCTGCCAGGATTGGGGAGCGGGGGGGAGCCCTGGGCCAGGGGACTAAGCACCTCCCCCCCCACCCACCACAGCTGTGCTGTGGTTTATTCTTCTGTCATCGCTATCCCCCCAGGGGAGGAAGACACAAGCCGCCCTCCCCGGCATGGAGTGAAGGTGGGACCGGCCTCCACTTCCCCCCAGCAGGCCGGTGGGTGCAGGCTGGTCTCGGCCAAGGGTTTGGCTTGGGAGCCCCATTTCTGAGAATCCTGCAAGCCCCTCCCCCATTCCCTCTATGGGGCTGTGTCCCCGGTGCTGCGATTCCTCCCATCCCCAGGCTCTCTCCGGATGACGGAAGAAAATCCTCAGGCCCAGTGGGCACCCGCACCCGCCGTGTGCCGCTGGGCATTGCGATGAGCATCATGCACCCACCGGGCTGGGCAGCACTGATGCCTCCAAGGTGGGCACAGAGGGGTGCATGTGCCCAGCCTGCAGAGAGGCTGCTCAAGGCAAGGCTGCAATGTGCCACCCCTTCAGCTCTGAGCCAGGGGCCTGGTGACCTGGCACACGAGGACACCGCGCCACTGAGGATGGCTGGGTAGCCGGGCTAAATCTGCCACCCTAGGCAGCGGCCCAGAAATCCGCAGCCCCGGGCAGCTGCCTAGCTTGCCTGTGGCTAGCACGGCCTCTGGGGCACTCTGGGCTGGGCACGGGGTGGGGCTGGGAACTCTGCCTTTGGGCCAAGGAGGGAGAGGGCTCCCCCACGGTGGGAGGATTTCCGTGCCCAAGGGGATCCCAGCTGCCAGCCCTGGTGTCTCAGCCCAGCGGGGTGAGCACTAGGGAACCCGGTCTGGGTCTCTGTGCCAACCTGCTGCCTCAGGGTGCCATCCTTCCCTATCAGGCCACCCCACAGATCCCTCCCATTCCCCGCTCTCCAGCCTGTTGCCCGCCGCCTCCTTCCCAGCTATTGCGCAGCAGCTGGGACCCAGCCAAGCCCTCCAGAGGCCGCTTGACTTCCCAGTGTCCAGGGCTTTTCCAGGAACAAACCGCCGTTCAGCACCGTGGCCTCATGCCGACCCAGCCGGGCGGGGCACAGCGCCAGGGGAGAGGGGCAAGGCGGGGTTGCCTAACGCTGCCAGCAGCCCACGAGGACACGCCAAGCAGCCTTGGGCCGGTGCCAGGAGAGCAGGGGATGCCACGGCCTTAGTGCAGGTGGGGCCCAGCGTGAAGGGAGGGGTGTGGAGGAGGGGCATTTGATGGGCACCTGTCACTAGGGCATAAAAAGGGTCGAGAATGCAGACCTACTTCTCAGCAGCCTCTACCCTGGCTGGGAGGGGGGAGACTGCTGGGTGGGGCTGGGAGTCAGGGCTCCTGGGTTCTACCCCCAGTTCTGCGGGGGGGGGGGCATCTAGTTGCTGCAATGGGGACAGGCTGGGAGCCAGGTCTCCTGGGTTCAATTCCCATCTCACTTTAACGCTGTGTGAAAAGAAGAAATAAAGCTTTTTAATGTTCCTATTTACAGATCAAGGCTCTGACGCTCGGCAGCTCAGTGTTGCAGGCTGGAGACAAGCGCAGGGAGCGAGGGGTCAGTGCCCCTCATGTCTGCGAGGCTGTTATCCCCAAAGCCCCTCTCACAAACAGCACTTGCCATTAAGCATGTTCCTGCTGGCAAAGGCAGTGAGAGTTCCCCCTCCCCACACACCCCCGCTGCAGCCTCCCTCCAGGGGCCAGGAGAACCAGGGCCGCTGGTCTCAGCTATGCTCTGGGCTGCAGCGCTAGGAAACAAAATCTGCTCAGACCCCAGGGCCAGAGAGAGGTGGAGGAGATGTAATGGGCACACCATCTCCCTCTGCTGGATGGAAACAGAACTGCTCGCCTGTGTGTCAAATTCCCGTCACTGCTAACGGGGATTCTCCTTCAACTCTAGCTGGGGGTTGGGGCTTTTGACCCCTAATTCTATCCTTCAGTCACCCTAAAGATGCTTAAAAAACACCCAGGGGTCAGGTCTAAATCCAATATGGAGTCAGGTATAAATAACCCTGTATCACAGAGGGGGAAACTGAGTCACAAGAGGGCAGAGACTTGGCTTAAGGATCACACAGCAAGTCAGTGACTGAGCTGCAAATAGAACCCAGGAGTCCTAGCTCCCAGATCTAAGCACTAGCCCACACTTGCCTCCCAAAGCAGGGGGCAGAACCCAGGAGTCCTAGCTCATTGCCTGATCTAACCACTAAACCACACTCCCTCTGAGATCTTTCTCTGCTCCAAGTTCTACCCATTCCAATGTCCCTTTCCTTTATTATTCATATCACAGCAGCACCAGCCCAGGATTAGGGCCCTGTTGCATCAGGCGCTGCACACACGCCTAGTGAGAGACACCCCCAGCCTTGAAGGGCTACGTCGCAACACACCAGACAGACAAAAGGCAGGAGGGGAAACTGAGGCACAGAGGAATGAAGTGACTTGCCCACATTCGCCCAGCAGGCCAGTAACAGAGCAAGGAATCAAACCCAGCCATCCTGGCTCCCAGCCCAGTGCTCCATCCACTATGTCACAGAAAGTGGGATCTAGCTCCCACCCACTGCAGGCAGCTGCAATGCCCTGACCAATATGCCCCACTCACCAAGCAGGCACCAAGCAGTTAAAGGAGCAAATGCTGAGTTAATGGCACAGATTTAATGGCGCTCTATTGAGAAAGGTTATTACTATTGAAGACGCCGGGTGTCTGAAATAGACAATGTAATTAAATGAAATATTACGCCAATTAAAAGCCAGGACCCCACATGCCAATATAATTCTTACCCTGGGCCATTTGAAATGTAAATTTAATGTATGACGTCTCATCAGTCCCACATTATATTCTGCTGTCTCGGAGCGGTGGCTAATTTTAGACTGCGCTCCAGCTGGCTCTTCCGCTTCCTCCAGGCCAGCGACGCTGGGTTGAGGCAAGAGCTGGGCCTTGGCATCTAATAACCAGGTCCGTACAACGCAATAGTGACTCCTTCTCTCAGCTTTACTTCTGCTTCCAACCCCTGTTTCACATGAGCTGGGAATGGAACCCAAGAGTCCTGACCCCCGCCCCCCAGCCCGCACTCAGCCCTGCACCCTATGAGTCAAATGCATCCTCCCCCACCCATTAATACTGAGATCCTGGGGAGGGGCTTGGCTTAAAACTGCCCCCTCCCCCTGCACTGGGGCTGGATTCACCCTTTCCCTTCACAGTAGGGGAGAGGGACAAATGAAGTTAAAAGGCAACTAATGCGCAGCATGAGGAAAGGAAACGTTTTCTAATGAGTGACTTGTGGAACTCTCTGCCCCATGATGTCCTTGAGGCCAAGGGCTGAACAGGGTCCACAGCCACTGTTGCACTAGAGAGAAGATGGGGTTTATAAAGGACTAGGGACCCTTCAGCTTTAGGGCCTGAGCCCACCACCAACTGAACAGGGTCAGGAGGGGATTTCCTCTGAATCAGTGACTGTGGGCAAGTCACTCCGCCACGCTGTGCCTCAGTTTCCCTTCCCACCCACTGTCTGTCTGGTCTGTTCAGCCTGTGAGCTCTTCAGGGGAGGGACTGTCTCTCACTCTGTAGCTGTGCAGTGCCCAGTGCAACAGGGCCCTGGGTTCGGGGGCGGGGAGGGGGGAACAGCTGGATCCAGTTGTAGCTTTTAGGAGAGCCCAGCCAGCCTGGTGCACTGTGCCCCCTCAGGAGCCCCGTGAGCCCCTGCAACCTACAGCTTCCCCATGGCCTGACTTGGCTGCCTCCCCCTTGCCTGCTTTGCTGCCTGGGATTGAACCCACAGCCTCTGGAGCTCAGACCTGCTGGCTGTGGGGCTAAGGAACCCTCTGCCAAATTGCTACACATGAACCAGCCACTGGAGGGAGACAGGGAGCCACTCCAGGGGAGTGGGGCTGTTCTGCACCAGTCCCTGTTGGAGAAGAGGAGGCAGGACACCGAGGTGCAACGGAGCGATGAGCTGACCAGGTGCGGCAGCCCCCACTATGTGATTTCAGCTTCCCCATCCCCCTACTTAGCCTGCCCCTCGCCCCTCCTTGTCTCCCAAACTGCTAAAGGAGAATCCCTGCCAGCTGCTGGCAGTGCAGGGGCTATGGTACACACCGCTGAGCAGGTGAGATCCTGGCCCGCTCCCCAGACTCGTCCGCCCTGTGCACCCCTCCATCCTTCCCCCGGGCCCTCGGCTGGCTGCATCGGAAATTAAAATATAAATAATTCAGTCCCCGTCGCCTTTATGAATAAGAATATGAACCTGACAGAAACCGATTGGGAGTAATTTATGCAGGGGGAGAAGTGACTCTGCTTTCGGATCCATTTGTGAGCAGCAGGGAGCTGGCTGCAGGGGGGGACACCGAACGGGGGGACCGGGAAGGGGAGTCAGGAGGGACTCGTTAGTTTCAATCCGGGCAGGGCTGTAATTGCTCTTGATTGACACACACACCACGTCTTTGGCAAGCGTCAAAGCCCTGGGCACTGCTGCCAGGAGTGCGGCGGGGACGTGTCCCCCTCCCACTGCCATGAGGACAGGAGGTGACAAAAGTGACCCTGGACCCAGATCCGCAGCAGGTGCAAAGAGGTTTAATGGAGCTGGTTTGCATCAGCAGAGGATCTGGGCCCCTGTCTCCAGCCACAGCTCCTGGGAAATGGAGGGACGTTTTTGAAAGCCTGCAGGCGGTGTTGAGCCGGGACACCGCAGGACAGTGAGAACCTAAGAGATCCCAGAGGTCAGGACCTCGTTGTTACATCACAGTGCCAATATTAACACAGACAGGAGCGTGCACCCCTGGCCCAGCTGTGTGCTAGACAGCTCTCACTCTGCTAGTGCGAATCACTGCACCCCCACAGCAAGCTGGTGCCAACAGCACCTGGGGCCAGTCACTCCACGCCTGGCATACACCTGCATGCTTTGGGCCAGTCTGCACTCAGCACCCCCCGTCCACACTGGACATCCCTTCCCCTGGGCCAGACCTGGACCAGTCCATGCTGGGCACCACCCTGGTCCAGTCTGCACTGAGCACGAGCGGCCCCATTTCTGTTACTGTAACTTTTATTCTGGAAACTGGAACGGGTTATGGTTACGAGCCCCAAACCCGTTGCCATCGACGGAGCCAGGGATGGGTGCGGGGGGGATCACTTTCATTTCTTCTAGAGAAAGGGGCAGGTGGAAACAACCAATCTGACTTGTTTAAAAAGCTGATGCCCGTTTCCTAAGGGCATCTCTGTGCTGCGTCTACTGGCGATGCTGCGTTCTGGCTGCGGAGTCCCTGCCCCCGCACACCGGCCTTGGCGGCATAAGTACAGCGATAGGCTGCCATCCGGCGGCTTCCAAGGCCACAGCAGACAGGGGAGTAGCGAAGGGAAGTTCCCCTGGGGAAGCTGCCTGATGTGCGGGAACAGATCAGTGGGTAAGAGACTGGGTGGAAGGTTGTTGGTTTCAGCCTCCCCCAGAAAGGATCATAGAATCATAGAATATCAGGGTTGGAAGAGACCTCAGGAGATCATCTAGTCCAACCCCCTGCTCAAAGCCCCCTGCCCAATTTTTGCCCCAGATCCCAAATGGCCTCCCTCAAGGATTGAACTCACAACCCTGGATTTAGCAGGCCAATGCTCAAACCACTGAGCTATCCCTCCCCCCTTGAAAGGAAACAAAAGGAATGATCCCGTGTCAGACTGGAAAAGACCCTGCTGAGCTGGGTGGGGGGATCTGTTTTCCCATCCCACAAGGACTTGCATGATTTTGAATTTTTTTTCCATCCCAAATTGAGATGAAAAATCCCAATCGCAAAAGAACAGGAGGACTCATGGCACCTTAGAGACTAACACATTTAGTTGAGAACAAGCTTTCGTGAGCTACAGCTCACTTCATCGGATGCATTCAGTGGAAAACACAGTGGGGAGATTTATATACACAGAGAACGTGAAACAATGGGTGTCACCGCACACACAGACGAACTCGGCTGCTACTCTGACATCTCAAAAGTGTCCATGAACCAATTTTTTTCAGTCTGGGGCAATCGAAACCTTTTGTTTTCATCATTCTGAACCGTTTTCTTTGGTGTTTGACGTTTCCTTTCCGTGGAACCGGTTTTTTAAACGCCTACATTAAGGGACAAGTGGCAATAAAAGGGTGTTTCGAACAACAAAACAAAATATGAAACTCTTCCTTTTGAACTGACCAGAATGTCCCATTTCCACAGTTTCTAGCCTTTATTTCTTTTTTTTTTTTTTCAAAAAAAATTTCTAGCTGGGAAATTTGCCACATCTGACCCTCTCCCCACAAACTATTTCAGTTCTGACAAATTGGCTTTTTTCAGCAAAAAAATTTTCATAAAAAATTTCTAGACTAACTTCAGTTCGGATCCCACCGCTGACACTCATTTATAGCTTGGCCATCAACAAGTCAATGAGGCCAACATTTTCCAAAGTGGCCTCTAATCTTGGTTGCCTGTCTTAAGAGGTTTTAGGGGCAGGATTGCCCACAGGACTCCGGATGTGGGGTCTGAGTATCCCAGCACACCAGGGATCTGTGGGGTGTTCGGAGCCATTGACAATCCGGCCCTTCTTTAGGTGCCCGAATCGGAGTGCCAGGTGAACTCTGTTCATACCAGAACCTGGCTGCCTCACATCCAGTACCCAAAGCAGTGGCCACGTTCAAAATTAGTGGCCTGAGCATCTCTGTGCCTCAGTTTACCCACCTGTAAAATGGGGACGATAACTTTGTAAAGTGCTTTGAGATCTCAGACCTTCAGTGCAGCGCGGTGTTTGCCAGTCATAAAATCACAGAATCATAGAATATTAGGGTTTGAAGAGACCTCAGGAGGTCATCTAGTCCAAGCCCCTGCTCAAAGCAGGACCAATCCCCAACTAAATCATCCCAGCCAGCGCTTTGTCAAACTGGGCCTTAAAAACCTCTAAGGATGGAGATTCCACCACCTCCCTAGGTAACCCATTCTAGTGCTTCACCACCCTCCTCGTGAAATAGTTTTTCCTAATATCCAACCTAGACCTCCCCCACTGCAACTTCAGACCATTGCTCCTTGTTCTGTCATCTGCCACCACTGAGAACAGCCGAGCTCCATCCCCTTTGGAGCCCCCCTTCAGGTAGTTGAAGGCTGCTATCAAATCCCCCCTCATTCTTCTCTTCTGCAGACTAAACAAGCCCAGTTCCCTCAGCCTCTCCTTGTAAGTCATGTGCCCCAGCCCCCTGTTCATTTTCGTTGCCCTCCGCTCGACTCTCTCCAATTTGTCCACATCCTTTCTGTAGTGGGGGGCCCAAATCTGGACGCAGTACTCCAGGTGTGGCCTCACCAGTGCTGAATAGAGGGGAACAATCACTTCCCTCGACCTGCTGGCCATGCTCCTACTAATGCAGCCCAATATGCCATTGGTCTTCTTGGCAACAAGGGCACACTGCTGACTCATATCCAGCTTCTCGTCCACTGTCACCCCTAGGTCCTTTTCCGCAGAACTGCCGCATAGCCAGTCAGTCCCCAGCCTGTAACAGTGCCTGGGATTCTTCCGTCCTAAATGCAGGACTCTGCACTTGTCCTTGTTGAACCTCATCGGATTTCTTTTGGCCCAATCCTCCAATTTGTCTAGGTCACTCTAGACCCTATCCCTGCCCTCCAGTATATCCACCTCTCCCCCTAGCTTACTGTCAGCAGCCAGCGCCCTGTGGATTGACAGCACCACCCAGAGGGTCTGTTGGATCGCACGGATCAGCCAGCTGGTTTGTTCTGGGCAGTTAGGAGCAGGGGGAAGGTGCCATGCTATTTCCAGCTCCCAGAGCCGCTCTCACGGGATGCTGCGCGAAGGCTGCATGGGGAAGGGTGACTTTCCCGGCTGGCTGCTGCAGAAGGGCGCGGGGCAGGGGAGGGCTGGGTGTCTCCAGCCTTCAAGTCCATGGGAGCTACCTTACTCTGCCTGTGAGTTACTACTCCATGCCAGTGCGGTGCTACCCCATGGCTGACTCAGGGCAGGGCAGACAACACAGGACGAAAGCCCTAGCATCCAGCCAATCACTCCTTCCTCAGAAAGCAGGGAACAGCAGCTTCTGGACTCCAGCTCTTCCCTGGGCCTAACCGAGGCCCCAGTCTTACCCCATCCTTGGCCAAGGCAGGGGTGCATGCAAGTGACAGGCCATGTTACCCAGGCGGGGGAGAGGGCTCCCACCGCATCACCATGATGGGATAAGAAGGGGCTCGGCACAGGCAATCGGTGGGAGAGATCGGGGCTGAGGGACCCAGAAGCATGGAGTTGGCCAGAAGCCATGGGGGCAAAACCAAACTCCTTAGCTGCCCCAGAAGCCCTGCATCCAAGCCTCCTGCGCCCAAACTCCAAGACTGCGACAACCTGAACTGGGACCCCAAGATCACAGCTCTGTACCCCGTGAATAACTCGGAACTGCCACATCCCCTCTGCTTCAGCCTTGAACCACCAACCCTGTCCCGTTCCTGCGCCGTGCTCTGCATCATCCCAAGATCCTGGCTCGCTGGGTCCAAGACGCCATGCCAGGAGGGGCATCAAACTGCAATGGAAATACCCCCGCCCCGCCCCTGAGGAGAGCTGCCAGAGGAAGCCATTGACACCAAACACACAATCCTCTGAGGTGCACAGATCCTGCAAGGAGCTGGGCTCCATACTCGGCAGGTGCCTGCAGCGGGCCCCTTATCTCCTAACTCTTGACCGATACACATGCCTAGAGCACTCCTGGGACACCACAGAGAGCGCCAGCCCCCGCCCCTTTGCAGCCTGAATATTGTGGGGGGCAAAGAGACCCCCTGCTGGTCAGGAGGAGGCATTGCAAAGCACAAGGCGAGAATGCCCCCCCCCCGCCCCCACACCCTACTGCCGGCCGCGGCCTTACCTTAGCTTCCAGGGTCCGGGGGCAGCTCCACGGCCGGGGCTGGCCAGGCACTTGGGCGACTCTGGGGGTCCAGCAAGGCTGAGGGGAGACACAATTCAAAGGGGAGGGAGGTGAGATACAAGGTCAGACAGGCAGCATGGGGGGGTATCGAGGACCTGTGTTCAGTCAGCTGCATGGGGATGGCACTGAACCAGCATCGTGGCACTGCCAGGGGCACAGTGCCCCAGCCCTGCCGTCTGCTCCACGGCCCAAGTAGCCCATTGGTCCCCAAGGTAATTAACCACTAACGAACCGAAGAATTCTAGTAAGAGAGACACAGGCCTGGCTAGGCCAAGTGAGGGGGGTGGCAGTGTCTGCCAGACAGCATCTGGGCATCACAGGGCAGCGCTACTCCTCTTTGGCACTGGGCGAGACGCCCACTGGGCACGGGTCCCCCTGGATCAGGTGCCACCGATCAGAGAGGGCGAGGCTGGGAGCTTGTGGCTGACACGCGTGCCCCAGGCATGCACACGCATGGGCATACGCAACCCCCAAATACACAGACAGAGGAAGCAAAGTAGAGGTTAGCCACCCCCGCGTCTGCAGTCAGGGGACAGCCTGATCCAGAGGGGAACTCCCAGCTCCCCCGAAGCCCCAGAGCTAAACCTGGGAACTAGGCATGGGCTGATGGGTCACAGCACAGGATTGGGTGCAGCCAGGGGCATGCACAGGGGCTGTGCTCAGGTTCACATAATTCACAGGCACCCCTGGGAGCCGCCTCCTCCCTGCCCCACAGGTTGGGCACACCCAACCTCATCTGCCACCCTTTCACCTTGTGCTGGCTGGTACCTCTGAGCCAGGCACTCTCAGCACTGTCCCCCGGCGCATACCCCCCTCCTTCCCCCAGCATGTGACCCTAGTCCCAGTGGGGACACGGTCCCAGGATGGAGCTCCCACCAGACGATCCCGGGGGGGAGTTATTTTTAGCCGGACGGCGACTCCGAAGGAAGCAAAGTCAGCAGCGTGACAGAAATAGCCCTGTTAGAGAGCCCTGCATCAATGGATATAGATCCCTATGGCGGACGGGGCAGGGGGGTCTCCAGATAGCCGGCCTCGGCGGAGGGTTGGGGGGCAGGAACGAGACCCTTGTGCTGCGAGCCCTGCAATCCGGCTGCAGATGTGCCGCTGAGCAAGGTTATACATATCCCCCCGTCAGACCCACCCACATGCTCTCCCTCCAGCAGGTGGCGACAGCCAGTGGGGCTTCCCCAGGTGGGTGCTGCGGGCGCTGACAAGGAGCTGGGGGAGGGGGGGGGGCACAGATTGCCCCATCACGCCCCCGCCTACCCCGAATGGATGGAGGGCTAATGGCAGGGCTGGGTGGGGACGGTGCAGAGGAAACCGGCAGTGAAAGGGTTACGGGGTTGAGAAGAACGGGTGAGAGGGGGCTGGAAACCGGCTCGGGGAGCACAGGAGGGTGTCCAGCTCTGACTGTGTAACCGAACCCCCGAGGTGCCCGGGCCAGCAGGACGGGGGAGGCAGGTGCCCAACGATGCCAGCCCAGCAAGACAAGCCGCTTGGTCTTCGCAGTCAGGGTCAAGTGGCAGAGCCAGCATCCTAGCAGGGAAAGGGGGCTTCCCCAAATTGCTCTGCCTGGGGAAAGAACAGCGGAGGGACGGACGGAGGGACAGACAGGCAGGCAGGGTGGACGGTGACAGGCACGCACAGGGACCCTCCCTGCCTCCAGGTGCCACTGAAATCTCAGCTGCCGCCCACCCACGCCTGCAGAAAGGGGAGCCCCAACGACCAGCGCCGCGAGTCGGATGCGGAGCCACGAGCTGCTTCCCCCACCGAGATTCGATCCGGGGCTCCCCGTGGGCCGCATCGTGCTACTCTAGCCTTCTAGGCAGGCAAGCGTGTGACCCAAAACCTAATCTACCCACGCCTGCCCCAGCTGCTCTCTCCCTACCTGGCTGCTCAGACCAAGGCCACAGGGTGTTACCAGGCCGCCTTCAGAGGGGCCTTGAGCAGCAGGGTGAGTCCGAGCCCCTGGCCATGCGACCCCTAAGGAGGCGCATTATCTGAGCCAGGGATCAGCCGACCCGCATGGGACAGCATCCCATGCAAGAGGCAATTTCGGGATGAATGGGGAGATTCAGTGCAGAGTCAGAGAGGCCTTTTGTTTCCCTGATTGAAGGCTGCCCGGGTGTCACAGGAGCCGTCCCGCTTCATTTGCATGGCACAGAGAAACTCCACGAAGTCTTCCCGCGGGCTGCGGTGCCCGAGGCAGATGCGCCAAGGCTTCCTCGTTAAACGCCAACAGCTGGATCTGGATTACGCCCACTTTAGGGAGGTTAGGAACAGCTTCCAAGCAGGTCAGGGAGCATGCTGGCTCAGCAGCCGTGGGCATGTGGCCCATGTGCCTGCGGGCAGTACCAGCCAGGGGGGGTACTGCCAGCCGTGAGGCAGGCAGGGGCAATGCAAGCTTCCCCTGGGCAGCTCTGCTGCCACGCTTTGCTCTGACCCTAGGGCACATGCCGCAGTTCCAGTCTCGGGGCCCCGATCAAACTGTCAGTGCCCCTCTGTCCCAACCCACAACCCCCCGCCCCCCATGCTATCCCAGCCCTGCCAGATCCCATTGCTCCCAGCCTGGACCAAAGGGCTGGCTCTTGGGCAGTGCCCGGGGAGCATGGGGCCCGGGGGGGGGACTCACGAGGCGCTCAGCTGCTCCCTGCGGGACGAATGAAGTTCTCCAGACACGGAGGCGGTACAACTGAAGCTTTGCGACCACAGCCTCTTTCCCAGTCAATTTCCCTCTCTCCGTCGCTCTGACATCTGAGTCCAGCTGCGCGGCCGCCGCGCCTGCCCCCGGGGACCAGGGATATTCTCACCCCCCTCCCCGCCCACTGCAAACCCAAGATTGCCAGGCTCGCTGGGCTGCGTCGGAGGGAAACAAAAGCAGATCGGATCCGTGACGGAAATGTGGCGTTTTAATTGGGCTCAGTGAAGAGGAAATGAAATGCATGGGGGGAGTCCCTAAGAGAAAGAGCAGGAGGGGGGATATAACAGGGGTGTAATTGTTTCGCTTTCCACTCCAGCTCCCTCAGAAAGGTCTGATCGGCCTTGATTGCTAACACGTGTGGGAAATCCTGAGGAGGGAGCCGGTCTCTGTGCAGAGCAGGGAATTGAGGGCAGATTGCCCGCTGCCCACGCGGGGCCCTGCCAGCTCCTGGGGAAGCAGCCGCTGCAAGAGGATCCACGGCCCCATTGTGCCAGGTGCTGCACAGACCCCGGGCGAGACCAGGGCCCTGTTATGCCAGGTGCTGCACAGACACTGACTGAGAGCAGGGCCCCGTTGTCCTGGGCGCTGGATAGACCCCAGCTGAGAGCAGGGCCCTGTTGTGTCAGGCGCTGCACAGACCCTGGGCGAGAGCAGGGCGCCATTGTGCCGGGCGCTGCACAGACACCGACTGAGAGCAGGGCCCCATTATGCTGGACACTGAGCTGATCTGAACTAAGGGAAAATCCCTGCCACAAAGAGCTTGGAGACCTGCCCCCCCCACCCTTTGTCTGCTCTGCTCATGCTGTGAGCTCTCTGGGGCCAGGACTGTCTCTCACCGTGCATCTGTGCAGCCCCCAGCACAAGGGGACCCTGATCTTGGTTGGTGCTACCACAGCATCCCAAACAACAGTCAGATGGTGCAATGGGACGGCACTGTTGTAAAACGTGGCGAGGGGGACGGGGGACTCCAGAGGTGCAGAGCACGGTGGGGAAACAGAGAGAGCCTGAGCTCGGGGCTCGTACGGGCTTTAGCTTGGAACCACAGGGCTGAATCACCCAGGGGCTTTCCAGGAAACATGCCCTGGCTGGAGAAACTCGTGCCTCACTCATGATCTACGTTCTGCACAGGAGCATCAAGAGTTTAAGCTGCCTGGGGGAGCGAAGGATGTCCAGGGCTCAGCGACCCAGCTAAGCTGCCTCCCCCTTCATGTTCTTCCCAGCTCCCTTGGCTGATCTCCCGGACGGTTCTCGGCAGAAGGTAATTGCCCCCCATAGAGTTTGCTGTGTGGAGCGTGACACCATATGCGAGCGCCAAGACCAGCCCGTTGGAAGTCCCTGGGTGCTGGCCAGCCCAAGGCCAAGGAGCGTGGGGCCGATCTCATTCCAGCCTGCGGAACAGCCGCTGCAGTGAGATCCAGGGCACTGGCTGTTGATATGTGTATTATGGTCATGCTGGCCAAGAGCAGGGCCCCCATTGTGCCAGGCGCTGCACAGACCCCGGGCCAGAGCAAGGCCCTGTTGTGCCGGGCGCTGCACAGACCCCGACCGAGAGCAGGGCCCCGTTGTGCCAGGTGCTGCACAGACCCCAACCGAGAGCAGGGCCCTGTTGTGCCAGGTGCTGCACAGACCCCGACCGAGATCAGGGCCCCGTTGTGCCGGGCACTGCACAGACCCCGACCGAGATCAGGGCCCCGTTGTGCCGGGCACTGCACAGACCCCGACCGAGAGCAGGGCCCCGTTGTGCCAGGCGCTGCACAGACCCCGACCGAGATCAGGGCCCCCGTTTTGCCGGGCGCTGCACGGACCCCGACTGAGAGCAGGGCCCCGTTTTGCCGGGCGCTGCACAGACCCCGACCGAGATCAGGGCCCCCGTTTTGCCGGGCGCTGCACAGACCCCGACCGAGATCAGGGCCCCCGTTGTGCCGGGCGCTGCACAGACCCCGACCGAGAGCAGGGCCCCGTTGTGCCGGGCGCTGCACAGACCCCGACCGAGATCAGGGCCCCGTTGTGCTGGGCGCTGCACGGACCCCGACTGAGAGCAGGGCCCCGTTGTGCCGGGCGCTGCACAGACCCCGACCGAGAGCAGGGCCCCGTTGTGCCGGGCGCTGCACAGACCCTGACTGAGAGCAGGGCCCCGTTGTGCCGGGCGCTGCACGGACCCCGGGCCAGAGCAGGGCCCCGTTGTGCCGGGCGCTGCACAGACCCCGACCGAGAGCAGGGCCCCGTTGTGCCGGGCGCTGCACAGACCCCGACCGAGAGCAGGGCCCCGTTGTGCCGGGCGCTGCACAGACCCTGACTGAGAGCAGGGCCCCGTTGTGCCGGGCACTGCACGGACCCCGGGCCAGAGCAGGGCCCCGTTGTGCCGGGCACTGCACGGACCCCGACTGAGAGCAGGGCCCCGTTGTGCCGGGCGCTGCAGAGACCCTGACTGAGAGCCTGTCGGGTGTGTTCAGTGCCTGGCACAACTGAGAGCAGGGCCCCCCCATGATACCAGGCTACCTGTTCTCATTGACAACTGAGCCAGCAGCCATCAGTGCAATGAGTGGGGTGTTCTTAGGGGCTCACTCTCTATGTGTTTTAATGGAAGGAAATACAGGAACTTCCGGACTGGATCAGACCAGGGTCCATCCACCCTTTTATCCTGCCTCCCACAGTGACCACAGTCACACAACAGGGCAGAGCAGAGCCAGAAATAGAACCCAGTAGTCCTGACATCCAGCCCAATGCTGGGAATGAAGCTCTGGGAGGGGAGTGGGGTCTAGTGGTTAAAGTGGGGGGCTGGGAGCCAGGACTCCTGGGTTCTGTTCCGAGCTCTGGGAGGGGAGTGGGGTCCACTGGTCTCAGTGGAGTGGCTGGGAACCAGGAGTCCTGACTCCTGTCAAACACCCAGTGGCTGATTCCTGTGGTGGACAAGAGGAAACCACAGCAGCCCTTGTCCTGGTCTGGCTCCCCAGCCAAAGCCAACAGGCTGCTGCTGAGAGGAGACCTGGCCCGGTGAACTCTTTGGAGCCTGGTGTTTCCCAGCGCCGGGTGGGGGGCGTCGATACGAGTGCAGCCTGGCGGGGGAGACCCAACAGGAGGCAGTGCTGAGCCAAAGCCCTTGTGTAGTACTGGGGACAGGTGGGGAAGAGCGCAGCTGCTGCCCCAGCAGAGGGCGCTCTTCTCTGAGCCAGTGCAGTGCCCCAGCAGGGGGTGCGGAGCTGTGTGTATCTGTGTGTGGGGGGGTCGGTCAGTAGGACGTGCTCCTGCCTTTGAGCATTGCTGAGCCAGGGCACCTGGGTTCTCTTCCCAGCTCTAGGAACGGAGCGGGGCCTAGTGGTTAAAGCAGGGTGCGGGGTGGGAACCTGGAGTCCTGGGCTGTGATCCCAGCTCTGGGAGGGGAAAGGGCTCTAGTGGTTACAGCAGGGAGGAGCTGGAGAGTCAGGACTCCTGGGTTCCTCAAAGGAGCATGGTCTCGCGGCCAGGGGAGTCAGGACTCCTGGGTTCGAAGGCAATAAGTTCCGGGCACATCACAGATTTTAGTTAAAGGAGAACTACGGAGCTGCTATGCTGTGCCATCCCCGGGCATGTGCCCCCCCCCCAGGTCAGACCCACTCCTGTCTTCTCCTACTGGTGAGTGCCCCCCAGCTCAGACCCCTGCCCGCCCTCACCCCAACTGGGCGGTCAGCGTGCCTAGTGCCCAGAGCAGCCCGGTGGAGGCGGGGCGTTAAGCATCCATGCAATTGTATCGACTGGACCATTAATGAGGTCAGGACTCCTAAAGCCGCCTTTATTATTTGAAACGTAAATAATTAAATTCAAGACAATAAATCACTATTAATGCCAAGGGTCAGGGCAGGGGGTGGTGTGAGTGGGATGGGAGAGGGGAGAGCATCGGGCTGCATCATTAGGAGACCCTACAATAACAAGTCAGTGTCTGTGAAGGACCCTACAATAGCATCCATGAGAGACCCTACAAGGTGCTTTACAAACAATGGCTTATTGTGGTCACTGTCAGACCCATGTTACGGGTAGGGAAACTGAGGCATGGTGGGGCAACGTAATGTGCTTCAGGACACGTGGCAGGGAATTGAGCCCAGGATTCACACTGGGGCCAGGAGTTCTGACTCTCAGCCCAGTGCTCTAATCACTAGTCCATGCTGCCCAATGACGGCCGGCCTCAAAGGGTTAACAAGGGCAGAGCTGGCTGGCTGGCAGCCCCATTTCCGTTGTGGCACCCGCCCCTGACAAAATGCCAGGCTGCCATGGCCAATGCCCATTCTGCACCAAACTGCAGCTGCCTTTAGCCGCTGTGAACGGCTGACACCGACGCAGGATTCACACCGCTCAAGGCTGGCAAGGCCACCACTACAGGGGAGGAAGCCGGCTCGGCTTTGCACAATGTGGTGGAAGGAGGAGGGGTTGCTCCACAGGAGAGGAGGGCTTGTGTGTGCACGCACATATGTGTGCTTATGTGTGTGTGCAGGTGTGTTTGCACGTGTGTAGGCATGCACACAGGTGTGGCTGTGCACGTACATCCGTGTGCGTGCACACGCGTGTGCTCGGGTGTGTGCATGTGTACGAGCGTGTATATGGACGCCTGCACGGGTGTGCATGTACAAGAGCGCACATGCAGATGCTTGCATGTGTGTGCATGAGTCTGCATGTGGACGTATGCACATGTACATGTATGTGTCCACCTGCGCGTGTGCAGGCGTGTTTGCACGTGTGTACGCATGCGCACAGGTGTGGCTGTGCACGTACATCCGTGTGCGTGCACACGCGTGTGCTCGGGTGTGTGCATGTGCACGAGCGTGTATCTGGATGCCTGCACGGGTGTGCAGGTAGGTACAGGATGTGCGTGTGGGTGCATGCACGTGGGCATGTATATATATGTGTGTGCACGTTTGTGTGCGCAGGAGTTTTGCACGCAGGTCTCTGTGTACACATGACGGTGTGGGTGGCAGGTGGCACTTGGAAGCCATCGCTGAAGCGAATGAAGTCACGTCGTCTAAGGAGGCGAAGTACCAGCCCCAGTGTGAATCCTAGCGCAGGCGGGGAGCCATTTTAAGGGCTGCCAACTTTCTTCTTAATTATTAAAGAGCCCCCAATGTATCACAGCTAACTACTGTTGGTGTGGGGAGAGTCAACAACGGGGTAAGTTATGGCTCGCCTCGGGCACGGGAACGACACCGGATTGCAGCCTGCGCCGTGGCCCAGACCTCACCGGCCCGACGCTCGTCAAAGCCAGTCCAGAGGTGCTCAGCTGCACTGATTACCGTGGTGCACACCCCCCCCCACACACACACAGAGCACCGATCTCTATGCACAAGCTAGGACGTGCATGGATACCTGCATGCTCATGCAGCTGCCCTCCCACCCCGAATCCTTCCCCTGAACTAGGCTCAGCGGGTCCAATGCCCTGTCGCCCTGTGGTCAGCCAGTCGTTTGCATCAGGGCAAAGAGAGTCCCCCCTCCCACCCACACCCCTCCACTTTGCACTGGTGCAGGCAACTGCCCGGCGGCCGGGCCACGGTGCATCGGCCCCCCTGCATTCGTTATTTGTATTCCACTAATGCCTAGAAGTCCCAACGGAGATGGGACCTGCCTGGTCACTGGGCCCTGAGCTCAGAGACACACCCAGGTGCTTTAAGCACATGCAGGTTTGATTTAATGGGCAGGGCCCAGAGCCAGATCGTTAGCGGACGCAAGCTAGCGCAGCTCCATTAACTTCACTGATTTAAACCGCGGGGGTTCTGACCCCATTGACTCCAATGGAGTGACGCGCGTTTACCCCGTGGGGGATCTGGCCCATTGACTCCAACGGAGTGATGCCCATTTACACCTGCTGGGGATCTGGGCCACGCTCCGTGGGGCTGAGCTGTGCGATGACAGTGGGGGTTTCCCAGGCTGGAGGATGCACTCCGCTGTGGCGGTTCGCAGGGGGGTGTCCCTGGGGCAGTCCCCACCCCTAGGTCTAACTGGCTGGAGCCCTGATCCTTCCTGAGCGCCTCTTGAAACTGACCAGCTGCTTTCCCTCTCCTTTTTGGGGAATTCAAGCATTCCCCCTCCCCTCCCCTCCCCCACCCGAGGGGCAGTGACCAGCTCTGGGTGGCCCCAGGCTGGCTCCAGCCAAAAGCAGAGCCAACCACACTGGCTCCTTGCCCTCCCCAGCCCAGAGAGGTGCAAACAAAGAGCAGAAGCCACAGGCGAGCCTGAGCTTTCCAACCTCCTCTCGGCTGTAACTAGCGGGGGACAGAAATGGGCCTGACTCCCATGAGGGCTCGGGGTCTGGAGGCCAAGTGTGCAGAGCCCCCAACAGGAGCCAGATCTTTAGAAGGGGCATGCAGAAATGTGCGTGTGCATTCACACACGTGTGTGGATGTGCGCATATGCATTTGTGCATGCATGTGTGTGTGTGCACGACCGCGTAAGGAGAGCAATGTGCATCCAACGTGCAATGCTCTTGTGAAAATTCTGGCTGAAGCCTGGGAGTTTAGCAGGGGAGAGGGCAATCAAAGCGGGTAGAGCTGCGGGAGACAGGATGGGTCAGTGGGCACAGCACAGGGCTAGCAGTCAGGACGCCTGAATTTCATATCTAGCTCAAGGAGGGGAGTGGGGTCTGGTGGTTAGAGCCAGGGGCTGGGAGTCAGGACTCCTGGGTTCTATTTCCCAGCTCTGGGAAGGGAGTGGGGTGTAATGATTAGAGCAGGGGATTTGGAGTCAGGACTAACACTCCCCTCCACACCCAATCATTCTCATATTTGGGGGTGAATTTAACACCATTTTCGGGGAAGGGCAGGGGCTGAAGATTGAAGTTCTCTGACGCTTTCCAGGGCGAGACCCAGTCTGGATCCTAACAGCGGGTGCTCCCTGTTACCCCAGATTTAAGGGGTGTGTGTACCCCAGATTGTAATCAAACTAATTGCAACCATATTATGTGCATTCAGCCATCACAAATTAATCAAATAAAACACCACACAGTAGAGGGTTAATTGGAAAGCAGGCTTTTAGAGCCAAGGTCAAAACGAGCTGGCAGTTTCTGCTAATTAGAATGGAAAAAGGGGGAAAACAAGTGAACAAATAAAAGTAAAAATAAATTAAGTAAATAAAAATCCTTACGTCTGGGTGCCTTCAATATGAAACATTTATTACAAATTTTAAAATGTAATAATTTTCTAGGGGTGATTGTAACCTGTGTCTTTTATAAAAGCGAGTTATAAAAAACTAGCTAATATAGTGGACTTCAAAGCCGTCCTCTGAAGCCATTTTGAGGAATGTTTTTTCATAACACCGGTTTTTCCCCAGTGGGTGAGCAACTGGCCACTGCGAACCCGCTGTTAATTACCCAATATTGTTTCAGAATTAAGGTAAATATCTGGAGTGTCCTAAACCTGTTGCTTCTGCCTGTGTGTGCTTAAATCTAATAAACTGCATTTTAGATAGCGCACCGTTACTCGCATTAATCTTTTATCAGATGGAATTGCTGTGTTCCCACTGATTGATTTCCTGACGCTGCCTGAGTGAAACAGTGAAGTTGCCCTGCTGTGGGGTCTAAAAACCCTGGGTAACATGCCCCCATCCCGCAGCTATTCCTTTCGCCTCCAGCTCACCCTTCCTCCCGGCCCTGGTGCCCTGGGCCTCTGTCACCTCCAGGCTGGGTCCCCCTAACTCCACGACAGTGGAGACGATGGACAGCCTGGTACGGCACACGGCTGCCCATCCCCTGCGTGGCTCAGGCCACCATGCGCCAGTCCCTGCACCAGCCCCACTCAGCATCCCCCGCCCGTTTGAGGCCCTGCTCCTAATTCTCCCAGCCACAAATGGCTCAGCAATTTCAGGGAGTGAATATCCATCGACACACGCCCGCGACAGCTGAGCGGAGCCGGGACAAGGCAGGCTGGGGCGCGGGAGAGCTGGGGACACGACCAAACTCCCCGAGGAGACCAGGCGGATCCAGAGTCTGACCAGCTTTAGGAGGTGTCGCACCACCTTCTTCTGCCAGGGAGCCTTTCTGCCACAGGACAAACGCTCCTTTTACTCCCAACCCTACCAATCCCTTCCCACCCCCACAAAACCTACCCTAAGCAGAGTTCCGGGCCCAGAAAGGGAGAAGAGCCAGAGACTCCATCAAGTCCATTAGGGGCTTTGCTATTGCTCCTGATTTTATGTGGAAGGTGCCCAGACACCTCAGTGGTGGGCAGCAGGATAACACCCTAAGGGGAAGCTAGTTAACTAGAATTACCCCATGTGGCTGCCAGCAGGGGAGGGCTGTCCTCATGGACTCTTCAGTCCTTGGTCTTATGATCCTGAGATCAGGACCTCGTTGCACCGGGCACTGCCCAGACGCACAGTGAGGGATACCCCTGCCCTTCGGAGCTAACAATCTAGACAGACGAGACAGACTAAGGATGGGAGGGGAAACTGAGGCAGAAGATCTGCCAGAGCCAGGCCTAGAACCCAGGTGCCCTAATGCCCAGTGCCTTAGCTGGTGACTCATCCAGCACTGCTATTCAGGGCTCAGCCACAAGGCAGCAGCAGCGCCCCCAAGTGCCACATTGGGGCGTTAGAACAACCACCTCCTCCAATGCCCCCCTTCCTGCAGATCCCGGTGCCAGACTCCACTGGCATCACCCAGCCGCTGAGCGCCCCTCAGTGGCTGGGTGGTAATTTGATTTGATTGGGGCTCTGAGTCACTGAACGGGTCACCGCCACGCCACAGAAGGGAACTTGGAACAATTTCGTTACTACTTGGGTTCTTCCTCCTGCAGCCAGCGGGACCGTAAATGCCATATTGATTAATCCGTTCGCCCGCTTACTGATAAATAGCGTCTAATTTGTTGCCTCTGGGCACGGCAGCCAATGCAGATGAACCGCGGGTGAGGGAGATTAATGGGTTGTTGGGTGGTAATTTGATTTGATTGGGGCTCTGAGTCACTCCGACTTCGGCAATTTAACCCCATCGCCTGCAATTCCGCTAGCACCTGGGACATGGCTGCTCCTCCACGGGCCGGGTGGCAAGGGGGATTCCTCACGGCTAACTACCACAGGCTTTCGAGGGTTAAACCGCCCCAGGGAAATACAATCCTTGCAGGCCAAGGCAGCAGCGTTACCTAGTGGCTTGGGAGACAGCATACCTGGGCTCTATTCCTACTGACCTTGAGTAAGCCCTTTCTTGCTCCGTGCCTCAGTTTCCCTGCCAACTCCTTGTCTATTTAGCCTGTGAGGCCCAGATCCTCAAAGGTATTCAGATACCTGACTCCCATAGGCATCTAGGCCTACACCCTTGGGGTCAGGGACCGTGTCCCACGCTGTGTCTGTGCAGTGCCCTGCATAATGGGGCCCCGATCTCAGCTGGGTCATCTCGGCACTACCTTAATACACCTAATATTATCACCAGCTGGGGATGATGCCAAAGGACTTGTCTACGCAACAGTGCTATTTTAGGGGGAACCTCGCCAATTTGGCCCCGCGGACGCATGCGTGTCTCATGGGTTATCAGGGCGAAATGGGAATTTTCCATAGTATTGCTCTGAAGCCCCTGTGCGCCTCAGTTTCCCCCACATTTTGCATTGCTACTCAGCGGGCGCAAAGGGGTTAACAGTGCTCTTGCAGCAGAGCTGGAGACGGGGCATGGGCGGAATAGCCTCTCTGTCAGGGGCAGACCAAAGGGACCAAGAGAGAATCCGAAGAGGGACAATGCCCAGAACTTGCCCACAAGCAAACAGCAGCCCAGAGGAAGGCGATTTTCCCTGGGGAAGCTGAGCCGAGGTGGCGAAGTTAAATGGAGTCCGTGTGACAGCATGGCAGGCTGATCGCATTGGCTTAGCCAGCATGGCCCATGGCTCCACCTTTGTCTCTCTTTGCTGGCCTCAGGACTTTCAGATTCTGCAGCCAGGCGACGAACAAACCATCCTGGGAGAAGGCTGTCGGCTGTGGCTGCAGGTACCCACTGAGAGCACTGCGCCCCGCTGGAGTCTGGCTGGGCTGGATTCACTGCAGGGAGCCCTGGAGAGAGACCCGGCTCGCTGGTGCCCAATGGGCCAGTCTCAGCATCTTGCAAGCCCCGGGCCTGCCCCCGTGGAACTGAGGCCCCTGGGGTCCCAGCCTGCTAAAGGGGTCCCTCGCAAGGGACTGGTTACAGGTCAGAGCACGGGCCAGCCCCGTGGATCCGTGCCAGGAGGACCCTCTCTCTAACTTCCCTGGAAAGGGTTAATGGGAGCAGTGCCCAGCGCCCCCCTGGGGACGCGCCCGGGGTGGTTTGCATTCTGCTGCCTCCCTCGATTGCGTTTGGCAGGCGATAGATTTCATCGAACATCTTAATGATTAAATGCGGCACACCTGCGGTTCTGCTGCAGCGCCAGCCACCCCCTGCCCCCCCCCGGAAACCCAGCCCTGCACGTGCCATCCCGGGAGGGAAATCAAACCCCACTCAACGGCCCCGGCTCTCAAATGAACTGAGCTGCGGGGGCCGGCCTCACCCTAGGGGCGGCTCCCCTGCTCCCTCCGCTTGTTAGAAAGCTGAGCTGGGGCAGCTGCTAGAAGGTTCCTAATGCAGTCCCCCGGGGAGGGGGAAATCGGAGCAGGTTCAGCTGGGGGAAGGCAGGCCGGAGCAGCGGGCAGAGTTCAGGGCTGGGAGTTGGGGCTGCGGGATTCTGTTTCCAGCTCTGGCAACGAGCAAGGTCTAGTGGCTAGGGCAGAGAGCTGGGAGTCAGGACTCCTGGGTTCTATTGCCCAGCGCTGGGAAGGGAGTGGGGTGCAGTGGTTAGAGCCGGGGGGGCATGGCTGGGAGTCAGGACTCCTGGGTTCTATTTCTCAGTGCTGGGAAAGGAGTGGGGTGCAGTGGTTAGAGCTGGGGGGGGGGGCATGGCTGGGAGTCAGGACTCCTGGGTTCTATTTCTCAGTGCTAGGAAGGGAGTGGGGTGCAGTGGTTAGAGCCGGGGGGGTGTCGCTGGGAGTCAGGACTCCTGGGTTCTATTGCCCAATACTGGGAAGGGAGTGGGGTGCAGTGATTAGAGCTGGGGGGGCATGGCTGGGAGTCAGGACTCCTGGGTTCTATTGCCCAGTGCTGGGAAGGGAGTGGGGTGCAGTGGTTTGAGCAGGGCAGGGCGTGGCTGGGAGTCAGGACTCCTGGGTTCTATCCCTGGAAGGAGAGTGGGGTGGTGATTAGAACCAGGTGGAGGGGGGAGGCTGTGAGCCAGGACATGCAGTGAGGTGCTCGCACACTCTATGGATGGGCACAGGCAGCTGCCAAGGGCAGTTTGGCTACTGACCTCACTGGAAGCAGGAACAGGCTTGTGTGAAATGGGCCGGGAGGAGGAGGCAGGGTACGTGGCCTGGCACTCTCATACAGAGTCACTCTTTCATGGCCCTAGTTAGTGGGGTGGCTATGCCACCCGTAATCACCCCCCATGCGCAGCCCTGCAGCCATCTCTGTGCCTGAGCCTCCAGACCTAGCCTAAGAGCCGGCCGGGAAGTGCTCTTGGAGCAATAGGAGCTGTATTCCAGCACAGTCTGGTTTAACGTGGGGGGGGGGTCTTCTCCCCCTTTGAAAGTCTTCCCCAAGGGCATTAAACCACGCCAGGTGGAGGAAGGGAAGGTTGCAGCAGAACGGATGGGGCACGGGGGGCAGCTGCTGGAACAAACCCAGGGCTTCACCACTATCCAGCCCATGGGGTTAGATTTCAGCTTCTCCTGTCACCTGAGCTAGAGGAGAATCCCCCACAGGCTGTTAGCCATCCAGGGCTTATGACACACAGTTAAGCAGTTCTGATTCCAGCCACCAGGCAGCAGCGGTGATGCTCAGGCTCTAGATAGATTGACACAGTATCCAAGAAGGCAATTCTAGCAGCCAAGTGGTGAGCAGTTTATATCCTGATGGAGCCCAGAATGCTAACTTATGAGGATCACCTCCCCTGCCACAGAAGCGCAGCCCCCGCTGGGGTGCAGCACAGCAGCTGATTAACAGCAATGCTGCAATGGGATTGCTCATCCAGCGCTGACAGGTTGCCATTGCTGGGGTGGGGCACAGCAGCACATTAAGAGCTACCTGGTAAGCGTGCAGAGGGATTGCTTGCCTGGGACTGAAATGCAGCCACCTCTGGGGTGGAGCGCTTCAGTGGTTTAGCAACCACCCCGCAACGCTGCACAACCTTTTCGGGCACACAGGAAGACAAAGGCTGGATCAGGCTAGCAAATTAGCCCTTCGCACCTGGAACCCTGTCATGCCCAGCAAGTGGGATGAGTTTCTGGGATTTCAGCCCAGTTTCTGGGGGGCGGGAGGTCATCGGTGCAGCATGAGGGAGTCAGCTCAGGCCACTGCTCCGGGCTGCAGCATGGCAGCGTCTGATTGCTCTGCCGGGCCTGGCTCTAATCATCCCAGCGGATGCCAGGTACCATCGGCTCCCCTTCTCAGCCTCTGGCCCGGCTCTGATGAGGGAAGGGAGGGACCTGAGAGTGTCTGTGACAATAGCAGGAAGCAAATAACGCTGTGAGACATCCTGATTTGAGCAATGCCATGACTCCAAGATCGGCAGCTCCGACCCATTGCATCAGAACCCTTCACCCCAGGGAGAAGAGCAGAGGGGTGGACGGGGCGGGAGACGGTCTGCCTGCCTGCCTGCCTGCCCGGGGGCGAATAGCAGACCCCTGACCCCCCCACAGCTCCAGCCTGGAGCTCTGCAACTCTTGTAAGCTGGCTGCTACCTGCTTGGATCCTCTGGTTTGTTACAAGGGCAAATGCCCCTCCCCACACTCCACTGCCCCTGCCCATCCCCCAGGGAGGCTGGTGTGGAGGGGAGGCAATTTCAGGCAGGTCTTCTGTTCGCACAGTTGCTGGATTGAAGGCACGGGGGGCTCCTGGCAGCTGCCCCCCTACTCTAATTAAAGTGAGCGGTTAGCATGAGGTAATCACTGGCAGGAGACAGAGCCAAACCTAAGGACACCATGGCCATAAACAATGGGCTCGGGCCGGACTGCTCCCGGTGCCAAAGCACTGGTCTCTCCAGGCCGTCGGCCGACTGCCTACAAAGGAGGGGGCACAAATCAATTGCTCTGAATCCCCCCCCACAGCACTCCCCATCTCTCCCAGCTAGAAATGGGGTGCAAGAACCAACGTTAGAATTCTTATCAGTATTAGAGGCTCTAGCCGAGATCAGGGGCCGTCATGCCAAGCGCTACACGGACACACAATAACAGAGATCAGGGCCCCATTGTGGGGGCGCTGCCCAGACACAGAGTAACCGAGATCAGGGCCCCCGCATGCCGGGTGCTGCATGGACACAGAGTGACCAAGATCGGGGCTCTGTCATGCCAGGCGCTGCCCAGACACGAAGTAACAGAGATCAGGGCCCCCTGGTGCCAGGTGCTGCCCAGACACAGAGTGACCGAGATCAGGGCCCTGTCGAGCAGGTCGCTGCCCGGGGAGCGTGAGAGCCAGTTACCGCCCTGAAGAGCTCCCGGTCTCTACAGACACAGGAAGTGCCCTTGTCCCACAGGTGGGGCCTGGAGAGATTGAGCGATTCCTCCAAGGTCACAATTAGAGTCAGCAGCAGAAGCCGGAACGGGCCCTGGATCTGTCCACAAGCCCTTTGTCTGGGCACTAGCCCAAAGCAGCAAGTGACAGTGACCATGCAGGCCCAGGGCCTCGGAGCAGAGGAGCGTGTCAGGGCACCATCCCCACCATGGCTGAGACACCCCTCCCTGCTATCCCCCACCAGCCACAGACGGAGCCCGATTCCCTCACGCCCCCCACCCCCCAGGCACACCCCACTGCAAAGCAGGCCTGAAACACCAGCAGAGCAGAGCAGCAGGGCCATCATCTCTGGGGACAAGCCAGGCTCAGCAGGGAGCCTCAGGGCTGCAAGGTTAGGGAAGGGTGGGGGCTCTGATCAGACCTCGCCCACATGGCTGAGTCTCCTCCATGCAGGATGCGGGGGGCCTTTCCCTCCTCACCCATCCAGCTCCTCCATCCACCCGTCCCTGTGCCCCAGCCCTCGGCAAAAGCAAGTTCCAGGTTTGTTACAATTGCCCTCTCACCACCCCTTGTCCTCTGTAATGTTGCAGACTTCTGGGTTCTACCCCCAGCTCTGGGAAAGGAGTGGGGTCTAGTAGTTAGAGCGGGGGGGGCTGGGAATCAGGACTCCTGGGTTCTATCCCTGGTTCTGGGAGGGAGGTGGGGGTCTAGTGGTTAGAGCAAGGGGGACTTGGAGTCAGGACTCCTGGGTTCTACCCCCGGCTCTGGTAGAGAAGTGGGGTCTAGTGGTTAAAGCAGATGAACCTGTCCATCAGGACTCCTGGGTTCTCATCTCTATGATTTCCTGTGTGACAGGGAACAAGTTCTTTCCCCTCTGTAAAAGCAGCCAACCCTGCCCGCCGCGGCTGTTTCACAAGGTGCCAGATAAGCAAAGCCCAGCTGATACCCGCATGACGGGATGCAGTGCTCAAGGCCACACGGGTGCGACTCCACCGTGCCTGTTGTCAGCCTGGCCCGCTCACTCTGTCCCCACACGCAGCCCAAAGGGCCACCAACGCCAACTGCGTGGCTTTCACAGCCGGGCCAGCCCTGGCAACAGGGGTCTGATCACACTGGATACGTCTACACTGCAATTACAGACCCACAGTGCCCATCTCAGGGTTATGAGACCCTCCCACTTTGCGGGGTCTCGGAACCTAGGCTCAGATGTCTCCTTTGCTACCGTTAGCCCCACGAGCCTGAGTCAATTGACCCAGGCTCGGAGACCTGCTGCCGTGGGCTTTTCATTGCAGTGTAGCCAAAGCCACAGAGACAGGGCCCACAGTGAACCACCGCAGCCCTCACCAGGGCTGGACCGGGGACAACGACCGGAGTGTCGGACTGTAAGAAAACACCTGGCAACTGCAATCCAAATTAGTGCCCTTGGGTTCGATCACCCCACCTCCTCCGGAACCCGCAGCAGGCATCCAGACTCCCCAGGTGCCTCGGGTGTAGCTTAGGTTAAGTAGAAATTAGCCCAACTCGGGCAGTGTGGGAAATTGAGGTCGGTAGTGTGAGAAAGTTAAAAATGAGCTGGAGACAAGGACAAGACCCGAGGGTAAGCTGTGGCTCTGTTTTGGTTATAACTGGTCTCTGCAGGGCTTTTAACGAGTGTTTTTAAGAACTGTGAATGTTTTATTAAACCGCTATCTATAGTGATAGTATGGGAAGGAGACTGGTGCAGATGGACGAGCTGGGGGAGGGAATATCTTTTACTGGACCAATTTCTGTTGGTGAGAGAGACAAGCTTTCAAGCTACACAGGCTCTTCTCCGGGGCTGGAAACGTACTCAGAGAGTCCCAGCGAAATATAAGGCGGAACAGATGGTTTAGCGTAAGTAGTGAACACATATTTCTGGAAAAAATGTACCATGAAACCAATGATACACCTGAGACACATGGATGATATTTTCCATGATACATCCCACAACTTCAACAACCCCCACCCGTCCATTAAACTCTCTCAGGAACACTCCCACACCAGCATCCACTTCCTGGACATCGCAACCAGCTTCCGTAATGGATAGGCTGACCACCTTTCTAATGGCTGGTAACTGGGCCGCCGAGACCCCACCCCTGCCCTGCCTCTTCCCCCAAGACCCCACCCCTGCCCACCTCTTCCCCCAAGGCCTCGCCCCTGCTCCACCCCTTCCCCAGGCCCCACCCCATGCTCCGCCTCTACCCCAACAGCCCCGCCCCTGCACGGCACACCACCGCGAGCCACACCTACCTTCAAAGGTCCAGTAACCACCCCAAACACACCAAGAAATCTGTTACCTACAGCCAGGGCCTCAGTACCACAGAATATGCTCCAAGGAGAAAGTCTGGGATACACACCTTAACACACGCAAAACCACCTTCACCAAACAAGGACCCTGCACCAGATCGCACCATGGAACGGGGCCACAGTTTGGGCATCAGTGCCCCCCTCACACACTTTCAGGGAGCGTCCGTTGCTCCGTCTGTGACCCACTGACAACCCCACCCAGCTGCTTTCCTCCCCCCTAGGCCTTCAGGGGTGTTAAGGGGCCACTTTACCTCGAATGGCCCCTTGAAACCCAATCTGCCCCACCTTGTATTTATTTGTGACCTTGTATGTATTTGTGACCCTCAGGACGTTTCCCAGTCCTGAAGAAACCCAATCTGCCCCACCTTGTATTTATTTGTGACCTTGTATTTATTTGTGACCTTGTATGTATTTGTGACCCTCAGGACGTTTCCCAGTCCTGAAGAAGAGCTCTGGGGAAGCTTGAGAGCTCATCTCTCTCACCAACAGAAGCTGGTCCAATAAAATATATGCCCTCTCCCACCGTGTCTCTCTGATATCCTGGGCCCCGCACGGCTACAACAGCGCTGCCCACAACGGGTGCAGATGCTATTTCAAATAACGTGTCCCGTAAAGCCCCAATCAGGAGGTGGCGGAAAGGGGACTAGGGTGCGGGGCAGTTTGATGTTCATTAGTGGGATGATGGCTTATCACAGGAGTAGTTTTGTTAAAATAGAGGCGCGCTCCAATTAACACGCCAAGGGGGTTACCAGGTGTCCTTCACTCTGTTGTCAGCGGACCGAGAGCCCACCGACACACTATCTCCTCGGTGGGTGTGAGAATAATTGTTAGTGTGAGCGGGATGCAAACACAGGGGCAGTGTTGTGGAAGCGGTAACTGCCCGGCCTGTTTGCTGACCACCTCATTCTTCTTTGGAACAATGATTGGTTTTCTCATTTAAAGTGTCGGCCTGGCCTCCTCCACTAAATACATCTTCTGTAACCCACCCAGAGGCTCCAACCTGACCTCCGTGTGGGGTTTTATTGCGCCTTTATCTTTAAGGGCTTAATACTAATCGGGAATGTTTCAACATCAAGGGCCTGATCCTGCAGCGTGCCGCAGGATCTGATTGCCCCAGTGTCCAATCCCCCTGGAGCTTCAGGGTCTGATCTCTGCCGGTGCCCCCAGCATCTCAAGGATGATCCCCATCCCCCACCTCCTCGTGTGTGTGATCCACATCTCTTCTACTTGGGCAGCATTTTGCACGGGCAAAAACGATTCCACGAGACGCAGGCCTGCAAAGGGGCCGGATCCCTGGCTGGTGTGAAGCAGCATTGCTCCCTCTGGCCCTGGTTTCTGAAGCCAGGCGCCCTCTCGCCACACTGGATTGCGGACGCAGCCCAGACGCTCCCACAATGGCTCAGTTCCCACCAGCGAAAGCCACCCCCGGCAGCAAGTTCTGCTGGCCATTTCCCGGGGGGGGGAAGGGACACGGCAGGGGCTGGGAAAGCGTGAGATTGGGAAAGATTTCCCCCTTCTCCTGCAGTCGGCCCAGCTCTTCCCATGACTCTTAACACAAACATCCCGTCCCTAGCGTGATCGGAGTGTTACAATCATTCATTCCCCGCCCCCATCCCCGGCTTTGCATGGGGAAACTGGGAACTGAAAGCTGTTATTTCCGTCACACACACGGTAGGCTTGCGCATGTACCCCATTGTTGTGGTAGGGTTGTGAGCACACACTGCAGTTTGTTATTGGAGGGTTGCACACATACCCGGCTGTTATGGTAGGGTTGTGCACAGTGATTTGTTACTGTACCATCACACACAAGCACACACACCCCTTGTTATGGTAGAGTTGTGTACACACAGCAGTTTGTTATTGTAGGGCTACATACGTGCCAGTCTGCTATTTGCAGGGTTATGCCCATGCAAGCTGGTTACAGAAGCGAAGCCGGGGCCAGGTTGTCATTGTAAATGTAGCAAGTCCTTGTTATTTGAGAGTGTGTGCATGCCAGTTTGTCATTGTAGGGTCGCACACTTGCCCATTTGTTATGGTCCCCTTCTCTCGCCACTGGACCACAACTCTTTCCATACATAGCAACAGGGTCCAAGAGTCTTGATCCCCTCCCCACCAGCTCTAACCCTTAGACCCCACGCCCCTCCCGGAGCCGGCAACAAAAGGAGTCCTGATGGCCCATCTCCCACTGATCTCAGGAGAAGGTTTGGGTGGGGAAAGGGTAAAGCAGGGGTGTTTTCTGTCAAATAGCAAAGCAACCCTGCCATGGGGGCAGGGAATGGGTTCTCAGTCCCCACCCAGTAGAATCCTGGCCCCCACATCTCACCCAAGCTGCTCACCAAGGACAAATATTTAGATGCACATTTGCTTATTTACATTTCCCGCAGCTTGGGGCTGGATCCTGGAAAGCCAAGCACCCCATTCATCTCCACGCCCACCCCAGAGCAGGGAGTGCAGACTGCCAGCGGGCGGTGCCAGGGCTTCCCCCTGCACTGCCCCTCTGGCTGTGGGGGAGCAGAGTGCATGGGGCTGCAGGGTGTCTCTATGGCAGGGGAGCAGGCTCCGCACCCCAAGTCACTCCCGTCTTTCGCTGCCCGTGGGGGGTTGCAGAGGGGTCCTGGGCCGCTCCCCTAGATCCCTGCCTCTGCACACGCACTGCCCCTTCCCCCCACCACCCTGGCCGCTCCTCTGTTCCATTCCTACCCTATAACCGTGCACTAGGATTAACTGGCCCCATTACAATGCAAAATATTTGTATTCACTCCCAGTGCAAAGCCCAGGGGGCAGGGGGAAATCAATGGGGTGAGGTTGCCCCCTACCCATCTGCAGAGGCCGCTGCCCGAGAGCACATTTGTATTGCATCTAGCACTCTGCCATCTCCCTGAAAGGTCACCCTGATAAGGCTGGAAGGGGGAGCATAATTGTAACCCATGAAGCCGGACTAGAGATCTTTATTTATACGCTGTTTGTGAAAGCCGAAGCGGCAGCATTAGTAGGAGCGATTCCAGCCGCTGCAGCCGGTAATCAGGGCTGGGGGAAATAATCAATTCACTTATTTTAATTTGGGGTTGGTTTTAAAGGCTTGTAAATACCAGAAATGGAGCAAAGCAGCGACTTGGCAAGCAACGGAGAGCAGGGTAGGGGCTCATCAGAGGCAACTTTTGTTCATTTAAAAGCTTAAACATGCCAAGACAATTCTGGTCCTTTATTTTTTGCAAGCCAGGATCATGCTGGTCATAACATCCCAGTCTGCAGGTGGTGCCTGAGTGCAGCAGGGCAATAGCTCAGTGGGGTTGGGCCACGCTGCCCCCTGCACGACGTGCAGCTCCTGACACCGCTGCGAAGCGGGTGTGCGGTGGGTAGCGACCCTACCATAACAAAGCAGCATCATAGCCCCACGGCCCACGAGAGACCCTACAATAACAAACGGGCACCACAGCCCCAGGCCCACGCGAGTACCCTACCGTGTCAAGGCAGCATGCGCAGGGCTTGGCAGTAATGTTGCAGTAGAGTTAGTGACTGCACACGGTGCGAGGCACCAGACCCACATAGCCCAAATGTTGCTCCATTTCCCCCTGCATTCATAGGGGCCCTGCGTTTCTCTGCCCCACAGCTCAGGGACGTAGTGGCAAAGAGCAGCTGCCCCAGCGCTCGTCACAGGGCTGGAGATGCGAAAACCGAGCCAAACGCCAAGGGCGTTCTTCAGGCAAACCTCCCAGTGACCGGATTTGCCCCGAGCGCACAGAAGACCCTACAATAACGAACAACTGGCTGCAGGACAAGACACAGTGCATGCGGGCCAGCATTCCCCAGCCCCCCTGCACTAACAAACCAGCGCCTCAGGGTCAAACAATAACTCTTGGTTGCCCCAGCCAGCATTTGCAAGAGGCCCTACAATAATAAAGCCAGCGGGTGCTGCAGAGCACTAGAGAGACCCTGCAACAATAAAGAAGGAGGCGCAGCCCGGCGCCTCGGAGTCACCCAACAACTGTTATAGAGAGCTCCAGCCGCTCAGTGCAGATCTCAACTGGAGGCTCTTTGGAGCAAGGACTATCTCTTTGTTCTGTGTGTGTACAGCACCGAGCGCCACAAGGTTCTGGTCCAGGACTGGGGCTCCTATGAGCTACTGTAATACTCCATATAAATAATGTACAGCGCCTAGCACACTGGGATACGGGTCCAGGACAGGAGCTCCTAGACATTATCATAATACATCTAATAGCAATAAAAAGGAGAGTGTCCAGTGGTCCTGGGAGTGCCTGGGAGCTACCATAATACACCTAATTTCAATACAAATGTACAGCACCTAGCACAATAGGGTCCTGGTCCGTGACTGGGGCTCCCAATTGCTACCATAATACATCTAATAAATAAGAATAATAATAGTTATAAAGCTGGTGTGTACAGCAAAGCAGTCACCAGCGACCCCACAGAATCAAAGCAACACAGAGAGTCCAGCGTTACCAGCGCCACTCCATGCTAAAATTCTCAAGCATGCGGCCCAGCAGTCACCTGAGACCCTACAATAACAAACCAGCACGTAAACAAAAGACAGAGAGGAGGAATCATGTCAGGGTGCTCTGTTTCCAGCCTGAGGCACGCGGGCTATAATTAACAGCCGAAGGAAATATATTATATATATATATATATATTAGAAATAAAAATAGATGATGGATCTTGTGCCAGGGCCCCAAGCGGAGGAACCAACCCATACTTTTCCAGAGGAACAAGAGAGGGCGCCTCTTGTGAATGGAAATCTCTGCTCGGCTCTTTCCATCCTTGAGCTCCAAGCGGGGCATGGGATTTGATCTCACAATGGATGCCCTGGGGGAGGAAAGACCAAGCCCAGTTATTGACCAAAGCTCTATCACCTGGTGAATGTGGGAGGACAGTGGGTCGATCTCTCCTGTGTCTCCTTGGGCTAGGAGCTGCAGTTATCTCGGGGCCGGGGGGAGGGGGAGAGACAGACACCCCGACGTCCGCAGGAGAGCGAGGACCTGGGTTTGTGGCGTCCCAGCACACCTCGCTGTTTTGTTAGCATGCTGGTAATCGGCGCTCATAAGAGACCCTACAATAACAAACCAGCATGCATGGCCCGATGGCCCAGGAGCAACCCGATCATTGTGAACCAGCATACACAGAGAATTACCAGGTGGGATCACATTTAGTATAGCCCAGTATAGCCAGTGACCACAATCAGCTGCATCAAAGCAAGAAACCCTGCAGCTGATTCCGGTCACTGGCTATACTGGGCCAAGTGGATCTGCAACAGCTGCAAGAAACCCTGCAGCCATGGGATAGCCTGTCCCCAGGGAAAGGCCCCTTGTGGCGCACCCAAAAACAAGCACACCCGACAAAAACAAACCAGCACATGCAGCCCCAGCCCCACGGGGGCCCTACAATGACAGGGCAGCATACGGCCCCACCTGTACAATGAGCAGTGTTTCATAAAACTGCTCACAGTACGGGAGTCAGTTCCTCTCTCACTGATGTGCAGCCACTTCTGGGGTGGAGCACCACCACTGCTTAACCCTTAAAACACATACAGTGCTAACAGCTCTCAGGGGGGACATTTTTCATCCTTCCAGCCATCTCTAAATGCTTTACATGGGCGGGTAAGTATCATTATGTTCTTTTCACAGGTGGGGAAACTGAGGCATGGGGAATGACTTCCCTGGGGTCACTAGGCTGGTCAAGACCAGGAACAGAACAGAGGAGTCCAGTGCCTCAGCTGCTGCACTGCATCACATCCCCCTTTCCTCCCCCAGATCTGTCCCAATGGTTCCTCGCCTGCCCATTTGGGACAGGAAGTGAAGAAAAATGCTGTCTCTAATGGAAAACACAAAGGGGTGGAGGAGGGGGATTTGCACAGGAGAACTGAATTCCCTTCCCTGGAGCAGGAAGGGCTCAGAGCTTATGCCAAAGGCTCCTATACACTAAGCCAGGGAGCGTTCGGCTGTACAAAGGGCTCTGGGATGCAGACTAAGGAGATGGCCCCAGGGCCCGTGCTGCTGTTTGTGATCCTGGTGAAGAGGCAATCACGGGACCAGAGTGCTGGGGAAATCAGTCGTTACCAGGCATGTCCATCCACACATGGCTGTGTCACCCCATCCTGCCAGGGTGCAGGCCCCAAACACGGCAGAGAGATTCTGCCCCAGGGGCCAGGGAGAACTGGCTGGCCTGAGTGTGGGAGATGCAGTGTCCCTCAGCCTCCAAGAGAGGGCGCTGTTCTGCACCCCTCTGCGTGAAACGAGTTTGCTGGGTCTCAGTCCCACGCCCAATGAGCCGCGTGGCCAGGCGGATGGCAACTGACGCCACCCTGCTTGGCATTCACTGGTCTCCTTGGTGAAAGGCCCAGGGCAGAATGGGTCACGATCACAAGCCGGACTCCCCTCTAGAGAGTTGGTGCCTTCAGGGCAGGGCAAAGAGAGTGGGAGAGAGATGCTTCCTGGGCTGTCCCTGATTGGTGGAGTGAGAGTCTCCAGGGCTGCCAAACCGGCAGTCACCCCAACTTCAGAGATGGGGGGGGACTGTTAAACCAGCTTGTTCTAGTCTAATAACAGCTGATTTCCACAGCTCTAATTGCCAATCAAGAGATTGAACAGCCCCCCTAACAGGAAGATGGGGCTGGCAAGACAGAGTGAGTCTCAGGGGGTCTCTCAGCCAATCCCCATGTCCGGTTGTAATCCCTGACGGGCTCAGGGGGCAGAGAGGGGATATTTCCGGCTCCCCACCCCTGGCCTCAATACACCAGGAGCTGTGATCTTAGAGGGCCGGAGGGGGGAGAATCCCTGCCCCCCATACACTGGCTGGCTCCGATCAGGGCTGGAAGGGCACCCCCAGCCCCTCACCTGCTCCTCCAGAGCCTCTTCCCATCTTTTATTGTTCATAATAACTAAAGGGAGGTTGGGGGAGGGGCGGGAGTGGCTCCACGTCCTGAATTTCCAGTGTGAGAGAGAGATCCCTGCAGAGAGCCACAATGCAAGAGCCGGAATCCGGGGCTGCGTCCCTAGGACTCAGCCGGCTCTCATCCTGCCAACGCCGCGCCAGCCCACGCTGCACCTCCCAGCCCTTCAGCAACAGAGGGCAGGGGGGCAGCATGGTGCCTACACTACAGCAGGAATTAGGCATCACCCTGGCCAGGGATCCACAGCCCCACGGCAGGTCTGTGCTGGGATCCGTCTGCGTCCGAGCAGGGGGCAGGGTAGGGGGTGGAATGTGTGGGGCACAGGAAGCAGATCTCCTCCCCACTCTTGCCCACCTGGATGGGGAGGGATCACATATACATACACGCACGCACCCGGGGCGCCATGATTTCCCAGCCCCTTATGCCCCACCACCAGCAGTAACTCCACAAAGTTACTGCAGCCTCAGAGCTTTGCCACAGAAGGGAGCGACTTCTCCCTCCCCTCACCTCACCCCCTAAGTTGTTCCTTGGGCTCCCAACAGATCAAGATCTAGAGGGTCCTGACACTCAAGCTAAGCTCCCACTGATGCTCCATAGCAGCTCTAACGTGAGCAGTACAGGGCCAATGACACGCAGTCGAGGCATTCCCATTCTATCCAGCAGAGGGCAGTCTCTCCACCAGTTCATAACAAGACATAATGCTCCTCTCTCTGGTGTCTCCTAGAATACATTTCATACCTCCACAGGCTAATGGGATTTGGGATCCATGTAATATAATTCGCAGTCACAGCATAACCTGCTTCCTACTGACATGGTGCAAAACACCTCAGAGTCACTCTAACTTTCCATGTAAGAGAGCAGTGCTTAGACACCCAAACTGAAAGTAGGGCCCCATTGTGTCTGGTGCTGCACAGACATAGGGGCAGAGACAGTCCCTGCCCCCAAAGAGCTCACAGTCTGAAGAGATAAAGAGCAGGGGGAGAAACTGAGGCACGGAAATGGGACACAACTGATCTAAAATCATCCAGCAGGCTAGTGGTAAAGCCAGGCTTAAAACCCAGGCATCCTGAGTTCCAGACTAGCATCCTACCCACTATATTCCATCGGAAGATTTGGAACAAAAAACCCCTTTCAGCATCTCACGCCTTCGTGAAAGGGAATGCCCACCCCCGCAGAGCTCTAGCCATGAATTTCTGCCCTCTCTGAGCTCGCGACCTGTCCCGGGTTGCTCTTCGTCAGCAAATCACTTTGGACAAATTGGTTTTGGCCGCCAGCCTTGCTTTCAGATGGTTCCCTTCTGCCATCTGAGGTGTGCAGTTGGGCGCCTCTGAATCACATGGTGTCGCAGCTCCTCCCTGATTGGAAGACTGAATGCTTGAGGAGCTGCTAATTGGTGGCTCTAAAAACCATGGAACTCGGACTGCGTGAACTTTTTTCACACCTTTCCAGTTGCCGAGCAAATGTCTGTACAGTCTCTGGGACAATGGGGATCCGGTCCCTATCTGGGGCTCCTAAATGATACCATAATCCACCTAATAGCAATAAAAATGTACAGCGCCTGGCACAGCAGAGTCCCGGTCCATGTCTGCAGGCTCTCACACGCTACCATAATCCAGATAGCAAATAACCACAATTACAGCCTCCGTGCATCACAGTGAAACCTACACAATGCTTTTGTTTACACCTCACGGGCCAAACCTGGGGCGTAGCATGAGGGACTGGAGAAGAGAGTGTGACACCCGGGGCTCAGGAGCTCAAGGAGCCTGATTCAGTCTGACCGCCCCATCGGAAGCAGCCCCATGATGGGAGCTTCCGCTTTCCTTCTCGCGTTAGAGCCCATTCTTCTTAAACAGGAGTAACCGAGGCTGGACGCGCATGGCGCTGTACAAACGCAGTCCCAAGGAATCTTGCTCCCTGGAGCCAGTGCCACCCCCCTCGGTGTGCCAGGCATGGCATTATCGGCGGAGAACAGCTTCCGAATCCGACACTGCAACCTGCCGCCACCAAGTTATTAAGGAAACGAGTGAGGATCTGTTCCAGCCCTCGCCTCTGACACAACACGCAGGGCCCTTCGTGCAAAGAGTTGACTCCTTTCCAGGCCTCACGGGCAATGTCACAGGTGTCGTCCTCCCCGACGCCCAGCTGCCAACACTAGCGTGGCAGCGGGCGGGAGGGGAAGGAGCGGTCGGAAAGGGTTAAAAAAACCAGAAGAGACTGTTTTTGTTTTTCCAGGACGGATTTCCACATGCACCATTCAGAGGATCTGAAATTAAATCTGAGCCTGCGGAGAGAGGAGTTTTATTGTGCCACAGGGTTGCAACCTGGGAGCAAATCCATGATCCTGGCATTTAGCGGGAGGGAAAGAGTCATTTCCACCGTTGATTTCAGGATCCCCCAAAATACCATCTCCTCGCCCCCCCCCCCCCCATTCCCCTCCCCGATTGAGACCAATGAGAACAGGGCACTAAAGGAATTTCTCCTTCCAAGGTTTCCAAAGCAGCCATCGGACCCCGAATGAATTTCACTGAGCCCCCCGCCCCTTCCAGCAGCAGCCACCCCGCAATCCCCGGGGTGCCAGATCCCCGGTTTGGGGGGGGGGAGAACACGGACACCCAGATGGCTCTGTCCACTGCAGCAGCCTGGCTCGCAGACCACGCCGAGCCTCGCTAGCTGCCCAAACGGGCAGGGGTCCGAGCCAGGGCAGCGGATTAAAATAAATTTGCGCTTGCGAAACAGGAGGGGGATAGAATTCCCCGCACCCCTCCGCCCCATATCGGGGGCCCCCGGGGCTCTTTTCGCCCCCACGCTACCGTGCTGAACGGCAACACCCGGGGCATAAAAATAATGAATAAACTGCAAACTTTCCAGCCAGCCTCCCTGCCTGCGAGCCGGGCTTCTGCACACGCGGCTCGCCGCCGCTCCTGGTGCTGGGGAAACGTGCCGTCACCACAATTCACCAGGGTTGTCTGTATTTGTGTCGGGAAGGGATTGGGGGGGGAAAGCCCTGGGCGAAGCGGGGTACCCCTGACAGCTTGTTTGGGGGGGAGGGAGTCTGTCCCCTATAACGCACCGTCTCCTACAACAGCCCCCCTAGCGCTGGCGTTAGTCCTTGGTGATGCAAAGTGCCGGGTCCCCTTTGCCCGGCCGGTGGGCTCGCCAACTCCCGTGGGACCCCCGGGATCACGGACCCGCACGCCCGGCGTCGCCTAAGCATCCTGGGGGGAAAGAGGGGTGCACCCTGCCGACCCAGCCAGCGCTCCGGCACCCCCCCCCGGCACCCCCCGCTCTAGGAGCAGGTGAGAAGCCACCTCCAGCAGGGGGCAGATTTCCAGGCCAGCAGCAGCCGCTCAATCTCCCCCCCTCCCGCCCCCCCTAGAGCTCGGCTCAGAGACAGCCTCCCAGCTGTGTGAGCCTTGGCTGCAACCCACTGGTTTCCAAACAAGACTTCTTGGACACAGGATGCGAGCCGCTTGCCAAGCAACCCCCCTCCCCCATGCAATAACTCCCCCCTCCCGTGTCCTCGCCCCCCCCCCATTGCTGCCCCCCACCCCCAAGACAAACAGGAGCTTCCGTTTGCAGTGTCAACGCGCGCACCTCCCCGCCCAGGTGGGTTGCCTCCCCCCATTTGCAGAACAGAGACACACAAACACACATCCAGGCTGAACCCCCCCGGCTCCGATCGCCGCCCCCCCCCCCAGCCTTTGGGAGAAGTTTCACGCCACGGAGCAAGTCAAATCGCTAACTCCGGACACCCCCCCGCCCCGGGCAGGGCAGGCTCCGCTCAGCCCCGGGCACAGGCAGCCGGGGCTGGCTCCTTGCACGACCCCAGCCCCCGACTCCGGATCCTGGCAGGGAAGCAGCCCCCCGCCGCCGCTCTTACCTCCGATCCCTGCAGCCCCGGCTGAGGCCGCCCCGTCCGGGGCCCGATCCCCTGGCGTGCGGGGAGCTGGCGCCCCGCAGCCGAGTTATAATCCGGCCCTGCGCCCCGACGGCCGAGGCGGGGGATAACAAAGCCCTGCCTGCCACGGGCTCGCCGCTCAACGCCCAGCCGGCCCTCCCCCGGCAGCCGGCGCCAATCTCCGCGCAGCCCTTGCCGCTCCCCTCCCCCGGCCCAGCCCAGAGTCCTCCCCCTGCTCCCGGCCTTGGCAGCAGCCCGCGCCGCTCCCCGGCAGCCGGCGGGGAGAGGGAAGGGGGAAGCCAGGGGGAGCGAGCCCGGGCTGTAGGCCCGTCCCCAGGGTGGTGCCCATGGCCCCGAGGGAGAGGGGGAGGAAAGGGAGGAGAAGGGATCAGAGGAGGGGGAGGAAAAGACCCCAGGAGAAGAAGGGAGGAGAGGAAAGACGGGCCAGGGAGGATCGAAAGGGGGCCAGGAGGTGTTGGCCTTCGGTGCAGCCCTGTGAAAAGTTCTCCCTCGCCCCAGAAGCGCCACGTTTCTGCTCCCCGGCAATATTCCACCGTTTCGGAATTTCCTCTTGTCCCCAGTGCGAGAGAAAGGGGGACGTTTCCCCTCCAACGGGGCGTCGGAGCCGTCGAGCTGCCCATCCAGGCCGAGGGCCCGAGGGAAGCGAAACCCCCTTTCCGTCGGTTTTGCGGGCGAGGTTGCCCCGTTCCCGCCAGCCCTTCTGTGCAGGGTTGTCCCCCAGCGGTGCTGAGCCCCCGGGGAGTGGCTGGGACTCCTGGAGCCGCTCAGCGATGGCCCAGCTGCGTCAGGGTCAATGCCAGTCCACAAACATGTGTGAAATGCATTCTCCCCGGGTACCCTAGGCTATTGACCCAGGTTTTGAAAAGCTTTTATCCCAGGGCCTTGTCTTCACTGGGAAACGGGGTATTTAGACCCATGTTAAAACCCAAGTGTAGACAGGGCAGTGTGTATTTTAACATGTCTTAAGCCACTTGGAGCCAGCCCTAGAGGGGAGCCTACAGTGTAGCACGACCAGCTAACTTGTTAAAGCTCTGGCTTGTCTTCTCTGCCCTGGGGCTAAAATCCTGGCTCCAATGAGTACAGGTGAGGTTTGCCATTGACTTCGGTGGGGTTAGGATTGTAACATGCATTGGCTAATATATGTCAGCTAACGTGAGTTAATACAGACCAGCTAACACATGTTAGTAAATACATGCCAGCTGACATGTGTTAGCTAATACATCCCAGCTACCGTGTGTTAATTAATACGTGCCAACTAACATGTTAGTTAATACATTCCAGCTAACACATGTTAGTTCATGCATGTCAGATCACATGTTAATATACGTCCGCTAATGTGTTAATTAATACACGCCAGTTAACGTTAGTTAATGCATGTCAGATAATGTTAATACATGCCAGCTAACATGCTAGTTAATACATGCCAGGTAATGTGTGTTAGATAATACATGCCAGCTAACACATGGTAATGAACACAGATCAGCTGCCACATTAGTTAATTCATGTTTGCTAACATGTGTTAGTTAATACACACCAACTAACACGTTAAAACCACACCTGCTTCCTAGTGTAAACATGGTTGTAGTGAAGACACACACTCTCTCTCTCTCCCTGATGCGTGTGCAAACACCCACACCCACACTTTCTACCCCAAGTTAGACTTGAGGCTGTGCCAGCCAGAAAGCAACTTGTGGGAGGACTCATTATCTCCGCAGAGAAATGGGCAAGCAGCAGAGAGTGTGTGGAAACCCAGCCCCCGCCCTCGCTTTCCCCCACGCTGCTTTAAAAGGACAAGACTGCAAAGCTGGCCTGGGCTGGCTTGGCAAGATGTTGGCACTGCCCAAGCTCTTCTGCAGAGAGACACCTGCCCAGGTAGCAAGGAAATGCATGGCTAGAACGTGTTCTTCTAGCACAGCTCTTCCTGGTGCACAGAGGAGTCCCGGTTTAGTGCCACACAACGGGAGGCCACAAATGGTGCACTTGAGGGTGTGGGGAATAAACACACAACAAATCTTGTGCTAAGTAAAACATCTGTCACTCCAAGAAGCATTTGGGTGCTAATTAGCCAATTATTTCTCTCTCTATCTTTTTTTTTTAAAGTGTAGCATCAGTAACGGGGGCGGGTGGGGGGAGGAATTGAATAAATAAAAATATGTGAAGCTCCTGCCCCCAATAAACAGGGGCCTGCACAAAGGGGGGGGGGGCCAAGCAGGGGCCTGGGCCCCCCCAAGAATCAGCGGGGGCCCAGAACTCCTCCAGCCCCTGGGGCTGCGGCAGGGCACAGAACATACCCCTCTAAAAGCAATCAAATTTAAATTCCTGTGCATGCCCCGCCAATAAATAAATCTAGGAAGAAATTATTTTCATTCAGAAGATCTTAAACCATGCCACCGTTTTCCTGATCTCTCTTAAAATCAGAAAGCACGAAGATGATGAATACATTTGGATTTTGTGTGTGAGTGTGTTTATAGTTGTGTGTTTTTATTGCTCCGTTTGCCTGGGTAGAAAGTGCCGGTGTAATTAGCAACACAGCAGCCTAAGATGCTGGGGTTTTGAAATGAGAAGAAAGTTTAAAAAAGATCTGCCATTTTTTATGATTGTGTGGTTGTCGCTGCGACTTTAAAGGCCTGCTGTTGCCATGTGTGCGTACTCATCTGCAAGGATAGATAGATCTGAACCTGTGCAGCACCCGACACGATGGGCCCTGATCTCGGCTATTCTGTGTCTGTGCAGCACCCGACACAATGGGCCCTGATCTCGGCTATTCTGTGTCTGTGCAGCACCCGACACAATGGGCCCTGATCTCGGCTATTCTGTGTCTGTGCAGCACCCGACACAATGGGCCCTGATCTCGGCTATTCTGTGTCTGTGCAGCACCCGACACAATGGGCCCTGATCTCGGCTATTCTGTGTCTGTGCAGCACCCGACACAATGGGCCCTGATCTCGGCTATTCTGTGTCTGTGCAGCACCCGACACAATGGGCCCTGATCTCGGCTATTCTGTGTCTGTGCAGCACCCGACACAATGGGCCCTGATCTTGGTTGTTCTGTGTCCGTGCAGCACCTGACACGGTGGGGCCCTGATCTCAGCTATTCTGTGTCCGTGCAGCACCTGACACAATTGGCCCTGATCTTAGTTGTTCTGTGTCCGTGCAGCACCTGACACAGTGGGGCCCTGATCTCGATTATTCTGTGTCTGTGCAGCACCCAAGACAGTGTGGCCCTACTGTAACAAACCTAAGAACACTAATAATGTAAGAGGGAGAAAAGTGCCAAGATAAAAATAGTCTATCCCACATTTCCTATAACCGATCACTCTGGGGTTGTTCAGACAGACTCTGAACTGGCCGATTTCCTTCCCGCTTGTGGGTTCACTTTTTGCACTCCCCTCAGCCGGCACCGGTTCTCTGTTCACTTTCTGTTTCAGTCTGTTTTGCTTTCTAGCTCTAGGGTCTGATCCAAACCCTACTAAAGTCCAGGCCAGTCTATCCCATTGACTGTGGTGGGCTTTGAATCAGGCCCCTAATGATTTACACTCAAATTAGGGCGGTTAGTGGATAGTGCACTGGACTGGGAATCAGGAGACCTGGATGCTAGTCTCGGGTCTGCCACTGGGTGGCCTTGGGCAAGTCACTTCCCTGCTCTGTGCCTCAGTTTCCCCATCTATACAATGGCTGAAAACCACCCTGCTTTGTAAAATGCTGTGAGATCTGCGGATTGAGAGGTGATATTAATATCACTGGGGGTTTACATGCTTTATAGCATCTGTTGGCTGAGCTCACTGCATTTACAGGGGGCCCCCTGCATCTCTCCATCTCCTGTGTGTGCCATCCTGTACAGCAGGTTCTCTGTACCCCCCCATACCAGCATCTCCCATTCTCTTCCCCCCACCCTGGTGCCAGGGGTTCTGTGCCCCCCACATCATAATTATTTGTGTCTTTCTGTCCAGGAGAGCAGAGAAAGGGCACCAAGCTGGGAGCTAAGCCCTGGTAAGCCCACCTACTAACCCGTAGCCGCAGCCTGATGATTTACACCCAACAATTTTGGTTTGGAAGAAATAAAACAAGTTTTATTGATCGAAATACTAACCAGGCCTCGCTGGCACGAGTGGCCGGCGTCAGGGAGCGGGGATGCTGGGTTACCCCACTTCCAAGCAAAGTCAGTGGAAGCTGCAGGGACTCGGGCCCAGGGCTCCTAACAGGGGCACATCCGATGCTGAGTGCCCGTGAGAATATGGCCTCAAGCATCCCACTGAGCGCTGCAGGCCCTTGGGGGTCCGCAGTTGGGTGCCCCAAAACGGAGGCCCTAGCAATTAGAGACTGCTTTTGGACATAGGAATGGGTAGACTGCAGTCAGGATGCCTGGATTGTATCCTCCAGCTCTGGGGGGAGAGACAGAGTTAGAGCCACTGGGATTGGGAGTCAGGACTCCTGGGTTCCATCCCCAGCCTGGCCTCTAATTTACAGTGGCACCTTGGGCAAAACACGCTCCTCCCGTGCCTCAGTTTCCCCACCCATTAAGTGGCCTCAGTAAGACACCAACCACACAGCCAGGCACTGTAAATCAATGCTCACTGTGCTTTGAGATCCCTGACTGAAAGGAGCTGTAGCTGGTTGCTCAATAACTTGGTTCCCACCACAAGACCACCCTTCTCCAGAGCAGCTCTGCACCAGGAGGAGCCTGCAGGAAGAGCATGGCATTCTGGGTAGTGAGATGCAAATGAGCACCCCCAGGCTCATCTGTTAAAGGACAGAAAGGCCTCCTAAATGAAGCTGCTGTTCCCTGCAACCTCCCAGGCAAAGGGCTCCTCTAATTCCAGCAATTAGCTTTTGCTTGTTAGTTCAGCAAAACGGTGATTCGAGAACGGGGCTGCTGCAGAGGTGGCGACCCTCTCACCCCCTTCCCTCACACCCCTGTTGCCTCTGCTCCAGGATCTGAGACACCCCCGTCTTCTCCCTCCCCTGCCCATGGGCGCTCCCTGCTGGCGGGGATGAGATCAGAAGTAGCTGCAGCGGCTGGTGGCACTGGACCGGGTAACGTAACGCTCGGCCTGCGGGCTTACACAGGCCAATCGATGGCGCTCCGCCAGCCCCAGGAGGTCAGTGTTTTACCAAACACTCCTTTTACCAAGCTCCTTTTACCAAAGGGGAGCCGAAGCCTGGAGAAGGGGAGAGGTTTGCCCAGTGAGTCAGGGCCGGCCGGACATGGCCATAGAACCCAAGCGTCTGGGCTTCCTGCTCCTTGCTCTGACAGCTAGACCACACTGCCTGCCCAGAGCTGCGGATAGAACCCAGGAGTCCTGGCTCCCAATCCCACCACCCTCTCTAATTACTAGGCTGCACTGCCTACCCAGAGTCAGGAGTCCTGGCTCTCTGTCCCCTCCTATAACAGCTAAATCACACTCCACTTGCATAGCTGAGGATAGTACCCAGGAGGAGTCCTGACTCCACCGCTCCACCCCCCAGTCACTACACCCCACTCTTTACCAGAGCTTGGGATTGAACCCAGGCATCCTGACTCCCAGCCCCTCTGCTCTAACCACTAGATCCCACCCCCAAAGTCTTTCTGGTGAATCTTTCCCAGCTAGTAGCTTCTCAATCCCTGCCATGGGGGAGCACCAGGCCCATGCTCATGTAATGACCAGACACTATGATGATGGGCCCATCAGAAAGAGATGAATCCCAGTCAGCCACGTTCCAGGCCCACAGAGATGGGGAAGATCACTGGAGTTGGGGTGTGGGAAGGCCCCATGATCTCTGAAGACCCCATCTCTGAGGGCAGCTCACCTGGATTGCAGCTGGCAGAAGGGATCCATCTCCTTCTGACCCCCGCCCTTGGGCCCCACGTCCTGCCTGAGGCAAGGGGAGGAACCCCAGAGCCCAGGACTGAGCAACCCCCTCTGGGATCTGGAACAGGCTGAGGGGGAGGGAGGTATGTGACCCTGCCCTGCCTGGGGGGCTGGTGGGAGAGAGTCAAGAGCTCACATAACAGGGCAAAGGGACTGGATAGGCCTGACACTCCTCCCCCCAGCTGCTCAGACCCCACCCCCAACTCCCTACCATGCTCCTCTTCCAGCCGCTCAGACCTCCCAACTCCCTATCATGACCCCCCAGCCACTCAGATCCCCCCAGTTCCCCACCACCACCCCCAGCTGCTCAGACCCCCCAACTCCCCACCATGCTCCCACTACCTGATTCCCCACCACGCCCCCCTCTCCAGCAGCTCAGACTCCCCCGCCCCCGGGCCTGCCTGCATCATAATCCGCCTGTCTTATTTATTTATTGACTCAGAAAAACTTTGTGTTGATTAGGATGTGGGGGTCCCGGTGGGATCCAGCGCCTGCCACACATGATTTCCCTGGCACGCTAATTACCAGCAGTGCTAATGGAAGCGCCAGCTGGAACTAATGAGCTCAAAGCGGGATGGGATGGGGGGGTGGGCGCCAAGCTGGGCTTTGGGGACTACTCCGTGAGTGTTGATTTCCTTGATCTTCTCCCCTCCTCCCACCCTCTGCAAACAAATTCTCCAGCCCCCTTGAGGACATGTGGATGGGGAGCTCTGGGAAGACAAGGTCCCACCTCCGTTCTTGGGGTCAACATAGGAATAAGAGCTCGGGAAGGTCTCTTTGAACAACTGGTACTTCCCTCCGCTGCAATGTGGGATGACATCTGGAGTGACGGGGGGCTGCCACAGCCGCCCCTCGGCTGGCAATGCTGAGATCTCCCCACCGGGCAGCTCCCCCTGCCCTTCGGCCTTGGTTTTCCTTGGCCCCGTGCCCCTGTAGAGGAGCTGGATGGGCCCGCTGGGGAAAGGAGGGAGGGTCTTGATGGTGGACGGTGACTCAGAACAGCTGGGCCCAGTTCCTGCTACAGCCCGGTCCTGGGCCCCCATTGGGCTGGGCACTGTGCCAACACAGACCAAACACAGCCCCTGCCTCAAAGAGCTTCCAAAGGCTAAGACAAGAGACGCCAGGCGAGCCTCGGAGCTTAAACTCACAATGGCGCTGGCCACTAAAAAATCCTGGCCTGGGCAGAGTCACATCTCAGTCCAACAATCTGTAACCCACTGACCCGAACCATGATTTGAGGACTTCAGTTTTGAGCTCAGACATAGGTGAGAGGTTTTTCGCAGGAGTGGGCGGGTGAGATTCTGTGGCCTGCGTTGTGCAGGAGGTCAGACTAGATGATCATGGTGGTCCCTTCTGACCTTGATATCTATGAATCTATGAATCTATGACCCTCCTTTGGCCTATGATGGCAGAGATGTCAATTGCACACGGCCCCTTGATGGGTCTCTTGCAACATGTGTTAACTGCTTACGCTTAACACTCTGTTCCACCTTGTACTTAGCTCCGACGCGCTGAGTACCTCTCCCAACCCTGAAGAAGAGTCTGTAGAGCCTGAAAGCTTTTCTCTCTCACCAACAGAAGTTGGTCCAATAAAAGCTGTCACCTACCCAACCTTGTCTCTCTCAGACCCTGGGACCAACCTAGCTACAGTAACACTGCAAACAGATAGACAAGGGAGCTGAAGGAGACAACAAACCTACAGATTCCCAGCCTGACATCGGGCAAGTTATTTAGGGCCAGACTTTCTGCAGAGCTCAGCTGCTGTATTCATAGGGTCATAGATTTGAATGCCAGAAGGGACTGCTGTGATCATAAGAACATAAGAATGGCCATACTGGGACAGACCAAAGTCCATCTAACCCAGTATCCTGTCTCCCGACAGTGGCCAATGCCAGGTGCCCCAGAGGGAATGAGCAGAACAGGTAATAACCAAGTGATCCATTCCCAGCTTCTGGCAAACAGAGGCTAGGGACACCATCCCTGCCCATCCTGGCTAACCTATCCCCTATGAATTTATCTTGTTCTTTCTTGAACCCTGATATAGTCTCAACTTTCAAAACATCCCCTGGCAAGGAGTTCCACAGATTAACTCATCTGTCCTCCTGGATAACAGAGAACCGCCCCCAAGTAGTTCCTGGAGCAGACCTTTTAGCAAAACATCCAATTACATAGGCATCGCTGTAAATGACCTGCTGTTCAGAGGAACGCAGGATGTCTGGGGTTGGGTTCTTCACATCACAGCTGTCCCTATAGTAGCTGCTGGGCACTATGGAAAATCTGGCCCCACTAGGGGCTGTTAAGCCTTGAAGGTCTGGCCCTGAGATCCTTTGGAAATCTAATGCTCACGTTTCTGGGCTCCATTCACTGAATCTCAGGCCTGGTTCCCTTTTGCTTGCATCTTGCTTGGGTTCCCTATTGCGCAGTGGGGGTGAAATGCTGCCAATCAGAAGGGCAACACGTTCCATGGGTGCAAACAGCTGTGCAAAGCTCAGGGCTGTGGCAAGGTGACAGGTCTGTGCCTCAGTTTCCCCCACTGTAAAAGGGATGTAAAATGACCCTCCCAGGGAGCACTGAGAGGATAGTTTGCCCAGCGCATGCTTTGATCCCCGTGCGGGAGGGGCCGCCAAGATACAACGGTGATGGGGGGGGCCATATAAGAACCGAGCTAGGAAGTCTTAATTAAAAAAACATTCTCAGTCACCCAATGAGGGAGCAGAAACAAAACCACATGACTCAGGTGACCAATCACAGGCCCCATCGGTGGACACTTTGTCCCCACAAATAAATTAGTTTAAAAACCCCGCATGTGCAGAGGGTCTAGCCCTGTCTGCTGCGTAGGGCGCTGGGGCTTCCATCCTGGATGAAGAGTTGTCTCCAGACCGGACCCGATTCCTCTGTCATCCTGGGAAAAATTGGGAGCATCTCCATGGGGCGTGGCTGGCGGACTAGCCAGAGCTGTGAAATGAGCCAGTCTGCCTTTGATTATTATTTGTATTGTGGTGGCACCCAAAAGCCACAGTCACAGAGCTGGACTCCATTGTGCCATGCGCTGTACATAAGTTAGGAGGTGTATTACGGCAGTGCCTCAGACCTTCAGTCATGGACCAGAGCCCATTGTGCCAGGCGCTGTACATTAGTTAGGAGGTGTATTACGGCAGTGCCTCAGACCGTCAGTCATGGACCAAAGCCCATTCTGCCAGGCGCTGTATATTAGTTATTAGGTGTATTACGGTAGCATCTGGGCACTCCGGCTGCACGCCTGGCCCCCATTGTGTCAGGCGCTGTACATTATTTATTAGGTGTATTACAGTAGTGCCTAGGAGCTTCAGTCATGGACCATTGTTCCAGACCCTGTATAAATGCAGGCCAACAAGACAGTGCAGCGTTTACAATGTGAGGAGTATTTGTCAACCCCCAGCCGCTCACCCCTTCTGCAGCAGAGAATGAGACAACAAGCGACGCATGATGGAGGCGCAGTGTTGGGGCTTAATGCTCAGATACCACGGTATAAAAACCTGCACCGAACAGAACAGCAAGCCGGCTTAGCCAGCAGCCTGAGTGAGCAATCCGGCCTCATTTCCTTAGGGATTCTGAGCCATCCCACCCCGTTCTGCCAGGCTGCGGCTAGCAGATTGCTGTTATTCTGCCCTCCCAGCCCCTGGGCCCTTGTAATTATTACACATTTCTGTGTCAACAAATTGAGCAAGCAGGGTTAGGCAGAGGGCGGGCAGGGGTGAGTCGGGGGGTGGATGTGTCATTCCCAAGCCTGGGCTTGCTCAAGACATCCCTGCCCCAGAAAAAACTCCCAGCTCTCCCAATCCATGGCAGGTAGCTGGGGGCAGGCACGGTTGCTTAACTGCAAGGGAGGGGGTGACACTGCAGGATCTAGCGACGCGTGTGTGTTAAGGGCTCTTGATATTAGCCACTTCCCTTCAATTCCCGAGGCCTTGAGAACAACAGAGACACTTGAACGTTGCTGCTGCCAGGGAACTCCATGGCCAGCTCTTTGCCCTCAGCAGCCTGGCTCAGCATTGCCAAGTCTCGTGATCTGCAGTGTGTTTCTGAAGCCCCCAGTACCCAGAGGCAGGTGGGAACCCCAGCTTTCCTTTGCAGCTTTACCATGGTGACCAGGGCCAGTCTAATGATAATCCCTCATTTTTACCTAGTGCATTTCACCAGTCGAGCACAAAGCACTTTATAAAGGAAGTTAGTATCATTGGCTCCATGCGTCAGATGGGGAAACTGAGGCATGGGGTGAGACGCTAAAATTGTTTTTTAAAAATCCAAGTCTCCAGCTCTTGTGGTGGCAGAGAAGATCTTGAAAACATGCCTTGGGTGTGACCAGAAGGTTCAGAAAAGAGAAGGCAAATAAAAAATAACCCAATATTTATATGTGTGCAGTGTTGCTGTAGCCGTATTGGTCCCGGGATATGAGAGAGCGACAAGGTAGGTGAGGTTGGTCCAATAAAAGATAGTATCTTACCTATATTGTCTCTCCAGTGTTTCTATATATTTATATATATAAAGAATCTCACGATTTCTGAGCCAATCTCATGATTTGGGGATCCTGATTCGTGAATCTGGCAATCCCAGACTCTCTTTCAGTCTCAAAGGAAGGAACAACTAAGCCCCTCTGGGTACGTCTACACTGGAGGTCTGATGCGCTTACCAAAGGGTTGGCTGGAAGATATTTTCTGGGGAAAACATTCAAAAAAGATGGGGAAAATCATTTTTTAAAAACTTTCCTTGGGAATTTTTAATTTTTTGTCAAATCAAAATGAAATAATTTCTTCTTTTGGGGGCAGGAGGAGTAGGAGGGGCATGGGGGGTGACCACCCATCCCTCTCTCGCCTTCTCCTCCCCCCACACTGGAAAAAAGGGGAGGAAAAGGAAGAAATGGGACAGATTCCCCACAAAAAAACCCAAACGAACAAACCCCTGAAAATTTCCCTTTGTGATTCAAATCAACGGGAAACGTTTCATTTTAATGAAAAACAGAACCTTCCCCCAGAATATGTTTGTCCCCTTTGAAAAGCAGCTTTGCCTTGCTTGAAAAAGCTTTTCTGATGGGAAGAAATCTCAGCAGCTCCATCTCACAGTCACAGGAATAGCCAGAATCAAACCAATGGATCCATCTAGCTCCGCATCCCCCAACCTAACACACCAGATGAGATCTGTGGGCCAGTTTAGCTTGCAAACCCATCTCCCACCGTGGCTGACAACAGCTGCTGCAAAGGGACATATAAGAATCCCTGCCACGATGGTTGAACTTGCCCCCAGGTAACGTCCCCTCCTGACCCCGGCAGTCAGAGGTGGGGGTCCTGCCCTGAAGCTTGAGGGTTTATAGCCTTGTTAAACTCTAGCTTTAGGTTGGAATTTTTAAAGCAGCCCAGTGGAATTAGGCACCTAAATGCATTTCAATGGGGTTTAGGTGCCTGGCTGAGGGCTGCCCCACCAGGGGACTCTCTGATCCAGAGGCAATCTCAGACTCTCTTTCAGTCTCAAAGGAAGGAACAACTAAGCCCCTTTGGGCACGTCTACACTGGAGGTCTGATGTGGGCACTGAGATGGGTTTAAGCCCACCCCGCCCTTCACACAAAAAGCCCTCAGGCACTTTCCTGTGTGTCCTCAGACCACACATTGCTGGCTCGGCCCAGTGCCTCGGTATAGACTTCTTCCCTGTTGTAGTGTGTCTCCGTCCACACGCTTCGCCGTGAGAATGTAGATAAACCCCGGGGAGCCAGGCTCACGTTTGACTAGGTTGCCAATGATGGGTAGCAGCAAGAGCTCCACACAATGGAGACAGCCCCCCAAGGGACATGGTAGGTCAGAGCTGAGCCCTGTGGGCTGAAGGGTTTCTCTGGGTCCAGAGGTCAGGGGTGAGGAGGTGGGACACAGCCTGCGTGTGTTGGTTGCTATAAACCAGGGGAAGCAGTTGTGTGACCTTGAGAGGAAGCAGACAGGCGGGGTTTCTTGGGCACAGAGCTGCCGGAGGAGCAGACCTGAGGACTTCAGAACAAGGAGACTCCCTGCTGTTGTTCGTTTCTCCTGTGTTCAGGGGGACAGGATTCTGTGCCCACCCTCTGTAAATCATCCAGATTGCACCAAAGACTATCTCTGCTCACAGCCTCCAATTCTCCTCCTACTGGAAACAGCCCGGCCAGACTCCAGATATGGGCAAACTGCTGGGATCAAAGGGGCAACATCCCTCCCCGCTGCCAATAAGGGGAGGTAGCCGCACCAATGGCATCTGTGACTTGGATGCCAACTGGCTAGGATCTGGGCCGAGAACCCACAAACTCATTGCACGGGGGCTACCCAAAGAGCTGCTTTCAGGCCTTGCCTGAGCGGAGGGTTTGCCCCGGATTGCAGAGAGGGGAATCGGCTAACAGGAACCGTGCCTTCTACGCTGCCACTGCTCTCCCGGGCTGCCGCCAACCCGGTGACCTGCACTTGCCATCAGCGGCGTCTTGGCCTCTCACAGGCAGACTCCGGGCTTTGGCTCTGTGCCCTTCCCCGTGCCATGGCCGGCTGTGGTGGCAGCCTGAGCTTTACGCCAAGCGATTCCAAGGAGAGGCACGTTTCCCTTCAAACTTGATTTACAGCTCGGGCTGGACATCAGTGGCGAGCGGCCTGGCTGGGAGAACCCGGCAGCCGCGGTGAAAGGCTTTGCAGCTGGCATTTAAAAGTGGCAAGGAGGGAGCTGGCATGCCAGGCAGGTGGCACTTACCTGCGTCGGTGCGCGGGGTGGTGGTGGGGCGCCGGCAGCTTGGAATCGTCAATAAACACGGCAGTGGAAATGTTCATCTCCATCCAGCAGGAAAATCCCCTCGTCTCAAGAACTAAGGCCGATGGAGTGAGCCGGGCTGTGCGGCGGGACAGGAAAGAGTCCAAGGCAGCTGTCCTCACATTGCTCTTGGAGCAGCATGGGCACCCTGGGGCTGTTTCTAGGACTCCGTTGCTCTCTTGCCCACGATGCTGCGTACTGGCAGCGAGCTTTCCCCCTGCGCCAGACTGCTCCGAACTCGCCAAGCCTCACCGCTCCCCGGAGACACCAAGTGCCACTGTGCTCATTGGACCGGGGAGGGAAACTGAGGCCCAGAGGGGGCAGAGACTTGCCCAAGGTCAGATGGTTGATCACAGGCAGAGCAAGGAATAGAAGCCAGATCTCCTGAGTCACAGCTCCCTCTGCTCTGACCAGTAGACCCCACTCCCCTCCCACAGCTGAGAATAGAACCCAGGAGTCCTGACTCCCAGGCCACCTGCAACCCTGCTTTACTCACGAGATGCCATTCCTCTCCTGAGCTGGGGATAGAGCCCAGTAGTCCCGGCTGCCAGAACCCTTGCTCTAACCTCTAACACCACAGCTGAGAATAGGACCCAGGAGTCCTGGCTGCCAGCCCCTTGCTCTACAAAAGCTAGGATGGGAGCTCAGCACTCCCTGTGGTCTCTCTCGTTGAGCTGTTTGAGGTCTGCTGTGTAATCTGCTACAGACGGGGCTCCCCACAAGCCACGCACTCAGAGCCCCTGCCATGGGACATGATGTAACCCCTGGATTCCATTAACAGAGACACTGGGCAGGCGGGCGGTTCCCCTGACCCAGGCGAAGAGAGACGTTCTGCATCACCCCCTTCCAGCCCAGGAGCAGGGGTGTCATTATTCCATGTGTTACGGCAGCCCATGGGATGGTGGGGGGCTAGCCCCATTGTGCCGGCTGCCCCACACCCACAGAGCGAGGGGCAGCAGTTCACAGGGGGACTAGACCATGCGCCCCGTTTTACACAGCCCAGGGAGATGGAGTGATTCACTCATGGGGCTGAGAATTGAGCACCGGTCTCGTGGGTCCCGGCCCAGTGCCTTAACCACCGCTCCCTCCTTCCTCTCCCACACAGAGGCTGCATACGGGCCTGTGGGGGGGAGCCTTGGTGTGCTCCAGCAATCCTGACTCAGCACGAGCGGCTGCCACAGATGGACGTCATGTACATTCGACCCCCCCGTCCCCCGCTCCCGGGGAAGGTTTGAACCCAATTATCTCCGTCCCAGACTCGGAGAGGAGCCCTGATCTGTTGGGGAAACACGGCTGCTCTCCCACGCTCAGGCTGCACCGTGACCTTCCATCGCGGTGACCTCAAATGAATTAAACTGTCAGATCAATACCCAGCCCACATCCATCTGTTAGCGCCACGTTATTACCTCGCCATTCATTCGCTACCTCTCCACCTAGCCAGCCCCCCCCATTATCTCTCTGTCCATTATCTCTCTATCTAGTCATTATTTGCCTCCCCCACCAAAGGCTGATCTCTCTCATCCCTCCACCATTATCTCACTCCGGTTCTGTCTTCCCTTGTCTGTCCAGTATGGATCTCGGCCACGCTGGGAATACAAATTCAATTCCTTTAAGCGGATTATATAACTGCTTTTCTTAAAGCACCGACAGATTTTTGGCTTGGGGGGAGGGTTCCTTGCAGACTTGAAGCACCCGAGATGTTTCTGTCCCCACCCTGCGACGTAGGCAGGGCTAGATCCTTTTGACTTCAGTGTCGCATGCATCAATCTGGCCCGTTGACTCTGATAGAGCGGTGCCCATTCACACCGGCTGGGCATCTGGCCCGTTGACTCTGATAGAGCGGTGCCCATTCACACCGGCTGGGCATCTGGCCCGTTGACTCTGATAGAGCGGTGTCCATTCACACCGGCTGGGCATCTGGCCCGTTGACTCTGATAGAGCGGTGCCCATTCACACCGGCTGGGGATCTGGCCCGTTGACTCTGATAGAGCGGTGCCCATTCACACCAGCTGGGGATTGGGTCCTTTGACCTCAAGGGTGCCAGGCCCATTGGCACTGGCTGGGGAGCTGCTCTGTATCCCCTGCCAAGAACTGATTTGGGGGCCTCTGTCTTTGAAGTTCGCTGCTTGCGGCTAGCCTAACGAAGGAGGGTTTGTACAGGCTCTTGATCGCTAATCGGCCTTTTGTTAGCGTGGCCGTGCTCCTCGCCCCCCCTCATCCCCCCCGCTTGGTGGTTTGTGGCTGGATTGGCGCATGAGTGGCCCCCAGCTGGGTCCCTGGGCTGACACCACGGGGACTGGCTGATTGGGACTGTCAGAGGAGCTAATTGATCTGGACAACACACGTCTGCTTATGGAGCAGGGGAATGAATTCAATGAGCTCATTTACATCCGAAGCAGCAAGCGTGGAGGGGGCTCTGTGGCATTTGGGAGCAGCCTCCATTCAGTGGGCTGGGAGCTGATGGAGTGAACTGGCTTTCTCCCTGCTCTGGATCAGCTCAATCGGTGCGGACACCAGTGTTCTTGGGATCCACGCGGGTGGCATTCTGCTGGCAGGGTAGTCTGGTCTAGTGGTTAAAGCACAGGGCTGGCGTTTGCGAGACATGAGTTCAAACTGGGGCTCTGCCACAAATGCTCTGTGTGACATGGGGCACATCATTAACCGGCTCTGGGCCTCAGTTTACCACCTGTAAAAGGCAGTTGATAGTTCTTCTCGCTTGTATTGCAAACTCTGTGGGCCCAGAGGCTCTCTGTCACCAGGGCTTTGCCTAGACAAGGATTAAAGGGCTGTTACCAATGTGCTTTAACCGTCCAGTGGAGCCAAGCCACATTGCTTGTAATATAGGTAGGGCCCTACCACATTCATGGCCGTGAAAAACATGTCACGGACCATGAAATCAGACCTTCCCCTGTGAAATCTAGCTATCGGAGGGGTGGGGGGAGGGGCAGAGCTGGGGGCACCCCCGCCAGGAGCCCCTACCATTCACCAGGCCCCAGCTGCTAGTCTGCTGGGCTGGAGAGGGACTGGATTTCGTCTTCCTCTGCGTGGCCAACACTGCGGGGAGATCAGACCCACCTCCAGGTACCTCCCCAGCTGCAGGAAGCTCTTTGGCTGCACTGCCTTCGGACTCCAGAAGTGAGGGTGGCAATCCCGCAAACACCCTACATCAGCTTTGTGACCCCCCCACACACACACACACTCAATTCCCTTTTCGGTCGTGACCCCCCTGGTTACAACACCATGAAATTTCAGATGTAAACATGGGAAACCGTGAAATTGACCAATTTTAAAACCCTCTGGCTGTGAAATTGATCAAAATGAACCGTGAACTTGGTAGGGCCCAAAACATAGGCTAAGCTAGGCTCTCCCCTTTAGCTCCACCTTTAGACTTTAGCTCTGCCATTTTAATAATCCCAGCTTTTTCATCAGCAGATCTCAAAGCACTTTACAGAGGTGGTCAGTGCCATTATCACCAGTTGACAGATGGGGAAATTGAGGCACAGAAAGAGACTTGCTCCAGGTCACCCAGCAGGCCAGGTGGCAGAGCCAGGAATAGAACCCATGGCCCCAGACTCCCACTGCAGTACTCCAGCCACTGGGAAAGGCTGCCTAGCACGCATTAAATCCAGCGTCAACACGTCTACACTTGACTTTTAAACCCTGTTAGTTAACCTTTAAATCCTAGCCTGGAACACACGGATGTGTCCCTGCAGCGCTTTGCAGCCCTGGCTCTTGAGTGGGGCCTCGAGATGCTACCGTAATATGCATAATACTAACCCCTTCCAAAGGCAGACTCAGGGCCGTTCCTGGGAGCCACATGCCCAGACTGCAGGCTGAGCACACCGAAGCTGGATTGTGGAGAGCTGTTTTGTTTTGTTTTAATTAAACCCACTTCCTGCCCCTTTGCTCTGGTTTCCTGTCCCCTTGGGATTCTGGAGCCGGAGTTTTTTCGTATTGCTGCGGCCTGCGAGTGGCAGGGAGTTGAGCCAGTCATGTCGGCTCACCCAGCTGGTGTCACCGCACTCAAGGGGGTTTGTCCACACTCATCAGAGGGGGATTACACTGGTGTGAATCTGGAGGGGCCGCTGTGACATCAATGAGGTTACTGTGCTTTCCACCACTGGGATGGAAAGTCTATGCTCTCGCTAATGCAGAAGGGCCAGCGTGACCTCAGTTACACCGTTGTAAATGGGGAGTCAGTGGAGTCCAGATTACTTTGGATTTACACCAGAGAGCAGAAGCTGATCACGTAGTGCGTGCAACCCACTGGTCGTTCTGAGATACGTGTTACATGGTCCCTGCTGCCGGATTCCCCTGTCACTGGTGGTGGGTTGAGAGCGTCTGGCACCTTAGCTCAAGCCCTGAGCGTTTGGCTCTGTTTCTGGCTCAAGCCCCAGGCTGCTGGCTGGCTTAGTGGCTTCCATGTGTGATGGATGGGGGCATTCACAGGGCTCTTCTTCCCTGTTGTAAAGCAGCACCAGCAAGGTCTGGCATTTAACTCAGTAAGATGGGAAGGGAAAAGATCATTTGGCCCCTGTAGCTCTTTGCATTTCTAAAGCAGCTTTGACTGGGGGACCCCACTGTGCTTTGCAGTCCATGGCTCATTAACTGTGAAGACCCCCTTGCAAGGAAGGCATGTCAGCATTGGGGGAAGCTGGGGCACAGAGAGGGGAAAGGGGCTTGTTTAAGATCAGCTGCTGGCAGAAGAACCCAGGAGTCCTGGCTCCAAGCCCATTGATTTAACCACTAGTGCATGCTGCCTGACAGCCTCAGCCTGCTCAGCGTTAACCAGGGAAGTCCTGCCCGCCCAACTGTCCTATTTCCCCCATGGGCTGCTGTAAAATTCCCTGCCCCTTTCGGTAACCAGCAGACAAACGCTGGCTGTTTAACACCGACACACTTATAAAGAGTGGCATCCCATATTGGACAGTAGCAGCCAGCATTCCAGGGTCCCATTCCTAGCTCTGCGCTCAATGGGATGCGTGATCTTGGGCCAGTCACTATTCCGTGCCTCAGTTTCCTCCCCCATCTGCAAAAGAAGGCTAATGACAGCAATGACACCTACAGCACTTGTCGACTTCCCTGGAGTGTGCAAGGATTAGCTGAAGGTGGTAAAGTGCTTTGAAGATGAAAAGATGCTCTCACCTCCCTCCCATGGGGGTTGGGAGCATTAATTAGTTGATGTTTGTGCAGAGCTTTGAACGCGTAAAGCACCATAAGTGCTGAGTGTCCTTATTACTGGTCAGAGGCACTCGGTCTTATTGTTGCAGGTGGGGACCAGGAGTTGGGACACCTGGGTTCTATTCCCGGATCCCGGGTCCCCTTCTTGGTCCAGAGTCCCACTGATTTGTGTGTGGAGGGGGAGCAAAAGCCCTCAGGGGGCTGGCTCCCAGCATGAGAGAAACAGAACAGGGAGGCTTGTGCTCCCGCCTTGCAGTGGCATAACTAACTGCGCGAGGGGCAGGGGAACAAGCAACCAGGCGTTAAAATGGGACCAGCAGTGACACTGACAAGGGCGATATTAACATCTCCAGGCCCCCTGCGTAACAAGCAAAGACCCCGGCTCATGTGGGCTTCACCAGGACCAGCCACCCCAGAGGTAGCTGTGACAGAACCATAGCACCTGTGGATCGGGCCTCGGCGGGGGGGGGCAGGGGGGCTAACACACACTGGCCTGCACTGGCCACTGCTAGCACCTGCTGCTCTGCACCGGCTGACGATTTGCCCTGCAAAGAACAATCCCTGACCTCGCCCCAGCTGCCCGATTGCCTCCTACAGGGCCCAGCTCCTGGGCTGGTGTCGCCTGGCCTAGCTCCGTTGACATCAATGGAAACGACACAGGTTAGCCAAGGGGCGATTTGCTCCTGCGTGTCTGCCTGGCCAAGCAGCTCCATCTGCCAGGGCTCACGAGGGGGCAGCGACTGAAGTGGCCTGGGGCCTGTATTGCTGCAGTGCAGACGGCTGACGGGAGGATCTGGCAAGCAGGGACTGGTGGCTTTCCAGGGCTCTCGCTTCTAATCTGGAGCTGACGGGAAACGTGCGTTTCTGGACATGTCTGCAAGCCGCCCTCCTCCCTGCTGCCAAAGCCCATCCATCGACCGCCCGCACACGGCAGGCTGCCCATCATTAGAACCTCGCTGGTGATGGACGGGTCTCGGGATCTGGGCAGACTCTGTGCAGAGATGCTCCGGAGTCACTGGGAGCTGGTGGGACATACCCAAGACCTTGCGGGTTTGAAAGATCCTCGGGCTTTTCCCTGGCAAGAGCTGGGGGGGGGGCTCCCAGTCAGGGTGGAAAAGCTGATTTGCTGCCATCCCATGCTTTGCACAGCGGCGCGGGTAGCATTTCACACCCACTTTGCACGGGGGCAGATGGCTGTACACGGGGTAGGTGGAGGGTGAATCAGGCCCAAAATCCAGGGCAGTGGAGAACAGAGCTGCCTTGGTGGGAATATTTCTAATCTCAGCCAGTGGGCACAGGGAGGGTCAGGACTTCCCAGAGGCTCTGACTCTTGTCATAGAATATCAGGGTTGGAAGGGACCTCAGGAGGTCATCTAGTCCAACCCCCTGCTCAAAGCAGGACCAATCCCCAATTTTTGCCCCAGATCCCTAAATGGCCCCCTCAAGGATTGAACTCACAGCCCTGGGTTTTGCAGGCCCAATGCTCAAACCACTGAGCTATCCTTCCCCCCACCATGTTCCCCCCGCCTCCCAGTCTCTAATTAGTCATTTGTGTTTTCCGAGTGCTCCATTGTGCTGATCCTAGAGGCTCCGAGGGCAGGAAACAGCTCCCTGCCCTGAGGAGTTTACAGCGAGGCCAGACAGGACGGGAGAGACAGGTGCTGATTGCCTGACTCGAGTGCGGTCTCTCCTCATAGGTGTACAATCCCAGTGAAATGATGCAATATCCATGTCTGGTTGGTTCAGGTTATGTTTAGCGTTAAAAGCTTGGGGAAGTGGGGAAGCCTGGCAGGGGGCGTCAGAGCTGATTATTAGAGGGGGAGCAGGTATTTAGGTCAATACTCCTGTATTTAGGTTGTCTAACTTGTCCCATTCCAAAAGCTTTCGGGAACCTCCATCATTCCTTTGAGGGCTGGCTTTGGGAACACCCTGGGGCTCAGGAAGTGCCTTTTCTTTGTCCCATTGCAATTTCCTTCTCAGCTTTTGCTGAGATCTAAAGGGTCAGAAATCACCGGTGCCCTTCCGTGCTTGCCTCCCTCAGGGGACCCATTGGCAGCCTGACAAAATAATAGGTTTCAGAGTAACAGCCGTGTTAGTCTGTATTCGCAAAAAGAAAAGGAGTACTTGTGGCACCTTAGAGACTAACCAATTTATTTGAGCATGAGCTTTCGTGAGCTACAGCTCACTTCATCGGATGCATACCGTGGAAACTGCAGAAGACATTATATATACACAGAGACCATGAAACAATACCTCCTCCCACCCCACTGTCCTGCTGGTAATAGCTTATCTAAAGTGATCACCAAGTTGGGCCATTTCCAGCACAAATCCAGGTTTTCTCACCCCCCCACCCCCCTCCAAAAACCACACACACAAACTCACTCTTCTGCTGGTAATAGCTCATCCAAAGCGACCACTCTCCCTACAATATGACAGGTTTCAGAGTAACAGCCGTGTTAGTCTGTATTCGCAAAAAGAAAAGGAGTACTTGTGGCACCCCAGAGACCAACCAATTCACTCGAGCATGAGCTTTTGTGAGCTACAGCTCTGAGCTGTAGCTCACGAAAGCTCACGCTCAAACACATTGGCTAGTCTCTAAGGTGCCACCAGTACTCCTTTTCTTTCTCCTTACAATGTGCATGATAATCAAGGTGGGCCATTTCCAGCACAAATCCAGGTTTTCTCACCCCCCCACCCCCATACACACACAAACTCACTCTCCTGCTGGTAATAGCTCATCCAAACTGACCACTCTCCTTACAATGTGCATGATAATCAAGGCGGGCCATTTCCAGCATAAATCCAAGTTTAACCAGAACGTCGGGGGGCAGGGGGGGAAGGGGGCTAGAAAAAAACAGGTGGAAATAGGCTACCTTGCATAATGACTTAGCCACTCCCAGTCTCTATTTAAGCCTAAATTAATAGTATCCAATTTGCAAATGAATTCCAATTCAGCAGTTTCTCGCTGGAGTCTGGATTTGAAGTTTTTTTGTTGTAAGATAGCGACCTTCATGTCTGTGATTGCGTGACCAGAGAGATTGAAGTTTTCTCCGACTGGTTTATGAATGTTATAATTCTTGACATCTGATTTGTGTCCATTTATTCTTTTACGTAGACACTGTCCAGTTTGACCAATGTAAATGGCAGAGGGGCATTGCTGGCACATGATGGCATAGATCACATTGGTGGATGCGCAGGTGAACGAGCCTCTGATAGTGTGGCTGATGTTATTAGGCCCTTTGATGGTGTCCCCTGAATAGATATGTGGGCACAATTGGCAACGGGCTTTGTTGCAAGGATAGGTTCCTGGGTTAGTGGTTCTGTTGTGTGGTATGTGGTTGTTGGTGAGTATTTGCTTCAGGTTGGGGGGCTGTCTGTAGGCAAGGACTGGCCTGTCTCCCAAGATCTGTGAGAATGATGGGTTGTCCTTCAGGATAGGTTGTAGATCCTTGATGATGCGTTGGAGGGGTTTTAGTTGGGGGCTGAAGGTGACGGCTAGTGGCGTTCTGTTATTTTCTTTGTTAGGCCTGTCCTGTAGTAGGTGACTTCTGGGAACTCTTCTGGCTCTATCAATCTGTTTCTTCACTTCCGCAGGTGGGTATTGTAGTTGTAAGAATGCTTGATAGATAAAATAGATAAAATAATGACCCGTTCTAAGGCCGGGTTGGCGTCGACACCAAAGCAGCAGCCGCCGCTGCACTGAGAACAGATAGGAAGAGCTGTAGCAGGGCGGGTGTGGGGAGAGACAGCTCTGGCATCTGGCCCCAGTGGGGATAATAGCTTTCTCCTTCTGCTAGCTGCCGGACGTGCTGGGGCTCAGGTGGTAGCAGCCTGTGGGGAAAGCTCAGGGTTCAAACCCTCCGGATCAGTGTTTCTCGTGGCCTGGCCCCGGTCCCTGAGATCTCCCTGACACAGGTTCTGAAGGCAGCGCCAGCAAACCAGGCCCTGGCATCGAAAAGGCGGAGAAACACTGCTCCCGCTGACACAAGGCGTGGGGGGAGGGGCGCTCGCCCTTGCACACGGGAACGTTTGTTTTTTCCCTGAATAAAAAAAGCCTGTCCAGAAAAGGTCCGTTATTTATGTGGCAAAGCCAAGTACTCGAAAGCCAGGGGATGCCAGATTTACGATTGCTGAAGCACCTCTGGTGCGTTTGCATCACCGGGCAGTATTTCACGGCAGCATCTGTGCTGGGTTTTTTGCACCTGGCCCGTGCCTCATTTGAAGCTCAGGGTGGCCACGCAAGGGGGCCGAAGCGGTGCCCAGACAAACCTAACACTGACCTTTCCTACCTCTCAAGGGCTTGGCCATCTAAATAACCTTCTTCTAACATCTTTTGTTTTCGGATGCAGTTTCGTCACAAGGTTGGCTATTTCTCCAGGATGACCTTGTCATTAAGGCATTGGACTCAGAAGCTCTGGGTGCCGTTCCTGGCTTTGCCACAGACTACTGGATGACCTCGGGTAAGTCACGGTGTTTTTCTGTGCCTCAGTTTCCCCACCTGCAACATGGGGATAATCCTCCTTTCCTTGCCTTGTCTGTTTGGACTGTGAGCTCTTGGAGGCAGGGACAGTCTCTCACCCTGTGTCTGTCAACACCTGGCACAACAGGGCCCTGCTCTCGGTTGGGGCCTGTGCAGTGCCTGGCACAATGGGCCCTGTTTTCAGTCGGGGTCTGTGCAGTGCCTGGCACAATGGGGCCCTGATCTTGGTTGTGGTCTCTTCTGCACCTAGTAAAATGGGGCCCTGATCTTGGCTCGATGCTACTGGAAGTAAATAATAACAACACAAAGGGCGGAGGGATGCGAGGCGGGGCCAGAGTCTCCTCGGCTGCTGTAAACCAGTTCAGCTCCAGGCTAGCGATGTCAGATAAGCAGACTCTGGCCCTGTGGGTTTTTCCAGCCTGCCTGGATGAAGATCGAACATGAAACTTGAGGGGGAGGAAATCAGCTGCTCCCCAGCCACGCTGGAACACTTTGCCCCGATGGCGTCAGAGAGGATTCCGGCTGGGCCCCCGCAGGCATGGAGGATACACAGGGGCACTGGCTTGTGACGGGAATCCACTGGCCTGTGGTTGGGGCTTCATCGTTCTCCGCTGCTGAGCCAGCAGCAATCCAGCCATGCAGAGTGAGCAGCTTGCCACGGGACGAACCCAGCCTGTCTCGGTGACGGCTGGATCTGGGCTGGGCGCACCCGACGGAAGCATGAATAGGAGATGAGTGTTCAACCTCCGACAGTGCAGAGACCTGTGGGCCGCTGCTCCAGCAACATGCCTTTCACGTCCCAATATACTTTGCTGGAGGCAGGAGCGTCCCAGAGGAGGGAGCACAGGTGAGCTGGGCAGAGTGAGCCACAGACGTGTGCCAGCAGCTGCGGGACTCTGAACAGAAGCCAGCGCTTACTCCTGGCTGGGGCACGTGCATCGCCACTGCCCTCTGCTGGAGGGAACCATAATTTCTCCTCTGTGGGTCATAGACCCCCAATAATGTCATAGACCTCAATACTGGGCAGCGTAGCATGGGGAGGAGGTGACCAGCCCTCTGTGGAGAAAGAAGTGGTTCAGGACTACTTAGAAAAGCTGGACGAGCACAAATCCATGGGGCCGGATGTGCTGCATCCAAGAGTGCTAAAGGAGCTGGCGGATGTGATTGCAGAGCCATTGGCCATTATCTTTGAAAACTCATGGCGATCGGGGGAGGTCCTGGACGACTGGAAAAAGGCTAATGTAGTGCCCATCTTTAAAAAAGGGAAGAAGGAGGATCCAGGACCCAGCCTTATCTCAGTCCCTGGAAAAATCATGGAGCAGGTCCTCAAGGACTCGATTCTGAAGCACTTAGAGGAGAGGAAAGTGATCAGGAACAGTCAGCATAGATTCACCAAGGGCAAGTCATGCTTGACTAATCTAATTGCCTTCTATGACGAGATAACTGGCTCTGTGGATGAGGGGAAAGCAGTGGACATGTTGTTCCTTGAATTTAGCAAAGCTTTTGACACAGTCTCCCACAGTATTCTTGCCATCAAGTTAAAGAAGTATGGGCTGGATAAATGGACTATAAGGTGGATAGAGAGCTAGCTAGATTGTTGGGCTCAACGGGTAGCGATCAATGGCTCCATGTCTAGTTGGCAGCCGGTATCAAGCGGAGTGCCCCAAGGGTCGGTCCTGGGGCCGGTTTTGTTCAATATCTTCATTAAGGATCTGGAGGATGGCATGGACTGCACCCTCAGCAAGTCTGCAGATGACACTGAACTGGGAGGAGAGGTAGATATACTGGAGGGTAGGGATAGGATACAGAGAGACTTAGAGGATTGGGCCAAAAGAAATCTGATGAGGTTCAACAAGGACAAGTGCAGAGTCCTGCACTTAGGACGGAAGAATCCCATGCACCGCTACAGACTAGGGACGGAATGGCTTGGCAGCAGTTCTGCAGAAAAGGACCTAGGGGTGACAGTGGACGAGAAGCTGGATATGAGTCAACAGTGTGCCCTTGTTGCCAAGAAGGCCAATGGCATTTTGGGCTGTATAAGTAGGGGCATTGCCAGCAGATCGAGGGACATGATCGTTCCCCTCTATTCGACATTGGTGAGGCCTCATCTGGAGTACTGTGTCCAGTTTTGGGCCCCACACTACAAGAAGGATTTGCAAAAATTGGAAAGCGTCCAGCAGAGGGCAACAAAAATTATTAGGGGTCTGGAACACATGACTTATGAGGAGAGGCTGAGGGAACTGGGATTGTTTAGTCTGAGGAAGAGAAGAATGAGGGGGGATTTGATAGCAGCTTTCAACTACCTGAAAGGGGGTTCCAAAGAGGATGGCTCTAGACTGTTCTCAGTGGTGGCAGATGACAGAACGAGGAGTAAAGGTCTCAAGTTGCAGTGGGGGAGATTTAGGTTGGATATTAGGAAAAACTTTTTCACTAGGAGGGTGGTGAAGCACTGGAATGTGTTACCTAGGGAGGTGGTGGAATCTCCTTCCTTAGAAGATTTTAAGGTCAGGCTTGACAAAGCCCTGGCTGGGATGATTTAGTTGAGGATTGGTCCTGCTTTGAGCAGGGGGTTGGACTAGATGACCTCCTGAGGTCCCTTCCAACCCTGATAGTCTATGATTCTATGATTCTACTGCTCATGGAGATTCCTCTTCAGCTCAAGGAGCTCGGAGCTGCCTGGCTCGCGGAGGTGCGGTCCACTGGGGAGAGTACCTACAGCCTGGAGTCCAGGACCTTCCCTCTAGGAATTCTTAAGTCACAAGCTGCCCCTGTCGAGCTTCCTTCATCCTGAGATCTCAAGCTCTTGGAGGGAGGAATTTATCAACCCATTATTTCAGAGGGGGAAACTGAGGCACCAAGTGGGGACGTTACTTGCTCAAGACCATATAGTGAAACGGTTGCAGAGCTGAGTATAGAACTTGTAAGTAGTTCCCTGCTCTAACCACTAGCCCACGCAGAGTTGGGACTGGGAACCCAGAAATCCTAGCTCCAGTCTGTTCTCCACCCAGACCTGAGACTAGGGACCCAGAAGTCCTGGCTCTCAATCCACACTCCCACATAGAGTTCATACTCAGAACCCAGGAGTCCTGGCTCCCCATCCGTGCTCCGTCTGGAGCTGAGGATAGGAACCCAGGAGTCCTGGATCCCAGTCCACTACTTCCACACCAACCCCAAGACTTGTTAAACAGGCACCTTCCAGTGAAGCTTAAGCCACACAAAGGGGGTGTCACGGACTCACAGGTCGTGCCCACTGTTGGCCCCATGCGGTCCGTGGGGGGAGCCCCCTTCAGTGAGACAGCCCTTCTCGGTGGTCCACTCTCTCTTGGGGGTTAAGCCCCTCCGCCTCCTGGAGCCACACCTCTCTGACTCTTAGCACACCTGTTTCTTGACGTGGGCCCCCTCAGGGAATCCACTTGCTCTGGACCCCCAGGGCCTGCACTCCCAAAGGGAATAATGCAACCCTGATCTCTAGACTGGAGTGACACTCACCCAGCGTAACACAGGGGGGTTTATTGAGCATCTGAACGCAGCATAGGAAACCCTCAGGGCCCTCAGGCCTGGCCTCCCTCAGCACAGCACATCCAAGTCTCCCCTGCATCCAGGTGGGTTCAGCCTGCTCCATCTCTCCAGCCCCGAGCCCCCCTGCTTCCCAGCTGGGCATCTGATATCACCGGCCCCAAGCCCCGCCTCTGTCCATTGTCTTCTCTCCAGGTAAACAGGGTCGCTGGGGCCTCCTCTCCTCTCTTCTGTCCTCTGGCCCCCTCTGGCTGGAACCGGCTGGTCAGGTCACCGGGGTCCTCTCTCCGCAGCCCATTGTCCTCCCACTGGCCAGAACCGGCTGCGACTCCTGAACTGGGCCTCTGGGTCACCAGGTCGCCAGTTGCTGGGGTGTCCATTCTCCAGGTCATTGGCTGGGGTCCCAAGTTCCCTCACCGGTCCTCTGTGACAACAAACTCCCTCTCCCATCACTTCCTTAAACCAGTAACACCCAGGGTAATTGAGTTCCACCCCCTCTGCCTGCAAACCATTGAAAAAAACAAGAAAAAAACAAGAAAATCCCCCACGTCTCACAGAGGGACACACAAAAGGGTGCAAAGTCAGCCTTAGAGGCTACAGCATTTGACGCAACCAACCCAGGGCACCTTTAAGACCCGGCAGGATATTAACTTCTGAAGACGCTGATGGGCAGATTTACCCCCTCCCTCCCCCATCATTTTTTGACTCAGACATTTCATGGCAAATGTGAAAATACTCTGATCCCAGCTGAAGGCAAATGAGCCCAGCTGGCTAGTAAGTAACGGCAGTGCTGTTTGTTTACAAGGGTATCTCTTTGATGTAGATAATTAAATGTTGGCCCCCTTCCCGTAGGAATTAATCATCCCCGACGAAGGTACTTGCATGGGGAAATGGAAGCAGCGGCAGGGGGTTCCAGACAAAATATATTCCCTTTAATTTTTGTCGATGAAGCTCCAGGCCAGTGGAGATGTGTAAATAAGTCCAATGTTGCAGATTAATGGGCGTTTAGCCTTGTGAAATTAACAACACTCCAGCAAATCTACAAAATACTGTCCTTGGCTGGTACAACTCAGTAATTCTGCATATTTCACCTCTCCTGCAGCATGGAGTGGTTTTTAAGCAAGGTGATAATAGCAGGGCCTTGCTCTTAGCGAGGGCTTTTCAGTGGTAAATTGCCATGCTTGTTACAAAGGCGTTCACAGATGGAGAAACTGAGGCCCAGAAAGGGAAGCCCCAGGTCAGCTAGCTGCAGAGCCAGGAATAGAAAGCAGGTCTCTTAAGTGCCTATTTAGTGTTCTGTCCGCTAGGCCGCAATGCCAGCATTGTGCAGGGTGGCAGGCATGCCCTCCCAGGAGCTCCAGGGTCTGCTTCTCCGGCGTGCAGCGGTTTGGCACCCGTGCAAACGTGGGTGCGAGATGTTCCGGTCGTGTGTTAGCTCCCACTTGGCACGGGTAGAAATGGGAGCTGGCGGGTTGGGGAATTGGGAAAGCCCCCTCCATCCTCCTTGTCGGATTGAAGTGACACCTGCCAGGCATCAGGCGGGGCACTATTTACCAACACAGTCGAGCCTTAATGATAGCTCTGGCCTGCAGCTGCACGAGGCGAGGGGGGGAGTAAAAAAACCCAACTGTGTCCCTTTAAATAGACCAGAGAGGGAAGCCCAGATTCCAGAGAGTTGTGAGAGGGAATCTGTCATGCGAAGTGGGGTAGAAGGTGCTGGCCAGTGTCTAGGGCATTAGTAGGGCCCTACCAAATTTAGGGTCCATTTTTGTCAATTTCATGGTCATAGGATTTTTAAAATCATGAATTTCATGATTTCCGCTATTTAAATTTGAAATTTCACAGCGTGGTAATTGCAGGGGTCCTGACCTAAAAAGGAATTGGGGGCGGGGGTGTCTCACGGTTCTTGTAGGGGGGTTGCGGTACTGCAACCCTCCCTTCTGCCCTGCTGCTGGCAGTGGCGCTGCCTTCAGAGCTGGGCAGCCGGAGAGCGGTGGCTGCTGGCCAGGAGCCCAGCTCTGAAGGCCGAGTGGCCGCCAGCAGCAGGGCAGAAGGAAGGATGGCGGGGCATGGGATTGCCACCCTGACTTCTGCGCTGCTGCCTGCAGAGCCGGGCCCTCAGTCAGCAGCCGCCGCTCTCCGGCCACCCAGCTCTGAAGGCAGCAACGCAGAAGTCAGGGTGGCAATCCCACGACCCCCCTGAAATAAACTTGTGACCCTCCTGCAACCCCCTTTTGGGTCAGGACCCGCAATTTGAGAAACACTGGTCTCCCTGGTGACATCTGTACAGTAGAGGGTAAAAGCCCACCAAAGACCAGATTTCATGGGGAGGAGACCAGAGTTCACGGTCCATGATGCATTTTTCATGGCCGCGAATTTTGTAGGGCCCTAGGCATTAGACGTGTTCAATTCCCTGTGTGACGCTGAGCGAGTCACTTAGAGATGGATTTTTGACATCAACAGGAGCTAGGGGGCTAAATACCTGTAACAGTCTTGCCCGTCGTTGCTCCTTGCCTCAGTTTCCCTAGCTGTGCAATGGGGATAATGGCCTGCCTGACCTCACAGGGGCGCTGTGAGGATAATTACTTTAAAGACGAGGAGGTGCTCTGGTATTACAATGGTGGAGGCCAGAGTAAGGACAACATGGACCCTGCCTCAGGCCCTCAAAGGTATTTCAGTGCCTAACTCCCATAGATATCAAAATCTGGCCCATAGTGAGTCCCGCAAGGTCACACAGGGAGTCTGCATGAGCAGTGCATTGCATTGCATCCAGATCGCCCACATCCCAGGAGAACAGATTTCAAGCTGGAGTGAGGTGCCAAAATCTCTCTGACTCCAGCTGTGGGCCCAGAGCCCTTGCAGTAGACTGGGGAGGGGAGGGCTGAGAGAGCTGGCCGGGGAGGGATCACACCTCCCGAGATGGCCCGTGTCCCTTTAAATGGAGCTGGAGCCCAAGGCCCAGCGAGCAATCACTCAGCAAACAATCAGATCAGCAGCCGCCTTGCACAGCCCTACCAGCAGGCTCCTCAATTGCCTCCATTTGTCCACCTGTCAAGACCCTGTTCCGCGCTGACGAGCTGCCACCCCCGATGAAAAATCCCCCGACAATGATTGTTTCACGGGCATCGTGTCTGAGCGGGCGGGCTGGCGGCGGGGGCTGGGGGGGCGGGGACGACGAGTAAAGCAAGCCAGGCAGCACAGTTTGCAGGTTGGGGGTCATAGCGATGAAGGGGTCCCAGCTGCCAGGGCTGGCGACTCCTGCTTGGAGCTCCCCCGGGGGCCTGGCAAACCAGCGGAAGGAAGCCGGGGTGGGCTGGGGAGGACGGCCTTGGCAGAGCTCATCTAGCTCCGCGGCCGTTCAGATTTGCTCCCCTTGGGGGGTTAGGAGAGCAAACGGTTAAAGAATGAGCAGGGGGGCAATCGAGTGTGGGGAGGGGATCAGGCTACAGTGGGCTGGACGGGTGTGAATATTGGAGAGGGGCTGTGTCCTCATTCACCTAAAGCGATGGCAGCCCAAGGAGCAGGGTAAGGATGGGGGCGTGGGAGATCTAGGTTTAAGTCCCAACTCTTGCTACTGAGTCTGTGGGTGACCTTGGCCGTGCTGCATCATCTCTCTGGGCCTCAGTTTCCCCCATCTGTAGATGCGGGGTAAGGATCCTGTTTAGACTGGGAGCTCTCTGGGGACGGGGAGCTCTCTGAGTCTGGGCAGCAGTGGGGCCTCTGGGTGCTACCGTCATGCCCATAATAACGGGGCCCTCAAATTCAGCTTCTCTCTGATCTTGCCTCCCGCTGGCTCACGTGTTCCCCGATGCCAGCGCAGGATGAGAAAACACGCGGGGCGAGTGGATCTGGTTGGAAAAGGCTCGTCAGGAGTGGGCTGTCCCCACGGAGTGGGGCAGGGGCTGGGCACTCTCTGCAGGGGCTTTGAATCGGGCTGGTACAGGACAGGAGGCTCATGGAGGAGGTGCCTCGTGCTGGCCTCTCCCATCCCCAGCCACCTCTCTCTGCCCCTGTCTCCTCTTGTCCCTGGAATTCTCCTTCCCGCTGCCTCCCCCGGAGACATGCCGGAGACGCTGTCTGCCAGGGCAACGCTCCACCGCGGGACCCCTGGAGCTGCAGCACATTCTCCACAAAAGGGGGGCAAAGTCTGCGTTCCCGCTCTCGCTGGGACCCGGGGGGGCAAGTTTCATCAGAAGCCGCAGCCGAGGCCAGCCGACCCCCTCAGCCCTGAGGCCAAGGCTGCTGTCCTTTCGGAGCTGCAGTTCCCCATCCACCCTGTGCCAGCTCTGGGGCCCCCTCCGGGCAAACGGTGGTGCGGCAGATCCTTCCATTTTTCCCAGTGCCTTTTGGAACAAGGGCATCCTCCCGGCAAAGGCCAAAGGAACAAGCCCTGGTGGGCTAGAGCAATAGGAGCTGGCAGTCAGGACTCCTGGGTTCCCTTCCTGACTCTGCCACTGACTCAAGCTGTGACCTTGGGCAGGTCCTTCCCATCTCCCTGTGGCTCAGTTTCCCCCTCTAAGCTAATGGGATAAGAGTACATACCCTCCTTCATAAGGTGCTCTGAGAACAAAGCATGAAAGCAAAAAGCACTAATGAGTCGATTGTCCCTTAGAGCTGGACCAGAGCCAGCGGCCCAGATGCTTCTGAATTCTGGGTCCGGAGAACCGCTCCTAGCCCTGCAACGCTCCAAACCCCATCATAGCTGGATACTCCCAAAACAGAGGGGCTGGGATCAAACTCTGCGGCTCTGGGCCTTCCTCTGCTATGGGGACAGACCCTGGGCTGGTCAGTAAACGGTCAGGACACTGCTTTCTTGAGGGGCGGGAATCTTTGGGGCTGGTTCTCTCCTGAGCCCGGTGTAAATCTGGAATAACTCCATTGGCACCGGGGGGCGGGGGGGGGGCCTTGACATCCCCAGCAAGTGAATCTGAAATTTGGCCCACGTCTCCAGAGGGGCGCAGACAGCTGCTTTGCCCCTTGGTCAGAGCCTGACTGACCTGCCGTCCTCTCCTCCACCCCTGAGGCTGGGTAGCCAAGGGCCATGTCTTTGTCTGCTAGTCCCCCAGCTCCGCCTAGCAGCCACCGTGGAGGATTTAGGCAGAGGGGAGCCGTGGAGACGGAGGGTGCATTACAGGAGTTCATTAGCATCTTGGGAAGATACATGGATCATAAACAGCCTGGCCCCGAGTGATTTACGAGCTTCCTCCGACGATGCAATAATTCCGCCGTCTCTGCAGTGACACTGTAATTGACCTAGATGGGGAACTATTTTAAAGGGGACAAATATATATGTAAATAAAACATCTGCCCACGCGTGCACCTTGCACACAAAAGCTACGTGCGCGGAGCGTTGCCATGGCAAAGTCAAGCCCCCAAATGTTCGGAAACAGCAGCATTAAGGTTGCCCGTAACTCTCTGGGGAGGGCACATGGATGGAGACTAGGATGGATTTCGCTCCCAAACTCTTCCTGTGTCTGCACTGAGCGTGTGCAAACTGAGATTTTCTTGGGGTACATTTTCATAGGGAGAGCAAAAGGCACATCCCGGGCCCCAGGGTGACCCCCTGCAAAGCGCAGGTGGGCAAGGGGTTGAAGCGTCTCAATGAAACATGTAAGATGGGCCAAAACAATGTATTCTTTTTGCTAGTCTCGTTCTGGGAAACGGCTGAACCATTTTAGCTGAAACATTCCCCAAAAATTTACCCTGCAGTGGACACCCGCCATGGGAAACCTCCAGCCAGACAGTTGACGTTTGGCAAAGTTATAAGCCACTTCAACCAAGGCCTTATAATGGGTCATGTCGGGCAACCTTAACTAGAGGCCTTGCAGGAGCGGTGCCTAGAATACACACACACAGTGCAGCTCCAGGAGCCGGGCTGGCAGGACACAAAGGAAACCTGGCAGCCGGCACCGTCAGCGCTGGAGCAGAGGGGACGGCAATGAGATTAAGGCGGAATGGGCTTGGGGGTAGAATTGAATTACCAGCCCCGGCTAATCTTGTTTCCAGGAACCTAATTATATTGTTTAAACTCTCCGCGGGAGCAAAGGAAAGACCAGCTGTATTAATCTCCCAGCTAAGTGGACTCCACTTTGCCACCTGGCACACTGGACGGCTTCGGGGCAGGGCTGGGGGCTTAGCCATTTCAGTTGCGGGGGGGGGTTGCTCTGTTTCCATTAGCGGTATAGGGCTTATGACACATGCTGGAGCAGCTCTGCTCCCAGCAGGGGGCAGCGTTGCAGGCGGTGGAAGGAGGAGGAGCTGTATCATCACCATTTCCAGCTCCGTCCTGGCATTTGACTTAACTCACTGGCTCGTAGCCCTTTTCTGTACCGTGACCCCTGATCTCCCTCTGCCACTGAGCCCAGGCGTAGCTGGGAAGCTCCCGCCCATTCAGCGATATGGGAAAGGCTGGGTGGCTTCATTGCCCCCCAACCCTTAATTCCTTCTAGCCACTGCGGGCGAGGTTGCCTGGCCAGAGCCGCCAGCTATGCTGGGACATGGCTGTTTGGTTCCTGTGCCACCCCTTCAATCCTGCACCCCCTGCCCTTAAACACATGCACACATGTCCCCACATGCACACGCCCCCATGAACACACACGCACACTCGCCCATGCACTGCACTGATGCACTTCAACACACATGTCCCCACACGTACCTGCACCCATGCACACATGTATCACCCCATGTACTTACACGCAGGCACACCCATGCATACGTGTCCCCCCCACACCCACGTAGCACCCTCTGCACATACACACATGCACCACCCTACGCACACACACTTGCTCACCCACACCTGGCCTCCTTGCCAACACAAGGGACTCAGCCTCTAGGGCCCCGCTCGGCCCTTGGGGCCCTGCTTGAGGCACTAACAAGGCCAATTGCCGTGGTGGCTTTTGCAATGTGGACACCGGGCAGAGCCCCTCCAAACTCAGCTCACGCCAGGGCCAGCAAACACGCTCTCCGGCTGGTGCCAGCCAGTGCTGGCTCCAAGCCGGGCTCTGGCTCCCATTCCCAGCCCCCAGCATCCCGACCAAGCGGGATCCACTGGGGGAAAGGGGCAGGAAACCGGCAACTTCAGCCTGGAAACACGGTTTCCTTTTTGCCAGCGCCGCCAAGAACAAAACCACACCGGGCCCTCCTGCTCCGGGTGTCGTTATCCCCATCCATCACGCGAAAACAATTAAATGCAGAGGCAATTAGCACTCCGGCAATAAACAGCTGCAGCGCTATGTATGGCTCGGCTATATTACGCTCATCTATTAATATTACGCTGCCGAGACACTTACAGTAACCAGAGAGAAAACAGGCTGCACAGGGGCCCCTTAGAAAGGGAGGTGGGGAAAAAATCAAGATGCATTAAATATGCATCGTGAGAGGGCAGCTGAAAGTCACCTGCGGGCATGGACGGGGGGTGGGGGAGATGGATGGGCAGAGCCTTGGCAAAGGGGGGATGGGAGACACACCACCTCGGGGGGAGGGTACCCCAGGGCAGCTGCCTCAGGAGGGACCAGGATCAGTCAAGATCCATCCATACTCGGCGCCCCTTCACCGATGTCAGCAGATGGCCCGGGGGGATCAGGGTCCCCCTCCCCCAGTGATCCCCTTCCTTGCACCATCCAGCCCTGGGAGCTGCTCCGCCAACTGCCCGACCCTGCACCCAAAGCCCAGCGCCTTGTCCTGGAAACGGCCTTTTATGCGGAGAGGAGGCGGGGCTCTGTGTTCTGGGTGGGGCCAGGCCCCTTTGCTCCACCTTCCTCCCCTCCCTGTATAAAAGGGTCTGTGCTAAGCCGCAGGTGGCCCAGGGTTCCTGGATTTCCCTCTGCAGTGCCCCCCACCCCCACCAGTGGGGCTTCCGGGAGGCTCCATCTGGGAGCCATGGAGCGGCTCTGCCCCAGGCCACTGTGCTCCAAGCAAGCAGACAGGCTGGCACAGTGGCCCATAGTGCCCCCGGCCAGCTGGCCGTCCACATCCCGCCGCTCTGCCAACGCACCTGAGTCCTGCCTTGAAGTGCCCTTATATTGTATCCTTCCAGTGCTGGGACCCCAATGCCCATCACAGCTCTGCTGGTGCCCCGCAATCCCGACCCGCAGCCCCTTGTTATCCCAGCCCTGGGCTCCCCCTCCCCCAGCTCTGCCAGTGGCCCTCAATCCCGACCCACAGCCCCCTGCTATTCCAGCCCTGGGCTCCCCCTCCCCCAGCTCTGCCAGTGGCCCTCAATCCCGACCCGCAGCCCCTTGTTATCCCAGCCCTGGGCTCCCCCTCCCCCAGCTCTGCCAGTGGCCCTCAATCCCAACCCACAGCCTCCTGCTATCCCAGCCCTGGGCTCCCCCTCCCCCAGCTCTGCCAGTGGCCCTCAATCCCGACCCGCAGCCCCTTGCTATCCCAGCCCTGGGCTCCCCTTCCCCCAGCTCTGCCAGTGGCCCTGAATCCTGACCCACAGCCCCCTGCTATCCCAGCCCTGGGCTCCCCTTCCCCCAGCTCTGCCAGTGGCCCTGAATCCTGACCCACAGCCCCCTGCTATCCCAGCCCTGGGCTCCCCGTCCCCCAGCTCTGCCAGTGGCCCTCAATCCCAACCCGCAGCCCCCTGCTATCCCAGCTCCCCCTCCCCTAGCTCTGCCAGTGGCCCTCAATCCTGACCCACAGCCCCCTGCTATTCCAGCCCTGGGCGCCCCCTCCCCCAGCTCTGCCAGTGGCCCTCAATCCCGACCCACAGCCCCCTGCTATCCCAGCCCTGGAGTTGGAACAAGTGTCTCTGCACAGGGGGCATTGTGTAATGGGGGGTCTGTATGTTACCAGCCTAGGGCCGGCTGCACTGGGGGGCAGCATATGTCTGTGGATTGAGGTGCATCCTGCAGGTCTGCATCAGGGGCGGGGGGAGGCGATCCCCTGCTGTTGGTGTTTGCGGGGGCGGGTTCTGTGTGTTGCTGGGGCACTGATGGGGGTGCATGCAAAAGCCTGCATATTGCTCTGTGTGCGTGTGTGTCCCCCTGTGTGTGTGCACACGGGGCGGGGGCCCTGGTGAGCTGGTGTGCGAGCGCTGGGGCCTGTCGAGGAGGGAGCGGGGGGGGGGGGGCAGCATGTCCGCGCGCAGCAGCCTGTGTCCCGGCTAAGTGGGATCATCTCTTTACTGGGGCTTAAGTTCTATCTATAGGGAAGAAATGGCCAAAGCAGCACAAGGTGCTGTCCTGTCCCCACGGGAGTGTGCTGCCCCCCCGCCCCCTCCTCAGGGGAACCCGCTGCTCCCCTATCCTCTCCCCAGGGGAAACCACTGCCCCTTTCCTGGGGACCTGCCTCCCCCTTGCTCAGTGGCTGGGCGGGAGGGGGCGGATGTCCAGAGCCCTCTGATAATTTGAAGAAAGGCTTGAGCAGGGGAGGGGGGCAGGTTAGTGACCCCTTCCCTTGCTGCATTCACGTGGCTCCCTGCCCCTCCAGGTCAGACACCATGCAACACAGACAGGGTGGGGTGGGGAGCTGAGACAATACAGAGAACACCCCCCCACGCACACAGACACGCTCTCCCTTTCAGCTCGGGAGCTGCTGATCCTAATGTGCTCGCTGAGCCCCAGCCTGGGGTCCAATCTGCAAGGGGAGGGCACTAGGGAGCACTTGGGGTGGGCAGGATTCCCCAGCATCATCTGCCTCCTCCTGGCCCCCGCAGCGGTCGGAGTGCAGGCCCCGCTCCCTCCCCTCTGGCTGGCTTGGCTGGCAGCGCTAACGAGGGACCATATGGGAGGCTTGCATCAGCCCGCTGGGGCCGATCGCCTCTCTGCTCCGTAAACCTTTAAACCCCCAAATCCCTTCAATCTCCCTGTCATAAGCTCCCCGAAGCTCAGACACGCGCTCCATTAGCCAGACCCCCAGCCTGGCCGGACTGGGCCCAGGACTCCTGGGTTCTATTCCCAGCTCTGGGGGGGGGGGAGGGGAGGGGAAGGGAGGGGAAGGGGGTCTCGTGGTTCGAGTGGTGGGGTTGGGATCCAGGACTCCTGGGTTCTATTTCCAATTCTGTGAGGGGCATGGGGTCTAGTGGTTACAGCGGGGGTGGGGTTTGAGAATCAGAATTCCTGGGTTCCATTCCCAGCTCTGCCACTGACTTGCTGCACTGCCGCCCCGTGCCTCAGTTTCCCCACCTGAAGAGTGGGGCTAATGGTACCAACGCAGCTCCAGGGCAGGGGGTGGGGTTAATCCATTGGGATGGAAGGGGCTGGAGAAGCCCAGGCTGGTTTCTCCCAGAGCCCCTAGATCCGGGGGCAGGCATCACTGTGTGTAACATACCACTTCCCCCTCCCCTCCATGTCTGCAGCCCTTGGGTTCTTCTAATGCACCCAGCTGTGTGGGGAGGGGGGACCCCAAGCTGGTGGGGGGGGCGAGCAGGGCCCCAAGGGTGGCACTCACAGATCACACACCCATCAGCTCCTTCTCCAGCCCCAATTCCCCTCCCACCAAGCCGGGGGCCAGGGGCGCTTTGGGACATTGGCTTTGCGGAACAAGAACCAGGACTATTCACCCCCACCCCTCCCTGTATCCTGCCTGGCCCTGCGCCTTCCAGGGGATGGGGGCACACGCTGTGCCCCAACAGGGGGTGAGGGTGCCTTCTGCATTGTACCCTCCGGCCGGCTCAGCACATGGCTGTCCCTTTATCCCCACTGTATAAACTCCCTGTCCGTTGCCACCTCGTGGCTCCTGTCTTATGCTGAGATTGGAAGCTGGCTGGGGCAGGGACCATCCCTTCGCTCTGTGTTTGTACAGGATCTAGCGCCGGAGGGTGCTGGGCCGTGGCTAGGCTCCTAGTCCTTGCTGCAGATGAAGCCCATTACTTCTTGTCCTATCTTCAATTGATCTGGAGAACAACTGATCTTTAAAACAGCCCTTAACATCTCTGAAGACTGTTCTCAGGTCCCCCCCTCCATCTTCCTTTCTCCCTCCACCCGTCCCCGACTTCTGCAGGAGCTTCGTCTTCCTGTGCCCCCGACGATTATTGGGTGGTCCGTGCCCCTGCTTGCCCCCGCTTGCGCATGCCCCCGACTGCATCATATCATTGGCTCACATTCAATTTGTGATCCACCACTACCCCCAGATCCTTTTGAGCCGTCTGACAGCTGAGCCAGGTATTCCCCATTTTGCAGTGGTGCTTTTGATTTTTATAGCCTAAGTGTCTCTCTTTGCACTTGTCCTGGACCTGGAGAATTCATGAGAAGAAAGACTAAGACCCCCTCTATGAAATAGTTTTAAAACTCCCGGAAACCTTTTACTGACTTCTCAGAACAAGAATAAAAGGAGCAGAAATGGCACCACTCTCTCTCCTTTTCTCTCTCTCTCTCCTGTACTAACAAATATTCAAGTGTAATTGAATTGTTATTGCAAGCAGCTCAGTGTTATGGTTTAATTTGACTAAGAAAATTGTTCGCAAAACATACGTTTGTGGAATTTTTCATCTCTGTCATACTTTAAAGCACTGAAACATTATCCGACGATGTTCCACAAGCCTCCTGGAAAAAAAAACCTTATGAAAATGAATGTTCCAAATAGGATATTTGTAAGGGGTAATAATAAAAGTTTGCTCTCAGGCAGTGCTTTTCATCGGAGGATTTCAAAGCACTCCACAATCACTTAAAGATCAGAGCGTTCCTGGGAGCGAGGTGTCATTAAACCCACTTTACAGGCTGGGTTAAAGAGGTTCCCAGTGACTTGCCCAAAGCCAGGCTGTGTGCCAAGTGAAGGAATAGAACCCAGAAATCCTGATTTGCAGCCCTCCTGCTGTAACCCGACCCGTCCCCTCTGCTCTAACCACTAGACCCCACTCCCCTCTTAACGCCAGCAACAGAACGCAGGAGACCTGACTCCCAGTCCCCACTGCTCTAACCACTAGATCTCCTAGCCTGTTTGTCTCCTGCCCTATAGCTGCTTCATTTACGCATTGTCTCATCCCAGCCTGACCTCAGCTTCCCCCTGATTTGCACGTTGGGATCATTCGTTTTTATTATTAATTAGATTGGTTTTTAGCGCCTTCCATCCTCACGGAGCTCTTGCGGCACAGAGCCCATCCCCTCCCACCCAACCTGCCAGAGCAGCAGCAAAGAATCATTCTTCCATACGTCTGTTGCTTCCACTGCATTGATTCCTCGCCTCTGCTCTGCTTCGCGAAGGCATCCATCTCCCTGGGCGTTAGGGATGCTAATGAATTCAGGGCCATGCGTGCGGCTCAGACACACTGGCAGGCAACCCACAGCCCTGAGCGCAACGCACCTGCCCACCCCAAACTTCTTCCCCCCGTGCATTCGAGCTGACCTTTTCCTGACCCATCATTTGCACCAGAAAAGCATGTAAGGGCCAGGCTGATAAAGGTATTTAGGCACCTAGCTCCCATTGGCATTAAGCCTTTGAGGATCTGGGCCTAGATGCCTCTCTGCGGCTTTGGGTGCCTAAATACTTTGTCAACCTGGCCATGTCTCTTTAAAGCAGGGGCTGTCTCTTTGTTCTGGGTCTGGACAACGACTAGCACAATGGGATCCTGGTCTGTGGCTGGGGCGGCTATATGCTATCGCCACACCGATCAATAATGATAATCCTAATTCATTAATGCCAAAGGGAGAACGGGGGCTTCTGTTTTTGTCTCGCAACAGGACAAGGGGGTGGTGGATGAAAGGTGCCCTGCTGAGCTGATCAGAGAGGAGCCTTTTTCACATCCGGAGGATTAGCCAGCGGAACTCACCACCACAGGACAGCGCTGAGGCCCCAAAGTCAGCATGATTCAGAGCGGGGTTGGATGTTTCTGTGGCTGACAAGACGAGCTGGGATTAGCCTGGATAATGCCGACTAAAAGACCATCGGTGAGGAGAATTTCCTCTTTCCGGGGTTAAGCCGGTCTCTGATTATGGAGGTCAGGATGTGATGGGGGGAGATAGGACTGTGGGGCTCTGACACCTTCCTCTGAAGCATCTGGTGCTGTCAGAGCCTGGGCAAAATGGGCCGGGGTCTGCTGAGCTCTGCCGATTCCTGCGTCCCTTTACCCGGGCCGACGTGACCGGAGGAGCTGTCATTTTGGGATGCAGCCGCTGCGTCTCGGAGAACTGCCTCCCCCGGGCCCGGCTGGGGGCGGAGTGCTGAGTCGCTGACAAGATTTCAGCGGCAGCTGAAGCCAAAAGGGCCTGGTAGCCAAAACACAGATGGCGCTTGGCTGCCTCTCCCTGTGCAGGCCTCGAGATGGATCCATGCCACAGCCTGTGGGTCCCTGCGAAGGACAGGGTGGGGAGATAGGCCAGGGGGCTGATCTGGCCCAGTATAAAGACAAGGGCTGGTTGTACTGCTGGGATCTGGGCTTTTGGGATTGAATTAATCAGCAAGGGATTCTTTGTGTGACAGCTGCTGCCCCAGCCAGGGCTCCTCAGGCCCCGCCGTGGGGCTAGGCACCTACCAGAGGCATTGTGCCCCCCACAAGGAGCTAGGCGGCAGATATGTGGGGGAGGGATTTTTCCACCCGTTGCCATCATATTACTGGCAGAGCTTTGTGATTCGTAACGATCACCCATGCGCCGATGGCGCCCGTCATCTCGGCCTTGTTAGCCAATGGGTGGCCAGTCTGCGGCCACCCAGCATGTGATTGGCAGAGCCAGCACAACACTCAGGTGTCCTCCCTGGCTCTAACCACTAGGATCCAAGCCACTGTTGGAAATAGAACCCCGGAGTCCTGGTTTCCAGGACCTACCTCTGACTATTAGAACACACTGTCTTCCCAGAGGTCAGGAGAGAGCCCAGGTACGCCGGCTGTCAGACCACCCACCTCCCCATCTAACCGATAGACCACACACTCCTTCCACAGCCAGAACAGGACCCAGGCATCCTGACTCCCACCTGCCCCCACTGCTCTAAGCACTGGATGACACTGCCTCCCTATAGCCAGAAATAGAACCCAGGCATCCTGACTCCCTCCCAGCCCATGCTGCTCTAACCACTAGACCACATTGCCTCCCTATAGCCAGAAATAGAACCCAGGCATCCTGACTCCCTCCCGCCCCACTGCTCTAACCACTAGACCACACTGTCTGCCTGTAGCCAGAACCAGAACTCAGGAGTCCTGCTTCCCGGTTAAATCTGGGTGAATCCCATGGGTTTCTGCCTGCAGGTGGCCGGGCCGGAGTTACTTATTTCGGTTCCTGCCCCCATCCCCCGCCGAGCCAGCCGCGGCTGCAGGAAGCGGGTTTCCGAGAGGGAAGCAAGCGGCACCAAGGGGAGGTGGCTCTTGTTTTGCGATGGAGAAACAAAGGAACCAAGTAAGCAGGTCAGCCTGAGGCGCTGTATCACCCCAGTCTCCCCCATGCAGAGCCGTGCGTGGGGCGAGGGGTTGGCTTCCAGAGACCCCAAAGGGGGTCACCCCACCACCACGAGCCTGCAATCCCACCAGTACGGCCCTCACCATTCAATAATGATCTGGAGCATGCCCTCAAGCTTTCCCTTTGGAAGCACTATATTTATCCCCTGCCCCTCCTTTTACAGATGGGGAAACTGAGGCACAGACAGGGCCGGTGGCTACCCAGTAAGGGAGCAGCAGAGCTGGGAAGCAAACCCAGAAGCTCCTGGCTGTTCCTTTTGTGCTCTTGCCCGCTAACCCCTGTTGCAAACCCTGAGAGAGCAGGGGCAGCACAGACAAGCCCCAGCCACCAGGGGGCGCCTGTCAGCACCATGTCACACAATGCCACGAGAACATCTCTGGCGCCTGCCAGACACCCCCCTCCTCCGTCCCCCAATTCACGCTGGGCAGGCAAGTTGCTCTTGTGTGGAAACTTCCCACCCGTGACACCCCTGCTGCCCCGTCACCCTGCTCCAAACGCTCTCTTTCTTCTGGTTAGCTACATTCCAGCAGCACCAGGAGAGGCCAGCTGCGAGCCGGGCTCCGTGGTGCCAGGCGCTGCCCAGACAATCCCTGCCCCAGAGCTGCAGAGAGGCTGGCTGCTCCCCCAGACACACGGCCTGCCCCCCAGCTTACCCCAGCCTGGCCCACCAGGCTGTGGCAGACCTACCGCTGGTTAGGGGCTGTGCTCGGGTTAGCTCTGAAATGGTGACACTCCTCGTCTGCAAAATAATGATACTGACCTCTTTTCCTTCAGATTATGGGTATTATTTGTTGTTAGCTGGATCGGAACAGCTCCTAATCATGGAGTAAGACCCCATTGTGCCAGGCGCTGAACATTCTTTATTAGGTGTGTTACAGTAGCATCTAGATACTCCATTCATGGACCAGGACCCCACTGGGTGATGTGCTGCACAGACACAGAACAGACAGTCCCTGCCGCAAGGTGCTGACAGGCCAAGGAGAAGACCAGAGACGGGTACAGGCACTTTACAGAGGAGGCCGGTATCGTTAGTCCCATTTTACAGGTGGGGAAACTGAGGCACGGCGAGAGGAAATGATTTGCCCAAGGTCACCCAACCGAGTGACAGAGCTGGGAAGAGACCTCCCGCATCCCAGGACAGTGCTCTAGCCGGTAGGCTCCAGAAAAGCAGCTGCCCTGGTGCCCGGGGCAGGCTGTGAGGATGAATAAATTAAGGACTGGGAGGTGCTCAGCTATGCAGTAATGGGCGCCAGAAAAGTACCAGAGCTAATGTTGACGAGACTCCTGCTTTTTTGTAAAGCCCCAGCTCCCGGAGTCATGGGAATTCAGGAGAGGCTCGGCTTCCAATAAAATATAAAGGGGGAGTTTTCTAGCCCATGCGATGGTGGAAAACCTGACCCCAAACATCTCAAAGACCAGGCACTGGCAAAACAGAACCCAGCACTTGTTTTTAAATTTTTTTTTAATTCATGATTTTTCAGACGGTCTCATGATCTTGAGGGGGATCGTCAGATGGCCCCACCCAGCCTGAGGTGGGGCTAGGCTGACTCTAGTGGTGAAAGACTCTTGCCCCCTATTTTGGCCCCACCTCCAGGTTAGCTGCTCAGGTTTAAACAGGACATTTTCCAAGATTTCAAATTAGGGCATTCAAAATCCATTTGGGTACAGTGGGGTTCCCCCCTCTGGGAGGGGGAGGAGAGCAAAGCCCTGGGAGCCGGGCCTCCTGGGTTCTATCCCCCGCTCTGGGAGGGCGGCGGGGCCGAGTGGTTAGAGCAAGGGGTGCAGGGAGTCAGGACTCCTGGGTTATATCCCAGCTCTAGGAGGGGAGTACCTAGCAGTCAGAGGACCAGGAGGCTGGCCCCGGCTAGTTGGGCTTGGCAGAGACTCCTGGAAGCACAGCTCTCACAGATCAGCAACAAACTCAGCCATTGTCTGGAGTGTCATGTGTCATGTCATGTCTGGTTAAAGTGCCCTGGGAATCTCATGGGGGGGGCTTAGGGATCCGTGAGGGCAGAGCTCCCAAGATTCCCATCCTTCCCACCACTGTCACTGTCTCCCTGGCAGGCCCTGCTCCCCCGCTCCCCCACGGCCATGCAGATTAAAGCCCCTTTAATTAAAACCAGCCACTGAGCTGCAAAGACAGATGAGGCCTCAGCTCCCAGAGATTAACGGCTTCTTGGCACAGGCAGCACTGGGGGGTACCCCCCCACAACAGATTCACACGGCAGGGCCTGGGAACCCAGCTGGGTGCAATTAATGAAAGTGCTACATGCCCGTCACCCCTGGGGGCTCTTGGGTTGACACCCCCCCCGGGATCATTGTTGGGGGGCAGGGGAATGTCAACCCCCCCCGAGGAAGCAGGGATCCCCTTTTTTAGATCAGCACAATGCTGCCCCATTGATCCCCTGAGGCACCCAGCGGCCCCTCCCTCCGCCCCCAACCAACAGGGTCAAAGGCATTTCCCCCCAACCCCTACCTAGGCTGAGCTGCCCACCCCTCTCGCTGCCCCAGCACCAGCCTTCCCTGCCCCCTGACAGCACGAGAACCTCCCACTCTGTGGCATCTACTCCTGGGATCCCTCCAAGGGCCAGGGGTCCCCCTGTGATAGGCAGCAGGTCACCACCCCATACCACCGGGGCTCCTGGCCAGGCTGCCCCCAGGAGCGCCAGGGCATCCACCTCCCCAAAGCCACCCGTCCTTGCCAGGCCTGAGGGGGTCCTGGAGCCTAGGAGGTGCAGGGGAGGGGAGTGTGGGGAGAGCTAATGCCCCCCTGCCCCGCAGAGGGTGGGTGCTCGGCTTTCCCTGCCTGACTCAGCCCAAACGGGCTCCGGGCTCCCCATTAGCTGCCCTTGCCGTGAGGCTGAGCTGGGGAGCTCTGAGCTGGTACCAGCGGGGCTGAACGCCGGGGCCTGTCCCCATGGACCCATCACACGGGCACAAAGCTAGCTGGGCCCTGGCACCCCACTGGCTCCACGGGACTTGGGGGGCCTCACTCTAGTCCTTAAGCCAGGATCCCCCCATTCTGGAGGTACCCCTCCAGCTGGCCCAGAATCCCACCGCACCCCGCAGTGAGAGAGCCCTAAACCCTTGACAGGCTGGGCTGTGGGTTGGGATGCTGGGGAAGCCTGGAGTCAGAATAGCAGGGTCCTGTGGGTCAGGATTGAGGGGCACTGGCAGAGCGGGGGGCAGGGCTGAGCTAGCAGGGGGCTGTGGGTCAGGAATGAGGGGCAACGGCAGAACTGGGAGCGGGCAGGGCTGGGCTAGCCGGGGCTGTGGGTTGGGATTGAGGGGCACTGGCAGAGCGGGTGGGGGACAGGGCTGTGCTAGCAGGGGGCTGCGGGTCGGGGTTGAGAGGCAGCGACAGAGCTGGGGGTGGGGTCACGGGATCATTTGCTGGGGGTCCGTGGGGGAGTTGGCTGAGGCTGGCATGGCGGTGGAAGGCAGAGGGATACCACTGGTTTGCTGCAGCGTCTGGACCGTTACCAGAGCCCGGGGCCCCTCTGTGCCCGGGCAGGGCAGGTGGCTCGATGGCGGGAGGGGGGGATCCAAGCTCACTAGGACTCAGCACCGGAGCCAGCAGGCTGGGTGCAAGTGAGGGCGGGGCCCAGCTGGGCTCTGGCTGACCCCGCCTGCGGGAATGCAGCGGGGGCGCTGCGGAATGAAGGGCAGGCATGCGGCTGGCCGGGGCCACGCACACGCGGGCAGGAATGCGGCTGGGGGAGCAGGCGGGGGGGGGGGGGGGCCAGGCCTGGAGCTGTGGGCGAAGCCGTCGTTGCTGTTTGCAGGGTTTCACGCTAGGAAGAGAGCTCAGGTGTCCTGGCGCCCAGTCCTCTGCTCTAACCACTAGATATTACTCCCCTCCCAGCGCTGGGTGGAACCCAGGAGTCCTGACTCCCAGTCTCCCCCGAGCCTCCCTCCCACTCTTCGCAGGCTCTGTCGACGCACACCGGGAGAGAACAATCAGCCGGCGAGCACGGCTGGTCGCTCCCCAGGGGCATTTTGGCACCGGCAGCCCCGTGATTCTGTTGCTGGCAAAGCAACCGCGACTCCTGACAGCTCAATCATTGGTGTTACAAATTTGCCGTTCTCTGCTGGGTATCGTAGGCTTCTGCGGTGTCTGGCAAGGCCCCCTAGGCCTGGTCGGGTGAATGATCCGGCACTGGCCCTGGGAGGGAAGCGGACGACGCCCCCCCACACCCCCCCAACCCCAGCTCCAGGGTGAGGTGGACAGTCAAGGCCAGCTGGGGCTGGGAGCCGAGCCCCCAGGGTTCAGATCCCTCCAGCCCAGTGGGGCTGGTTCCACTCTGACCCCCTCTGCCTGGAGGCCCCTGTGGGGGCTGAGTTGGGGGGGGTCTCATCCTAGTTCCTAGGGCACAGGCACCTGCCCCACAGTAGCCACTGACTGCCCCCCACCCTGCTCTGGAGCCAGGATTTGGCCTCTGCCTACAAAGGAGGACCTTTGGCACAAGCCAGACCCTGGAACACGGTGAGGGGAGGCACCCCCCTTCCCTGAGCTGGGCTCCCAAGGCATGCCTGGGTGCTAGCAAACCTGCCCCTCCTTCCCCCATCAGCACACGAGGGATCTCACCCCCCACGCCTGCTCCCCAGGGTCCAGATTCTTCTGGGACGGAGCTGCAGGGGCCAGCGAGTGCGGGGCTGGGGTCCCATGTTCCTCAGGGCCAGGCCAGCACCAGGAGGCAGGACCCCCATGGCTCTTTTCCTGCTGACAGGAGCCCGGTGCCCCAGCGTGGGCTGGTGATCACAGAGGCGCCATTCTTCCCCACGGGGGCTGGGATTCTTTCTGGGGTGGGATCGGCTGGATTCCTCCCCCCAGCCCTGGCCGGATTCCTGCACGACTGTCCCAGCCAGGACCCTTCCCACAACCACAGCGGGAGGTGGAGCAGAGACTGGGTCACTGGTGCTAGGGGGCGGGGCGCTGGGCTTATACGCAGATCAGATGTGTAGCCACAAGCCTCCTGCAAGGGCCTTGGCCCTGGCCTGCCTTGTAGGGACGCGCCCCCCCTCACCCCCCGTTGAGGGGCAATCAGGGGTCTCAGGCCCCATGGCCCATTCAGTGGGGCATGGCTATGCTGAGACCCCCAGAAATTCCTTGCACTTGTGACCTCTCCTCCCCACAAGCTCAGCTTCCCAGGGCTGCCGCATGGACACCCCGCCATACGTCCCTGCCTTCGGGGGTGGCGTAGAGCAAATGGACCCCCCTTCCTTCATCTCCCCCCCACCCCCGACTGCCAGACTAGATGCTGGCTCACGTGCTCCCTCCCCCTCCCCCCCATGGGCGCTTATCTCTCCTTTCTTCCCACTCCAGGCCCTTCATCTCTGTGCCAAGCCCAAGGGCCGGCAGGGAGTCTGCTGGCACAGTGATGGGCTGGGGGCTGCATCACTGCCAGCCAAGGAGAGGGTCCATTCTCCTGCCCTGCTTCAGCTCCCTCCCGCAGCCTCTCACCCTGCCGCACTTCTGGGTCCTGCAGTGAAAGATGCTCACCCATCCCTGGGCACTGGGGGCACTCAGAATCGGGACCGTGCCCTCGCCGGTGATCAGTGACATTGAAGGGCACAGGCTCAGGGCCGTGGGTCTGTGGAGTCTCCCACTGAAACAGGCCAGGGAAATCAGTGCTGGCTGGGGAGATGGGCATGGGCATGGCCCCTGCAGCCCTAAATCACCCTCATAGAATATCAGGGTTGGAAGGGACCTCAGGAGGTCATCTAGTCCAACCCCCTGCTCAAAGCAGGGCCAATCCCCAATTTTTGCCCCAATCCCCAAACGGCCCCCTCAAGGATTGAACTTACAACCCTGGGTTTAGCAGGCCAATGCTCAAACCACTGAGCTATCCCTCCCTCCTGCTGCTCCGGCTCTAAGCCCCCACCCCTCTCCCCGGCTGAGCCCCCCACAGCCCCCAGGATCTCTGGGACCCCCGGTTCAGTGCCCAGAACGGCCCCCAGCTCCTGGTCCCCAAGGCCCTTGCTTCAGACAGGGAGTTAATCCCGCTAATGGGCTAACTGAATATGCAACAGCATTAATGGGGGTTTGGAAGCGGGGAGGGGACCTGAAAGCCGCCCCCAACCAGTGGGGCTGCCTGCCCTGATGCGCTGGGGTGCCCGGCAAAGGGGCAGGCCTGGCGCGCATGGGGTTAAAGCAAAGGCCGGGGCCACCCAAAGGGACCTGCATGGTGCTTCCCCACCCCCCCACCCCCATGACCCCCATCTCCATGCTGCATCAGCCAGTGCAATGAACAAACTGGTTTCCTGCTTGATGGGTCCCAGGGCAGGGCTGAGCTTTCACACCCAGAGGAAGGGTGGGGGGGAGCTGGGCATGGGAAGGAGGGGGTTTATAGAGACCCATGTCAGCTAATGAGCCCCCCCCCCTCCAAACCTCCACTGGGTGCCCTACCTGGCCGGGAGGTGTGTGTCCCACAACTACAATGGCCGGGGGGTATCAGTCACACCCGCTGTTCTGGGGTGTAGCTACTAGGGGGTGGGAGATGTGCCAGCAGGGGGCTGAAGGGCCCAATGAGGGGCGGGGTGTCTGGGCCAGGTGGCATTTAGCCTGCAGGGCACAGGGGGGTTAATAAAGCCAGGGAAGCAGCGTGGTGAGGTACTGCCCCAGGGGCTGGGGGTTCAGGGAGGGGGTTCTTCTCTTTCAGCCAGATACCAGAAAATATCATATTGCCTCTCTCTAAATCCCCGGTACGCCCACATCTGGAATACTGCATGCAGATGCAGTTGCCCCATCTCAAAAAAGATACACTGGAATTGGAAAGGTTCAGAAAAGGGCAACCAAAATGATGAGGGGTATGGAACAGTTGCCGTTTGAGGAGAGATTAATAAGACTGGGACTTTTCAGCTTGGAAAAGAGACGACTAAGGGGGGATATGATAGAGGTCTATAAAATCATGACTGGTTTGGAGAAAGTAAATAAGAAAGTGTTATTTACTCCTTCCCATAACACAAGAACTAGGGGTCACCAAATGTAATTAACAGGCAGCAGGTTTAAAACAAAGAAAAGGAAGTATTTCTTCACACAATGCACAGTCAACCTGTGGAACTCCTTGCCAGAGGATGTTGTGAAGGCCAAGACTATAATAGGGTTCAAAAAAGAACTAGATAAGTTCATGGAGGACAGGTCCATCAATGGCTATTAGCCAGGATGGGCAGGGATGGTGTCCCTAGCCTCTGTTTGCTGGGAGCTGGGAATGGGCAACAGAGGATGGATCACTGGATGATTACCTGTGCTGTTCATTCCCTCTGGGGCACCTGCCATTGGCCACTGTCAGAAGATGGGATACTGGGCTAGATGGATCTTTGGTCTCACCCAATATGGCCATTCTTATGTTCTTATGTACCAGTTCAGAGCCCAGCACTGCCATAAAACTGAGCTCCTTGGCACGCTGCCCAGCTGCCAGGCTGTGAACCCTGCGATCCGAGCCAAATCCCAGCCCAGGGGATTAACCTCTGCCTTTCCCAGTGTGAGGGTAGCGCCCGCAGGCCTAGCCATGCCAGTCACTCCGCCAGCAGGGTGAGAGACAGGCCCTGCCTGCCAGCTCACCAGCACAGGGTGGGAGAGGAAACCGAGGCACTGAGCGGGGGCGTGACTTGCTGAAGGTCTGTGACGGAGCTGGGGGTAGGACCGAGGACTCCCCTTGCTGGGGGCCGATGCTGCTCAAGAGCCGCCCCGGAGCTGGGTGCAGCATGTGGTGCCTCAGCCCCCCCCGGGATCCACGCAGGCTGTGCAGCTCCAGGCACCCTTCATGGCCGGCTAGCGCAGCCGCTGCCGGGGTGCCCGTTAGTGCCTTTCCCCGGGGACTGGGCTGGCGAGGCGAGGACAGTGTGCCCGGGAATGGGGCACCACCCAGAAGCAGCTTCCAGTGCGGGTCAGGAACCAAGAGCTCAGCCCCTGGATTTTTGTTCCCAATCTTCCCCGCTCCCCATGCATCCCTGAGGGGAGAGCAGCCCTCCAACCCATCTCCCCCCAGCCCAGGGCCAGGAAGACTCTGCCCTGGGGCACCAGGCTCCTGACTGCGGCGGGCCAGCCGGCCTGCTACGAAACCGCACCTCCCCTGCCTGCCGGTGACTGAGAGATGCTTCCCCGCGAGGGGCCCTGCTCTGCTGCCCCCGGGAGGGGGCTGGTATCAGGGGGCCTGGGGGAGTGATCCCAGTCCCAGCGGGTGGTAGGACTCAGAGGAAGCTGCTTTGTCTTACGCCTGGAGAGCTGGGGGGACCCACCCCAGCCCCCCTCTGTCTCCTGCAGCTGTCTAATTGGGTGGATGAATACACGCCCCAGCCCCAGCTGTTTGCTGCTTCACCCAACCAGCCCCCGACAGCTCTCCACGTCACAGGGGCTGCTGGGGTGAAAGCGACTGCAGCTTAGAAAACCTGGGGAAGGCCTGGTTTTTTTTAGTGTCAGGGATACATGTGGTGTTTTGTGGGGGTGGGGGGAGAGATGCTTCAGCCAGTGCTGAAAAGCAGCCAGCTCTGGGGTGGGACACACCAGCTGTTGGAACAGCCATGCGACACAACAGTGCAAGGCAGGAAGTGAAGGGGAATCCTGAATGCAGGTGAAAGGAGGTGTGTGGGGGGGGAAATTGAAGAGTTCAGGGAGGCACAAAGGACACAGCTGACTGGGCCATCATCCACCAGGCTACACGTCCCCAGTGATGGGACCACCAGCTCCATACAGGGCCCCCTGGTGACTCCTCCCCACTACAGCCCCTAGCTGCTCCACTGAGGTCTCCCGTCCCTGCACCCGTCGGTTAAAGGGATAACGGGGGGAGGGCCATTAGCGGGGAGACCGTCCCCGCCCGACAGCGCCCTGTCACCGCTATCGCTGGGCTCCCGTCGCCGGCCGGGGGTTTTTTGCTCAGTGGCTCTCACCCACGCACGTGCTAATGGCACATAAATTTCTGGCATGGCCCTGGCGCCCACGGGGATGGATGAGCCTGTTCCTATCGCGCCAGGCCCTTGTAGCTCTCCCCAGTTAGGTGCCCGTGCTGGGGCGGTGAGGAGGGTCGGGGGGCTGCTTAGCGGACAAATCGGGTGCTGAGCGGGGAGGGAGGCCAGGTTAGGGCGGGCATGGAAGGGGAGATTGTGCCAGGGATGGCTGGCAGTGGGCACAGGGCAGCCACTACCTCGCATGATGGAGTCATGATGAGGGGAGCAGCTTTTTTGTGGGGAGGGATGAGTAGGGATATTACAGTAGTAGCCCTAGCGAAGCCAAGGCTGCTGGAGTTTTAACTCATCCACGGGTGGAGGCAGGGCGGCCTAGTGGACAGAGCACAGGACTGAGACCCAGGAGACCAAGGTCCTTTTCCCAGCCCTGCTGGGGCAGCATCCCCCCTGTGTGTGACATGGGGCTAATGACACTCATGTGCTTTGAGATCACCGGAGCTCCTGCGTCCTTGTGGGCCTTGACTTCCAAGGGGTCCTTCCCGGAGCCTCCAAGGTGGGGTCCCGTTGTCTGACCTTGGTGCCGCAGTCTGGCCAGGAAGGGGCCCCACGATGGAGGGAGGAGAGCGCTCTGGCAAAGCCCCGCGCCGAGGACCAGCGCTGTCCCCGGGATGCCGCAGGCATCCACCCTTGAGCAAGGTGAATGTGATGAGCAGCCCCGGCGTCAGCGCTCGGCTCCTTGCAGAGAGACACCCCGAATCCCGGCGGGAGTGCTGGAGTCCTGGCCGGGAGAGATAATTGCAGCCTTTCATGTTGCTCCCCAGCCATCGGGTGGAGGGAGATGTGGCTAGGAAATTGCGTGGCAGAGGCGTGCAAGAGAGAGATCAGGTCTGTCTGCGCCATGTCTGGGCCATGTTCAAGGTCATGGTGCCGGGGAAGAGAAGCAGCAAAGAAACCCACTCCCACCATGCTCCCATCTGCCCTGAGAAAACTGCATCTCCTCCAGTGGCTTCCATCCCTTAGGCAAGGAACTGCTTACCCATCCCCAACCAGGCGATGCCTCCCGCCCTGTTTCCTGCAGCACAGACCCTCCTAGCACTGCACTGGGGCACTGCCAGCCCTGACCGCAAGGGAAGAGAGCCCCCACCCTGCTCCCTGCAGCACAGCGCCTCCTAGCGATGCACTGGGGTGCAGCTAGCTCTGGGGTGGAGCGTGATGCTCCAAACAGCTGTGGACAGCACTGGGGGAGTCTGAGGGAGGCAGGAGGATGTGATGGCCCAAATAGGGATATGAGCTGGATCCCAGGGCTAACTGCCCCCTCACCCCGCCCAGCAGTGATGGGCAAAAGAGGGCACTGTTTGCAGGACAGCCCAGGGATATTTGGGTCAGGGTCAACACAACATGGGACTCCAGAGCCATGGGGGCAATTCCCTCTGCTCTGCTACTGACTTCCTGTGTGACCCTGAGCTAGTCACTTAAGCCCAGATCCACACAAGGGTTGATTTCAATAGATGTTAGAGGCCTGTGCGGATCTGGTCTCTTTGGGCCTCAGTTGCCCATGTATACGGGGTGTGTGCGTGGGGGGGGAACAGCACTGCCCAGCTGTCTGGGGATGTGACGAAGCGGACTGTTCTTAATGTTTCCTCTGAATAGTGTGGGGGTGCCTCAGTTTCCCCTAGGCAGTTCTTAAGTATCTAGGTGGTGGGATAAGGGTGTATGATCCTTGCAGAGCCCTAGAGGGCAGGTGTGTGCAGTGGTCTGGACACGAGAATGGCCGACACCCTGTTTCCTGGCAACTGATGGCCTGGGCCTTCCCACCCCCCCAGGTGAGAGCTAAAGAGTTGGAGAACAAAGGAATCCGGTGACCTCCTGGCCCCAGAAACGGACAAAGCCCAGAGGAGGAGGGGCTGGAGGGGGAGTCAGTTTGGGCTGACTGGGGATGTGGAGTGAAGTGCAGACGTGGTTGTCTGGCTCACTGCCCCTCAAAATGGACACAGCTCAGGGGTCCTGTTCTCTGGACCTACAAGCTCTGTGTTCGACCATGTTCCTGTCGTCTAATAAACCTTCTGGCTGAGAGTCACGTCTGACTGGGGAGTTGGGGGGCAGGACCCTCTGGCTTCCCCAGGAGACTGCCTGGGTGGACTCGCTGTGGGAAGCTCAGGGAGGGGCAGAGGATGCTGAATGCTCCGAGGTCAGACCCAGGAAGGTGGAAGCCGGTGAGCTGTGTGTCCTGCAGACAGTCTGCTCACAGAGAGGAGACTTTCCCAGAGTCCTGCCTGGCTTCGTGGGGAGCAGTTCCCGAGCAGCGCCCGGGGACTCCGTGACGGGGGGTTGCCAGGAGAACGACATTAACGCTGGCGCGGTGCATGACTGGGGTGATGGCGGCATGGCACAGCCATCAGTGTAGTGCCATAGAAGCGGGCAGTTCAAAACCAGCCCCAGGATTTAGCCAGCCCTGTGGAGCAGGGGGCAGAGCCCCTGGAGGCATGGAGGGAGGCTGCCAGCTGGCTCAGGGCTGTCTAGCTGCCCACCTCTCTGCAGCAATATGGCCCCACTGTGTCCTACGGGCCAGGGACAGTGAGGTCAAGTGAGAGGCCACCAGCCCCAGGCCGCCATGGCGAGGGCTGGAGAAAAGGTCAGGTGGGTGCAAACAGCTGGGAGGACACATGATGCTCACGGCAGCCTCTCACCAACCCGGGTCAGCCCATTTGGACCAGGGGCTCCCAGGTCAGCTCCATCACTGACCCCAGCACGAATTACCAGCCCGGAGCTTGCACTCACCTGGACCCGGCTGGCCGAGGGACGTAACCCCACAGCAGGAGGCGCTAGAAACGCAGCAGCAAAGCTCCCTCTGTTCTTATTCAGCCCTGCGCACGGACCCAAACCCAGCTCTCCCGCAATCAGCACCTCCGTCGAGTGGGGGACGGCAGCGAGGAAACGAACCGGGCTGCCGGCAGGGCCATCGGTCACCTTCGACCTGGAGATCTCGAGACGGGGACGCAGCGAGGAGCGAGAGGAACGTGCCCGGCACGGCTGCGATTCTCGTACGTTCCACCCCATCCGGCCCAGGCACGACTGCTCCCTACATGCACACGCAAACACGGGCGTGCACGTGCGCACACACTCACTTGCACTAGTAACCAGGAGACCCAGCCTCAAATCGGCCAGAAGATGAATAACTAGCACGTGGCTTGGCCATGTAAGCTAAGGGTAAAACTCCATCATTGGTTCCTTGCCAGAAGCAAACCTGTGCGGGGGGGGGATGCCTGGATTTAGTATTTACAAAGCTGTTAATTGGCAAATAATTATCTCGAGTTCCAAGAAGGCCACCAGGAAGTTTAGACTTGAAATTAGCCAAAGGTTTCCAACCATCAGAGGAGTGAAGTTTTGGAATAGCCTTCCAAGGGAAGCAGTGGGGGCAAAAGATCTATCTGGCTTTAAGATTAAACTCGACAAGTTTATGGAGGAGATGGTCTGATGGGTTAACATGGGTTTGGTACTTAAATATTCATGGTAAATAGGCCCAATGGCCTGTGATGGGATATTAGATGGGGTGGGATCTGAGTTACCCAGGAAAGAATTTTCTGTAGTATCTGGCTGGTGAATCTTGACCATATGTGCAGGGTTTAGCTGATCGCCATATTTGGGGCCGGGAAGGAATTTTCCTCCAGGGCAGATTGGAAGAGGCCCTGAAGGTTTTTCACCTTCCTCTGCAGCATGGGGCACGGGTCACTTGCTGGAGGATTCTCTGTTCCTTGAAGTCTTTAAACCACGATTTGAGGACTTCAATAGCTCAGACATAGGTGAGAGGTTTTTCGCAGGAGTGGGTGGGTGAGATTCTGTGGCCTGCATTGTGCAGGTCGGACTAGATGATCATAATGGTCCCTTCTGACCTTAGTATCTATGAATCTATAAAAGTCTGGGGCTGTGGTTTCCCCCACAATACCTAGAGCCTAGGCACCTTTTAAGCCCTGTTTGTGGGATGCCAGCCCCTCTGCCCGAGGTTTGGCTGCCCCATAAGAGTAAAGCACCAGAGAGGAGGGGGTAGGGTGCTGCCCTGGGGTCAAGGCCCTGCTCTGACACAGCCATCTTGCAACTGACAGAAGTGGGACTCGAACCTGAGCCCAGCCTCAGTCGGCTACGGAGACACCCGCTTTGCCTCAGTTCCCCATCTGTACCATGGCGATAACAGTAGTCAAGAGCCTAAATACCTTGGAGGACGTGGTCCAGTGGCATGGCCTGGCCTTGCCGTGAGGCTAAATGCATTAGAGGCGGTGAGGTGCTCGGATACTTCGGTCAATGGGTCCAGATCCGGCCCTTGGAGAGGCAGAACTTCCCAGGCATAAGCGTCCCAGAGGTGGGGAGAGACCGACAGGGCCGTTTGGTTTAACGAAGCGGGGATTAGCCAGCTGCTGCTGAGGACGTGCATGTAATTCCCTGAACCACATGTCTGCCTGGTACCCACTCCCCGGGACACCCACAAGGCGAGTGTGTCTGCACCATGCAACTGTCACGACACACTGCGGGGGATCGTGAGGACAACACAAAACCCGTCGTGGCCAAAGTGTGCAGAGAATTTCTGCTGCATCCATTGCCAGAACATCTGAGGTGACTGGAACGGGGAATTCTGGAGCTCCATCCAGGCTGAAGCACAGAGCCTTTTACCAATGTGACCCCCACCCTGTAAGGGGAGGGGGGAGTGTAGCCCCCTTTGCAGATGGGGAAACCGAGGCACAGAAAAAAAATTGAAGGAAGTCTGGCAGAGTCAGGCATGGAACCCAGGAGTCCTGGTTTCTAGCCCCACCCCCGCTCCACTTTAACAGCTGACAATAGAACCCAGGAGTCCTGGCTCCCACCCCTCAACCCCAAGTGCTAGCAAAGGCTACTTGCATTTGATGGCAATTAGCTCAAAACCTCAAACAGTGGCATTAGGGTTGCCAGACGTGGGCCCTGGCAAAGCGCCCCTGGGAAGGGTGCCAAAGCTCAGCCCCCACTCACCAACCACCAGAGCGTCCAGCCAATTCGCACGGCGCTGGCGGGAGGCTGCTGCACAGACCCATCCCCCCACACCTTTAGCCAAGGATCAGCAGCACCGGACAAATATTAACAGAGGCCCTGGGCAGCCGGTGGTCTCTCCCTTCTGACAATGGGAGAAACAGAGGCAGGGCCAGAGCTGGGAAGAGAACCCAGGAGTCCTGGCATCTAGTGCCCCCAACGACCCCCTAGACCCCAATTCTCTCCCAGAGCTGGGAAGAGAACCCAGGAGTCCTGGCATCTAGTGCCCCCAACGACCCCCTAGACCCTAATTCTCTCCCAGAGCTGGGAAGAGAACCCAGGATCCTGATTCCTACTCTCCCACTCCAATTACTAGCTAATCAGTCTAACCAAAGCTGACTCAATCCTCTTCCAGAGCCAGGAAAAGAACCCAGGGATCCTGGCGGCCATTCCCTTGATCTGATTACTAGGCAAACCGCCCACATCCCTCCCACCCTCCAGGTGGATATGCCTGCCCCACTCTCCCTAACCCTATTCAGCCCTCCGAGACCCCGGGGTGTTTCTCTAGGCACAGGTGGGTCCCGCTCCCCCCGACTCTGGCTGGCGCTGCCCGGATATTAAAAGCCTCCTCTCCAATGTGTTCACAGCTCCAGTTAATCAGCCTCAGGGGCCGCCCTGCTCTGTGTCGCTCCCCCAGGAGAGAGATCTCGGGTTTCCTTCCATCCAGAGAGCTGTGACTATTCCGAGAGTCAAAGCGCAACTCTGAGGCAGGGTGTCCTTCCACCTGGGGGTGGGCACACAGGAAATAGTCCTGCCCGAAAAGACAGGGAATGCCAGGTCTGATGCTAGCGGCCAGAGCAAGCAGTGGATGCCCCTCCATGGGCAGCATTTGCCAACCTGGGTATGGGAGGTAACCGAGCTTCTCAGCAGTGCTCCCCACGGTGCTGTCTGGGGATCTCTCCTGATGCCATTAGTTTAGCCCCATCTACAAGTGGGGAAACTGAGGCACTGAGCTGGGCGAGGACTCACCCACCCTCATACAGCAACAGAGCCAGGAAGAGAACCTCTAGCCCAACAGTGACCAACCTCTGGTGCTAGACAGGCCACAGTGCATCTGGCCAGCTGTGCAGCATGATCAATGGGGGGCGGGGGGTCCTGTGACCTATTTAGGCCCCACCCCTGTTTTCCTTATGCGGAAGGGGGAGTCGTCGATTTGGGGGTCACCTTGCACAGTTAGCCTGTGGAACTCATTGCCACAGGATTTCACTGGGAGCATGAGCATAGACATTTCTATGGCTAAGGGGGGACCGTGGAGTCAAAGCAGTGGGCATCGACAGCATGAACTGTCTCCTCCCCCCGTCCTACCCACAATCCCTCTGTCCCAGCTCCTGTCTCACCAGCAATGGTGTTTTCGCCCCTGCCCCAGGGGAGTCTATCCTGCCCCCCACCATCACCCAGCACCGTCTCCCAATGGCTGTGAAGCAGGGGCCATAATAGAAAATGGAGCCATAAATCAGCCCTGAAGGGAATGGCTGCCAGTGGAAACCCTGTGGCACCAGGCTGGGCACCAGGCCAGGCACCAGGGCATTCTGGGAACTGTGGGTCAAGGTGGCAGAGTGACAAGGGCAAGGGTTGGGCTGGGGGGCACAGAGCAAAGGAGGCAGGAGACAGACAGGGTGGGGGCTGGGCTGGGGGGCACAGACAGACAGTCACATGCCTCTCCCTGCCCTGGCATAACCACCTGGCCTCCATTTAATCTCGTCTGTAATTAATAGTCATTGTTAATTACCCGGCCAGCAGCTGGATGGCGTGGAGAGCCGTAAATAACCACTGACGCCTTTTCTCCCTGAAAGATCCCATGCCCAGGGGCGGCCTGGAGGGACACCGAGAGCACAGAGAAAGTAGGAAAGAAAACAGACAGGCACTAGCCAGGAGGGGAAGAGGGTCAGGGAGCCCCATGAGCACCCACAGAGCCAGAGCTGCTGCAGAGGGCAGGTGCTGCTGGGTCCTGGAGGGGGGGCGGGGCGCTGCTGTCCCAGACAGACTGAGCGGTTCCCAGGGATCCACCCGGCCCATGGGGGGCAGATCCGGCCTCGCTTTCTCTATGGCTGTGATGGCTGTGGCCACTTTCCCTGCAGCTCCCTTCCCCTGTCCCCCCTCGCCAGTTCCCCCTGGGCTGCCCGGAGCCATCCCCCATTGAAGAGCAAGGACATCGAGAGTGAAATTTGTTCCCCATGGTGGGCTAGCAGCTGTGGGGTGGGGGGGGGGGCGGGGAGGCAGGCTGGGGCTGGTTCTAGAACCCCAACAAAACTTCCCTGTGGTTCTACAACTCAAAGCTAGATACATGCCAGAGCTAGAACCGAGCCTTGACCCTCCCATTGATTACAGAATCCAAACACTTCTAGCACCTAAACCTAGAACCCCTCTGTTTCTGGAGCCTAAATCTAGGATGTGTTTTTTCAGGTGCATTCTAGACCCAGCAAATTATCTGTCTATTGGCCTGCTAAACCCAGGATTGTGAGTTTAATCCTGAGAGGGCCATTTAGGGATCTGGGGCAAAAACTGGGGATTGGTCCTGCTTTGAGTAGCGGGTTGGACTAAATGACCTCCTGAGGTCCCTTCCAACCCTGATACTCTATGATTCTCCTCCCCCGTGCATTTCCAGATGCAGCCTCATCCATTTAACAGCCACACACAATGATGGACAGGAATTGCTCTCCCAGCACTAAAATGCAGCCAGTTCTGGGGTGGAACCCAGTGTCATTTAAAAACCACACCCAACCCTGTGCAGAAATTCCTCTCCCAGCACTGAAATGCAGCCAGCTCTGGGGTAGACCGGAGCAGCTGGACTGTGAAGGATATAGTCTGCAAGGGAAATGGCCTGTGGAGACAGAATGTGATTCTTCCAGGTTGGAAGTTGGCTGGAACACGAGGATTAAGCACCCTGACTCACATGGGCAGTGCACCGGGGTCTGTAATGATCCAAGGCAGGCAGGGTCTCTGGGGTAGAAATTCCAGCAGCACAGCACCCCCTATGGTCCACACCTGAAGGCTGAGCTAGCACCAGTTTGGAGGGGAGAGTGCCTCCTAAGGACCACCTGCCCAACACTGACTTTACAGAGGGCACCAGAGGAGTGAGAAGCTTACCTGGGTGGCCAGGGCAGGGCACCCCTTCCCTGTGCCCAGATATCACATCTCAGCCACTCTGGGCTGGAGAGGTACAGGGGGAAATGGATGTGATGCGGGGCTGGGGCCGAGGCAGCGAGGAGACCCAGCCAGCCACCGCCAAGGTAATTGCCGGGATATGAACTCATCCATCACGAGGGCAGGAGATGACTGGCAATCAGAGTAACACGCTTAGCCTGCTCCTGGGGCCAGGGAGAGCAGCCACGGGGATGAATAATGCATGGGTCACATGGCGCTGGCTGGCGAGGGAGGAAGAGGCTGGAGCAGGGGCACTCCCAAGGGAGCCCTCTTTGAGCTGATGGGCTCAGACAGAGCCCACCCCGTTGTGCTTGGCATCTCTATGGAGCTCGGCAAACAGGGTCCGATTAGTTCCTCCCAACCCCCTGTGAGGTAGGGGTAGCATTATCCCCTCCTACTGAAGGGGAAACTGAGGCACAGCTACGCTCACACAGGAGACAGGAATCCTGGCTCCCAGCCTCCCCCGACCCTGTGCTCTAACTACAAGACCCTACTTTCTTGTTCCACAGCCAAGAATAAAAGCCATGAGTCCTAACTACCACTCCTTTACTCTAATCACTAGAGCCCACTTCCCTCCCAGAGCTGGGAGTAGAATCCAAGAATCCTGACTCCCATTCCCTTATACTCTAACCATTACCCCACTCTCCTTCTGCAGCTCAGAATAGAACCCAGGAGTCCTGACTCCTATTTCTCCACACACACACACACACACACACACACACACACACCAGCACTCTAACCACTAGATCTCATCATATTTCTGCAGCTAGAAATAGAACCCAGGAGTTCTGATTCCCTGTCCCTTATTCTCACCATTAGATTCCACTCCATTCTCAGAATAAAAATATATATACAACAAATGGCAGAAAGGGGAAATTGATCAGAATATAAACCAGAAACTGGGAATTGTAGAAAACTGAGAAGGGAAGCAAAGGGGCACAGAAAGAAATCAAAGGCAAGCGGAGTTCAGGACCATAAGAAGGAGTTATTTAAGTGTATGAAGAACAAAAATAATTCTTGCAATGTAGTGGTTAATTATTAGATAGAAACGGTTGAATTATCAATAATAACACAGAAAAGGCAGAAGTGTTCAATAAATATTACCATTCTATATTTGGGAGAAAAGCAGATTATGCAGTTATTTCATATGATACTCTGTCCATTTCACTTGTATTTCAGGAGGATAAACAGCAGCTACCAAAGTTAGACATTTTTAAATCAGCAGGTCTGGATAACTTGCCTCCAAGAGTTTTAAAAGAGCTGGCTGATGAGCTCACTGGGCCATACATTTTTATTTTCCATAAGCCTTGGAACACTGGAAAAGTTCCAGAAGACTGGAAGAAAACTATTGTGCCAGTATTTAGCAAGGGTAAACAGGATGACCCAGATAATTATAGACCTGTCAGTCTGACGTTGAACCCAGGCAAGATAATGGAGTTGCTGATATGGGACTTGATTAATAAATAATTAAAGAAAGGTAATATAATTAATGCCAATCAACATGAGTTTATCGAAAATAGATCCTGTCAAACTAATTTGATATCTTTTTAGATGAGATTACAAGTTTGGTTGATAAAGGAAATCGTGTTGATATAATACACTTGGATTTCCGTAAGGCACTTAATTTCAGTACCTCAGTACATTTTCATTAAAAAAATGGAAAGCTGTAAAATTAACATGACACAGGTTAAATAGATTTAAAGCTGGCTAACTGATAAGTCACAAAATGTCATTATAAACATCAAGCGAGTGTGGTTCGAGTGGCATCCTGCAATGGTCGGTTCTTGGCTCTCTACTATTTAACATTTTTATTAATGACCCGGAAGAAAACACAAAATCATCACTGATTTGACCTCTGTATTTGGCAGTGGTGCAACCATTGCTGGAATCCTGTGTGCAGATCTGGTGTGTCCATTTCAGCAAGGATGTTGATAAATTGGAGACAGGTCAGAGAAGAGCCACAAGAATGATTAAAGAATTAGAAGACATGATGTATAGTGAGAGACTCAAGGAGCTCAATCTAATTAGTTGAACGAAGTCTAAAAGTACCTACACGGGGAACAAATATTTGATAATGGGCTTGTGAATCTAGCGGAGAAAAGTCGAACAGGATCCAATGGCTGGAAGTTGAAGCTGCACCAATTCAGACTGGAAATAAGGTGTAAATTTTAGCAATCAACCCTTGGAACAACTTAAAAAGGGTCGTGGTGGATTCTCCATCACTGACAACGTTTAGCTCAAGACAGGATGTTTTTCTAATAACTCCGCTCTAGGAATGATTTCAAGGGCAGGTCTCTGGCCTGTGCTAGCCAGGAGATCAGTCTAGATGATCACAATGGTCCTGTTTTAGCTTGGACTCTGTGAACTGACTCTCGATCCCATCCCCCACTCAGCAGTCTAACCACCCAACCCCACTCTCCTTCTGCAGTTGAGAACCCAAGAGTCCTGCCTACCAGTCCCTTCCTCCGAGGATTAGACCCCACTCCCCTCCCAGGGCTGGCACCCCATCTCTCTGTCCACTGTTCCCATTGCAGCGCCTCCTGCCGGCCCTGAGCTGGGGATCAGGCCGAGCGCCTGGAAGGTGAAGGGTGACGGGGCGCCCTCGGCCCCTCGCCTGCTGTTTGTCAGACTCGGCACACAGAAAGTACATCTTTATTCTGAGCACCTTAATTTGCTGTTCCAGGGTATTTAAAGCTTTAATTGCTGGGCTATTTTGGTTGGGAACCATCTGGTCCAAGGAAGGGTTTTTTCCTCCCCTCCTCTCTTCCTTTTGTTAATTTCACACCAACCCTGCAGGGCTCCTCTGGTGCTTACAGAAAGCAGACATGGCCTTAAACACATCCTGAGCAGCGGTAGGGGGAGAGACACAGGCGATCATGTGTCAGGCAAACCAAGTGGGCAGGGGAATCCCTCTGCCAAGGGACTGGCCATGCCAATCCCCCAAGAGGCTCTTTGCAGACTCAGACGGTTGTCAGTGTGTCGGTTACACTCAGGTCAGCTCCCCCCACTCACAGCGATGGGCTCAGGCTTTCTGCAGACTCAGACGGGTGTCACTGTGTTGGTTACACTCAGGTCAGCTCCCCCCACTCACAGCGATGGGCTCAGGCCTTCTGCAGACTCAGGCAGGTGTCACTGTGTTGGTTACACTCAGGTCAGCTCCCCCCACTCACAGCAATGGGCTCAGGCTCGCTGCAGACTCAGGCAGGCATTGCTGTACTGGTTACACTTAAGGCAGCTCCTTCAGGATGGGCTGAAAGAGAAATGGCCCCAAAGTTTCTGACTGAAGACGGTGACTCAAAATGAACCAGCGCCGCATTTGGGCTCCATCCTGCCTCCTGCGGCTGGAGGTAGATTGTAGAGGCACCTCGCCATCACCATGAGTATATACACAGACACTCACACACAGACACACACACAGCCTGGCCTGGCCCTGGGAACATGGATGGACACACACAATACCTGTATACACACACACAACCTGGCTCTGGGAGAAACACAGACTCTGGCCCTAGAAAGGAGACAGACACACATGCCCAGCCTGGTCCAGGATACACACACACACACACACCCCTGTCCCTGGGAGTCACAACAACTGAACTGCTTTGCAGGAGTTAAATCTCAGGCAGGTGCATCATCATCATTGTGGAGCTGGGAAAACCGAGGCACAGATAGGCTAAAGGGAGAAGCAGGAAGAAGAGGACCCAAGAGACACCCTCCCAGCAGGCCACACTTCCACACCAAGTAAGGAAATGCAGCCAGGAGTCCTGACTCCCAGATCACCCCTCTGCCCATCTCTGACCCACTAGACCCCACTCCCCTCCCAGACTTGGGAATAGAACCCAGGAGTCCTGATTCTGTCTCCCCTCCTGCTCTACCCACTGGATGCCATTCCCCTCCTGGAGCTAGGAAGAGAACCCAGGAGTCTGGCTCACCGTGGTTTGCTCCAGCGTTACACCCCCCTCCTCCCCAGTTCATAACCCCTGGGGTGGTTTTGATTTGTACAGCGGGTCCAGGAGAGGGTCCAGCCCACCGTTGTTTGTGGCAGGGGGGGCTTGTTGCTAGCATCTGCCTCCTGTGATGTAATGCCAAACTGCTGCGATGGGGGTGGGGCTTTGATCTCCTTCCTCCTCCCCGAGCTCCTTCCGAGATGTAATTACAGTGGGGGAAAGGTCAGATTTCCTTACTCTTCCCCGCTCAATAGCAGCCACGGCTTCCAGGAGGCGCTGGGCCTGGGCCAGGCCGCTTACCACCCGGCAGCGAACCACGCCAACGTCCCTCAGGGCTCGGCATCACCGTCTCCCAGTACCTGCCCCTCCGCTCATACCCTGTCCCACCGCCCCTGCCCTACACCGACTGCCCAGGTCCTGTTCACCATCCCAGCATGATCCGTCTCCAATGCCCCCCCCCGTACTGGGGTGTGGGAAATTCGGGAGGGAAATGCTCCAATGCCCCCCTCCCCCACCACCATGAGCAGCCAGTTCCCATGGGAGGCTGTGTCGTGTAATGGGTAGAGCACTGGACTGGAAGGCAGTGCTGGGTTTTTTCCGAGTTCTGCCACTGAGCTTTGGCGAGTCCTGTCCCCTTCTCCGTGCCTCAGTTTCCCCTCCCACACTGGTTTATTTAAACCACAAGCTCTTCAGAGGCAGGGCCTGTGTGTGTCTGTACAGCACCGGGCACCATGGCGGGTTCTCAGGTGAGGCCCCTAGATACAGGTAATGATACCCATGTCAGACTTTTCCTCTAGGCTACAGCCCATGGCACATGTCAGCCCTGACACTAGCGCCCCCTATAGGCTCCCTCTCCACCTTGCAGGAGAAGAGCAAAGGGTTTTAAAGCGAGGGAGGGGAAGCTGGATGTGAAGGTGACTCGTACCTCAGGCACTGCTGGACCCCCCCCCACTCCCTGGGGTCATAAGTGGAAGGTTAAAACTAGGACCGCACTCACCGACCTCCTAAGCATCATTCTCCCCATTGTACAGATGGGGAAACTGAGGCAGAGAGTGGCGCCGTGACTTGCCCAAGGTCACCGAGCAGGGCCAGCAATAAAACCCAGCTCTCCACCAATGTTGTTTGCACCTGGGCCAGGGAAAGGTTCTGCTATCCAGAGGGCGGCTCTGCAGCCCCCCCGGGCGCAGCACGCGAGATCTCTGCACTCAGGGCTCGCCTAACCCCACTTTCCCCGGGTGAGTCCTGGTGCTGGTGCTGGTCTGGGCTGCTCCCTGGGTTTCAGTCCTGAGCCTACGGGAGCTTAGAAAGGGCCAAGCACCTTCGAGGCATGTTTCAAACAGGCCTCGTGGGAGAGATTGGAGGGAACCTGCCTGCCCAGCTCCAGCAAGGACCAGCCAGTTCTGTTGTGGATGGCCCAGCTTTGCAACACGGGGACCAGGTTCCTATGTGCTGCAACACAGACGAGTGAGGAAAAGTGGGGACTAGTGGTTAGAGCTGGGGAGCTGGGAGTCAGGTCTCCTGGGCTCTAGTCCCAGCTCTGGGAAGGGAGTGGGGACTAGTGGTTAGAGCAGAGTAGGCTGGTAGACAGGACTCCTGGGTTCTCCTCCCTGCTATGGGAGGGAGTGGGGTGTAGTGGTTAAAGCAGGGGGGCTGGGAGTCAAGACTCCTGTGCTCTAGTCCCAGCTCTGGGAGGAGAGTGGGGTCTAGTGGTTAGAACAGGGTAGGCTGGTAGACAGGACTCCTGGGTTCTCCTCCCTTCTATGGGAGGGCAGTGGGGTCTAAGTGGTTACAGCAGGGGGGCTGGGAGTCAGTACTCCTGGGCTTTAGTCCTCGTTCTGGGAAGGGAGTAGGCTCTAGTAGTTAGAGCAGGGGTAGAGGCTGGGATTCAGGACTCTTGGGTTCTATTCCCAGCTCTGGGAAGGGAGTGTTGCCCAATGGCAGCTATGAGGCTTGCCCTCTGGTTTAGGTGCCAACCTTTGATCTTAGTTTATTAAGCACTTTGGGATCTTTCAAGCTGTGAAGTCCTGGCTCTGAACCACCAGGACTCCTGGGTTCCTCACTCAGCTCTGCCGCAGGCCTTGCAAGCGACCCCGCGCAGGGAAAGCTGCTCTGAACCAAACCCCGGCCTCTTCCCTTCCACTGCGAACTCCCCTTCTCCCAAATAATAAAACAAAAGCCACACACGGAAGAGTTTTAATAACCCTCCAATTTGAATAACTGAATAATTCACGGGGCTTCAGGCAAGCACTCGACTCTGCCTCTAATCATCTCCCTTCGTGCAAAGACCTGGAGCGCCTCCCCGCCTTGCAAAGTGGCAGCAGGCGGGCTGAGACGCTGGTCCTGGCCATGACCCCGCTTGCCGCACTGCCGCTGCTGAGTTTGGGCGACTTGGGAATTTAGTGCTGGTGAAAGAGGCCGGATAGAAACCTCCCACCCCACCCTGAGACCGGGCTCCTCGGTTCATCCCCCGAGAACAGGTAGAACACTGGGGAGCATCCCACAAATACACAATCCCCTCAGCGCACCGACTCCAGTGTCCGCGGTCCAGCCAGTCCTTGGTCAGTTCTCAAGCAGGGAGTGCAGTTAGCGTGGGTTGTGTTGAAGGCACCTGTCCCTTTGGGAACGGGACTGAGACCCACCCATAAATACACATGGGCCTGACTTACAGCCTGAATCGGACCGTGTTGTCCCTTTCGGCCTGGGAGGTGAGCCCTTTCTCAGGGTCCTGCAGGTCCTTTCTGTTAGGAGGGGAAATTGATGACGGAGGCAGGAATTTTTTTGAAGCCATCCTCTTTATGTACAAGGAATGTACATAAAGTCCTTGTTCCCTGGACACAGGAAGACTCAAATAGGAGATTATTTCCTTGCTCACAATTCCTAGTCTTTGTTCAGCCAGCATTCTGCCCAAAAAGCTCGCCCTCTTTCTTTCAGCTTTTTCTCAGGGCCATGCTTGGTCCAGCTGTCTCGTTGGCTTTCCACTGCCTTCTGTCACTATTTCCTTCTACCATGCACAGCTGCCATCAAATCAATCCCTCTCCCCTGCATTTCTTACCAGGCCCCAGGGGAACTCCTTGGACCACATGTCCCAGCCACTGTCCAGGCTTGCATGCGCTCTAGTACATGGGTGGTGGCTTTCCATTGTTTCAGCTATCACTAAACAAAGGAGTATTTAACTGCCCCCCTCCCTTAGCCTGAATAGAAATTGATCATCACACCCAGTAGCTTCCAGGGGATGGCTTGACTGCCTGTAGACCAAAGACACAAGTGTGGGGAACTGCCCAACCCCCTGCATGGAACTGGTCAACTAGAAAGGAAAGGTTCCAGAGCCCCCTTACCAGTCACCTAAGTGGGTCACTCCCTTTTGAGCATACGTGGCACTTTCCACCAGACAAAGGGAACTAACCTTTTGAACTTCCCAAGGGATATCCAGAATGATTTTGTTTAAAGCCCCAGCTCCTGGAGTTGTGTGAATCACAGCTTTCCTGGGGGAAAAAACCTAATTATGTTTCCAGACCTTGTTGCATAGAAGAGTTTGAGAATGTGATGCTAAAAAGGCTCAAAAGCCAGAAGGTGAATTTAAAAGGGCCCTGTGATAGATCAGGGTTTTAAAATCTCATGATTTCTAAGCAGGATTTGGGGGGGATCTGCCTCACAATTTTGGAGCATTTGGGGGTTGGTAAAATGAGATGTGGTGGAGCCTACTTTACTGGGAGACTTTAACAGTGCAGCTCGGATGTCTCTTCTCTAAAAGGTGATGCTATGAGTTCAACTGCAGCAACAGGACTCTCTCAGGGGAGGTGTTCTGGGCTTTGAGAATGGGCCTTCTCCCTTTGAACCCTCTGAATCTTCTGCATGGTGGGGGCAGTGTGGTCTAGTGGATAGAGCATGCGACACCAGGGTTCCATTCCTGGCTTTGCGACTGGCTGGGTGACCTTGGGCAAGTGGATTCTCCGTCACTGACAACTTTTAAATCAAGATTGGACGATTTCCTAAAAGATCTGCCCTAGGAATTATTTTGGGGCAGTTCTCCAGCCTGTGTTATACAGGAGGTCAGACTAGATGATCACAATGGTCCCTTCTGGCCTTGGATAAGTTGCTTTCCCTCCTTGTGCCTCAGTTTCCCCATTTTATAAAGCAGGTGCTATGTATTATTATTAATTATTATTATTATCTGGCCAGTGTAACCAGAACCCCGGGGGAGCTCCCTCTTAGAGTTAACATATTAGACCAAGCAAACCCTGGAGCTGTTCATTTCTCAGTGAAGATGGGAAATAAAAAATAGATTTCTCAGCTCCCAGGGCCCGAGACACGTAAGTTACCAAATGACGCAGCACCATTGCAAGTTCCAGGCCAGGACTTGTTTATTCTCTCTTTGCACTAAATGCCAATGCGCTTCCTTATCTGCCAAGGAAGAAGGGATGGGAATGAAAGAGGTTTCTTATAGCATCTGATCAGCTGCATGAAAGAGGGAGCAGCCAGGAGATCAGTAGGGAAATTACAAGAGATTAGATCAGACGCCTGGAGATGCTGTGAAAGGAGTTCATCAAAAGCAGGAGAGGGGAGAATGGTGATTAGGGCCTGGGTGGCTGCAAGGCCAGGGCTGCTGCATTATTGACTCTGTCCATTTGGCCAGTTTTGCCAAAGCCCTACGGCACTCAAGTAAGATCAGGGCAGGAAGAGACACCACTAGCCTGCCTGGTATTCTTAGATATACTTAATCCTGCGGCAGCGTGAGGGGGGAACTGGATGGTCTCTGGAGGCATCCTCCAGGACTGTAATTCAGTTCTATGGCAGAAGCATATACCCAATCCACGTGGCCTGGGAAATGGTGGGGACAGGGGACGGGGGGACCTAGGGTGCCCCAATGAGGCAGGGAAATTCAATAACAGTGCTCCATGGTTCTGTGGGGAGGGCACTAGATTTGGGGTCAGCAGCCTTGTGTTCGCGTCTCAGTTCTGCTGTTCTGCCCTTGAGCAAGATGCTGTGCCTCTGTTTCCCTGATACTCTGCCCCTTGGCCAGGTGCTGTGCCTCAGTTTCCCCTCCCAGGCCTTTGTCTGTTTAGATTGTGAACTCTTTGAGTGGGGAGAGTACTGAGAGAGGGGAGGTTTGTTTGGTTTTTAGTGATGTAACAAGGTGGCGCTGGGTATTCCTGGTCTTTAACAAACCAGCCTGCACAAGCGCAGTGCCTATGCCCACAAGTGAAATGAGTCTGGTGGGTCTTCACTACCCTTGTCCCTTTGGGGGTTTCCCAGAGACCATCACCTCTACCGGTCCACACACTGAAGTCGCCAAGGCCCCCCACCAATCGTAATGCCTCTATCCTCGCAGCCTCTGTAGGAACCAGGGAAATAGCATCATCCCCTTTGCATCATTGTGGAAACTGAGGCATGGCTGTTTTTTAATTGGGGTGGTCACTTCAGAAAATCTGGCTGACAGCAGTTTGAATGGGGATGGGAGCTGCGTGTCAGGACTCCTGAGTTCTAAACTAGGCAGTGGGAGGGCAGTGGTGTCTAGTGGTTAGAGCAAGGGGACTGGTGAGTCAGGACTCCTGGCTTCTATTCCTACCTCTGGGAGAGCAGTGTTGCCTAGTGGTTAGCATGAGGTGGAACTCGATGTCAGGACTCCTGGGTTCTTGCGGTATCGCCAACCCCAACTCTTCAAAAATCCCAAGATTTTACTGGATAATCAATGCTGTGTTCTGTCTATTCGCCTTCTGCGTTCGGAGCCTTTAGGGACCACTTCCTCCAGCTTTTCTTCCCGATGCCAGGGCTAGGAACGTGGTCTCCTTTGAATGGAAGCCGAGATCCACCCCATGACTCCGAGACCTGGTGTGTCAGGAGAACCCCCATGTGTGGCCGGAATTGGAATCTCCTCCCAGCTCCGGCCCGGCCTGCCCTGTGTGTCGCTTTTCTCGTCTAGAAACCCCCGAATTCGGGAAGTGCCCCGAGACACTGCAGCTGATGGGAGCCGAAGGGACCCCAGGGGAGCCATCTCCTAGTCAAGATCCCTCCCCGTCCCTTTGGGGCCTCACCGCCCCTTCCCTTACACGGGAGTCAGTCGGGGATGATTCCACTATCAGCCCAGCTGCAAACCCCACGGGAGAGGAGAATCGATCCTGCCGAGTATCACCCTCACCCCCCCCTTTCCTCAGCTCCCACATTAATTCCCCCCTTCCCCGCCCCGAAGCACTCAGTCCCGGGGGAGGCCGCATGCTGCTTTATTAAAGCCCCAGTAGCTATAATTTCTCATCAGGCAACATTTGATAAATTCCTGTGTCAGGCCCCGCTTTCATTTTCCACACTGAGCCCCTCAGGGAGGGGGGAGGGGGGGAAGAAGAAGGAGGGGGACTCACTTATTAAAATGCAAATCAACCTGAAATTCAGCTTGAAACCCTTTGCCCCCTTCCCTCCCCTCCCAGAACTGGAATAAAGGCAAAGCGCCCACCCCGTGCAATGCCACCCCAGCCATCTGCCCTCTCCCCAGAGCCAGCATGACTGGCAAGGAAGCAGGGGGCGTCTGTTCCGGGGGACGAAGTGGAATTGCAGCGGATGCAGGGACACGAGCCCCATTCCCGCTTTGCTGCGTCCGATCCTTCCTCCCCACCACCACCATCCTCTTGAATGCGTCAAGGTATATTTTGAACCAATCTTTCCCTTCCCACCCGCAGCTGACTTTCAGTCCGGCCTTTCTGCACCAGCACAAGGGGCTGGTTTCCCTTATCTTCCTCGGTGAAGGATCTTTGCCGAAGCAGTTTTCACACCAAGAGTCAGCACAGGGGCCGACTTTTCTCCTTTCCGGGTCTGATCCACCCCCTGCTCTGCCCCCCCCAAGGCCCCACCCTCGCTCCGCCTCTTCCTGCCCCTGCTCCTCACCCTCCTGCCAACGCCTCCTGCCCACTGCCAAAAAGCTGATTGGCAGGGACCACCAAACAGCTGATCGGCTGGTGGGTGCTGGGCATCCACTATTTTTTTGCCCCGGAGCACCCATGGAGTCAGCACCTATGATATTCAGTCCCTAGGGACTTCAGACCCCTTTGCTTGAAGGATCCATCTGTCACAGCTTGCAAGATCTCTGGCCCCTTGTGTCTGTCCCAGATAGCTTCATATATCTTCCTAAATTCACTGTTTTGTGCCCAGACTCAGGCTGAGCCCTGCTGTTCTCCCCTGCCTGGGGACTCCCCACCTCCTGATGATTTGTATATAAATGGGGCTCCCATTGGGTTTGGTCACACCTCGCTTACGGCAGGTCTACACTACAAATTTGCCTTGGTGTGTGTAATATAGACCTTTCCCGTCAGCTTAATAACTCTGCCCCTGCGAGAGGCAGTAGCTATGTCTGTAGGAGATGCTCTCCTATAGCGCTGTCTGCAAGGGGGGTAAGTCGGTGTAACTACGTCACTCAGGGGGGTGGATTTATCACACCACGGCGCAACATAGTGATACTGCAGTAAGTGTGTAGTGTAGACTTGGCCTATGGTTCACAGGAGGCAGGTAGCAGCTGCCTTTCCTCCTGTCTGGGAGAAAACCTGTTTCTCCTTTTGTTTGGTCACAGACTTTAAAGCCTAATGTCAGTGAGTATCCATGATTCCTCAGGTAGTGTGAGTGCAGACACGTTACAAGGCTATTAATCACCCGTGGGTCATGAGCAGTCATAAAGGACCTTCCTTGTTATGCTTTTCCAATACAGCCATAGTGTCTACAAGCAGCTGATTCAATTACTTATTATTTGAGGGTCAGATCCCCGCGAGAGATGCTCTCCCGCCTCACTAGGGTGGTGGCTTTGTTTCCCTTTGTTATCTCCGCCCTATGACTAGACTGATCAGACAAACGAGTACCCTGTCCTTTGTCTGGGGCAGGCTGGGCCAAGGCATAGCTCACCAAATGCATTTCAAGAACCTCATTCTAGCGCCGGTCCGTAACCCTTTGGACACACCCCATACGGACATCACTCAAGACTATTAACAATCAGTGAGTTATTAGCGTGCTGACACTATATTACATGGTGCCTTTTGGGTCCACTTCAACAGCGTGTTAGGTGTAATGAGCACATCAGGCCTTGTCAGCATCAATATACAGCCTTGATTGAGGCCTGGCCAGCTTTTGCAGGGGCCTGTCTCAGAGGGCAGGAGACCAGCTGTTCACTCCGCAGCGCAAGTGAGCACCAAGCTCTGGCACCCAAATGGCTGCTCCGGGGGGAAGGGGGGCAGCAGGTTCCGATCCACCCCTGGGAGTGTAACATAAAGCAAACCTGATTGAGTTGCAGCCCTGCCGCAGGGCCAGCAAGTCCAGAGAGCAGGGCCCACGTGGCAAGTCAGGGAGGGATAAATGGGGACCAGAGAGACCTCCCCACTATGGCACTGCAAAGCCAGCCAGCTCAGGGGGGTGGGGGTGAGAACCACAGTGGGCAGGGTAGAGTGTGGGGGAGGATAGAGGCACTGCAGTCCTGGTGTCTAAATCAGGGTCGTCCAACCAGCTACATTTCATCTGGAAACTTTACAGGCTTGTATTAGAGGCAGCCAGGAGGGGAATGGGGCCTAGTGGGCTGGCGCTGGGAGCCAGGATGCCCGGGTTCTATCCCCAGGGAGGGGTGTGGGATCTAGTGGTTAGAACAAGCACGGGGAAGGGTGGTGGCTGGGAGCCAGATTTCCTGAATTCTGTAGCCTGTGCTTTGCCAGTCCCTCCTCTGAGTCACATGGCCTCTTGGCATCTCAGTTTCCCCATCTGCCCAATGGGCGTGATGACCTGACCCTGTGTGTGGGGGAGTATTCAGAGCCCCCCGTGCTGGGGAGCCTGTGCCGGGGGAAGGCCCCACTCAGTGAGGGGTTGGGGTTTGTGGGTAACCGTAGCACATGCCAGCAGCCCCATTGACGTTCCCAGCTTGCAGCCAAGTGCCTGCTGACGAGTCGGGGCAGTGGGGACACCGAGCCATCACCCTCCCTAGCACTGAATCCAGGGGGCCAGAACCCACACTGGTGTAAATGGATTGAATGGAAGTCAATGGAGCTATGGCCCATTCGCAGCAGCCGGGGAGCTGGCCCCATTGACTCCAATGGAGCTATGGCCAATTGACACCAGCTGGGATCTGGCCCATTTTAATTCTTTCAAACCAGTTCCCCCTCCCACGCTCCAAAAATCGAGTCTCCTGACAGGTTGCTCCCAAATTCCCAGCCGGGCTGTTTCCACTCACCCATCTGCAAGCTCCGCCCCCTCCCCCCCAGCTTAAAAGGCAGCCCCCACCTCACTCCCTGCTCTGTCTCTGTGGGGGAAGAGGGGGCTCCAGGGAAGTACCCTGAATACTCTCACCACATCTCGGCCCAGCTGCTTGGGATCGAAGAGGCCGATCCAGGAGGAGGCCGATGGAGCCGTTCTCTCTCCGTGTTGTTTATGTTTCTCTTTCCTCGAGGGCTTCAAGCAAAAAAGCATTTGGCTTTTCATGCCCGTCTCCTCTAAGGCTGTTTTTGCCCATCTCCCAGCTAGCAACACAGCCCAGAAAATGCCAGACGGGGAGAAAAAACAGGCTAAAAATAAAGAGATCTGGTTTTTTAATCGTTTTCCCATCTGGATGCATTTTACCTTTTTTCTCGCGCTCTTTCTTCCCCTGCTAAAAGGCTCCAGTGGAAAAAAGAAACAGCAGGAGGCAGGTTCTGAGTGGTTGACTGTGGACGTGCCCATGGCTGTTTCCTGCAGGAGACATTTGCGCGCTGCTCCTGGATGGCGCTAAGCGAGCAGCTGGGTGTCCTTGTGCAGGTGTTGGGCAAACCTGACTCTCCGGTGGGGCACCATGCAAGAGGCCTGAGCCCTCCACCACTAATGAGTCTCCCAATAGCCCTGCTTTATGGATGGGGAAACTGAGGCAGGGAGCAGTGGCATGACTTGGCCAGGTGGCTTGGAGGCTGGGGGCCCCTGACTCTCTGAGATGCATCACAGGAGCCCTGCACCTTTTGGAAGGAGCCTGGATTAGATGTGGTTCAGGGTGAGCTCTAATGATCCTTAGCTATGACCCGGCGCAACCCCCGTGGCCGAGAAAGGAGCTCCGTCTCTGTGGCCCGTTCTGTCCATGGCCTCCATGCAGAGAATGGGTTCCCCACTCCTGAGCAGAGCGTAAAGACCAGGGGTGCTGCTGACATGGGCAACAGCCCTGTAAGAAGAGGCAACAGGGTCTGGTGGCTAGTGCACTCAGCTGGCCATCAGGACACCTGGGCTCCTATTCCTGGCTCTGCCACTGACCGGTTATGTGACCCTGGGCAAGTGTCTGTGCCTCAATTTCCCTTCCCACCCCTTGTGCATCCAGACCGTGAGCTTATTGGGGCAGGGACTATCTCTCCCCTGTGTGTCTGCAGCACCTGGTGCAGGGTGGTCCTGATCTCAGCTGGGTACCCGCAGGATTCACCTACAGCTACAGACTAGGGACCGAATGGCTAGGCAGCAGTTCTGTGGAAAAGGACCTAGGGGTGACAGTGGACGAGAAGCTGGATATGAGTCAGCAGTGTGCCCTTGTTGCCAAGAAGGCCAATGGCATTTTGGGATGTATAAGTAGGGGCATAGCGAGCAGATCGAGGGACGTGATCGTTCCCCTCTATTCGACATTGGTGAGGCCTCATCTGGAGTACTGTGTCCAGTTTTGGGCCCCACACTACAAGAAGGATGTGGATAAATTGGAGAGAGTCCAGCGAAGGGCAACAAAAATGATTAGGGGTCTGGAACACATGACTTATGAGGAGAGGCTGAGGGAGCTGGGATTGTTTAGTCTGCGGAAGAGAAGAATGAGGGTGGATTTGATAGCTGCTTTCTACCTGAGAGGTGGTTCCAGAGAGGATGGTTCTAGACTATTCTCAGTGGTGGAAGAGGACAGGACAAAGAGTAATGGTCTCAAGTTGCAGTGGGGGAGGTTTAGGTTGGATATTAGGAAAAACTTTTTCACTAGGAGGGTGGTGAAACACTGGAATGTGTTACCTAGGGAGGTGGTGGAATCTCCTTCCTTAGAAGTTTTTAAGGTCAGGCTTGACAAAGCCCTGGCTGGGATGATTTAATTGGGGATGGGTCCTACTTTTGAGCAGGGGATTGGACTAGATGACCTCCTGAGGTCCCTTCCAACCCTGATATTCTATGATTCTATGATTCTATGGTCTTATTTCTGTGCCCTCCTCAGGAGCTCAGACACCCCCAGACTGTGGAGAAAAACTGGAAAATGAGACTCCGACCCACATGGCCAAGCTGCAGATCCCACAGGGGACTGGTTTTGAAAATCCCCTGGTTTTAAGCCGATTTCATGATTCTGATGGGACCTGACCCCTGACTGTGGATCAGTTTGGCTTTGCATGTCTCAAGGGGGAAACTGACCAGAATCCTCTAGAATAGCTCCCCATATGGATGCCCTTGTTCTAGTGCAGAGGTCCCCAAACTTTGGGGCGTGCCCCCCTAGTGGGGTGCAGATGAACTTTTGGAGGGTGCAGGGGAGCCCAGGCCAGCCCTCATGGGGGACAGGAAAGGAGCACCACCCAGCCCCACTCCACTCCCAGCTCTGCTCTGGCCCTGCCCACAGCTGCAGGCCCAGCTCCTGGCTCCGCACCCGGTCCTGCCCCAAGCCTTGGCCCCTAGTCCTAGACCCAGCCCCACTCCAGCCTCGGACCTCTGTTCCCCGCCTTGGCCCCAGACCTGCCCCCAGCTGCTGGCCCAGCCTTGGTCCTGTTACCCCTGTCTGTCCCCCGCACTCCCAGGAGCTGAAGCCCCAGTCCCGGCTCCAGGGCTGGGAAGGGAAGGGGGGAGCACGGACAGTGGTAAGGTTGGGGCCTGACCCTGAAAAGTTTGGGGGCCACTGTTCTTGCAATTCACAACCTGTCTGCGGCGGGATTCACTTCCCCACAGCTCCGCCCTATGAACAGGGGTGTGTTTTTCCTGGCCTAGGCCTCACAGCAGAGGGGAGAGTTAAGGAGGACAAGGAGATAACTTGGTGGATATTTCCAGGGAGCCAGAGTGAAGGGCAGCATGGGGGGCGGGAAGCACGGACGGGGGATTGTTTGAAAACTCAACGAGTGAGTGCTGGAGGAGGCTCCGAGGCGGGAGACACTGGGTTGGGCAGGGACAGGCTGTGAAAGGCCTTGGAAGAGAAGACAATCAGCTCTCATTTGATGAGATATGCAAGGTGGAACCCGCAGAGGGGTGCGGCAAAAGTGGTGACATGGGCAAAGCCGATGGTCTTGTTAGAAGCCTGCTGAATGGAGGCGAGTGAGGTAAACTTGCATTTGTCAAGGCCAAGCAGAAGGATGCTGCTTTCCTGGAGCCGTGAGAGGAGGATACCCTGGACTGGAGTTTTAGCTGTGGGGCAAGCCGAACGACAACCTGCCTTGTCTACACTAGGATTTTAACCATGTTGATTCACTGTCACCTGTTATAACCCGACTGTCTTCCTAGGGGTCACGCTGGCCCCTGGAGTGGCCAGGTGGCAGCTGTGTCTGGGAAAAGAGGGCTGAATAACTAGATTTTCTTTTTTCATTTAGGAAACTCACCCAATAACCACAAATAACTGGAAATTTCTGGACTTACTCAATATTGTGAGTCATGAAATAGCTCTTCAAAAATGCCACATTATGGCTCCGAAAAGCGGCTCTTTAGAGACGGAGGGAGCTGATGTATATATATATATATTCCTCCTTTGGTTTTTATTGCTGATGATATTTTCAGGAAAAATACAATCTTTGTAAAAGATCACACAGCTTGAGGGGCCTCGGTCAAAATAGCTGTGTGTGTGGGAAGCCCAGGACTGGCATTTCAGGAGGAGCTCTGGGTCAGGATTGAGGGAGGCGGAGGGATGGCTCAGTGGTTTGAGCATTGGCCTGCTAAACCCAGGGTTGTGAGTTCAATCCTTGAGGGGGCCATTTAGGGATCTGGGGCAAAAATTGGGGATTGGTCCTGCTTTGAGCAGGGGGTTGGACTAGATGACCTCCTGAGGTCCCTTCCAACCCTGATAGTCTATGATTCTATGATTAGCAGACCTGTCTATGGGCTGGGCTAGCAGGGGGCTGCGGGTCTGGATTGAGGGGCAACAGCAGAGCTGGTGGCAGGGATCCCGTGGCTGGGCTAGCAGGGAGCTGCGGGTCAGGATTGAGGGGCAGCACCAGAGCAGGGACGGGAGAGGGTGTATTAATTTACATGGAATAAAGGGATTTAAACCGTCCACAGTGTTAAGATAACCAGGTCACCAGACATTAAACGGTTTAAACAAGATTGGGGGCTTGGTTTAGAGAGATCAGCCAGTTTCACAGCATGGCAAACACAGCACTCAGCATCCTTTCATTAGAGATACAGGGAAAGTCCGCTCCCATTCCCTAGAAGGCAAAACCAGATAAACACCCAAAGAACGATAGACAATGCAGTGTCTGCCTCGTGGATTGACTCTCACCTTCAGCCTCACTGCGAGGGAAACGCAGCCCGGCACCCGCTCGGATCAGCCACCCCAGGAACGTGGACACTACAATCAACAACCCGCAGCACCGAGCCTCAGGGCCTGAGTCAGCTGCGGCTCGTGGGGCTAAAAGGAGCAGTGTAGACGTTCAGGCTCAGGCTGGAGCCTGGGCTCTGGGACTCTCCCTCTTCGCTGGGTTTCAGAGCCCGGGCACCAGCCCGAGGCCAAACGCCTACGCTGCCCTTTTTAGCCCCACAGCCTGAGCCCCGTGAGTCTGAGCCAGCCGTGCCGCAGGTCTGTTATCGCAGTGTAGACGTACCCCCTGAGACCTGGCAAGCTTGCGCCAGGCACCCAGCTGGATTGTGTCCTTCCTGCCTCATCCTGCTGCCCCGGGTGTCAATGGCCAAACTCCTGGTGGATTTCAGTGGGGCCGGCTCAGGCCCCTCACTTGGCAACAGGCGCCATAAACAGGAAGCAGGTTTCCCAAGGTCAGAGCAACGGCGCCAGGTTGCTTCTCCGGCCCGAGGCCTGTATCCTGCCACCAGCTGGGGTGGGGACACCTGCGCGTCGGGGCTCACAGCTCCCTCGGCCTGCAGCTGGCCAGCCAGGGAAGACTGCTTGAGTCTGGGGCAGGGGTGGAGGGATGATTCCGTCCGGACCCAGCTCACAGGCAGAGCGCCCCCCGAAGCAAGATATTGGGACACACCTGTCTCAGCTCATCTAAGGGAAGATGTGTTTAGAGAAAAGGCCCGAGCGCCAGGACTCCTGGGTTCCATCCCCAGTTCTAGGAGGGAGTGTGGTCTAGTGGCTACATCTGAGTGTCAGGACTCCTGGGTTCCATCCCTAGTTCTAGGAGGGAGTGTGGTCTAGTGGCTACAGCTGGGCACCAGGACTCCTGGGTTCCACTCCCAGCTCTGCCAATGATTCTTCATGTGATTATGGACAAGACATTCCCCTAATCTCTCGCTGCCTCGGTTTCCCCATCCTAGAATGGCTAACTCCCTCCTGAGGCTGCAACCATTGAGTCTCGGCCCTTGGACACCCGTGGAGAAAAGATGCGCCAAGAGGATTCTTACCTGCAAATAATAAACAGACTCTGGAATGAAAAATGCAGCAGCTCCAGGATCTCTCCCCCTCCCCCAATGTTATTCTCATTCAGAGAGGAGAAATATCTGATGGATCCCAAACGGTTTCCATAATGAAATTTCTTGAAAAAAACCCAGCAGACGTGCAAACGCTCTTCCCACGGCATCGTCACCCGTGTGCCCAGGGACCATCAATCTCCAGGGCGGCGCCAGGTTCATCGAAACATTTTTAAGGCCAGTCGCATCTCGCCAGGTTGATAAATTCCATTACTGCGAAATGCTCAGCTGCGTGGGGCGGGAAGGGGGGGTGTTTTATCCACCCCGATGTTCAATCAGGCACAAGCCACATGGCAAACAGCCTCCCTGGGCTTTCGCAAGCACGCACACGTGAGTGCACACGCACCCAGGTTAGGCACGCGGGAAATGCACACGCGTACACACGCACGCAAAGGCATGTGTACACATGCAGGCATCTGGGAACACACGCAAAGGTACACGCAGACATGCACCTCTGCACACATACAAATCCATATAGAGACACGCGCGGACACACATGAACACCTGCAAATGCCTAAGCGCACCCACACACGCACCTGTACACACACACACTCGTGAACACGTGCAAACACACGTGCTGACATATACACAGGCAATGCCCATGCATACACGTGTATGTACACATGCACCTGTACATATGCACACCATTACCTATACACAACTCCGCAGACTCTGATTTGCATGTACACACACACAGCTCCCTCCCCCCGCCAAGTATCTCTCCCGGACAGGGGCCTCCCCAGCTGGTGTGGGGTTGGCACCCGCCCTGCTTCCAGCCCCCACTTATGGGGTAAATCGGAGCGAGGGGAGTCAAAGCACAGAGCATTTTAGCTATCCTCTGCTCTCTCCCAGCTCCCATAGCAGTGATGGGGAGCAGGGTGCAAGGTAGAGCAACCCTGAGGCTGCTCTAACTTGCCCTGGGAACCAAACAAGCCCCAGAAAACAGGCAGCACAAAGGGGTCTCAGAGCCACTTTAAACCACCACCACCCCCACCCGCCGCCATCCAGGGATCAAGGAGCTGAGAATGAGTCCGCTCCCATCCACGGGAGGGATCAAGCCATGGCTAAACGGGCATTCAGCCTGGCGGGGCACCAGCATCACAGTGCCCGCCAAGAAGGGGGAGACAGAGCCCAGCACCAGGGAGCTCATGGTTCCTAGGGCCGGGGCGGGGGTGCAGGGTGGGGCGGGTGATGAACATGGCAGCTGTTCAACCCGGGAGGGTGTTTTTCACCCGCCCAGCCATGAATCACTTCGGCCTCCATGGGGAAAAAATAACCAGAACCCAGCCCCCCACAGTGCAGCCTCCAACCACAGGCGCTGGAAGAACTGCAAGAGTGGAGGGCCCAGTCCCACCCAAAACGGCCCAACCCTCCCGAGTCCCCTCCCTCCCCATCAGCCCCACCCTTCTGGGGACCCACCCACCCCCATCAGCCTGACTCTCCCAGAGCCCTCGCCCCTCCTACCAGCACCCTCCAGAGCCTCTGCCCCCTTACCACCAGCACACCCTCCCCAAGCCTCTGCCCCTCCCACCAACCCCACTCTCCCAGAACCCCCACCCCTGCAACAGCCCAACCCTCCCGGACCCCCTCCCTCTCCACCAGCTCCTCCCTTCTGGGGATCCACCCCTCATCAGCCTGAGTCTCCCACAGCCCCCAGCCCCTGCCGCCAGCACCCTCCAGAGCTCTTGCCCCCTCCCACCAGCTCCCCCTTCCCCCTGCTGCCCCCAGAACCCCTGCTCCCCCACCAGCCTCACCCTCCCAGAGCCCCTGCCGCCCCCAACGCTCCCTCCCAGAGCCTCTACCCTTCCCACGAGCCCCACCCTTCTGGGGACCCAATCCCCCATCACCCTGACTCTCCCAGAGTCCCTACCGCCCCCACCAGCACCCCCTCCTGGAGACCCTGCTCCCCACTCCTCCCAGAGCCCTTGTCCCCCTCACCTTACTCTCCCTGATGACCAGCCCAAAGCCCTTGGGTGACAGGTCCGTCCCACTTCCCAGACCCACTGGGTCCCTGGCACCAAGAGGACCCTCCACTGCAGTTTTGGTAGCCAACAGATGAGGGCCTGCCCACCAGCATGTGGCTAAGAGCAGAGCAGGACCCAGGTGCCGGCCAACTGGGCCAGCTCAGGGCACACTCCCTGCCAGCCAGGTTTTAAAAGGGCGGGGGCAGGCAATGAACCTACCCCCTCCCCCACCATCTCCAGCACCTGTGGCTTCAGCTCTCGTGGAGACATTGGCTCCACGCTCAGCCATCCTATTTGGAGAGAAACTTGAAATAATTCCAATGCCAGAAGAGAGTCTTGTGGCTTGCAGCAGGGAGCGGGAATGCACGGACTCCTGGGTTCTATTCCCAGTCCCGCTCCAACTGCCTCAGTTTCCCCAACTGCAAAATGGTGATAAGGAGCCTTCCTTCCCCCACAGGAGTTTAAATTAATTAATGTTTGTGGAGCGCGGTGCAATCCTTGGCTGGGAGTCGTTACCGATTTGCAAAGTGTTGATTATTAAGTGCAAGCACCGTGCATTTCTCCTTAACAGCGTGGAACAGAGAGCTGAACATCCCTGGGAGATTAAAGCAGCCGTTTGCATCCGGGGCCAGATCCGGATCTCAGGCCCAGCAGTAACAATCCCACGGACCTGGATCCAAATTGCTCCAGCTTTACACCACACAAGTTGGCTCAGACCCGGCCCCTTGTCTCCAATGCTGTGAGCAACAGACTCAAGCCCAAGGCCAAGTAGACACAAGCACTTGTTGTACAGGTCAGGCTAGAAGCCCCAGCAGCCCCTCCTGGCCTTGCGATCTACGAGCCTGTGTGTATCACTAGCCATGGCAGCAGCCTCACTGCCCTCAGTGGGAAGAGTCGTTAGAACTGGGGTTCCAAAGAGGATGGCTCTAGACTGTTCTCAATGGTAGCAGATGACAGAACGAGGAGTAATGGTCTCAAGTTGCAGTGGGGGAGGTTTAGATTGGATATTAGGAAAAACTTTTTTACTAAGAGGGTGGTGAAACACTGGAAGGTAGAATCTCCTTCCTTAGAGGTTTTTAAGGTCAGGCTTGACAAAGCCCTGGCTGGGATGATTTAACTGGGAATTGGTCCTGCTTCGAGCAGGGGGTTGGACTAGATGACCTTCAGGGGTCCCTTCCAACCCTGATAGTCTATGATTCTATGATTCTAACTGGAATTTCCATCCACCTCGACATGAATCTGTGTCTTCCTAAGCTTCAGTGGTGCCTCCTGGGAATGGTCATTCAGGGCCCCATGCTCCTCTCCAGGCCAGAACTACATCTCCCATGATGCAATCCTGTGACGCAGCAGGGAGTGGGGCGGATTTGACCTGGGCATGTGGCAGGGGAGTTTCACTGGGGATGGGAGACTTCCCTAGAGGGAAGATACCTGAGCCTGCAACCTGAGCCAGGAGGGGGGTTGGGGCAAGGTGACACCTTCTGCCCCGGAAACTGGACAAAGGCTGGAGGAGAAGCTGGGGGGAGGCTGGGTGAGATGGCTGGAGGGGTTTCCAGTTTTGGGAGTTGCCTGGGGAAGAGGAGAGAGCCCCAAGGCTGGGGTCTAATCTCCCTGCCCCCCAGAAGGGCCTGACTAAGGGATCCTGTTTATGCCTATAAGCTCTGGTTTGAACTGTGTTCCTGTCATCTCTAATAAACCTTTGTTCTACTGGCTGGCTGAGAGTCACGTGAATCACAGGAAGTGGGGGTGCAGGGCCCTGACTCCCACTCATACCGTGACAACTGGTGGAAGCAGTGGGATCTACTACACCCCGTGGACAGCACTTCCTGCAGTAAGTGACTGGGAAACAATAAACGAAGGGGAATTGACAAGGACCAGGCATGCTGAAGATTCAGAGAGAAGAGGTTTTGGGGGGCAGAGGAGCTACGCTTAACCCCTGGGAGTGTGTGACCAGCGAGAAGGACTGTTGCAATAGCAGGGTCCCCCTGGGGACTGCGGCGAGCAGTCTCAGTGGCGGAGGCTGCGGCTTGACTCTGGGAGAGAGGTTGTGACCTGGAGAAGGGCTGGCACAGGAGGGGTTCCTCCTGGAAACCGTGGGGAGCTGCGAGCACACAGGCCTGGGAGTGGCCCGCAGAAGGATGTATAATAAGCACCTTAAGAGCGACCTGGTCAAGCTGTGCAGGCAGAGGGGGCTGTGCATTGGGAGGCTCACCAAAGAACAGCTGATTGCCCAGCTGGAGGAGGAGGATCGCTTGGAGGAACCGATCCCTGTCTCTGAGGGAAGCAGCCTGGCAGATGCAAGGCGGGCCCAGGTGCCTGACCCAGCTGGGAGGGGTCAGACTGCTACTAAGGGCATCCCGAGACCACCGTTCCCTCTAAGCTGTGTGCATGTGCGCACACACACAGATCCTAAACCCCGCGCTCACGGCGAAACACTGCACACACAAAAATTTGCACAGAAGCACAACAATTTGCACAGAAGAAATTTTTTGCACACACGGCCTGCCAAAAATTTGCACAGAAGAAATTTTTTGTGCACACGGCCTGTCAAAAATTAGAGGGAACATTGCCCGAGACCCCTCCTACCTATGTCTAGGGGAGGGGCTGGAGGGAGCCCAGCAAATACCGAGGGCACCCTGACCCCTGCAGCCAGCAGGGGATCCTCCTGGCGGAGCTCCCCATCCCTGGAGCTGAGGCGGCTGGAATAGGAGAGGGAGATAAGACTGAGAGAGCTGGAAGATTGAGAGAAGGAGCGAGAGGATCATGAAAAAGAGTGAGAGGACCGTGAAAGGCAGCATCAGCATGAGCTGGAGGAGAGGGAAAAGCAGCGGCAGCATGAGCTGGAGTTGGCCAGGCTGAGGAGCAGCAAGGCCCCAGCTGTGGTGAGTGAGGGGGGACCCAGGATGGCATGGAACTTTGATAAGTGCATCCTGGCCCGGCGTAAGGAAGGGAAGGACATAGATGAATTCCTGATTGCCTTTGAGACGGCCTGCGAGCTGCACCAGGTTGCCCATGCAAACAGGCTCCAGTTTCTCACCCCCTTACTGGACCCCAAAGCCATGGCAATGTACAGCCGAATGGAAGGGGTGGAGAAAAGGGACTACAAACTATTCAAAAATGCCCTGCTACATGAGTTTGGGCTGACTCCCGAGATGTACCGGGAAAGCTTCCGGAGTCAGTATAAAACCCCGGAGGTCACATATCTGCAACTGGGCACTCGCATGGAGGAATATGCCCTCAAGTGGGCAGATGGGGCCCAGACGAAGGAGGACCTGGTTAAACAGGTGGTACTGGAGCAACTGTGTGAGCAGTGCCCATCTGACCTGAGGCTCTGGTTGGAGGACAAAAAGCCAGAGAACCAGCGACACACAGGGCGGCTGTCTGATGAGTTTGTGAACAGCCGGTCAGGGGGTTGCAGGGAGGAGTCCCAAAGGAACAGGCCCGCCCTGATGCAGAGAGAGAGTCATCTTGGGACCTCCCAAAGGGGGAATATGGAGAACCCCCTCCCAAGGGGAACATCTGGCATCAGGACCAACCAACCGGCTCGAGGGGACCAACGGAACATGAGCTGCTATCACTGTGGCTAGAGAGGCCACATATGGACCCAGTGCCCCAAGCTCAAGGACAGACTGAGCAGACCGAATCCACACAGGTTAACTGGGTAGGGACCCAGCCGGAGGAGGGGCAGGCTTCCCAGGACAGGGGGGTTGACAGCTTTCCAACTGCTCAGGATGGGGGAGTGCCCCAGACCAACGTCTCTGGAGGGCTGGATGCTCCGGACTCAAGGTTCTCAGTTTACAGGGTGGGCGCGGGGCTGTCCCTGCGGAGCGAGTGCCTTGTTCCCCTGGAGGTGGATGGGAGGAAGGTCAATGGATACTGGGACATGAACGCTGAGGTGACGCTGGCCCGGCCCGAGGTGGTGGCCCCAGATCGGGTGGTGCCCAACCCTGTGACCCTGTGACCCTGATGGGGGTGGGCAGGACCCCATTCAAGGTGCCCATGGTGAGGGTACATTTGAAATGGGAGGCCAAGGAGGGCCCTAAGGACGTGGGGGTGCACCACCATTTGCCCACTCAGGTGTTAATGGGGGGTGACCTGGCGGACTGGCCAAGCAACCAGACATCTCTAATAAATCCTGACTCCCCCTCACTTCCTGCGATTCACCGTGATTCTCAGCCGACCAGTAGAACAGAAGGTTCATTAGAGATGACAGGAACACAGTTCAAACCAGAGCTTGCAGGCATAAACAGGATCCTTTAGTCAGGCCCTCCTGGCTCAGGTTACAGGCTCAGATATCTTCCCTCAAGGGAAGTCTCCCATCCCCAGTGAAACTCCCCTGCAACGTCCCCAGGTCAAATCCGCCCCACTCCCTGCTGCATCACAATTGCATTTGTTCAAGGGAGATTGAGGTGCATCATGGGAGATGTAGTTCAGTCAGAGAGTCTGGTCCATTGAGGCAAATGGGGGCATGAGGCCCCCAGAACTACAACTCCCATGATGCACTGGAAGGGAGACCATGATGCACTGTGGTAGATGTAGTCCAGCCAGAAGGGAAACTGAGGCACAGAGAGGCCACGTGGCAGGCCAAGGGTCACACAGGAAGTCTGTGGCAGAGCAGCGATAGTCCATGGCTAGCAGCCAAACCACAGTGCAGTCCTGCCTCTCGCTTGCAGCAGGCAGGTTACCCAGTGAGGGGTAAATGAGAGACAAGCCAGCCCTAGCAACTCACTGACCCCCAGTAGGTTGACCACTGGGAGTTACAACCTGCATCGTGCCTCATGAGCAGAGAGAGGCCCAAACTGCCCCAAAACCAGAGGCAGCTCTGCCCTGGGTCCACAGTTTCCTCCCCAACCCCCGCACCCATTGGTCAGTGTGCCCCAAGGGCCCCAAGGTAGCACTGATTCCCGCAGCCCCCATGGCAAGGGTGTCTGGGGGGCAGACCTGGCACAGCTGCAGACACACAGCCCGGTGTGGGCGTTTACCCGGGCGCCTTCACTCCCAGGCCTTGCGGCCTGGGCCCAGCATCCCCTGAGACCTGAGAGCAAACACTCAGAACTGGCAAACAGGGGCACCACTTGCTAAGTTGCCCCTGCCCCCTGACTTTTCTGTGTGCTCCACATTTTGCTCCCTCCTTACTTTGCAGGGTAGAATATAATCACATATACTGATCTATACGCTGGCACAACTTTGCAAAAAAAAATTTTCTGAAATAACACCCCTTCTGGTAAAGGCAGTGAGCAGCTGGGGATTTGCTCTGGCCTCCGTGTGAGCAGTCTGGGCATGTGCTAAGGGCTTAGGAGACCTGGGGTCAAGGCCCTGCTCTGCCACAAATTCCCTGTGTGACTTTGTTCGAGTCACTTGGCCGCTCCGTGCCTCAGTTTCCCCACCTTTGCAATGGTGATAACGCCTGTGCCCCACTGCGGGTTGTGAGGTTAAATACATTAACGCTTGTGAGGTGCTCAGTTACTGTGGTGATGGGGAGCAGACCAATACCGGACATAGCTGCTCCATCTGTGAAAGGGGGGCACGATCCCCCCTTTGTTGCCAGCCCCACGATCACAAGCTCAGCTTCAAAATCAAGAGACTCTTCTAAGAACCACAATAAACATCAGGTTCTGATTGGTTCTGCCTGGTTTTGGAGGTTGCAGGACATGCCAAGCTTTCCCTCCCAGTCACAAGGGCTAGAAACATCCCACTTCTTTTAAGTAAAGCTGAGAGTCTCAGGAAATCACGTGACTCCCAGAGCTGGGGCTTTAAGAAACACACCCAATATAATGAATCTCTCAATAAAATTGTAAGAGTTGGCAACTCTGTCTCTATTCAGACTGTGAGCTTTCAGGACAGGGACTGTCTCTGACTCTGCATCTGTGCAGCGCCTGGCACAACAGGGCCATGATCTCGGTTACTCTGGGTCTGTGCAGCGCCTGGTACCAATGGGGACCCGATTTCAGCTGTGACCTCCAGGCGTTACTGTAATATTACCCTTAATAATCTGCATACATTAAAGCCCCACGGCCCACACCCCTGGGGACAGCGTTTCCAGCACATGCCCCTTGTGTCTGCCTCAGCAGCAGGCCAGCCCTGGCTACCAGCCCTGTCTTGCTTTGACCGACTGCAGCCCGTGTAGCTCACACTATTTCTAAGCAGCGGGGTGGGTTGGCGGCACCGTGATAAACGGTAGCCCAGGGAGCAGGGATCACTTGCTCATGTGGAGGCATACTCAAATCTGCTGCCCGCCCGGCTTGCGTCTCTAATAGCCAGTTCAGAGACCTCCATCTCCCGCCCTTCCTGAGGGCTGGTTACGTGTCCACCCAGGCACCCAGAGTCCAACTTTGGCACAACCGAGCCCTGTCATCGGCAGCCCCAGCAAAGGGGCAGATCTCCCCTCTTGCTCCTAGACAGGGCAGGGCTGGGACACACCGGTGGGTGTGGCGGGGAGGGGGAATCTCGTAGATTTCAGCGCCAGGCGGGCACCGTTCTGATCATAGATTCCAGTCTGACGTCCTGTGGAGAATCTCTCCTCCTGGGTCCCGCATCTGCCCTCGTGGTCACAACGATGCAACTGCCCAGGGATGCCTCTGCATGAAATTCACCCCGGAGCAGAGAGCTAACAGGAGGCCCAGGCAGCACTGGTGAATTTCACCCACCGGCCACGGCTAGCTCAGAACCTGGCACTGCAGAGTTTGCAGTGAGGGTCAGCAATTCCCCCTCCCCCCGCCCCATCCCCGCCCTCGGCGGCCCCTGCCACCCCTTGCCCAATATCTGCCTGAGGGGACAGAGGAAAATGACTGCTCAGAGTGAAGGGAAAGACAGTGACATATTGCTCTGTCTAGACACTACCAGGCAGCGCCTGCCAACGAAGAGCCCGCGTCCAAATCCCCATTAAACCGTCGGATGTTTCCACCACGTCTCCTCCCCCATCTCTGCCGATTGCGAAGCATCTTTCACACACACACACACAGACAAACACACACACACACACGCTCGTGTCCTGTCCTCCCTGCCCCAGTGCGGAGAGCCAGCTGGGGGTGGTAGGGCAGAGAAAAAGAGGCCCTAGCTTCAAAGATTCCAATCCAAGTTAAGGCTCGGAAATTGATCATCACCTGAGGGCTGTTGCATGAGACGAGTTTGCTGAGTTCTGAAGTTCTGAAGTTGCCCCTTTGTAAACAACTCCAGCTAGAGCCACGTAAGGCTCTGTGGGACTAGAACCCGGGTCACAGAGCCTGGGGATAGCCGACATCGCCACCAGGAGGCCATGCAGAGCTCCATCCAAGGAGCACTGTGGGGACTAGGCACCGCAGGAACAGCTGCCCAAAGGGTCCAGAGTGACAGCACCCTGCAGCCTTCTGATTGGCCCGTGCTAACTATTTAACCCAAAGAGTGCTCCCGCAAGTTGTTCGGGCAACCACACAGCTTTCTGGCTGGCTGTGACTTCACACCTCACCTCGCTTTCCGATCTCAGATCCCAGCCTGATTCTGGCCTATTGATCCTGGCTGCCAGTAACGCTTGTTCTGATCCCAGCTCACTGATTACCACCTCCTGGCCGCCCTTGACTTGTGGATATGATCAGCCGCGACCACTAGAGGCCAGAGTGCCTACACCCAGACCCTAACAAGCTGGCCAAAAACCAGAATTTCCATCCTGCGGGAAATTCCAAAAATGGACTTCATCCTGAAATCAAAAATCTCTGAGTTTTTTCGTGAAACAAAATATTGTTGAGTATCAAAGCTGGACAAATTCAGACTGGAAATAAGGCACACATTTTCAACAGTGAGGGGAATGAACTAACTTCCCAAGGGCTCGGGTGGATTCTCCACCATGCGGAATTTTTAAATCACGTGGGATGTTTTCCTAAAAGATCTGCTCTGGTTCAGACAGGAATTCATTCAGGGATGTCCTCGGGCCTGCATCCTACAGGAGGTCAGACTAGATGACCACACCTTGGGATCTATACATCTAAGAGCCTTACATTTTGACTGTAACAGACTAGAAACGAGAACGTCAAAATGAAAGGTGCTCCTGCTTTCCCACCAAAATATTTCATGAAATTGACACGTTCCAACGAAATGTTGCGATTTCGTCAACTGGCTGTTTTCCCTCGGCAAACGGGCGCCCAGCTCTCACCCCGTGCAGCTGGCAGATGCTGCATTCACTGGCGGCCTCGGACGTGAGGCCCAGGACAGAGGCGGAGTCCGAAATGGGGTCCCCTCAAGGTGGGGGAGAGTATGATGGGGGGACACCTGTTTCGTAGCCTGCCCCATTCAGCGATGACCTCACAGGCCTGCGTCCGTGACATCAGAATGGCTTCCGTGACGATTCACTGTGATGTCGCAGAGACCACACCATGGATAAAGGTAACCATGGGGAAAGGGCAGCAGGAAGGATTGGCGCCGTGGCTCATCAACCCTGCGGCAGCGGGCACCAGGGGCAGGTGCAAGAACCCCCTAGTGGCTAGTTGGGGAGTAACTCCAATACCTCAGAGCACTGTAAATTCTCACGCAGGAATATCCATGTGCAGGGCACACAGGGGCAACCCAGCCACCCTGCCTGGGCTCTAGACTGGGGCCCCCGCATTCCTTCGCCGGCTCCGCCTCTGACACTGGGCAAGTCACTTCCCGTCTCCATGCCTCAGTTTCCCCTCCCACCCTTTGTCTAGCCTGGGAGCACTTGGGGGCAGGGCCTGTCTCTCGCTGTGTGTCATGCAGCACCCAGCATGCTGGAGCCCTGAACTCACTTGGATTCTATAATATCACCAACCTCAAATTTCAAAATTTACACGTCTGGCCACAGAAAGTCCTGCGACTGGCTTAAGAATCACAAGGTTAAAAACAACACTCTATTTGGGGCTCTTTTTCTTTGCTTTCTGGCTTCTGATCCTTTAGGGGCACATTTTCAAGCTTTTCTCTGCAGCCACAAGGGTTTAGAAAGTGACTTTTTTTTAAAAGCCAGCTGAGAGTCTTGTGTAATCACAGGACTCCAGGAGCTGGGGAGTGAAGGGAAACACCAACTATCACGAGAGTTGGCCACACTGTATTAACTGCAGGGAGAAGGCAGGGTTATGCCAAATATTAATTGGAAAGTTTATGCCTGAGCGTGCTCTGTAGCAGCTTCAGAGCCGGCCAAATCTCACTGCAGAGAATTCCAAGCTATTCATTTCCCCTGGAACAGAGCAACTGAGGCCTGAATTATTGTTCACTGACAGTGTGCTGGATTTACAGGCCATGCTCCCTGCTTCTGGACTGGGATCCAGAGATACAACAGCCCTCCTGAAAGCAGCCAGTGGGGATTCCTGCCAGGATGCAACGAACCTGTGATAAAATCTGCCATTTCTTGATTTATTTCAGCACTGGCGAGAGGCACCCAGGCCTGCAGCTGCCTTGCCAGTGGGCTTCACCCCTGACCTGACTGCTCAGGACTGCTGCTAAGGAGAATGAGGAGTTCCAGAGGTAAACGTCGTAACACACAAACCTATTTATTAGGAGCAGAGACCTAACAAACTCATTTCACCCAGGCCACCAAACCGCCATCATCAGTATATTACAGATCGGGGCCCTTTTGAGCAAGGCTAACATAACGAGACAGCTGCTGCTCGTGGACTCAAGAGACAAAGGAAGGATCATTATCCTTCCTTGGGGGGACACTGAGGCACGGAAAGACATTGTGACTCATGCTGGGTCACACGTGGAGTCGATGGCAGAGCTAGGAAGTGAAGCCAAGGCTCCCAGCCCAGTGCCTTAATCGCTGGGCCATCTGTTGTGGCTCTGCTTTCGGGACGCGCCGGGAAGAATATGAGATAACCACATGGCTCGGGTTGGGTTCCAACTCTCTGTGTTTACTAACTATATAGAAACAGACAGACCGAGCTCCACAGACATGTTGCTGCTCTGGGGACCGTACCCAAGTCCGATACGCTATGCCACCCTTCCGGGCTTTGTTGGATGCTAGAGAGGACCTGGGCCCCTATCCCTGTCCTGCGAGCCAGGAGTGAGATCCGTAATGGCCCAGCCACTCCGTAATGGGCTAGCAGCAATGGCAGCCTGGCATTTCAATGCCAGAGGAGTGTGAAGGGAGGCACAGAGATCCACCCGTCAGGCCCCTGCACCTTTCGCCTCTAGCTCACCAGCATGAATTTAGCTCTGGCTGGTGGGAGCTGAAACCTATTGGCATCCTGCAGCTGTCGGAACCAGGCTTGGTCTTAGTCTGATTCCCAGCATCCGTGGTACAAAACCACCCCCACGGCTGGCACTAACCATCCCGCACCGTGGCAGCCCATGGAGAGGGTCCAGGGACTGACTGGGCCACAGAGATGGGCCTCCAGTGGGGGGGTCTGCTGGGGGGCAGGGCCAGCGTGGCAGGGAAGGCTGCCCAGGCGTAGGGCACAGATTGCACGGGGCTGCCGGGCTCTCGGTCCGGCGCCTCTCGCCAGGGCTAACCGTGGCACTCAGTATGTGGCCAGGTCCGGCTGCTGTAGGGAACAGATAGCGATCAGAGAGGGTGAGGGCTGCAGGCCCCCGCGTTCCTCATCTCCCCGTGCTTGCTGGGAATGCACATACATACCCGCAGCCCTGCACACCCCTGCATATCCACACCCCTTCACGCAGCTATACACGCCCCCGCTCGTATGCACACACCCGCACGCACACCCGCAGCCCTGCACCCCCCCCCGCACGCAGCTATACGTCCACACACCTGCGCGCACGCAAACACATACACACAGATATACACACACCCGTATGCACACACCCGCACGCACACCCGCAGCCCTGCACACCCCCCCCGCACGCAGCTATACGTCCACACACCTGCGCGCACGCAAACACATACACACAGATATACACACACCCGTATGCACACACCCGCACGCACACCCGCAGCCCTGCACACCCCCGCCGCACGCAGCTATACGTCCACACACCTGCGCGCACGCAAACACATACACACAGATATACACACACCCGTATGCACACACCCGCACGCACACCCGCAGCCCTGCACACCCCCCCCGCACGCAGCTATACGTCCACACACCTGCGCGCACGCAAACACATACACACAGATATACACACACCCGTATGCACACACCCGCACGCACACCCGCAGCCCTGCACACACCCCCCCGCACGCAGCTATACGTCCACACACCTGCGCGCACGCAAACACATACACACAGATATACACACACCCGTATGCACACACCCGCACGCACACCCGCAGCCCTGCACACCCCCGCCGCACGCAGCTATACGTCCACACACCTGCGCGCACGCAAACACATACACACAGATATACACACACCCGTATGCACACACCCGCACGCACACCCGCAGCCCTGCACACCCCCGCCGCACGCAGCTATACGTCCACACACCTGCGCGCACGCAAACACATACACACAGATATACACACACCCGTATGCACACACCCGCACGCACACCCGCAGCCCTGCACCCCCCCCCCGCATGCAGCTATACGTCCACACACCTGCGCGCACGCAAACACATACACACAGATATACACACACCCGTATGCACACACCCGCACGCACACCCGCAGCCCTGCACACACCCCCCCCGCACGCAGCTATACGTCCACACACCTGCGCGCACGCAAACACATACACACAGATATACACACACCCGTATGCACACACCCGCACGCACACCCGCAGCCCTGCACACCCCCCGCACGCAGCTATACGTCCACACACCTGCGCGCACGCAAACACATACACACAGATATACACACACCCGTATGCACACACCCGCACGCACACCCGCAGCCCTGCACCCCCCCCCGCACGCAGCTATACGTCCACACACCTGCGCGCACGCAAACACATACACACAGATATACACACACCCGTATGCACACACCCGCACGCACACCCGCAGCCCTGCACCCCCCCCCCGCACGCAGCTATACGTCCACACACCTGCGCGCACGCAAACACATACACACAGATATACACACACCCGTATGCACACACCTGCACGCACACCCGCAGCCCTGCACACCCCCCCCGCACGCAGCTATACGTCCACACACCTGCGCGCACGCAAACACATACACACAGATATACACACACCCGTATGCACACACCCGCACGCACACCCGCAGCCCTGCACCCCCCCCCCGCACGCAGCTATACGTCCACACACCTGCGCGCACGCAAACACATACACACAGATATACACACACCCGTATGCACACACCCGCACGCACACCCGCAGCCCTGCACACCGCCCCCCCGCACGCAGCTATACGTCCACACACCTGCGCGCACGCAAACCCATACACACAGATATACACACACCCGTATGCACACACCCGTATGCACACCCGCAGCCCTGCACACACACCCCCCGCACGCAGCTATACGTCCACACACCTGCGCGCACGCAAACCCATACACACAGATATACACACACCCGTATGCACACACCCGCACGCACACCCGCAGCCCTGCACCCCCCCCCGCACGCAGCTATACGTCCACACACCTGCGCGCACGCAAACACATACACACAGATATACACACACCCGTATGCACACACCCGCACGCACACCCGCAGCCCTGCACACCCCCCCCGCACGCAGCTATACGTCCACACACCTGCGCGCACGCAAACACATACACACAGATATACACACACCCGTATGCACACACCCGCACGCACACCCGCAGCCCTGCACACCCCCGCCGCACGCAGCTATACGTCCACACACCTGCGCGCACGCAAACACATACACACAGATATACACACACCCGTATGCACACACCCGCACGCACACCCGCAGCCCTGCACACCCCCCCCCGCACGCAGCTATACGTCCACACACCTGCGCGCACACAAACACATACACACAGATATACACACACCCGTATGCACACACCCGCACGCACACCCGCAGCCCTGCACACCCCCCCCCGCACGCAGCTATACGTCCACACACCTGCGCGCACGCAAACACATACACACAGATATACACACACCCGTATGCACACACCCGCACGCACACCCGCAGCCCTGCACACACACCCCCGCACGCAGCTATACGTCCACACACCTGCGCGCACGCAAACCCATACACACAGATATACACACACCCGTATGCACACACCCGCACGCACACCCGCAGCCCTGCACACACACCCCCCGCACGCAGCTATACGTCCACACACCTGCGCGCACGCAAACACATACACACAGATATACACACACCCGTATGCACACACCCGCACGCACACCCGCAGCCCTGCACACCCCCCCCGCACGCAGCTATACGTCCACACACCTGCGCGCACGCAAACACATACACACAGATATACACACACCCGTATGCACACACCCGCACGCACACCCGCAGCCCTGCACCCCCCCCCCGCACGCAGCTATACGTCCACACACCTGCGCGCACGCAAACCCATACACACAGATATACACACACCCGTATGCACACACCCGTATGCACACCCGCAGCCCTGCACACACACCCCCCGCACGCAGCTATACGTCCACACACCTGCGCGCACGCAAACCCATACACACAGATATACACACACCCGTATGCACACACCCGCACGCACACCCGCAGCCCTGCACCCCCCCCCCGCACGCAGCTATACGTCCACACACCTGCGCGCACGCAAACACATACACACAGATATACACACACCCGTATGCACACACCCGCACGCACACCCGCAGCCCTGCACACCCCCCCCGCACGCAGCTATACGTCCACACACCTGCGCGCACGCAAACACATACACACAGATATACACACACCCGTATGCACACACCCGCACGCACACCCGCAGCCCTGCACACCCCCGCCGCACGCAGCTATACGTCCACACACCTGCGCGCACGCAAACACATACACACAGATATACACACACCCGTATGCACACACCCGCACGCACACCCGCAGCCCTGCACACCCCCCCCCGCACGCAGCTATACGTCCACACACCTGCGCGCACACAAACACATACACACAGATATACACACACCCGTATGCACACACCCGCACGCACACCCGCAGCCCTGCACACCCCCCCCCGCACGCAGCTATACGTCCACACACCTGCGCGCACGCAAACACATACACACAGATATACACACACCCGTATGCACACACCCGCACGCACACCCGCAGCCCTGCACACACACCCCCGCACGCAGCTATACGTCCACACACCTGCGCGCACGCAAACCCATACACACAGATATACACACACCCGTATGCACACACCCGCACGCACACCCGCAGCCCTGCACACACACCCCCCGCACGCAGCTATACGTCCACACACCTGCGCGCACGCAAACACATACACACAGATATACACACACCCGTATGCACACACCCGCACGCACACCCGCAGCCCTGCACACCCCCCCCGCACGCAGCTATACGTCCACACACCTGCGCGCACGCAAACACATACACACAGATATACACACACCCGTATGCACACACCCGCACGCACACCCGCAGCCCTGCACACACACCCCCGCACGCAGCTATACGTCCACACACCTGCGCGCACGCAAACCCATACACACAGATATACACACACCCGTATGCACACACCCGCACGCACACCCGCAGCCCTGCACACACCCCCCCCGCACGCAGCTATACGTCCACACACCTGCGCGCACGCAAACACATACACACAGATATACACACACCCGTATGCACACACCCGCACGCACACCCGCAGCCCTGCACCCCCCCCCGCACGCAGCTATACGTCCACACACCTGCGCGCACGCAAACACATACACACAGATATACACACACCCGTATGCACACACCCGCACGCACACCCGCAGCCCTGCACCCCCCCCCCGCACGCAGCTATACGTCCACACACCTGCGCGCACGCAAACACATACACACAGATATACACACACCCGTATGCACACACCTGCACGCACACCCGCAGCCCTGCACACACCCCCCCCGCACGCAGCTATACGTCCACACACCTGCGCGCACGCAAACACATACACACAGATATACACACACCCGTATGCACACACCCGTATGCACACCCGCAGCCCTGCACACACACCCCCCGCACGCAGCTATACGTCCACACACCTGCGCGCACGCAAACCCATACACACAGATATACACACACCCGTATGCACACACCCGCACGCACACCCGCAGCCCTGCACACCCCCCCCGCACGCAGCTATACGTCCACACACCTGCGCGCACGCAAACACATACACACAGATATACACACACCCGTATGCACACACCCGCACGCACACCCGCAGCCCTGCACACACACCCCCGCACGCAGCTATACGTCCACACACCTGCGCGCACGCAAACACATACACACAGATATACACACACCCGTATGCACACACCCGTATGCACACACCCGCAGCCCTGCACACACCCCCCCCGCACGCAGCTATACGTCCACACACCTGCGCGCACGCAAACACATACACACAGATATACACACACCCGTATGCACACACCCGCACGCACACCCGCAGCCCTGCACACCCCCCGCCGCACGCAGCTATACGTCCACACACCTGCGCGCACGCAAACACATACACACAGATATACACACACCCGTATGCACACACCCGCACGCACACCCGCAGCCCTGCACACACCCCCCGCACGCAGCTATACGTCCACACACCTGCGCGCACGCAAACACATACACACAGATATACACACACCCGTATGCACACACCCGCACGCACACCCGCAGCCCTGCACACCGCCCCCCCCGCACGCAGCTATACGTCCACACACCTGCGCGCACACAAACACATACACACAGATATACACACACCCGTATGCACACACCCGCACGCACACCCGCAGCCCTGCACCCCCCCCCGCACGCAGCTATACGTCCACACACCTGCGCGCACGCAAACACATACACACAGATATACACACACCCGTATGCACACACCCGCACGCACACCCGCAGCCCTGCACACCCCCCCGCACGCAGCTATACGTCCACACACCTGCGCGCACGCAAACACATACACACAGATATACACACACCCGTATGCACACACCCGCACGCACACCCGCAGCCCTGCACACACACCCCCGCACGCAGCTATACGTCCACACACCTGCGCGCACGCAAACCCATACACACAGATATACACACACCCGTATGCACACACCCGCACGCACACCCGCAGCCCTGCACACACCCCCCGCACGCAGCTATACGTCCACACACCTGCGCGCACGCAAACACATACACACAGATATACACACACCCGTATGCACACACCCGCACGCACACCCGCAGCCCTGCACACACACCCCCGCACGCAGCTATACGTCCACACACCTGCGCGCACGCAAACACATACACACAGATATACACACACCCGTATGCACACACCCGCACGCACACCCGCAGCCCTGCACACCGCCCCGCACGCAGCTATACGTCCACACACCTGCGCGCACGCAAACACATACACACAGATATACACACACCCGTATGCACACACCCGCACGCACACCCGCAGCCCTGCACCCCCCCCCGCACGCAGCTATACGTCCACACACCTGCGCGCACGCAAACACATACACACAGATATACACACACCCGTATGCACACACCCGCACGCACACCCGCAGCCCTGCACACCCCCCCCGCACGCAGCTATACGTCCACACACCTGCGCGCACGCAAACACATACACACAGATATACACACACCCGTATGCACACACCCGCACGCACACCCGCAGCCCTGCACACACCCCCCCCGCACGCAGCTATACGTCCACACACCTGCGCGCACGCAAACACATACACACAGATATACACACACCCGTATGCACACACCCGTATGCACACCCGCAGCCCTGCACACACCCCCCCCCGCACGCAGCTATACGTCCACACACCTGCGCGCACGCAAACACATACACACAGATATACACACACCCGTATGCACACACCCGCACGCACACCCGCAGCCCTGCACACACACCCCCCGCACGCAGCTATACGTCCACACACCTGCGCGCACGCAAACACATACACACAGATATACACACACCCGTATGCACACACCCGCACGCACACCCGCAGCCCTGCACCCCCCGCCGCACGCAGCTATACGTCCACACACCTGCGCGCACGCAAACACATACACACAGATATACACACACCTGTATGCACACACCCGCACGCACACCCGCAGCCCTGCACACACCCCCCGCACGCAGCTATACGTCCACACACCTGCGCGCACGCAAACACATACACACAGATATACACACACCCGTATGCACACACCCGCACGCACACCCGCAGCCCTGCACACCGCCCCCCCGCACGCAGCTATACGTCCACACACCTGCGCGCACGCAAACACATACACACAGATATACACACACCCGTATGCACACACCCGCACGCACACCCGCAGCCCTGCACACCCCCCCCGCACGCAGCTATACGTCCACACACCTGCGCGCACGCAAACACATACACACAGATATACACACACCCGTATGCACACACCTGCATGTAAATACACACACACCCGCACGCACACACGCATACACACCCAGCCCTTCATGCACGCCCCCACACCCTGCACACAGATATACGCCGGCACACACCTGCACATGAACACCCACAGATATACACCCCCCCCGTATACACACACACACCCTGCACACAGATACACACCTGTACACGCACGCACACTTGTATGCACACACTGCATGCGCACACACACCTGCAAACACACAAACACATATACACACACCCCCTGTATACACACACACACCCTGCACACAGATACACACCCGTACATGCACGCACACAGATATACACGCACGCTTGTATGCACACTCCTGCCTGCACATACACACACCTGCACACAAACACATATAAACACACCCCTGTATACACACACACACTCACCCTGCACACAGATATACACACACGTACACATACCAGAATGCACACACATATACACACCTGTGTGCACACACACCCAAACACATACACACCCACAGCTGCACATATACACACCTGCACACACTTATTCTCCTTCACACACACATCCTCTCCCGCTCCCTGCCCCCCCCCCACACCTACACACTCCACACACCACCACCAACCCCACCCCCCGCCTCACACACACACACACACACACACACATGCTGCTTGCGGAGCAAAACAACCCAATTTCACCTGCTTTAACAGCTCCATTGACTGCGCCTGCCTGGAGCAATTAACGACCTAAATCAATTAATGAAAATCCTCCCGGTCTGTGCCTGGCCTAGTTCCCTCGCTCGGTGCTTCCCGTTGCTGCCTGCGCCCCGTGCACAGAGTCCTGGCCACATCCTTCCCCGACATGATCAGATCAGCCTCTCCATTAGCAGTGCCTCTCTTTGAGTCCCTCAAACAGCTGCGGGATGCCCCTGTCACAGGGGGATTCCCCAGCAATGCGGAAGGGCCCATCTGGGAACATGACGGGCGTACAGGGCTACCATTATCTGAGCCAGGGCCCAACTCACTCCCTGGCTGGTCCTAGGACCAGTGTGGGCCATAATGTGACCTCTGACCTCCACGCCCCCGCAAACCAACCCTGGCACACCCAAGGATCCAGCCCCACGTGTCTGCAGGAAAAACAAGGGCCCTTCCTTGTGGGAATGATGGGGCTGGAGATGATCCAGCCTCCACTCTCAGACCCACGGAGGTTCTTTCCTTGGATCCCACCGTGAATGGAGACTGGGCAGTTTCACACTTGTTTTTGTTCAGTTTCATCTCTAGCAGCCCAGGTCGGGGACCTTTGCTTTTTCCTCAGCTCCCTCTGTCCCCAATTCTCCATCAGGCTGGCGAGACGCGCCGGCATCGCGCCCTCGTGCCCCTCTGGTTTTCCAGCCTTGGCAGGTGTCAGAGCCCAGCTGCCGTGCCCCCTGCTAGACAGCTCGCTCTGCCTCTGAGATGGTCACTGGACTCCACCACGTACTTGTCTGGCTTCTGGTCTCCTCCTGCCAGGCTGCAAATGGGCTGGAGAGGGTCTGGTGCTTGTTAAGACTCTCAGGAGCTGGCAGGTTCAGTGGTAATGCTCTTTCTTCTTCCTCACCGTGAGAGTGTGGGATCAAACCTGGGATATCAGGGCCTGGCTGTTCCCATGTCCTTTGGTGACAACCAGACTATCCAGCCCAGGGATTCCTCGCTTTGTAGAGGTGAGAGCAGCAGACACTCTCCAAAGAGGGTGCAGCCTAATGCTTTTGGACCTGGGTCCTTGACTCCGTCCCCATGTGCTGCTGGGGTCCACTGAAGTCAATGGAGCTCTAGGATGTGCTTGATATACCTAGAACAACCAGCAACTCGGCAGATGGGTTCTACGTGGATGTACCTAGAACATCCAGCAAGACGATAGGTGAGTTTTACATGGACATACAACACCCAGCAGCGTGGCAGGTAGGTTCTACCTGGATGTACCTAGAATATCGAGCAGTACGGCAAGGGGAGTCTACCTAGACATACCTAGAACACCCAACAGTACAGCAGGTGGGTTCTACCTGGATGCACCTAGAACATCCAGCAGGTACCTTCTACTGCATGATATCCAGCAACACAGCTGCACACTCCTTTGCCATCTTCGCAATCCATCCATTCCACAAGGACACTTGCATATTTCAATTCTCAGTTCACCCCTGGAACAGGGTAGATGGCTCATTGACTGGGAGAGGGCGAGCGGGCACCAAACTCCAATCCAAGTCTCATTCCAGGCCTCCCATTAAAATCCCCTTTCCCTGAAATATTTTTCTGCCCCATTTATATTTTTATTGCCTAATCCATTTCATGGGGAAGGCAGCCCGGCTGCTGATGTAATATTACCAAGCACCAGGCGAGAAAGCACCAGCTAGAGCAAACGCATGAAAAATGTGGCCATTCCAGAGACGGCTGAGGTTGCAAGAAATCAACTGAGTAGGAAAAATTGGCCCATTAGAAAGTCTATTATCATACAGCCGGCTGGAGCAACCCAAATAATATTTTGCAAACAATTCTGCAAAGACACCGAGGTGTCAGGGAAACTAAGTGGCTTTCCCCACAGCAGGTAGGTCTCCGGGCACCAAGGAGACTGCATGGCTCAGGGGGTGGGAAGAGAATTCTTTCCCCTGAAAATCCTACAGATCCTTTCCCCTGCAAATTAGCATCGGGGAGCTTGTGCTGGGTCAGGATGCAGATCAGGCTCTAATTAGCCAGAGCAGGGGTGTTAACTGCAGTGTCTCTGGATCAGCCCGGAGGCCCATCCAGCCCAGTATCCCGGCTCTGACAGTGTCCTGCATCCCAGAGGAAGGGATAAGAACCCCCCAGAAGCAGACACGAGATAAATTGCCCCCTACAGGAGCTCTCATCCTGAGCCCGAACAGGCAGAGATCAGCTTCAGCTTCAGCCCTGAAGCCCAAGATTTTAATAGCCCTTCCAGAATTTGCATAATTGATTAATTCATAATCGTTTGTAGGACAGTAGCACCTAGAGGCCCCAGCCAAGATCCGGGCCCCATCGCTGTATGGACACAGAGCGAGAGCCAGGCCCTGCCCTGGAGAGCTCACCAACTGAGCAGACAAGACAGGCAAAGGGTGAGGAGGGAAACTGAGGCATAGAGCGGGGAAGGGACGTACCCAAGTTCGGTGGCAGAGCCCGGGATAGAACCCAGGAGTCCTGTGGGAGCTGGGTGAGTCTGGCCAGAGTTTCGAGTGCTCAACACCCAGCCACTGCCTCTGGGTTGAAATGATCACCTGCCTGAACTGGAGCTGAGCCCTTGGCAAATCGCCTCTAGCCACTCAGTTCCAGGAGTCCTGGTCTGTGACTGGGGACCCTAGGTGCTACCGTAATACACCTAATAAATAAAGTACAGCACCTGGCACAATCGAGGTCCTAGTTCATGGCTGGGGCTCCTAGGTGCTACCATAATACAGCTAATAAATGTACAGCACATGGCTCTTAATATGTTATGATGATGATCAATAAACTCCCCTTGCAGGAGGGATACAGGATTCTCCTTCATGTCCTATGTAAAAGGGCTGTGCAGTGCCTTCATTAAAACAGTTGCCCTGTGCTGCCCCAGAGGTGGCTGCATTTCAGTGGTGGGATAAAAGCAGTCTGGAAAGTGCTTTGGGATGACCTGTGCTGTTGTGTCATCAACTGACAGGGAAGGACATGGGGGATTTTTATCAATGACTACTGCCCTCTACAGGATGGGATCAGAACAGCTTAAGTCTGTGTCAGAGGCCCTACAGTGCTACTGGTTAGTAGGGATTCTCCTTTAGCTCAAAAAGAAAAGGAGGACTTGTGGCACCTTAGAGACTAACAAATTTATTTGAGCATAAGCTTTCGTGAGCCAGCTCACGAAAGCTTATGCTCAAATAAATTTGTTAGTCTCTAAGGTGCCACAAGTACTCCTATTCTTTTTGCGGATACAGACTAACACGGCTGCTACTCTGAAACCTGTCCTTTAGCTCAGGTGTTGGAGTTAGAGCATTTGGAGCAGGGCAATGTGAGTTCTAGCCACACTGCTGTTAATACCCAAGAGACCATGATCAGTAGCCTAATGACAAGCAAGTAGCCCCAGCTGGCCACAGATCTGTCAGAGGTGCATGAAAGCCAGCCAGAGGTGACCCTGCAGCTCTCCAGGTTGGCTTGTAACCCAGCTTACTGGTTCCCTGAGTCGTGCAGAAACCTGGCCCGAGCTCCAAGCCTGCTGGGAGCCCAGGATCCCAGTAAGTCCTGCACAGGGCAGGCAATTCCCAGTGGTCTCTGGGTGAGTCAGTCTCACGCTCCTGTCTGAGGATTCCCCAGCTGGAGGGGAAATGGGGCCCCGCTCTGAGCAGTTTCTGGCCCCAGAGAGGGCAAAGGGGAAACAGCTGGGGGGTTTCAGTGGGATCCAAAAGTGCCAAGACCACAGCCGGGGCTTTTATGATTATGAGAGCGCGAGGTATTCATAGAAGCCAAGAGGCCTCTTGGGGCTAATCTAAGAAGGGGCTGCCCCCCACTCCAGCCCACGCCTGGCAGCTACTCCGAGCCACCCAGCCCTGCAGCTTTGACTCTGAAAGTCCCCCCTTCCGCCCACAGAGGATCCTGGCAACGAAGCCCGAGACAGAGTTATTAAAAAGGAAGGTAATTTCCTCCAAGTGATCGCACAGGTTGGCTGAATGCAAGAGCCCTAGAAGGTGGGGGGAGGGGGGAGAGCTGGGGAGCTGAGCAGGGAGATTGAGAGAGAGAGGGAGGGAGGGAGCTACAGAGAAATTGAGGGAGAGGATTTGAGCTCCCTGGAGAACTGACCTCAACTCCCCAGGCCTCTTTCCTCCTCCTTCACTCTGTCTGCAGATCGTACCCGTTATAATCAGAGCCAGGCGACTGGGGCACCCAGACATCCTGGTGGGTCATGGCTAAGTGCCACGCTGTCTGCAGATGAACAGCGAGCTGCCAACAGCCAAGGTCCCTCCTGAGTGCTTGGGAACTCTTCACACAAACAGGGGCATCAGACACAGGCCCTTGTCCACCTCCCACTTCCCACAGTTATGTTCTGCCTCCTAGAATCTCCCCCAAGGTTTCAGGCTTCCGGGCCCAAACTAGATAGCATTGCTGTGGGCGGCCAGACTACTACCTTAGTCCTTCCCAGAAGTGGTCGCATTTTGCTGGTAGGTGACGTGATCTCTCTATGTCCCGTTATAAGGGCGATGGGAGGTAATTGATACTTGCAAAGTGTTGTGAGATTCAAAGCTGATAAATGGGGGGGGGCGGGTATGGGGATAGACAGATGGGGTGTATGGAGATAGATAGAAGGGGAGTATGGGGATAGAGAGATGGGGCTGTATTCGGATAGATAGCTACATGGGGAGTTTATGGGGGTAGGTTGACTGAGCAAACCTTGGGCAAGATTTGCTGCAGAAGTGCACTGGTTTATTGTTATTTCGTTCCATGGGACCTGGCCAGGGTTCTGCTGGGCTGGCAGAGAGCAGCTGACTCCAGAGGCACCAGGCCCGGCTGTTGCCCCACGGAGAAGAAGCCGGCTCCCCTGCCAATTGCAAACAGAAAGCCTCCCCAAGCCCAGCATCCTTGGCCTTTGCATTTGCCCGAGTCAGCACTTTCCCTCCACGCACTGTGTGTATGTGATTTTTCTCAGCCTAAAAATACCGCTCTTCCCCAGTGCAGGCCCGGGCACAGCCCACCAGGTTGCTAATGAGAACGCGGGCTGGCAAGCAGCTGGAAATAGCGCTGTCCCCTGGGATCCCCCCGTCTCTCCCCCTGCCCCACCGGTTATGGAAATCTCACACCTCAGGGTATCAATGAATCAGCCTTGGAGGGAGGGAGGGCTCCCCCATGCACAGCCCCTCGCAGGCCTGCTGCCCTCCCGGTGTGCACCAGCATAGCTGCCTGGAGCCAGTGGACTCAGAGATAGGAAATCACCTTGAATCCAGCGCAGCGAGGGCTGCAAAGAGCTCGTTTCCCCGCTTCCCAGCGCGACGCTGCATCGGTTTCTCCTGGGACAGCATTTCCTGAACCGGTTCCTGCTCCCCAGATTCCTCAGCCCCGATGATCAAAGGGGCAAGACCTGGGGATTTTACTGCACCTAATGTGGGCTGGGCAAGAAGCCGGCCCCCACCCAGGGTAAAGCGGGGCTTGTACATTACCACATGGAATCATAGAATATCATAGAAACTCAGGGTTGAAAGGGATGTCAGGAGATATCTAGTCTAACCCCCACATCCCCCACCCACCCCGATCATCTGGATTGTGCAGACCACGGAGCTGGGGGATTCGTGCAGGCCCAGGCCCGAGCAAAGAGCCAGTTTAGCAGCACCTCAGAGCCACTGGCTCCCCGAGCAGAAACAGCCCCCGTGGCTCGGCTGAATGAGAATTGGGCCTTAAATCGCTGGTGCGATTTTATCTCTGCATGCCCCCCCCCAGCTCTACTGCCCCCCCCCCCACCCTGTTCCACTGCCCCACCCCCCGCCCTGCTCCGCTGCCCCCACCGCTCGCCCTCCTCTCCTGTCCCTTGCAGGGGCCCGAGTGTTTCGGGTCCTTGGGAATGAGGTGGGGAGGTGGATACAGGGAGGAGCAAACCTGTGGCCAGGCCCCATGCAGCCCCACACTCCTGTACCCCATGCTTTGCCCCCTCTCAGCTATACCCTCCCACACACACACCCATGTATTGCTACCACTCAGCTACACTCACCCCCCACACACACCCACACTCACCCCATGCATTGCCCTCTCTCAGCTACACCCCCCACCCCCACCCCCACCCCCACATGCATTGCCACCACTTGGCTATACTGTACACCCCCACCCCACACACACACACACCATGCATTGCCCCTGCTTGGCTTCACCCCCCCCCCACATCGCGTGCATTGCCCCCGCTGAGTTACACCCCCCCACACACAACACACACAAGCTGGGCTGACGCACAAAATTAAACTGTCTCTAAATACCAGGCCTGATTCTGTTTTCTCCCTGCCCCCTCCTGCTGTCACTTACACTCGTGCAAAGCAAGCGTGCAATGCTGCCATGCTGGTCGGCTGGTGCTTCGCACACTCGTTGCACTAGTGTTTTCATCGACTCACGGTCCCACCCTGGGTTTGCTCTCGGGAGAGGCTGCTCGTGCCTCTTTCCAGCTATTACAGAAGCTGTTGCCAAGGCAGGTGCTTCCTTTCGCTGCCGGCCCGTCGCAGCCGCAGTGTTAAGCCCCGGCATTGATGGATGTTCCTAATTCATAGGATCTGGCAGGGACAGTCTAGGTGTATTTGGTCCTGTCTCAGTGCCAGGGGCTGGACGTGGTGACCTCCCAAGGGCCCTTCCAGCCTGACATCTCTGTGATTTTACGTTCCTGCACAAATCACCCACAACCGGGAACCTGGCATCAGCACCCCCCCTGAGAACTAGCCGCTTCGCTCTCCCCTAGGGAAGCGTGATTCAGTGGACGGCTGTCCCACAAGCCCAGGGTGGAGAACGGAGAGGGTCTTCTCATGAAGATTGGAGGTGGGGGCAGATTGTCTAAAGAGGTTGGATTCTTTGGAAAACCTGGCGCTTCGTTTCCCACTGCCGGGCGCCGGGCTCTCTGGGAAATCTGGCCCGTAATGGGGTCCCATTGTGCGTGCTGGGCATTTGGGGTCCTGGTCCTACACGCCTGGGACAACATTTGCCACTCAGCAGAGGGGCTGCGGCTACTCCTGGTGACTGGGCAGAGCCCCTCCCGCCTACCATCACCGGCACAGGTTCCCATCTCGCTAGTTTCACCCTACGGACTTGGGCAGAGAGCCCTACTCCTGATTGCCCCAGCCTGGGGGAGAGGAGAGGCGGATGCAGGACCCATAGGGGGAAAACACTACAGCTAGGAACTGCCTGGAGGAAACCAGAGTAAGCGGGACATCATCAAGGGCAGAGTCTCCTGTGGATGCAGCGCCCAGTCCTGGGGCATCTGAGCCCGTCAATGGATTTAGCTCCATGATACTCAGTCCTCGGTGATTCGGGAGCCAGATTCGTGATCGGCATTACCCCACAGAGCCACAGGAGTGGGCATTCCTGGTTTCCTTTGCTATTTATATAGAGAGATTATTCTCACAGCAAAATGGCTGAGCAAGTGTTCTCCAGTTGGTTGCTAGCATAGTAAACACGCCCTGATTGGTTAATAACTTAGACCGGTTAATCGTTAACTCACCCGGCATTTTAACATCACGTGCTGCAAAGAGCCGAATTAACGAGCCACTTGCGGCTCCCAAGCCTCAGTCTGAGCATCACTGATGTGGCTTCACTGGGAGCAGGGCTGTTATCCCTGTGGTGCAGGCAGGGAAACTGAGGCACGGAGCAGCTATCAGACATGCCCAAGGTCACGCAGGGTGGCTGTGGCAGAGGAAGGACTGGGACCCAGATTGCCCACTAACACCCCAACCACATGGCCACCCTTCCTCTGACTGGCCGCAGGGAGGATGACAGGGAGGTAAGTGACCAGACAGACCCACTGGCTTCTACTAACACAATTGCGGGTGACAAGAAGACAAGGGGGCAGCCTGCCTGCTAAGTGCCCTGCTTTTCAGCTTGCCAGAAGCTGCCCCAATGTTGAGCCCCCTGCAGTGGGACATGATGAGGCCCCATCAGTCATGACCTCAGCCCTCAGGACAGGGTTATGGGGATTAGCAGCAGTTTGTCACCTAATAGGATAAAAAAGCTGGAAGGGAAGGAGACACTTAAAGAGACAGTTTGGGAGCAGGGGGTAGGAGGCAGCAAGAGGCACAGAGCCCAGCTGTTACCCAGCACCGAGGGGAGCTTATCACTGTGCCCAGACAGTCACCCAGCGCCGCGGGGAGCCGATCGCTGTGCCCAGATACCCCGGGTCGCGAGGAGCCGATCACTGTGCCCAGACAGTCACCCAGCACCATGGGGAGCCAATCGCTGTGCCCAGACAGTCACCCAGCATTGTGGGGAGCCGATCGCTGTGCCTGGACGGTCACCCAGCGCCGCGAGGAGCTGATCGCTGTGCCCAGTTACCCAGCGCTGCGGGAAGCCGATCGCTGTGCCCAGACAGTCACCCAGCATTGTGGGTAGCCGATTGCTGTGCCCGGATGGTCACCCAGCGTCGCCAGGAGCCAATCGCTGTGCCCAGACAGTAACCTAGCACCATGGGGAGCTGATCGCTGTGCCCGGACAGTCACCCAGCGTCGCGGGGAGCCGATCGCTGTGCCCAGACGGTCACCCAGCGCCATGGGGAGCTGATCACTGTGCCCAGTTACCCAGCGCTGTGGGGAGCCGACCCCCATTCACCCCACAGGAAGACACTGCTGATGCCCAGCAGGTCAGTCCCAGCACCGTCCACCCACCCATCTCCAAGTACTTAGCAAAGAGTTAATGAGCCCCCCACCCCCAACCCACAGGGGCGCTTGCATGTTATACAGCCTGAGGGGCTTGCTCAGGGTAGGGGTGCATCTGGCAGCAGAACCCAGGAGTCCTGATACTCAGCACCCCACCCCGCTCCAGCCATTAGACCCCACTCCCCTCCCGCAGCTGGGAACGGAACCCAGGTGCCCCGACACCCCGTGCCCCCTGCTCTCGAGGCCACCTCCCACTGTAACCTAGCCAACACCGGGCTCGGCCTGCCCCCCGTACAGCACTCGAACCGTCAGAACCTGCAACTTCAGCATGGCAGCGCCAGGCCCTGGGCGGGAGGGTCCCAAGGCCCCCCCCCCGACCCCGCCGCCGCGGGGTCCACGGCTAGTCACCGCACGGGGCCAGCGAGGGGGAAGCTGTGGCAGTGAAGGCTCCAGGTCCCTTTCAAGGTAAATCGGTGGCATCTCCCTGGGCGCTGCCCGGAAGCAGGAACCTTGGCACCATGAAACCCTGGAATCCCTGTCTCTGGAAACAGCCCAGCCCTCTGCCCCTCCTGCCAGGGACGGCAGAGCACTGTACAAACACTGCCTCGCCCACTCCCCACCCCAGAGCAGGGGGGGCTGTGCCCCTCATTTCACCCTTCAGGGAAAAGACACCCAGAGAGCTTCCTGAGGTGAGCCCCAGAAAACCCCAGCACCCTGACTCCCCGATCTCCCTCCTGGAGCTCCAGGGTCCTGCCCCTGATCCCCCGAGCTACACTCCAGGCAACAGGCCTGCTGCGGGGCGCAGCTCATCCGGGGCCTGCTGGCTTCTGGGGAACGTTACACACACAGGGAGAGACACCAAGCAGCCAGGCAGAGTCGCTCTCAGCCGCAGCCAGCCCCCGTTCAGTGCTTTAATGTCTCCCTGCGTGCGTCTTGGCTCTTCGATCCGCGGTGGAGAGAAGATGTGCTCACTGCTGTCAAAGCCCCCATTAAAAGGTCTCCTGGGGCAGGATTTAGCCTGCCCGGGGCAGCGGGTAGGGGGCAGCCATTAACCTTTCCCCCAGGCCTGGGGAAAGGGGAGTTGAGGGCATGATCCCACTGCACACACCCACCTTCTGAGCCAGCCACCTGCTCCCATCACTTCCCCTGGGGAAGGGGTGTGAATCGGGCAGGGAAAGGTGAGGGGGGACACCTAGCGGCCACCTGTGTACTGGTGCCAGGAGAGCTGTGGTTGGAACTAGAAGCAGCCAGCTGATTCCCTGGGGTTGGGTCAGTCTGGTGCCTGGGGTATATGGATGGGCCCATGCCCAGCTACCTGCCCTGCCTCATTAACAGGGCACTTGGCATGGACTGATAGGATGGTCTAATGGTTAGAGCGGAGGTGGGTGGGGCCCTGGGTTTCAGGACTCCTGGGTTCTATTTCCCTCTCTGGGAGGAAAGTGGAGTCAAATGGTTAGAATGGAGGCGAGGGCTGGGCATCAGGACTCCTGGGTTCTATCCTCAGCTCTGGGAGGGGAGCGGGGGCTAGGGGATAGAGCAGGGTGAGACCTGGAGCCTAGGCTCCCAGGTTCTATGAGACTTTGGGACACGTCCTTTCCCCTCCCCATGCCTCAGTTTCCCACGCTGCCCAGGGGAGGACGACAACCCTGCTGGGGCATGTGCCCAAGGCAGTGGCAGGGTTGCCTCTGTGATCGTTATGCTCCCCCCCCCTGCTCACTGGCCAATCAGCAGAGGGGTTAGCGGCGTGGCCGAGCCCACTCGACTGGCTCCTGAGACCCAAGTACCCTCCATCCCCTGCTTTATCCCATCCCCTCCCTCCCCTTGCATTAAAGTGACGAGGGCAACTCCAGCTGGAGCCCTCAGCCTGTGAGCAGGTTAACAGACTGGCCAGCGAGAGGGTCGCCGGCCCCTTGCTGGAGCCTTTGCCCCCCTGCACGTGGTCCTGGTGGGGCTGATCTGCTGGGAGTGCTGAGGGATGGGATGGGGAGCCCACCCCTATCCCTGGCTGAACAGCTGGGACCGGTGCAGCTAACACACAATCCTGCTTTGGCCCAGCTGGGAGCCAATTCCCCTGCGGGAGGCTGGTCCCAGCTGGAAGATAGAGTCACCTCCCCCGGCTGGGCCCATCTCTGCCGGGAGCCGAGCCCCCTGCCTGGGTCAGTAGGAGCCAGAAGATCTTCCCCAACTGGTGGGAGCCATGCAGAGCCACCACCCTCTACCTGCCTGGACCATGCCCTTTGCCGGACCCCCAGTGGGCATCCTCTTCCCCCACATACACACCCCAGACTCACGCTGCACCCAACCCAGCCACTCTGCCCACCGCGAGTGGGAAGCCCGGCTCCAGCCAGCCCCCCTTTCTGGGGAACCCCACCTTCTCCCTGCTGGTCAGTCCCCCTGCCACCACCACTCCTGCAAGGGAGAGCGGGCACCACCTCAGTCCACTCCCCCGCCACGAGGCCAGATCCACCCCAGGGTCAGCTCTCTGCAACAGGACAGGGTCTCTCGAGAGACCCTCCCCCGCCCCCGGCCCATTGCTGGGGGAGTGGGGGAGGGGAGGACCCATCCTGAGAGAGGACTGTGACCCGAAACAAAGCCCCGTGGGAGATCAGGACATGGTGTCCTGACATGGGGTCGCCCCATAACTCAGCCCCAGCCCATGGCAACACGCCCTCAGCCCCTGACGCAGTGGGGGGGAGCCCACGACAGCCCCACCCCCCAAGCCCTCGCCCGCCAGGAGACGCTTCCCATCCTACGTGCCGGGGGGTGCTGTAGCCGGGGCTTTGCCCATCCCTGATCAGAGCCAAAGTTTGGGTCAAAGGCAGCTCAGAGCAGGGCCCCCCCACCCCCACCCCCACCCCCACCCCAACCGTGGTGACTGTGTCTGATCCTCCATCTCAGCTCTGGCCCGAAGGCTGCTGCTCCCGGCTGTGCCGTATTTGGGAGCTTTGGGCTCAGCGGCCTGTCTCCGATTCCCCCGCTTCTGCCACCGGTTGGGCCGGCAGAGCCCGCAAGCACCCACAGTCACCTGCAGCTCGGGGAGGGCTCCGTCAATGACGGGGAACCCAGGGGCCTGTGATGTTCAGGGGGAGTTCGAAGCTCACGCCTCTCTCCCCGCTGGCTACTGTTATGGCTTCAGCTGGGCGAATGCCATGGGGTAGCCGGGGTGGGCAGATGTGGCTGGCCAGAGCGCAGCGCTGCAGCGGGCCAGTTTCTCCATCCCAAATGCACGGGGCTCTGCCAGGGTTCCCTCTAATTTTGTATGTCCGTGTGTGGAATGAATTTTGTTAACGTGACCCAATATGGAGGCGACATAGCAAAATTCATGGGATGGGGTGGGGCCAAGGGGTTCGGGAGGGGGCTCAGGGCTGGGGCAGAGGGTTGGGGTTTTGGGGGATCAGGGCTCTGGCTGGGGATGCAGGCTCTGGGGTGGGACTAGGGATGAGGGGTTTGGGAGGGGGGCTCAGGGCTGGGGAGGAGGGTTAGGTGCGGGGGTAAGGGCTCTGGCTGGGGGTGCAGGCTCTGGGGTGGGGCTAGGGATGAGGGAGTCAGGAGGGGGCTCAGGGCTGGGGAGGAGGGTTAGGTGCGGGGGTAAGGGCTCTGGCTGGGGGTGCAGGCTCTGGGGTGGGGCTAGGGATGAGGGGTTCGGGAGGGGGCTCAGGGCTGGGGCAGAGGGTTGGGGTTTTGGGGGATCAGGGCTCTGGCTGGGGGTGCAGGCTCTGGGGTGGGGCTAGGGATGAGGGGTTCGGGAGGGGGCTCAGGGCTGGGGCAGAGGGTTGGGGTTTTGGGGGATCAGGGCTCTGGCTGGGGGTGCAGGCTCTGGGGTGGGGCTAGGGTTGAGGGGTTCGGGATGCAGGGGGGACTCAGGGCTGGGGCAGAGGGTTAGGGTATGAGGGTTTTGGGGGTGCAGGCTTCCCAGAAGCTGCAGTGGGAAGAGAGGACTCCCCCAGCCCTCTCTCACCACAGCAGCTTGGGGCAGAGGGGAGAGGCGCTTTTCCCCAGCTCCGGCGGGGCAGGGCCGAGGGCGGGGGCTCCTCTCCCCCGGCCGTGGCAAGTCTGGGGCAGGTCCGTGCTGGGGCCGGTAGAGAGGCTTCTCTCCCCACCGCAGCCCTGAGCCCCTGTGTGAGTCTTAACAGACAGCTGTGCAGCCATGCAGCTTGGAGGGAACTTAGGCTTAGACCAGCCCTGCTCAGACCCAGCTTAACCCTTTCTTCCCAGGGGCTGTTCAAGAGGGTGGCCTGGACTTTGGCTCCCAGATCATCTTGCCACTTATGCGGCCGGGTGTGCGGCCATCCACCTGTTCATTGACCACGGCGGGCGTGTGGCAGCTCTCCATGCGGGCAAGGCCAGGCCTGCAGCGAGGTGGGCGACTGCACTAGATTGGCCAGTGGTCTGCCCCACTAGGGCTGGGTTTGGGGGGATGCAGGGCTGGGTGGGCCGTTGCTCTGAGCGGTTCTCTTGCGACCTACGGCTGCATGGCTCTCGTGCTGTGACTGCACAGCCAGCCCTGGTCGCTGCTGAGATCTGAGCCCTTAGCCAGGAGCCCAGCTACCCCCAGGGACGTGGGCATGTCTCGCAGGGCTGCCCTGAGCTTGGGGCAGGGCAGGGATGGGTTATCCGCATTTGGCCTCCCGTAGCAGCCCATGGGGCCAGGGCTAACCTGGTGCTACTCTGACACCTGCTGGCCACACGGAGCCACAGCAGCTCTCTGCACGGGTAATGGCTTGAGGGTGTCTTCATTAACCAGCCCTTCAGCTGCACTTCCTCCCCCACTGGCTCTCCTCAGCCTGACTGGAGTGAGCCCTTTTATAGTATCAGAAGGGTCATAATTAGAGTCAGGTGTTCACATTACCTTAATGGCCTCACCTGACTCTTTGCAGGTTAATTGGAGTCAGGTGTTGCCTGGAAGGCAGCATAACCACAGCCGTCTGCAGGGCGGGTATGATGGAGCAATGCAACACTAGCCCAGAGAGACACTGCCCTGGGTGTCACAGAGCCCCAGTAAAACAGGAACAATGAGCGAATCAGGGAGGAGCATGGAGACAACATGGGCATCTAGCGGGGGAGTGGTGTCTAATGGTTAGAGCAGGGTCTTGCAAACTAGGACTCCAAGGTGCTAGTCCCAGATTCTGGGAGGGGAAGAGGACCTGGTGCTTAGAGCAGGGGGCTGGGAGGCAGGACTCCAGGGTTCCATGGGCAGTCGGGGATGGGGAGGACTGTCGGAGTCGCTCCTGTAACCCAGCTGAAAAGGAGAAGTCCCCTCTTGCAAAACACTTCCCCTGGCGGATAACCAGAATAGACAGACATTGGCTAACCTGGACAGCTGGAAAGAACAAGTGACAGCCTCTCTAACGCCTCAGCAGTTCCTGGTAAAGGTGACCGTCAAGTAATGACAGGTTCCTATTGGATCAGTGGCTAAATGACCCTCATTAGCTCTCCCACTGATTGGGCTACATGGGGCATATGGCACTGCGGATCTGGCCCGTGTGTATGTCCTGCTTCGTCAGTTACCCAGAGCCCTGGGTTCGATTGTTCTCTACCATGTGTCTTCTAGAGCTTTGTCCAGCCTCAAGCAGTGAACAATTCCCTAACCTTCCCCCTGGGGGGCTGGTCCAGGCCCCTCGCTGCTCGGCAAAGCTGAGCAATCTCCTCTAAGAAGGCTTTGCTTCCCTTCAGCCTGCAGTAACACCAGCCTCTGCTGCAATCCTATGGCAGGCTGAAGTGATGCCCGCCTCTCGCACATGGGCTAGGGTTAGAGAGAATGTAAGAACGGCCAACACTGGGTCAGCCCTATGGCCCACCTAGCCTGGGATCCTGTCTCTGATGCTGGCCAAATGCCAGATGCTTCCCAGGGAATGAACAGAACAGCACAATTATTGAGTGATCCATCCCCTGTTGTCCTGTCCAAGCTTCTGTCAGAGGCTTAGGGACACTCAGAGCCTCGGGTTGCGTCCCTGACCATCTTGGCTAATAGACCTATACTCAATAGAATCATAGAATATCAGGGTTGGAAGGGACCTCAGGAGGTCATCTAGTCCAACCCCCTGCTCAAAGCAGGACCAATCCCCAACTAAATCACAACTCCATGAACTTATCTAATTCTTTTTTGAACCCGGTTATACTTTTGGCCTTCACAACATCCCCTGGCAAGGAGATCTCCAAGTTGACTGTGCATTGTGTGAAGAAATACTTCCTTATGTTTGTTTTCAACCTGCTGCCTGTTAATTTCATTGGGTGAGCCTTGGTTCGTGTATTATGTGAAGGGATAAATAACACGTCCCTAGTCACTTTCTCCGCACCGGTCATGATTTTATAGACCTAGCTCACATCCCCCCATAGTCGTCTCTTTTCTAAGATGAACAATCCCTGTCTTTTTAATCTCCCTTCATACAGAAGCTGTTCCATCTCCCTAATCATTTTTGTTGCCCTTCTCTGCAATTTTTCCAATTCTAATATATCTTTTCTGCAATGGGGTGACTGGAACAGCACACAGCATTCACGGTGTGAGCGTAGCCTGGATTTATAGAGTGGCATTATGATATTATCTGTCCTATTATCTATCCCTTTCCTAATGGTTCCTAACATTCAGTTCGCTTTTCGGACTGCCACTGCACATTGAGCGGATATTTTCAGGGAACTATCCAAGATCTCTTTCTTGCGTGGTAACAGCTAACTTAGGCACCATCAGTTTGTATGTCGAGTTGGGATTCTGTTTTCCAATGTGCATTACTTTGCAATTATCAATATGGAATTTCATCTGCCATTTTTTTGTCCAGTTTTCTGAGATCCCTTTGTAAGTCTTCACAGTCAGCTATGGACGTTACTATCTTGAGTAATTTTATATCATCTGTAAATTTTGCCACCTCACTGGTTACCCCTTTTTCCAGATAATTTATGAAGATATTGAATAAGACTGGTCCCAGTACAGATCCCTGGAGGACACCACTATTTACCTCTCTGCATTCTGAAAACTGACCATTTATTCCTACCCTTTGTTTCCTATCTTTTAACCTGTAGGCTGTTACTGATCCATGAGAGGACCTTCCCTCTTATCCCATGGCTGCTTACTTTGCTTAAGAGCCTTTGGTGAGGGAGCTTGTCAAAAGCTTTCCGAAAGTCCAGGTACACTATCTCCACTGGATCACCATTGTCCACATGTTCGCTGACACCATCAAAAAATTCTAATAGATTGGTGAGCATGATTTCCCTTTACAAAAGCCGTGTTGACTCTTCCCCAACCTATCTTATCAATGTGTCTGATCGGTCTGTTCTTTATTACAGTTTCAACCAATTTGCCCAGTACTGAAGTTAGGTTTACCATCCTGTATTTGCCAGGATCACCTCTGGAGCCCTTTTTAAAAATCGGCATCACATTAATGATCCTCCAGCCATCTGGCACAGAGGCTGATTTAAGCGATAGGGTACATACCACAGTTAGGAATTCTGCAATGTCAGACATGAGTTCCTTCAGAACTCTTGGGTGTTACCATCTGGTCCTGGTGACTTATTACTGTTCAATTTATCGATTCGTTCCAAAACCTCCTCTACTGACACCTCAATCTGGGACAGATCTCTCATCTAAGAAGAATGGCTCAGGTGAGGGAATCTCCCTCACATCCTCTGCCGTGAAGACTGATGCAAAGAATTAATTTCGCTTCTCTGCACTGGCCTTTTCTTCCTTGAGTGCTCCTTTGGCAGCTCGATCGTCCAGTGGCCCCACTGCTTGGTTGGCCAGCTTCCTGCTTCTGAGATACTTAAACAAAAATTGATGTTAGTGTTTGTGTCCTCAGCTAGAAGGTCTTCAGAGTCTTTCTTGGCCTGCCTTATTGGACTGTCGCACTTGACTTGCCAGAGTTTTGGCTGCTTTCTAGTTTCCTCACTAGGATCTGACTTCCATTTTTAAAGGGTGCCTTTATGCCTCCAACCAGCTCATTTCCTCTGCTGTTTAGCCATGGTGGCATTTTTGTCTGTCTGGTCTGTCTAGACGGTCAGTTCTCTAGGGCAGGGCCTGTCTCTCATGCAGTGTCTGAGCAGCACCCTGGCGTGATGGGGCCCCGATTTCAGTTGGGGCCTCCAGATCCCACTGTCATAGAAGTGAATAATAAACAGAGCAGAGACCGGGCAGTCAAGACTCCTGAATCATCCCTGACCCCTCTCTGTGACTAGTTCATAGCCCTGCCCCATGGCCCAGTGGCGAAGGGGGGCCGAGGGCTCTGAGGTCCCTCCACATGAGATGCAGAAGTGCTGAGTTCTGTTCTTAGCCTCTTGCCCATCTCCAGAGGAACCACAAGTTTCTCTTCCTGCTTTGAGGCTCAAAGGCAGTTGCCTGCTCCCTGCCAGCAGGGGTGGGCAGCCAGCGAGCTGAACAAGGCAAAGAAACGGTTAAACCTCTCCAGCCAATCGCCTCCTCAGGCCACTGACTGGGGCACTGACCCACAGCATCCCCCCAGGATAGCCTGAACGCCCTTTGGGCTGCCTTTGCACAGCATGGTCCCCTGGCAGTGCCAGGGGCAGGGCTCTTCCCTCAGCTGTGGAGGGCGCTGGCCCGGCAGAGATTAGAAAACTCTTTCCCCCTTCCCCAGATGCCTTCAGATGTAGCCACAGCGACCACGGCCCAGACTGTCGATGGCCCTCCCTGGCTGAGTGTGTGAAACCGAGTCTGCGTGGATGGGAGTATGTGCGGAAGTGGGGGCATGGGTGCTTATGCACATGATGATGCGGATGTAACAATCCATAGCTCCTAGATAGCACAGTTCCCTAGTAGATCTCAAAGCGCTTCCCACTCTTGTATGTATGTAGCCTCAAAACACTGCCATGGACAGATGGGGAAACTGAGACACAGAGTGACTCCATGGCCTGCCTCTGTTCCATTTGGGGGGGAGGGATAGCTCAGTGGTTTGAGCATTGGCCTGCTAAACCCAGGGTTGTGAGTTCAATCCTTGAGGGGGCCATTTAGGGATCTGGGGCAAACATCGGGGACTGGTCCTGCTTTGAGCAGGGGGTTGGACTAGATGACCTCCTGAGGTCCCTTCCAACTCTGATATTCTATGATTCATTGCCTTGTCTTCCACTCCTCACAAACATCCCTCCTCTGGCCAGAGATGGCACTGGTGTGTGAGCACAAGAAAGCTCCCGCTAACCTGCTCCATGGCAACCTTCTTCACCCACCTGGAGTCCCATCAACCATTCTGGGTGGCTGGAGAAGCTCTCCGTTCACCCAGCTTCCAAGCAGAAGACACCTGGCGGATGCAGCAGGCTGGCTCTGTTGTAAAGAACAAGCACCTCTCAGATGATCCTGTGACGCTATGCCCCATATTCTTCATAGTAATGTTACTGTGATATGAGTATGGCATAATTATGGTGTGTTTTGTGCAAGATAAGGCATGTAAAGATATCACTGAAAAGGAGATGCTTGGAAACACCTAAGGAACAAGGACTGAACTGGCAGGAAGGGCTGGATCCAGGTTAGAGGGATTTCTAGCCTGTGAAAGGAATACCTGGGGTTTTAAGCTACAAGCAAGTGCAGCTTGCCCTTTAAGAGCCTGCAGCTGGTTTAAATCATCATTTAGGGTGAGAATTTGCTACTCATATCCAATCTCTTTAGTCCATTGAGCTTAGATTGCTTTTTTGTTTATTTGCTAGGTAACCTGCTTTGATGGTTTGCTGTCCCTTATAATCATTTAAAATCTGTCTTTTGTAGTTCATAATTTTGTTTTTGCTTTATCACAAACCAGTTATAACTTGGGGTAAAAAGCGGTTGTATATTTCCTCTCCACATTGAGGGAGGGGGCGAATTTCATGAGCTTACACTGTACAGTGTGGGTATGTGTGTGCGTGTGTGTTTGGGGCTGCGGCTCTGGGTCTGTTTGTGTGACTGCGCAGGCGTGCGTGTATGTTCACGTGTGCACGCATGTGACAGTGTAGGCCAGGCTCACTGATGTCAGTGGAGCTGAGACGATCTACACCCGCTGGAGCTTTGGCCCCTTCGGTGTGTGAGTGAGGGTAGACACGTGTGCGTGCGCATGTGTCATGTGTACATTGAGATGGGTGTGGGTGAGTGGGTACATGCGTGGGGGGTTGTATGCGTGTGTACACGTGGGATGGGTGAGTTCACATGTGTCATGTGTACATTGAGATGGGTGTGGGTGAGTGGGTACATGCGTGGGGGGTTGTATGCGTGTGTACACGTGGGATGGGTGAGTTCACATGTGTTTGGGGGTTTGTTATTGGTGTGTTCATGTGTGCTTGTGCTTTGGGGTGAATCCATCTGAGTTTAAGGGTCTCGTGGGGGTGTGCATGTACAAATGGGGGGGGTTAGAATACGTGTGTTGGGAGTGATTGTGAAGGTTCACATGTGTATGCAGAGGTGGGCATATGCACATGTGTGTCGGTGTGTGGGGATGCGTGTGCATATGTACACATGTGGAGGTGATTGTGTATTCACATGGGGGTGTGGATATGCACGTGGGGGGGTAATGCATATGGGGGGGTGTGCCTAGGTACATGTGAAGGGTGAGTGCGGATGCCCCACAGGGTGTTTGCATATGCACATGGGGGTTGAGTGTGTACGTGCAAGGTCGAGTGTGAACATGTGCACTCCTTTGCCTTGCCTCCTTCCCGTCTCTCTCTCGCCGTTTGCCATCAGAGCGGGAGGCTGCTCCAGGCTGGGCTGCGAGTCCCGTCCTGCAGGGGCGCAAGTGAGGCCCCCCGGTGTCTGGCTTCAGCTCCCTGGGCTTTGTCTGGCTCCCTGGCCCCGCTGGGCTCAGTGCAGTGAAGACGCAGATTGTTTTTTCCTGCATACCCCTGACTTCTGCCCATCCCGAGGGGAACGAGCATCCCAGCGGAGGGAGGAAAAAATAACCAACACCTGGCCGGCCTGCAGCCTGGACGACTGACCCCGAGCGACCCAGCACTGGCCCATGTGCCAAACACCTGGCTGCAGACGGCCTCTTGGCAGAGAGGTCAAAGCCTGGTGGAGGCTCAGATCCCCTCTCGCCCTGCAGGGGGCGGTGTGTGCATGGTGGGGGCAGCTGGCCTTGCCTCTGCCCAGGCTCCACCTGCTCTCTGGGGAGCACCTGGGCCTGTCCTTCCGGCCCCTCCCATAGCGGGACATGGAGACCCAAAAACCCCAGGATGGGACCTGGGTGGGGCAGGGGGGTGGGTAGCTCAAGGTGCTCAGCAGCCCCTGTCCTTGGTGCTGAAACAACTGGCCAGTGATACCCCATTGGCTACTGGGCTTGGGCTGTAGGCAACCAGTGGCCACCAGCCATCACCTGCGACTTGCCCCGGCACCTCAGCCAGAGGGCTGGTATTAACGATGAGTTGGATCAGTGCAGGGGGCAGAGGAAGCCGCATGGTGCCAGATTGGGGCAGATTCAGCCCATGCCCCCTCTCCCCCTGACAGGAAATTCATTCCCGCAGCAAACATGAACGGGGTAGTCATGGTGACTGCCCCGTTGCCTGTCTCTAGCACACTCAGGATCACAAAGCATATCAGAGAGTTCAGTTCAGCCTCACAATTCCCCTGGCAGCAGGGGGTTAGCACATTGTACAGAGGGGGAAACTGAGGCACAACAAACAGCAGGAAATGGCTCCCCTAAGGTCACACCATGAATGAACTGAGAATTGGACCAGGAGTCCTGACTCCACCATTAGCCCCACTCCGTCTGAGCACTGGGAGGAGAACCCAGGAGTCCTGCTTCCCAGCCTCCCTCCTCTCCCCACCAGGCTCCTCTCTGCTGCCGGAGCAGAGAATAAAACCCAGGAATGCTGACTACTAGCCCCCTACTCTCCTCCGAGAGCTAGTGATAGAACCCAGGAGTCCTGATTCGCTGGCCTGTCTGATCTAACCACTAGACCCCACTCCCTTTCCAGAGCTGGGGATAGAACCTAGGAGCCTTGAGTCTTGACCCACCTGCTCTAACCACTAAACCACACTCCCCTCCCAGAGCCAGGGCTGGAACCCAGGCGTCCTGAAGCCCAGGGTTGTGCCTTAATGACAAGGCCCAGACAAATGCCTTGAACCTGCACAGATATAACTTCCCTGGGGCTTAAGCCTTTTAGCTGCTCCTTTGTGCTAGTCCTGGTGCCAAGGTGTCGCTCGACATGGTCCAGACAGGCTGGCATTTTCAGCCTTGGGGTGAGGGTGGCATGGAAACCTGGCAGCAAGAGCAGAAAGCAGGCTGGCCTCAGGTTTCATCCCAATCAGCTGGTGATGCACCAATTCTAGCTAGTCCTTGACCCTCAGCCAGTGGGGTAGCACAGGGATGGGTAGATGCCATCCTGGTTGGCAGATATGCACCACATGCCACCAAAGCAGGACCCGCTGAGGCCTCTTCCAATGGCCCTTCTTGAAGGCCTTGGGTCTCAATTTTTTCCACACTGGAATGCTCTTTTCCTGACCACCACCCCGCCGCCACCCCACCCCCCGTCTATTCAGCAGCGGGTTATGGCTCCCCGAAGCCTGCTGAGAGGTGGCAACCCCTGCCCCCTGGCAAGCAGCTCTGCCTTAGCGCTCCAGTGCCAGGCTGTCTGCAGACTCAGGCAGGCCTGGTTTGGCATTTTCGGGGTTAGCTCACAACCGTTGAGGGTAGGGACACAAGGGAGGGCGCTCGCCACCCTGTTTGGATGGCCGTGGTGGGTCGTGACCCCCAGGCTGAGAGGGGCGGGCGGGAGACGGCGACAGACAGCACGGCATCCCCCTGGGATTGCCCCAGCTGCAGCCAAATCCCCTGGCTCAGGATGCGGGGGCCAAAGCACTCAGCAGATCCTTCCTTGTGAGACGCCATCACATGAGACAGGAAGCTGGCAGGAAACCGCACTGTTGCCTGGGGAACCATTCATCCTTTACTCAGGCCAAGCTCTGTTTTTCTTAATGAATGAGAAGATGCTGAGGAAGGAGGAGCCTTGGGGGGGCGGGAGGGGTTAGTGCACAGAGTATGGCTGGATCTCACTGCCCAACTGAAACCGGCTACATTCTCCATCCAGATGGGACAACCCCTCAGCCCCTGCACAGCTCTGGGCGCTTCTGGATCTCCCTAAAGTTGGAGACACCCCATTAGGCCCCATCGAAAGTATCTATTATTATCTGTAGGACAGTCGCATCTTGAGACACCAACCAAGGTGAGGACCCCCATTGTGCCAGCCACGGCACAGATCCTGACCCAGATGCCAGGTGCTGCCAGACCACAACAGAGATCAGGGCCCCATGGTGCCAGGCGCTGCACAGACCCCGACCGAGATCAGGGCCCCGATGTGCCAGGCGCTGCACAGACCCCGACCGAGATCAGGGCCCCGTGGTGCTGGGCACTACACAGACCCCGACCAAGAGCAGGGCCCCATTGTGCCGGGCGCTGCACAGACCCTGAACGAGATCAGGGCCCCGTGGTGCCGGGCGCTGCACAGACCCCGACCGAGATCAGGGCCCCATTGTGCCGGGCGCTGCACAGACCCTGAACGAGATCAGGGCCCCGTGGTGCCGGGCGCTGCACAGACCCCGACCGAGATCAGTGACTATTTTCTGGGCACTGCTGAGACTCAGAGTAAGAGCCAGCCCCTGGCCAGAAGAGCTCCCACTCGAGGCAGACACAGAGTGGGAGAAAGGCAGAATGATTATTTTCCCCATTTTACAGATGGGAGAAACTGAGGCCCGGAGGGTTAAGGGTGGGAGAGCCGAGCTGCCAAACCTCAATGGGAGCTGGGGTCATCTAGCTCAGTCAGACTCCTTCACAGACCCCAGTGTCGAGGTGCTGCCCCGGGGAGCTGGCAGGCGGAGCAGCCCCAGAACCACACCTAACCCGGGAGGAAGTGCAAGAGGAAGAGCGGGGCTGGCCTTTCACGGCATGAGCGCTCCGAAGAGGAAGTAGGGGAGGTAGGGGGACAGATGGCAGATAAAGGAAGAGGCTTCAAATGTACAAGTTAGGCAGAAAGTGTTGCTTTGGGGTTTTTTTCTTGCTGACTTGCAGATCAAGGGCTGGGGCTCTAAATAGCACGGTGCCACCCCACTCCTCCACCCCACTTGTCCTCCGGCCTCCCCAGGTGCCTGCGTGGGACAGGACTGGGCCCCTGCCACTCTGAATCCTGCTCCTTGCAAAGGAATAATCACATCCCCTTAGCATCCATGGATCCCAAAGCACTTTTCAAGGCAGGGTAGGCTCAAACAGGGCTGTTTTACAGATGTTTTACAGATGGGGAAACTGAGGCACGGAGAGGCAAAGTGACCTGCTTCAGCCACCCAGTGGCAAAGCCAGGAATAGAAGCCAGGGTCTCTGCAATCCCAGCCCAGTGCTCAAACCACCCTGCCTACCTCGATGAGCAATTGTTTCCCCAGCACCACTTTTATTTTCATGGGGAAGTCAATTGGGTGGGGGGGAGGATGAAAGAGTTTGTAGATTGCAGTTATTATGGGAGGGGCCCGGGGTGCTAGGTGCTGCACACACGCACAAGGGCAAGAGAACCCTGGCCCCGAAGAGCTCCCAGAGTGAACTGACCAGAACCCCAGCCCAGCGCTCTACCCACTCGCCCAGCCTCTGCGGTTCAGCCAGCAGAATGTATTTCAGCCCCGCTCTGTTTAGGGCCTGGTGCAGGGCCCCCCGAGATCAACAGGCAAACTCCCATTGTCTCCGGTGGGCCTTGGAGCCCTGGAGTGGAAGGGCCAGACGGGACCGCGGTGATCGTCCTGGCTGGCACAGAACAGAGAACTGCCTTCTGTGGAGCTGGAGCTAGAGCAGAGCTCTGAAAACTGCCCGTGATGGAGATCAACCCTTTCCAGACAGTCAATTACTGGGCCTCGGGCAGCGGGTCGTAATCGGGGCTGGCAGGACTCAGGAGCAGCTCCCCGTGCCTGAGGGCCCGATTGCCTGGTCACTGCTCCAGCCCCTTCTCGTTACCCCCTGGATTACTCCACAGGATGGCCATTTGGCTTGATGGCGCTCAGTCTTCCGGGCACCGGAGCTCGCCGCCATGGCCTGCTGCCCACGTTTGCAGAGGGACGCGGCCGCATGGATCCCAGGCAGCCGGATGCAGCATGTGTCTGAGCTCCCTTCCCTGTCCGGAATAGCCAGGCCAGCAAGAAGCAAGCAGCTGGGAAGCAGCCCCTCTAATTCAGGGCATGCAAGCTGAGGCCAAGCAGAAATCTGCCCCATGCGCTTAGGGGAGATGGGGGCTGCCCTCCACAGCAGCATGTATTGTCAAGGGCCAGACAAGAAGTTACAGGAAACAGGATTCCGGGGACTGTGGCTGGCTGATCCGGGGGTCAGGGCAGACGGGGGGGCTGGGCTTGAAGCAATGGTGTGACCTGGCGAGGCAAGAGGCAGGAGGGGTCCGGCCTGGCAGAAAGCAGCATGGGATCAGGTGTGCTGGCTCAGGGCTCTGCCAGGCTCCGTGTGGCCAGCGGCTCCTCCAGCATGATGCCTTGAGATCTTTACCTGCCACAACCTCCCACTCCCGGAGTAGGTCCATTGTGCCCAGTTTACAGACTCAATGCTGGGATTTCGGAACAGTCGGTGCCCCGCCCCTGCAAATCCAGCGGGGTTTTCTCTGACTCCAACCCCACCCTGGGAATCCGACCCCTGCACAAGGTACCATTGGTGTTAGCCATGCTACCTCAGCTTGGATGGGCTAGCTCCAAAGCCCAGCGCTGCTCAGCAAAGGCAAGGAACTTGTCTTGTGGTTAGAGCAGTGGGGCTAGGCGCCAGGACTCCTGGGTTCTAGTCCCAGCTCTGGGAAGGGTGTGGGGTCTCATGATTAGAACAGGGAGGGCTTGGCGCCAGGACTCCTGGGTTCTATCCCTGGCTCTGGGAGGGGAGTGGGGTCTAGTGGTTAGATCGGGGGGCTGGGAGTCAAGACTCCAACGTTCTAGACGCAGTTCTTGGAGGGAGCATAGGGCCTGGTCCTTAGGAAGAGGGACTGGAATTCAGGACTCTGCCACTGACTTGCTATATGGCCTTGCACGATGACTTTCCCCTCTGTGTGCCTCAGTTTCCCAAGCTATATAATGAGACTAACAAGATTAAGGCCAGCCATGGGTAAGGCACTGGACTGGGAGTCAGGACACCCAGGTTGTGTTCCCAGCTCTGTGACTCATCGCATGGCCTAAAGCAAGTCACTTTCTCCTCTCTGTGCCTCAGTTTCCCCCTCTGCTGAAGGGAGATTAAAAGTGCCACCATGGTGGGAAGGGGCTGATACTTGCAGCCCCGTTGTGATCATCAGGCAGATGGGTGAAGGCCCCTTGTCTTAGCGCGATCAGGCTGAACCAAAGCCAAACCAAGGCCAAAGCGCCTCAAGATAAAGATCTCAGGAAGTTTAAAGAGGAAACAAAAATCTCCCCCGTATCTGACCCACTCTGCCTGCCAGCCGGCTGTTATTTGTGTCTGCAGGGAGCAGTTCAAGCCCCGAAATAAGTCAGCTCCGTCAGCTGACGAGGGCGGGCCCCAGCGACGGTTCCTCAAGGAAGTTTCACTAAGGTTATCTCGTCAGTGTGCTGCCGATTGGGGTTTTTGCCCTCCTCCATGCCAAAGCCTGCTCCGGGGGAGCCTGTATGAGCAGGGGGAGCCGGCGGGCGACAGCCAGGGACGCGGTGAGTGTCTTCTGCACTGGCGAGGGGGCGCATTGGGCATCCCGTCCCGTCGGGAACCAAGTGCGTCGGGAACGAACGAGGGCTGTTTGCAGGGAATGGGGGGGTGTCGTTTTCAGTTCAGTTTCTGCCGTAACGAGTTGCGACAGGCAGCGGCTCTGAGTCACCGAGGATGGAATGGGGGGCGGTTGGAGATCAGGCTGGGACACGGGGCTGGATCCTGGCACAGGTTAGCCCTGCAACAGGGCCAGGAGTCTCGTTCGCTTCCTTCCTCGCCCAGATACTCCTGCCCTGAGTCCTCTCCAAATGCACCTCAGAGCACCGGAGATGGAGGGAAGGATGGGGAGGGGGGAGGATGCTGGCTGGGGGAGGTCTGTGCCCTACTAAGGGTGGTACAGGGAGGGGGCAAGAAGTCAGGACTCCTGGGTGGGAAGCCCCCAGCTGGGAAGGGTTTAACCAGGCTGCATTGCCCACAGGGGAAGCTGGGTTTGATACCAGAAGCGGGGGCAGGGGGAGGCCGGGAGACTTCTGAGCAGACACGTGCGTCTCGCTCCTCTCCTCTGCCTTTCTCTCAGCGAAGCAGGCCTGTGCCGGGGGGCGCGCGGAGGGAGCCAAAGGCTCTCCCTGCTGCCCTAGAGCTGAAGTACTGGGAGAATGGAGGCTGCCCGCCCTGGACACCCCAGATCCTCTGAGTGCGAAGGACACTACATCCCCAGGCGATGGATATGTGTCCCTGGTGGACAGCTGTGAATGGGTCAATGTGCCTAAGGCAGGAGCAGCTGAGGCAGGAGGGAAGGGAGATCTCAGCAAACCCACTGACCCAGGATAAATGCACCACAGCACCCCCGTCCCCTGCATCACAAGGTGCATTGGAGACACACAAACACCCCCAAGCAGGGGCACAGGGAGCCGTGAAAGGCTAGCAGGGCTGGGGAGGCTCAGGCATTTGCTGGTCCATAGGGGGCAGTAAACCCCAAGCATAGCGGGGCTTCGGGCTTGCCGAGACGCCGCATCGCTTGGCTGAGGCAGAGCCCAGTAATGGCGCAGGTAGCTGGGTCGGTGGTGGCATTAAAGCCACCTGGCACCCCAGACCGGCGGCCGAGGCACGAGCCGTCGGTGGTGGGGTGCAGGGGGGCAGTTGCTGGCAGAGTAGAGAGAGGAGCCTGGATGCATTGCTCTCCCCGTGGGTGGGGGAGGAGGGGTTAAGAGGACATCGCCCTAGCTAAGATGCTGGTAGCCCACCGGTCAGTGGAGTTACAGCCCCCAGCTTTGAGATCCCTGCTTCAATTCCCAGCATGGCAGCCAAAATGGCAGCTGTCCTGTTCCCCATCCCAGGGAGGCGGTGAGGCCTAGTGCTTAGCGCACTGGCCTGGGACCTGTGTTCTATTCCTGGGCCTGCTGGGCGGGCGAGGGTGCCTCCATGCCTCAGTTTCCCCATCTGTGAAATAGGGGTGACGATTCTGACCTCCCTGGGGAAGTACTTTGATGGCAAAAGGTTGGTCTGATTATTACTGAGCTTTTGCACTCTGCCTCTGTGGGGTATCCCCGTGGGAAAGCCCAGTAGCTTTCTGATGTCCGATCGCTGTGCTGGATGCTTGTCAGGGATATTAATAGGCAGGCAACTAAATGAAAACATCCTGAGAAGTTTCAGAGTAACAGCCGTGTTAGTTTGTATTTGCAAAAAGAAAAGGAGTACTTGTGGCACCTTAGAGACTAACCAATTTATTTGAACATAAGCTTTCGTAAGCTACAGCTCACTTCATCGGATGCATACTGTGGAAAGTGTAGAAGATCTTTTTATACACACAAAGCATGAAAAAATACCTCCCCCCACCCCACTCTCCTGCTGGTAATAGCTTATCTAAAGTGATCACTCTCCTTACAATGAGTATGATAATCAAGTTTGGCCATTTCCAGCACAAATCCAGGGGGAGAGAAAACCTGCTCTGGGTTTGCTGGCGGTGGGGTCGGCATGCCAGTGACATTTCCCAGCTGTTCCCTTGCCTGAACTCTCCTTCCGCTGAGCGTTTGCCTCCAGGCCGCTGAGGCTGCAGGTCACCGCCCCGTGCCCACGTTCAGGCCTGCGTGGCAGCAAGTCAGGCTGGCGGAGGCCCAGGAACACCCCATCTGTATACTTAAGGAGAGTCACTTCCTTGCAGACCCATCTGGCTTCGGTGGGAGCCCAGTGAGGAACATGGTGCTGTTCGCACAGAGACAGGGACCACCATTCCCAGCCCTACCCCGCAATGGCACATGCAGGGGATAGTCTTGGCCCCCAGCTATCAGACCCCAGTGGGGGTGACTGACTGTACCACGGGCTGGCACCTCCAGCCCCGCTGGCTGAGATCCTGCCTGGCTTCGCCCCGGGAGGAAGTCTTGGACCCTACAGAAGTTTGGGAGAGGGGCAGCGGGAGGCTGCGAATCTCATTCCAGTTCCGGCACTGACTCACCATGGGGCGGGGAGCAAGTCACTTCACCTGGATGGCTCAGGCTTCCTGGGTGTAATGCAGAGATAATTGGGCTTTCTCCCCAGGGTTGGCAGCAGGCTGAGTTTGTGTTTGCAAAGTGCTCAGGAGGATTGTTGTGGCTTCCAGGTCTGCACTGGCACTTAGGAGCTTTGCAAAGGCCCTGTGGGTCAGGATTATCATCACTGTACAAATGGGGAAACTGAGGCCCAGAGGCACAGTGATGTGCAAAGGTCCCAGGGCAAGCCGGAGTCCTGATGTCAAATCGCCCCTGCTCTAACTACTAGAAACACTCTCCTCCAGAACCCAGGAGTCCTGGCACCCACTCCCCTTTCTCTAACCACTAGGCAAGATTAGCACCCCAGTCCATAGGGATTCCAACTCAAATCCAATACTGCATGATGTCTAAGGAGGGCACATTATCCCATTAGTGGGGCCTATCAAGTCAGTCAGGACCCATGCGCTGCTGCCCAGCTGATTAATTGGGCTTTATGCTAATCTCTCCACCCGATTGACTCATCTCATTAACTGCCCTCCAGGGGCTCAGTAACATCATGGTCTTAGGACAGAGATGGGACAGAAAGAGGGCAAAGCCCAGACGAAATAATCAGCCCAGCTCCTGTAATGGGTGGAGAGGGGATGTCAAGCAGCAAAGACTGGCCTCAGCGAGCCACGAGGATGCTGGCCAAGCCAGGCAGCTGGCTCAAGAACTGCTTTTGCAAATCCTTGCTGGCTTGGTTCTGCAACCCCGGAGGCTCGGGGCTGCTTCCCGTTTTAGCTGAGCGGGCGGAGTCTGCAGGGCTGGCGGCTGGCTCGGCGTGATGGTTCCGATTCTGGCTTGGGGGCCTCTCTCCCTGAGGTTACATTCCCCGGCAGCCTTGGAAACCCAGCGAGGGTGAAACTGATTAGCAACAGAGCGAGAAACTGGCCTGTCAAGGGTCACTGTGAAGCGCAGCCAGGCTTGGAGGGGCTTTGACTGTAATGCCTCATGACGGTGGGCATGGACAGTGGGTCCTGAAGCTGTGACCTGGCACTAAAGGGTGGAGGGACAGCTCAGAGACAGAGCCACCCGCAGTGGTGAGAGGGGGCGCCTCCAAAGGGGCATCTGGGTCAGCTCCAGGGCAGCGTACAGCTGGACCACAGCATCCACTAGCCACAGAACAGGTGCAGCCCAGGCAGCTTCCGGGCAAGCTTCCTCCCACAGAGCCCTGCACGGGTGCAGGTAGCCTGCGGGGATGCAGGTAGAAAGGGCAGGGATCACACTGCAACTCAGTGGCAGATGTGGGAACGGAGAACCCAGGAATCCTGACTCCCAAGTCCCTTGCTGTAATCACTAGGCACCACTGCCACCGTCCAGGTTAAAAGCCCCAAGCAGGGACAACCCGCTTACAGCCCCGCAGAGCCCGCCATCTGTCCCCCATTCCCTCCCACACCTCAGCTCAAGCCAGCTTGCAGGGCTAGCATTCCCCTCCACCGGAACAAACGACTTCTCCAGGCCCCCTGGTCTGGCCACCCCAGCTTCCTCCCAAATGGCTGTATCCTTCCAGGAGCAGAAGGGGGTTCTGGAGGCTGGGGAAAGAGGATGCATCTGCTGAAGGCATCACTGGGCAGCCCAGGGGAGCAAGCTGCACTGCTGGGCAAGAGTTTAACCAGGGCAAGCAGAAAAGCAGTGACCTGTGTACGGTCACACAGCCTCCGCGGCAGAGCCAGGAACAGAACTCAGATGTCCTGACTCCCCAGTAGACGCCATTCCCCTCCTCAAACCAGGGATGCAACCCAGGAGTCCTGATCCCTAAGGCCCCCTTCACTAACCAGGAGACCCCCAACTCCCTTCCCAGAGCCAGGAATAGAACCCAGGAATCCTGACTCCCAGCCCCCTCCCCCATTAGACCCCACTCCCATCCCAGAGCTGGGACTAGAACCCAGGCATCCTGCTCCAACCACTAGACCACACTCCCTCCACATAGCATGTCCTTCTCCAGGCTCTTTGGCCGAGAGCTGGGAGGCCCCATCCCTTGCCCGGGCCGGAGTGGGAGATGGGATGCAGGACTCCAGTACCAGAGGGAATCAGGCAGCAGGAATCACGGTGCACGCAGCTAGTTGTCTCCAACGAGCATGTTCACCGGATCAGCCGCCGGCAGCTACACTGGTGAGCGACACGCAGCAAGTGTCTGTCCTTCCCCTGTGATTTGCCAGGACGGCTGACTGCACCGCTCCACCTCATCGGCTCAGCAGGGCTGCCAGTCTCCCCGAATGAGATGCAGGCATTCAGCCAGCAGAATGCTGTTATCCAGGCCCCAGGGCAGAGGGTTGACTCAGCATGCAGAGGATCCTGCTGCTGCCAAAGCACAGCCAAGCAGCTGTGGAGATCTCTGCACCGGCAGCGTAATGGCTGCACATCCATTTCATCACATCTCATCCCCAGGGTGACCCTAGGCAGTGCTGCCTTCCTGAGTCTGCAGGGGCGGCAGCCTGAATTGATAGCACAGAGCGAGGGCACGGGCGATGCCCTTTAGCTTGGCAGGCTGTTAACTCTGAACCCTAATGATGCTGGTGCAAATGCTAAGGTTGTTAACTGCTTTTTTAGCCAACAAAAATCCAGTTGCTTTCTGTGGGCTAAGCTTGGGGTTGCAGGAGGAGCTTGCGGCTGGTGGGTGGAGCTGGCCTGAGCTACCCCCATTCATGAAAATTCCTTTGTTAACTCTGAACCATAATGATGATGAGAGGGTCAGTGTCACAGTGGGTAACTATTTCACTGCTGAGCACCTTTTAATGGAAGCATCCAGTTGCCCTGGGGCCAGTGAGTGGAGTCTGAACCACTCTGTTTATGTCAATAGGTTTGTTAACTCTGGATCCTAATGTTATCATATAAATGTCAATGTGGTTAATTATTTCACTGGTGGTCACATTTTTAGCCAAATTATCCAGCTGCCTTGCAACTGTGGTAGGAGCTTGGGGTTGGTCAGTGGTGTCTGAGCTACTTCCATTATCTCACTGGCTTGCTAACTGCATCCTGATGATGGTGGTGTATAATATTAACTATTTCACTGCTGATCATAGGATTGTGGGAGGAGCTTGGGGGTTGATGGGCGGAGCCTGAGTTGCATCTCATCACTATCTTCTCCTCACCCCCAATCTGATGACTGCTCTGAAATCTTTTGAGCATTTTCTATTGGGCTAATAATATAATAAAACTAAAAATACTGACCCTAAATTAGCAAAAAGCCATTTGAACTTAAAGGCCCACGCCCCCTCCCACCCTGGCCATGAGCCAGGGAAGGCCCCTATTACCAGAATTCCCATTTCCTGGTCTCATCTGTGCCAAGATGTTCATCCTCCCCCTTTACACTCCCATGACATCGTCTTAATCAAACAGACAATGGGGAAGGTGGAACAGGGGTTGGACAAATCTGACCTCTTTGGAAAGCACCAGACCCGGGCTCAGGAAGAGACACAGTTGTTATGCTAAGAGGCAAGGAGAAAAACAGGAAGTAAAGCTGTGTGTGCATGAGACGGAGAGAGAGAGAAACTTTCTGCTCTAACGATCTCTAACCAAGGATCTCAAAGAGCTTTGCCAACATTAATTAAGCTCCCCAGCCCAACCAGAAGGCTGGCCTCGGTGTCAGCAGCGCGCTGGGTAGCACTCGAGAGGGTTCAATGCCTCGCTCTGCCCTTGGACCTGTCACAGGATTGCTCTGTGCCTCGGTTTCCCCACTTGGCTAATATGGAAGTCTGATCTATTTCAATTGCCAGCCGTTCAGGGCAGGGAGTGTCCCTTGCTCTGTGTCTGTGTAGCACGAAGCACGATGGAACCTGGAGGATGGTTGGAGCCTTCCCGTGTTGCTGTCTTAGAAATCTAGAGTCTGATTGCCCAGTTCCTCGCGAGGTGACCAGGCTCAGACATAGGGGAAGAGAAAGTGTTTGTTTCAAGCTCATTTTTGCAACTCTCTTGCGGTAAGAGGCACTTCCTGGCAGCTTTGCAGTAAGAGAGGTAGGGCGGGCAGCCTCTGTCCGGCTGGCCCGGATGCACGAGGGAGGGTATCGATCCAGCATAGCCACTGGTGACACAAATGGGGTGGCAATCTCGGCTCCCTCCCTGCAAGCTCTGCCACATGCTGGGAATTTCCCTCCTTGCCAAAGCCAGGAGAGCCAGAGCCCTAAAGACACGGGTTGCGTGGGCAGCGCTGCCAAAACAGCCTCTTGAGACGCACGCAGAACCTGCCCCCTGGCTCCTCCCCCACCTGCGCTGGTGTGCCGTCCCCCCTCCCCCCACCCCAATACTGCATCACCCATCCCCTGCAACACTGCACCGTCCTCCCGCACCACCCCCTGCAACGCCAGTCCCCTGATTCTGCACCACCCCCTCCCCCCGCAACACTGCACCATCCCCCTGCAGTGCCCTGGGATACTGCACCACCCCTCCCCCCGCAACACTGCACCATCCCCCTGCAATGCCCTGGGATACTGCACCATCCCCCTGCGATGCCCCCTGATTCTGCACCACCCCCTCCACCCGCAACACTGCACCATCCCCCTGCAGTGTCCTGGGATACTGCACCACCCCTCCCCCCGCAACACTGCACCATCCCCCTGCAATGCCCTGGGATACTGCACCATCCCCCTGCAACGCCCCCTGATTCTGCACCACCCCCTCCCCCCGTAACACTGCACCATCCTCCTGCAATGCCCTGGGATACTGCACCATCCCCCTGCAATGCCCTGGGATACTGCACCACCCCCTCCCCCCGGAACACTGCACCATCCCCCTGCAATGCCCTGGGATACTGCACCACCCCCTCCCCCCGGAACACTGCACCATCCCCCTGCAATGCCCTGGGATACTGAACCACCCCCTCCCCCTGCAACACTGCACCGTCCTCCTGCACCACCCCCTGCAACGCCAGTCCTCTGATTCTGCACCACTCCCTCCCCCCGCAACACTGCACCATCTCCCTGCAGTGCCCTGGGATACTGCACCATCCCCCTGCAATGCCCCCTGATTCTGCACCACCCCTTCCCCCCATAACACTGCACCATCCCCCTGCAATGCCCCCTGATTCTGCACCACCCCCTCCCCCCATAACACTGCACCATCCCCCTGCAGTGCCAACCATGCTGACGCTCCAGCCCTGCAGCGCCCTTGCCCCCAACCCCCTGCATTAGCCCTGCCCACCCCTGCATCGCTGCACCACTCCCTTTGCAAAGCCTCCCAACTCTGCATCACCCCAGCAGTCGCTCCCCCCTCCCCTTGCATTAGGACAGGGCTCCCCCGGGCTGCCCTGCTTTACAAGGGCCTTGGGCAGCCCTGGACCTGGGGGAACATAAAGGCGGATTAAAGGCCTCCCTGCCCCAAGTGCAGGAATCAAGGCCCAGCTTCTCAAAGATATTTAGGCACCGAACTCCCAAGGAACCTACAGGAGAGAGGTGCCCAGTGACCCATGAAGCTCTGAGAATCAGGGCTCCAAACGGGAGAGGGGCTGCTTCATGGTGAGTTGTATGGGGCAGGGGGCTGCGACTGTGGTTCCCCCACATGGGGGGGAGAAGGGGACAGGTGGGATTCGACATGTGCTGGAGTTTGCAGAGCTGGGGCGTTTGCTTTCCTCAGGCTCCCTTCACCCGCTCCTCCTCACAGGTCCTAAAGCAAGGAGGTGCCTGTCCTGCCCCCAGCACCACTGACATTGCTGCATTTATCCTCCCGAGCACTAGGGGGAGCTGTGCTTCAGAGAGCAGGGGGGGCTCAGTAGGGGGTGTGCTCCCTCCTGGGTCACCGCTGACCCCAGTGCGGTGCTAGGGGGCGCTGTGCTGCAGAGAGGGGGGGAACCCAATAGGGGGCGCTGTCCAGTTGCTGTCGCTGACCCCAGTGTGGCGCTAGGGGGCGCTGTGCTGCAGGGAGCATGGGGGGCGCTAATGGGGGGGGCTGTCCCTTTGCAGGCAGTGATGACCCCAGCAAGGCACTAGGGGGCGCTGTGCTGCAGGGAGCATGGGGGGCGCTAATGGGGGGGCTGTCCCTTTGCAGGCAGTGATGACCCCAGCGCGGCACTAGGGGGTGCTGTGCTGCAGGGAGCATGGGGGGCGCTAATGGGGGGCCTGTCCCTTTGCAGGCAGTGATGACCCCAGCACGGCACTAGGGGGCGCTGTGCTGCAGGGAGCATGGGGGGCGCTAATGGGGGGGCTGTCCCTTTGCAGGCAGTGATGACCCCAGCACGGCACTAGGGGGCGCTGTGCTGCAGGGAGTGGGAGGGCTCAGTAGGGGGCACTCTCCCTCCTGGGTCACTGCTGACCCCAGTGCGGCACTAGGAGATGCTGTGCTGCAGGGGGACCAATGGGGGCGCTGTCCTTTGGTAGTAGGTGCTGATCCCAATGCGGCACTAGGGGGCGCTGTGCTGCAGGGAGCATGGGGGGTGCTAATGGGGGGGTTGTCCCTTTGCAGGCAGTGATGACCCCAGTGCAGCACTAGGGGGCGCTATGCTGCAGGGAGTAGGCTGGGGGCTCAGTAGGGGGTGCTCTCCCTTCCTAGTTGGTGGGGACCCCAGTGTGGCACTAGGGGGAGCTAGTCTCTTTCAAAATGAGACCTGGAGCTGAGCCCCGTTTTGCAGCCGGGGCACTGAGGCACAGAGAGATGCTCTAATTTGCTCACCCAGGCAGAGTGGGGCTGACCCAGAAATAGAACCAAGATCTGCAGAGGCCGAGCCCACCCTTCCTCTGCCAATCAGGGCTTTTGTCTCCAGCCCTTTCTGGCTTCAGCCCTGCTCACAGCTTATCATAGGATGTGTCCCCTCGGTCCAGCAGCTGGTCTTTCCTCCCCTTCCCAGCACACACAAAGCCAGCAGCGCTGCTGGGAACCCTGGCTGCCCAGACCCCTCTCCAGCTGGAGACAGCCAGACTCAGCCTGGGACCTCATACTGAGCGGAAATTCCCTTGAAGAGGAATCTGCAATTATCCAAACAATACCAGCCACCGGGGCCCCATTAAACTGGCAGGGGCACTGTCCCCCATCCCTTCCCCAGCAGGGCCCCTCAGGCAGACTAACCGGGAGCCTTCTTCTTCCACGCTGATCCACACTCCTCTTCCTCCTTTCGGCCCGATTGATTCAGCCGTGTCACAATCGAGGCAGAGCAGCACTAGAGCCACTGCTGTGGGGCTGAGATGTCCCCAGGTGACCCCAATGCAGGGCTAGGGGGCGCTGTGCTGCAGGGAGCAGGAATAGAACCCAGGAATCCTGACTCCCAGTCCCCCTCCCCACTCTAACCATTAGACCCCACTCCCTTCCCAGAGCTGGGACTAGAACTGAGGCTACCTGCTCCAACCACTAGACCACACTCCCTCCACATAGCATGTCCTTCTCCAGGCTCTTTGGCCTCAATAGGGGACACTCTCCCCCCTGTGATTTCAGCCACATTCTACATGTAATCTTTGGTGCTTCCTGCCCTAAAGTTGCTTAGTGTTGCTGTGTGCTGAGAACCAGAGGTGGCTGCATTTCAGCCTGCAATCTTTATTTTATTTTTTTTGGGGGGGGGAGGGGAAGCACCAGAAAGCAAATATCAGGGGCCAAGACTTGGAAGGGTGACTAGTGATTTTGGGGTGCCCAGCTGAGCAGTTGAAAAGTCATGAAACAGGCCCCCCACCCCACCCCACCCCAAATCACAAGATTGGCTTAAAACTCATGAGATTTTTAAAAACAAAGAATACATGTGGGGGAAGAAGCTTTTTTATTCATCCTCAGGGTTTTCAGCCATTGGAGGTGGGGATCCAGCTTTTCTCTGCAGCCACAAGGGCTAGAAACCCACTTTGTTTTTAAATGAAAGCTGGGATTCTTGTATAATCACAGGATTCCAAGAGCTGGGACTTGAAGAAAAATACCCAAAATCACGACACTTGTGCTCAAGTCACCCCTTAAGGAACCGGGATTTGGCAGGGGACGCATGCTCAGTGTTCTCTCAGAATCAGGCCCCCCCAGGAATTAAAGAACTCTAAATCTTCAAGACAGAAAATCCTAGCTGTTAGTTTTAATTTGACAGGTGCATTTGCAGACGTTCTTTGTTATCCATGTAAACAGTTGATTCTTTCCTGAGGCAAGGCGTTGTCTGTCTGTCTTCTATGGACTTAGCTAGCCCCCTTACCTTATTAGCTGAACCACTCACCATCTGTAATGTATTTTTCCCCACCACACCCCTGTGACGCAGGGTAACTATCCCCATTGGGCTGATGGGGAAACTGAGGCTCTGAGCTGTTAGGTGACTTGCCCAAGGTCACCCTGGAAGTTTGTGGGAAAGGAGGGACTTGAACCTAGGTCTGCTAAGCTAGTACCCTAACCACTGGACCGTCCTTCACCTCAGAAGGAGGCGGGGGCTAGCAGAGAATGGTTTGCTCCATTCATCTCTGGGTTATGAGCCCAGTGCCCTTCCACCATGCCAGCTTGCTCCACAAGCAAGTCAATCTGCCTCAGTTTCCCAATCTGCCTCAGTTTTCCCCTCTCTAAAACAGGGATAACCACACTGCCCTTCCTTTGTAGAGCGCTTTGATAACAGAGTGCCGAGGCAAATCTGGGGCACGGTGTGGGGTTAGCGGTTTGCATCACACAGAGTGGGCAATCCAGATTTAACACCAGGACTCTGACTCCCCCAAAGGCCTATACATCCAGGGCCACTCTCGTGACTCGATTGGCACTGCTGCAAAGGAGATGTGACAGCGCAAAAGAAGGCATCTGTGTCACGAGCTGGGGGTCTCAGCCCCGTTCCTGGCAAATCCTCACCTCAGAAGCCTCTGTCATTCATTCACTGCCCCAGCAGTAAAAAAAAGAAGCGGGTAAACTAACCTTTTAGGTGTTCCAGGCCACACAGGGGCATCAGTGGCACAAAGGGGTACAGAGATGCCCTGATTTTGAATGGGTTTAGTCTAGCCAATTACGTCAAGTTGTAGGAATCATAGGGTGTGACGGTCAGCAGATGTCTCCAGACGATCCGCGCGTGCCGAGCACTGGCGGGCTCACTTCAGACTTTGACAAGCTACGATTTCTGTGCCTCGTCTGTTGCTGAGCACGACCAGCTGGTAGAGACGCACGTCAGCTGTGGGGGGAGATGCAGCCGAGCTGGCCTTCTCGGAGGAGCGAGTCAGCTCTTCAGTCCTGAGACGAGACGTGGGTAAATGCCATCAACCCCAAAATGAGAAGTGGGCAAAACTCCGGTTAGCAGCGCTGAGCCTCGACGATCCCACCGAACTGCTCCCGCTCCGGTCGAGCCAGGCACTGAACACTCACGCTCCAAGGGCATCCCCTCCAAGACAAGGCAGCAGCAGGATTTGAGCAGAGGCAGCATGGCTGGGAACCATGCCCTGTGTCCGCCAGAGCTGTGCCCTGGTCTGTCTTTCAGCCAGATCCTCAGCAGGTATAAATTGGCACGGAGGGCAATTAACACTCGCTGGCCTCTGGTTTCACCAGGAATAAATTTGTTGCAAATGGAACTCAGGCAGAACATCTGTGCACAGTTTTGCGTTGGGGTGGCTGTGTCTCATCAGCGCTTTGCTAAGAGTCAGAGACGTCCGCGAGCCCCAGGTGAGACGTACCTTCCGCTAGGGCTGCACTGGGATGGTTTGATCCACATCACCTCCCCCTTCCAGCCCCTGCCATCTGACCCAATGCAACACGTCCGGCCCTGGAGCAATGGCATAAAAAGAACACGGGGCTGCTAACCGCAAGGGGGTGGGATGCAGAGGGCACTAGAGGAGAGGGGCTGTCTGCCGTGACCCAAATCACAGTCTGTAAAGGGGTTCACGAGACACACAGAGAGCGGATGTTTGCTGAGTGATGGGGGGGAGTCATTGGAGAAGGAATGATGGTAACAAAAATTCCCTAGCCCTTAAAAGAGGACAGCAGCAGCAGCAGCCCCATCTTACAGATGGGGAAACTGAGGCACAGAGAAAGGAGAGAATTACCCACTAATCAGGATAGGGCATAGGATAGAACTCAGGGCTCCTGCATTCCAGTCATTAGCCCCTAACCCACAGGAAGGTGAACGAAGTTAGTGCAGATACTCCCTTGGCGTCATGCAGTCAGCACTCTGACGCTCAGCAAGCCAGGTGAGGCCATGGAGGGGAGACCTCCAGAGCAGTTGGGTCAGAGAAGCCGGCCCCTCAAGGAGTCGCTCAGGTCGGTGGAAAGAAAGGGTGTCACACCCCTAGATCAGCACTACAGCACGATACACTCATCGAATTAGAGAAGATCAGGGTTGGAAGAGACCTCAGGAGGTCATCTAGTCCCACCCCCTGCTGAAAGCAGGACCAACCCCAGCTAAATCATCCCAGCCAGGGCTTTGTCAAGTCTGACCTTAAAAACCTCTAAGGAAGGAGATTCCACCACCTCCCTAGGGAGCCCATTCCAGTGCTTCACCACCCTCCCCTGAAATAGTGTTTCCTAATATCCAACCTAGACCTCCCCCACTGCAACTTGAGACCATTACTCCTCTTTCTGTCATCTGCTACCACTGAGAACAGCCGAGCTCCATCCCCTTTGGAACCCCCCTTCAGGTAGTTGAAGGCTGCTATCAAATCCCCCCTCACTCTTCTCTTCTGTAGACTAAACAAGCCCAGTTCCCTTAGCCTCTCCTCATAACTCATGTGCCCCAGCCCCCTGTTCATTTTCGTTGCCCTCCGCTGGACTTTCTCCAATTTGTCCACATCCCCTCTGTAGCTCCTCATATAAATACAGGAAGATGCCTGGGCAGAGCTAGGACTCAACGCTAGCTCTGCTGAGTCTCAGCACAGAGCCTTCACCACAATGCCCTCTGTCATCCCCACACCCCGTAACAGCAGCATCTCTTTACTCTCCCTGCAGCCACAATGGAGACGTTCAGCTCCAGGAACCTGGCCCTGCAGGCAGAGAAGAAGATCCTGAGCCACATGGCCAGCAAGTCGGTGGCGAATGTCTTCCTGGATGACACAAGCAGCGAGATCCTGGACGAGCTGTACCGGGTCTCCAAGCTGTACACCCAGAACCGGGCCGAGGCCCAGAAGGTCATCAAGAACCTCATCAAGGTGGCCGTCAAGATCAGCGTGCTGTACCGCAACAATCGTTTCAGCGCCGGCGAGCTGGGCCTGGCGGAGGAGTTCAAACACAAGCTGCACCAGGGCGCCATGACGGCCGTCAGCTTCTACGAGGTGGAGTTCACCTTCGAGCCGGGCGTGCTGACCCAGCTGCTGCAGGACTGCCGGGATATGCTGCTGCAGCTGGTGGAGAAGCACCTGACGGCCAAGTCCCACAGCCGCATCCGCCACGTCTTTGACCACTTCGCCAACGACGATCTGCTCAGCCACCTCTACAGCCCCGGGGAGCCCTACCGGCCCCACCTGCAGAAGATCTGCCAGGGCTTGAACAAGCTGATAGAGGAGGGGAAGCTGTGAGGGGGGGTGGGAGGGGGCCTTGCCTTTCTCCTCCTTCTCAGCCAGCAAAAGATTATGGGAGTTGGGGGCTTGTATCCAATGGGGGCCTAGAAGAACCTCACTCCCTTAGGCACCTATGGAAATCCTAGCCAAGGAGCAAGGACGTTCAGGTTTATAGGGGATGGAAAACTGGATGATCCAACAGGACAATCAAGACTCAGGCGTGTCCTGGTTGCGCTCAGGACCATCCGTGCTCTCCACATGCGCCCCAGATCTCTCCACGCCCTCATGGATCAGCGCCCCAGTCCCCGACTCTTTCTCCCCATCAATGACTCTTGCGGAGTGGTTATTTTTGTACACATTTGTCTTGTCGTTACTAACACTTTAAGGGGGGAGAAGCCGCACCCGCATCGCTGTGTTGCGTGGGGAATCTGCTGCCTGGGGGAGCCGGGGCCGGCCTGGGCAGTTACCCCTTGATGCTTCTGTTTGTGAGGCCGGCGGAAGTGGGGCTGGGTTCAGCTCCCGCTGCAGGGCATTATGGGGCTGGGCCGACGAAGGCAATAGATCAAGTCCGCCCAGAAACACTCCCCACTGCAGGGTTGCCCAAGGCTGAAGGGATCCGTCGAGGCTCCACCGAGCCAGCAAAACAGAAGGGGCGGGGGTGGCAGATTCTGAGCTTATACGTCAATTGCACAGAAACACAACGCCCAGGGGAAGGGACCAGCCACCAGCGTCAGTCCCTGTCCTTGCCGCATGGTTCCCCAGCAGTCAGGTCTAGTCCCCAGGGCTGCACTCAGCGGAGCTCTGCCCCACCATCGAGCTCAAGTTTAGAAGCTTAGCTTCAGCAATGCAGAGTTTAGGACTTTCCCTCCCCGAGCCCAGCCGCTGACGCAGCCAAAGACATGGGTGAGGCCACGAGCAGGGTGAGAAATGGGGGAACCCCATGCAGGTCACAAACTCCATGTCAGTCAAAGGTCCCGTAGGCAAATGGTAGGGTCCCCCCCATGCCTTCCCTGGCCACTCTGTCCTCCTGTCCCAGCCCCGCCAGCACCGTGATCCCTTGGCTCACAGTTTATGGCCAAAGGCATGGCAGCCTACAGGGGCTGGAAGGTCAGGCGATTTCCTCCCAGACAACTCATGACTCCAGAAGGCCCCGTAGCAGCTGGGCTCCCTCCACAGCTGGGGCCTGCGCGAACCCAGGGGCTGCCGAGGTCAAGCAAAGATACCAGCAGCTTCCTCGGAGCGGGCGTGTGGGGAACAGATCAGCAGACAAGGCTACCTTGGCTGGCATGGGCATAGTTAAAGGGTGGGCATGCAGCCCTCAGAGCCACCATCCCCTGCCCGGTTTGCTGCCAGCTCACCGAGAACACAGCTGGACTGGGCACATCCCAGGCCTGCGATGTCAAACAGCACTCGGCGAAGGAAGGGGGAGGCCGGGGAGACCAAAGCAGGAGCTCCCTGGGAAAACAGCCCCTCAGCGGGCTTGTGAACACGAGGCATGAGCCACCTTGGGAGACAGGTGCTTTCAGCCAAGGGGGGCACGAGGCCAGCGGTTGCCTGCCTCCCCGCTCTGCTAGCCTGGCCTCATCTCCACACACCCCAGGGGTTCCCCCCCAACCCCTCTCCAGCACTCAGATGCTGGCCTGGCGCTAACCCAGCATATGGCTCTGTCTCCCCCTCGTGGTTGGGGTAAGAGGCTGATTAGTGCCCAGGTGGCATCAATTAGTGGGGGTTGCGGGGAACAAATGCCCCCCCTTCTGCAAAGTTTTTGCGCTTGCTCAAAGTTCCACAGGCCACAGAGCTGGGAGGGGGCATGTGGGGGGGCGCCCAGGGCCCGACCACTTTTAAGCAGCGCTGATGGACTGACTCAGCGTGGCTGCTCCCACCGCGATCCAGAGCACAGCTCCGGCTGCTCCTCCGGGTAGCCGGGGCAAAGGGGACTGCAACCTGAGGCACGGGGAGGCTCTCCCTGGATGGCAGAGCACGGGGGAGTCTGCTGAAACCTGCCCCTGGGCAACACCGGCTCCCGCACTGCGTGGGTAAGAGAAAAGAGATCAATGAGCGATAGGATCCGGGTCCCTGTGGGACGAAGGGGGACACAAACAGAGTGGAACTGGGTCCCTGCCTTGCAGGGACTAGAATGCACCCCTGCCCTGTGCTACACTGCCTTGTGCCCATTCCATTTAGCCCTCACAGCCCCCCCCTTAAGAAACCTGGATCTGGGGGGACACATGCCCAGTGCTTTCTGGCCCCCGGAAATTAAAACAGTCCAAACCCTCACTACAGAAACCCCTGGCTGTCAGTTTTAATTTGGCTGGTGCATTTGCAGATGGAGGGGTCACAGGTTCGATTCCCACCGCTGCCTGACCCACAAGGGCGTGGTAAATCCAGAGCTGGGGGAGCTGCTGGCTTCTCCACATTCCAGGAGCTGCCTTCTACAGAAGATATTAGACCCCAAAAGTAAAACTTTCCCTGCAGATGAGCATCTGTGCTGGTCCCTCTACAGCCAGGCAGGTAATTAATCAGAGGAGGAATGTGATTAGCCTTAGGAACTGCCCCAACCTGGTCAGCATTTGGAAGAGGAGCTCCCAGGTGCTCCCGCAGCTTGCACTGGTGAGTCAGTAGGAGGCGCTCTTCCAGCCACCTCAGCCCTGAACCCAGTGCTGTGTGGGGAGCTGCTAAAGGTGCCGGTTTTCTCAAGGCGGCTCCTTGCAGCCATTAAAGAGCCTAGGGCCCTATAAGCTTCACAATTAAAGGTTTTACTGTACCGCGGCCTGTGTGAAATGAGTTTGACGGGTCACAGCCAGGTTGGCAGCATACAGGTGTCCATGGCACAAAAGTGGGGGGGCTCTTCAGAACAGGCTGTTTGCTCACACACCAAAGGGACACGGAGATCGCCCGGGCTCTCAGGCCAGACCCGGTCTGGGCATCCAACCACCACTCCACCTAGGCAAGGAGGAAGTAGACAGAGGAATCCGCAGTTCCCTGTCGCACGCAGGGATGCAACGTCACCGGTTAGCGGAAGCCAGGTGCACTGGGCAGAGGCCAGGGACGGAGAGCAGCTCTGCTGGCACCACTGCCCACAGGACTTGGACAGTTCCAAGGGAGAGGCTGACTGCAGGCAAGGCCAGCCTGGGGCATCGCGGGCAGGTCACTGCAGCGAAGGCGAACGGCGCAGCAATGGGACACACTGGCACAGCGGGCAGGGCAGAGGCAGCCACCACAGGGACAGGCCCAGAGCCGCTCAGGATTCAGCCAGGGGGAGGCGCTGGTCCTGCTTTCCCATCACTGCAAGCCCGACAGATCAATCTCCCACCCTCACTGCATCAGCAGGCCCCTGACACACCCCACCCTGACCCAGGAGCCCCCCTTACCCTGCACCAGCTCTGCCCCCCATTGCTCTGCCGTACCCCAGCGCCCACTATCCCAGCCTTGTGCCCTGCTCAGACTCTGCTGCAGCTCCTTAATCCCAACACAGAGCCCACCACTCCGCTGCTCTCCCAGCCCTGAGCTGCCCCTAGACAGCTCTGCCGCGGCCCCTGCCCTGGGCTACACAGCTTTCCCTGTAACACAGGTGTCATGTGGGCCGTACGCATTGCAATCGAGAGCCTAAGACAAACGACATATCCGCCAATACGGGCCGCACACTGCAACGGAGGGCAAAACATCTAGCGACTTCTATGGGAACAGGATCTGACCCATTTTTGGAGCACTCCCCGCTGACTGCCACTGCTGTACAAAGGCCGACCCAACCCTGCTTTGTGCCTCACCAGGGAAATAAAGGGGAGGAACAGAAATGATTTACCACGGAGCCGTGTTGCGTGTTTTGTTCAAAGAGCAATCAGGATGGAACACTTTTATTTGCAGGTCCCTTAGCAGCCAGCCGATCTCAATCTTGAGCCTGAAAAGTACCTGGCAGAGTTATTTAAAGAGGATTTGGGCCTCTCAGCTGTGAGGCGGCTTTAAAGAGGAACCCAAGGGAGGGTTTTATTTTTAACTCCGATTCCCTCTCCAGAGCTGGGCCGTACTGGACAGCGAAGAGTTCCAAATCAGTACGGCTGAATTAAACAGACGAGCGGGGAAATCGGAGTCCAGCTTACCTGCCCCACACAGAGTCTGGGGCTACTGGCTCAGCTCAAGCAGCTAACGCCTTCCAAAGAGGGGCTGTTCTGGGAGTCCTCCATTCACCCCTGGCCCACAAACGCCAGTTACAAGCCACTAGCTGTCCCTGCCCTACCCCCGACCTGAAACACCAGCTTGGGAGCTGAGAGTCAGTCTGGGTGTTTTCCCTCTCACACCCAGTAACAAAGAGACAAATTAACAGGTGATCAGCAGCACTAGTCTCTCAGGGGCCCCATACAGCCCCAGTGGGGCCAGATGGGCGGAAAGGATTGGTCAGCCCTTGGATTAATGGCACACAAGGAGGGACAGACCCCGGCTCCCTCCCCCACAGCTGGACTGGCACTGCTGGGCTTAGGGCCAGATGCCAGCTCCCTCCCCCACAGCTGGGCTAAGAGGAATCCTAAGCAGTGAGAGGTCATTGAGTACCTCTGGCAGACTCAGGGGACAGATCCATGGGGAGTGGGGGTGGGAGGGGTTGTACCCATCGCTTTCGGGGTGAGGAAGCCAAGCAGCATATGGAATTCGCCCCCTCGGCCCCCAAGCCAGGTCCCAATGGAAAGACTTGGGCGGATTTCAGCTCAGGCCCAAGGGGCTGGGTTTCAACACAGCAGATGCTGAGCCCTTCCCATGGGGGAGTTGAGCATTATCAGCCCGACCCCCTGTGGGCTCGCTGGCGGTGATGCTGACTCTTGCCTGCCAGGCATCCTACGGGATCAGCTGCCAGGGAGTCCTGCCATCCCACAGGACGTCAGGCTTGTGAAGGTGCCTGTTTCATTTAAGGCCAAGGTCCCACAACAGGAAGAGCAGGGAGGGCTGCAGGTCGGGTTTGAGGGGCATCAGTAGATGATGGGGGGTGGGGCAGGGCGGAGGACCTGATCCCGAGGCCTTTCCCTAAAGTCTGAGCGGGGGAGCCAAGGAGACCCAAGGGGGTTGCAGGTGACCTGACAGGACGGGACAGGGAGAGGCTGGCATGCTGGGATGGGGAGCTCTGGCTGCTCTAGCCAGGACTGAGAGCCCGGCAGTGGGAAAGGCCAGCAAGGAGCAGAGCAGTGCAGAAAAAGCCGGACATTAGAGCATGCCGCCAAGACACCTCCGCCCCAAGGGGGTGCTCTGCCAGTCACCCCCATAACACACCTCAATGCATGCCCCCCCCCGCCAGAGAACATCCCCCATACACCGATCCCTCTGCAGCCAGCCCATCCCTCTGCAGATTGGCGCAAAGGCGGGGGCAGCGGGAGGGCTCATGCAGGCTCTTGCCGGGATCAGGGCCGTAGCCCTGGCAGGGCCGTCACAAACCCTGCGCTGCCCCCACTTCTCCCCGTGGCTGGACACGCCAGCTAGGACGGGAGAGGCGAGTCCATGAGGAAAAGGAGGCTCTGCCCATCAGAGCTTGAAGATCTCATCCTCCTGGTCCCGCAGCGTGGCAGCCCGGGTGGTTTTGGTGAGCGGCACGGGGCCCAGCAGGGAGCGCTGCTGAGCGTGAGGCGAGGGCTCGCTCTGATAGGAGCAGGTCCTGCTGGCTCCTGGCTCAGCCCTGGCGATTCTGCGGGGAGAGAGAAGGGAGTTACATCTTGGACGGGGAATGACCACCGCAGACGGGCCCTGCTCAGGGATCCCCCCAGCCATGCCCTCCTTGGGGGGGGGGTGAACTGACACACTACCCTGTGCTGGGGCTGGGAAGGATCCAGGGAAGAGCCCCCTTTAGACACATTGGGCCAGCGCGGGGAGTGGGGTACCTAGGGGTGCAACGGACCAGAGATGACAGAGTACAGATGGGGAGGGTGTAGGGAGGCCTGTATAATCCCTGTGGGATCTTTGTTCAAAGCTACAAAGTAACCTAGGGCTGGAGTGAATCAGCAGAGCTGTGGGGAGGATGCCATGGGATGGGACTTCTGGGGCTGGGATTGAGGGACACTGGCACAACTGGGGTTGGGGGATGAGCACAGGGCTGGGGTAGGAGGGGGCTGTGGGTCAGGATTGAGGGGCAATGCCCAAGCTGGACGGTTGGGGCCCAGGGCTGGGGTAGGAGGGGGCTGCAGGTCAGGATTGAGGGGCAATGCCCAAGCTGGAGGGTTGGGGCCCAGGGCTGGGGTAGGAGGGGGCTGCAGGTCAGGATTGAGGGACACTGCCCGAGCTGGGGGGCCAGGCCTGGGATAGGAACTGCAGAGATCTTCAACGCAGGCAATGGCGCCCTCTAGTGGTCACAGAGGCTAGTCAATGGCAAGCAGCGGCCGGCTCCTTAGCCCAGCCAGCTCCCCTAACACAGTCCTCAGAGGCCCAGCTGTGCCAGACTCCCAGGCCAGGAGAAGGGCATTCCCTCTACAGCAGCCGACTGAGGGGAGACGGTGGCTCCTCTGGCTGTGCCCTGAGCTAATGCACTGGCTGTTTAACCCCCCTGCAGCACTGCACAGAAGGGAGGAAAATAACTGAACAGCTTCTGTCAATCCCCGTTTCCAGCAGCACAGGGAGGTCTGCCCCACGACCCACAGGGAGGTAGGTGCTGACAGCCTGGATCAGACCCAGGCCTCATCCAACCCAGCATCTCCCCCTCCTCCAGCAGCGACCGACGGCCGTTTCCCTGGAGTAACCCAGGAAACATCCCAGTGCCCCCCATGAATTCCTTCCCACCCCGACGCCCTGCAGCGAGCGGCACATGCCCGGCAGGACACGAGTTCCTGGCTCTTATCTCTTGCCCGCACAGCGCCAGTGGGAGATGAAGTTGGGGGAGGGAGGGGCCCTGGGAACAAACAGCATCAAAGCAAACATGTCTGTGTGTGCCTGGGTTGCTGTTTGTCACCTTCAGAGAACTCCCCACCGTGCACGTCTCTACTCCCCCATCCTAGCTGCCATGAGCATGGCACGTAGTCGCCGATGGCGCCGGGGGGGGTGGGGGCCGGGCAAAGCTTGAGGCTACGTCACCTCCCCCCCATCAGCAAGGAACGACCCCTCACTCTCCGACCTCCATTCACTACAGCCCCTGCCAGGGCACCGCCCCTCAGGCTTGGGGACCCCTGGGTAGGTGGGTTTCTTGGGGGGCTGGGGAGGAGCAAACTATGGGGCAGGACATGGAGGATCTCACAGGCTTCGGCGCTGGGCTCTTTTACTTTGACAAGCATGGCGCCTGATTCGCTGGGGCTTTAATTTCTCCCTCCCCGCCAAGGGGCATGTAAAACCTGAGCAGGGGGTACTCAGGCATCACTGCGTCCCCTGCAGGAGGCAGCTGGCACTTGTGGGGTCACTTCGCCCTGTAGCAGCCCCACAGAGGATATAAGCGCTAACCCAAGGGCAGCCAGTGGAGATTCTCCTTTAGCGCAGCTGGCAGGGGCCTACGAGCAGGTCTGGGGATTGATCCTCTACCCCTACAGCCCGGGCACTGCATTAGTGGCTTGGCGCGACAGTAACCTCAAGGTGGCACTTACGCGATCTCCCCCTCCCGCAGCTTCTTCACTGCAGCCTTCTTGGACAGGCTGATCTCCAAGTCGAGCCTCCTTAAGAAATCCGCGGCCGAGAGGTCGTGGCAGGGGGTGGCACCTGTGCTAGTCACAGGGCCATTTTTTAGCACCGGCTTCTCCTCCCCTGTGGCAGGCCGCCTGGCTTCTTCCTCCGCCTCTTCCTCCAGGTTTAAGCCGTTCGCCATCTGCTTGGGCTCCACCAGGATGGGGATGTGCAGTGTCGTCTTGAGGAAGATGGAGTCACTGGTGTACAGCCGGTTTGCCCGCTTAATCTGCTCCATCTGGGAAGAGACCATAAGCACCTGTGACCCCTCCAGGCCTGGGACACACGTCACCAACCCCCTTCTCTATACACCAGGAGAACAACGGCCTCTGATCCAGGGCTTGTTCCCTAAAGCTCCTTTGCAGGCTGGACACCTAATATCATGGCACCACCGAAATGGGGTGGAGGGCACCAGTAAGCAAACAGAACAATGAGGGCAGGCATGCGCATGATGTGATCTGGGCTGCGGGTGCCGGGCTCATGCTGGCAGGGAGACGGGTTAGGGGGTTGCTGGAACTTGAATGCCACGGTAGGAGGGGGAGGGAAACTGACCAAGCCCCTGGAGGATGGTGTTCAATGCAGCCAGGCAAGTACTGTGCTGTCCCAGTGGCTAGAAGAGAGGCGTGCCATTGTTAGGCAGGGAGGATCCCCTAGCACACTTGCCTCCTACGCTCAGCCAGGGGTGGATGAGGGAGACGGGCTGGGAGTCCACCACCACGGCACGTGCCGCGACTCCAGCCCAGAGACCGAAAGACCCTCCCTTCCGCCTGACTGGTGGCTTGTTGGGCTCCTGCAAAATGAGCTGGCAGGTTCTCAGCATCTGTCACACAAACGCAGCTGGCCACCCTGGCTGGCAGCCCCAGAGACAGCTCCCCGCTTTCCCAGCCCCTCCAGCTGCAGGGCAGGAGCACACCAGCAGGGGGCAGCATGCATGTGTCATGGGGAAGACTGAACTGGTGCTGTCAGGCTGCAGGGCCTGTCAAGATTCAAACTGCTACACTCCCAGAGTCACTCAACAGCCATCTGCTGCCTGATCACACATGCAGGGCCCGGGCAGGCTGGAGGTGATACCGGGGCAAGCTTTTTCTGCAGCAGAAACTGATCTCTGCCCCCCGCCTCCCTCCCCGAGAGCCACATGAGGCCAAAGGAACAGAAAGTTGCAAAAACAGGAAATGAGAAAGATGTGAGAGCGTGTGTGTGTGTGCGTGTGTGTGCGTGTGTGTGCGTGTGTGTGCGCGCGCACGCACAGGGGATCAAGAGGAGACAGCGAGTGCAGGGTCGGAGCCCTGATCCTGCATGAGACTCCAGACATTCAGCCCCCCGTGCACCCCCCCTTACCGCCACACCCCAGGGACTCCAGAGGGGTGCCCGCTCAGAGTTCCACAATCAGGGTGCTGGATTGTAGAGTCCTAGGGGTGGGGACTCAGTCTCTGATCTCGCAGCCAGTCCCCTGGCACTGCTCTGGAGCAGTATCAATTATTAGGGTTCATTATGTGTATTGAAGTAGCCTCAAACAAGAGCCAGGAGTCCTCACTGTAGGGGGATCAGAGGTGCCTGGACTCTGGAGAGGTGACTCCTCCCAGTGCCCCTTTTCTTAGGGGTGCTCATGACAGGACCCTCCCTGCTTCACCCCAGACACTCGGCAAACAAAACTGAAAAGGGGTAACGCTAAATGCTTCGGCAGAGCTCCTTGTCCAAGACACACCAAGCACTGTACAAAATGGGGGTGTGTGGGGGGGGAAATCAATCTGGAGCCAAGCTGCAGAATCAGGGCCTACAAGGGGAAGAATGAAAGTCAGGACGCATTAGGAAACCCAGGGGAAGGATTCACTCTACAGATATAATTGCTTGTTTCGCACATTTCTTGAGGGGATCCCTTAAGAGCGTCCTCAGGAGGGCCTGGAAATGGAGAGCTGGCAGCTTGAGGAGCATTCACCAGTGCTGTGGCAATTTGAAATCAGATAGCTAGCGCTTTACCAAAGATAGGTCAATAGCAATAACTTGGTTTTTGTAATAGAAAAACTGAGGCCCAGAGTGGGGAGTAGAACCCAGGCAGGGTGGATAAAAATCAATGATTTTTTTGTATTAAAATTCCTTTTGAGGAAAAAACCTATCTAAAGATAGTTTTAATTAAGACACATTATAGCTCAGATATCTCATCATGGATTAGGGATTATAAATTCTAATTCTATAGTATGAGAATATATATTCAAGTAATGTTCAAGAAAAGTTTTGTAATGAGTTCTAATAGTTCATGGATTAGGGACCCAATTTTGTATAGATAGAAAGATTAACCTAAACAATCTACCCATAAAAGAGACCCAGTTTGGGAATAAGAACCATTCAAGAAATATGTTTGCTGATGATGTTTTAAAGAAAGTCACACCAGTGACTCCTTTTCTTTTTGCGAATACAGACTAACACGGCTGTTACTCTGAAACCAGTGAACTGGTGGAAGTCACTTAAGCACTTGGATTCAGAGACTGCTGAAGTGATAATCTCACTTTTAACAGCAGTAGCTTCTTCTGCCGGTGTAGAAAAAATATTTTCTTCCTTTGGACTAATTCATTCCAAATTGAAAAGAGCACTTGTGGAACCTTAGAGACTAACAAATTTATTTGAGCATAAGCTTTCGTGAGCTACAACTCACTTCATCAGATGCAAATTCCAAATTGACAGGTTTCAGAGTAACAGCCGTGTTAGTCTGTATTTGCAAAAAGAAAAGGAGTACTTGTGGCACCTTAGAGACTAACCAATTTATTTGAGCATAATCTTTCGTGAGCTGTAGTGATGAAGTGAGCTGTAGCTCACGAAAGCTTATGCTCAAATAAATTGGTTAGTCTCTAAGGTGCCACAAGTACTCCTTTTCTTATTCCAAATTGAGAAATTGTTTGGTACCTGAAAAAGCAGGAAAGCCTGTTTTTCTTTTCCAGATTATGAACAAACAGGAAAATGAAGGTGAAGACAACTGAGTTATCTGCAGAAACCAATATTTTAAGTTTCTCATGTTGACCTGGCTGACATGGTCGATTTTTTTTTTGGCGGGGGGGGGTTAACATTCATTTATTTATTTTAGCTAAAAACAATTTTTAACCAAAACAAACCTGATTTTAAAAAACTTGAATGTTTAACTAAATTCAAAAATTCATATGCTTGTTTTGGTAAAATATTATATGTTTGCTGTTGAAGAAAAAAATCCAGAATACTTAACGTTGTTGTTTTAGTTAAATAAAACAATTTAAATGTCTGTCTGGTGAAGTTCTCCTCCTAATACAGCATGGCAAGAAAATCCTCCAAATATTAATTAATAATCTCTTGAATTGGAGATAGTTCACCTCCCAATGACTTCATAAATATCTGCTTCAATTACCTTTGGTAAATGAAATAACCAAACATTCATTTTCTGATATAGCTGTAAAACTAATCTGAAAAGTTTTCAAAATAAATCACTTTAAAAATGTATGGTGCATACCTTCTAAAAATGAAACCTACATCTATCTCTGAGTTGTGAAGTTATGTATTAAGGTTATAACAACCAACAAGAATGCACTTTTATGCAGAAATCCATTATTAAATCAAGTCTTCCTAATTAGTGATTTAAATAATGATTTAAGTCAATTTGATGTAAATTAAATCCACCCTGAACCCAGGAGACCTGGCTTCCAGTTCCCTGCTCCATCCACAAGACCCCAGTCCCCTCCCAGAGCGAGGAAGAGAAGCCAGGAGTCTGGCACTCTGTCCCCCACTCTAACCGTGGGACCTCACTGGGGCCCTCCTGCCAGGTCACCTGCACCCCCCTGATTGCAATAAAAAGCTGCCGCGCTGACCTACCGTAACCCCATACTTGAGTGCCAGCCCCTGCAAGGTGTCCCCCGGCTCCAGGCGATGTTCCACCCTCCTCTCCCTCACCGGGGAGCACATGGACTGGACAAGGCTGCCGTAGGACCGGGTCTTGCTGCCGCAGAGCAGCCGAGCCCCTCCAGGGGACCCCTGCCTGGAGGGGGAGGCCATCCCTCCCCCTCCAGTCAGTGGGGCGCCAGTGCGGGCAGCAGAGGTGCCCAGGCTCTGGAGGGGCTTTCCTGAGGGGTGCTCATGGCAGGACCCCCCTCGAGCAGAGTAAACAGCCAGGCCAGGGCTCCCCCACTCTGAGCCCCCCCACAACGCTCTCTGCTTTCCTGCTTGTTCGCCCCTCAGCCTTTACTCCAGGGCACAGGCGGGGGGGGGGGCAATTTCCGCACCCACGCTGAACAGGTGGGGGAGGGGATGGAAGGGAGGTCCCCCAATTTCCTGCCCACCCCTTACACCAGAGAGGGATGGGGGGGGTCTCCTCAATCTTCTCTGTCCCCTCCCCAGCTCCTTCTTTATTCGGGGGAAGGGGCAACCCCCCCCCCCCGGAACCCAGCCGCTCCCCCGGACCCAGCCACCCCCCAGCGGCCCCTCCCCTGCAGAGCAGCCAGGGCCCGCAGCCTCCCGTGTCGCTCAGCGGGTCCCCAACAGCTGAGCGGGGCGGGGCCAGCCCCGTCCCCCTCCTACCCCACGCAAAGACCTCTGGGACATGTGGTCTCTCCGTGGTTAGTTGCCTGCCCCCCCAGGATCCCTGGCAGCTCCTCCCACCCCATAACCGTGTTGGGCCAAAGAGGTGGCACAATGGGGAACATTCCCCCCAGCCCAACCACAAGCCACGCCGAAGGGGAGAGGGGCCAGGGTCCGGGACTACATTTCCCAGCATGCCCCGCCTCCTCGGCCCCTCTCAATGCTTCATGGGAGGTTTAGGCCAAGGGGCCTATCCGCGCGGAGCGCCAAGAGGCATGCTGGGAAGGGTAGGCCGGGAAGTGAACCAAACCGGAAGTGCTGGGTGGCCGCAGTTCCCATGGTTACCGCGGCCGGGGGTCGCGGAGCGCCGCCATGTCCTTCAAGCGGGAGGGGGATGACTCGGGCCAGCTGAATGTGCTGCAGGTGAGCGGCCGGGTCGGGCTGGGCAGTGGGGTCGGACACCCCGGCTCCGCAGAGCTGTCCTGGGCCGGGGCGCGTCAGGTGCCCAGAGCGACCCCGCCTCGGCTCCCCGCAGCCCCAGAGTGACCCCCCCGGCTCCGCCTTAGTCCCCACAGAGCCCCCCCATCCCTCCCGGCTCCGCCTCAGTCCCCCCAGAGCCCCCCATTCCTCCGGCTCCCCACAGCCCCAGAGTGACCCCCCCGGCTCCTCCTCAGTCCCCCCAGAGTCCCCCGGCTCCCCGCAGCCCCAGAGCGATCCCGCCCGACTCTCCCTAGCCCCCCATCCCCAGAGTGACCCCCCCGACTCCTCAGTCCCCCCACATCCCCCTGGCTCCCCACATCCCCAAAGCGATCCCCCAGCTCCCGTCAATTCCCCGCTACCCCGAGCTCCCCCCATTCCAAGAGGAACCCCCCTGGCTCCCCCTCAATCCCTCCTCAGAGTGACCCCCCCCATCCTCCCAGCTCCCGCGACCCCTCCCCAGCTCTCCCCATCCCCAGAGCAAGCCCCTCAACTCCCCGCCCCCTGGCTCCCTCCAGCCCTCCCACTGCCCTGCAGCCCCAGAGCAGTCCCCAAGCTTCCCTCTCAACCCCCGAGTCACCCCAATGCTTCCCCCCCCCACTCTCCCATCCCCAGGGTGATCCCCTAACACCTCTTGGCCCTCTCCAACCACCCCAAAACCTCTCGGCCTCTGGCTCCTCTTCCCCCCCCCCCCATCCCTGCTGCTCTGGGCTCTATTCACAGCATTGCCACTGGCCTGCTGGATTACCTTGGGCAAGTCACTGCCCTGCTCCATGCCTCAGTTTCCCCATCTGTAAAATGGTGATAATGCTACCAGCCTCCTTTGTAAAGCGCTCTGAGACCCACGGATGAAAAGCACTAGATAAGAGCTAGAGATTGTTATTCTTATTGATCTATGGCCACACTGATGCCAGTTGCTCTGCTGCCTACACCAGAGAGATTGATTCCTCAGTAACGTGGCCTGTTCGTTTATTCAGAAAAGAAGAGTTGCAGATCTGCTGGCAAACTACATCCCAGAGGACGAGGCGCTGTTGCTAAGGAACGGCAGGTGCGTTAGACCCATTCAACAGCAAGCAATATGGTTCTGAGAAGACCGTATGCCATAAGGATCGGGTCAGATAAAATCCAACCTCAGCCTAAAGCCCACATTGAAACATGATCCTTTGAATTGGTTCAATTCATTAATTAGTGTATTTATTCATTCTGAGGACTGAAGCTGCAAAATTGGCAGTGTGGCCGAATGCACAGAGTACTGGAGTTGGAATCAGGACACCTGGGTTCTCTTCCCTGATCTGCTACAGCCTGCTAGGTGTCCTTGGGCAAATCCCTTCATCGCTCTGTGCCTCAGTTTTCCGATCTGTAAAATGGGGATAACAAGACTGCTCTTCCTTTATCAAGCTCTACTCATGAAAAGCACTAGATAAGAGCTAGCTAGGGGTTGTTATTTGTTATTAAATTCAGATCTGGATTTCCAAGGCCCCAGCATTCAGGAATGTTTTGCTCAGGCCCATTATAAAAATAGGGACAATCTGTAAAAGTTAGACCCAGATCTGGATTTCAAACACCACCAAAATCTGGGGTGCTGGGGTCTGGGCTGTATATTGAAGCTGATCTGGGTTTTTTTTAATTTTAGTTTTCATTTTGGCTTTGCAGTTCCCACTTCTCTTCAGATGTAAAAGAGCCATACGTCCCCCAGAGAGCCTCTGGCTAATATTACACACTCAGACCGGTTGGCTCGGCATTCAGACTTTTGGATGTCTGTCAGAGAATGAGCACGGTCCAGTGGCCACAGAGCCAGGAATTTTGGGTTCAGTTCTTGACTCTCCTTGGTTGTCACTTACGTTGTCCTGACCTGTTTCCTCAACTGCAAACTGGGGATAACAAAACAGAGGGTGTGTGGTCCAGCATCCAGAGCATTGGAGAGGGAGTCGAGATACCTGGGTTCTCTTCCCAGCTCTGTCATTGACTCATTGGGCAAATCACTCAGTTTCCCCGTGGGTGAGATGGGAATAGTAACACTTAACCTGGCTGCCTGTGCTTTGAGAGCCTCAGCCAGTTACATTCGTTGAGGTCCCACTGCGCTGGGTGAATCTGAGAATCATGGTAATTTATTCTAGTGGATGTAACTAGTGTCTCTTCCAGCTCAGTGTTACCAACTGCGCTGTGTCTCTTAACACTGATAAGGGCTGGGGGGCATCTGTCCTAATAGGTGTGCGTGACGGGGGATGCTCCCGGCTTGATGTGACTGTTTTTCCTCTCTCTCTCAGATACGCCTGCACAGTGTGTTTCCACCGTCCAGTCTTTGACACACTTGACATGCTGACGGTCCATAGGGCCGGCAAGAAACACGTAGCTAGTAAGTCAGCCCTAAGGGCTCAGTTCCTCAGGGAGCTGCAGACCCTGGGTAGTGGGGATGGTGCAGGAGGAAGGAACAGTCCAGCTTCACTCCCAAAGCTCAGGAGCAGTCAGTGGTGCTGGTAGGTAGAAGACAGATTGAGATGTCCCAGCGAGGTTTGGACCTTTATAGTGCTTGGATTGCTCAAAGCCATCCATCCATCCCCCTGAGACACAGCAGGAGGGGGCAGTCCGTGCCACCCCAAACCGACAGCCACTTGGGCAGCCCTTTGGCAGTGTAACTCTGGCTGGGTGGCAGACTGCCTGGCGAGAGTCTCGCGCCTGGATTACCTGTGTCTGTCTCTCTCTGTGTCCCAGGCCTGCAGACGTTCTACGGAAAGAAGCGGTCAAATGAGAATGAGGTGCAGAAGCGGCGGCAGCAGGAGTTCCTGCGGGCAGAGGAGGCGGGCACGCAGGTTGGCATGTGTGCCCTATGGGAACCCCTCCCACGACCTTTACCCGGCTGGCTGTCCTGAGCTTGTCTGTGTTTTCCTTAGGATCTTGCGTTCCCTGCACCCTTGCTGGCTCAGACCAGGAAGATTGCCCAGAACGCTTTGCTGAAAGCCTCTCCCTATAACAGCTGCTGCCGAAGGAACAGGTAATACCTATCCGTTCCCTGCCAGCTCGGGTTGAGGGTTCGCCATGGCATCGGGGGCTGGTACGAGAGCCTGGCACAACCTTGGCAAGGTCTTTGCTGCTGGGTGGCACCACCATCTGCTGGACATCTGCCCACAGCAGGCTTTTCTGCTCTGTTCCTCTCTAAGGGCCATTCGCCCAGTGGGTGTCAGTTAGCATAGCTCTATGGATGTCCGTGGCATGGTGCTGACTTACACCAGCTGGGGATCTGGCCCTGAATCCTTAAGCTGGTCGTTTTCTTGGTAGGCCAGGCTCCGGGTGTAGTGGGAATGATTTCAGAGCGGGGGATTGCAAGTCTCTTCCATGTCTGCTTTATATTTCAGCAGTGGAACGCGTATCATGTAAAGGCACAGCTTTGAGAAGAGAGTGTGGTCTAATGGTCAGAGCAGGGGACCTGCGTTCTGTTCCCAGCCTTAGGTGGTTAGGGCGGAGGACTAGAAGAGATGATGCGTGGGTTCTCTTCCCAGCTCTGGAAAGGGAGTGAAGCCTGGTGGCTAGAGCAGGGGGATTGGAAGTCAGGACTCCTGGGTTCTGTTCCCAGATCTGGGAGGGGAGCGGGTCTGGTGGTTAGAACAGGGAACTGGGGATCAGGACTCCTGGGTTCTGTGTCCAGCTGTGCCACTGACTTGGTCATGTCCCCTCCGTGCCTCAGTTTCCCCTTCTGTAACACCGGGATAATATTTATTTTCCTTACGTGGGGAGTTGTGCGGGTTACTCCCTGTCCAGAAATCACTTTGGGGTCCTCTGACGGATGGGGCTCTAGACAGCAAGATACCATCCTTGGTTGTCACTGTGGCTGTGCACAATGGGCAGCTGGTCAACACTAGTCACAGGGGACCTGCTGTCTGTTTTAGGTCCGATGGCAGCAGCTCAAGCGTTAGTTCTTCTGGGAGGGAGCCTGCTGCCCCCACTGCCTTCGGGAGTGCTGTTGGGAAGCAGCCGGCAGAGCCGGGAAGCTCCGTGGCGAGAGGTGAAGAGGGATGTGCCGCTGCGGACGCCCCCCACTCCATGCGGCTTCCTGGACACGCCAGCCCTCGAGCAGGTACGAGCCTGACAGGCTCCGGGGTCTTGCCCCTTCCACTGAGGCGCCTGGGGACAGTTAAATCGACCATTCACCTGTCTCACTGTAGTGGCTCATATGTTTCTGCAATCCTCGGGAAATTCCACTGCTGTTGTTTGCCTGGTAGAGTGTGGGGCAGGGCTGGGAGTCAGGACTCCTGGGTTCTATCTCCAGCTCTGGGAGGGGAGTAGGGTCTAGTGGTTAGAGTGGGCGGTGGGGTGGGGCTGGAATTCCACACTCCTGGGTTCTCTTACTCTGCCCACCATTTATTTGCTATGTTGCGTTGGGGCAAATCCCCAAGCTTTGGTTTTCCTTGGGGGGTGCATTCGTCATTGTCACTCAGGGTTGTGAGCGGCACTACAGATCACTGTAGAAATGCAAAGTGCCATTATCCCTGTCACATGAGCTCCCTGATCTCAGCCTCCCATGAGCCGCCGATTTGGCTCGAAACTAAGTGCGTCCACAGAGGTGATGAGCTCTCTGCAGAGGTGCCGGGCGGTGGGCAGCGATGTTCCATCCCGACCTTCCAAGGCCTCACGGCCTCATCGCGTCCCCCTTTCTTCTCATTCTAGATTTGCAGAAGGAACCTGCTGCGAGGATCAAGAGAAGCAGCAAAGGAAAATCCTCCTTGTCTCCCCAGCCTGAAGCCATCAGCCCTGAGAAGCGCCAAGCTCTGGAGCACTATCTCCTGCTCAGGAGGTGAGCTGGCTTCTGCTTGTTCCCCGCATAGCAGCAGGGTGCATCGGCAGGGGTCCGATCCCTGGGGCTGAGTGGTAGGAGCTCATCTCAACACTCAGCAAAGGGAAAAGCCCCCAAAGTCCTCTCCAGCCCATTGCTGGGGGCCAGCCCGGGGATATAATCTACCATCTGTCCTCCATGGCTCTGCCCATCTAGTTCTTGGGCTCTCATGCATGCAGTCCCGCACAGCGCTCCTCATCCATCCATCTCCAAATGCTTTACAAAGGGATGGCTTCACAGGTGAAGGGAAACTGAGGCACAGGGAGTGGGATGGAGAGACTGGCACTGACAGAACTGGGTATAGAACCTAGGAGTCCTGTGCCATGTCAGCAGAGAAACCATCTCCTTAACACCATCCTTCAGTCTTCTTCAGTTGGCATCCACCTGTCCTAGTGTTTGTAACTCTCTGACTGTCTGTCCTTCCCTCAGCTCAGGCTGGATCCAGGACACTTCAGGCAGGTGGGTGAAAGACGAGAACGTGGAGTTTGACTCTGACGAGGACGAGCCACCGTCTCTGCCTCCATGCTGACTTCTCAGCCTCTCCAACAAGTGGGATACCCCCAGGAACCGGGCCCGGTACCGAGCAACGCTGACCGATCTCTTGGGATGAGGCTGGCAGCGGGGGCAGGAACGGCCTGTCTGCATCTTCTCATGGCTTTGACTTGGGATATAAATCACCAGGGAAGAAGGATGTTTCCAAACAATTCCTAGAAACCTCCATCACCGCTTCATTGTATCCACAGACACTGCTGGGGTCACTCACAGTGGGAGCTGTCATGTTGCCACTGCCAAAGGTTCCCAGCACGAGGTCTGCTCTGTCTCTGGGGATGAGCACAAGGGTGAGACACAGCTCTCGGCGGGACACGGGAAAGTGGAGAGTGTCGGAGGAAGTCAGTGCTTCGGGCTCATCTAGCATCTTTCAACCCAGGATCTTAAAGCTTCTCCCAGAGGGAGGAAAGTATCATGCCCCTTTCATGTGGGGAAACTGAGGCACAGACTGGCAACAAGGAATGGAACTCAGGAGTCCTGACTCCCACTTATGTTCTGATCACTTTTATTAGGTGTATTACGGTAGCACTTAGGCATCCCAGCTGCTGATCAGGACCCCATTGTGCTGGGCACTGCACAGATACAGAACAAAGGAGACGCTCTCTGCCCCCCAGAGCTCATGGGACAATGCTCTCTCCTAACAGGCAATTCTCTGGCCTTTTTTCCCCCGGTGGTTTAAGTTTGTTTTTAAAAAGTCGATCCTCAAATCGAATTGGCTTCTCCCTGTGCTGCGGGGGTGGCTTGGTACATTAAAAAGCAATACAGACGTCTTCTGTTCTCCTACTTCCTGGGGCCTATTCTGCAGCAGCCCAGGGTGAGGTGGCACCTTCCTATTTGCATTACATTTGACGCTTCATTTCAAATATACGTATGTTAGCGACCACACACAGTAACAAGGAAAAGGGTGGTGGTCCCTGTGAGGCATTCCAGGGCCTGAGCACGTGCTCAATTGTAACTATGGGAGCAGTCCCATTTGAAATCAGGGCTTACAGTTGAGCACAGGCTTAAGTGCTTTGCTGGATCAGAGGGCTAAAATTATTGTTATTTATTAGATGTATTATGGTAACACCCTAAAGCCTCGGTCATGGAGCAGGACCCTGTTGTGCTAGGCGCTGTATGTTATGTATTAAGTGTATTACGGTAATGCTCAGGCACCCTAGCCATGAACCAGGAACCAATGGCACTAGGTGTTGGAGTTATCTATTAGTTATATATTACATGTACTACGGTAGTGCTCCAAGCCCTAGCCATGTACGAGGTACCCATATTAGGTGTATTATGGTAGCACCTTAAAGCCTTGGTCATGGACCTGGACCCTCTTGTGCTAGGTGCTGTATGTTATGCATTAGGTGTATTACGATACTGCTCAGGAGCCCTAGCCATGAACCAGGAGCCCCTATTAAGTGTATTATGCTTGCGCTCAGGCATCCTAGCCATGAACCAGGACCCCATGGCATTAGGTGTTGTACGTTATATAGTAGGTGTATTACAGTAGCGCTCAGGAGCCCTAGCCAGGAGCCCATATTAGGTGTATTACGGTAGCACTCCAGCCCCCCCCCCCCCCAGCTATGGGCTAGGACCCCGTGGTGCTAGGCACTGCACAAACACACACCAGACCAATGTCCCTGCCCCCCAGAGCTCCCAGTCTCCCAGTTGTTTTTTCCCTGTAGCCCTTGTGGGTCCTTAGACCCAGTCATAGAAACGCAGAGGCCAGATCATCTTCCTTCCTAGTCCTTGGTCAGACTGGTGTAACTCCACTGATCAGGCATCATGCCTGATTTGCACCAGGAGAGTGAGAGGCGAGCAACTCTTGGTTCCCACTGACCCAGCTGAGCTTTCCAGGTTTCGTCAGCCCTCGATTTGCACCCTGGCCCGTTCCTATCCCCATTTCCCGCCTCCCTGACCCAGTATCCTCCCTGCTCAGGCCACAGCAAGGCCTTGGGGTTGGCCCCTCCAGATGTCCTGGCTCCTGGTCAGTTTTCTAGCTGCTGTGCATGCTGGCAGACCTCAGAGCCTTGTGGGCCTTCAACGTTCGAATCCTGAACGTTCCCAGCTACTGTGCTTGCACTGAGTTTCCAGCGTTTGTTAATACAGCTTGAACTCTGCCAGGCATGAGCACAGGGGGGCTAACTGGCCAGCCGCCTTTCTGCTCGGGGCCCAGAACTTGCAGGTGGAGGGTCAGCTCAGGTCGTTAAAGCGACCTCAGCAAGGGTGGGAGCCCAGGGCCTCGACCCACCTGCTGAGCCGCTTGTGAAAGCGACCGGGTTGCATCTCCTGTTCAGTTCAACAAGGATGGAGGCTGCATGTGAGGCCTTTTCACCAGCCCCTCAAGCACCCCTAGCTGGTTCACGTCCTGCTTCGAGGAGCTAAGGAGGACGGCAGCTGAGGGAAGGGGGTGCGGATTGGCATCAGGTGTGGGGCCTCTGGATCAGCACCGGAGGGCCCTGGCTTGGAAAAAGGATTGTGAAGCTACTGGCCCTGGTGTTCTTCCATGCAGCCCTCGGAGCCTCCCAGAGGGCGCCGTAAGCTTAGTTATTGGGAGACACAATGGCAGCCTGGAGGCCTGCCGGCTCCCCCCTCCACTTCTACTCCTCGTGAGGTCTGGTGAGGCAGGCCTGGGCCACAGGACAGCCGGGCTCCCTTCCTGACTCTGCTACTGATATGCTCCATGACCATGAGCGAGTCCCTTGCCCTCCCTGTGCCTCAGTTTCCTTGTGTGTGTCTGCTCTATTCAGACTTTGAGCTCTTTAAGGTAGGGGCTGTCTCTCACGCTGGGGCTGCAGTGCCTGGTGCGAGGGGCCCCTGTCTAGCCACCACTGTCGGACAGCGATAAATCTAAATACTGGGGTAAAGTTTCCTCCCTGGCAGCGTCCGCTCCACCGCACGTGAGGCTTCTGTGCTGCTACCCCGGGTGCTCTGCCTCCAGCGCAGTGAGCGGACTGGCTGGATCCTCCTCCTGATCAGCAGGCCCCAAGTTTGGAGCAGCTGATCTGAGCCCCAAAGGGCCCTGCTGAGAACGAATGGGCCACATGCACCCCCCCAGAATACAGGCAGAGCAGGGGCTGCCCTGGGGAGTGATCAGCTCCCCTTAACCCATGGCCAAGGTCACGGAGGGGAATCCGCACACCCTGTGGCCCTTGGCTTTGGGGGAGGAATAGGCACAGAGGAGAACCTCATGCTGTGAACCTCAGCTGCGAGGCCAAAGGGGCTGTGGCCCCTGAGCCCCTTGGGAGGGGAGGGGGGATGCTTGGCATGATGCAAGAGCTGCAGGGAGTGGGGGGTGGTGCCTCTCGTCTTCCTGCAGGCAGTTCAGGAGCAGCTCTGCCCCTGCAGGCACTTTGTGGGCACTGCTCTGCCACGTTTCCCGGGTTCAGGTTGTGAACAAGGCCCTGGGAGCCTGGGCTGAGCCAGGCCAGTCTGGCCTCTAGGTCAGGCTCCTGCCTATAAATAGGCAGCGGGTGTTGGGTGGCTGTGCCCGCTGGGTCCCTGCGGGGGGAGGCTGTGCTCCCGGGCTGAATCGCGCCGAAGGGCTCTGGCAGCAAAGCGCTGCAGGGGAGGATCACGGGGCCGGGTGCTGGTGCCAACGGGGCGTGAAAGGGGCCCAGGCTGCAGGCAGAGGGGCCGGCCCTGGGTGCGGCCGGAGCTGGAGTTCCCTCAGGAGCGTGGGGCCTGTTGGGCTCAGTCGAGCTGACTGCGGGCGGGGGGAGTCACCGCCCAGAGGGAGCAGGCGGGCACCGTCCCGGCTATGGAAGTGGGCGCTCCCCGCGCGAGGCTGGCCTGATCTGGCTCATGCCACGTGAGACGCTCCCCCACCAGCCGCGTACACCCTGCTCAGCGTCCCGCAGGACAGCTGAGCCGCCTGCTTTAATAGGTTGTTTCCAGCTGCTAGACGTGTAAATTTTAGGGCTTATAAACCTTTCCGGCTTGGGGGGAGGGGTAGTGCGACACACTTGACTGATGGCAGCCAAGAGGCCACCTGGAGGGGAAGGGAGCATTGTGGGAAGGATCGCAGGGGCCTTCATCTAGCTGAGGAAGAGGAGAAGGCGGTGTGTGGTGGGGTGCCATTGGTGGAGATAGGGTCCAACCCCGGTTACTGGGTATGGGGGACAGTGCTGGCTGGGAAACCCTTGGCCTCCTTCCTCTCCTTGAGGGTGACGTCCGCGCTGGGCCGTAACCCGATCACCCTCGCTCCGTTTCACGGGCTGATCCCAGGGGTATAAATACACCAGGGCAGGGGGCACTTGGCTGCGGCGCTGCCTGCCTGCGGCCATTCCCCCAGTGGCAGCTCCGGGAGCCTATCGTGCCAGAGCTTAGCCGCTGAGTCCCTGGCAGGCGCCAGCCTGGGTCCATGCAGCGGTGGGGTCAGTGGGGAGGGTGGCGCCATGGGGCAGTGCCATTTTGCAGCTGTGCCAGCCCTGGATGCTGCAGGCTCCTGTCCCTGCCCCCGTGCTGGGTGCCCAGTGCCGTTGGAGACAGCCGGAGTTCAGTCGCGAAGTCCCCCCACTTCTGCCTCCAGTATCCACCGGATCATGGGCATAAGCCAAAGCTGATGGTGTCTCGCCTCCTCTCTGCTGTGACGCAGCGGCCCCTGCTCCACCTACCCCCACTTATCCAGCCCCAGGGGCCAGCTACATCAGGGTCACTGCTCCAGAGGGCCGGGTGGGGCTGGATCCCCTCGACAGGCGGGGCCCTCTCCCACGGTTGGCCCCCAGCGGCCCACGGGACACTTTGCTCTCAGAGTACCTGCCTCTGCGCATCTCAAAGCAAGTTATAGAGGCAGAGCAGAATCAGCGGCCCCATACTACAGAGGGGGAAACTGAGGCACAGAGGGGCCTTGCCCCAGGGTCACACAAGGAGTCAGTGGCAAAGCGGGGACTAGCACCCAGGCGTCCTGACTCCTCCCCCACCTCCACGCTAACCGCTGGACCATGCTGCCTCCCCTTTATAAAGCTCTTTTGAGCCTCCACCCTGATTTGCCCCTTACATGGGGCAGGACTCCTCGGACCCAACAATGGAACCCAGGTGTCCTGTGCTGAAACTATACCCCCTCCTCCCATTGGGGCTCTGCAGCAGGCAGGTGTGGCCACCACCCGGAAAGGGATCAGGAGCCAGCCCAGCTCCATAGCCCCCTGCCGTGCTGCCCCCTGGTGGTGCTGGCCGGGAATTGCCTGTAGTCACCTGTGCAGGGACCCAAGCCGAGTGACTCGAGCCCTGCCAGCTGCCCAGCCCCAGCTCCCTCCCCTCGCCTCCCACCCATCCCTATCACTCATCCCTGCTCCTCGCAGCCTGGGGCCGCAGCCCTTTGATGCTGAGTAAGACGCACAAGTGGGACCCATGCCGCTTGTTTACGAGGCTGGCAGCCCCAGGCCGGGCAGGGCTTAGCACGGCCCCGAACGCGCTTGCTGACTAATGCCACCTGCCCCCATCAGCCCGTGGGTGTGACGGCTGCGGGGACAGCGAGGGAGCCAGCACGCCACCTTACCATATAAGCCCATCAGTCGGCGCCCGGCTTGGGGGCCTTCCCTTCTGCCAGGCCGGGCATGGGAGGCCAGCCACATCGGTCCTCCCCACGATGGCCCCTCTGTGGAGCTTGAATCCGAACTCCTTTGCCCCAGGGGTGTCTGTTCCCAGGGATTCCCAGGTCTGGAGTCAGAGTGACAATGGCTGTGTAGGGCCATGCCCATCCCCCCATCATGGCGGGGGAAGCCCCTGTTGGGCAGCAGGGAGGGGGCCGTAAGGAGGTAGGCTGGTTGGGAAACCTGGACCTGAGGGGCACAACCAGCTCAGGGGTGATCAGGAGTGAGGCTGCAGGGCTAAGTGCCCATGGGGGACCCCCCCATCCAACACGGTGCCCCTTGATTCTCAGCCTCTCCATTGCCCCAGGAGCTGCCCTGGGCGGCAGGTGTGCGAGGGGGCTGTGGGCCTGGGGGGAGGATGAAGAAGGTGCGTGCACCGGCCGGCAGGAAGGGGCAGGGGGGAAGTGGCATCCTTGAAATGACCTTCCAGACTGGGCCGTGGACAAGCAGCACACGGGAGCCTGGCAGGAAAAGGGAGGGGGAGTCAGATTAGCGGTACACTCGAGGCACAGCGCTCTAGGGGGTAGGGCCCCACCACCAGCACCACAGGGTCTAGGCCCTGTTCCAGTTGGGGGTGAGCTTGGGTAAGTCACTTCCCTGCACTGCACCTCAGTTTCCCCTCCCACCGCTTGGCTAGTTACAGGGTGAGCAACTTAGGGCGAGGTCCCGAGCTCTAGGGCAGCCTCTAGGCACCACTGTCAGGAATGTGACAGTTGGAGGCTGTGGGGGAGAGAGGGGAGGGGTGCAGGGGGGTCGAGGGGCAAAGGAAGGAGATGCAGGCAGGGGAAGAATCCGGGTTAAAGGAGGGGAGAGCCAGGGATCCAGTATTAAAGATGGGGAGGCACAGGGGGGTTCCATGGTTAAAGGCGGGGAGGGGATCCAGGGGCAAAGGAGGGAGGTGCAGGTGGTGGGGGTGAATCCAGGAGCAGGGTGCCACTTTCCGGAGTGGGGAGCTCGGGGACAAGTGGGCAAATGGACTGATCTGTGGCTCAGTGAGCCCAGCTCTGCTGGCCAGGGCAGGGGCTGGCCCTGCTGCAGCCTAGGGTGCAAAGGGAAAGAACTGTCCTTTCTCTGAAGCAGCTGGGACTGGCCCCTGGGAGGAGGAGGAGGCTCCCGGCCCTACAGAGTGTTGGTCCCCACTCCCCACCCCAGTGCTGGAGCCTGGGCCCTCTGTCCGCATAGTGATCTCTTTATTTACAGTGAGAACCAAAACACTCGCTTCAATTCTCTTCCTAAGAACAAGTAACCTGAGCTGGGGACTCCAAGTACTAGATGGGGCAGGAGGGGGGGCGGGGGGCCGACAGCTGAGGGCCGGCTCCAGGAAATCTACAAAAAGAACAAAAAGCTCCCCTTTGCTTTGAGCTGGAGGCAGAGCCCTGGCCGCGGGGCACCAGCCGGCCGGGGCTGATGGCTTCGAGGCACGGAGAGGCGTTAGAGACACGGGCCGGGTGCCGGGCATTATGTCTTCCTCTGCTTGCGACCTGTGGGGCAGACACAGCAAGGGGGTCGCTGGCGCAGAGCTGAGCCCAGAGGCCCCCACCCCACCCTCTATAAATCGACCAGTACCGACCTCCCTAAACCTTCTCCCCCTCCCCAGATCTAGCTCCAGCCCATCCAGGAGATAGGCAAGAAGGAAATGCCGCTGGGCGGTTTAGGACAGGAAGTGAAGAGGCTGACATCCATCAGCAATGGGCGGCCCAGTGGGATGGTCCGTGGGGGTGTTACCTCTGCCGGGGTCTTAATCCCCGTCCTGGGTGAAGTCCAGGGCCTGCTCTCCCATTCTAACCTCTCACACCCCCGCTGCAGTTTCAGCCAGCTGGGGGAGCCTTCACTTCCTGTCCTAATGAGCAGCACATGGAATGACACCGGGGGCAGGGAATTGAACCCTGAACCTCCACATCCAAATGCACAGGTCTTGGCTGCTTAAGCTAAAGAACCAGCACGATTAGCGCCATCCTCGGACCGGCTCTGTCTGGTCTAGCCGCTAGAGGGGAGCAGCAATGTACCGTCAACCAGGCGCTGCACCCCAGAGCAGAGCGCACCAGACCTCAGGTCGTCAGCAGAGCCACATCAATGCGGGTAAATCTGGGGCCAGGGCCTATTGTAAAGCCAAGGGAGCTCTGGCTCACAGAGCTGCTGCAGTGGGGCCGGGGAAATGGGCGAGCCGTCGGTCAGTCCCCTCCCCACCCTTCCCCAGCCTGCTACTTACGGAGCTCATTGTTCTTGCTGATGGCAATGGAGGCTCTGGCCCTTGGTCCCTGCTGCGTGAAGTGGTACCCGAAGCGGATGATGGAGGGGCACTTCTCCAGCATGGCGGCCATCTCCATCTCCACCGAGTCCCCCAGCCGCTGAGACTGCGGGGGCAGGAACGGCAGCCTCGGTGGGTACCAGCGCCCGGCTGAGCTTAGCCCCAGGGGTGAGGAGCTCTGCTCCCACCTTCCCCCAGGCTGCCCACCAGCCTCCCCTCCAGCCCAGCCCAACTGGCCTGCCACACACAGACCCTCCAGGGCCCAGCCCCCCTTGGTCTCTCTGCAGAGACTGCCAGGCGGCTGGGAGCTGGCCTGACAGCCGCCAGACTCATCGCACACCAGCTGCTGGGAGGTGACTACAAAGCAGAGCCCAGCTCAGAGCCGGCCCCTAGGGCGAGAGGCCTTGTCTCCTGTTACTCACCCCCGGGAAACCGGGGATTGTTGTGGATGGACACCGGCCTCCGGGAGACCTTGTCAGTAAAGTGGAGGCTGCATTTCAGGTGCTTAGGGTCCCGCCGGCCGCCCCGGCCTCCAAGGCATGGCCCAGCCTTGGCACCTGTGCTAGCCCGGGACCCAGGCCTGGATTGCCTCCCTGATCTCTCGCAGAGGGGGCCCGAGGGTGGTAGCCTGGAGCAAAAGGGTCAAGCCATTGTTTCTCTCTCTCTCTCTCTCTGTGCAGGGAAGGCCGAGCGGTCGTCAGGCCGGGTCCCCTGCCCGTGGGGTTCAGAGCCAGGAGCAGCTATGGGCAGGGCAGCACTCGCATGGTGGCACGACGCTGGGTCAGGTCCTCAGTCCATCCTGCCAAGCTCCCTGCCTTCACAGCCGGCTGCTGGAATCTAACGGGCTCTGACCCCCCTAAGCAGGAGCAGTCGGGGTTCTCCAGGGCCTGTGGCCCAGCATGGGGCCCACCCCAGGCCCAACAGCTCTGGGCAGATGGCTGGTTGTTCCCAATTGCACCCTCCACCGGGCCCTCGCTCTGGACCCAGACAAGCGGCCCAATCATCTGGCTGTCCTGAGTAACCGGGGCCTACTGGAGTCAACCAGAGCCTTTCCATTCACTTCATGGGGCCTCTCCTTACCAGACCCACAGCCCATGGCTGCAAGGCGCTGAGCCCCTCTGCTCCATGGACCCACGGGGTTCTCAGACTGGGGGTTGGGACCCCTCAGGGTGTCGCGAGCTGTCAGCCTCCACCCCAAACCTCACTTTGCCTCCAGCATTTACAATGGTGTTAAGTATATTAAAAAGTGATTTTGATTTATCAGGGGGGATCGCACTCAGAGGTTTGCTATGTGAAAGGGGTCACAAGTACAAAAGTTTGAGAACTACTGCCACTGGGTGCAAAGCGAACTCAGCCCCTCCCCGGATCAGGCTCTCAATTAGCAATGTGCAGCCAGCAGAGATGATCATTAATAATTAGCCTCTGTCTACAAAGGTGAACCCTCCTAACCCCCAGAAAGATAAGGGAGTGTTATTACAATACCTGTCCCTTGGCTAGGGAAGGTGGACAATGCCCCTTACGAACCCGGGTAGCATTATCCCTGTTTTACCTGGGGGAAACTGAGGCACAGAATGGCCAGCTTCCTGGTTACAGGATGACTGGATCCTTTAAGGAGAAATGGGGCCAGCCCTGCCTGTGTCATAATTAGCAGCCTCCTAGCCTGAGGGGGCAGGACTAACTGATAAACACCTGGACCTTGTAAAAACCTGGGTGAGGGGAAACTGAGGCAGGGATGCTGCAGAGCCATCCCACGCCACAAGGGGGCACTGAGAGGCACTCTCTCTGTCACACTCCTATTAGAATCAATTGCCAAATTCCCACTGACATCAATAGGGCCAGCATTTGAAACCCCATATGCCCACAGAAGCTGAGTGGGATTGATACTGAGGGGTTCCCAGCGCACAGGTCTGTATCCCAGCCACCGACGATGTCCAACGTCCGTTAACCCCACCTTTCGCTTCCTGCCCACCCGTCAGATGACGCTTGGACTCGCTTGCCCTTCCAGTGCCACGCCCCCACCAAGCCGTGTGTCGCACCCCGTCCCGGTGTTCCCTAGCGGCTGGGCACGGCCATACCTGGTTGTCCACCTTGAGCTCGGCCAGCATGGTGTTCTGCTGCACGGCCTTGATGACGGCCATCATCCCGGCACTGGTGATGAAATTGGATTCAATGTTGAGGCTCTGAAGAGTCTTGTTCTCCTTCAGCATCTCGGCCACGGCCTGTGGGAGTCCCAGACCAGAGTCAGTCGCATCGACCTTTCACAGCCTGCAAGCAGGGTTTGCTGTGGTGACATCCTCCCCACGCAGCGCCCCCGTACAGAACACAAAGCTAAAATGTCGCTGGCCCCCCACATAAGGGCCTCCAAGTTAGACACCACCCTCAAGACCTGGTCTGGATGGAAGTCAAGGCTGGTAGTTATCGGGGATGCTGTTGAGTGACATGAGACACATTCGCCCTCCCAGCTCTTGCTGGCTAAGGGACAGCACCAGTACACGCAGCTCCAGCCAAGCCAGGTTTGCGGCATGGTCCTGGAGCCCCAGGCTGAGGTTGCGGAACGGGGGTTCAGTTCTGAGCTGAAAAGTCTACTCAGGACCTGTCAACACAGCCGCCACTGTGACCATCTGGCCTGACCAGCCTCACACAGCCCACAGAACCTCCCTGAAACAAGGCCTGGAGAGATCTGTGAGAGAAACGTCCCGTCTGCATTGAAATCCACCGAGACCCTCAGGAAATCATCCCAGTAGCTGGGCTCCCTCCAGACAGTGCGTTAAGCCTCGTGACTCACATCTGTCCCGGGTGGTTCTTTGCTTGACGAGCTATGGGGCTGAGACTGAAGACCCCATTCAGCAGAGCACCGAAGCCCAAGCGTAAGTCCCTCTGACTGCGTCTACGCTGCGACGGGGAGGCGACGTATCTGAGCTAGCTGGGATCTCGCTAGAGCAAAGCCAGCGCAAGTCAAAACAGCAGGGAAGCTGCATGGGCAAGACCTGCCTGCCCAGGCCCCTGGGGATGTGCACGAGCAGCTAGCCCCTGCCACACACCGTTATGTTACCCGAGCTCACTAGATCAACCGGCTGGGGCACGTCTGCACACGCTGCAGTCATGCCTCCCGACTGCAGTACAGACGTACCCACTGAGGTCAACGGGACCTACACCAGTGCGTGAAGTTAAGCACTGCTTAAGGGCTTGGCTGAATCCAGCCGGGGCTTAAGTCTCCAGCCAGGGAAAATTCTTCCCTCGTTTCCATTGGGGAAGCTGTTTACCTCTGGAAGAGTCAGACTCCCCGGGGATTCTGGGGCCAGATACGGCTTGTCAAAGCTTCGGGGGGAACGGCAACCGGAGATGCTCCGAGCGGCTCCGTCTGTCAGGAGTGGGAGGACTTACCTTGGCCACAGGGTCGTTGCTCCGAGTCGCCACCAGGCTCAGCTTCTTCACGTGAGTGTTGGTTTTCATGGCTTCGCAGATTTCCTTCAGCTTCGGGATGGGAATGTCCTGCAGGAGGAGAGAGTGAGAAAACGGGTTTGTCTCGCCTCACAATGGAGGGATGGACAGAGGGATGAGGTAGATGAGTGGGTCGATGGGATGGGGGATGAGGAGGATGAGATAGATGGGTGGATGGAGGGAGGGAGGGATACAGTGGGGTGGATAAGGTAAAGGGATGGATCAATGGGGTAGATGGATAAGGGGATGGAGGAATAGATGGATGGGTGGATCAAAGAGGTAGATAGATGATGAAGTAGATGGATGGATCCACGCGTGTGATGCTGTATGGAATCTGGGGTCACTTGAGGATATTACGAATATCAATATTGTAAAATTGTAAAGAGTTATGCCAGATATGCCATGTCAGGTATCAGGAAAATGTTGGGAGTATCTGCTCTCCCTTTCGCAGCCTGCCCTGACCTTGGCATTTCCAGTGAGGGCGGCCCCAGACACCCTCAGTCACAAAGGGGTACATATGGATGGAGTAGATGGATGGATCAAAGTAGTATACAGATGCAGGGAGATGGCTCGAGGAATGGATGCAAGGAAGGGCTAGACAGATGGAGGTAAATGGATATCAGGTGGATGGATCAAAGGGGTAGATAGATGGAGAGAGGTGGATATCGGGCAGGTGGATTGAAGGGGTAGATAGATGGAGGGAGGTGGATATCAGGTGGATGGATCAAAGGGGTAGATAGATGGAGAGAGGTGGATATCGGGCGGGTGGATCCAAGGGGTAGATAGATGGAGGGAGGTGGATATCGGGCGGGTGGACTGAAGGGGTACATAAATGGGGGAGGTGGATATCGGGTGGGTGGATCCAAGGGGTAGATAGATGGAGGGAGGTGGATATCTGTTCCCCGAGGGGCTGAGGTCCTGGCCCCAGTGAATCAATAGCCCCACTATGCTTGACCCCAGCAGGACCAGGATTTCACCCCAGCGCTTTTCCCAGTCAGATGTCCCCACGGCTCGGGGCTCCCACCCTCTCCCATGCCCCTTGCTGCCCTGGGAGAAGCTGACCTTGATATTGTTCAGGTTGACCTCCTCCAGGTCCTTGTCGTTGCTCTGGATTTTTTTCAGGGTCTCCTCCACGTTGGTGGGGTTCGGCGGCTCGTCTGGGACTGGTTTGTACCTATCCGGCTTTACCACACCTGGTGGGAAACACGCATGCACCACCAGGTCAGCAGGGGGAGATTCACTGACCCGATTCTCTCACGCTCCACCCGGCCTTGGAGCCAGGGGAACGCCGCTGAGCCGCTGAAGGTGCTCCACTGTGGCTACTCCTGATTTATGCCAGGGTACATGCTGAGAGAATTTGGCCCCCTCTGTTTCCTGACATCTCCTGCACTGCGTTACTCATAACGATCCAAACAGAGAGGAATTGATAAACCCCATTTCATGCTCATCCCAGATCTGCTGGTTTCACATCCCGCGTTTCCTGAGAGCAGGTTCACAGTCCCGCAGGGGGAACAATCCAGACCTAGGGACCCAGGCCTTGTGCTCTGCGACTGACTGAGCAACCCCACCGGAGTCAGCTGGCGCGTGGGATGAGCGCAAACCCCGCCCTGCCGCCCCGCGGGCCAGTGGAGCTCACTCACTATTGATGCCTTCAGTGCTGGTGATGTTGCCGCTGCAAATGGCTTCGTAGTACTGCTTGTTGCTCATCAGGGTGTACATCCCCAGAATGGCTGTTGGGGAGGGAACAGCAAACAGGCCGCTGGGTTGAATAACAAAGGCCGAGAGCCTAAGCGGCAGAGGTAGGGGATGGGGGTCGCTGCAGCTCTCTGCTTTCCTGGGCTCACCCTGCACCCTCCTGGCCAATTTCACTAAACTGCGCTAAGTGACAGTCGGGATGTTGCTGTTTGCTGTTAAACAGCTACCACCTTGCACCCCAGAGTTGGCTGCATCTCAGCACAGAGGAAGGGATCCCTGTACAAGCAGCTTCCACATTCCCTGCCAGAAGCTGCTGTGTCTCACCACTGAGAGAGTGCTCCCTGTCTAAAATCTTCCACCCCAGAGATGGCAGTATGCACATAGTGGGTGACAATGCCTTTTATAAATAGCTGCCGTGTTCCACCCCAGAGGTGGCTGCATGTTAGTGGGTGGGCAAGCAATTCCTATACATACAAGGCTCACAAAGTGCCCCATGACCTGGAGGTTGATGGCACTTCTCTATTACTGTGGCAGGCCACAGGGCAGCCCTGCGGCCACGCTCACAACCCGACCGCGGCTGGCTGCGGGAGGCCATAGGAAAAGCCCCTAAATGTAATCTCTCACCACATGCCCCATGTATTTTTATTGGCCTAGCATCTCCCCGGCGGGTGTAAGCGGATAGCCCTAGAGCCTGCCTTTCTCATTTTAGCCACCCGCTGGCTCCCGGCCAGCTCGCTCGCTGCTGAGCTCTGGGAATCGGAGCTCATCATGGCTTGTATGGGCAGGAGCAGTAACATCCCTGAGGCGGCATGGGGGCAGGGCACCAAAGCTGGGTCCCGGAGCTCAAGCAGGTCAAGCTTTGTGCTGCTGAACTAGGGATGGGGTGAGCCTAGGTCTCGCTTTACCGCCTTGTCCCTCTACGCCCTCCCACCCCCACCCGGGGAGCTAAGAGGTCTGCTATGTATCTGGGCCAGGCAACGAGCCAGCCTGAATGTACTAGCCCCTGAAGCAAGGCGAGGGCACAAACGCTCGTGAGTATATGCGCACGCCAGGCCATGCGTGCCCATGTGCTCACGCCTACGTGGATTCACATAGGTGCGTGTGTTCGCACAGGTGCACACAACCACACAGACCCACAGGTATACGTCCGCACATGGACTCACATAGGGGCATCCAAACACAGGCGTGGGTAAACACAGGGGCCCATATACGTACACACACCCGGTCGCATGTATACGCTCACACACGTGCCTTCACACAGGGACGTGCATACAACACGCACAAACCCGCCTCTGCCCGCACGCCCACGGCAGCCTCTCACACGCGTGGTTCGTCCAGAGACGCCAAGCTCCCCGGGCATGCTCAGTCTGCACAAGACTCCACAGCTCCCCCGTCTGGCCAGGCGTTTTCACACACAGCAGACCCCCAAACCTCAACACATTCCCCTGCCATTAGCCCCACTGCAGTTTGCAAGACACACTCGTTAATTACAGGAGCTCTGAGAGGTCAAATCCAGCCCTGGCATAGGTGGCAAAATGCCCGTCGATTTCAGTGGTGCCTGTGCCCACAGGCCTGTCATTTCCTCCCCCGACCTATCCCACACCCTGCATCCCCTCAGGGATGTTTTAGGGCAGCTGTCCCCAGAGCCCCCTAGCTTTAAAGCCCAAGGTTGTTCCTGGTACCCACCCCGGCTCCCCAGGATGATGCCCACGCCCCCTGTGGGGTAGGCGGGACCTGGTCCCTGCTCTCAGCATCTCCCACCCCCTAGAGTGGTCACACATGGCAGATGATGAGCCTGCTACAGCCCTAGCCAACAGCCTCACCTTTCAGTTCCTGCAGCAGAGCTGGTGCTTCATGCTCCAGAGGTCTCTGGGAGTGGGGATTGAACCTATGACCCAACCTGGGGGGCTCAGCATCTCACTAGCTCCATCTGAATCCCTGCCAGTGCCAGGACCCGGCCAACCTTCACTCAGCCCCCAGTCACAACACACCCACCCCAGAAATGGCAGCCACAGCAACGTCAAGCCAGAGCCTGGGCCCCGGGCATTCACCGCCAGCACGCAGGTAGGGCACTGCTGCCTTCCATGCTGCTGTGGCCCCAAAGCAGACTGGGTTTGCTGCCTCCAAGGGCCCAAGGCTCTTCACCTGCAATGTCGCACATCTCTGCCTCAGTGGCGTTGGCCAGGGCTTCCTCCAGCTCAGGTTCCAGAGTGATCTGCTCCTCCTTGGGGATCTCCCGCTGGGGGTTCTTTGGGATAAAGGGTTTTCCTGCAGAGAGACAGACTGGGGTTAGCGTCTGGGCTGAAGAGCAGCAAAGCTTAGAACTGTAACATAGCAGCATATGTGCTCCATTGTGCTCTGCTGCATGGAATCAGGTGTGTGTCATAGGACCTATACTGCCAGCAGACAGTGGAGATTCTCAAGCAGCTCACGTGGCGAAAGCCTGGACTTTTAGAGTAGGAAGATGTGGCTTCTATTCCCCCGGCCGTCACGAGGTTATAAGTAGCAGCCTATTGATGCCAGGTAGCCATCGACTGGTGACAACATCTTCGATTCCCTCAGTGCCTTCTGCCCTGGAATCCCTACTTCCCCCAGCGACAGAGGGAATTGCCGTCCCAGATCTGCACAAATGCAGTCACCTCTGGGGCAGAGTGTTGTAGCTGTTTAGCAGCCACACAAGGTCAGGACAGGAAGCAAAGGAGACTCCAACTGAAAGGCCGGGGCAGCGCTGAGTGACAGAATGTAAGAGTGCGGCCGACCCCTTTGACAGCCTCGCAGGGAGTTCTGGCCTCAGCTCTGTAAAATTCCTGTGGCTCATTCACTCCAGCCCCTTCACGGCGGGGAGCACGTGCCAGCCCCCAGGGCTAGAGGTTATCAGGGTGTGGATTGCAGAGCCCCAGCCCCACTACACACACCCACACCGCAAGGTGCAGGCCCCTGCCCCGAGGAGCTGACAGTGTAAGTCGAGAGACAACAGGTGCAGACCAACAGACAGGGGAGCACTGAGGGACAGATGGACCTGATCGGTGCAGAGATGGAGAGAATGTAGCACCCGGGATTGAACCTGGGATGGCTGGGATGGGTTCTGGCAGTGGCGTGAGATCCCACATCAGTTAGATCAGGGACGGCCCAATACTCTGCTCTCGATGCTGTCTTCCCGTGGAATAGCCTCGGGCCTCACCCACAAAGAGCTCAGTGGCCCAGCACCTCTAGAAGACCCTAAATCCGAGGACATGTGTCCAGGTCCAGGGGAACTTTCTACCAACTGTGCAGCAGGTAGGCCTTCCTCGGCGGGCTGGTCCCAGACTGGGGCACGAACTCCCCCAGGACTGGACCGTCCCAGCCTTCCCCCTGCTCCTCTGTCTGCTTCTCCACCCGGCCCTCCTCCAACACCAACACCCCCCCAACCCGCACAATCCTCCCTGGGCGAGAGAACAAGCCACACATGGCAGGAGTCAGTCACGTGGCTTCATGCATGCCTGGAGGGTGCCCGCAGGCCACGGTCACAGGGTGGGACAGGAAACTGCATAAACTAGGAGGTCCTGCGCTGGGCAGGGGCCGAAGGAAGGCTGGGGGAGATGGAGCAGAGGAGAGTGACCTTTTCGGATGTGACCAACCAGCCTGGAAGCGCCTCGGGGCTCTTAGCTTCAGGGGAAAGCCGCTGTCAGACACCCGATTTTCAGGATGCTGCAGCAGCAACCGCTCTGGGCACCTCCTGCCCAGCTGGGGCACCGGGGGCAGCGTCACCCTGGCCTGGGTGTCATTTCACCGGCGCATCACGTCGGGCTCATCTCCCGGAGCATGACATTCTGATGCCGCACGTCCCTCCCGGGCAGCACAGAGCCCACCACAAGAGACATTGTGTAGCTGGCCTGGCTCCATGGACTCGCAGCCTAGCAGTGCCTGCTTGTGATCATGCTCCGGAGGGGAGGTGGGGAGTTAATGGGCCATCGGGTGGCCAGGGGCTATGGACAGGACATGTGGAGCCCATGCACTGGGCCCGATCCCAGTCACTCTGGTCCTGCGCTGGGAGCAGGATTGGGGTGCGGGCTGGCTAAGTCGCCTTTGCTCTCCCTGGATTCTGGGTTGGTGCAGGGCCCTGCCTGGCACCCAGGGGAAGTTGGGGCAGCCTCGGGGTCCCAGTGGGCCCTGGGGAGAAAAGAATAGGCACAGCGCAGTGCACCACGGCCCCAGACCCGCCCCACCCTGTACGGACCCTGGGGAGCCAAGAATAGCCACAGCACAGGGTGCCGCAGCCACACCCCCGCTCCACCCCCTGCAGCGGGGGTGGGAGCAGGGTGGGGACGGGACCCTCATGCCAGCTGCCCACTGGATGGGGAGGCCCCTGCACAGGGAGGATTTTATGGGGAACCGTTTCCAACCACACCCAGGCCAGAGCAGCACCAGGCCTGCTGTCTCCACCTGCGTAATGGGGGTTCCACTGTCAGCAGGTCCTGTCCGGCCAGCTGAGTGAGGCGGGAGGATCCCCGCCCCTGCAGGCTGCCGTCGGAGAGCCCTGCTTCTCAGCCACCCCCCAGCTCAGCCTGGCGCTCCCGGTGAGTCCAGCGCCCTAGCAGCCAGAGGCAGATTTAGAGCTCAGCGGTGCTCAGGAGCCAGGCAGGTGACCCGGCATCTCCCAAGGACTCTGTCTCTGCCCCAGGGCCCCGCCTTGATGTTCGAGGGCCCCGCACTCCCAGGGCCCCGGGTGGATCTTTTAGCGCCACGATCTCCGTGGGGTCGGGAGGATGTTTGTTATAATTTGTCCAGTGTGGCAGAAGACGTCCCCTGATTGGCAGCCCCGGGCATTCACAGGATGGGCAGAGCCTGGGCTCAGCGTTCTCCTATGCTGACCCCGCCTGGGGACCCCTCTGGGGCCAGAAAGCAGCTCAGCCTCCATGGCCCATTCCCTCCTGGGCCTCCCTGGTGAGTCTCCCCGGTGAGTTAGGGTCACCAGGTTGACTCCAGGCCCCACGGATGGGGCAGGGGAGTCACTTCTGGCCCCAGCCACCCTTTCAGCCGAAATGGAAGCCACAGGAGGCTGTTGGCCTGGGGCCATGGTGACGCCGGGGAATGGACCCTGAAGTGCACAGCACTGTGGCCAGCAGCTCAGGGGGAGGAGCCTCACAGGAGGGGTCCCCAATCAGAGAATTGGCCCTTTAGGGTGGCATCCAGAGCTGAGACTGGGGCCCTGCTGCGCTGGGCACTGCACAGACCCAGAGTGGGAGGCGCTCCCTGCCCTGAAGAGCTCAGTCTCAATAGATCAGACAGACTTGGGAGACCGGAGAAACTGAGGCACCAAGAAGGGAAGGGACTTGCCCAAGATCCCCCCGTAGGCCAGTGGGAATAGAACCCAGGTATCCTGAGGCCCAACCTGGTGCCATGCCCACTAGACCTTGCTGCCTCCCCAAAACTTCAGCAGCTCTGCCCTCGCCCTGCCCCAAGGAGCTGGCCCCTGCCGGCTGCTCAGGGTTATGGGGAGTGGCCAGGACAAGGGGTGGGCTCCAGGGCCAGGAGCTGCTGTGTCTGGGCTGATGGGGCCCCAGCTTGGAGCGGACAGGGCAGCCGAGCCACTCACCAAGATACTTTGGAGCGGCCTCAGCTCCTGGGCTGAGCTACGTATAATCCCTTCCGTCCCAGCCCTGCAGCCCAGCACCTGGGCAGACGCTCGGCCAGCAGCACCCAGGGACAGCCCTGCCCACCCCACAAAGGCCAAGGCGGGGCCCCCCATAGGGCCATTCTCACTGGCCTGGTCCACCTGACCCAGCACTGCTTGGCCACCCAGAGACACAGGCAGGGGTGTGCCCCCAGGTGCTGCCCCTCCTCTGGTGTGGGACACCTGCCCCCCCGGCACTGTCCCTGCATGGGGGCTTGGAACCCTCTAGCACCGCCCCCATGGGGAATGAACCCCCACAGCTGCCAAGGGCACATACCCACCCACCAGCCTAACCCTGCCCTGGTGGGTGGGGGGCACGTACCCTTTGGCCTAGCTCTGCCCCGGAGGTGGGGGACACGTATCCTCTGGCACAGGCCCCATGGCATGGCCAGGGACCTCCTAGCAGATTGGGCCATGAGCCACTCTCCCACAATCAGGGGGGTGATCAGGCGAATGCCAGAGTCTGTGCCATTTGTGCCAATGCCAGGTCAGGCTGAGCCAAGCCCCCGAGCACACCCCCCCCTCACACACACTGCCCTGGTACCTCTCTTCTCGCCAGTGAATGGCACCAGGTCCTCACGCTCCTTCGCCTCCAGCGCCTGCTTCTCCAGGTGATGCATGAGGGCGTCCCGGTCCAGTGGCCCCGTCGGGCTCTTCTTGGTCTGGTCTCGCTGGCGCAGCCCGGCTGGGAGCATCATGTTCTGGAAGAGGGAGGTGGGAAGGGGTCACTGGCGGGACAAGCCCCCCCATAGAGATCACAGCCCCCTTGCCCCTGAGGAGGGGCACAAAGCCCTTTGCAAATGGCAATGAATGAAGCCTGGCGCCAATGCCCCATGTTACAGTGGGGAAACTGAGGCACACAGCAGGGGAGTGGTTTACTCAGGGAGTTAGTACCAGAGCTGGGAATAGAACCCAGCCCCCTGCTCTAACCACTGAACTGAACTGCACTCTCCCCCACCCCCACTGGTCTGAGTATCAAAGAGTATTATGACCGTCATGGCTGCACCACAAAGGCCCAGGGAAAGCCAGGGTCAGGGGTGGGGTGGGGATTGGAGTGAGGCTTCGAAGCCTGGAGGTCAGCAACTCCCCCCAAGCCGCAGCATCACCCCCTTCCCCTGCCAGCCCTGTGAGTGGCCTTACCTCGGGATCCATATCCTGCAGTTCTAGGTCCAGCTGGTCCAGCTCCTCGGGGGAAAGTTCCTTCAGAAGCTTCTCCTCATCAATGTCCCGGTACTTCTCCAGCTCCATCCGGTAGGACGTCATGGTTCAGCAGCGTCGGAGGCAAACCCCCTCAGCAACCGAGCAGAGACTTAGCCTGGGTGGGGACACAAACAGATGTGGGCTCTCCCTACAGCGGGGCATTCATGAGGTTCACCCATGGGACTCCCTGCTGCCACACAAGACCTCTGGGTCACTGCAGAGGGACAGGACTGATGTTGACCTTTGTAACTCCCTGCTACAAGATATCAGTGAGATTAGCCAGTGGGACTCCCTGATGTGGGATATTAGCAAGGTTAGCTCATGGAACTCCCTGCTACTGGCTATTAGCGAGGTTAGTCTGTGTATTTCCCTGCCACTCGATATTAGAGAGATTAGCCCATGGGACTCCCTGCCACTGAATATTAGTGAGACTAGACAGTGCAACTCTCTGTCATTGGCTATTAATCAGGTTAGGCCGCAGAACTGCCTGCCACTGGGTATTAGTGAGATTATTCCATGGAACTCCCGGCCACTGTATAGTCAACCTGTGGGACTCCTTGCCACTAGATATTAGTGAGGTTAGCCTGTGGAACTCACTGCCAGTGGATATTATTGAATTTCCTGGCATCCCTGCTGTCAGAAGACACTGTAGGGTCCAGAGTAGCAGCGGGCAGGAATCCAGCAGCCAGGCCCAGCCAACCTCCCGCCCCTCCCAAGGGGATGGTGCATTAACTGCCCTCGTCCCCCACGCCGTCCCCAAAGCTTCAGCACAAGGGCCCATGGCACAAATGGTTAAATCAGCCCCTATTCCTCCCCCCACCCTCCATGGAGCTGCCCCTCCCTGTCTCCAAACAGTGCAGTAGCTCAATGTCCTTATCAGAGACCCCACAGCCCCACCCAGGGCTCGTCCCAGCCCCACAGCCATCGGCACTGGCCGATAAGGGAGCAAGTCTGACGCAGACGCGCTGAGCAGGGTGGGAGGATGCAGAGGGTGCCCCTGGAGGGGACCAGAGTGTCCATTGGGGGCCACAGGTCCATGCTGGAAGGGGAACGCAGCCAAGAGCGGGACAGGGATGGTGGTGGGGCTGGGCTAAGGGTGGCAGGGGGAGGGCAGCTGCACTGAGATAAAGATGGAGCTGGGGAGGGAATGGACGCCCTGGGGACGGACGGGTGTCATGCTGGGGGTGGAGGAGGCTCCAGGCATGAGGGGGGTAGGCCAGGGATTGAAGGGGGTTGCTGGGCACAGAAGGGGCGCTGGGGGCTAAAGCTAAAGGGCAGATGAAGGAGTGACACAGCCAGCACCATCCGCCCTTCAACTGATCAAAACTGCTGAGGCAGCTGCTCCAGGAATCTGCCAACCTGGCTTGACACGGGTCAGCCTGGCGCCCAGTGCCATGTCCCTGATGCTTGTTCGGAGAGCGGTGGCAGCTGGCAGCTGTAGAACAGGTGGGACGGCCGCCCCGTCCCATCCCTGCTGGAGCGGGGTCTGAAACAGGGCAGAGAAACGGGCCTTAAATAGTCACTGAGCAAAGTGCTACACGGTGCGGTGGGTTTTCCGGGGCTATCTCGGGGCTCCCACAGGGCTGACCAGTCGGAGAGGGGTCAGAGAAGAGCTGCGAGGAGGATTAAAGGATTCGAAAGCCTGCTTTACAGCAAGAGACTCCAGGAGCTCAGTCCATTTAGCTTAACCAAGAGAAGACTAAGGTGGGACTTGATCCCACTCTGGGAATACCTACATGGGGAACAAGTATTGAATAATAGACTCTTTACAGGAGCAGAGAAAAGCCAAACACGATCCAATGGCTGGAAATTGAAGCTAGACACATTCAGACTGGAAATAAGGTGCATGTTTTAACCTGGAGAGTAATTAGCCGCTGGAACAATTTCCCAAGGGTCATGGTGGATTCTCCGTCACTGACCATGCTTCAAACAAGACTGGATGTTTTTCTAACAGCTCTGCGCTAGGAATTCCTTTGGGGCAGGTCTCTGGCCCGTGTTACAGAGGTGGTCTCACTAGATGATCCCCATGATCCCTTCTGGCCTTGGCATCTATGAATCTATGAACTCCGAGGGTAGACAGCCCCATGGTTTCCTCCATCAGTACAATGAGAGGTGCTTTGAGATGCTCAGCTGGGAAGCATCTTCAAGAATGGGCCTGAGTCGCATTCACCCTCAGGCATCGGCGCCGACTCCCTGAGTGCTCTGGGGCTGGAGCACCCATGGGGAAAAAATAGTCGGTGTTCAGCACCCACCGGCAGCCCCATGGATCAGCTCCTCCCCCTCCCACCTGCCAGCGGCCCGCCAATCAGCTCCTCCCCCTCCCTCCCAGTGCCTGCCACCCACCGTGATCAGCTGTTCAGCAGTGTTCAGGAGGTGGGGGGGGGGGGTTGGGGGAAGGGCTGGGACGGGAAGAGGTGGGGGATTTGGGGAAGGGGTGTGGAGTGGGGGCAGGGCCCGGGGCAGAGTGGGGGTCGAGCACTCTCTGGGAACTGGGGAAGTCGACACCTCTGTCCTCAGGCCCTTGTACCCAGCTCTGGCAGTGTTAAGGGGAGCGTTTACAGACCGTTCACCCGCTCAAGCCCTGCGCCCTGCCGTCTGTTGCTTGTCAGCTCATTGGTGCAGGGCCAAGCCCCCACGGTGATGGGCACTCTGGGAGTCATGAGCTAACTACATAAGCAGACAGGGCTGGCCAGGGCACAGGCATAACATTGCCACAGAGCCACCAGGAGGGATTCTGATCTCACACCAGTCTTCAGTGCAGTTACTCTCGATTTACCAGCATATGTGCGATCAGAATCAAGCCCACTGCCGCTAAGGCCTGACGGAGTCGCTCTGATCGGTTAGTCTAACCTCCTGTCTAACACAGGTCAGAGACAGCCACCCGGGGGACCTGCCACAGAGGGAATTATTTATATTATTACCCATTATCATGTTAAAGCAGCAGGCAGACACCAGCTCCGGTCAAAAAAGCCTTTCTAACAGCCCCTGCGGCCACGTGCTCCCTGCTGGGCCCGACTCTGCCTGACCTTGCTCTGCTGAGATCACAGCGGCCAGGTGCTCACATGTAGCTGCAGCCTTACCGGGGCTAAGCTGGCTTCTGACTACAAAGCAAGGGCACAATGTCCTGGAGGGCTCTGGGAATCTGGCAATAGCCCTTTGGCCTTTCCCCAGGGCAAAACCTGACGGTCCTCTTGTTTTATTCCAAGCAACTCGGTCTGCAGTTGTGCTACCTGGTGCTGGGATCAAACTAGGTTTCAGAGGCGAGTAGGGGCAGGCTGGGTGGGTAAGCTGGATAGGAGACCTCCGAGCGCCCCCCACCCAGATCTGCCGGAAGCAGTGCTGGAGGATTCGCTAGGTGGCGCGCTCGTATTGGGTCAGCACGGGGCACTAGGGAGGGCTGTGTGGCAGGTGTAACACACACAAGCCCCCATCACTAAAGATCCCCTAGTGCTTCAGCGGATGTTAGCCCCGGAGTCCCAGCCTGGGAATTGCGATGTTGCCTACCTAATATTCCTACCAGGGTACGCGGGCCCTGGCCTAGACGATTATATCAGCTGCTGCAGCCCTCCCCAGAGGTGGCCACATTTCAGCGCTAGTCAAACCGACCCGTATGAGTCTGTACCATTTATACAATATTCTGGGCTGCGTAGGAGGATCCACATCGTAGCCCTGTCATGCTTTTTATATTCTTTTGGTGGGGGAAAAGCAGGCCTAGTAGCCAAAAGCATGAGGATCGTGCACGGAGCCATAATAGGAGACAAAGCTGTTTACCCGGAGGGTCAAGTACAAACAGTGGATATCCCAGGCAGAGAAGGTCTCTCAGTGCACCAGGGAAGGGTGCCTTCACCTACCTGCAAGAGGAACACGTGCCCTACAGCCCACAGAAAAGCAGGCACTGATCCCACATGGGCAGCCTGTCCCCTTCAATGCAAGCCTGAGGTGAGAATCCACAGCCCAATGAGCAATGGCCGAAAAGGGCAAGCCAGCCCCGCGCCCCTTTGGCAAGCCGCTTAGAATATTAGTTTTGTGATTAGACCAGCCTCGCGCCCCAAGGAGAAACCTACCGCCCGGGAGCAAGGCTTCCAGCTTACCTTCCCCTGGCAGTCCAGGACGCTGCCTTTCCAGGCTGGGTGAAAGTAGCCGCAGCGCAGTGCTGAGGCAAGGGATACCGCCAGCGAAGTGTGTGAGATCAGCATATTATTATTTTAGCTCCAGCTGGGCAAAGGGGAGGGTGGGAGGGCGAGATCACATAGACAGGCTGGTTATCAATCACTCCAACTGCCCAGCCGGTTTTCCCAGAGCCCTGCAGACCCCCAGTGGTCAAATGCCAGAATTGACACATGAAGGGGGGCAGCTCTCGGTTGCCCCTGATTTGCTTTGCAGGTGGCGAGGGCATAGAGGAGGCCTTAGCAGCAGGAATGAGAGCCAGCCACACAGGCATCCTGGCAGAGCTGAGAAGAGAGGACCCCTCTCACTCCAGATCCCATGCAACCGCACTGGGAATCCTAGCTTTAGCTCAGGATCAGACATGCAAGAGAAATTCTGCAGCCTGGATCAGACTGAGAGCTCTGTGAGGCAGGGATCATCTCTTCCATGTGCCTGTACCCCGCCTAGCACAGTGGACAGCCGGTGCGTGACTGGGGGGGTCCCAGCTGCTACCATAATACACCTAACAAAGAACATGCAGCACCCAGCACGATGGGGGCCTGGTCCATGACTACGCCGCCCATCTGTTACCGTAATACCACTAATAAAGGTCCCTTCTGGCCTGTAATCTATTAAACTGAATTAGAGAAAGGGGGTGGGGGGCTAATTTATGAAGACAGCTTAATGGAGATGTGGGGTAAGGAAAGAAGGATGAGCTTGCAGTTAAGGCACTTGACTGGGACTTGAGATCTGGATTCAATTCCCAGCTCTGATTCCTTGGGGTAGCATGAGACCTCGTGCCTCAGTTTCCCCATCTGGGGAATATGAGGATAATGTTAAATCCCTGGGAGGATCAATACATGACTGTAGGCAAAGCATTCAGATACTTTGGGGACGGGACTGGATAAGACACTAGACAGGCAGAACTAAGCTGTACCCTTTGGCAGGGGATGGGGGTACGATGCTAGCCAGCTGCAAGGAGGAAGAATTGCTTGGGGGATAACAAGGAGCGAGAGAGAAATTTAAGCTGAAACTCAGGAATGGCTTGTTAACAAGCTCTCTGGAGCTGCAGCCTCATCCCCCAAGGTGCGGAAGCCCCAGTGCCTGAGACATTTAAAACCAGATGAGTAGAGAGGGGGCAGGGATCAAGCTGGCCACGGGCATAATTAGGGAATCGGATGGGCAGGGAGGGCAACTGAGGAAATCACCCCTGGAACGGTGGGTTCTTTTATTTCCCTTCTCTCCTCATTGAAGCAGCCGGGCTGGCAAGGATGCCTGACAATCCCGAGGAATAAAACGCTGCTCTGGACCTCCCTCCCAGGGGTGTTACTGACAACGCTTATCAGAGCCCTGCAGGCTGGCGAAGCCTCACGGGAGCACTAGCAGGAGGCAGACACCAACTAACCTGTCTGAGTCACGGAACCGCCTGCACTTTACAGCCCTGCCAAGGCTCCAGTCGGTGCCACGAGTCAGGGTTTCAGCGCAAACCGCTCCTCATGCCTCTGGCTGCTGCAACGGGAGCTTTACCCTGCCTGCAGTCTCAGCTAGAACCAACTGAACGTCACCCGGGGCCTGACGCTCTCCAGGGCACTCGTGCACTGCCCCTGCGGTGATCAGCGAGACAGGACGTCAGGCTGCCGCAGAATCCAGCCTCTTTCACCAGCTCCTCCCCTCCCCACAGTGAGCCGCACAGTGCAGACAGCGTCCGTCCTGTCACTTTATTATCTTTCTAAATTGTTAAACAGGCACCATTTCCGAGCTTAAAATCCATCCTGCCTCCTTCCAGCATAAGTGATCCCACCCACTGCATAGCTCCACTAGTGCGCGCTGGTTTGGTTGTTGTAGGGTCTCCTGCGAGGGCGGGGCTGTGCGCGCTGGTTTGCTTGTTGTAGGGTCTCCTGCGAGGGTTGGGCTGTGCGGGCTGGTTTGCTTGTTGTAGGGTCTCCTGCGAGGGCGGGGCTGTGCGGGCTGGTTTGGTTGTTGTAGGGTCTCCTGCGAGGGCGGGGCTCTGCGCGCTGGTTTGGTTGTTGTAGGGTCTCCTGCGAGGGTTGGGCTGTGCGGGCTGGTTTGGTTGTTGTAGGGTCTCCTGCGAGGGCGGGGCTGTGCGCGCTGGTTTGCTTGTTGTAGGGTCTCCTGCGAGGGCGGGGCTGTGCGCGCTGGTTTGGTTGTTGTAGGGTCTCCTGCGAGGGCGGGGCTGTGCGCGCTGGTTTGGTTGTTGTAGGGTCTCCTGCGAGGGCGGGGCTGTGCGCGCTGGTTTGGTTGTTGTAGGGTCTCCTGCGAGGGCGGGGCTGTGCGCGCTGGTTTGGTTGTTGTAAGGTCTCCTGCGAGGGTTGGGCTCTGCGCGCTGGTTTGGTTGTTGTAAGGTCTCCTGCGAGGGTTGGGCTCTGCGCGCTGGTTTGTTCTGGTGGGACTGCTGCAGGCATTGCTTTTTTTATTAAAAAATAAAATAATAAATAAAGAGCAATGAACCACCACCTGTTTGAGTTTAAAAGAAAGATACACAGGGACGTAGAAGAAGGGGCGGGTCAATACTGAGCCACCCAAATGTGCCTGTGTCCCTTTAAGAAGTTCCCTCCTGGAAAGGGAACAACCGCTCCTGGGCTTTATGTGGCCGGGACGGTTTGTTTGATGATGATTTTCTGCCTGGTCGCCCGGACATTTGGGTCCGTTGCGGGCGGCCCTGCCCCCAGGGCCGCGGAAGCTGCCGCGTTGGGCAGCCCATGGGCAGTGATGTATTTCTTGTAGGCCTCACGGATGATTTTGAAGGCCCGGATGTTGGAGTAGGGAATGTCGGTGATGGGGTCCCGGTAGACAGCCGGCTTGTGCGTGACGGGGCAGATCTCCTTCACAGGCAGCTTGGGCTGCTTGGCCTTAGGGAAGAAGCGCTCAAAGGTCTCGTCGTCGCTGAAGGTGATGAAGGTGCGAGAGCATTTGCCAGCCTGGGAGGCAGAAGCCTGGGGAGCCTCTGCTGTTTGCTGCGTGTCTTGATCCAACCTGGGGGTGGGGAGAAAACACAGGAATCAGCTCAAGCTTCAAATGCAACAGCGGGAATAAGAACATCCTGGGCTCTGGGGATGAGGGGGCACAAGGACGCACGGGGCTTTTGGGAGGTGCGGGGGAGGGGAGACAAAGCATGTACCAGGCACTTGTGCTCAGTAAAGATCTCCAGGCAACCTCCACATAAGTCAGGGTGCAAACCCCACACAAATCCCATCTTGGGGCAGCTGGTTCTAGCAAAAGGAGGCATGGCCCTGCTTTGTCCAAGCCCGAGTTCTAATCCTACCAGCCCCACCTGGGATACCCTTGGAGTACCGGAGGAGCAAGGGATCAGCATGGGCCTGAGCTGTGTTTGAAACTCAAGCTAGGTCCAGGTGGGAATTCCACAACTGGCCCCATGTCCTCAGCCGGAGACTAACCAGGGCCCAAACACCTGCCACCTCGAGGGATCCAGATCACACTCGTGCTGCTGACGAAGAAGAAATTGGTGGCTGTTGGGACTCAGGATCCAGTTCAGAGAAGCAGCTGAAGGCTGGGACGCCGAAGAGGACTGACTGAGTGGCTCGGGTCTGCAAGATGGGGCTGACGTCTCCCACGAGCTGGCTCAGGGGAATCCCCTAGGAAGTGGGGTTGACACCTGCCAGCCAGAGTGCAGGAGTCAGCAGGGACAGTGAGACCTAGGAGGGAGTTGGTAGCCCATCCCGAGGGGCCAGAGTTCAGGCTAGGGAGATGGGAGGAATAAATACAATCCCCAACACCTACCCTTCCACATCCACGTTCTCCTCCTTCACCCCGAGGTCAGTGATCAGCGGCATGGTCCCCGAGTAGTAGCGGATCACCGGCCCCACGCACTTCCGCTTCTTCTGCACATGCTTCCTCTTGTCAGCTTCCAGCCGCTCGTAGGTTTCTGCAAGGGCGATTGAACCGAGGGTGAACAGAGCAGGGCTTGGAACGATGGGGCAGCTCAGAGAAGACCACCAGTCAATTGTCCGGCTACTGAGCCCGCTCTACTGCCTTCAGAGCTCTGAGCTCTTTACCTCACACTGGGAGGTACCACATGGAACCACTGCAAGAGCCATTAACTGTGACTGTGACTCCAGCATTTCGACAGAGAGATTTGTGCCACACCAGAAGCTCTCAGAGTACAGGTCACAGGTCACCAATGGTCTGTAAACTCCTTCCTGGTGCTCGGAGAACCAAGGAGGGGCACACAGGCTCCCATAAGGGGTGACTAGTAACTGAATGAGCCAGAGACCTCCTGTGTTATGCCTATAATTCTGAACCATTCATGATGGTGAGCAGAGGTGCCTAGGCACGTCTATATATCATCCACAGAACTAATGCTTGGGTAGCATTATCCATGCTTACAGTTGGGGAAACCAAGGCACACAGAGCTGAAATGAATGGCCCTTGGTAGAGCTGGAAATAAAATCCAGGAGTCCAGATTCCACCCCCACACTGCTCTAACCACTAGACTCCACTCTCATTCAAGACCTGGGAACAGAACCCCGGAGTCCTGGCTCCAGGTCCCCTGTTCTAGCTGGGAGATAATACACCCTTCCGGAGCTGGCACTAGAACTTAGGCAGAGGACAAGGTTGGGAATCGTAACACCCATCAGATCATGTTGTCTCCAGTAGAGCAGTACAGCCCTGACTGGTGCGCCAGGCTCCTGCTGCCAACCTGAGTGAAGAGCCTGTGTGTTTCCCAGGGCCTCCTACCCATGTCACTCACCCAGAGACCGCAGGTTAATCTCCTCTGTGATCTTGGCCTCCTCCAGCAGCTCCTCCTGCGTCAGCGGCCTGTCATAGTTCTGCCCCCCCTTCTTGCGCTTCGACTGCACCTGACGCTCCTGGACACGCAGGAAGGTCTGGCGTGTGTGCTCCGTAGTCGACTGGCGCATGTACTTGCGGCCTGTAAGCCCAAGGAGTGGGAGGGAAAGTCAGGACACTGGGTACGGCGGGCAGAGACAGTGTAGCTACCAAGAAACCAGCATAGCAGCCCCACGATGATTCCTCCCTGTTTGTGGATCATAGCTCAGCCCAGCAGTTGTAGTTGAATAACTTTGAATCAAACCTCTGCCCTGCAAATCGATGCAGAAGCTTCGAGAAAACCTTCAGAAACCAGTTTTTCGTCTCACCTAAAGGCAACACATTTGATCCTAATGAGCATCAGCCACACTTACTGTCTCCCACTTCATCCTGGAGTTCCAGGGGCGCAGACTTCTCCTCTCGCGCCTTCTGGGAGCTGCTGGAAGCCGTATCGGGCTTCTTGGGTCTCAGGCTTTTGATGGGCTCCTAGTAGGTTCAGATAAGAGCTGATGTGAGGAAAAAAAGAACCTCCTGGGGGTTTGCTATTTAATGCTGCTTTGGAGAGTTCAACCCCATTTAAATAAAGAGCCACAAGGGATTTTGCAGCTTGTTTTTGCAAGAGGGCCCCTGCCAACATAAACGCCTTTAAAAAGAAAAGTGCTTTGCCTGTATTACTAGTTACACCTTTGATTACAGAAAGAACATTTTCAATCTTTGATTTACTTTGACCATTGCTGCAGTCTGTTTATTATGATCAGTTTCTAATCGCTAGACATCACTCCCTCCAAGAGCCAGCAATAGAACCCATGAGTCCTGACTGCCCATCTCCTGGATAAACATGAGGCCACACTCCATCCCAGAGCTGGAAATAGAACCCAGGAGTCCTGCCCATGAGCCTGCACTCCCACTCCTGAAACACACTAATTGAAAATGCTTTCAGGGTTCTGCTGCTGCCAAGATCATAAATGAAACAGCCTATACATGGAATTGCTGTGAACTCCCCGGCTACCCCCTACACTAGATTACAATCTGGTTGTACTAAGAGTTTTGGCAGCAGCTTTCATGTGGGTCCCTCCCCCAGCCCAACAGGGCTATATCAGAAACAGCAATTAGACAACTGGTGCGTTGAGACCACGGCACGTCATGCTGACTGCGGTTGTTTTGTTGTTTCCTTGTGCGCCCCTGTCTGTATCCACCTAGTGTCTCCTGTCTTGTACTTCAATTGGAAGTTCTTTGGGGCAGAGACCACCATTTTCTTCACTGTCCATACAGCACCCAGCACACTGGGGTCCTGGTCTACAACTAGTGGGTGTTCTTAGGTACTACCCCAATACAGAACCAGAGGCTGGGTCTCCCAGCACCACAACCAGCTGCTCCATCCTTACCTTGTAAGCCTTGGTGACCACCCTGCGTTTCCTCTTGGGCTCGTCATCGTCCTGGTCACTGGCCGGCTCGTCGCCCTCATCAATGTCAAAGTCAGAGTCCACTTCGTCGTCACTGTCCGACTGGTCGCCTTTGTACTCGTCATCTCCCGACTCCTGCCAAGGAGAGGGGGGCAAACGACAGTCACGGCTGACCAGATCCCACTGCCCCTTTGGGAGTCCCGCTCTGCCTCGTGCCCCCACCCAAATCACAGCTGTCCTCCAAGTAGCCCACAGCCCCCCAACTCAGCCTCCACAGGGCCTTGCTGCACTCCCCCACCCCCCAACTCTGCTCCCCAAGGGAGCGATTCCCCCCACGCTGCCCTCCCGGGGCCCCTCACAGCCCCCTCCCCCGGACCTCGGCCCCTCCCCCCGTGCCCTCCCGGTGCCCCTCCCCCGAGCCTCGGCCCCTCCCCCCGCGCCCTCCCGGTGCCCCGCCCCCGGGCCTCTGCCCCTCCCCCCGCGCCCTCCCGGTGCCCCTCCCCCGGGCCTCTGCCCCTCCCCCCGCGCCCTCCCGGTGCCCCGCCCTCTGCCCCTCCCCCCGCGCCCTCCCGGTGCCCCTCCCCCGGGCCTCTGCCCCTCCCGGTGCCCCTCCCCCGGGCCTCTGTCCCCCCCCCGCCCTTCCGGGCCCCCTCACAGCCCCCTCCCCCGGGCCTCGGCTCCCTCTCCAAGACCACCCTCCTGCTCGCCCCACCTCCGTGAAGCCCCCGTAGGTGGTCTGGTAGAACTCATCCTCCTCGGCATTCAGCAGCCCCGCCAGCCGGTTTCCCGCCGTGCGGCGCGGCGCCCTACCCCCCGCCAGGCTCATCCCGCTCCGCCGCCGCCGAGCGACTGCTCCGGCCTGGCCCAGGGGAGAGCGAGCGCAAGCCGAGAGAAATCAGCCCGTCCCGGCGCGGAGCGGAGCGCCGAGAGATCGAGGTGGGAGGAGAGGCCAGGGGAGAACGATCGAGCACTGAGAGATCGATGGAAGCTGGGCGGGGCTTGTGGGGATCTGCACACCTGCTTAGGTCAGGGTTCTATAGGGGGTAGGGTGACCAGACAGCAAATGTGAAAAATCGGGATGGGGGTGGGGGGTAATAGGAGCCTATATAAGAAAAAGACCCAAAAGTCAGGATGGTTCCTATAAAATCAGGACATCTAGTCAGCCTAATATGGGGTCTCCCCTCCACATGCTGACCCAGATTAGCCCTACGTAGCTTGTGAGAGGCACCCAACCCAAGGTCCCTGGGGGCACAACATCTTTTGCCCCTGTGAGAAATCCCATCCACTCCACTGGAAACCAGCCCCCTGCCACTGGCAGTTCTCACCACAGAGACAAGTGACTTCCTGCAGCCACAATGACAGCCACTGGAGCCCTGGGACACTATTGCCAGCCCCCAGCACCCGACAGTCATAGTCAGCTCCACCCCGCAAAAAAACCCACAAGACCAGTTTGATATAAAATCATGATAATATAAAAAATAATCAATGATTGGCCATCTGGTTTTTGAGACTTAAGACATTGTGATTTCCAGCTTTTCTCTGCAGCCACGAGGACTAGAAACCTACTCTTATTATGAGCTGGGGCAGGTGAAACTTTGTTATGGGATGAGTCAAAAGTGTGAATAAATTGCCCATTTAAGCTAAGAGAGAGTGGGGGCCATACTTAAAACAAACCCTAATGAAGTCTACCTAGAGACTAGCAGCACCTACTGAGTTCACCTGGGTATTGGGGGGAAGAGAACACACAGAAACTGAGACCAGACAGAGGAGAGAACTAGAAGCTAACCTGGAGGAATGAACAGCTGAAAGCATGTGGCTGACCCCAGAAGAAACCTGGGGAGAGGTTTTTTGGGTCAGAAGTGCAGGCTGAAAAGCTCGTGCTTGGTGCTATGAGCAACAGAAGCTGTTTCTTGCTATTTGACTCCCTCTGCATTCAGAAGCATAGGACTTGGTATATTCCTTGTAAATAAGCAAAACTGCATCACAGAAATACCTAGCTCCAATTTCTACTCTCCACTGGAACACCCACAGGGCCCTAAGCAGTGACTAGCAAGTTTGGTCAAAAGGGGCAACAGCTGTGGGGACCTTTTTAAAAAAATGAAAGCAAAGAGATTCTCTGTTATGTAATCACATAACTCCAGAAACTGGGGCTTTAAGAGCTGCAAGGCTTGACGTAAAATACCACTGAGATCCGTGCAGCAGCAAGAAAGATAAAGGCAAGAGTTGGAAACACTGCTGGTGGAAGGATACAAAATGGGGACCACTCATGACCCAACAAATCATCAACAGAGCACAAAGAGACACAGCAAAAACTCCCCATCTCATACTGTGCCTCACTGGTTACACCTGTACAACGTAAGCGTAAAACACTACTGTCCCAATTTGATTGCACTTCACACTCGCTTGGCACAGGTGTCAATGGTGATGTGTGGTGCAAAGCCTGAGAGAATCACATAGCTGGAATGAGCAGATGTAACTCCACTGACCAAACCTGGCCTTCAGCTTCAGACCTTGGTCAAGAGGAAATATAATCTCAGACGGTCTGTTGAAGCAAGCTGGCAAATTGCCTAATTATTCTGAGAGCAGTTGTGACCTGATACCTCCTAGTGTTACTGATTGTTTATACCTGGCTCACTTGATTTCCCTGATGTGCTCTTGGTTTTTGCTTTGAAACTGTATCTTGGGGATAAAGACTGAATCAAAACAGGAGCTCTTTAGAACCAGCTCCACTGATTGATATCTCCCATTTTCCCTTTTCCTTGTTTTATTGTTGCTAAAGCTGTTTGCATTTAAACAGGATCATTCACAAGAATTCTATGCCCTGCCATGGTGCCTTCCATCCAAAAATCTCAAAACACTGTACAAACATTAATTAATTATCTCAGCACCCCACTCCCAGGAGGTAGGGTAACCAGATAGCAATTGTGAAAAAATGGGACGGGGGTAGAGGGTAATAGGCGCCGATATAAGAAAAAGTCCCCAAAAACTGGACTGTCCCTTTAAAAATGGGAGGGATGGTCATCCTGCCAGGAGGTAACTCAGCTGTGGGGACCTAACCAATAAAGCAAACCTCAGCCCAAATCACTAAGTTTGAATGCAAGACCATGAATCAGCCTCTGTTTTTGTTGTTGGTGGTGTTTTAATGTGAGTTCAGTCTTGCTAAGAAGTTGTGGGAAACTTTCAAGGAAGCTGATTTGAGTCTGAAGTTTGGCACAAAACCAGGTTTCACATCTTCATATTTCAAGGCCAGGGGGGACCTTTGTGATCATCTAGTCTGACCTCCTGGATTACACAGCCAGAGAACTTCCCCAAAATAATTCCTAGAGCAGATCTTTTAGAAAAACATCCAATCTTGATTAAAAAGTTGCCAGTGATGGGGAATCCACTATGACCCTTGGTACATTTTGAGTGGTGTCAAAACCCATCTTCCCCTTCTGATATTAAAATTCCCCCGCAGCCCAACTGTGATGGCACAAACAGATTTCTGACTGCTAGTGGGAAATAAGACCAATGGGCAGATGTACCCCAATTTAAGGAACAAAGACCCACTGGCCAAACGCACCCTGAGTGTAAATATACTCAATCCCATTGAAGTCAATAGCAGTTGCATCCACTAACACAAGAGATGAATTTGGTCCACAAGGAAAAATAAACCAAATCTCAGATCTCAGCAGAATTGTCTCTGCTGAGGAAGTTTTTCAACATTTTCCACAAGGCATGACTTTATCATGGTGCATTCATTTCTGATCTCCTGACATGATTAACTCATCTTTGTTATAAATCTAGATTTATAATATACCTGGAAGAAACTGACAATACTGAGCTGAAAATGCATGATTAATGAATTATCAGCTAATCTGCTTTGTTGCTAAAATATGTACTGAGAATCTAACTGCTGCTTAGTTTAATTTGGAACCTACAGGGTTTTTCACACCATAGGAAGTTCCATGGCATTTTTCTGAAAGGTCATTTTAAAGGTCTGTTAAGTAGAGAAAACGTTGGCATCTGAGGCCATGTCTACACTACACAATTATGATGACCTAATGAGGGCATACATCCACCGCAGTTGTTGAAGCACTTGTGTGCACACACTTGGCTCCTTGTTTTGGTGGTGTGCGTTGTCACCAGGAGCGCTTGTATCAATTGTATTGCCAGTGTGGGGCATTGTGAGACAGCTCCTGAAAGCCAGTAACAGTTGACATAAGTATCACAAAAAGAAAAGGAGTACTTGTGGCACCTTAGAGACTAACCAATTTATCTGAGCATAAGCTTTCGTAAGCTACAGCTCACTTCATCGGATGCATACTGTGGAAAATACGGAAGATGTTTTTATACACACAAACCATGAAAAAATGGGTGTTTATCACTACAAAAGGTTTTCTCTTCCCCCACCCCACTCTCCTGCTGGTAATAACTTATCTAAAGTGATCACTCTCCTTACAATGTGTATGATAATCAAGGTGGGCCATTTCCAGAGAGAAAACCTTTTGTAGTGATAAACACCCATTTTTTCAGGTTTGTGTGTATAAAAACATCTTCTGTATTTTCCACAGTATGCATCCGATGAAGTGAGCTGTAGCTCACAAAAGCTTATGCTCAAATAAATTGGTTAGTCTCTAAGGTGCCACAAGTCCTCCTTTTCTTTTTGCGAATACAGACTAACACGGCTGTTATTCTGAAACCTGTCATAAGTATCGCAGTGTCTAACACTGCATTGACCTAATTACATTGACCGTGACTCTATGTTGCTTAGGGAGGTGGTTTAACTAAATCGGCATAGCGAGCACGAATTTAAGTGAAGACACTTCCACAGCTAGGTCGACACAAGGCAGCTTACGTCGACCTAACCATGTAGTGTAGACCAGGACTAAATCTAACCTGACTTACCAGGGTTTCAGCTAGTTTCAAGTTTGCTGGAGCCAGTAGCTCCTCCTAGTGTAAGTTGCAAGAAATAACATTTGGAGATTGTATGATACACTCGTTCCATCCTACCTATCTGATCTCACATCCAATCTACTCCTCGCTGCCCTTTTTAAATTTCATCTCTCTCTCTCTCTCAGGTTTGTTGATGGTTACCCTGCATTGGAACGGTATCATTTTAAACCTGCTTTGCACTGATGTAAATGACAACACAACACTCAAGACAATGGGGAGTCCAGAGCGTGCATGTGTTTGGTTGGTTGCATTCGTGGCAATGTATAACCCAGGAGTGACAACAATGGAGGAACTGCTTGAGGCAAGGAATTCAGCACTTTGAGAATCAGATATGATTACATGTAACGGAAAAACAGAAGTGACAGAAAGAGCATGCTATGGCCCTAACCAATAGCCCAGGGTCACCTGCCCTGCTCGGAAACATGTCTGCTATGTGGCAGAGAGTGCAGCTCCAGAATAGGCCTTATCAGCCATCAGCGGACCTACAGATATTTTGAAATAGACAATCCATGAAAGACAATCATCCTCAACTTCAAGGGATTCCCAACGTAGATGATGATGAATGTGAAATAAATAAATCACAAGAATGATCTAGCTATCTCCATACATACATATCTGTCCATGTAGGGTCTTATATTGGTGCCCATCACCATGGTATCTGGGCGCCTGAGGAATGGGCCACATCCTGCTGTGCCCCTAGAATTCATGTTAGTTTCGTGGGAGGTGCAGCACTTCTCAGGATCTGGCTTGTTGAAATTAGCAGGACAGTCTGAGCAGGGTAATGACTTGTTCTACACTGTTCAAATCACCAGCTTGCCCCAACCGGGACGTATGGCCCTCTTCTTATGAAACAACACGCTGGAGCTCCGCTGATTTACAGCAAGTCCAAATTATGTTCTAGCATTGCGACTCAGTCCAGTAACAACACTTACAAAGTGTCCTAATACATTAAGGGCTTAAGCAGTAATCTTTTCGGTACGCGCTGGGTGCTCAGTGATGGATTAGCCATAATTCTGGACTGTTACCAGATAAGGTTTTTTGAACACAATGTGGTTTGCAAAAAACAAAGCCCTCTCTGGAACTGTCTCTTCTCCCTTGCCTCTAGGAGCTTAATCCAAAACCCACTTAAGTCAATGGGAATCTGAATCATCGAAAGAAGAGGTGGAAAAGACCTATTAGATTATCCAGTCCGTCTCCCTGAGACCAGGGAAGATTTGTTCTCTATGGTACATTTTCTAATGCTTTGTCTCATCTAGTTTTAAAAGTCCCCCATGCAATCCAAGAAGTTATTGATGTTTGTAATGTTTGTAAACCGCCTGTCTATCTCCAGAACAGGTACAGCACACTCTATGGGCATTGATGCTCCCACTACAGTAGCAGGGATAATAATCCAAGTGTCCTGGCCAAATTCCAATTTAAGACATAACATCTTTGCTTCCTGTTCTAAATTGGTGCACAGTGTTGCTGTGTGCTGTTAAACAACTGCTGTGTTCCACGCCAGAGGTGGCTGCATATGAATGGTGGAAGAAGCGACTTCTGTATGCCCAGTCTTTCTGTAATTTGTAAAGAGCTTTGGGACTCTTCTGAATGAACAAAACTATAGAAAACTAAGATCATTAACTATCTATCATTTACAGGGAAACCTGGGCTAGCCAAACGGAAACTGTAATGTCAGCAAATCAATTTCAATCACACTTTTCAAAAAATAAAATTCTGGCTTGGAAAACGTTTCTAAATTTCAGTATGTCTACACAGCCGACATTAAAGCGCTTTAACATGGCTGTGTAGTCGCGCGTGTCTCCAGAGCTGGGAGAGAGCTCTCCCAGTGCTGTAACAAAACCACCCCCATGAGGGGAGTAGCTATCAGCACGGTAGCACTGTCTACACGGCCACTTTACAGCACTGAAACTTGCATCGCTCAGGGGGGTGTTTTTTCACACCCCTGAGCAAAGAAAGTTTCAGCACGGTAAGCGGCAGTATAGACAAGGTGTGAGATCATCCACATTTCAGATAATTGGAGTTGGGATCATCAGAGTTTACTTGTATTCTGGAGCACTCACCACTGTCGTATTCAAAGCCAACAGTGTGCTAGCCATGAAAACTTGTAAGAAGACTCGGTCCTTGCCCTGAAGAGCTTGCTATCTAAATACACAACGTACAAATGGAGAATAGAGGAAACCACATAATGAAAAGCAGCGTGATCTGGAATGAATAGTCAATGAAATGAAAAGGTGACAAGTTAAAACCTGATCAAAGGAGATACTTCTTCACACAGTGCGTAGACAGACTGTGGAACCCACTGCTACATGGAATCATTAAGGCCAAGAACTTAGCAAGATTCAAAGAGGGATTGGATATTTCTATGAATAACCAGAATATCTAGAATTAGCATAGTTACTGATAACAACAATTCTGGAAGGGATATTATGGCTTATGCTTCAGTGTTTAAACTGATCTCTGACTAATAGGGTACATATACACTGGGGGAAAAAAAACCCACAGCAGCAAGTCTCAGAGCCCTGGTCTACAGGGCTCAAAACAGCTGTGTGGAGATGTTCCTGCTTGGGATTTGAAACCCACTTGCTGGTTTTGTTTTGTTTTTTGGAGTGTAGACATACCCACAGAGACCAGGATGAGATCTACTGTGAGGGGCACATTATCCCACATCTGCTGCTGTGGGATTCTTACATCTTCCTCTGAAGTAGCTGATGCTGGGCATTACTGGACAGGTGGACTTCAAGTCTGATCCAATGAGACATTTCCCTACGTTCCTATGGAATGAAATGTTTAGCACCAGTCCTGGTGGTTGCATGGTTTCTGCCTGGATTTTTTAATCTGTGTTATTTGTATCTGAAATTTCAGTCACTGAATCCATGAGTGCATATCTGCATGGGAGACTCGAGGTATAGGTCTGAGGAGAGCAATGGTGCCAGAAGGACAGCAGAAGTTGAAGGGAGGGACAGCCAAATATGAGTGAGTGGTTTTGAAACCTGGGGCACAGAGTCTCAATGCCACTCACATTTGGCCCAGCCACCCCTCCGTCATGCGGATGGGATGGCTGGGCCAAGGGAAGGGGTTCTGACTTTATGCAATCCAGTTCTGATCAGAGGTCAAAGCGGGGCAGTAAAAAGGACCCCTGAAGAAGTAAGAAGGACCCCTGCCCACTGCTCGCAATGTACCCCTGCTGCCAAGTTCAGGTTCTCAACAGTGGGCGGCATGGCCCCCCTGTTTAAAAAGTATGGGGCAATGGCTCTTTGGCCCTCCTGTTGCCCGCTCCCATGTCTGGGAGAATTACATTTCAAGAAAGGACTGAAGAATGGCTAACTGCATCTGGGAGAGGGTTTTAGACATAGCATTATCAGGGGACTTTTCATGGGTAAATAACTGGTGCAAGGTGTAATTTTCTAAAGGAGGTCAGGCTTGACACCACGGGAATGAGTCAGTTTCCAGAAACTGAAATCCTGACCCCTCTTGAATTTCACAAGTCAATATTTGGCTATCTAAAGAAGACAATAAAAACCAGGAAAGAATTTCAGTGTCCTTTTAATACTAACATGACTAAGAGCAAGAGTCCATGGGATGAAACATGCTCTGACAAAAACAGGAAATTGAGTGGTTCACTGTGCAGTTGTAGCAGTGAGAGTTCGCCTCATTAGAAGGAGTTCATTACTTAGGTACGTTTGGTGGTCACTAGGCCTGGAGACAGAAGCCTACCTGGAAATCCAGGTCAGATAAACAGGATCATTAGCATGTCTATAGCACCTTCCACCCAAGGATTGTTCTCCGTTCTCCATGTCCCTGAGAATAGGACAAGAAGTAATCCTTTTAGTTTGCATAAGAGAGATTCAGGTTAGATATCAGGAAACTTTCAAACTCTAAGGATAGTTAAGACTGGAATTAGCTTCCAAGGGAGGTTGTGGAATCCCCGTCATTGGAGGTTTTTAAGAATAGGTTAGACAAACACCTCTCAGGGTGGTGTAGGTATACCTAACTCTGCCTCAGCAGACGGTGGGGGCGATGGATTAGATGGCCTCTTAAGGTCCCTTCTAGCCCCAAATTCCTATTATTTTATTATCTCAAATTAACCCTGACAGCCCCGATGTCGGGTAGTTATTATTGCCCGCATTTTACAGATAGGGAAACTGAGGCACAGAGCAGGGGACATGACTTCCCCAAAGTTACACCACAAGTCTGTGGTAGAGATGGGACTAGAACTCACATGGGCGACGTGGGAATAATGGTAAGGCTCCACCTCCCCGGGGGATGAACCAGGGTGAATTAAGTAATGTCTGCACAGTACTTGGTCCATGTAAAGTCAAAGTACAATTCTTATTCTTTGCGAAGTCTCCTCCAAGACAGACCTGCTATCACAGGCAAAGCAACAATGGGAAACTGGTATCACCACCTGTGAACAGGGCAGCTAGAATGACCAGCTCACAAGAGGAAAACAGCCATCAATCAGGACAGTGTGGGGCCTGCAAGCCCCCTACACAGGGCCTCTTGAAGACAAAGGGCTCCCTGAGGGCGCAGGAGCCTGTCTGCATACAGCTGCCTGCAGGATGCAGATTGTAGTCCAAGTTGGGAGTTTTCTCCTGATTTGCCTCAGGGCAGCAGATGGAATTTGATTTTCTCATAATTACTATGAGCTGAGAATTACCAGGTTTAAATTAGTGTTGAAGAAGTGGAAAGAAACAACCAAAAAAACATCCCGGAGTCTGGATTTTGTAATATAGAAATATCACTTGACATGTAAAATAATTACAATTGCCCCATGGTTTATTCATTGTCACCTCTTAAAGGACTGGCCTGTCGACAGTTTGACTATATTCTTGTTACGTCGCATTTAAGCAGTCTTCTTATGGAATCAAGATTAGTAGAAATGCTCCTTAATTCACTGGGCCAAGCTATCTTTTCTTTGGTGATTGTTGCTAAAGATGAGAAGATTGGATCTGTCTGAAATGCCCACAGCAGCTGTCATTCCTTCTGTGATGTGGAGCCCTGACAGCCAGCTCTCATGTTTTGCCTGTAGGTGGCAGAAGCTTTCTAATGCCTGCCCACAGGGTCATCCCAAACAGACCTATTATTACCCTGATGTGGGAAATGATAGGATCGGTTAGCCGAGCTGACAGATTGGAAAGGACAGGGGTGTAATGCAATGCTTTGTTTCAAGGCTGGTAGCCTATCTGAGTCACCAGTTAAAATAAAGCAGTGCTTAATTTGACAGGGAGCTTTCAAAACAAGGACTCTCCTAGCAGCTGCAAAAGTCCCATTCTGTTTTCACAGCAGAGGGTCTTATCCATGTGAACATGGGGTTTCCCTTATCACACTGACTCAGTTACAAATAATGCATGGCATTTCTGACCTCCATAGCGCTTCATGAATGTCCATTAATTAACAATTCCCTCCTGCCCATGCTGTATAGGGGTTAGGGATAATAATGTGTTGTTAGGATATAGATATTCAGGCCTGTCGGTAAAGGCCTGTACTCGAAGAATTTAGGTGTATTCTTATCACTTGGCTAGTTATAGAGGTATAAAAGAAAGAATCAAAATCACTGTCTGCCAGTGTAAGGTCCTTCTCTTACTGTGACAGTCTGAGGCCTGTTCTTAGGCTAAGGCCTTTGGCTAAGCAGCAGAGGCAGCCATAAGCTGGGAAGCCAATGGTCACATCCTTATATTCCAAACTAGTCACACTGAAATACCAAAAGGACTGAAGGTAAAAAATCCATTACAATCTACATACCACACAGACTATGCTGACAGCTTGTGCCACACGCTCTCAAAGAAACTGCGGAATCACCTGATCAACATCCTCTACAGCAAACAGGGAAAGATTAAGAATGAGCTCTCAAAAATGGATACTCTCATAAAAAAACAACCTTCCACACAAACTTCCTCGTGGCTGGATTTTACTAAAACTAGACAAGCCATTTACAACGCACACTTTGCTTCTCTACAAAAGAAAAAGGACACTAAACTTTCTAAACTACTACATGCTACAAGGGGCCACAGCAATGGTTCCCTCAACCCACCTAGCAATATTGTTAACCTATCCAACTATACTCTCAGCCCAGCAGAAGCAGCTGTTCTATCTCGGGGCCTCTCCTTCTGCCCCTCCACTCCCACGAACATGATACAGTTCTGTGGTGACCTAGAATCCTATTTTCGACGTCTCCGACTCAAGGTATATTTCCAAAATACCTCTGAACAACATACTAATCCACAGAGGTCTCCCTACCAACACTACAGAAAGAAGGATTCTAGGTGGACTCCTCCTGAAGGTCGAAACAGCAGACTGGACTTCTACATAGAGTGCTTCCGCCGACGTGCACGGGCTGAAATTGTGGAAAAGCAGCATCACTTGCCCCATAACCTCAGCCATGCGGAACGCAATGCCATCCACAGCCTCAGAAACAACTCTGACATCATAATCAAAAAGGCTGACAAAGGAGGTGCTGTTGTCATCATGAATAGGTCGGAATATGAACAAGAGGCTGCTCGGCGAGTTTCTACAAGCCATTACCCTATGATCCCACTGAGAGTTACCAAAAGCAGCTACAGCATTTGCTCAAGAAACTTCCTGAAAAAGCACAAGATCAAATCCGCACAGACACACCCCTGGAACCCCGACCTGGGATATTCTATCTACTACCCAAGATCCATAAACCTGGAAATCCTGGGCGCCCCATCATCTCAGGCATTGGCACCCTGACAGCAGGATTGTCTGGCTATGTAGACTCCCTCCTCAGGCCCTATGCTACCAGCACTCCCAGCTACCTTCGAGACACCACTGACTTCCTGAGGAAACTTCAATCCATCGGTGATCTTCCTGATAACACCATCCTGGCCACTATGGATGTAGAAGCCCTCTACACCAACATTCCACACAAAGATGGACTACAAGCTGTCAGGAACACTATCCCCGATAATGTCACGGCTAACCTGGTGGCTGAACTTTGTGACTTTGTCCTTACCCATAACTATTTCACATTTGGGGACAATGTATACCTTCAGATCAGCGGCACTGCTATGGGTACCCGCATGGCCCCACAGTATGCCAACATTTTTATGGCTGATTTAGAACAACGCTTCCTCAGCTCTCGTCCCCTAAAGCCCCTACTCTACTTGCGCTACATTGATGACATCTTCATCATCTGGACCCATGGAAAAGAAGCCCTTGAAGAATTCCACCATGATTTCAACAATTTCCATCCCACCACCAACCTCAGCCTGGTCCAGTCCACACAAGAGATCCACTTCCTGGACACTACAGTGCTAATAAACAATGGTCACATAAACACCACCCTATACCGGAAACCTACTGACCGCTATTCCTACCTGCATGCCTCCAGCTTTCACCCTGACCACACCACACGATCCATCGTCTACAGCCAAGCTCTGCGATACAACCGCATTTGCTCCAACCCCTCAGACAGAGACAAACACCTACAAGATCTCTGTCAAGCTTTCTTACAACTACAATACCCACCTGCGGAAGTAAAGAAACAGATTGATAGAGCCAGAAGAGTTCCCAGAAGTTACCTACTACAGGACAGGCCTAACAAAGAAAATAACAGAACTCCACTAGCCGTCACCTTCAGCCCCCAACTAAAACCCCTCCAACGCATTATTAAGGATCTACAACCTATCCTAAAGGATGACCCAAAACTCTCAGAAATCTTGGGAGACAGGCCAGTCCTTGCCTACAGACAGCCCCGCAACCTGAAGCAAATACTCACCAACAACCACATACCACGCAACAGAACCACTAACCCAGGAACTTATCCTTGCAACAAAGCCCGTTGCCAATTGTGCCCACATATCTATTCAGGGGACACCATCACAGGGCCTAATAACATCAGCCACACTATCAGAGGCTCGTTCACCTGCACATCCACCAATGTGATTTATGCCATCATGTGCCAGCAATGCCCCTCTGCCATGTACATTGGTCAAACTGGACAGTCTCTACGTAAAAGAATAAATGGACACAAATCAGATGTCAAGAATTATAACATTCATAAACCAGTCGGAGAACACTTCAATCTCTCTGGTCACGCAATCACAGACATGAAGGTCGCTATCTTAAAACAAAGAAACTTCAAATCCAGACTCCAGCGAGAAACTGCTGAATTGGAATTCATTTGCAAATTGGATACTATTAATTTAGGCTTAAATAGAGACTGGGAGTGGCTAAGTCATTATGCAAGGTAGCCTATTTCCTCTTGTTTTTTCCTACCCCCCCCCCCAGATGTTCTGGTTTAACTTGGTTTTAAACTTGGAGAGTGGTCAGTCTGGATGAGCTATTACCAGCAGGAGAGTGAGTCTGTGTGTGTATGGGGGTGGGTTTTTGGAGGGGGGTGAGGGAGTGAGAGAACCTGGATTTGTGCAGGAAATGGCCTAACTTCATTATCATGCACATTGTGTAAAGAGTTGTCACTTTGGATGGGCTATCACCAGCAGGAGAGTGAATTTGTGTGGGGGGTGGAGGGTGAGAAAACCTGGATTTGTGCTGGAAATGGCCTAACCTGTTGCTCACTTTAGATAAGCTATTACCAGCAGGACAGTGGGGTGAGAGGAGGTATTGTTTCATATTCTCTGTGTATATATAAAGTCTGCTGCAGTTTCCACGGTATGCATCTGATGAAGTGAGCTGTAGCTCACGAAAGCTCATGCTCAAATAAATTGGTTAGTCTCTAAGGTGCCACAAGGACTCCTTTTCTTTTTACTGAAATAAGGTGCTATTGGGCTGTTACGAATACAATCCTGTCCTGATAATGCCCATCGCCTCCAGAGAAAGGGAAGTGCCTAGAAAATGTAAAAGGAAACTTAGTTTGATAGCATCCTGTCTGGCAAGAACTCACTTCTCAATAGCTGGGATGTGAAATCCTCACTTCTGTATTGTTTTGTCATTATAGTTCCCACTTTGCTATTGTTGTCTGTATAATCTCTGTCTGGTTCTGTGATTGTTCCTGTCTGCTGTATAATTAATTTTGCTGGGTGTAAACTAATTAAGGCGGTGGGATATAATTGGTTACATAATCATGTTACAATATGCTAGGATTGGTTAGTTAAATTTCAGGAAAATGATTGGTTAAGGTATAGCTAAGCAGAACTCAAGTTTTACTAGGTTTCAGAGTAACAGCCCTGTTAGTCTGTATTCGCAAAAAGAAAAGGAGTACTTGTGGCACCTTAGAGACTAACCAATTTAAAGCTTATGCTCAAATAAATTGGTTAGTCTCTAAGGTGCCACAAATACTCCTTTTCTTTTTGCAAGTTTTACTAGATAGTCTGCAGTCAATCAGGAAGTGGGGGGGGTGGGTGTGTGAGTGGGGGAGATGGGAACAGGGAATGGGGGTAAGGAAATTGGAATCATGTTTTGCTAAAGGGGGCAGTGGGAACAGGGAATGGGAGTAAGGAAATTTCAGAGTAACAGCCATGTTAGTCTGTATTCGCAAAAAGAAAAGGAATACTTGTGGCACCTTAGAGACTAACCAATTTATTTGAGAATAAGCTTTCGTGAGCTACAGCTTATGCTCAAATAAATTGGTTAGTCTCTAAGGTGCCACAAGTACTCCTTTTCTTTTTGGTAAGGAAATTGAAATCATGTTTGGCTAAGGGCAGGAATGGGAACAGGGACACAGCTGTAAGGCTCTGTGGTGTCAGAGCTGGGAAGGGGGGACACTAAGGAAGGAAACTGGATTCATGTTTGCTGGAAGTTCACCCCAATAAACATGGAATTGTTTGCACCTTTGGACTTCGGGTATTGTTGCTCTCTGTTCATGCGAGAAGGACCAGGGAAGTAAGTGGGCGAAGGAATAAGCCCCCTAACATGTGTTATTATCCACACTTTACAAGAAGTGAGAATAAGGCAGAGAGGTTAAGTGACTTGCCCAAGGCCAGAGATGGAATCAATGTCACAGCTGAAACTAGAACTCAGGAGTTCGCTACTTCTGTGCTCAGATAACTAAGGCATGCCTCTCTGTCAAAGATAGTGTTGTATAATCTATTGCACCTACAAGGCATTGTTCATCCCCAAATTCTTTGCAATCTTGAATTATTGCCTTCATCATTGAAATGCAATCAGCTCTGGGGTGGAATGCAGCAGCTGTTTAACAGCTCACGGCAATGCTACATGACAGGAAGTGAAGAAGAATCTCATAACCAAGTGAAACTGCAGTGAGGATTTGGGAAGGCAGATTTGATCATCCAGATTTACTCAGGAGGACCCCTTTACTTTTGAGTCAAGAGATTTTCAGTGCTATCTGGACATTGCAGCGTGCTTTCACCTGGCATTGCAAGATGACACTACAGCCTGAGGATCTTGACATTGCACCAAGACACCATCAAGGCATTGGGACAGCATGATGCACCAAGAAGAACTTTGCATCAAAAGGTGACATGCCAGAATTGCATGGCAAGATGACAGGCCACAATGCAACATAACCACATTGAACTCTAGAGGCCATCCCCTGGCTGTGGTCCATGATGAAACTGGGCCAAAATACACTAACATGGCATCGTGGCATGATGACTTGCCATAATGTGACAACTTTGCGTTAAAACACAAACAGTTAGTGTTGCAAACATTACGTCTTGCTGTGTTGCAACATGGCAGCGCTGACCCACAGGGGCTGTCATGTAGTATTGTGACAAGCTGGTGTGGTCAAGCAGATGGCATGATACCCTGCATAAACACTCTTGTCTTGGCATGACAACATGTCAGACTGGCCAGTGATGCAATATGATGTCATCCAAAAGACCACGATTAAGTATCAGAATATCCTGATGTGACAAAGGGCCATTGCCGAGCAATGCAACATGATGTAGTTTCTTGCCAGCACATGACAGCATCAGCCAAAGGTCCATGCTGTACTGTTGTGGTGTCAAGATGTGCTAAGCGCTTGCCTTGGGATGCAACATGGTTACGTTTCTCATGGCAAAATGGTGCTGCAATTCCAAGGATTTGACTTGGTCACAGACGTCATGGATTCTGTGACATTAACAGATCTCTGTGACTTTTTTGGCTTCAGCTTCAGCCCCGAGGCGTGGCGGGGCTCCGGCTGTGAGCCATGCACCCCGGAGCTTCGGCTCCAGTTCCGCGCTGCAGGGCTGGGGCTTCCATGATTTATTGTTTACTGCCCGCATCCTGTCCATGACTTTTACTAAAAATACCCATGACAAAATCTTAGCAAGGTCAGCACATGACTTGGTGACACGTCACAAAGCGATAGCGCCAGGATACGACATGATGCAGCAGCATGGAGAGGTTTAGATGTGACGTGATGATTTGACCTCCCATGGCAATGTGATAGATGAGGATGTAATAGAGGAAGTGTTTTAGGTGAAATGGTATTTACTCCCTTTGTTTTAAACTGGTTGGGGTTACTGAGTCTCTGATTGCTCTTGGTGAACTCTGTATCTAAAGCAGTACAATATATGAAATCTCCTCCTTTTGACTTGCTGTACTTGGAGGGCCAATGACAGCAATACACCATTAAACTGTTGTTGATGAACTTGACTTAACATACGATTTGGTCCAAAAATTATACATCAGGCATGGAAATTTAGTATCTTCCACTATGAAATAAGATTAGACTCTTACCAAGTAGAAAATTCATTCTTATAAACTGCAAATCCCAGATCTCTCAACTCAGCTAGTGACACGACGAGGTCAGGATGTAACACGCCAAGGCAACGCGACATCATGGCAATGTGGTGGTGAGGTCATGGCACGATATGTTGATGCAGTGAGGTCAGCACATCACTCAATGACAGCGGGATAAGGTCAGGATGTATGCGGCTGGGATGATCTGGAGAAGGAGGGACATGATATGTTGTGGCGACGCGGGGACGTCAAGATGTGAGGTGCCACAATGAGGTCAGGACACGTGGTGCTATGACCCGATGAGGTCAGGACGTGGGGTGCTACACATGATGTGACAATGAGATCAGGACATAAGACGCCCTGGCAACGAGTGAGGTTGAAGAATCCTGGCAACACAAATGAAGTCACGACAAGCCATGTTATGTTACCATGGCAACATTCCAGTATCACCATGATGTGCCAGGCCCACCCCTTGACATCCAACTGGAAGGGGGTTATCATTGTTTTTGTGCCCTCCTCCACTGTCATGTGACCCATGGCGGCCTCCACTATGGCTTCAGCCACCCCCTCCCTCGGTGCGCATGCGCTGTAGCCAGCCCAAGGGGCGCCCAGCTCCCTGAGTTTAGCAAAAACAGGCGGTGGCCGAAGCCCGGCGTCTCCTCACCGTCCCCTCCCATCCGCGCTGAGTGGTTCGGTCCGGTGCCAGCCGGGCGAGTCCAAGTCGCGGGGAGCAACCCACCCTGTCTAAGCCCGAATGGTGCGGTCCTGAACCGCGGGCAGAGCGGAGCGGGGCGGGCGGCACCAAGTGAGGGGCCCCCGGGGGGAGGGAGGAGCTGCCGGCGGCCAGTGGAGCAGGGAGAAGCTCCAAGATGGCGTCGGCCGGCCCCGAGTCTGGGGGCAGCAGCAGCAGCAGCGCCGGCATCGCGGGTAAGGGGGGGCGCGCGCCTGAGGGGAAGCGGGGGAGGGGCGGGCCTGTAACCTCCCAAAGGGGCGGGGGAAGGGAGGAGGGACCCGCTGTGTGGAGACCTGGGGGGCGCTGGGGGCTGAGGCCCCTGTGGCGGGGGGGGTCGCTGAGCGGGAGCTGGCTCGTCCACTACCGCGTGGCTCTGCTCCCGGAGCCTGGGGGGGAAGATGTGACTCTCCGCCCCCTTCCCTCCCCCCCTTTCTTGGGCGGGAGGTGCAGGGGCGGGGTGGGGGTCTCGCCTCTGTAACCAGGGCTGGGGTTTGCAAACACTTCGCTTGTGGGGCCCTTGCTGGGGATGCCCAGGGGTCTGGTGCTGAGGGCAGGCGATCGGGCGACGCTCGGCGGGGTGCTTCCCACGCCCCCCCCTCCCGCGCTGCTCTGCCGAAACTGGGGTCCCGGGTGGGGGGAGCAGCCTGGCTGTGTGCAGAGACCGCTCCTCAGGGTGCTTTGGGACCCTGCAGGAGGAGGCCCGGTGCTGTGGGAGTGTAAATTATCATCGGGCTCGTTTTAGGAAGCGGCTCCACCTCTGGGAAGCCAAGGCAAAGATTCGCTAGTCCTGTCTCTGTTTACCAGGGTGTGAGGGTGTTTGTCACTGCTGTTTAACATCCATCGCCTCTGAAGTCCTGGTCTCTTCTCTTTACTAGCTCGAGCTGAACCAGAAATGGTGTTGACAGGAGCTGGAAGGAGCTCTGAATGCCATTGCTAAACCTGGTGATGGAGGCTAGTAGTAATAACAATGGGGTTGTGGCAGCTAGCTACCCCTGGGAGACAAAGGGGCAGATACTTAGCACTTACACACATCTCCACCTTGCATCTTCGGAGCACTTCACAGACACTAATTCTTGCAGTATCACTGGGTGGGGTGTTACTGAGTGCCTTTCTCCTTTTACAGGAATGGGGTTGGGTCTCCTAATAATAGGCCAAAGCAAACACCTCTCTATAGCCTGGTGTCAGAGTAGCAGTCATGTTAGTCTGTATCCGCAAAAAGAACAGGAGGACTTGTGGCACCTGAGAGACTAACACATTTATTTGAGCATAAGCTTTCGTGAGCTACAGCTCACTTCATTGGATGCATGTAGTGGAAAATACAGTGGGGAGATTTTATGCAAGTTAACTTTTTAAAAAGGCCTTTAGTTTATATTCCAAACAATCACTCAAGCCTTTGTGATCTGTTGACCTATGTATCCTTTGTTTAGCATTTATTGCACAGGCTTTATAATCTTTCCACCTTCTCTTCCTCTTGCCCATCACTTATGGATTTGTCTGCACTAAACTACTTTGGGAAATCTCCCAGAGTGGTAGCAATGGTAGAAGCTCTAGTGTAGACAGGGCACTAACATCTTTGTCACAATGTCATCTAGAGCTGTTCTAAGCAGCATTAACAAAGTAGTAAAAATGCTGTCTATTCGAGTGCTCCTGCTGTTGCTGCCACTTTACCAAAAAAAAGTCCAAGCGTATTTCTTCACTAGCAACATTAACGTGCTGCCGCGCTGTAATAAAACCACCCCCATGAGGGGAGTAGCTATCAGCACTGTCTACACTGCCACTTTACAGCTCTGAAACTTGCAGCGCTCAAGGGGGTGTTTTTGCACACCCCTGAGCAAGAAAGTTGCAGCGCTGTAAAGTGGCAGTGTAAACAGGCACTGCCTTTGGGACAAGTGATGGCCATTAAACCTTTGACTGTCCAGTAGTGTGGATTTTAAGATTTTCTAGTCTTTGACTAATTAGCAAACACTGGTTTAGACCAGTAACTGTTCCCTCTGTTTCAAATGACAATTGTTTTATCTCATGATCTTACTGCTGTGCCACAGGAGGATGTAAACTCTGGTCCTGAATTCAGCAACCCTCTCCTCAAGGATGTAAGGGTATCTTGGTTCTCTCTCCAACAAACACCCGCAGGCACCCTAGGAGCAGCATTGTCAGGCTCTAGAGGAAGCAGAGTACAGCCTTCCTCAGGCAGAATGAGCATAGTAGTTGGATATTTAAAATGGTTTCTTGGACGCGGAGAGTGCGCTCCATCCCTCCCCACAGTACAACTAAAACCACTTAAAGACTTGGCACGGTTGTTAGGGGGCTATCCACATTCCAGAGTGGCACATGTTGCTATTTACCCTCTGGCATATTTCTCAATTACTGGCTTCTCTCTGCATACATAAAGGGTATGACTGTTTCTGAAACTTGTTCCACCCTTTCCTCCTTAAAGTCCACTCATGCAGCGTTTCCCCCACCCTCTCTGCAGGACATGGAGATGTTGCATCCTTGTTTGTTTTTTTAACTATGTGTGGAAACACCCAAGAGGATCACATCTCATTGCTTTCACTTTGAAGCGGGACAAAACGTGCCAAAAGTAGCCCGGTGAGACTTCAGATCCTTGGTTCTTTTTGCGTTCTGTGCAGTAGCCACTCCATAGGTAGTTCCAACTGAGTTTTCATTCTTGAGTTTGGGCCCCTCTCTCAGATCTCCAAACAAAGGAATATAGCCTCAGATCTAACCTAATTTTGAGAGGTTTCAGAGTAGCAGCCGTGTTAGTCTGTATTCGCAAAAAGAAAAGGAGGACTTGTGGCACCTTAGAGACTAACACATTTATTTGAGCATAAGCTTTCGTGAGCGTCAGCATGCAGTGAGCTGTAGCTCACGAAAGCTTATGCTCAAATAAATGTGTTAGTCTCTAAGGTGCCACAAGTCCTCCTTTTCTTTTTGCGAATACAGACTAACTCGGCTGCTACTCTGAAACCTGTCATTATGCAAGGCACTGAATTTAGGAATGCATCCGATGAAGTGAGCTGTAGCTCACGAAAGCTTATGCTCAAATAAATTTGTTAGTCTCTAAGGTGCCACAAGTACTCCTTTTCTTTTTGCTAATTTTGAGAGTGGAGGTAGACTTTTTCTGACAGATTTGAAGTTTAATTGCACAAGGGGGTTCTAAATTATAGTAAACTCCGCAGCTGCTGCCTTCAGAGCTGGGCTCTCAAGGCAGCACAGAAGTAAGTATGGCAATCCTGCAGCCCCCCCTACAACAGCTTTGGGATCCCCCCATGATCTGCTTTTGGGTCGGGACCCCCAGGGTTACAACACCATGAAATTTCAGATATAAATATCTGAAATCATGAAATTCACTGATTTTAAGATCCTGTGGCCGTGAAATTGACAAAGTGAACTGTGAATTTGGGAGGGCCCTAACTATTGGAGTCCTAAGCCTCAATTTTAAAGAGTCTCTTGCCCTTTTGCTTACAGAGATAAACTTCAAAACCTAGGGTGGATTGTTTTAAATCACCAAGTGGAAAGGCTCAATTTAACTTATAAATGTTAAGGAGCTTTTCCATTTGTACTTCGGTTATTTTCTTAAGAAGCGTGCATTCTCATTGTTGGTATAACGATTAAAACATGCTGATTTACAACTAAGTAGAGTCTTTACACTAGATTTGGTACATGTTTTTGCTCTCTAGGAAGGTTATTTAAGCAGTCATATATAGTTTGATATTTTCAGATTTTTATTGATTTTACATTTTTAACTTTTCAGAAAAGGGTGAATGACATATTGCTTATTATTACAAAACATGTCAAATTTATTTTTATTTAAACAAGCCCTTGACACAGCACATGATCTGTTGTGCCATATTTGTAAAGTTTGACCTCAAAATTTAGATGTTTTTGCCCTGTTAATTTCTTTATATAAAAAAATCAGCCTTTAACTTAAAATTAATAGGGGCTCATGGATTCAACATATATTTTTTTAGATAAATGTTTTAAGCGATTATAGGTTTTGGCCTTAACATATATTGTATTAAATTCAGATTCATTTTAAACAGATTTTTAAAAAGAAAACCATTGTTATATTTTGTTACCTAAATTATAAAATCTGATTTTTTTGCCCCCCAAAATCTATTTTTATCTACCCTGTCAAAACCTAAAATGATCTGCAGTGGGTAGTCAACAATGTGAACATAAGAACGGCGATACAGGGTGTGACGAAGTGGGGGATTTTCTTATTTTTCCTTGTTTTTCCAATGGTTTGCATGCAGAGGGTGTGGGACTCAGTTTCCCTGACCAAAGGTCTATCTAGCCCAATATCCTAGCTTCCAACAGTGGCCAATGCCAGGTGCCTCAGAGGGAATGAACAGAACAGGTAATCATGAAGTGATCCATCCCCTGTCGCCCATTCCCAGCTTCTGAATACTCTTGTAAACTGTGCACTGTTGTCTCACCCTCGTCTAAACTTGCACTGTCACTGTTGCTACCACTAATGGAGCAACAGTGGTGGGAAATGGAAGAAAAACCTAGTGCAGAAAAACTTCATGAGCTTATGTTTGCAACACACATGCAGATGTTGGCCAAATTGCCCTCTTCTTTAAGAAAGAGAGGAGAGATGGTACCAAGTGATTTAAAAGAACAAAGTAGTGTGTTTGCTTTTCTAAGCAAAATACAAGCAGGTCTATGAAGCTGGAATTTTCTTCTTTGGAAGGTACTTTAGAAAGAAGAGCATGAAAATACAGGAAAAGCTTTATCTGGGGAGGGGTGCCAGTTAGTCAAAAATTCCAGTTAACTAAGAGTTATACTTACCAAAGGAGGGAGGGAGTTTGGGTGCAGGAGGGGGTTGGGGCACGGAAGGGGGTGCAGAGCGCAGACTCTGGGAGGGAGTGTGCGTGTGGGAGGGGGCTGGGGATTGGAGCGTGGGAGAGGGTGCAGGGTGAGGACTCTGGAAGGGGGTATGGGTGCAGGGGGGGGCTCAGGGCAGGGCGTTGGGGTGCAAGAGGGGTTTTGGGGTGCTGGATCCGGGCAGCGCTCACCTCGGGCAGCTTCCCACAAGCGGCGATATGTCCCTGCTGCTCCCAAGTGGAGGCGCGGCTAGGAGGCTCTGCGTGCTGTCCCCGCAGCTCCCGTTGGCTACAGTTCCCAGAGCTGCAGAGCCAGCACTGGTGGCAGGATGGGGGCAATGCATGGAGCCCCCGTGGCCGTTCCTCCACCTAGGAGCAGCAGCGACATGTTGCCACTTCTGGGGAGCCACGTGGAGCTAGGTAGGGAGCCTGCCAGTCCCATGCCAACTGGACTTTTAATGGAGATATCAGAAATGCTGGTTTCTAGAGCTTTGCGGTTGGCAAATTGCCGAATAAAACAGCTTTTACTGTATGGTTTGGGGCGGTTGGTGATAAACTATAATACCATTTCCTGAATTTCTTAAACTTGAGCCCCCTTTTGGAAAACACAGCCTTTAATGCTGCCATGTGTTGTTAAAGAGAAACCCATCTTAACTTCTTCATCTTCCATGCCACTCTAGTTAGTCCTTCATTTGCAGACACCCCTGGAAAACAATGGGCTCTGAAGTCTTTTATTTCTAGGTGAGTGGTTCAATTACAACCCGGGTTAGTAGGGACTGAAAGTTGTTACTGCTTTGTCTGTATAGTTGTCTTTGTCCAGATCACACTAGACAGGCATCTACCCACTACCGTTGACAATTTCAGCAATAGAGGCCAAGGACTAAGCTTTTTCCTCTTACCCTTAGTGTTTCTCTCCACATGAAAATCCGGAATAAGGTAGGGTGTGAATTTAAAGTGGATTATTGTCTGTTTCTGATTAACCTTGTACAGGAACACTCTTATTCCAGAATAAGCATCCCTTAGCTCAGTTAGTCTAAATCATATGGACTAAGCTAATTTGGAATAAGGTACACTTATTTTGGAATACAGGCTTGTCTACACATAGACCACTACAGTGACACAGCTGTGCTGTTGTTGTAGTGCTTAAGTGAAGACACTACCTATGCCAATGAGAAGGGTTCTCACGTTGATGTAGGTAATCCACCTCCCTGAGAGGCAGTAGCTAGGTTGACAGAAGAATTCTCCCATCCATCTAGCGCTGTCTACACCAGGGTTAGGTCAATTTAACTATATCGCTCAGGGCGGTGGATTTTTCAGACCCCTGAGCAACATAGTTATACTGACCTAATTTCATAGTTTAGACCAGCCTAAGTGGAGTTAATCAAGAGTAGCTCCCTGGGTAGATAAGCCCTTAGAAGTGGGCCCTTCCAGCTCAGGACTAAAGCACATTGATACTGCAAAAGCAGCAGTATCTCTTTGGTGATGGAGAGCTTCACTCTGTCAAGAGTGAAACTGACAGCCCTAAAGACTAGATGCAGTGAAAACCAGAAAATGTGACACAGATATTGTAGGTAGTTCTTGATCTTTGTTGATTACTTAGTAATCACAATTATAACACCATTAAATGTGTTGTTAAGGTGTTTTATAATCCCCACCCACTCTCCCTAGTTCTAAAAGCCATAGCTCTCAGGAGACAGAATGGCATTTTAGATGTAGCCTAAATTCTGTTCTGCTGGTAAATGACAATTTGCCTCCCCAAAGTGGGGAGAAAAACATGGCCTGAACACATGACAAGGGACAAGTGAGTGCCCCCTGATTTCTAATCCCAACTCCCTCTGTGGCCTTGGTTGAGTCACTTAACCCCTCGGCATAAATTCCTTTTAAGTAGAATGGAAATAACAGCTCTGTGAAGTAAATGTGAAAGTGTTATGAGGATTAGTTAATGTTTAGCCCATCAAATAGTCTAGAAAGTGTTCCTGTCAGAGTGCTCATGATTTCAGAAAGGCTGAACTGTCTTCTGCAGATACTGAAGTCTGCCACTGTGTCTCGAGGAGCCAAGAAACTTAAGATAATCTTTCCATGAGAGATGGAATGTGGTTTTTCTCCTTTTAGAAACAACACATTTATATTAATTTCACATCTAGCCTTTGTAATTAAATAGCTTTTTGTTGCGGCACTTGCTTGTTGACTCTTACCAGGATTTAATTGTACTGTTTCATACTTACATAATGCTCTTCATCTTCAAAACATTATTATCCTTGTTACCAAACAATCTACAAACCCAGTCTCCTGCTTGCTTGGTGGTATTCCTCCTTTACAGATGGGGAAATCGAGGCAGAGAGGTATTGGCGAATCACTTCACTACAGGGGAGTGTGTAAGAGTCATAAGAACAGCCATACTGGGTCAGACCAAAGATAGTCCAGTATCTTGTCTTTCTACAGTGGCCAATGCCAGGTGACCCAGAGGGAATGAAGAGAATAGGCAATCATTAAGTTATCCATCCCCTGTTGCCCATTCCCAGGTTCTGGCAAACAGAGGCTAGGGGCACCATCCCTGTCCATCCTGGCTAATAGCTACTGATGGACCTATTCTCCATGAATGTATCTTGTTCTTTTTTGAACCCTGTTATAGTCTTGGCCTTCACAACATCAGCCAGGATCAGAAGTCAGTGGCTTTTAGTTCCCTGTCCTTTGGAACACACTCCTCTCGCCTTAAGAATTTCCATGGCTTTCGTCAGTCACAAAGGCTGTCTGCTCCACATCTGTGAACCATTCATTGAGGTCTCTTGTCTGTTCTTCGCTTGCTCCCCACAATGCCATGTGCATAAATCTTGTATTTATTTGGCAAGTCATGTGATACAGGACGTTGGAGTTGCATAGTTCTGATTAACATCCGATTTTCCCACTTTACTGCAAAATGATCTTAACTGCTATCTTGAGCACAGCCAAAGCCAGCAACAAATGCATTGTACAATCCAAAGTTTGCAGTGCCAGTTTAGTGGTGGTATAAAACATTAATCATCAACTCTAGCTGTTCATGAAACCTTAGCTGCCAAAATCAGCAACGGGCAAGGGCTTGTTGAGGGAAATAGCAAGATGTCCATCAGAAAATCCTTTTAATGTGTGTTGTTCTCACAGAACTAGAAACAGTTTTATTTGCCACTATAAATGCACTTGAGAACAATGATCTTTTCTAAGCATGCTCCTGGACCAGAAAACAGGAAAAAAGAAAGGTCTGTTAGGTTTCTATTGAACACTCACACTCAAATGCCTGATCAGGGTTGTAACCAAGGCGGGGCAGCCGCCCAGGGCACAAAGCTGCAGGGGTGGAAAAGTGAGGCGGGGAGGTCATATGGGATCACATGCCTCCCCTAGATTTCTGCCTTCCATTTAGCATAGTAGTTCTCAAATTGTCGGGTGCACCTCCCTAGTGGGGCTTGCCCTACAGTTTGAAAACCATAGCCTCCTGCCAGGAGCCAGCGGACTGAAAGCTGGTGGGAGCTGCTTGGGCCCCAGCTCTCCACACTGTAGGAGCCAGGGCGCTGGCTGGCTGCCCAGCAGCCCTCCCTCTCTGCATGGCCAGGTGCTCCCCAGGCAGGGCAAGCTCAGTGGGAAGGGGTTGGCTCCAAGGGGCATCACCAGCCAGCGCCAGATTCCTGCGGGTGAGGCAAGAGCGCATCGGGGTGCTGCTTGGAGCTGTGCCGCATGCCCTGGCTGGGGAGTGCCCAGCCGTGCGGAGGTGGCACAGCTAGGTGAGCAGGGCAAGGAGGGCTGCTGGGCAGTCAGCCAGCACCCACAGTGCGGAGAGTCAGGGGCCTGAGTGAGCTAGGCAGCTCCCATCAGCATCTGATCTGCCAGCAGGTGACGGTTTTCAAACGGGAGTGTGCCTTTTGAAAACCTTTGTGCTAAATTGAAGGCAGAAATCGGGGGGGGGGAGGGGGGTATGTGATGCTGTGTGCCCCCCCCGCATAACCTTTAGGGGGTGCAAATATGCTTGCTTGCCCCATGTGCGAAAATGCCTAGTTACAGCTCTGGGTCTGATCCTAAACCCAGTTAAATCAATGCAGACTCCCACTGACCTCAGTGGGTTTTGGTTCAGGACCCAAAATAGTTAGTTGCTGTTAAGTATCTCTGTTCCTGGGTTTGTTATGGTAACTATCTCCAACAGCGAGTTTATAATTCCCGTTTTCCAGTAGGTTTACAATGCTCTCTTACTAACATGAGCACAGAACTTCATCCACAAACCTTAAGGAGATAGGGAGAGAAGTTTGAAAACCTGTTTGATTTTTGCCCCCCATCCCAACTTGCCAAATCTCTGTGCAATAATGGAGTAAAAGTCCACATAGCTTACTATGTTTCCTTCTATTTCTGGATGTCTTGGTGTCTGAGCTCAACTGTCTGTATTAAGTATTTATAAAGTGCCTGTTGCCGTAGAATCTAAGCCCTGAGGAATAGTTTATTCCTGTCCTGTAAAGCAACAAGAGGAGATTGCCATGAAAACGTGGCTCAAAATGTTTAGCATTTTCCTGTAGGCTATTCCCCAGTAAGCTGTTGGTCTCGTCGCTGTGAGCCTAGTCATTGTCAGCAACATCCCAGTAACTTCAGAAATATCCTCGCTCATGCTCTGATCCATTAGTTCATAGTACAAGTGAAATATTGAGAGACAAAGCTGTGCAGTAATCCAGGGCAACAAAGTCATTCATGCATGTGTTAATTCTGCTGACTGCTACCAAATTGTGAAAAAGTATAAAAAGTAGCTTGTGAAAAAGAATATACGAAATTTAGCAAGTCTTAAGCCAGAGGTTCTTTAACAGCAAATTTAAATCGAGAACATTTAGGAATGCTCTTAACATAAGTTGTTGGATAAATCTATTGGTGCAGAGAACTTCAAAACGCCATTCACTGTTTGGCCTTCCAGCCAAGATCAAGAGTTTATACATAACCCAAGCCTTGTTATACCAATAAAATAAAAACCAGCAGGATCTTATTAAAGGGGAAAAGACAAAATGCCACATTTATTGTGAATATAGAAAGATCCATAGTAAGCAGTTAGTTATAGCTATAACATTCCATTCAATTCCATATTTATTCACACATTCATTCATACACACACACAGGTTCTGCAAGGTTGTTATCATAGTTACCAGCCTTAGAGTTGCTCATGCCAAGCCACTGGCCAGGTGACCTGGACACGAGGCAGGAGCAGGGCCTTGTCAGATGCTCATCTGATGATCCTGGAAGTTGGTTTGCAGAATCAGACCCCAAAGTTCTCACTTTCTAGAGTCCATTTTTATAGGAATTTCTTCCTATGCCAGTCTATGGGAATTGCTTCATCATGCTGTTGCTGAATCAATCAGCAGATGGCACATTCCTGATGGCTCCGTTGCCAGATGTTATCTTGTTCTTTGGTTCTTCCATTCTTGAGGCTGTTGGGTGGATTCCAGTCTGCCCTCCGGGGGTCCTCTGGTTATTTCCACTTGATGCCTTCTTCAGCCGATGGACACTGGATTCTTAGGCTGGCACTTCCCTGATCATTCAAAGTTATTATCCACACCAAGCATCCATCCACATACATCCTCTATCTCTATTTTAATCACAATTGTTAACAAAGCGAGATGAATACAACAAAAGGGCGGGGAGTCTCTGGGTGCTGTTTCTGTTGTTACAGAGTATTGCTTTTGAGTCTCTCTCTGTGTGAGTAGTTGTTGTCACAAAGAATTGCTTTGAGAACAGACTCTGTCTTAGAATGTACTAACACAATTAGCAGCTTGCAAGTTTCACACATAGAGGGAGAGAAACAGTACCAAAAACTAAGAGACCTCTTAATTAGTAATACCCTGGAATTTAAACTATGGGGAAATCAAAAAGAAAAGGAGTACTTGTGGCATCCGATGAAGTGAGCTGTAGCTCACAAAAGCTCATGCTCAAATAAATTGGTTAGTCTCTAAGGTGCCACAAGTACTCCTTTTCTTTTTGCGAATACAGACTAACACGGGGAAATCAAACTCATTTATGATTTTAATACAGAACTTCTTTAATATGATCCAACAGCCTGACCCCAGAAGTACAGTACCTTCCTTCTTAACTTGTGTAAATTTGATTTTAAACATTAACTTTAATAACATTTTTATATCCTCTTTCAGAGGACTTTATTCTGCTCTGGCTGGGGGTGGACTGAATGATCTAACAGATCTCTTCCATCTCCAACTATTATGATCAGTGTTGGTTTGACTTTTCGTTCAAGCCAGGCTCCTGGAGCGTCCATAAGATCCTTTTACCAAAAGCAAATGAAATATTTAGATGCTCGTCTTCTAGAGTTACAAAAGAGTTTTGCTGTGAATGAACGCAACAGGGTGAGGGTGTCTTGTTAAGAACTCAACATTTTAAAAAAAATTTTTTTACACAGTTTGAGTGTCCTCTTTCTTACAGTACAGAAATTGTATTTGGTCTTGATTAAAATTTGTTCCTGTAACTTTAGCCACAAAAAAGTTTTCCATTTCTTTAAGGGTTGAAGTTTCAATTCACATTTTTTTGCTTTGTTTTTCCTCATATAGATTTCAGCTTTTTGTGCTGCTCAGTATCATCTCAAAGAGGTAGACAAGTTTCATATACAGTATGTGCTTCAGAAGCATGGGTTTTCTTCCTATCCAATAACTAGCAGCAAACAGCCCACTTTACATAACTGTCTTGGCTTTTAAGAAGAGTGATACAGAATCAAGCATTCTGTAGGCTTAGTAGATGGGTGCTGTAACTTTGCTCAGTGGAAGCTGCTATTTTAATTAAATGGCTTTTTTTTAAAGTGCATGTTATATGAAAGTATGAGCTACCACCTGATATCTAAACTGCTATGTATGTGCCAGGATTATTCTAGTCAGGTTCATTGTATGCTTTCATACCTGCTTGCTATGCCTTTCTGAAAACATCTCAGCTGTCTTTCATCCTCAGAACCTTTGAAAGCCATCCTAAATTTAAAAATAATAATAATAATAACCTCTTTTCTATGTGCCTCTCCAGTTGCCTGCTGGCAGGGTTGAGATGAAACCTGAAATTAGGAGAGGAAATGGAGATATGTCGTCTTTCCTCACAAGAGCTTCTAGCAGCTTCAATGCATGCTTGTTTGATGTGGCCCTGGTACTTAGCTTGTAAGATGCTTCATACCCTGAAGAGTGTAGCTCTTGATGATGTGTTTGGATGTGGTAACGTTTTCACTTTTATTTTTATCTAAAACATGAGATGCAACTGAAATTTGTCTGAACAGCTCCATAAATATAGACACTGGTGGCTATGATTCCTGCCCACCCCAAATTAGCACACCTATCCTCTAGACAAATGAGTGAGGTGAGAATTTGACCTGAATTTCTGTGTTGCATACTCCTTTCAGAGCAGTTCGCGGACTGTTTAACCAAAACGGCACCACAATAGCTTCAGTATGGCTTTTAGTCTGATATTTATTTGATGCGCTGTAAGAATCATGCTACTTGTGGTGGTCCTGTACTATTTTCAGCCAGCTTCTATTTGCTTCTCTTGATTCAGCTTCCAGTAAATAATTCTATGGACAGTCTGAATTCTCCTTGGGGATTGGTTGTGTAATGTTAAAAGATACAAACATATGATAATCCTTCCTTTTTTTTTTTTTTTTTTTTTTTTTTTTGGAGGGGAATGCATAGGTAATGTCTAACACTTATCTAGTCCCCTCAAAAGAGAGGCCAGGCATGGAATTAAACCACAAAGCTGTAGCTCACGAAAGCTTATGCTCAAGTAAATTGGTTAGTCTCTAAGGTGCCACAAGTACTCCTTTTCTTTTTTTGAAAATAGTTACCATAATTCTTCAGTCAATCACCTGCTTGTTTTTAATTAAACGCTTGAGGTAGATTTTAAAAATATGTACCTCTTTTTTCAGAAAACACTCATGAATTTAAGCAGCTCCAACACATTTTTAGAAACACCAGGATGAATGAAGTGAGCTGTAGCTCACGAAAGCTCATGCTCAAATAAACTGGTTAGTCTCTAAGGTGCCACAAGTACTCCTTTTCTCCAGGCACAAGTGAAGCTTTATCTAAAGGTTCAGTTTTGTAGAAAATGCGCTCATGGAGTTGGCTAACGCTGTTGCTCTTCATTTCTCCACATACTGCAGAAGAAATGGTCATTTTAAAAAAGAGAATAATAACTCTAACTTCCTCGCATGGAAAGTCTTTTAGTTTTAACTATTTCCTGGCTCTGTATATGATGCCTCCCTATGGCCAAAACTAGTAATGCTTTTAACTGAGGAAGCTTATGCGTTTGCAGGCAACTCCCAACATTTACAGGAATCGTACATGCCTGTTTACATTCATCTCCTCTTTACTTAGGAAACCAGACTCCTGCTGCATGTTCATTCTAGTGCTCAAGTATAATTAACCATCTTTATTGTGGACAAAAGGAAATAACCTATTGCCCAATCTCATAGATTTTAAGGCCAGAAGGGACCATCATGATCATCTGGTCTGACCATCTGCACATCGCAGCGCACAGAACCTCACCTACTCACTCCTGCAATAGGCCTGTAACCTCTGGCTGAGTTACTAAAGTCCTCAAATCTTGATTTAAAAATTTCAAGTTACAAACAATCCACCATTTACTTTAGTTCAAACCAGAAAGTGACCCACACCACGCTGCAGAGAAGCAAAAAAACACCAGGGTCTCCGCCAATCTGACCTGGGGGGAAATTCCTTCTCGACCCCAAATAGGGTGCTCAGTTAGACCCTGAGCATGAGAGCAAGTCCCTCTAGCCAGACACCTGGGAAAGAATCTCTGTAGTAACTCAGAACCCTTCCCATTTAGGATGGTTGGAGATATCGCAATCAACGGATATTGCACATTCATTTGGAAATGAAGGAACTAGAGAAAGGGAGGGAGTGCTTCCTGTCTTGCACATGGTAGGGTGTGTGTGTGTTGGTTACTGATCCTTGTTACGGCAACTTTCCTGTGCTGGCTAGTGATCTTTCCTTGTAGACAGTGGTGCTTGATTTGGAGATCATGTGTATATCTGATTTCCAGATAGCATTCACTAGAATTACATGATGGGAGACAATGTTGCTCATCCAGTTGGACCAGGAAAGTAGGAATGGGGATACATAGAAATGTAGGGCTGGAAGGGACCTTGAGAGGGCATCTAGTCCAGCCTCCTGTGCAGGACCAAGTAAACCTAGACCATCCCTGACAGGTGTTTGTCAAACTCTTCTTTAAAAGTTCCATGGTGGGGATTCTACAAGCTCTCTTGAAAGCCTGTTCCAGTGCTTAACTTTCCTTACAGTTAGAATGTTTTTTTTCCTAATATCTAATCTAAATATCTCTCGCTTCAGATTAACCCAATTACTGCTTGTCCTGCCTTCAGTGGACATAGAGAACAATTGATCACTGTCCCCTTTTATAACAGCCTTTAATATACTGGGTGACTGTCATCAGGTCTTTCCCCTCGATCGTCTTTTCTCAAGACTAAACTTGCCCAATTTTTTAAACTTTCATCATAGATCAGATTTTCTAAACCTTTTATCATTTTTGTTGCTCTCTTCTGGACTCTCCAATTTGTCCACATCTTTCCTAAAGTGTGGCTCCCAGAACTGGACACAGTATTCACCTGAGGCTTCACCAGTGCCGTGTAGAGCCAGTTTCTTGGTTTCTGTTCTCAGTCCTGATGCTGATTTGCTGGGTGACTTCAGGCAAATCACTGTACGTTACAGTCTAAACCTCTGTAAAATGAGAGTGCCTGTCACATTAGGATAGAGTAGGGGTGGTCAAACCATGGCTTGCAAGCCGCATGTGGCTCTTTCACAGTTAGTATGGCTGGCAGAGGGCCCCTTCCTTTCTCCTCCTCTTCCCCCCTCCCCGGTATGGGCCCTCCCCACCCATTCTCCACCTACCAAACTGTGGGAGGAGCTCAGGACCCCTGCCTTGCAGCAGGGTGGTGGGGTAGGGACTTCTGCCCAGCAGGGAGAGGCGTGTCAGGGCTTCAGCCCCATGGGGCACACCTGCCGGGGCTTGGGGCTTCAGCAGGAGCAGGGCTGAAACCTCCAAACCCCAGCAGGTGTGCTCCGGTTCTTGAACTTCTGAAGATTGTCATATGCGGCTTGCAGGGTCAGTAAGTTTGGCCGCCCTCGGTATAGAGGTCAAGCGAATATGAAATACTTTGGAATCCTCAGTTGAGAAGTGCTACACAAGTGAAAAGTTAGTGGTACATTTTTTTATATTTGCGTTTTTGTTTTTTGGCTTATTGTTTCTTGGATGTGATTGAACAGGTATAAAAAGGCTCATTATTTATCCCTTTTGAATAAATAGTTTTAGGTCAATCCGCATAGAATTTAAGGGTTCGAATGGATGATTATTAACATAGCTAATCTCTAAGGTGATGGGGCTAGCTGTGCTGCTGGTTCAGTGTGACTTATAAAGAATATCTGATTTACATACTTACAGAATACTCACTTGAAAAGAAAATAGGGCACAATTGTTGCTGAACAGGTGCTGCACTGTAATGACTGAGTTGCTTCCTCCACCACTGTGTCCCAGACACTGGCAGTGTGGAAAGCCTTGTTCAAAGCAGTCACCTGTACTGCAAGGTGACAGAGTGGAGCACTGTCAGTTTCTCATTAAAACAGCATACTGAAAAATGGTTATGGCTGCGTGGCTCCTGTTAGCAGGACTGAAATGAATAGAAGCTAGATTCCAACTGGGAATCTGTTTGCTTTCAGATCCAGTCTATTCTGTAGGGACAGAATTTCCTGTTTGGGGGCGGGGGTCGAGAACAAAAGCTGTTAACTTGGACTGTTGGACAGTGATAGCCTAGTGGGCTCCTCCGGCTTCGAGCCCATGGAAACTCTGAGAGCCTCCTTGACTCCACAGAGGTTCAGCTGGCCAAGTGGCAGCAAAAGCTTGAGCCCTTGGACCTATGTCCCAGGACAAATGGCTCCAACTGATGTGCAGAATTGGCTGCCCTGCTAGCTGGCTGCCTTTGGTCTATGGCAATGGTTTTCAACCCTATTTGCGGACCCCTAAATTTTTTTTGAATGGAGGTGCAGACCCCTTTGGAAATCTTAGACGTAGTCTGCGGACTGCCAGGAGTCCACGGACCACAGGTTGTACGCTACTGATCTATGGCCTTGCGTAGCACAGCTACTTGCAAGTCAGTGCACATGAATACAGCGGTGCGTTACTCATTTTTATGAAGAGCACAGAATGTACTGGGAGGGGGAGGGAATAGCTCCTGAATGTGTGGAACTTTATACATAAAAATTAAACCTGTCATGACACCTTTCTTGCCTTAAGGGGAGAACAGAAGGGGTGAAAAAAGCCGGTCGCTATACTCTCACTTTGGTTAGTAAAAAGCTTTTGGCACAGAATTATATTTGCTCACGGTTTCGTCTATCTTGAAATGGGAGCTTTGATTGTTTGATAAATGGATCAGAAGATTGGTCAGTTTGACTGTTAAGTGCCTTTGTATGCTTTGCTGAAATGCAGTTTTCTTACCACCATAACACTTCTTAATTTTTCTTTGCCCCTGTTTTGAATGACTGAGGTTGCCATAGTTGAGAAATAAGCTTAATCAGACTAAAAAAGAAAAGGAGTACTTGTGGCACCTTAGAGACTAACCAATTTATTTGAGCATGAGCTTTCGTAAGCTACAGCTCACTTCACGAAAGCTCATGCTCAAATAAATTGGTTAGTCTCTAAGGTGCCACAAGTACTCCTTTTCTTTTTGCGAATACAGACTAACACGGCTGTTACTCTGAAACCTTAATCAGACTGTATTTGTGGCTCTCACCTGGGGAGGATGTGCTGCAGTTTTTTTGTTGTTTTTTTTTGTCCCAGGTAGAGGTAAAGGAAGAAATGCAAGTTTTCCCATGACTTCATTTTATGTGGGGGCAGCTTCTCCGCTTTTACAGTTTTGGGCTGTTTCTGAGTATTATTGTCAATCCATGTAGTAGTTTTGTGGCTTAGACAAACATCCACAAAAGAGCAGGATCATAGTCCATTTCTGTTCCCGTATCCAAGAAACAGGACTGGAATCCTGGCCTCAAAAGGTGGAAAAAGTAGTAAATCACCTCACTGTCATTTAGCCCTAGTATCGTCTGAATCTTAACATTCGACTCAAAGGATTTATGTTGTGATTTAAAAACTCCTGGAAATAAGTTTGTAATGGAAGTGCTGACGCTGCAGCATCACAAAGCTTGAACTATGAAAATTGGGTCTTTGATGTAGTGATTTTAATTAATGGTTGGTTAGAGCCATATTAAGTCTTGGTGTAACTCAGTTGAATTTGATAAAGTTGCATCAGCTTACACAATGTCTGAATTTGGCCCTGAGTTTCTATACATAGCTAAAAAATTATTGGAATCTGGCTGAGCAGGAGAGATCAGACTAGCAAATAGTTACACTATGGGAGATAAACAAAGTTAAGTTGCGATGGCTGTGTGGTAAGCAGAATGACATTTCCTTATGGCCTGAAAAAAATTTCCCTGTGCTGTGAGCAAGAGAAGTTGAGAAAAAATTCAACATGAGTCAGTGCTTTTTCAGATGCACTAAAACATTCAAATCACAGCAGTATGTCAGGCTTTTTCCACAATATATAATAACCTGTTTCTTTGCTAAATGTCTCTTAAATTTCTATCTTGACAGGATCAGCAACCTTCAAAAAATCATTCACTTCAGAGGTAAGTTACTTCTTGAGAAAATGGTGTGCTTTGTTCCCTGGGCACTGTCATAAACTGGTGCTTTCTATTTAACGAGGCATTTTGAGCTCTGTATATGGCTTGAATCTGAAAGGGAAAGCGGGGGACAAAGCTGAACAAGCAATTATAAGGCTTCAATGAACTGGTGTATTCACTTCTGAAATCAGTGGGCCTTTGTCCTCGTAAGAGAATTGGGTCCATTTTTATATCCTAATTGCCATGGAATTTCAAGTGATTCCATTCCACCAAAACACTATATAAATGTTAAGCCACAGAGCCTGAGTTCAACTCATTTTGACCAAGGAACACAGTTTACAGAGCAACAGAATGGCCATTTACACAGAAGACAATGACCCAGGCAAGTTTCCAAGGGGTCATAGAGTAGTAGACAAGATGCAGCTAAAATTGCCACCTCTGCCTGAGAAACTAGATTAACTTGTACCACCAACCTAGCTCACTTCCTCAAAGGCCTCAGGTCTTCGAAGTGTATGTCTGTACTGCAATCACGGGGTGTAACTGCAGCCTGAGCACACATACTAGCTTTGATCTAGCTAGCTCGGATCTGGAGCAGTGAAGTTGTGGCAGTCCGCACGTGAGCATGAGATGTATAAGCCCAATACCTATGCCAGCTAGAGTATGTCTGCTCAAGCTGCAGTCATGTGTGATTGCAGTATAGCCATACCCTTCATGGGCATGAGTCGTACCAGTAAAGGAAGGCGTACACTGATTGCAGCCTAAGGTCATTTAGGACCAGTCTGCTGGAAATTAAGGCTTCTAAGAGCAACCTGAAAACTCCCTCCTTGTACAGAACCAAAATTCCTCTTCTAGCTTGCATTTTGTGAAGACAGTCCCCTCCACCCCTTTATTTAGCTTCCAGGTCTGCATCACACAGGAAATTCCCAGGAAGCTAGTATCTCTCCAAGGTTCTTTAATGTCACTCTATTTTGAAGATGAAGTTAGGCCATATAATGTCCCCCTCCACATTAATATTCAGCAGCAGCCCATGAAGTGGTGCTCCATCTTGATCCAAGCTTTGCACGCTGGGACCTGTAGTTTTCTGCAAGCTGCATTTTTGTATTAAAGGTGGAAGTTGAAAAGAAATGTATTATACAACTCCATAGGCTTACCCCTGAGAGATCCCCTGTAACTCTCTGTAGTTATGCCTCTTGATTCTGGGTGGAGAGATACACCTAGGATATTTGTTTTTTAAAACTTCTTGGTTCTTGTCTTCACCCATACTCCTAGATGTCTGGTTCTTCTGGACAGCCTGGCTCACAGACAATAAAAAAAGGTCATAGAGGAGTAGATTCCACTGGTGAGACGACATATAAAAAGGTAGGTGCATCTCAGCTAATTAATCTGATTGTTTTCATTCTCCTATTCACTACATTAATGCTGCCCAGAGCATCAAGGTTTCTGACTCATTCTATTTAGCATAAAAGGTTGGGTAACTTGCGTGACAAACATTAAAGAAGATCTCGGTGGGAGCAAAGACTGGCAGGCTGAAGAGGCTGAAGGGCTGAATTTATGCTCTGGGAGTAGCTTCTCTGCCATTGCCTCCTAAAGACAGGATTATTTTTTAAACCTTCCCTCATTAGCAACACTTCCTAGGACCCTTCTCATTTACTGAGTGCGCTTGCTGCTGTCTGGACACGATAGCAGCTACAGATTGTGATTTTGCTGGAATTTGCTTTACAAAAGGCAGATTGTGTGTGTTGGTTTCTTAAACCAGCCTATGGATGTGGGGATTTTTGGACACTGCTACTAACTTTCGTTGGACTTCATCAGTATGTGCCAACTTGCTTTACAACAAGAGTGGTTTCCCGTGTCTGGATTAAATGGATAATGGCATGATCGAGGCTTTTCAGCAGCTCTCACTTCATGTAAGTGGAAGCTTCTCGTTTGAAATCTTTAATCCAGCTATGCTTTAATATCCACGTACTGTTTGGTGATGGGGTTCACTTCTAAAGATTACCTGGAAAAAAAGGGAACTGAGTGTGTGGGAGAGAACTTAAACAGCACTTCTGTTGAATCTAGTCTCTCTAATTTTATTATATTTGACTGTTTAAGCTTGGGGTTCTCAGTTCAGATCTCCAGTATCCCAGCATGCTGAGTGGAGGAGGAGAAGGAGGTAGCAGAACTGGCTGGGAGAAGGCAGCAACCAAAGTGGAATTAGATGAGACACTTAAATATGTTTGCAGGGGCCCCAGAAACTAGTAATGGGGGGCTCCTAATGGGGTTGCCTGGAAATGACTAACAGGCTCTCCTTACTTAAGTTGTTGTTGTTGTGGTTATGTGTCTCCCTCCTTTCCTTGAGGCACTATGTTGATTAATTTATTCTCTGCCCTTTGTTAAAACAATTGTAAACAGGCAGCTGACTGCTCAGTTTATGATGAGGAAAAAAAATGCACACAGCTTAATGGCAACCTCATTGTGGCTCTTTGCACCCACAGATAATGCAGCAATGCCAAGCTGGTGTTCAGTTTCTTTATCTTTAAAGTGAAACTACCTTTTAGGTATGAACAGTGGGCTGAGCTTGCATGGATTTTTCAGCTATATTAATTTTAAAAGGCAAAAAGGAAAGGTATTTAGGAGAACTCTGTTCCAACCTCCTAGACAAACTGGGTGATAAATCTCACATGGGCACATCCTAGGAGCTGGTTAGTAAGGAGAGTGAAGGGATGCAATGAAGTGGTCTAAAACCTGATGGAATCAAGAAAAACCTGAGTTCTGTTCTCAGTTCTGTCACTTACTGTGTGACCTTGGACAGGTCTCTTACTCCATCTCCATTTACCTTCTTCTGCTCTGTCCTGCTCACCCCCTTCCCTTTTCTTTTCATTAACTGATCCTCTCCTAACTAAACCCACCCCCAAAAATAATAATAATGGAACTAACCTGTTTGCTGCCATCACACTGTCCACTCTGCTTGTGTGTTCTACTTCTTCTCCTCCCACCTTGCATGTGTCTTGTCTATTTAGATAATAAGCTCTTTATTTCTGAGTTTGTACAGTACCTAGCACAATGGGGCCCTCATTCTTGGTTGGCCCATAGGTGCTACTGTAATAAACATGACTGATAATAAATGGAGACTGTTTATTCATCTTTGAAAGATTTTGTAGATACTCAGATGAAAGAGCCAGAGCATTCGTTTTAGCAGCAATGGAGGGGAAATCTAGGGAAGCCAAAACGTACTTGCGTAAATTGGAATCTGGCCTAGTCATCAAGGTTAAATTCTGTCTTTCACAACCAAGTCATCAGGACGTCTTATTAGATGCACGGTGTCCCTTGGTACCTTGCTGGGGTATTGGTTCAATACTGACTGTCAGAAGAACACCACCTACTGAGTCACCTGCTCAGGATTTTGTTTTCGGTTCAGTTGCCTTGTATGTAAACAACTTGCACCTGTTCCGCCATAGTTTTAACAACCTTTGCAGTAGGTTTGTCTTATAGGCAGGGAATTGACACAGACCATGTAACTTCAGTAGTTGTCAAACAGATCTTATCTGCATCATCCTGGAAGATTCATGACCACCTAGAACAAGCTGGATCTCAGCAAATGTTAATGGCCTAAGACAAAATCACAGTGTTCTGTAGACATGAGCAGACTAGCAGATTCTTGATGTTTGTAAATAGCTGCCACAGGAATATAATACTGCATTGTTCTTGGACAATTTATGCAGAGGCCACAGTAGCAAAGCTATGGTTTGTTTTTAAAACTATAATGACCCGCTGTTAGTTAGGCTTGGAAGGATCCGATTCTTATTGGTAAACCTCAGTTTCACTGTGCACACACAAACTGACACACACATTTCCATCACTGGTCAAAAGTCCAGCTAGGTAAAGGAAAATGCTGCTTGAGAACTTATTAGAGTTTGATTTTAAGGATATTTGCTTTCTCTGTGTTGACAGTTTGTGTTTGGACACTGGCAAAGCTTTAACTTTTTGAACCGCAACATCTACTGTCATTAAAGAATTGTCTGACTTCCCCTGAAATAATTTACCACAACTGTGAACATTTAAATGGACAAAAATAGGAAGAAGTGCTTAAAACCTATCATTTTGCACAACTGTGAAAATTTAAATAGATACAAATCTTAAATGCTTAAAAATAAACATTGTTATTACAGACAACATTGTTTAAAAAAAAAATAAAAAAATCAGTGAATTCTGCTAAGCCTCTTATTATTACTTACAAGCCTAGCAAAGGAGTAGGATGAGATGGTGAGAATACATGGTTGAAACCCACAAGTGTGCATTCTGTGGGGTTAGCTTATTTTGAGGGCTAGCTCCATGCTTGGACTCTACATTGCCTTGAGGAAGACCAGAGTCTATGCCGAGGCCACCCGATCATGCAAATCTAGGTTTCGGGAGATCGAGATACCATGCTTGTCCGCTTCCTAGAGGAACGAGAGTACTTTGCTGTTCAATAGCCACCACTCCGGTCGTTGTAAGGAGTGGAAATGAACACCTTGGAAGGAGGTAAAATCCAGTCTTCATAAGGCCATGTGGATGGTAGCTATAGTGTAAGTCCTCTGGGGTAGCAATGCTGCAGAATGGGGATAAAATGAGATGGAAGGATTGTTAGGGCTTTGTCAGGGATGTCGAGGTATCCTGATCCCTAATATATGGCAGAAGCTAGTCTTATACACTCTGCGCGTCAGATGAGTGGAACATGGGGCCCTTGTCACCTTAGTTTGGCAGCAGCTTAAATATTCTGGAAACAGGATCCCTTTCATGTGGTGATCTTGCTGTACAGTGATAAGTTGTATGTTTCCCATCAAGCAGATTGACATGAAAGAAAGCAGCCAAAGACTAAGTTAGCCAGCTAGAGAAAAGCAAAGAAAGGAAACCGGGATTTATGGGTACGAAATACCATCTAGTGCCTGCTGGAAGGATGTTAGTTTAAATTGGAGCAGATTTTTTGTTCTAAGACAGTCATCCATTTAACCCGTTCTGTTTGACTTCCTGTTTCCTTTTCCCCTCCAGACTACCTCATCGGCCTTGAAAGGTGCCATTCAACTGGGCATCACCCACACAGTAGGAAGCCTGAGCACCAAACCGGAGCGAGATGTTCTCATGCAAGACTTCTATGTAGTAGAAAGTATTTTCTTCCCAAGGTGAGAGCTTGCTTGCTGCTCTGTGAAATGCTTTTACTTAGGGTTATCCACTCTGAGATGGGTCTTCCTGTGGGTTATGATGAGCTAGTAGTGTTACTTTACTTGTATGTTTGGGAGTTAAGAGAAGAAAGCAACACTGATTCCAAATCAGCTCCTTAAGACATGTACAGGCGTCTCTAAAGCACACAATAGTATAGTGGCTAGTTCTGCACTTGTTGATATGGCAACCACACAACAGAATGCAACTCAGCCCTTAATTTTAGGTATTACTCAACCTTTCCATTAGAGCAAGCGTTCAACAATGATTGTTCTTGCATTATATATGATAGAAAAATACCTGCTGGAGCTCTGAGGTATGCGAGGGTTAATGAAAGAGAATTTAAGGCCGTGGTTCTCAACCTGCAGCCCACCGCTTGCAGCCCAATCAGCACAGAGCTGCAGCCCATGTGACATCCTCAGGGCCATACAGGTAGTATTGGATGCAGCCCACAATGGTAAATAGGTTGAGAATCACTGATTTAAGGTGTTAAACTTGCCATGTGTTCTGTTTTTGGGTGTTGTAGAAAATTGTCTTGGGGTGGTCCTTCTTTATTTTAAAAGAGGCCTTTAAAAGTACTGTGTGGATTTCTAACCATCTGTTCCCTTCCCCCACAGCGAAGGGAGTAACCTGACCCCAGCTCATCACTACAATGACTTCCGGTTTAAAACGTATGCTCCTGTAGCATTTCGCTACTTCCGTGAACTGTTTGGAATACGGCCAGATGACTATCTGGTAAGTCACTGGGGAAGCCAGTTTTATTTGTCATACTTGATAACTAGTATTTTTCCCTTCTTCCCCAGTATAAATGGCCTCTATCCGGTCCCACTCCTAACACTGTGCACACACCAATGGATGTTGTCTCAGCTTCGCCCCCTTTCTTGGGGTTTGCCTTTATTTAATTAAAGTTTACCAAGAAAAAGCCCTTGGCCAGGACTGCACTTACAGCCATCAGCCTGATCCCCAATGTGGGCAGATCAGTATTTATCCTTGTTGGGATCTCTTGACCCTTCTGATGATTATTGCCTTATGTTCTTGAGTGGAGCTAATGAGACTTGCCTGGTCTGACTGTCAGATTCGCAGCAGCGTATTCTGAACGTCCATACTGGGTCCTGTACCAATTCCATCCTGATTGTGCATCTCCGGCACCCTCACATGAGACTCTCCTAGCCTGGACCCACTGTAGGCTCCCTTGAAACCACTGCTTTAACCTTGGGTGGCCAAAGCGGCACCTGCAGCCCCCAGAATTCACAGGGCCAAATACAGCCCACAGAATTCTATTGTGCAGATCCCATCTTTGATGTGGAGATCGGGCTACTAGAATCAAAATGGAGTTGTGCACACTGGGCCAGGTAATCTCTGCAATTGTGCCACTGTATTGGAGCAGGATGCAGCAGTTCTTACCTCTATTTTATTCAAATGAGGTGTGATCCTTGCTTATAGGGCCCCTTGGTTGGCCAGAATATGTTGCCCCGTAGCTGGTCAATGGGCCAGTAGTTTCAGGAAGGAACCAAACCATTCCTTTACGTAGCAAGCGACTGCAGTAGCCCAGCGGGGTCCTCGTCTTTGACTAGAGCTCCTAGGTGCTGTGCTAATACAAATTACTACTAATTGCGAGAAACCCGGAGGGAGGGAGGGAGCAGAGCTGCTGAGACATCACAGTCTTATAACTACATCTCCATGCCTACCTGTAATCTCTCCAAACAAGACATGTTCTAGCACAAAGTTATGGACATGAGAAAGCATTAACCTGAGGGCCACGGATTCCAGAGACAGTCATGCTGGATGCTTCCCCAACTCTAAAAGCTGTGCCATGACTTGCTATTCTCATAAAACATCTCTAGTTTATCTAACTTAATGAACTACTAACCAGTCTATATACTGAATTGTATACTTATCTGTTTTTGTGGGCAAAATATGATGCTGCTGTTCACTGGGGTTGCTCAAAGTGCTTTGCAAAGGCACCTGTGCGGATGTGTAACGACGCCATCTCTAAAAAAAAAATTAACGAGGAATCCTTGTGGCACATTAGCGACTAACAAATGTATTTGGGCATAAGCTTTCGTGGGTTAGAACACATGTACTCAGACACTCAAGTTGACCCTTTAGCTAAAGCTTCGATAAAGATGCCTGTGCTTTGTTACCTGTTTATCTTACGCTTTTGCTTTTTAATTCAAACCCACCCCACCCCCCTTCAGTACTCGCTCTGCAGTGAGCCACTCATTGAGCTCTCCAACTCCGGGGCCAGTGGTTCCCTCTTCTATGTATCCAGTGATGACGAGTTTATCATTAAAACAGTTCAGCACAAAGAAGCAGAGTTCTTGCAAAAGCTGCTGCCGGGTTACTATATGGTAAGTTGCTTGGGTGACCTTTCTGCGTGGGTTGTAATGATGTTTCTCTGACAGCATAAACTTGAGAATATCGTCGTAACTGGCAGGTCACATGCGAGGCGGTGGATTTACAACTGGTTTCAAGGCCGTATTTTCAGAGATGCTGAGCATACTCCACTCCCATTTGCTGCAGGGGTAGATGCTCAGGACTTCTGAAAATCTGGACCTGAGCCCTTTGGGTTGGTCAACTGCATTTTGCCTCTGCTGGCTAATACTGATACACCCTCCTGCATGTGACTACTAGAGGCTGCTGGAGCTCTTTGGGCCGGCACAGGAAGGTTTGCACCAGACTTTCTCATTTGGGTTGTTTTGAAGAGTGCCCGTCTCCCTGAAAGGGACCTGCCTAGCATTCAGGCTTGCACTGCTAGATTGTGTGTGGTTGAATGTGTGCGTCTGCTCAGTCAAGTTTTGTGCAAGAAGCTCATACTCATGATATGCAAAGACTAGCAAAGTTCCTTATTTCCTTTCCCCCCTTCTGGGCCATTCTCTTTGTTCCATCAGTGCTGCCCAACCAATGCTACTTTGTTATTTAAATTTAACATGCCCATATTCCAGGGCCTCTGAGTGTCTGTCTAAAGAGACTAAAAATGTGATCATAAATAGATAAATGGGCCCTGCTAGTCCTAGAACAAAATCAGATCCAACCCCAACATACAATATATACCTAATCCCACTAGAGATGGCAGATGGTCCCAGAGTGCTTTATTAACTGCCTCCCTGAGTGGGAATTTGAACAGGTTAATGGAGTTCATGTCCCTGGCTTAGAAAAGTGCCATGGGATTCTTAATACATGCATTGGTTAAGACCTCTTCTTACCTACCCATGGCACCACCAGCACTTTGCCCATATTACTAGGCCGGGAAACTGGACCAATGCTAGTTTCTGCAACCACCAGAGTTATAGGGATCTCTTATTCCAGTATGCACCCACCCTTATCCTGCTTAGCATTAGATCTGGCAAGAGCCTAGCTTATGGAGGGAGTGGCAAACTAAAAGACTAAGCACAAAAATCCTCCTTTGCCCTGTTGGCTGCCACAGATCGCCTCTGGCAGATAATTGTGTGGATGAAGGTGCAAATTCCTTCTTTATGCAAAAGCTGCATCTGATGAGTTCAGGTTTGCAGAGAAAACATTTCTTACCCTAGAGTTACCAATCTATGCCCCAAGTTCACCCATCCCTGATTCATTGCTTTGCTAATAATCACTTTGGATCTCAGACAAGGTTGCTTTGATTCAGATACACCGGTTAAGAGCAAATAGCTAGCCACTCTGAATGTAGGGAGTCACCTGGACTCTGAAGTTATGTCTTCTGTCTTTGGACATTTAGAACTTGAATCAGAATCCTCGGACGCTGCTGCCTAAGTTCTATGGTCTGTACTGCGTGCAGGCTGGAGGGAAGAACATCCGCATCGTAGTGATGAACAACTTGCTGCCCCGCTCTGTGAAAATGCACCTGAAGTATGACTTGAAAGGCTCCACCTATAAGCGTCGAGCATCCCAGAAGGAGCGGGAAAAAGTCTTCCCGACATACAAAGACCTGGATTTTATGCAGGACATCCCCGATGGCCTGTTCCTAGACTCTGATATGTACAATGCCTTGTGCAAAACGCTGCAGAGAGATTGTTTGGTGAGTGAAGGGTGAGATGAGCTGAATTGAGACCAATATTTCCCCCCCTTCTCTGTGGATTACTTCATGCCTTTTGAAATGTGTGTACCCCAGGGTCACTCTAAAGCTTCTTAGGCCTGGCATTTGCCCTGTTTTTTGTTTGTTTGTTTTTTTTCTTTGTGTGTCTACAGTCTGGATAATTCTGCAGTGCAGTTTTTAAGTGAAAGATGCTAGAATTGAGTCCTCTGTCCCCCAGAAAGGCACTGCCCAGGCAGCTGCAGTGCAGTTACGCCCTCCAAACACTGCCCCCCCTGTACAACTCAATTCTGACCCAGGGAACTCAGCTACCGTGATACATTCAATCTTTGGCACCTCTGCCATGACTGCCAGCTACAGGGCTAATTGGTTGGCATTTGTGTGATGATGTCCACTGGGAACGGGACAGACCACAAACTCCTTTTGCATGTTCAAATGTTTCTAAGTTGGGTAAAATTCAAATCAGTAATCTAGAGTGGTACGGTGCAGTCTCCCCTCCCCCGTCCCCTGAGCAGTCCAATTTATGCCCTGCCACCCAATAGTGTCTTACTACTTGTACAGTAGGAGGAGTCCTAGTTTTAGAGCAGCTGTGTGGTCCAGCAGATAGGACACCGGACGGAGAGTCAGAGGACCTGAGTTCTGTGCCTGCAAGTGATCTGATGTGCAGCCCTGCACAAATCATTTTCCCAGTTGCCCTGTCTGTAGAAGAAAGATACTGATATTTTACCTTCCTTTGTAAAGCTGCTCATTGATATCTGTGGGTGAAGATCACTGAGTGTTTATATAGAGGCCATCCCCTTGGTATTTTCAGAACACTACGCAAAAATACTCAGTGCATGCATAAAACTGGAATAGTTTAACCATTCATGTAGCTTGCAAAACGTAAATGGTGTCATATTGACTTTGTTTCCGTCCAGGTTCTGCAGAGTTTTAAAATCATGGATTATAGTTTGCTTGTGGCCGTCCATAACATTGATCAGGCACAGAGAGAGCGTGCGATAATGGATGGGACGGCCCAGTCGGACACGCGAAGGCCAGCTACCCAGAAAGCTCTCTACTCCACGGCTATGGAGTCTATCCGAGGAGAAGCCCGGCGAGGCGGCACTATAGAGACTGACGACCAGTATGTCTGGGTTGATTGTTCAAATTAACATGGCCAATTCATACTTAGAGCAGATGCGGTAAAATTCAAGGATTGATAAGGAAGGTGTGATTTTAGGTACCAATGATGTAGGGCTGAGCCTGAGGCTTGGGATTCAGGAGTCCTGAGTTCTGGTTTCAGTTCCTTATCATGAGCACGTCACTTAAGTCCTTTGTGCCTCTGCTTGCCTGCCTCACTGGGATGTCTGAGGATTAATGTGTCTGTACCACACCTGGAAGCTGTACTCAAACAGCTAAATATTAAGTATCGCCTCCAGGGATCATAGGAATTGCTGTAGCGGATCAGACCTGAGCTCCTGTCTCTGAGTGGCCAGCACCAGATACTCCAGGTTTCTTGGATTCTTCTCAAAGTGGACAGTTATCAATTAACCAGCCCACAGTTTCAGTAAAATAGACAATGTACAGAAAACTGGGATAAACTCCTGTTATGTTTTGGTAACTTACTGACTTAGCATTTAGCTCTGATTTGTCTTCTCTAGAGTTTGTCAGCTCAGCAGTAGGTGCATGTTGCCACTCGTTAATCCGCTTAACATTTAACCCATGTAAGGCTTAGTTGTGTAGAGTGAAAACTGCTTTGATCAGGGTAAAGCCTGCAAATCTCATGCTTCCTGTTTTTGTTTTCTAGAATGGGAGGCATTCCAGCCCGAAATTCAAAGGGGGAAAGGCTGCTTTTATATATTGGTATTATTGATGTGCTACAGTCCTACAGGTAAGAGCCTTTACGTGACACCTATATGTTGACAATAGTGGATAAAATAAACCTCCAGTAATAAAATTGGCCCTGTTTGGTTGCAACAGTCTGAGACTCTCTGGCTTGTTTACTGAAGACTACAAACAGTTTGTAGTTTTCTTGCCCCATTTCCTTGATGTTTTTCATAAACTGAAATCCCTGCATGCTCCTCTGGACCTTGTATCCCTCGTTTATTCAGTGTCAGAATACAGGCTTGCTCTTACAGGGCAGGTTTTTCTTAGACTCGGTGATTATGCTGAAGGGAGTGTGCAGGAAGTGGCTGAGAAAAATAGGTGGTAGGTTAAAATTGCCATAGTGTCTGGAATGAAAAATAGTTTTATGACTTTGCTTAGATGTTTGTAGTGTTGGTGTCGAGTTGGTGCATAGCCAGGGGTGCTGGAACAATTTGTACAGTGAGGGTGCTAAGAGCCATTGAACCAAACTGTAAACCCTGTGTATGGTGGAAACCACCTCAAGCCCAGGGGTGCTACCACACCCCTAGTTCCAGCTAGCTTGAAATTCTAGCTAACTTTTTTTTTTTTCAGTTTGAGATCTTTTTTACATTTATCATTAGAAGTCAATGGGCGTTCTGTCCCTGCCATCAGTGCCTCCTAAAATTGCCCCCAAAAGAATAAAACTGCTACTGAATGTTTTTAGATTCTTTTAACTAGGTCTGTAAATTACTTTGGCTTTAGGAAAAAGGTGCATTTCTGTTGTATCTGTCAATGTTAAGAAGCCAAACTTCAGCAATGAACGTAACTTACTAATAGTGATTGCAAAGCCTAAATGTGAAAATTACTATGGTCTGTTCACTGCTTTCAAATCTCACTTCTCAGATTCGTTAAGAAATTGGAGCACTCATGGAAAGCATTGGTGCACGATGGGGTATGTAGCAAGAATTTTATCCTGGGACTCTTAAATTACCTGATAGCAATATTTTCAAACCAGGTATCCCATCAAACAGATAGTTGTGTGTGTAGAAATATGTATTTTAAAGTAGAATCTATGGTCAGACCTTATAGTAAAGGTACGTTTATAAAGATCAACAAATTATTGATAGATGTTAATAAATGCAATAAATTTAGTCCAAGTTAGTAGCTTGCTTATAACCATCTATAACAACTTCTACTGATGTCTTTATAACACATACGACTCATGCTTTCAGCAGCTATTAATCACTTTATTGTTTATTCATCATTTATAAAGATGCTTTTAATATAGCGTGACCATACTTGTTCCAAATGTAAACCTACTCTAAAAGAAATCCATGTTGTCTTAGAACTATAGTTACGTGTGTAACTTTTGTCCCTTGGATGTTTTTAGGACACTGTGTCTGTGCATAGGCCCAGCTTCTATGCAGAAAGGTTTCAACGATTCATGTGCAACATTGCATTCAAGAAAATACCATGTAAGTATCTCTTCACAGGTGGGTTCCTGGGAGGCTGCCATAGTCAGGGAGAGAATGAATGGAGGTGCGTCTGATCAGTAGGAAACTTGTGCTGTGTCAGGGTTACTGGTATATCTTCCTGCCCTGCAGAATGTGACTGACAACTCCTAGGGCAGGGTCTTTAATCCATCAGCTTTCTTCAGAGTGCAACACTTTCTCATTAAATAATGGGGAAGGTTGTGGATGTTGCTATGTAAGATTTTGTTTTGTTTCTGGAAAACGTGATATTAAGTAAGATCTTTCTTTGCTTTTGTCTTTAAGTAAAACTTTCTCCTTCTAAAAAGAGCCGGTCTGGCACAACCATTCCTCGGAGGACGGGTCAAGGCGGAGCCCCTTACCATTCATCGTGTGAAACTAAAGCGCAAGTAACGGCAGAAGCAGATGTGGAGCAAGGTTGGTGCCTATACTAGAAAACCCAGATGACAGGAATTGCTTTCCTTTTAAAAAAAGAACAGCAAAAGAAGCTTGGTTCAGCCCAGATTTTTGTGATCCAAGACCTCCACTGGTGAGACTGTGGGGACATTCAGTACACGCTGTCCAAGTCTGCAAGCTTGCTAGAGCACTATCCTGGGATCACAGATCTAATCGCAGCTACCAGGACTCAGATGCAGCCATTAATATATTGCGTAGTTCAAGGGGTGTGGCATTCTGAGGGGTCTTCAGCAGGCCTAGAGGAGTTGTCAGACTTTCATGAAACGTCTCTCAGCCCACTGGGGACCTGCCAACATTGTGGTGCATTAATGGTGGAACAGTAAAGAGACTTTTTTTCCACATAATATATACTTTGCCAGTAGCACTCACTGCTACAGGAAGTGAATGAGATCAAGAACTAATTTAGCAAGAAGCGAAAAGAGATTGGACATTTATATGAATTACAACTGGATATTCTTATCGTAACAAATTCTGGAAGGGACTTTAAACCTCAGCCTTCAGGGTTTAAGACTATCTTAGAGGTCAGAAGGAGACCTAATGTGGTCTGGGTGGATTATCCCATGTCGGAAGCGTTGTTACCCCATCCTCTGAAGCATCTAGTACTGATTTGTATAAAGACAGGATACTGGACTGATTGGACCTCTGGTCCGATCCAGTATGGTAAGTCCTATGTAATTGGCCTAAGTGATGTCCTGAGCTTTGATCTCCTTCCCTATGGATCATGCCCTGCCAGCGTGTTAGTGGAAATGTTGGTACAGAGACTGTATCACAAAGAGCTGGATTCACTGAGAATGGATACCAAATGTGCTGGACTGGACCATTCTGTTGTGTAGTTTCCTGCATGATGACTTTCTGTAACATGAAGCAGCATTGGCTACAGAAGATCTTGGCAAATGATTAGTTATTGCTGCTGATGCCAGGGGATGCTATTCATTATGTTGCTATCTGCTCTGCTCTTCCCACAGGTTTCCATCTTGGTCGCCCTGATCTCCTTCCCAGAACTCCTCCAGTAGACGAAGCTAACAGTGATTCCATAGCAACAACCTTGTCCACTTCTTCATTGGGCAGCGGAGGCCTTAACTCTCCAGCCAACAGGTACCTCTCCGTTAATCACAACCGTGCGTGGGAGGGCACTGCTGTCTGCAGGCTGGGATACTCTGCTTTCAATCACATCAGTCACAGGGCAGATGCCTGCTGCTTTCATGGAGTGTTTGTTTTTTGGTATGCTTTTCAAACTACATGTCTTTTGAGCAGTCGACACATGCCAGACCGGTTCAGTACCAGATGCAAGGGGTCATTGTAACACCATTAACATGCAGTGTTGTGTTTGAAGACCAAGGCAGTGTTGCATCCTCTGCTTTGTAAGGTGGTGAGTCTTGTTGGCCTTCTAGCTCCTTGCTTGAACTGTAGCAGCTTTGGTTTTTTATTTGATCGTTTGAAATCTTTTACAGTAGGTGATCTGGTGAAATGTCACTTAAAAAAAAAAAAAGACATGCAGGAGAACATGAGCAAGTAGCAAGCAGGATCGACAGAATTTACTTGATTTTTTTTTTTTCCAGAGGTGTTGAGCTCTTGCAGCTCTCATGGATTCCAGTAGAATTATAGGTGCTTAACACCTCTGAAAATGAGGCCAAAAGAAAATGCATTTCAAAAGTGCATCTGCTAGGAGATGAATGTGCATAGACAGCTGTAAGGAAGCAATGAAAGGACCCCCTTGAATCTTTTGTTTGTTGCAAAAGGGGTAAGAATGGTAGAGAATAGGAGGGGCTGTAAGAGGGGGGCAGTCTGGATCATGGAAGCACACAGCTGCTCTGATGCTCATTTCTCATATCACAAATAATCAGAAACATCCTGTCCTCATTAATCATAGTCCATTGACTGCAGAATGTCACAAACCCAGTCCAAACCAGTGGGCCAGAACTGGATTATAAATTTATAATTTGCCCATCTCCGACACACTTCTTTATAGGGATCCTAAACCAGATCTTCTCCTTTTCAATAAAGTCAGCATGTCTGAGGCTTTTTCTTGACTCACCACTGAGGGTCTCTCTCCTTTAATTTCTGCTTAGGTCAGTGGGAGTGCAAGTTCACAAATCTGAAACCCCACGAAAGGATTTGGCTAGAACAGTTCCTGTCATCTGCTCAAATAGGTGAGGGCGAGGATCATGCTTTGCCTGAAACCTCTTCAGTTCTAAACAGAATTTTGACTTCATCTGCCTGTAGATGAAGTACTTAGTAGCCTGTTTTTAGTAGGACCACTTGACCAACTTGCCATGTGCCCCTTTACTGTTCAGAGGCTATAAGTGCTCTGCATATTGGGAATTCGTCATATGTAATGTAATACCATGTAACACAGTGGGTGCTTGCACCAAGTTACATATGCACCAAGGCTGCTGTAAGCTAGAAGGCGGAACGATAAGTGCCTTCAAGGTATGGTGTTGTCCTTGCATGACATAATATTCCCAGCATCTATAGGATTTGCCCTGCTGGGTTAATCCCGCTGGTCCATCAAATCTGGAATCCTGTGAACATTTATTGATTTTAAGGGAGGGAAACATCTTCCCTCCCGCACCCATCCATTAATACACTTGGCCAATGGGGCAACACTACACATGGAGAAAGCAGTTCCTTCCTGACCCCTGCAAGCAATCATGAGAGGCAATTACTTTTCTCTAACCTCCCATAGATACAAGTGAGGACAGATTGCTAGAGCAAGGGTCTTGGTCTTGTGTTCAAATTCCAGGGCACTGTATTAATAGACTAGCACTGAGGTAGTTTCATAACTATAGTAATTGTTTACATGGAATTAAACCAGAGTTTCTCCTTCTCTATAGAGTCAGCAAGCCTGTGGCTTTGTATTTACCACTCAGTGTGGAGTTTCACCTTTGTAATCTCTGTGTAGGTCAGTGGGAGTTCAAGTTCACGTGTCTGAAAACTCTACAATTAGAACAATTCTCAGCTTCCGCTCCAATAGGTGAGGGTGAAGACCTAGTCAGGAAAGGCACTAATTTGCTCGGTACTTAAGTTCTAAGCACAAGGGGATGGGCCCCCTATTTTGCAATACCAGGTTGAAAGAACTACTCCTGTCTCTGGTTTGCAGCACAGCCGCTTCCTCTGCTGTGGAGTGCTGCTATATGCCTCTGTGAACGGTGCCCAGTCTGCACTGAAGACGATACGCCCCTCAGAGCTCTGTAAGCAATACCACGCTGTTAGCGTGTGCTTGCAGCAAATCCTGCCTGCCTTTGTGAGGGATAAAGCAAACCCCCTGGTGCCTGCCACTGATATGTAGCTGCCCCTGCACAGCTTTATGTACGGAGTGCCCCGGGCCAGCACTGACGGCAGAGTAGGCTTGCCATGCTGAATCGAGCCACTGAGCCATTCAGTCTGGTGTCCTGCCTTTTGCTGTAACCAATACCTGGTGCTTCAAAGAAAGCTGCAGTGTTGTGCAGGTGGGAAGGAGAATGTCTCCCTGAGAGACTTGGGGGTCAGCTTATATGCTGTATAACCTCAAATGAAGAAAGGGGTCAGTCCAGAAAAGCATGGGGCTGGGAGTTAGGACTCCCCTGTGTATCTAGACCCAGCTCTGCCATTGACTCTCATATTGTTTGTGAAGTACTTTGAGATCCCTGAACTGTGCAGCTAAATAAAGTATAAATTATTCAGCCATAGTGTTTCATTGGCATCCTGTGGCACTGAGTTCCATAGGTTGACCTTCCTCATGGCTTTAGGTGGGGGATTTCTCTTCATCCCTTTGCTGGATTCTGTGGCACTAAATAAATGACCTTAAAATTAGGATATCATTTCTTAATTTTAAAACACAAGCTTTATGTGGGTTATCACCAGACTTTCCCCTCTTTGTAAAATCAGTGTCTGGAGTGTTGTATTCACCAGCTGAGGTCTCTCCTTTTAATCTCTGTGTAGGTCAGTGGGACTGGAAGTTCACAGCTCAGAAAGCTCAGCAGAGGATGTAGCTAGTTCAGCCCTGAGTAACCACTCAAATAGGTGAGGCTTAATCTAGGCAGGAAAGATGTGTGGTACCCTCTGTGTCCAAACACAAGGACTCCAGTGTCTCCAGTCTGCTGAATGTGAGTGAACAGAAGATTATTGAGCAGAGGTCCTAGCTTTGCAGGGTGACCACTTTTCATGTGCTGAATGGGTGGAAGACTGCTCTATACGTTTCATACCCTGCCAATGATGCACGCAGCACCAGATGACAAGGTGTAGCCTGCTGGAAGCAAACAAGCCCTGGGTGCATTAGCAGCATAAACCAAAGTGCCTTCAACTTCAGAAGCATGTGGCTTTCCGTATGCCATCACAACATGCCGATGAAGTGAGCTGTAGCTCACGAAAGTTCATGCTCAAATAAATTGGTTAGTCTCTAAGGTGCCACAAGTACTCCTTTTCTTTTTGCGAATACAGACTAACACGGCTGTTACTCTGAAACCTGTTCTTTAAGACAGTGACTGTAACGTGACTAGCGTCTCCTGGCCTGTGTAATGCACTGTACGGTGTGACATCCATGCTCACCAGGTTGAACTTTCCCTTTATCTACTTCATGGATTCTCAACCTTTGGGTTGTGAAGTGGAGTCAGGAGATCATGACCACACTGCCCGTCCTGTGTTGCTAAGTGGGAGGGGTGGGAAGGCCCGATTTGGAAACCAGTGCATCGCCAGCCCCAGAAGGCAATCGTTGGGGTCGCAATGCATGAAAAAATTACAATCTAAAACAAAGAAACTCTCTCTCCCCGACTCCCCATGCACCCTGGCCCTTTTCAAGGTCAGGTCTTGTCAGCCTCTTGAAACACACATGCAAATTAGAGACTTAACATTGGTGCAACTGCTTATTTTATTGTAAATGTTAGGGGACAATGAAAATTTTTGACTTTGAATAAGGGATTGCCATTTTGAAAAGGTTGAGAAACACTGTTCTAGCCCATTATGTCATTTTATCGACTCTTTGAAATGGCTTCCAGCTAGGAGTATTTATTTACATTCCAACTGTGTGCTAGGGCAGGAGTTTTCAAGCTGTGGTCCGCAGACCCCTAGGGATCCGCAGACTAAGATTTCCAAAGGGGTCTGTGCCTCCATTTGAAATTTTTTAGGGGTCCACAAATGAAAGAAGGTTGAAAACCACTGTGCTTGTAAAGAAGAGCCATTGGTTTATCTGAACCATAAGCGTTCTCATCTAGTGTTTAAGATCCACGTTTACACAATAAACAGAGCAATTAAAACCAGGGGAGGGAAGGTGACTGTTCCAACTGTGTAAACACTAGGGATGGAATGTTTGTGGAATGGAAACATGACGTAAATTGGCCTTTCTTTGCATTTCCCTAAATGAGTCACCACCCAGTGGTGGGCCCCACCTGCTTGCCTGAAACTCCCCTTAGTTTGAGTCTGTGATGAGTGCAGTTCTTGTTTGAATAAAAATCTCTGGAGTACCCATGTAAAATGTGGGAAAGGAGCAGTCTTCCCCGGAGAGACAGTAACACATCACAGCTCTCTTGTGAGGCAGGGAGGGGAAACCTGGATTCCAGACTGGCAGAGTCACTTCGGGGTGGAGTCTCTTTTTTTTTTTTCCTGGTGCGATCTTTTCAAGTACACGTGCCAAGGTGGCCAATGAGTCAGGAACATCTCACGTGTGGCTAAGAGATGCTTTATACATCACTTGGATATTACTGTGGGCGTATTAGGAAACCCAAAGGAACACGAAGAATTTTGAAGGCTTATTTAGAAGAAACAGCTTTATAGGTGCCCTTTTTCTGTTTCCCCCAGTGGCTCCGCAGGGCCTTTGGTAACAGAACGCTCCTCAGAACTGACAGAACATTTTGAAGACGTACCAGAGACGGAGATAAGCTTTGTAAGTGCCTGCATTTCCGTAAGTGCAAGAAGGGCTCTGTCGGGCAGTTTTAGTCGCAGCTTTAAAAAAAAGGTTTCGTTTGGCGTTCAATTGAAATATTCCCCTGTGGTGGTGGAAATGCAGGTGTTTTGTGCTTGGGGTGTGAGCCTCCCGAAATGCAACAGACTAACTCCGTTAATTACTTCGTTTCTTTGATACCAATGGCCCCAACTGAGATTGGACCCTAATTGTGCTGCATGCTACGCAGACATCTAGTGAGACTCTGCACCAGAGAGCACGTGGAGTGGGAGGGGAAATTGAGGTGCAGAGCTGACATGCCCAAAGCAGGTCTATGGAAAAACGGAGAATAGAACCAGGGCTCCTGGGTCCCAGTCGCTGGTCCAAGCTGAAAGTGAACCACCAGCATGATTTGGGACATATAAAACCACAGTCAAGTGTAGACCAAACCTATGACCTATCTAGACAGCATCCTTTAATACAGTGTCTGCCTCGGAGAGGCCAAGAATTGCTAGGCCCTAGATCAGTGGTTCTCAACTTGCAGCCCAGTCAGCACAGAGCTGCAGCCCATGTGACATCCTCAGGGCCATAGAGGTAGTGTTGCATGTGGCCCACAGTGGTAAATAGGTTGAGAACCACTGCCCTGACTACTCAAGGACAGGAAGGAAGCGCTTGAAGCCACTCACGTTAGCACAGAGTGGTTGTGTCTGTTCAGAGACTGGTTTTTGAAATGTCAGTGAGGCTTTGCATTGCTACTGGACTTGTCTCCTCGCAATCCAGCTCCTTTCACCAAGGAAGAAACTGACTCAGACTGCTTAGAAAACCTTCCTGAATATTCTACCTATTGATTTTTCTCTTTACAGTGAAATAACAGAGGGACAGTTGTGATGTGAGCAGAAGATTTCTCTGTACTCTGCGTGGGCCGTAGAGTCTGACAAACATTCAGCCCCTGCGGCTGATCCTAGAAATCTTATCCGGACAGAATCCATAGAAGGTGGAAGGCTTGGGACATACTTAGTGTCATAGTATTAACAATGACTGAGCCCAGAGCAACCTCCTCTTCTGAAAAAGAGCCCTCAACCTGTGGCTGGTTGCATCTGGTTTTTCTGCTGCTGTCCTCTCTTCGAATAGTGGCAGGAGCAAGGCTTCTCATCTCCAAGGAGGAGCAGGAGCTGCTCCATGCAGGCCAGAGTCCTCTGGAGAAAAGGAACTGGCTTTGGGGGAGTTGGTTACCTAGGATTGAGGACATCACAGACCTTGCAAGAACAAAGGTCAACTCTGAAGAGCACCAGGGGAAATGGACATTGGAGCCTTGTTGGAACAGTTTTTGCAACAGATCAACATGGTGTTTGGTTTTTATATTAATTTAAGTTTCTTGAATTCAGTCATATCGTTTCTTTTAGGCTGCAACAATTATCTATTCTTTTTAAAAATAGTTTTATCAGTGTTCCACCAAAAATGTCCCGCATCAGAGGGAAGCAGAAAGGGGAGCGACATTTTTTTTTGGTCACACATGAAAGGTATTGATCATGGATGTCTTTTCTATAAACTAATTTTGGGAGCAGTAGTCTCTAATGCATTTATGACATTGCATCATCATCATCATCCTGAGAAGGTGACATGGAACAGACCTGCCCACAAGACTTGGTGCTTTATCATGGCTTGGTGCTTGAAGGATTTGGAATGTGCAACGCTTTTAAGATGTCAGAGAGGTTTTTGCGTTGCTTTGTCCTGTTTTAAATGACCCCTTTATTCTCTCATCCTCCCACAGAATGAGAAGCAACAGAGATTTGGGGAGATCTTGGTGCCTGGCACATTTTTAAGCCTTCAGTGTTTCTTAAGCAAATGGACCAAACCGATCCTGCTTGGTTTTTTCCCAGTATTATGTGTCCTCCTTGGGACACAACTTGTAAAACCTGCATTTTTTTTTTTAAAAAATAGCTAAATTCCCTTTTGATAGCTATGCTTGTCTCTTACCCCTTGGCATCAGGGTTACCTTTTGCGCACAGTGCTCTGACTGCTTCCAAATAGAGATTCCCGTAATGCTACTCCATATAAATGGCTGCTGGGTCTCTGTGCAGAGCAACAGATTTTGGGGGTTTTTTTGCCTCGACAAGTGTGTGTTGCGCTCTGATTCCAAGGCTGCGGCTTATTAGAATCAGCTGAAAAGACGCATTGCTGTATTACCTTAGCCGTTTGCTGTACATAAGACTGTGGCAGTCCTTACCAAGTTACCAGCTGCAGACACATGGTTAGAAACCTGAGCATATGTTGTACTGATTTTTATTTTCACTAAAGTTTTTTTTTAAATTAAATGAATCTTAGTCTTTTTTCCCTAAAAACAGTGACCCTCCCCCACCTCCTTTTCACAGATTAAAAAATAGAGAAATTCAAATTGTTGCTCTTGCACATGCAAGAGTTTTTTGTATGCCGATTAGCAGTCGTTGCTAATAAAGCCGAAGAATGTAGCAGCTTAGAAGGGGTTTTTTAGTTGATGTATCAGGGCTGAGTGTTTGGGGTTTTTTTTTTTTTTCCAATCACATTTAACGTGGATAGAGTTCAAGCTGTTAGTTTAAAAAACAAACAAACAGAGCTTTGAAAGGCAGAACAGCCTTTCTCACAGAGAGCCAGCCAGGTGTCCAAACACAAAGACATTTAGTCAAGCAGGAAAGCGGTGGTCTCTGAGTAACGTCTGGAACCTCTTTATCTAGATTTAAACGTCAAGCAATGTCCTGATGAGACCTGTACCTTGAAGATCAGTGTAGTGACAATGGGAAACCGCTCTAGTGCAATTTCCCTCTTTCTCCCCTCTACTCAGCAGGTTATTCTTCATATCCTGATGAACCGTCTATATTAGACACACGCTTTCTGATCTTCCCTCCTCACTCAAATCCTTTTTTTACCAGGAGGAAAGAAACCAGTTCAGTTTTGGTTTTTTTGTTCATGATTTAATATTTATGAAGTTGTATTTAAATGTTTTATTCTGGGAATAGTTATGCAGAGGGTGGGGGAGGGAGGGCGTTGACATTTATATATCATAATTATCAACCTCTGCTTTGCAATGGTTTAACAGCAAAGGCTTATTGCATTCTAAAAGTGGCAGGATAACTGGTGTAAGGTATTAAAACTTGATCGGTTATTTCCATCACGAGGTTCACTGTCTGGCTAATGGCTCAGAGAGTTGGGTCTGTGAAGGGAGGGGTCAACACCCTTGATCCTGGCTCTCTGTTTAAGCCTCTCGCTCTACCCTTACCCCTCCATTGTTGGACTGAAATGCGGGGCGAAGGAATAGAGAGCTGCTGATGGCTGGACCTCTTTCCTGCTCAGTCTACGCTGACAGCTTTGATTCCACACGGCAGGGTCCATTGCTGCTTCGTCAATCCACCAGGGAGGATCTGACCTGTCAAGCATACATCCTTATGAAACAACTTGTGCCGTGTTGTGAATATTGTCATTTTAACCTTGTAACACTTTTGCCATCGTTGGCTGTTAAATTGAATATTAAAAACAAAAGCTGTCTCTTAGGAGCCTGTCCTACACAGGGGATAATATCGCCGTGATGGGATATTACAATACACAGTGTGCTACCAAACCCAGAAAGGTGTGTGTATTTTTATTTTATTTATTTCTCTTGGTGGTGAGGGGTGGCTTGGGGGGACTTGAAACTATACTTCATCCATTTCATAACATTCATACAGCCGTCTCCCAGCATGCAGCAATGGAGACGGTAGATGTGCGAGACAAGGAGAGCTGGTAAGGACTAAGTTCAGGGAACTGCTGTTGAAGTGTTGAGTTCTGAGCTGTGCTTGTTAAAAGGAGAATTATTGAGACCTGTTGGCTTGGAGCGAGCTGTCTGCAGTGGCTCTAGCTAACGCTCTGTTCACTGCTTCTATTTAGGCCTGGTCTACAGTTGAAAAGTTAAATAAACCTAACAGTTGCTCTGGGCTGTGAAGAATTTTGCACCCCAAGCGCCACGCTTAAGTTGACCTAACCCCAGTGTAGATGCAGCTAGGTCAACAATAATTCTTCCGCTGACCTAGCTAACCGCATCTCAGCGAGATGGATAAAACTCCTTCCATCAGTGGAGGAAGTGTCCACACTACAGCGACAGTGCTGCAGCTGTGCTGCTGTGGTGCTTGTAGCCTAGACTTGGCCTGAGAGGTGTCCTACTGAACGCTTAATTTTGTCCTTGTGACAGGGTTCACTCACCAGTGCGGCGGCTCCTTGCATCTAGGTCTGGGGATCAGCTCTCTGCCAGGCTGGTGCCTCCTCATTTGGTTGTTCGCCCTGTAGACACTCTGGCCGTGGAGTGCTCCGTTTTTGTGACGGCCCTCTGGCCAGGTCACTGTAGCCCTGCCCTGCCAGAGTATCAAACTCTCCCTGGACAAACTATCTGCCGTCTCAGACGGTCTTCTGCTTCACCTCCAAGACTATGCCACTTTCCTTGTGGCCACTAGGGGAACCTGTCCCTGGAGTAGTGGACAGGGCCCATATGCCCATCAACCAGTCTGCTTCAGTTCTGACCCTGTTTGTTTCCCTGCATTCTTTCCTACCTCTCTTCTCTATCTTCTCCTCCTCCTCCTCCGGGTTACTACTGGACCTCAAGAAGTCAAGTCCAGTCCCCTGCCCTGCATCAGGACCAATAAACCTAGACCATCCCTGACAGGGGTTTGTCCAACCTGTTCTTAAAAACCTCCAATGACAAAGGTCCCATGACCTCCCTTGAAAGCCTAGTTTAGAACATAACTACCCCTACAGTTAAAAAGTTTTTCCTACTCTCTAACCTAAATCTCTCTTCCTGCAGATTAAGCCTATTACTATTTGTCCTACCTATAGTGGATGTGTTGTGATGATTAGGCCTATAAATTTATCCTAATTGTCAGCTCAACTGTGAAAAGCGAGTGAAGGTTCATAAAAGTGTCATGATAACCTATTACAAGTGTTGATGGGAGAAGATAAAAATGGAGATGGACTGAATTAGTCCAAACCCCAAGTCCTCCTGATCCAATTCAAGGACTCTGTTAAGATCATGCCGAGTAAATGAGAGAAGTGTGGGACTGAAAATCAGTTAACTCAAATTGGTGTCAGAAATTAAGCATAATTGGTGGACAAAATGCGGGGGGGGGAGCTATTCCACCCATCATTCCTCCTTGGGGGTCCTCAATAGACAAGAGGGGGGAAGCTGGCTACTGAAAGGAGGGGATGCAAACACAGTCTAAAAGATAAGAGAAGGGAAAGGAATGGGTTTCACCATTGCAGCTGCCACCCCATTATTTCCCGGGACCTTGAACCTTCTTCGTCTTAATCCTGAGAGACGTCTTGACTGGGCAAATGTTATACCAATAAAATAAAAACCAGCAGGATCTTATTAAAGGGGAAAAGGCAAAATACCACATTTATTGTGAATACAGAAAGAATCATAGTAAGCAGTTAGTTATAGCTATAACATTCCATTCAATCTCATATTTATTCACACATTCATGCATACATACACACACACACACAGGTTCTGCAAGGTTGTTATCATAGTTACCAGCCTTAGAGTTGCTCATGCCAAGCCACTGGCCAGGTGGCCTGGACACGAGGAGGGAGCAGGGCCTTGTCAGATGCACATTTGATGCTCTTGGAAGTTGGTTTGCAGAATCAGACCCCAAAGTTCTCACTTTCTAGAGTCCATTTTTATAGGAATTTCTTCCTATGCCAGTCTATGGGAATTGCTTCATCATGCTGTTGCTGAATCAATCAGCAGATGGCACGTTCCTGATGGCTCCGTGCTGCCAGATGATGTTATCTTGTTCTTTGGTTCTCCCATTCTTGAGGCTGTTGGGTGGATTCCAGTCTGCCCTCCGGGGGTCCTCTGGTTATTTCCACTTGATGCCTTCTTCAGCCGATGGACACTGGACTCTTAGGCTGGCACCTCCCTGATCATTCAGTTATTATCCACACCAAGCATCCATCCACATACATCCTCTATCTCTATTTTAATCACAATTGTTAACAAAGCGAGATGAATACAACAAAAGGGCGGGGAGTCTCTGGGTGCTGTTTCTGTTGTTACAGAGTATTGCTTTGAGTCTCTCTCTGTGAGAGTAGTTGTGGTTACAAAGAATGGCTTTGAGAACAGACTGTCTTAGAATGTACTAACACAATTAGCAGCTTGCAAGTTTCACACATAGAGGGAGAGAAACAGTACCAAAAACTAAGAGACCTCTTAATTAGTAATACCCTGGAATTTAAACTATGGGGAAATCAAACTCATTTGTGATTTTAATACAGAACTTCTTTAATATGATCCAACACCAGACCAGGGAGAGGGACCACCACCTCTGCCAGCTCCAACTAAATCCCAAACAGCACCTGGGTTGTGAGACTTTGTCTTTCTCCCAATATGTCTTTTCCCTTCCCTACCTTATTTCCTCTCTTCCCTGCCTCTGTCCCCTTTTTCCTTCTGTCTAAGAAGAGGCTGGCTTAGATGACCAAGAGCCTGTGATTGCAAGGACAGCTTACACTACTGTTGCAAAATATGCAAAGTGCAATGCTCTAAAATGCCTACTGCTGGCACAAATTTGCCAGGTCTCAGAGTGACTGATAGGCACATTGTGTGGTCTTGTGTTTGTTCTGCAGCAAGGCTCCACCGAAGAGCCAGCTGCATTGTCTCTCTTTTGCTGTTCTTTCCTTTCACCTTGAGTGTGCTCGTCTTGTTTGGTTTTCTGGAAAGCAGGATTGGACTTGAATAACACCAACAACAACGCCAGCTCCAGTCCATTTCAATTAGTGTCTCTTTTCCCCAAAAGGACAGTTCTGGCCATCTTTAATGCCATCTAGAAGACTGTCAGCTGAGGTGGGGGGAGGGTCCTTTTAAAAACTCCAGCTCAAAGGAAAGAGGGAGGGGTGTTAAAATGAAAGCCTTACTTAAAGCTTTGCATTTTTCTTAAAGTTAGTGCAGTTAGTGATTTTGAATGGTGTTTGCACCATAGTATAAGCAGGCTGAGATCTGAGTACCAAACCCCGAACCTTGTTTTACACTGTTGGACAGTAACAGAATCATGTTAACACCTTGGACTCTTTGGGCCCCTGTATTCCATCTAAATGACTACAGCAGACATGGAGAACAGTTGATCCTTATAACAGTCCTTAACATGTTTGAGGACTGTTACAGGTCCCCAGACTAAACGTGCCCAATCTTCATAGGTCAGGTTTGCTAAACTTTTGAGCATTTTTGTTGCTCTCCTCTGGACTCTCTCCATTTAGTCCACATGTTTCTTAAAGCAAGGTGTCCCATACGGGATGTGTTACTCCAGCGTAAGCCACACCAGTGCTGAGTGGAGTGAGACAGTTTCTTCCTGTGTCTTTCATGTGACATGGAACTCATGCTCTAATCCATACAGTTGGTAGTATTTGCACACAGTTGTCATTAGGTTTCAGAATCAACAACCCATTTACATGATTAAGTAGTTCGCACCTCTCAAAACTATTGTTTGTCTGCAGGCTCTGAAACCAGAGCAATTGCATGGATTACAAGACCAAAAGAGACCACTGTGGTCGTCTAGTCTGACCTTCTGTCTAACACAGGCCAGAGACCTGACCCAAGTAATTCCAAGAGCAGGTCTTTTAGAAAAATATCCAATCTTTATTTAAAAATTCAGTGATGGAGAATCCATTATGACCATTGGTAAATTGTTCTAATGGTTAACTACTTTGTTTTAAATTTACACCTTATTTCCAGTCTGAAATTGCCTAACTTCTACTTCCAGCCATTAGATTGTGTTCGACCTTTCTCTGCTAGACTGAAGAGCCCATTATTAAATATTGTTCCCTATATAATTATAGGCTGTAATCAAGTCTTCCCTTCACCTTCTCTTTAAGCTTAAATAGAAAGTCTTTGAGTCTCTTACTATAACGTATGTTTTCTAATTCTTTATTCATGCTCCTGGCCCTCTCCAATTTTTCAACATCCTTCTTGTGAATTGTGGGCACCAGAACTGGACACAGGATTCCAGCAGCAGTGCCAAATACAGGAGTAAAATAATCTCCCTGCTTCTACTCGAGATTTCCCTGTTTATACATCCCACCAAGACGTAGGTTGCTTAAGGTCAAGGCCCTTCACAGCCTATCCCCACTGTCCCTGTCATGTCTCATTTGGTATCGGAGGTGGGAGTCGACCTTTCAATCGGCCCATGATAGTCTCTGTCACCCACTTCTTACATTTTCAAACACCTTTGTGCTTTCTCCCCTTCGGCCCCTCATGCCTGGGACAAGCGCCCTGTAAACTGTTGCAAAGCTACAGTGTTCTCCTCTGGCACAAAGATCGATGTGAACTGGAAAAGGTGCAGAGAAGGGCAACAAAATGACTAGGGGGGTGGACAAGCTTCCATACGAGGAGAGATTAAGAAAGACAGGGACGGTTCAGCTTTTTAAAGAGACAACTGAGGGGGGAGAGGATAGAGGTCTATGCATTCATGACTGGTGTGGAGAACGGGAATAAGGATGTGTTAGTTACCCCTTCACAGAACACGCAAACCTGGGGTCACCCAATGAAATTAACAGGCAGCAGATTGAAAACAAACAGAAGAAGAACTTCTTCACCCAACACACTGTCAACCTGGGGAACTTGTTGCCAGGGGATAGTGCGAAGGCCAAAATTATAACTTGGTTATAACACAAATTAGAATAGTTCCTGGAGGAGAGGTCCATCAAGGGCTATTAGCCAAGCGGGTCAGGGATGCAACCCCACACTCTGGGTGTCCCTAAACCTCCAACTGCCAGAAGATGGGACTGGACAACGGGATGGATCACTCAAGAATTGCCCTGTTCTGTTCATTCTCACTGAAACATCTGGCACCAGCCGCTGTAAGAAGACACGATATTGGGGTAGATGGATCATTGGTCTGGCCCAGTATGGCCGTTCTTATATTTGTAATCCTCCTTTAAACTCTCCTTTGCTGTAAGGCCTACAAAAATATTGACAACAGTTAGGCTGTTGGTGTGCAAAGTCAGTTTTGCTGACCATATGGCCTCACTTTTTTCTCGCAATCCTCCAGCTGTCTGTATCCAGCTGTTGTCTCTTGTCTTATGCCTAGATTGGAAGCTTTTGGGGGTAGGGATTGTCTTTTTGTGACAAAATTCCTGCTCTACCTTGGTGGGTCTTGCGCTTATTGGTGGATTTGCTCATCTTGTAGCTTCACGGCAGCCCTCAGCTTGGCCGTTTTTCTGAATTCACAGTCCAGGTCGACTCCTCCTGTGTCTGACCAGGAGTTGGGAGGATTTGGGGGGAACCTGGGCCCGTCCTCTACTCTGGGTTCCAGCCCAGGGCCCTGTGGAATGCAGCTGTCTAGAGTGCCTCCTGGAACAGCTTTGCGACAGCTACAACTCCCTGGGCTACTTCCCCAGGGCCTCCTCCCAACACCTTCTTTATCCTCACCATAGGACCTTCCTCCTGGTGTCTGATAATGCTTGTACACCTCAGTCCTCCAACAGTCCGCATTCTCACTCCCAGCTCCCCACACACACACCACAAACTGAAGTGAGCTCCTTTTTAAAACGCAGGTACCCTGATTAGCTTGCCTTAATTGATTCTAGCAGCTTCTTGATGGGCTGCGGTGTTCTAATCAGCCTGTCTTAATTGTCTCCAGAAGGTTCCTGATTGTTCTGGAACCTTCCCTGTTACCTTACCCAGGGAAAAGGGACCTACTTAGCCTGCTCTCCTGCTGCTGCCGCCCTCTGGCCTAGGCTTTCCTTGCTTTTTGCCCCTGCTTTTGGCTTCCCCCCACCCCGACCAGGCCAGATGCTCTCCCCCCTTTCTTTTCTTTTTGTTGTTTTTTTTTCTTTCTCTGGTGTTGCTAGAGTGCTGGCTGGCTGCTGGCCAGCTGTTAGCCCCCCCTGCCCGCCCTCGGACGCTGCTGCCGCTCCAGCTGAAAACCCCCCGCCTGAGGGGGGGGGCCGGCCGGCCCGCTTCCCCAGAGCGAGGGAGTGGAAGGATCTAGGCCCCGGACCCAGACCCAGCCACTTGCTGTTTGTCTGCGGACCCATCACCGGTTGAGAGGACTCTTATCACTTGCTCCGTCATTTCTGGAATGCAAAAAAGAAAGCCCGGAACAGACAGAGAAAAAGCCGTCCACCGGAGGAACACCGCCTGGGGAATCTACAAATCGCCGTGGAGGGGGCCTAAGACTGAGTAACTTTCGAACTGTGCTCTCGTGTGGGGGGAGGCCTTGACTGTGTTTTAACTGTGTTTGTAGGGACACAGGGGGTGTGGCACGGAGCCGCCCCCTGATCCATCTGTGTCCTCCCAACCCCCACACTACAATCTTCACCCCCCCACTCCACCATCTTTGCTGGCTGTCTAACATCTGCCTGGCATGGGCCAGAAGCACCAGCCAACCAAACAGGACTCTCTGGACAAGTGTACGGTGGTTCATGTGCCCCCCCCGTCCCTGAATTGTCCACCCCACAGCTTGTCCCTTTCTACCTGACCCCAACTCCTGTTAATCACCTGCCACCGCCCCCGCTGGGGCATCGGCAATGGAGGTCACCGGGGTCCTGACCTCTGTCCCTCCTTTTCTCCCCAATGCTGCCTTGCTACCAGCCCTTTCCACCCTGGGGAAACTTGTTTCTGTCATCAGTCTTCTCCAGTTGGGCTGCAAGGACCCCACCCTCCGTCACATTTTTTCCTTCCGCGGGCATGTGCAACTTTTACTGCCGTCAGCGGCACGTGATGGAGAGGCGCTCGAGGGGTCCTTCCTAGTCCCCCACCAGGGGACCCGTTACCGGGTGTACTTTTCCACGGGGGAGGCCCGGTGCTACCTCTGCCGGGTGTCGGGGCATGTCCGGAGGGACTGCCCCTTAGCCAGGCAAGGAGGGGCACCTGGGATCCCCGAGACCCGGCAGGACATCGGCCCTGTCATTGCCGACGCCCCTGGCCACCCGGTACCTGAACCTACCCCCCTCCTCTTTGGACCACCACTTCTCCTGCTCAGGCCCAAGGGGCACCTCCCCTACAATGCCCAGACGAGCGGGAGAGCCCCGCCCTCGCTGCTGACAATCTGGCGGGGCCTATGGAGGAGGGTGTGGCAGAGATACCACCAGGCATGGGAGAGAGCCCACCCCAAGGGGAATCCTCCCTCCCTTATGCTGCCCCACCACTCCCCCCCAAGTCCCTGAGCCATCGCCTTTACCCCCTGACACGACCCCTGCTAACCAGCCCCCAGATGATGCTATGGAGGGCTGGGCCCTAGTCCAGAGGAAGCGAGGCAAGCGGAAGGCTCGAGCTCTGCCTCATCTACCCGAGGCGGAGGCCCCCCGGAAGACCAGGAAGGGGGGCACCGATGCCAAACCTTCCGCTTTGCCCACGAGTGCATCCCATCCACCGGTGTCAGCCGGGAAAGACGTGGCAGCACCAGAGGGTAGTGTCTACCCTCCACGGACCCTCGAGGAAGCCCCTTCTGTCCTGACACTACCCGAAGCCCCCGGGAACCCCGAGACAACCGTCGTGGCGGGTGCCGGTGGGGAGAATCCTGGGGCAGCGGAAAGTGTCCTCTCCTCCATGTTCAAGGAGATTGATGCCCTAGATCCGACCCCGGTCGCCCAGGGGGAGGACGACCTTTTGCCAGCAAATCTCGATCTGGGCAACCTTACTCCACCCCTCTTTTCCCCATACTCCCTCCCCTTAACTGCTGCTTCCGCTCCCACCTCCGAGGAGCCCTTGGACTCCTCCATCGACCCGGCCACTGATGGCACCCCGCTGACGACCACTGAGCTTGCTCAGGTGACAGCCAGCGCCACGTGGCCATGGCACGAGTCGCCGGGGCACCCCCCATTGGTGCGGAGCAATTGACTTCCTTCCCGGGCAGGGGCCCTACAGAAGATAATCCACCTCCTGATGCTGTGGCTGCTAAATCCACCACAGAGCACATGCCCGGTATCACTGAGAGCTCCCTCCCCACCCCTTAACCCTTGAGCCTGATCGGGAGGCACCACCATCCAGCTGCTTGCCTCCCGAAACCCAGAACCTCGCCTGTGCCCCTACCCCTACCCCTATCCAGTCTACCTCCTGCGATGTTATCGCCGCCCCCGGGGCTGTCTCCTTTTCTTTCCCAACTGATGACCCCCAGGGAGCAGCCTTTGTGTTCTCCTGCCCTGACCCATTAGGAGCTGCTATTTTCCTTCCACCGCCCCCTATTGCCCCAGAGCTTGAGGCAGGCCTAGAAGCTCCAGCCCATCAGGCACCCCGTTGGGGGTCCGCACCCTGCTTGTCCGTTTTAGTGGACCACGGGGCTGCACCAAAGGCCCCACCGGGGAACAACTGGTAAACCGTAACCCCACGCCCCCATGAGCTGCGAGGAGAGCTGCAGAAGTTTTTAGAGGATGTCCGTGGCTCCCGCAACAAGGTACAACTTGCTCTCCAGGGACTTTTCTCAAATCCTCTGGGCCAGAAGGGCCCTCATGGGGGAAGGTAAAGGGACGGGGAAGCAGGATGCCACAGCCTACTGGCGGGTCTGCGTCTTCCGTGAACAATTACTCACCTACAGGATGGGTCACGGACTTCCTGGCAAAAGTCACAAGAGTCGGAAACCTCCTGGACTACGACCGGGGAGACTGGCTGGATCCCCTGACGCTCGCTCGGCGCATGGGGCTCTCCAGACCTCGTAGCCCCCCAGCGCGTACTTCAGGAGGTGAAGGCCGCTTTGCTGCCCGCTGCTAGAGCTTACCTCAGTCGGGTCCTGCTCAAGGGCACGCCCCACCCCGCCCACCCTCTACCCCAGGTCCGCTGGACCTTTTAATTGGACCCCTGCCCCATAGACCCAATCAACCCCCTCATCCCTTTATGGCAAGCCAGCTGCATGAACTGCCAAACCGCACCAAGGAAACATCTATACACGCTTCCAAACCGCACCAAGGAAACATCTATACACGCTCGTGCTCCACACCCTTCACGCCCTCACCCTAGTGTCCCACCCTGACATAAAGTGGCGAGACCTTCTGCCATCTTTGGAGGGTGAGCAGCCCCAGTGGGCCAGCCTATCTTCCACCTTGGTTCCGAGGCCCGTCGGGGACATCAGTTGGCGGCTCCTTCACGGAGCTGTGAGCATGGGCACATACTTGGCGCGGTTCAACCCCATCCCAGATACTTGTCCCTTTTGCAGTGTGAGGGAAACCCTGGCGCACGTATATTTGGAGTGCACCAGGCTGCCGCCCCTGTTCCGGCTCCTCACAATTCTTCTATTACGTTTTTGTTTGCATTTTTCCCCTCACCTTTTTATTTATGCACTCCCCATCCGTGGCCTCACAAAGTCATAGAATCATAGAATATCAGGGTTGGAAGGGACCTCAGGAGGTCATCTAGTCCAACCCCCTGCTCGAAGCAGGACCAATTCCCAGTTAAATCATCCCAGCCAGGGCTTTGTCAAGCCTGACCTTAAAAACTTCTAAGGAAGGAGATTCTACCACCTCCCTAGGTAACGCATTCCAGTGTTTCACCACCCTCTTAGTGAAAAAGTTTTTCCTAATATCCAACCTAAACCTCCCCCACTGCAACTTGAGACCATTACTCCTCGTTCTGTCATCTGCTACCATTGAGAACAGTCTAGAGCCATCCTCTTTGGAACCCCCTTTCAGGTAGTTGAAAGCAGCTATCAAATCCCCCCTCATTCTTCTCTTCTGCAGGCTAAACAATCCCAGTTCCCTCAGCCTCTCCTCATAAGTCATGTGTTCTAGACCCCTAATCATTTTTGTTGCCCTTCGCTGGACTCTCTCCAATTTATCCACATCCTTCTTGTAGTGTGGGGCCCAAAACTGGACACAGTACTCCAGATGAGGCCTCACCAATGTCGAATAGAGGGGAACGATCACGTCCCTCGATCTGCTCGCTATGCCCCTACTTATACATCCCAAAATGCCATTGGCCTTCTTGGCAACAAGGGCACACTGCTGACTCATATCCAGCTTCTTGTCCACTGTCACCCTAGGTCCTTTTCCACAGAACTGCTGCCTAGCCATTCGGTCCCTAGTCTGTAGCGGTGCATTGGATTCTTCCGTCCTAAGTGCAGGACCCTGCACTTATCCTTATTGAACCTCATCAGATTTCTTTTGGCCCAATCCTCCAATTTGTCTAGGTCCTTCTGTATCCTATCCCTCCCCTCCAGCGTATCTACCACTCCTCCCAGTTTAGTATCATCCGCAAATTTGCTGAGAGTGCAATCCATACCATCCTCCAGATCATTTATGAAGATATTGAACAAAACCGGCCCCAGGACCGACCCTTGGGGCACTCCACTTGATACCGGCTGCCAATTAGACATGGAGCCATTGATCACTACCCGTTGAGCCCGACAATCTAGCTAGCTTTCTACCCAGCTTTCTAAGTCGCGGGATCTCCTAGTTAACCTCCTCCTGGCCCTGGCTAAAATGGCCATCTATAAAACCAGAGAGGAGGTTGGCCGATGGAGTTTCCTGTGACTGTGGGGCCGTTTTCCAATCCTCGGTCCGTTCGTGTATCTGGGCGGAGTTCTTCTGGGCGGCGTCCACTGACTCCCTTGATGCTTTTGAGGAGCAGTGGGCGCTGTCCGAGGCACTATGCTCGGTGTCCCCGTCCGGCTCCCTTTGTTTTGACCCTTTGATTGGGGAAGAGAGTAAGGGACCCCAGCCCCAGCCATTGCTGCTGCGGACACCATCACCTTAGAGGGGTCCTTTCACACGTGGGTGCACGGGTCTCTCCCCTCCCCCGGGTTGTCACCCCACAGCCTGCCCCTTTTGTTGGGTGCTTTCAGAGGAGGGAATTGTTGGTGACACTCGGGCGTGGCGCCAGGTAACTCAAGGGGGTGGCAGACCTTGAGAGTCGATGAGGCCCCCTCGCTCTGGACCACCAGGTAATTCGGAAGGGTGGAAGACCACAAGAGTCGAGAAAGCCCCCTGTTCTGGGCCCAGGCAAGCTTGAACACTTCCCTCCCCTGAAGCTAATGAGAAAACAATTGCAATTGGTTGCTGTGTTACACATTGCATATGCTGTTGTTTTGTTTGTAAGTGTGTTATGCAAATAAAAAAATACCTTTTTTGCTTCAAAAAAAAAAAAATTATCGTACCCACAGAAGCCGCCATGGATACAAGCCACGCGCAGCCCATCAAACTGGCCCGGGTCACCAAGGTGCTGGGCCGGACGGGCTCGCAGGGCCAGTGCACCCAGGTTCATGTTGAATTCATGGACGACACCAGTAGATCCATCATCCGAAACGTAAAGGGGCCTGTCCGTGAGGGGGATGTTTTGATGCTGCTGGAGTCTGAGCGTGAAGCAAGGCAATTACGCTGATCTATGCTGCAGCTGGTTGACAAGCCTGATGTGACTACCATTTCCAACTTCCTGTAATGAAGAAGCGACAGTTCATACCTACTCCGCTTGATTTAGTGAAGAGGAATGTTGTGTTTCAGAGACTACAATAAAGGATTTTTTTCCAGTTTAAAAAAAAAAAATTACTCTCCTATAGCCATCTAGCCTGACCCTGTCACACTTTGTTCGGTGTTTGTACAGTGCCTAGCGCTGGTTCTTGAGCATAAGCCTATTTTACAGATGGAGAAATGGACGCCCAGGGAGCTGAAGTTACCTGCTCTTGGTCACAGTGCAAAAATCTGTGGCCAGATTGGTGACAGAATGCAATCCCAGGGCTCTGTGCTAAGAACTAGACAGACAGCGGTGCCTTCCTTGGAAAATCACCCCACTCTGCAGTAAAGGGCATATTGCAACCCTTCGATGAAAGAGACAAGGCCCAAAGTTAGTTGTAAGGAAGGAGAAAAAGAGAGGTCAAACATCAGCTGAACTCTGCAGAACAACAAATTGGCCTAGCTAGAACATGGTATGTTTTCATATGCTGTGTGCTTGCTTTGCTATGCTGTCTGCTGAGGGTAGCAGAATGCAGGCCCTTTGGCTCACGTTTCCCCTCGAGCTATTATTTTTTATGGGGTTGGCACAGCGGCTCCCAGCCTTCCTTGGTTCACATACCGGCCCCTTAAAAATATTCTGTGATGTGACTGGAGTATCAAGCTCGTGTACCCCCAGTGGTACACATAACTCTGTTAGGGGAAGCCCTGGCTAGCTTATTAGCTAAAGAGAACCGGGCGGGGGCCTGACTGGACCGGCTCTCTTGCTTTCCGGGTTGCGGGCAGCCCCGCCTATGTCCTACTGACAAGTGGCGAGAACTGGGGTCTGTTTGAATCATGGCATCTCTTGTGGTGGAAAACCCTGTTTTTCAAAGGGATTTTGCCTTCTCCGTGTCACTGTCCGTACACACCTTTTTGGCATGACCTCCTTGTCATTAACAGCTCCTTCTACAATGCATTAGAGAGCTGGTCCTGGGAAGGGGGTACCTGGTGAAATCAAAGTACTTCTGCACTCCCCCATGTGCCTTCAGAATATACCAATAGCCGTCCAAATTGGCAGGGGAGGGGCTTCTGACATGTGTGTGACCCAGCTGGCTCAGAAGGGGGACTTTATATTGCTGTAATCGCCAGAGGCCTCAAACAGGGTCAGGACCTCACTGTGCTGCATGCTGGAGAAACCCATTCTCTCTGCACTGAACAGCTCACAGTCCAATGCAGTTGTGTAGTGCTTTTGTGAAGACAAGCTACGCTGCTGGGAGAGAGCTCTTCTGTTGGCAGAATTAATCTACCTCCGCCAGAGGCCGTAGCTATGTCAGTGGGAGAAGATCTCCTGTCCACCTAGCACTGTCTACATCAGCGCTTAGAGCGGTATAACTACATCACTCAGGGGTGTGGATCTGAGTGACGTCGTTATACCGAAGTAATTCTGTAGTGTAGACCTAGCCACATAGAGCCATTCCCTGCCCTAAGGAGCTTAGGCAATCTAAATAGATAAGGCAGACAAAGGATGGGAGAGGAAACAGAGGGGAAGTGACTCACCCATCCTCACAGCCAGGAATGGAAGAACCCAGATCTCCTGACTCCTGATCCAGTGCCCTACCCACTAGATCACGTTGTCTCCCTTATTATAGACGGATGAAGCAAGTTAAAATAACAAAGCTCATTGTTTTGTTACTGGGGCTGACTTTAAACATGGGGTAGAGAGATCATCACAAGCCACTCATGCAGAAGGACTCCCTAAACAAAATGTGTAATGGTCCCAGGTTTGAATTTCACCATCTAAACCTCAAGTCCACCTTTAAAAATGTTTCTTCCAGAGAAAAACAAGTACCTGTTCGGTCCTCTTGAGCTGGTAATGCAGTGACCCCCAATGGCCAAATACGGTCAGGACATCTCTCTTGCACCAGCTGCTTTTAAAACAATTAACAAAAGAGTTTGGTATCTTTGCTTACACTGTAAGATCTATATGTGCGCAACATGTGGGAGTTTTCAGTTACCACAAGCCTAGTAAACCAAGGCTACCATCCTCTGGGTAATTTTAACTGGCAGGGATGGGATGGATTGAAGCTAAATGTGATACTGATCAAGGAAATGTGCAGGGGCCCTGTGAAACTCTTTACCAGAGGATGTTGTAAATGCCACAACTATAACAGGGTTCAAAAAAGAACTAGAAAAATTCATGGAGGATAGGTCCATCAATGGTTATTAGGATGGGCAGGGATGGGGGAATGGGTAGGATGGATCTCGGAGACCTAGCAAGATCAATCAGCTGATGGGAGAGGCAGCGAGGACAGGGGATTTGGGAGTGGATTGAAAAAAGAACTAGATAAGTTCATAGCCAGGATGGGCAGGGATAGTGTCCCTATCCTCTGATTGCCAGCAGCTGGGAACGGGCAACAGGGGATGGGTCACTTCTGTTACCTGTTCTGTTCATTTCCTCTGAAGCACATGGCCTTGACCACTGTTGGAAGAGAGGATGCTGGGCTAGATGGACCATTGGTCTGACCCAGTATGGCCGTTCTTATGTCCTTAACCCATCCATGCGCTACTCCCAAACAATTAGCAGATGCTGCGCTCCTCCATGTACTTGACTTGTGGGTACACACATTCCAAATCGCTCACTTGTTGGCAGGCAGCCACGCCAGGAATTGTTGTTGCAATGGCACATCTACAAAGCTTTAATTGGGAATAAAGTGCTTGTCCATTACTGCAAGCCCAGTTTTAAATGGCCAGAAGGGACAACTGTGACCATCTAGTCTGACCTCCTGTCTAGCCCAGGCCAGAGAACGTTCTCAAAATAATGCCTGCAAGCTCCACGCAGGCCTACAACGTACAAGTGCCCTCCCTCCCCGCTCTGTAAGTCCCGTTATTTGTATTTCACGCATTTCTCTTTCCCCCCATTATTATCACAACAAAGGGCCGGCAAGTGAATTCTGCATCAGGGCCAAGAAACTTCCAAAGCAATTTTGTTTGGAAAAACCTGGCAAGTCCTCCAGGGCAAAAGCCCATTCCTCTGGGCCAAGTAACTTTTCCTGCTGGAGGAATAAAACGCAACTAATCCCCCTGCCTGAGAGGATTTGCCTGCACGCACTTTTCTTGCAAGGCGGGGGCGGGTTCTAGCTCCAACGCGAGCCCTTCCCCCTCCGGCCGGGGACGAAGTTGTCCTCCTGTAGCCCCTTGGGAAGGCGCGATGAAACTACAACTCCCAGCGGCCCTTGCGGCCGACCTTTTAAGATGGGCGCCGGTGATTGGCTGGAGGTTGGGCCAGTGCGAGGGCGGCTTGTTGGCGGGGCCTAGCCCGGCCGGTGTCTCAGAGGGAGGCAAGATGGTGCTGGAGAGCACTATGGTCTGGTGAGGAGCCGGGGCCGGGCAGGGGGTGGGGGCTGCTGGGGTGGGGACCGAGGCGGGCGAGGTCGGGCCGGGGCCCCGGGGAGGAGCCGAGGATAGGCCGGGCCAGGGCCCGGGGAGCGGGGACCGGGCCCCCGCGGGGTTTCCCTGAGTCATGCCGGCTCCTGCTCCGCTGTCTAGGCCCGGCCGGGGGGCAGGATGAGGGGGAGCGGGGTCAGGCGTGGGGGCTCGCCCGAAGCAGGACAGGGGAGTTAGTGGGGCTATCTGGGTGGAGGGGGAGCAGGGTCAGGCGGGGGGGCTCGCTGGGGGGGGGAGTGGGGCTGGGGGGGCTGTTGGGATGGGGGGGCTGAGGGGGAGCAGGGTCAGGCAGACGGGCTCTGGGGGAGGAGCGGGGCGGGGCTGTCTGGGTGGGGGAGCAGGGTCAGGCAGGGGGGCTCTGGGAGTGGAGTGGGGCTGGGGGAGGCTGTTGGGGTGGGGGGGCTGAGGGGGAGCAGGGTCAGGCAGGGGGGTTCTGGGGCTGGAGTGGGGCAGTGGGGGGTGGGTTGAGGGGGAGCAGGGTCAGGCAGGGGGGCTCACCCGGGGTGGAGCAGAGCGGCACCGGAGGGGGGGATGTGGAGCTGGGGGCTGGTTCAGTGCTGGCTGTGGGGGGATGGGGGAGAGCAGTGGGCAGGTGAGGGGGTGAAATATCCCCAGGTGGGGAGACTCCTGCGGGCAGGGCCAGCTTGGGGTGAGGAGAACTGCACTGAGTGCGGGGCCGGGGGGGCTGTCAGAGTGGGTGATAGGGTTGAGCAATGGGGTATGTGGCACTGGGTCAGGCTGGAGAGAATCTGGGGGGGACTGACAGGACTAAGTAGGGGCCACGTATGTTTACGGTCCTGGGGGGAGGGGTGCAGGGCTAGTTGGGAGGTTGGAGGAGGGCAGGTGGGGGTGGATTAGGGTTATGCGAGGGAAGTGGAATATCCCTAGGCAGGGGGGACTCTGAGGCAGGGCCAGGGCCAGGCTGAGGGGAGAGTGAGGCCCAGGTGGGGTGGGGAAGAGGAGCAGGGATGGGGGGGTGGCAAGGGGGGGTTGGGGTTGAGTTGTGCGGGATGTGGAGCAGGATCAGGCTGGAGAGGCTCTGTGGGGGAAGTAGGGGCAGGACCAGGGTGAGAATCTGGTTAAGGGGATGGGGAAGAGGAGCAGGGCTGACTTGATGGGGTTGGGGAGAACTAGGAGAGGGGAGGGCTGGATTTGGATCAGGCAGGACGGGGCAAGCGGGAGTGGAATAGCCCCAGGCTGGGGAGATTTCAGTGTGGGGAAAAGTCTGAGGTGAGAGGGAGTTGGGGAGGGCTGGTGCCAGAAAGGGGGTCTGGAGCAGGGCTGGGTTAAAGTCATGCAGGGGGTAAATGGAGCAGGACCCTGCTGGGGAGATTTCTGGGAGTGGGAGATGAGTGGCAGGTTGGGAGCAGGGATGTGAAAGAGGCAGAGGCCATCCCAGTTCTGGGCTGGGGATGGGGTAGGAGAAGATGAATGGGCAGCATCAGTAGAAGGCTGTGGGGGGAAGTGGGATCTGTTGGGTGACTTAGTTCTAGTTTGGACTGTGGGGCACAGTAATAGACTGAAGGGATCAGGGGGTGGTCATAAGGTGATGAGAATCACTGCCCTTTTATGGGAGGAAGGATTAATGCTGGACTGGTGAGGGGACTAAGCTGGCTGTCCCTTCCAGGCTAGAAGGTGGTTTGGTGCTGGCTGAGGTAAGGGCAGGGAGAGTTGTTAACTTGGATGTAAGGCTGGGCTGGGAGGGCTATAGAGATGACCGTTGTTTGGATGGGGAGCTTCTCCTTGGCTGTGGAGGGCTTTCGTTTAGTGGGCAATGGATGATAGTCTGGGACAGGAGATTCAGAGGGGGGCAGTGCTGGGATGTGGTGACATTTGGGTCAGGTGAAATAAGGCAAATATTTGACATTGGTTGGGGAGGGCTTGATGCTGTGGAGAATCTGCAGGGCAGAGTGTGGTGGTCAGACTCTGGAGGATGGGGAGGGGTGCTCTCTGGGAGGATCAGTTGGGACTGAGAAGTGGGAGCATTTGAGACAGCTAGACTAGAATCCACTTCACACTGGATCAACAAAGATAGCCAGGGCCTCCTCTGTGTTAACTCACCTTTAGCCCAGTCTGGATTCAACCCCCAACCTTCCTCCCTGTCCACCCCCCACACGTTATCTCATAGCACAGCCAAGGCTGGTTCGGGTTTGATGTGGCCCAGAGTAGCTTGTAACAAGAGCAGACAATAGAGACTGTTCACAGGATACAGTGTCTGACCCTTCTCCCCCACCCCCCAAGAACTGGAGAGTATAAATAAACTGACCACCATTTTACTTAGGTTTGCTTTCTACATTACCAAGCTGATAGCTAGAGCTAAAATCAGGCATAGAAAATAAGTTTATACTTCAGAGATACATAAAAAAATCACTAAACTTACTATTAAACTTACTATTGTTCAGAGCACAATAAAGATTATGGTTACTACAATACCTGAGACCCATTAGTTGCTGTAGTCTAATTACCAAATGTAGCAATGGCAGAGATTCATAAGATGCACAAAACTTCCATTGTGCGTTGTATATGGTAACTAAATAGCTCTTCAGTTAGTTGGATAGAGACATCACAGTAGCTTGATTTGCTAAGTAACTATGTCAGATTCAAATAAGAGACAGTGTCAGGTTAATTATTGTTCTCTTGTAGCTGTTGATTTCATGACTTTGGTAGAGTGAGTTCTGAAATTGGAATATAAAATCCCAGATCTAGTGAGTCCAGTCCATTGTTGCCTTGTACATTGTATGGTCACCTACACCAGTGCAGAATGGGTGCAGTGGGCTACCATTCTAATCTGGCAGTGTATTTACCCTCATTGTTACACTAGGTTCACATAGTGACAATAACTGCATAAGGTGCAGGGCAAGAAGAGCTGGGCCATGTGGGTGGGGGGTGTAGTGGGTTAGACCAGGGCACTGGGAGTCATGAGTCCTGGTTTCTGGCCCACATCATGCCACTGGTACTGTCACCTTGAGGAGTCATGATGTCTGTGTCTCGTAAAATAAGAGTATTAACTTGCTTCTCAGGGTTGTTAGAATTAATGTTAGCAAAGCACTTTGAAGTCCATATGCCATGTGCTATTTCTTACTACACACATCCACTTCCATTCTTGTGTGTGAATGAATGGCTGCTTTTTGTAGTAAAGAATATTTGTGTTCAGCAGCACACAGGGTTTGCATTTTAATACAAATGATGCCTTCTGGCATGAGAAAGTGGCTTTGTGTGCTACAGCCAGGAGAGCAAGGATTAAAACTGGATCCTGTGCAGTGACATTCTGTATGTGAAAGGTTTAAAATCGCACAGAGACAAAACTACTACATAGTTGCTTCTGTCTGCTGAGCTCATTGCACACACCAGGGGCTCCTTGCCTCCATTTGCCCCACAAGCTGTTTGTGTGCCTTATTTCAGGAACTCTCTGCAACCCCTCATTGCCCTATGGTAGGGGCTCTATGTGCCCTCCATTATTTCTTCTGTCTGGGAGTTACGTCATTCAGGGGCACAGCATTTTAAACTCTATTGGGAAGAGCTGAGATGTGGGGGGCACGGAAGGCATCAGTGACCCTGTTTTGTTTTTCACCACATCCATAGGTTTCTGCCCATTAATGCTTAGACTGAACATTCTCTGACATTTTTAGGATGGATCAGCTCTGGCATTGCAAGGTTATCACGTTATTGACAGACATGCCATCAAGTTGAATGTCACCAATTGTCACCAACTGGTAGATCCTGGAGTCTCTGATAGTTGATCGTGATCTCCGGCTGCTAAAAGTCCGGCGGCGCAGCAGGGCTAAGGCAGACTCCTTGCCTGCCCTGGTCCCACGCCGCTGAGTCCTGGAAAGGGGGCGGGATCAGGGGGGTCTCCACATTCTGCTCCTGCCTGCAGCTCCTTTTGTCCAGGAACGGGGAACTGTGGCCAATGGGAGCTGTGGGAGCGGTGCCTGGGTGCAGCACGCAGAGCCACATACCTCCCCACTCTGCCGGGGGCTGTAGAGATGGCAGCTTCCAGGAGAAGCGCGGGGCTGGAGCAGGCAGAGAGCCTGCCTTAGCCCCACTGTGCCGCAGACCGGGAGCCACCCAAGTTAAGCGCCACAGCAGGAGCCTGCACCCCAACCCCCTGCCCCAGCCCTGAGCCCCCTCCTGGAGCCTGCACACTGTACCCCCTCCTGTACCCCAACACTCTGCCCATGCCCGGACCCCCCTCCTACACCCAAACTCCCTCCCAGATCCTGCACCCTGTACTCCCTCCTGACCCCAACACTGTCCCAGGCCAGAGCCCCCTCCTGCACCCAAACTCCCTCCCAGACCTTGCACCCCTCAACCCCTCCTACACCCTTGCCCCAGGCTCAGCCCAGAACCCCCTCCCACACTTCAAACACCTCAGCCCCAACTCCCTGCCCCAGTCTGGCGAAAGTGAGTGAGGGTGGGAGAGGACGAGCAACGGAGGGAGGGGGAATGTCGTGAGTGGGATAGGGCCGTGGGGAAGGGGCTAGGTAGATCCTGGGATGCATTTAAATTCAGAAAGTGATCTTGTGCATAAAAAGGTCGGAGACCACTGGCGTAGAGCCCCTCTTTGTTCAGCCAATCCTCAATGAAAGCACTATCGTAGCAAGCCATCAGTGTTGCAGATGAGCTAGCTTACATGGAATGGGTCAGCCGGCTGGTAGGTGGAGAGTAAATCTGACTTACGCTGTCAGTGTAGCTAACAGGTCACAACTGCAGTGTAACAGGTCCTGTTAACTGAGGGGGAGCCAGGATGTTAATCGTTCTCTGTTGGGAACAGAAGTGAAACCACAAAGCTGGTAATTCACCGCTTGATAATACTAGGCACATGTTTAGCACCTTTCACCCAAGGAGCTCAATGCCTGTTGCAAAAAGCAAGGGAGAATTAGCCCCATTTTACACAGGGGGAGGGAACTGAAGCGCAGAGGGGTGACTCACCCAAAGTCCCTCCCTCCGGTGAGTTAGTAGCAGTGTCCAGAACAGAGCCCAGAAGCTCTGCTTCTCAGTCTCCTTTTTTATCCCCTAGACGTTTCCGTATCCCAAACAATCGAATCTGTATAACGGGGGGTGCTTGGACTCTGGGATACCGCCATGCTGACAGTTTGCCAGGAGCCTGAGCTGCATCAAATGTTTCATTAGCGCCTGGGGCTGTGAGACATCAGATGACCGTTCTAGTCCCAGCTCTCATTGACTCTGTGTGACCTGTCTCCCCTGTCTGTGCCTCAGTTTCCCTCTCTGTAAAATGAGGGCATGGATATTTGTTCACCTTTGCCAAAGCACTTTGGAAGCTACAACTATAGCAGTGCTAAGTTGCTATAATATCAAAAAGCTGTAGGCTACTTCTTAAAATGTCAAATAAATGTTCATAACCCTAAGAGAGATTTGCGTATACATACTGATAGGAACACGGGTATTGCCTCATCAGATTGGTCCAGCTATTCTTTGTCCTGTCTCCAACCATAGCTAATACTGCTGATGAATGAAGAGAAATTGTTTGTTCTTTGTGTTCACCTGCGAATCTCAGAACATGCAGCTGAGGTTGAGTGCTCTTCAGCTGGCAGTTACAGGGAGGGGGGAGCTCCATGCCCAGTTTTAGGACTCATGGACTGGACTATGGGCTCTCAGAGTCTGTGCAATAGGCCCAAAGGACAGGCCTCTGCATTGTCCTACTATAACCAGGGCTTTAAAATGGGTTTAGTTCTTGCATCTGAATTTCAAGATTCCTGAGCATGTAAAGTATGGGATTTCTGTAGGTCGGTTCTGCCTTGGCTGAAGAGCCTTTGACTTTTTTTTGCAGGCTACTTGTATGCTTCCTTCTCTCTCTCTCTCTCGCTCTGCCTTAAGAATTGACAAGGACGAGGAGACATGTATGTTGTTAGCCATCTGGCCACAGATCTAGGATCCTGAGGCTTCATTTTCATGAACCAGCTTAGGGTAAAAACCAGACAAGCCTGTTTTTTAGTTCTGACCTTGTCTGATTCTTTCTGTATTTCAGTGTTGACAACAGTGAATACATGAGAAATGGGGACTTTTTACCTACTCGCCTGCAAGCTCAGCAAGATGCTGTCAACATCGTGTGCCACTCAAAAACCCGTAGCAACCCAGAGAACAACGTGGGGCTCATTACCTTAGCTAAGTACGTCTGTAGAGTTCCCCCTCCTAGAAATCAAAACGACTCCTGCTCTCCCACCCAAATGATAAGTGTGGTCTAGGGCAGTGCTTCTCAAGCTCTCTGATGTGGGGGACCGGCAATTTGTTTTCCCAATGTGCGCGCAGACCGGCCGCCGATGGCTCGCGGGCTGGCACCGGTCCGTGGACCACCACTTTGAGTAACACTGCTCTTGTGTAGTATTTCCCAGCCAGTGGGTTGCAACCCCCATGCGGGTAAGAGGGTCATGAAAGGCAGTGCGGGGGATAAGGGAGGGGATTATATAAAAAATCTACAACAGAGATCCCGCTCCCTGCACACCTTGATCCTGCAAGGTTAAGTATTCTGTCAGCCTCTCAAAAAACACAAATTACATAGGCTTATCAATGATGCAGTTCTGACCCTTTTATAGTAAATGTAAGGGAGTTACACACACTTTTAACCTCACATTTCAGGTTGCCAACCTGAAAAGGCTGAGAAACACTGATCTAGTGTATTGAGCACAGATCTAGGGATAACTGGCTTCTGCTGTTTTCTCCATGTGACTGTGGGTGACCCTGTGCCTCAGTTTCCCCACCTGCAAAAGGATATTACCTTACAAGGGGTATTGGGAGGTTTGATAGGACTTTGTATAACAATGCAACCATTTATATTGTTCTAGTAACTGTGAAGTGTTGACCACACTTACCCCAGACACAGGACGGATCCTTTCCAAATTACACACGGTGCAACCCAAAGGGAAAATTACCTTTTGTACAGGAATTCGAGTTGCTCATGTAAGTGACACCTTGTTCATGACTTTTCTTAAATGAGTCGTCGTCTTGTATTTCTATAACCCCTCTCATCCTAAAGCATTCTGCTTACTGTTAGTGTGGCCTCATAGGTAGAGCACTGGACTGTGTCTCAGGGACCTAGTTTCTATTTATGGTTCTGCCATTGGCCTGCTGGGTGACCTTGAATAATTCATGCCACTTCCGTGCCTCAGTTTCCCCATCAGTAAAATAGAAATAGTGATACTGACCTCCTTTGTAAAGCACTTTGAGATCTAAGGATGAAAAGTACTAGATAAGGGCTTGGTATTGTTGTAATAAAGTCTCATCATAGTTTAGGATACTAAATGTCTTCATCTGAAAGTGTGAGGTGAATTTAGACAAGTGACGTGTAACTGCCCGAGTTGGAATTGAGCCAGGTTATGGGATTTAGTGTAATCCAGTCTGCTACCGTGGTGAATAATTCTATTGAGAAGTTGAGTGTGGGGAAATCAATGAGGCTGTTTGGTGAAGGGGAAGAAAGAGAAATATAAACTAGAGAGAATCTGAGTCTGTGGAGATGGCTTTTTATTTGCTACCAAATTGCTGGGTTACAGTTGCAATATATCTCATGTATGTGCAGCCAATTTACAGGGGCCAAATTCCGTCAATTCGCACCCACAAAGGAGAGATACATTTGTTACCCTGAAACATCTGGAATAGGTCTCAAGGTTTAGTCGCTCCCTTCTGTCCTGTACTTTCGCTCTGTACTGGTATATGTGCTTCTCATGTCATCCTCTGGTGTGTACATCTGGAAAGCCATTATTCATATATATTTAGAGGGGGAACCAGGGCTTTGGAGCTGTGCTCTGCTCCAGCTACAGGCAGAAATCTGCTGCTCCGGGCTCCGCTCCAAAGCCCTGGGGGGAACGATGGTCTTGTAATTAAGGCACAAGACTTGGAGGCCGACCTTCTGGTCTGTTGCCAACTCTGCCACAGATTTACTTATGTCTACACAGAAAAGAAAAACCCACCATTGGCCCATGCCAGTTGGCTAGGGCTGCAGGGCTGTTTCATGGCTGTGTAGACGTCTGGGCTCAGACCCAGCTCTGGGACCCTCCCATATCGCAGGGTCCTAGAGCCTGGGCTCCAGCCTGACCCCAGACATCTACATAGCTGTGAAACGGTCCCGCAGCCTGAGCCCTGTGAGCCTGAGTCCCCTTGCACGGGCTAGCCGCAGGCGTGGAGTTGCCGTATAGACATCGAGTAAATCACTTAATGATTCTCTTTTGCCTCAGTTTCCTTGGGTGCAAAATAGGGATCATAATACCTGCCTCACAAATGCAACTAAACTAATGTTTGTTATGCTGGAATCCTTTGATAGAGGAAGTGACATTACTAGTGCCAGTTCCTTATAAAGCATGTTGTGGAAGCAGCAGACTCTTAAAAGCAGCTTATTACACTACGGCTTATATCATCTTGAAAATACTCCTCAGTCTAACGAATCTTGCTTCATAAAAGTGCCTCCTGCTATTTAGTTCAGGTTCATCCCATTATTCCAAGGTGTGTGTGTACAATGTCCCATTTTTTCTATCCCACGCAACTCCTCTCCCTCCTGGGCATTTACATTTTCTTGATACATCAGTCACCATCAGCTTCCTTTTGAGGATTAAAAAGACGGGGACTGTACAGCTTGCAAAAGAGACAGCTAAGGGGGGGATATGACAGAGGTCTCTGAAATCATGAGTGGTGTGGAGAAAGTGAACAGGGAAGTGTTGTTTACCCCTTCACAGAACACAAGAGCCAGGGCTCACCAAATGAAATTAACAGGCAGAAGGTTTAAAACAAACCAAAGGAGGTACTACTTCACGCAATGCACAGTCAGCCTGTGGAATTCGTTGCCAGGAGATCTTGTGAAGGCCAAAAGTATAAGTGGGCTCAAAAAAGAATTAGATGCGTTCATGGAGGATTGGTCCATCAATGGCTATTAGCCAAGATGGTCATGGATGCACCCCCATGCTCTGGGTGTCCCTAGCCTCTGACTGCCAGATGCTGAGACAGGACGTTGGGGTGGATCACTCAATAATAGCCCTGTTCTGTTCATTCCCTCTGAAGCAGCTGGCACTGGCCACTGTCAGAAGACAGGATACTGGCCTTTGGTCTTACCCAGTATGGCCGTTCTTATGTTCACCTTGGATGACAACTCTTATTTTCCAGTTGGCTTTGAAACATCGTCAAGGCAAGAATCACAAGATGCGCATCATTGCCTTTGTTGGGAGCCCCGTGGAAGATAACGAGAAAGATGTGAGTAAAGCGTGACCAGTTAGATGCAATTTCATGGGTGTGTTTAATCCGTGATGGTGAACCCTCAGGTCTGGTTTACACTACAGACTTATGTCATATAACCATGGCAATCTCACTCGGTGTGAAAAATCCACTCCTCAGAGCGACGTAGTTATACCAACCTAACCCCCGTGAAGACAGCTCTGTGTTGATGGGAGAGCCAGTGCAGCCTTTTAAATGTAGACGTGCCTTCAGTTTTCACAGCAATTTCTTTATCTAGGTGTTTATACTGCTCTCATCACCCTGATATCAAGTACCTCATAATAGCTGCTTTCTTGAAACTGGAACTGTTCAATGCGTTTCTGAACTGACTATGTTGGTCAGTCTTTATATCCAGAAAACCTGGTTCTAAGAAATCTTAATAAGCATTCATATTACAGCAATCTTATTGAATCTGTATCAAGAACTGCAAGGCTCAAAGCTTATGTCCCAATGAGACAACTCTTTAGCTGATAAATCCTGCTACTAGAATGTGAGCTACTGAAAGGGGGTGGGAGGGTGGGTGTGAAAATGGAAAAGAAGGAATGATGCAAATAAACTAACTCAGCTTCCAGGCAATACAGGTTTCTATCAAAACAGAGCCTCGTTTATCCTATTCTATACATAGGCTTGGAAGGATTCCATTTCTGTAGGTAAATGTTGGTAAACACTGATTTCGCTGTACACATACAAACCCATGAAAAAATATTTCCATTGAAAAATGCTGCTTGAGAACTTAGAGTTTGATTTAAGGATATTTACTTTGTATATTTTGATGTGATGTTGACAATTTGTGTTTTAACAGTTATAACTCTCTAACTTTTTGAATCTCAACATGTGTTGTGATTAAATAATTGTCTGACCGCCCCATAATTTCCCTGCAACTGTGAAAATTTAAATCTGCCCCCAGTAGGTGAGGGAATTTAAATTGGATCATGCATCAGAACATGCTTAAATGTCTTGTTGCAGTATTAAAAAAGCCTTCAAGTATCAAACAGTCAGAAGTCTGAACTCTTAATTGTATTTGTCTGGATTATTATTATTTTTTTTTTTTTTGGTTATAAAAAAACATTCAGAATTTTAGATAAGTGCCTTTTTAATTAAGTCAAAGTACATACAATTAAAAAGGTGATGTAATGTAATTCAGATTGTCCGTGTGTCTCTTTAAAAGAAGCTTGCTGGCTTTAAGGATTGATTTTAAGTTCTGGCCTATTTGGTTTTCATAGGAGTATAATGGAGATGAAACCTCTCAAACATTTTACTGTTCAGAAATAATCGCTTACTATGAAGCTTGTATAGACTGGCACCTGTAAATTAGATGCTTTTATATCTGGCTTTGTGTCCTGATGAACGAATCCCACGCACTTTTGTCTGCTTTCTGTTATGTGGAGGAGATGTAGGAGCTGAAGACAAGTGATGAAAGGCTAACACTCCTTTCTCTTTATTGCAGCTGGTGAAACTGGCAAAGCGCCTTAAAAAGGAGAAAGTAAATGTTGACATTATCAACTTTGGAGAAGAGGTGAGAGTTTTAAACTGATCTCCCAAGAGTCTTTGAAATACAAACTCCAGCCAGGGGTTTACATCTCATTTTCAAACACTTGTCTCCTATCTATCTGGGAACACCAGTGAAGAATACTATCACAATTCCCCCATCTTAATCTCTTCAGCAGGGATTTTAAGGCTGATCTGTGCAGACAACAGAAATCCTTCCATTAATATTTTGCAGATTCCAAAGGAGACTCTCTTCTCAAATATTCCCCTGCTGTGTTTCCTATGCAAACATTTCAGGCTTCTGCTAATGCTTTAGTGAAACTGACTCTAACTAAAAGTGAAATTGACTGGTCTAGACTCACCATCAGTGAAGGGCAAAAAGAAAACAAATTGGATTTTTAAAATTGTTTCCATAAATGAAGGAACTGAAGGACGTCTTTTAATATTTTTTTTTTAACTTCTTTTCTGCATACTTTAGTCACCTGCCTTTTCACAGCGTTCTGGCTGAAAATAGAAAGCCAGCTGTAATTCTGAGTTTCACTCAGGTGGCACAAACCTTTGTATACAAAACATACTTTGCCCTTTGTATGAAAAACCCCAACCCATCCTTAGGATGAAACCTCTAAGGCCGTGTGAAGTTCCCATATTCCCTTGCAACCATGCATCAAAGACTTCAATTACTGTTCATGAAATATAGTTAATGATTTGGAACACACCTCGGTGAGTCACAGGCTACATTAGTCAGTGTTGGTTTCTGACATCCTTGGGCAGAGGGCTGTATTGTGGTATAAGGCTAAGGAACAGTGGGGATTGTTGCGAATAAAATTGTGGTTGAATTTTGTCGGTCTGGCATCTAGTCCTGTGAGGTGACCCCTCTCCATCCAGGGTCTTTCACCCCATGCCTCCGAGTGGTGTTTCTGAGCTGCAACACTGTGGCTATGAAAGAATCTTATCACCACTTTAAAAGACTTTGGTTGATTTTGGAACCAAGCTGGTAATGACATTCCAGGTGAGAGGGAAAAATAATTGGTTTGGCGGTTTTCCCTTCTCTTCCCCAATAATCCCTACTCCACTTCCAGATTTCCGGAGGGAGCAGCCTTCACAGGGCCTGCTTAAGTTCTGTGACTGTTCTTTCCTGATCATTAGAGTGTGGGTGGCATCAATGATGCCAGGATGATACCCTAGCCAACCGTCTTTCCTACAGGCCAACTCGTACTCAGCGGAGAATGATGTTTTATTCCCTAAACTGAGACAGCTGAATCCCAGAAATCTACCACAACCATTCGCAGCGTAGCTGATGAGCAAGCTGCAAAGCAGAGTGGCCTGTTGCCGTATCACATTGAACTGCTCTATCTGGATAGAAAGAGCAAAACCTCAGTGTAACATGGATTCTGGTGGAGGGCAATAGTATGAAAATTAGTGCTGTATTCAAGACATGTGGTGCCCATGTTAGAGGAAAAATAGGCCAAAGTTTGTTCTGGTTGTTGGGAACAATCTCATTTCTAGTGTTGCTGGTACACCCTCAGGCTGACTGTCAGATGACACCCAGGCCATAAGGTTCCTGATCCTCCAGTGAGGTCACAGCACTATGAAAGGAAACTACTGGCACTTCCTTTGAGCAGGACTCTAAAACACGAGCAAACTCAGGATGAATTGAATAGAGCAATGTTCCAGGTCAACTGTCCTCACTTTGCACAGGGACTTCCTGGGGGCGTTAATCAGTTGCCCATTGGAGGGGGCCCATTATATAGATGGCCTCTTCCAGCTCTGAAATGTGGTGTGTCTCCGTACCCCTGGTGCATACTGATCACTGTTCTCTGTACTTCTGTGTTTATAGATGAGTTCCCTTTCTGAACACCAGCTGGTAAGAGGACGTCAGGGTTATTACAGTTCATAGGGCAGCCCAGCATCGTTTCCTTTGCGCCAAGTCAATGGGAGGAAGTCAGTCTGGTTCTAACCTCTCTCTTTCTCTCCCCTAGGAAGCCAACACAGACAAGCTGACTGCCTTCATTAACACCTTAAACGGCAAGGATGGGACTGGTTCCCACCTGGTGACTGTTCCCCCTGGCCCTAGCCTTGCCGATGCCCTCATCAGTTCCCCCATTTTGGCTGGGGAGGGCGGTGCCATGCTTGGCCTTGGCGCTAGCGACTTTGAGTTTGGAGTAGATCCCAGCGCGGACCCAGAACTGGCGCTGGTAAGAGATGGTGGAACCAAGAATGGCTTTGAAGGAGCCGAACTGTTTGTGAACGTGCTGTTGCTTTGAGTTTACCCCATTGTCTGCTCCACAGGCGCTGCGTGTATCCATGGAGGAGCAGAGGCAGCGGCAGGAGGAAGAGGCCAGGAGAGCTGCAGCTGCCTCCGCTGCTGAGGCAGGAATTACAGCCACTGGTGGGGATGGTAAGAAACCAGGCGGGGGATCTAATCCCTCTTCGTTTGGAGGAGCCGGGGTGAGCAGAGCAAAGCAGCGAGTTCAATGCAGCGGGGCGGGGGAGGCTGCTGATGCAGCCAGATCATTTTGTACTGAGATTGTGTCCAGCCTCCAGTGCTAAGCAGGTCCTGGGTTGCATTTGGATGGGATGGACACCTACGGCGCTGCAGGGGATTCATTAGGGAGGGGTACACTTCCTTTCAACATGGTAGTTCCTTATATCCCTCCAGTGTGGTGTTCCTCTTCACTTGAGATGTAAAAGAAGGCCCTGATCACTTGTACTGGCTAGAGATCCCATGGCACTTTCCACAAGAATACGGTTAGCCCCAGTATCTCAGCCCACTCCCTCTCGGGTATCTACATTCTGCCTTCCCTAAAAAACTGCCCCTGCACTTTCAGTTGGATGCAGTATTTTTTCCTGTCCTGAACTGTTGTGTATTGTTGCTGTGCGCTTTGTGCAGCTGTCTCATCCCACCCCAGAAGTGGCTGCCCTTCAGTGGTGGGCAGGGATTCTTCTCTGAATATAGAATTTTTTGGGGAATTGCTCTAGGAATATGTACTCTGTTTATCCCTGTGCTAGATTCAGACGATGCCTTATTGAAGATGACGATCACCCAGCAGGAGTTTGGTAGAGCTGGCCTGCCCGACCTTAGCAGCATGACAGAAGAGGAGCAGATTGCTTATGCTATGCAGATGTCTCTGCAAGGGCCAGGTGAGTGGCTAGAATTTAGAACATCTGTCTAATCCCTGAAGACAAATCCTGCGCTGACTGAGCTGTCCCAGTGAATTCAGAGACAGCAGCAGGTTCTCAACACCTATCAACGTCTGACAGAGGGTGGGCACCCAAAAATGGAGAGGCACAAAGTTAGTGAGTGCTTGTCTGAGTGGCCTGAATTCCATGAATGTCCTACCTGTCTGGGGGCGAGGGGTGTCGGAACCTTCACGTCAGGCCTTCAGGCCTGAATCTCCTTTCTCAGCTCTCACTATTCTGCCTTGAGGCTTCCTTCTGCATCCATCAGTGTTATCCCAGGCACGTCTTGACTGATATGGTGTCTGTAGCAGGGAGCAGCAGATCAGTGGGGAGGGAATGATTTGCCATATGCTGCTATGCATAAGCAGAGCTGGGTAAGGCAAGGATGGGATCAAGTGCTGACAGACTCCCGACCTGAAGGCCTGCAATTGTGGATGTCTGGTTTGTGAAACTCCTGGCCCACTAACTGCCACAGGCAAGTCGCCTTCAATATCTTTACATACACACCCTGCTGACAACCCAGAATAAATACGATTGCAGTAAAGGTGGTGGTGGTGAATACTCAGTAGCCAAGACATTTCTTTTCTCTCTCCAGAGTTCGCCCAAGCTGAATCGGGAGAGGTTGATAGCAGTGCAGCCATGGACACATCAGAACCTACCAAGGTGATGGTCTCCCCAGCCACCCCTTTCCCTATCTCTCAAGACATCCACTCTGTGTGGAGTCCAAACTCCCCCTCTCCTTAGACTTGGTTAACATAACAGTTCAGTTCAAGCGTTGTCAGTAGGATTGGCTGCTGCTGGGGTTCCTCCCTCAGGGCTCCTCAGCTCGCACCCTAGGTTCCCCTTTCCCCACAGAGCCGCTCCCATCTCCCTTATCAAGAGCTGCCAGGCTCAGTGAGTTCCTGGAATCCACTTAAACCTTCCCTAGCATGCTCAGCACCTGCTAACAGGGTGGAGTGTTTCAAGCGAGCAGTGCCAGCCTGTTAGATCCCAGCCAATCTTCTTGATAGGGAGTGGGGAGTGACTCTCTCTACATGGATGTGCAGGAAGAAGATGATTATGATGTGATGCAAGATCCAGAGTTCCTACAGAGCGTGCTTGAAAACCTGCCTGGCGTCGACCCCAACAATGAGGCCATCCGCAATGCCATGGGTTCCTTGGCCTCTCAGGCCTCCAAGGAGAACAAGGACAAAAAGGAAGAGGAGAAGAAGTGATGGCACTGGGGTACTGACCTCCCTGCCACTGCCAAGCGATTGGGATAATCTCAGCCCTGCATGTTCCAGTCCATGTAACCTAATAACTTCAACTTACTTAATCACTGTTCTCCAGGTAGCTGTGGAGCGATCACGGGGCGAGGGTAGGAATTTTTTTTTCTTGATGTAACAGTTAATAAAAACGTTAAATTTTTTTCCATCTCCCTCCTAAAGTAACTATAGAACATGCTTATGGATTTTCTTAGAGCCACATAGGAATTGGCAGGGGTGCACCTTGCCCAGTCTCCTGACTCCAAGCTAGAACCAGCTGCTTCAGAGCAGGGTGCAAGAATCCCTGCAGTGATGGGGTGACCTGCCTCCAGGGAAAGCTGCCCCCTTAGGCCCATGAGGTTACTGAGCGGGAGAGGGCTTCACTTAAACCAGATTAGTTGGGTCCAAGTGGAATTCCTTGCATCTCTTAGGTCTGGTTTAGAGAGAGCTTTTGTACTGATATAACCATCGGTTAGGGGAATGCTTCTCTTTTTACTAATCTACCAGAACAGCCCCTAATCTGGACTTGGTTATACTGGGATAGAGGAGCCTTATACTGGGGTATTGCATCCCCTTCCCGTGTGGGAATAGCTATATTTGTATGAAGCACCTTTGTATAGAGCTATAAGTGTACTCGGGGTGAATTGCTTTAACTACACCAGTACAGCCTGTGTGTAGACAGGGCTTCTGCCATGGAAAGCTGTGTTGCATAGTCTGCAGCCCCTCTAGCGTGCAGGTCCCCTAACTCCACAGTATCCTGAGCTGCCTTAAACTGAACTGAATCCGAATCCAAATCCAACCTTCCAACCAACATCCCCGGCTTGCTGATCTTACATATATTCCCTTCTCAGCTTTGTGGTACGTGGGGACCTTTGTGGAAAAGGAAATAAACCCCTGAGAGCCTTCCCCACTATGCCCAGATCCTGCAAACGCTTAATCAGTTGTGTAACTTTACTCACAGGAGTAACCCCATTGAAGCAAACAGGATTACCTGCCTAGGGAAGAGTTATGCATCGATCTGGTACCTTGGTGCTCCTAAATCTAGCAAAGGCTTAACAAGAGCCAGTGGTGGGAAGTGGAAGTTGGCAAGGTTCAGAGGAGAGAGAGGGCACAAATTATTATTGGTGAGAGAAACTGACCAACAGAATGGAATCACAAGTATGGTAAATTCTCAGAGTCCTTAAATCAAGACTGGGATGTCTTTCTCGAGCAGGTACTCCAGCTCAGCCCAGGTCATTGGGCTCCATGCAAGAATCGCTGGATTAAATTTTCTGCCCTGTGTTATGCAAGAGCTCAGACTAAATGACCAGAGTGCTGCTGTACATACGTAAGTGTTTGCTTGCAGGAGTGACGCTAGTGTGCTTCTCCTGGAGCCGTTCTCGTCTGTGCATTGGGGAAGGGGCAGAAGGAGAGGCCTTATTTTAACTTTAATTGCCTCTTTATTAAAAGCCAACACCCTTCTAGCAGGAGGCAGTTCCCTAGCTTTCAGCACAGAAGCCATTTAGTAAAGGCCCAGAAGTACCTCAGCACGTTCTATTTGCTAAGAACTCTACAAGCTTTCTCATGAATCCCCTCCCATAGAGTAGCAAGGGATCCTGCAGGGTGGGAGTTAGGTATGTTAAAGGAAGCCTAAGGCTGGACCAGCAGATGGCCCTGCAGATCAGGATGAGAGCTGTGTTGGAAATTCCCTGTTCGGACTTATTCAGCCATGTGAACTTGCTCACCAAAAATATCTTCTGGCTGAGCCGTACCAGGCTCATTGTTTCATACAGGCCTAAACAGCAGGGACTGTCTCTCCGGCTGTGATGTACCGGGACTTAAAACCCATCCCGCTAGCCCTGAAGTGCAAATGGATTGGCTGCACTTTCAAGCTCTCAGCAGTTCCAAGAGGCAGTCTGGCACCATCATGTTTCTATGGCCTTATCTGAGCTTTACTTTCAGACCAGACAGCCTCTGGGTGAATACGTGTGCAGTGCAGAATACATGTAGATTCCCTCGCTGCGTCTGTGGAGCAGTGAGGCCACCAGTGCCCTGGCCTGTAGTCTTTAAAGGGCTGTAGGGCACAGTGTACTTTATCTCCTCAACCCACCCATTCAAAATCCATGTGCTACAACAGAACCCCCATTACATCCGCTGCTGAGAACATACCCAAGTGGTGACTCTCCCTGTCTCAAAGATTTAAAAGCCAAAGGCTCTGCTCAGGAATCCTTCACTCCTGCGCAGCAGAATGCTTGCTAGGAAATATTACCGCACCAGAAATTATCCACACTGAGACAAAGGCTGTTTTGTGGTGCTCTTTATTGATCACGGTGTCAGTCATTAATGTATCTTCCTCGTATCCCCACCGAGTGGTACAGAAGGTGCTAAGGAGGCACCAAACCCATGTGAATTACAACGGAATGAAGAATCTCTGCAGACTGGCTTTTGCTTCTGAGTTGATTAGTTAGATACATGTTGATGCTACGGGTAACTCGGCAACTTGTCACATCTCTGTATTTTATTGCTACTGATTATCTCATGCAAAGCAGTGATACAGAATCCCATGCTCATTATTTGTTGGTTCTCCCCCAAAGTATAGAACCAAAGGCTAGAAACTCTTAGACGTGTGCGTGGCCATCCCGCATGGATGTAGTTGGAATTAATACAGTAAGCCGGGACAGCTGGATTTGCAGTCTGGTGTTCCCTGCATGAGCTCTGGGCTTGCTAAGCAACCATGCTTATGTGATGCCTGGGGGAAGCTGTGTGGACACAAAATCAAGAGCGTTAGTAAGCAATAGCCCTCCTCTGCCCTGATGGGCCATAAATGGCTGATCAGCTCTCGCTACCTCTGCTCTTAGATATGCCCGACTAGCCAGTGGGCATGTCCCAGATTGTTCTGCCACCAAAGGGTGTGTGTCACTCATCATAACATGATAGGCTGGTTTCTTTTAGAGGCTGCTGTCACAGGGGTTTTGTTGTTTTCATAGAGACTAGCGAAGAAACAAGAGATGGCACACAGCCGGTGCACGGTCGCCCCCCTTTTGCTCTGACTAGCCTAGTTCTAGAGTGTCCCAAAGGACTGGGGTTCCACTACCTCTTTCATGTGTCCTAGTAAGTGACTGAGCTGGGAATCCTCTCTTAACCCTGAGTTGCTGAGTAGGACTGTCCAGAGAGGCAGACCACTGCATGAAATGGGGCAGCTCTCAGCCAGACCAAGGAATAATAGCCTTTAGCTAATTCCAGCAGAGCTTGCATTGGTTGCCATTCTTTTGCTGCTGTCAAATCAGCTATTGTAGAAGTGTGTGGACAACACAGTAATGAGAACTTGTTATGCCTAGACCTAGTTCTGCACCCCTAATTTTGCATCTCTGTCCAGGATCCCCCTTGCAGGACATTTCAATGTAACTAGGGCCCAGGACTTGGTCAGGCAAATCTGCAACTCACTGTGATGTCACTCCTATATTAACTTTTTGAGTCCAGCTGGCCAAATAACTCTGGCAACTTCCCTTTTAGGGAAGATGGAGCCTGTGGCTAGCAGGGCCAGCATCAGTCTCCGGAGGCTGCTCACGCAGGTTTGCGTAGCCCTGTCTTGCAAAACTGGGTCTATTTCATGGCTGCAGACTTGGCTTTTCCACCTGCCCCAAGCTGGTTAACATGCACAGCGATTTCCCTGGAGAGCCTTGCACCTGGGATCTTGCTACTTACGGGCAAAGGCTGTGATCAAATATGTGGGTTTGTTGCTGCACAGCAGAGTGGTCAGGCTGCCCAGGGAGCCGGTCCCCATGCTCTGAACATCCAAGGTAATCCCCAGTGTGGCGTTTCTCTGCAGTGGGATCATAGACAGTTGAGTGGGAGGCTTTGATACGTCAGCCAAAGAGCGTCTTAAGTCTGCTGCCCCGGGCCACTTCCTACGGAGGTGCCTTCAGTTTGGGCATGGCCCCTGTGGTCCAGCACTCAATTGCTTAATAAAAGTCCGGACGAGTAGGCCCTGCTGGTTCTTAGGGGGGGGAAGGCTCTGCCTGTGGGCCTTATCCATGCTGTGGTCTCCTTTCAGGCTCAACCTGCTGCCCAGAGAAGGATTCATCTTTCCTGCAGCCTGTGCCCCCCCCCCATCCTGCTTTGCTTCTGAGCTCCTTTAACCTGCACCAGAGCATGCTCAGCAGGCGTGTAAGGGTGGGGGTACCTGGGCCTAGTATTGCCATCGTTCAGCCCCTTCTGACCCAGCGGGATACTTTTCTAGCCTGTGCCGCAGGGCTGGCACATCTCAGCCTCAGCACCTGGCTGCCTTGTGGCTGATCCGTGGAAGAAGTCCTTTGGCGAGCAGTGGTGAGGCTGTGGCTCCAGCTCCTCTGCCTCCCGCCACATGTAAATGGAATTGCAATGGCAGAGCTACCCAGGTTTGGGCCACTGGGCTCCTTTCCCTGCCACTGCCCTCCTTGGGCCACTGCCCTCCTTCCCCGGACTCCAGCACTGTCCTGCATGGCTGGCTGGAGAGCGGGATCTGGCTGACTGTTAGCATTAGAACAGTTGAAACGGTGGGTGGGAAATAAAACCTGAAGCTTCAGGACTGAAGTCAGGTTCTGGTAGGGATCAGGGTGAGCCCTTAACGTGGGGAGGGGGAGGCCATCCCACTGCTGCCTGCTGCAGGGGTCTCACTTTTATTCTGGAGTCCCTGTGGCGAGGCAGGATAGGGGGCTAGATGGACCTTGGGTCTGATCCAGCCTGGCTGTTCTTATCGCTGGAGAGGAGAAGGGGAATGATGGCTACCTCGGCGCTCCAGCCCAGGCTCAGTGTAGGCCTCTGGTGTACAAGTCAGTATCTCTGCAGGCTAGGCAGTGCCATTGTCAGTCAGAGGGGAGGGGAAAACGCTTCTCTTGCAGGCCAGCCACCTTTGGCCTCTGCTCTTATCAGATCCCCGCTGAACAGGAGTGTCACCCCACCCCCAGAGACCGGCTGGATTTGAGGGGCCCTGTCTGATGGGGGGGAAGGTGTTAGGGGGGCAGCTGCAGCATCTCTTGGGTGGTTATTTACCAATACAGCCTGGAAGTAGCTTTCCAGCTCCTGGCAGGATGGCAGCTGGTCGGAGGGTTCCATCTTCCGGGCCACACACCCTTCTGGCTGTCCGTGGTACACCATCAGGTGCTGGGAGGGGGGAAAGCAAGAGCAACCCACCGTGAAAGCCTGTTGTAGTAGCCTCTGGGCAGGGCTTCGTGGCTGGGGCGCTGTTAGGGTGGTGCAGCAAGGGAGCTCCTGCCCCTAGGCAGGGAGGTGAAGTGTTTAATCCCACAGCGCTGGATCGCTGGGGACAGGCTGGTGCTTCCTGTGTGCTTCCTCCCTGGGCCAGAGCACATGGGACTTTCCCTGCTGATCTGTGCTCATGGCAGGAGTTAGCCTGGCCCTGGCACTGCCCTGATGCAGCTGGGAAGCATAAGCATTGGGGAGGAGACACCAGAGCAGATGGCGATGGAGCCTGTCCTGCTGGCCTCCGCTGTGTCCATTGTCCGCGGCTGCTGTGGAGACTTCCCACTGAGCAAGGACTGTGTTCATTACACCCCCCTGGCATTCTGGGTAGGAGGCAGCCAGTCCTAGCTGGGATCATCCTATTCTGCAGCCCGATCAGAGGTGGGATTTTCTCTCACACCTGGTTCTCAGCTCTTGGGTCGCATTGTTGTGGGCTGTTCGCCCTCCACTCTGTCCCACCCCAGAGGTGGCTGCCTCTCAGTGGTAGTCCTGTGTAGGCTGTCGGCGAAGCAGAGGGGGCCTTGGTGTGGAAGGGACCCCTGCAATGCATGATGGACACCCACATCTTCCCTGGCACCCAAAACCCACTGTACTCACGTTTCTCAGGTCGCAGGTTATCCCTGGCGCGACCCCCTGTTCTCCCAGCTCGCTGAGAGCCAGGAGCAGCGACGCTTCGTTCTGGACGTTCACCTGTGTAGGCAGGTAGCCATAGGCATCTCGCTTGAGCAGGGTGAAGAGGGAGGGAAAGGGAAGGAGACTGGATTAGAGGGAAGAGGGGGATGCGCCAATCCCCACTGACTGGTCACCAAGAGACATCCCCCTGTTAGCTACTTTTCCTCCCAGTCGCCCTCCCCTCCTTGTTCTCCCCTGCTAGCCTGGAGCAAACTGATCTGCTCAGCTAGGGACCCCCTGCCCCTCTCCTCTCCTTTCAGATTTCCCTTCCTTCCTGCACAGGGAGCCAGGCCCAACACATCCCCCTGCAATCCCCTCCCGGTACCTGGATGCAGGTAGCTCGCCCCAGATATGTTGCCACGAGGACCCCTACGATGCTGACGGTGAGGACCGCGACCGCCCCCACGGTCATGATCACCAGTTTGTGGCTGGAGGGAGGAGGCCCCTGCATCTCCAGGCTGGAGTGGAAGGTCTGAGGAAGAGGGAGAGTGTTGGGCAGCATGCTGCAGATAGGGGGTGTGCTGAGAAGGATCCCATGGCCGGAGCTATCTGGTCCAAGAGGCCCACTCTGCAGCAGGCCGGATTCCCAGCTGCTGCCAGCCAACCTCGGCATGGGCCAGACTTCGCTCTTTCCTGGGTTGTAGGGCCCATTGCTGCCACAGCACCAGTTCAACATCCAGCCTAGCGTGGTGGCACCGGGAAGCTGCTGCCACTTGGTGGCCCATGTGTGAAGTGAACTTGGCAAGTCTCAGCCCAGCGCAGAACCACCCCAGGCAATGGTCCCGTCTTGGCAGAGGGGCCAGGGGACTGGAGGGGCCATGACAGCTCCCTTCCCAGCTGGCTATTGGAAGGGGCCTGGGGTCTGTAACGTCAGACCTACTTCTGCCCGTTGTGAGGTGTATTACGGCAGTGCCTAGAGCTGGGGACCGAACCCCTGCTGCACTCAGTGTTGTACAAGGAGATGGTCTCTGCCCCATTCATACTCTGCTCACCTCAGCGCCTATGAATGGGGGATATAATCCTGCCCGTTGGAGGGTATGAGGCTAAGAGAAGGGGTGGTGGTAAAGTGCCAGGAGCAGCCTGGATGGAAACTGCTGTGGAAATTCACAGTCCCTTTGTTTCCGGACAATTTCTCTCCTGCGCCAGGCCACGGAAGCGCTATCTGGGCTCCTGATGCTGCCGCAACTCCCGTTTCCCTTGTAGCCCGCTCTCATCGGCTGAGCTTCGTAGGATGTTTAAAGGAACCTAAACATGACACTTGAGACAAATCTGATTCCCTCCGGAGCTGGAGTGGTCCTGCTGGGCTACTAGCTGCCGAGAGGTGGGGAAACTGAGCCACAGAGAGGGGGTCTGAACTTTGAGAGCACTTCTCAGCAAAACTTCAGCAGAGCCAGGTACAGAAGCCAAGATCTCCGGTCCCTGCTCTAACCACTAGATCTTGCTCCCTTCAGGCTACGAAGAGAACCCAAGAGTCCTGCCTCTAAGCTCCTGTGCTCATCCGTGGAGCACCATCTCCTCCTCGAGCCAGGAGCAGAAGCCAAGCTTCCTGAGGCCTAGTTCTCTGCTCAAACCACTGGACCATACGCCTTCCCTCGGGTGAGGAATAGAACCCAGGAGTCTTAGCACTCTGTTCTGAGTGCTGGACAGCAGCCCCATCCGGAGTAACCCACCTCATCCTTAACGCACAGGCCTTTGTTGGGAGGATGCTGCTGAAGGAACCCAGGGACCGCTGTGGCCAAGGAAGGAGAGAGGGAAGCCGTTCTGGGCAGGCTTGACTCGTGGCACCTGCACATGCCCGAGCGGAGATCGGCGTCTCTGCCATCAGCATGATGGGGGTTTCCTTAACCGCAAGCTGGCTTGGTGCCTCTCTGCGCTAGCCAAGGGGCGAAGGAGCCACAGCCGAGGGTGGCTGGAGCCGGGCACCCAGCATAGGCCCCTCCGTGCGGGGCTGGGGGACCAGCCTGCCTCTTGCTCAGAGTCTGTGGGCTCCAGTGTGTGGAGGGAGGTTCATAGGTCGTCCCCCTCCTCTCCTGGTTCACCGTCACCCCCTGTACTGGGCTATGTCCCTTCTCAAGCCTCTCACGCTTTTCCGGCCACATTACCCTTGTACCCTCCCTGGTCCTGACCCCTTTCCCCTGACTTCTCCCCCTGGCTGATTCTCACCTACAGTGCTTGGGCATCTCCCCATCCCCCCTCAAATTTCTCTGCCCCCTGGGAGGGGGCTGGCAGGTGTTTTCTGCTCCTTTTCCCCACCCAGCTGAGGGCACGTTGGGGCTGGGGCATGGGAGGGACCAGGCTTCCCAGGACCAAATGCAGCTGCACTGATAGCCCAGCCTGGCTCTATTTGGCAGCAGCGGGAGGAGGAGGAGCGCCTTCTCCTGCCCTGGTGGCTGGATCCTGCCCTGGAGGGACCGTCTCTAGGGCAGGGGCATTCATGCTCCATGGCCCACTTGGTCCCTGCCCTCTCCTTCCAGCAGCAGCTACCAACGCACTGGTGCATTAGTGAGTTGGATGCCTATATCCTAGGAGTTGGGTTGAGCCCCTGTGCTCCCCAAATGCCTCTCCCCAAGGATCAGTCTGTCACCCGCCCCCCCATCCAGCGCCTGATCCATCACTTACATATGGGGGGCTCTTCACCTGCAGTCCCACTGGCCAGGAATCAGGTCTCTTCTCTTCAGCAGACATTCCCCAGGAGCACTAGGCGATCTAGACCCCTTCTTGCACTCAGCCAGTGGTGCCAGACCTCCGGGCATCTTATAGGGGCTGCGAAGCTGGGGGGGTGGCCTTACTTGGGCTGTGCCTGTCCAATGGGATTGAGGCTGATGTGGGAGCCTCCCAGCCCTGCACCTGCCCCGCTTCCTTCCTGCAGCCTGAGTTACCTCTTTGTCCTATTCTGCCTCTTTGTCCTATTCTGCATGCGTCCCCCACACTAGCCCTGAGCGTGCAGCCCAAAGCGGTTTCTGTCTGCAGCCATGATCAGAACCTCGCAGGGCAGGATGAGGGGGTGTGGGGGGGCTGTAGGAATCCCACCCCCCCTTTAGATCATGTTCTGCTTCTGGAACACATTGTGCCAGGGGAAAAGAATGGCCTGGCTTGTGCCTTAAACAACGCCCCCCACCCCCACCCCCAGGCCAGGCCCTGCGCCCAGAGTGATCTACCGGAGCCTGAGGGATTTCACGAACGGTCTAGAACTGCCCCTCTCGAAGTGACTCCTGAATGCTCTGACTCTAGAACATTTTGCAAACACCCCAAGCTGTTTCTTGCAAGCGCGCATTAGGTGCTTGCTTAACTCCACATCTTGGAGCAAGAGGAGCGCCTCCCTGACAAGCGTTAGCCCAGGGGTTAGGGTACACCCCCAGGACCTGGCAGAGCCCAGTTCAGTTCCCCCCTCTGCCTGAAGAAGAGAGAGGATCTGAACAGGGGTCTTCCTCCTCTGCCGTTTTGTGTGGCGTTAACCTCTGAGCACATCTGCCGGATCAGGCCCTGCAGGCAAGGTAGGCAGCTGGACAACCGTCTGTCCCTGGGTCAGTCGTAGATCATGCCAGGGCACCGATGGGAGACAGCTGTGTGCACACCTGGAGGCAGAAACGCCGGCACCGAGGACACGCTTACGGCAGAACTGTAGGTGCTGAGGGAGCTGAGGCACCTACAGGGTTAGGCTGAGGGGGACTTTGTGGCTCACAGAAATGCCTAAAATTGGAATTTAGATGTGACTGGAGCAGGGAACTGAAGGCCGGTCGCCCACATCCCAAGCTAATGTCCCAGCCCCATCCCGTAACCAGCATCAATGTCTGTGGCTTTAAAATAAAACACCCACCGACCCCAATGGTTGATTTTCTACCTCCAACCAAGCCTGCGCTTTGCGAACGCGACTGAGGGTGTGGCTGTCGGAGGAAGCTGCATGGGCATAAAGGGGAATGTGCTTTCAAATCAATATAGTAACTGGTGCAAGGGGCTGCGTGGACGTCATTTCAGTGTGAGATCAGTTTAGCTAGTCCAGTTTCTAGCTGAATTCCCCTAAACCACACAAAGCCCCTCTTATGCAGAAATAGGCCCCTCCCCCCCCGATCTTTGGCACAAGTTGAAATTCACATTTTATGTTCGCCCAGTGCGTCTTTCCCATGGAGCTCAGCCCTGCGTGACGGGGAGCAGCCCAGAACTCGGGGCTTGCTACGGCCCAGTGGTGCTTTTGAGACCAGATCTAAATCTGGAATCCTACAATTGGCTTCTGAATCGGCGCAAAATAACTCCCTCTACTCCCTGATGGCTGGGCTCAAGGCTGACGTGCCAGCCCTACCTACCACCAGAACTGGGGCGTCTCTGATGGCAACTAACACCCTGCTAGGAATGGACAATTGCAGGCTGCCTAGGGGATGTTGCAGAGTCTTTCACTGGTAGTAAATTCCTGGATCTTCCAGCTCTCACTGCAGACGCCTTGCTCCCTCTTCATCGGCTGCTTGTCAACTCCGTGAAGTGTCCTGGCGTTGCAGCTGGCTTGGAAGGTGCTCTAGAAAAACCCACAGGTTCTTTGCTTACCCTAAACTCTAGTGCCACGGTTGCATTTGCAGTGTGGCCAACTCCCCTGATTTTTGTCATGAGTCTCATGATGATTCTTGTTTTCCTTAAAGCCCCAGCTCCTGGAGTCAGGTGGAGACGTGATGATTTCAGCCTTCATTCTTAAAGAAAAAGTCACTTTCTGGCCCTCAGGGCTGTGGAGAAAGCTTCAACATGTGACCCTGGTGCACCCTAAAGGCCCCAAAAGCAGAAGGCTAAATAAAAAGAACCCCAAATCTATTATTTGTACATAATCTTGGGATTTTTGGTGAGCCTGACTCAGGATTTTTGAACGGGGGGGTTTGGCAATGCTGCATTTGGAGCACTGGCTAAAGTGATTTCTTCTGGGGGACACGGCCAGAGGGATTGCTGTGCTCTTACTCTAGCTCTGACCCTGTCTGGGAGGCTCACTGGGTCCTGGAAAGACCTGAAATTCTGGGAGAAGATGTCTCGTTATTTCACGGGGTGGGGGGGTCACCTTACTTAAAGGGGGGGCAGAACTCCCCACCATCCCTACGCTAACCAGGCTGTCTCAGCTAGGGTGGTTAACGATGGAGGGAGAGCAGTCCCCTTGCCAGGGCAGACTGATACAGGGCCTCCCTCCCCCCCCCCTCCCCCCCGCCCCTGACAAGTACCCCAAGCACAGTCCAGCTCTGCTTTCAGCCGACCTTGCTCAGATTCCACATTCCAAGCTCCTGGGAAAAGGGCCTTTCAAAGGAAACCCGATCACTGATAAGCTGGCTTGGCCCCTGCTGGCGAAAGGCAGGGCTGGGACACAAACGGGCCCCTGTGTGCTTGGATGTGCTGTGTCACGCCGGGCTCCTGTGAGAGCCCACTCGGCTTTAGAAAAGGGGCCGGCTCTGTGCTCCGCCGGTTTCGAGGCAGCATAAAGGGAAGATTGTTCGGTGATATTGAGCTGAAGGCGAGTCGCAATTAAAGGCTCGGTACTGAACCCTGGGGGGGTAAAATTGGTCTCAGCCCCTCAGGTGGAAAATAAAGCTGGGGAGGGGGTAACTGGAGCCCTCAGCCGTGCTGGTTGGGAAGGAGAAATTTGTGAGCAGCCTGGGGATCCTGGATTTAGCTCCTATGTCCCACCAGAAAATCCCTCTGCCCAAGGCAGAGGCAGGAAAGACTCATTCTCCCCAGGTTTCAGAGTAGCAGCCGTGTTAGTCTGTATTCGCAAAAAGAAAAGGAGGACTTGCGGCACCTTAGAGACTAACCAATTTATTTGAGCATAAGCTTTCGTGAGCTACAGCTCACTTCATCGGATGCATTCTCCCCAGTGTATAGAAAGGGCAGGGTCATGCTACAACAATGCCACCATATAAATCCATGGTACGCCCCCCAGCCTAGTATACTGTGGGCACTGCTGGTCGCCCCATCTCCAAAAAGATCTATTAGAACTGGAAACGGGACAGAGCAGGGTAATAACATGATTATGGGATGGAATAACTTCCATAAAAAGAAAAGGAAAGGAAACCTGTCATTATGCAAGGCACTGAATTTAGCCGTATGGAGTGGAAATCTCTCAACTTCATGAAAAAACTCGAGCAGATGCATCCGATGAAGTGAGCTGTAGCCCACAAAAGCTTATGCTCAAATAAATGTGTTAGTCTCTAAGGTGCCACAAGTCCTCGTGTTCTTTTTGTGGATACAGACTAACCCGGCTGCTGCTCTGAGACCTTTCATAAAAAGAGACATTACGATGACTGGGACTGGTCAGCAGAGAAAAGAGACAACTAAGTGGGGCTGGGATAGCAGTCTATAAAATCATGACCAGTGCAGAGACAGCAAACAGGGACGTGTTATTTCTCTCTTCGCATAACACAAGAGCCAGGGGTCACCCGATGAAATTAACAGGCAGCAGGTTTAAAGCAAACCAAAGGAAGTACTTCTGCACACAAAGCACAGGTCAGCCTGTGGAATTCATTGCCGGGGGATGTTGTGAAGGCCAAAAGTATAAATGGGCTCAAAAAAGAATTTGATACGTTCACGGAGGATAAGTCCATCGATGGCTATTAGCCAAGATGGTCATGGAAGTAACCCCATGTTCTGGGTGTCCCTAGCCTCTGACTGCCAGATACTGAGCCTGGACGATGGGATGGATCACTTGATAAAGGCCCTGTTCTGTTCATTCCCTCTGAAGCACCTGGCAGGCCACTGCTGGAAAACAGGATACTGGACTATTATGGCTGGCCCAGGGCCAGAACTTCCAGGCCTCTGCTCGAATTGCTAGACTGTCTTTGTCAAGAGAGAAGTCACCTTTATTTTTATTTATTATCTGTACTGCAGTAGCCCCTAGGTGCCCCAGTCCTGGCTCGGGGCCTCTGAGGGGCAGAACAAAGAGGTGGTCCCCTACCCCAAAGCGCTCCCAGTCTGGGCCCATCCTGGTTGTGTGTTCAACGTTCATGTTATACAATCATCACAATGGCCTGAGGCAAAGCAGATGTTTGCAGAAAGAGGGGCTTGAACAGCCTAATGAAAAATCCAAAGGTTGAACTAGAAACAAGCTGTGACTTTTTAACTATGAGGTGAATTAACCACTGGAATGGATTCCGGCCTCACGTGGGAAACTGCTTTGCGTGGAGTCTTTAAAGGGAGCCTGGCTGGCTTTCCGAAAGCTCTGCTCTAGCCCAGCCACAAGATACGGGCTTGATGCAGGGATGAAAGTAACTTAAGAGACTAAATTGGTTAGTCTCTAAGGTGCCACAAGTACTCCTTTTCTTTTTGCAAATACAGACTAACACGGCTGCTACTCTGAAACCTTAAAGGACTTACTCGTACGCAGGAGTCCTGAGCAGGGGGGTGGGGCCTCAATCGGAAGGGGGCGGGGCCTTTAAATCCCCAGGCCCTTTAAATTGAGATTTAGAGGGCGTGGGGCTCTGGCTGCGGTAGTGGTGGCTGGGAGGCCTGGGCCCTTTAAATCACTGCTGGAGATACCAGCTGCAGAGGCGGCCGGGAGCCGGGGGGGCTCAGACGGCAATTTAAAGGGCCTGGGGCTCTGGCCATTGCTGTTACTAAAGGGTTCTGGCAGCGGGGCTCTGACGGCAATTTAAAGGGCCCAGGGCTCCCTCCTCCAGGCCCTTTAAATCACCGCCCAAGCCCTGGGGCTCCCGGCTGCCTCTGCTACCCGTGGGCTCTGGCAGCGGGGCCCTGGTGGCAATTTAAAGGGCCCGGGGCTCCGGCCACTGCTGGGAGCCCCAGGCCTTTTAAATCGCTGGCCTGGGGAAGCCAGTACAGTTGGTGGTGTACCAGCTCTTGCCGGTACGCCGGACCAGACCGGACCGGCTTACTTTCACCTCTGGCTCAATGCAGGAATCACTGACGGGCTTCCCTGCTCTGTGCAGGTCACATTGGAAGATCACAATGGTCCCGTCTGACCTTGAAATCTGCAAATGGAATGTCTTCCCTGGCAGGGAAGCAGCATGTTGCAGAGCTGGCACCTGTGCTTTGTTCTTTTGTTTCTGGGCTCACTGTGAATTTAAGAGTCAGACAGCCTTGGCATGCGCCCCATCCCCAGGGCCTGCAGATCACTGCGATGTGGATGTGGTGGTGGTGAGGTTAAAAGGGGCTGTGATGCAACATTATTGAGTCACTGGTGATAATCATCCTGAGCTCTTATCAAGCACTTTTCATCCGTCGTTTTCATAGTGCTTTACAAAGCAGGTCAGTGCCATCATGCCCATTTTACAGATGGGGAAACTGAGACACAGAGCAGGGAAGTAACTTAGTAGCAGCTGGGAATAGAACCCAGGTCTCCTGAGTCTCAGTCCAGTGCTCTAGCCACCAGACAACACTGCCTTTGGGTCCATGTTCTCTTTCTGTATGTGTCCACCCTGCCCTCGGGCTGCTCTTGCACATTGATGTATGTCCCCCCGTGCTCTTGTGCAGGGCCCAAAGAGGTGGCTCTTACATCTTGCCTCGCTGCATACCAGTGATGTCCCCATGTCTGGGAGAGTGACGGTGCATGATTTCGTGGTGTGATGTCACCACTCAGATACCTGTATTTTCATGTAGCATGATGTTACCTTGGCAAGGAGTAAGGTCACCGCAACAAGTTTAAGGGTCCCTCGTCTCGCTGGCGACTTAATCATGAGTCAGGTTCCCCCCAGAATCATGAGTTCTGAAAAGCTTTTTCTTTGAGTTTTGAGTCTTTGGGGTGTCACTCACATCTTCAAGTTTATCTCTGCAACCCTGAGGGCTACAGACTCGCTCCAAAAGGCAGTACCAGCCCAACAGTGCTGAGCTTGCAGCTTCCTATACCCTGCGGAACCTGCCAAACCCCAGTGACGGATGATGAAGATTTTAGCTCTTGCCTCCTCAGCAAACCTCTTGGTGGGGAACTGAACCTGGCCCCCCTGCATCTAAAAGCAAGAGCCTCTCATAGCCAAGGCTGTAGCAGGCTCAGTGACCTCTATATGGGGCACTGCCAGCCCTACAAGTGGACACAGTGCCCTGTGGAGTAGTTGTGGCTTCCCCCAATGTTTTTATTCCCCGTGAGTCAGTAGGAAAAGTCTCTTGTTCATTTCATAGGAGCCCAGGCAAAGTCCAAGTCTTGCTTCTCCCAGTTCTTACGGCATGGGCCAGTCCCACCCATATGACATCCGCCACTGCCATCTTCTGCCCCTCCCTTTCTCCAGTCTCTTCCTATGTGTGTGGACCCACCCGGCTGATGTGTCTAACAGACCCCGTGCACTCATGTGACACCATCTCAGTGTTCTGGGTGAGGTCCCTTTCCTGCAAAGGCAGCTCCCTAGGAGGTGATTTAACCCATTTGCATCTGGGCCAGGTTTATGACCAGAATTTGCTATTCAAACCCTTTGGCATGAGAAGTCTGTGCACGCAGAACATACGCCAGCCAAAGACTTTCCTGTGGGCACTGCTGCAAACCCTTGTTTTGCCGTCATGGCCCGGTGGCGGCTTCCTCCCCCAGTCCTGGGATTTGCGCCTAAGTAGAAGATTTCAGTCGCAGCTCACGTCCAAGCCTTCTGCTTCTTCTGAGCCACCTGACTTCAAGTCGCTTGTTACAGCTTGGCTTGTGCTCGGAGGTCTGTTCTGTATGGCACCTGCAGCTCAGCTGGGCATCATTTTATTAGCTATTTATTGCAGTTCTTTCTTTACCTCCTTTCTGATCAGCTCTTCTCACTCTACCCAGAGAACGGCTGGTTAAAAATCTTCAGCAAGCTGAGACCCACTTCCTGCGGGGAAATGAAAACCATCACCCTCACCCCATGTTAACCCTGCTGTTAGCCTGGTATGGGAGAAACTTCCACCCAGCCTTGCACGCCCCCTTGGGGAAAAGCCATCTCAGGCCATGCGTTTCCCTGCTTTGTAGGCACCTGTTTATAAAGTGATTTGGCGTAGTGCAGGTCCTACGTGTTTGCCCAAATCCTGGGCAATTCTACATCTGGGCTGTTGCCCTTCTGGTACTTGTGTGCCATTCTGGCACCTCTGATGAGCAGTAGCGGGCATCTGGGGGCTTGCTGGCCAGAGTCCCCATGGAAGAGGCGAGGTATATTTGCTGTGTAACTTGTTTTATTTCCATACAGCCACACAGTCTAGGGTGGCACGGCAACGGTAGAGAGATAACAGCCCCACAGCTGCCTGCGCTGATGAAGCTGCCCTGCTGTAAGATCGCTAACGTAGCTGCTGTAAGCGGATGGGAGAGAGCTCTCCTGCCAGCTTATGTCAGCGGGAGAAGCTCTCCCGCCGACACAGCGCTGTCCACACCGGCGCTTAGACGGGCTGCAGCGGGGACACAGCCTCTGTGTCACAGGTTTCCTTAGAACAGTGTTTTTCAAAGTTTGGGTCATCTTGCTCAGCACCCAGGGGCCCTAGTGGCTCTGGTCAGCACCGCCGACCGGGCCGTTAAAAGTCCCGTCGGCGGTGCTGCCCACCTAAGGCAGGCGAGTGCCCACCTGCTCCGACACCATGCTGCGCCCCAGAAGCGACCGGCAGTGGGTCCGGTTTCTAGGCAGGGGGGCCACGGGGCTCTGCCCACTGCCCCCGTCCCGAGCACCGGCTTCGCACTGGTTCCCGGGCAATGGAAGCTGTGGGCGAGAGCCACACGGAGACGCTTGCATGCCTCTGCCTAGGAGCCAGACCTGCTGCTGGCCGCTTCCAGGGCGCAGCACGGTCCGCGGTGCCAGGACAGGCACGAAGCCTGCCTCTGCACCCCGAGCTGCTGGAGGTAAATACACGCCCCAATCCTGCACCCCCCCGAAACCCAGAACCCCTACCTGCACCCCAAACCCCTCATCCCCAGTCCCACCCCACAACCTGCACCCCATCCCAGAGCCCTGACCCCCTCCTGAACGCCAACCCCCTGCCCCACTCCAGAGCCCCCTCCCACACTCTGAACCCCTCATTCCCGGCCCCACCCCGCAGCTCTCACCCCCACACTCCAACCCTCTGCCACAGCCCTGAGCCCCTCCCGTACCCCAAACTCCTCATCTCCAGCTCCATTGGGTCATGGGCAAAAACAATTTTCTTCAACTGGGTCCCCAGAAAAAGAGTTTGAAAACTACTGCCTTAGAAGAAGAATTTGTGTATTTGATCACGCACACGCAAAAGTCCTGGGATAGAGATGGTCAAACAGCATGCAGAGACATCACTTCTGCCTGGTCTCTCAGGCCAACACCAATGCCAGGGTCCCAGGGAGCAACTCTGACTCCAGAATACTCTCCTGTGCTGTTCACACAGCTGCCTCTACAGTGAATCTTGCATAAATTATGTCTTCCCCCAGGAATCAAAACTTGCTCGAATACTAAGAAAAATAGTTTGGAAGACACTGTTACGAGCAGGACATGGGTAGTCTGGTCAAAGCAGGAATCAGGCCAGCTCAGACACCAGGAAGTCAGAATCTAGGATAGGCTACAGCACAAACAGAGAGTTGAGTGTCAGGAGGCACACAGGGTCAGGTTACCTGCTGAGGTCCCTTCCAACCCTGATATTCTATGATTAATCCCAACCAGGAGATCAGAAGCAGAAAACAAACTTGAGGGCAGAAACACAGATCAGTAACCAGAGTTAGGCCAGGCCAAGATACCAGGAAGTCAAGCCAGGGAAGCAGGAAACACAAGGCACACAGTCAAGAGTAAGGTGGTGGATCAAATCCCCGTTGTGCTGGGTTTAAATAGGGGCTGTGGACCAATCAGGACCCCCTGTGTTCTGCCAATCAGCGGGGACTGGGGTCCTCTGTCTGAGTTCAGCTCCTATTCTGACAACAGTTGGCAGGTCTCTGGGTGACAGAGTGGAACCTGCTAGCTCCAAAGAGCCCTGTAGAGCAGCGTTGAAGACCCATAAGTCCCTCAGACCCATCTAGTGTCACTAGGGTTGCCAACTTTCTAATTGCAGAAAACCGAACACCCTTGCCCCGCCCCTTCCCTGAGGCCCACCCCCTTCTCTGAGGCCTGGCCCCTGCTCACTCCATCCCTGCTCACTCTGCCCCACTCTCACTCACTTGCTCATTTTCACTGGACTGGGGCAGGGGGTTGGGGTGGAGTGGGGAGGGGAGGAGGACTCCAGCTGCGGGTGCAGGCTCTGGGGTGGGGCCGGGGATGAGGGGCTTGGGGTGCAGGAGGGGGCTCTGGGCTGGGGGTGAGGGATTCAGAGTGTGGTAGGGGGTTCTGGGATGGGGCAGGGAGTTGGGGTACAGGAGGGGGCGGGGAGGAGGGTTCCAGCTGGGGGTGCGGCCAGGGATAAGGAGTTTGGGGTACAGGAGGGGGCTCAGAGCTGGAGGTGCATGAGGGGGTGCGGGCTCCAGGAGGGAGTTTGGGTGTGGGAGGGGGCTCAGGCCTGGGGCAGGGGGTTGGGGTGGCTGACATGTCTCTCCGGCTCCTAGGTGGAGGTGCAGCCATAGGGGTCTGGGCGCTTCCCCTGCCCGTACACGCTGTCCCCGCAGCTCCCATTGGCCAATGCCCCCATGGTCACACCTCCGCCTAGGAGCCGGAGGGACATGCCGGCCACTTCCAGGAGCCGCACAAAATCGGGTAGGGAGCCTGCCAGCCCCGCCAACCAGACATTAAACGGCCCAGTCAGGGGTGCTGACCAGAGCTGCCAGGGTCCCAGGTGTTCCGGTCAAAACTGGACTCCTGGCAACCCTAAGTGTCACCTGCCATAACAATCCCATCAAAACCACTGTTAACACCTTTCCTTCTTGGAGAGCCTTTTCTTTTGTGCTAGAACTCATTTCCTCCACCATTGTAACTAGGCTGCTTTGCAGACTCGTGATCTGGTGTTTCCAGTCATGTGATAGTCATAAAGTTTAAGGCCAGAAGGGACCACGGCTCATCCAGTCTGACCTCTTGCATAGCAGAGCCCACCAGCCCCACCCAGCCTCCTCCACACAAGAACCCAACAACCAAAATGAGACCAAAGTATCACAGCCCACAGGAGACAAGCGGATTATGTGCCACAGGCAGAGCGCATGGCAGGGACTGAGGTGCACCAGTGCCGGAGACCTCTGCAATGGCAGGAAAACGATGAAGTGAGATATACCCAGATAATCCTGGCAAGCGACCCGCACCCCACGCTGCAGAGGAAAGTGAAACCTCTTTCCCAGGTCACTGCCAATTTGAGTTGAGGGAAAATTCCTTGCTGACCCCATATCTGGTGATCAGTCTGTGGGGCGGGCAAGAACAGCCAGCCAAGCACCAGAGCAAGAAAGCGCTCAGAGCCCTGGCCCTTACCGTACAATGTCCCATCTCCAGCCGTTGCCATCTCCAGATGCTTCAGAGAAAGGACATGACAAAGAAATCCTCCCAGAGTATATATCGTAGGGGGCGGGGGGAATCCTTTCCTGCCACTGGCAGGTGTCTGGCTGAAACCCTGACGCAGGAGGATCTTGATTTGCGTTGCTGCTGTTTGGCCTGTCCATACTGGAATTTCAAGGTAGCTCTTTAAGCAGGGAGTCTCTTCATAATCCAACTTCACAAGAATTACCTTTAAATGTGAAGTCTGTGAGAGTTTCCTTTAGTATGTCTTCTCCTTCCTAGGGCCTTACCTAGAAAACAGACCATCGGGAACAGTTTTGCTGGGCACGCAGTTCTCCTCAAATCTTTCCATTCAAACATTGTTGACACATCAACATTTCTATTTGTTTCCCCCGACAATGAAATTTTGTGTCCAAGTTTTGATGAATAATCCCTATTTTCCCTGGGATGCGAATCAAAGGCCATTACAGGGGTTGGGAGTTTTCCACTTACCAACAACACGGGTTTTGGATTAGGCTCCTGGTTGTTTGCTTCCTATACTGTTGCTCCTTCTTCCAAAGTGCATGGACTAGTGTAGCCCCCCAGCCCTGGCTGCTGGCAAGAACAAGGTACTGCATCATTTTTGCTATTGTCCATTTTGTTCCCCTGAATGGCCTTTTTATACATCTGAAATTACTGTTTGCTTGTGGTATTGTAGATGCCCCAAATGAGATCAGGGCCCCATACTGCTGGGTGTAGTACAGACACATCCTAAAAGACAATCCTTGCCCCAAAGGCTTGCAGTCTAAATAGCCAAGGCAGCCAAAAGTTGGGAGGGGAAGTAGAGGCACAAAGACGAAGTGACAGGTTTCAGAGTAGCAGCCGTGTTAGTCTGTATTGGCAAAAAGAACAGGAGGACGTGTGGCACCTTAGAGACTAACCCATTTATTTGAGCATGAGCTTTCGTGAGCTACAGCTCACTTCATCGGATGAAGATGAAGTGGTTTGCACAAGAAACAACAAATTCTGCATCTTGGCAGGGGGTTAGATTAGACTAGATCACCCTTGCAGTCCCTTCTGTGTATATATAAAGTCTGCTGCAGTTTCCACGGTATGCATCCGATGAAGTGAGCTGTAGCTCATGAAAGCTCATGCTCAAATAAATTGGTTAGTCTCTAAGGTGCCACAAGTACTCCTTTTCTTTTTGCGAATACAGACTAACACGGCTGTTACTCTGAATTCTGTGGTTCTATGTCACACAGCAGGTCAGTGTCAGCTGCTCCCCCCACCGTTAATGGCCCACTTCACCTTGAATGGTCCCTTGAAATACCTGTTAATTACTTATGCTAAACAGTCTGTTCCACCTTGTATTTAGCTGCGATACCCGAAGGGCTTGTCTATATATATGGCACTGTAGAGCTTAGTGAAGAGGGTAGCTGTGTCCATGGGAGAAGCCCTCCTGTACTGTTTACACCAGGAGTTTGGGTCAATATAACTACATCGCTCAGGGGTGTGGATTGTGTCTATATCACACAGTTGGGTCAACATAAGGCAGTTTATGTCAACCTAACTATAAAAAGAAAAGGAGGACTTGTGTTGTAGATCCTTAATAATGCGTTGGAGGGGTTTTAGTTGGGGGCTGAATGTGACGGCTAGTGGCGTTCTGTTATTTTCTTTGTTGGGCCTGTCCTGTAGTAGGTGACTTCTGGGAACTCTTCTGGGAACTCTCTATCAATCTGTTTCTTCGCTTCCGCAGGTGGGTATTGTAGTTGTAAGAATGCTTGATAGAGATCTTGTAGGTGTTTGTCTCTGTCTGAGGGGTTGGAGCAAATGCAGTTGTATCGCAGAGCTTGGCTGTAGACGATGGATCGTGTGGTGTGGTCAGGGTGAAAGCTGGAGGCATGTAGGTAGGAATAGCGGTCAGTAGGTTTCCGATATAGGGTGGTGTTTATGTGACCATCGTTTATTAGCACTGTAGTGTCCAGGAAGTGGATCTCTTGTGTTGACTGGACCAGGCTGAGGTTGATGGTGGGATGGAAATTGTTGAAATCATGGTGGAATTCCTCAAGGGCTTCTTTTCCATGGGTCCAGATGATGAAGATGTCATCAATATAGCGCAAGTAGAGTAGGGGCGTTAGGGGACGAGACTGATAGAGCAGATTGATAGATCAGAACAGATTGATAGAGCCAGAAGAGTTCCCAGAAGTCATCTACTACAGGACAGGCCTAACAAAGAAAATAACAGAACGCCACTAGCCGTCACCTTCAGCCCCCAACTAAAACCCCTCCAACGCATTATTAAGGATCTATAACCTATCCTGAAGGATGACCCAACACTCTCACAAAACTTGGGAGACAGGCCAGTCCTTGCCTACAGACAGCCCTCCAACCTGAAGCAAATACTCACCAGCAACCACACACCACACAACAGAACCACTAACCCAGGAACCTGTCCTTGCAACAAAGCCCGTTGCCAACTGTGCCCACATATCTATTCAGGGGACACCATCACAGGGCCTAATAACATCAGCCACACTATCAGAGGCTTGTTCACCTGCACATCCACCAATGTGATCTATGCCATCATGTGCCAGCAATGCTCCTCTGCCATGTACATTGGTCAAACTGGACAGTCTCTACGTAAAAGAATAAATGGACACAAATCAGATGTCAAGAATTATAACATTCATAAACCAGTCGGAGAACACTTCAATCTCTCTGGTCACGCGATTACAGACATGAAAGTTGCGATATTACAACAAAAAAACTTCAAATCCAGACTCCAGCGAGAAACTGTTGAATTGGAATTCATTTGCAAATTGGATACAATTAACTTAGGCTTGAATAGAGACTGGGAGTGGCTAAATCATTATGCAAGGTAACCTATTTCCCCTTGTTTTTGCCAACCCCCCCCCCAGACGTTCTTGTTAAACCCTGGATTTGTGCTGGAAATGGCCCACCTTGATTATCATACACATTGTAAGGAGAGTGGTCACTTTAGATAAGCTATTACCAGCAGGAGAGTGGGTTTGTGTGTGTGGAGGGGAGGAGGGTGTGAGAAAACCTGGATTTGTGCTGGAAATGGCCCACCTTGATTATCATACACATTGTAAGGAGAGTGGTCACTTTAGATAAGCTATTACCAGCAGGAGAGTGGGGTGGGGGGAGGTATTTTTTCATGCTTTGTGTGTATAAAAAGATCTTCTACACTTTCCACAGTATGCATCCGATGAAGTGAGCTGTAGCTCACGAAAGCTTATGCTCAAATAAATTGGTTAGTCTCTAAGGTGCCACAAGTATTCCTTTTCTTTTTGCGAATACAGACTAACACGGCTGTTACTCTGAAACCTGTCAACCTATGTCAGTGTACACACTATAGCCTTGCTCCTGCTGATGTAAGTGCCGTACTACACTGACATCATAACTCCACCGCCAAGAGAGATGTAGGGCTTATGTCAGTGTAGTTAGGGCAACACAGGGTTACTTACATCAGTAGTTGGCTGTCTTGTCAATTTCACGGCTCTCCAGCTGGGCAGCTACCTGGTCTCCTTTCCAAGCTGGGCTGCCACTCAGCCTCTCAGGCTCTCAGCTTCAGCTGCCCCCCCATACCCTCCTAGGGAGGTCTGCTGCCCCCCTGAGTCCCAACAGCCTGGCTGCCCTGCCCCAGGCTCTCAGTTCCTGTCCCATCCAGATGCAATTTACTGCGGTGGCTGTAAATTGACCTAACCTAGGTCAATTTAAGATTGTAGTGTAGACATGCCCTCATGAGCAACACAGTTATACCAACGTTAAGTCTGTGGTGTAGACGAAACTGAGTAAGTTTCCCAGCCCTGAAGAAGAGCTCTAGGTCGCTCAAGAGCTTGTCTCTTTCACCAACAGAAGTTGGGCCAATCAGAGATATCACCTCACCCACCTTATCTTGTGCATGCTGTACTTGTCGTACATGCAGTGGGGTGTGCAGGGGGTGTTCAGCAAACAGTGCACAACCCACCAGTTAATCTTTTTTAAAAATCTCATTTTGGGGCCAGTTTCATTGTTTTTAGGGGCTGGGTCTGCCTGATTGTTGGACTTTTTGACGGGGACTCTGCTTTAGGTGGGGAGCAGGAACTGACATCTGAGGTGAACAGGGCCCTGAGGCTACCATCACTGCTGAACTCACTTCCTGTCTGCAGGGGTGAAAGAGTTTGAGACAGGAAGTTGGGGGCCTTGCAGGTATGGGCCAACTGAAAGTCTGCTGAGCCTGGCCCTTTGCAAGCAGTGTGTCACCACAGCGCCTCGCATCTCCCAGAATCCTCTGCTCTCCAGCTCCCAGAATCCTTCGTGCCTCAACTCCCAGAATCCTCAGCTCTTCTGCTCCCAGAATCCTTTGTGCCCCAGCTCCCAGAATCCCCTGCACCTGAATATTTTGTGCCCCCAGTTCCCAGAATTCTCTGCTCTCCTGCTCCCAGACTCCCTTGCCCTTCCTAGGATGGCAGCAGCCAATGCAATCACTGGAGGACTGTTTACAATTAAAAGGGTGTGGCCGAAGGGGATGGGTTTGCGAGGCCATTGGGTCTCAGCCAATCAGCAGTGCTAGCAGCTGGGTCTGGCCTTCTCATAGGTGGGGAGGAGCTGCAATCGGTGGAGGCTGTAGCCAATGAGGAAGTGAGCAAGGGGTAAGGCGGGCAATGGCCACGGCATCCAATAAAATGTGAGGGGTTAGTCCTGATTGACATGCCCGTCACCCAATAGAGAAGGCAGTAAATAGGGACTCATCTGAGTGACAGCTGTGTTCGCCAATTGGACTGAGAGGTTGGGAGGAGCGTTTTGAGTGACAGGCTTTCAAGCCAATTGGAAGGGCAGAGAGTGAGGGAACCATCTCCATGGCAGCCAATGGGCCTGGGCGTGGAAGGAGGCCATTCCTGAGGTACATTCCGCTAGTCCTTGGGGTTTGGGGTCGGGAGATTGACAGACCCCCCAGCTAACGGGGATTGTCCTCAACCAATCGGCCTAGGGAGTAGGCGGGTCATCCAGTTGAGTATGCGGCTCCCCAGTATAAGGATATGCAGTTGGGGGTCCTCTTGATTGTCAGGCTGTGCTGATCAATAGAGGCGAGGATTAGCCCTTGTGTGACAGCCATGCCAGCCAACGAGGCTCAGAGTGGGCGGAGCAGAGCTAATTGACAGGTTTCCCAGCTAATGGAGAACGAGATAGTGGCTGCAGCCGCGGAGCCACAGACCAATGGGATATGATGTAGGCGGGGTAAGCCTTTGAATGGCAGAAGCGGCCATCAATGGGAACAGGGCAGGGTAGGCGGGTCTGCCTCGGAGTTGCTTGTTTCCCAACCAATGGGAAATGAGATAAGAGGGGTAAGCCCTTGAGTGACAGACAAAGTAACCAATGGAAAGGGAGGAGGGCGGGAACAGCCCCTGAGTGCCAGGCCCACCTGCCAATGGTGTCGGTGTAAGGGGGAGCGAGCCCCAGCGGGCAGGGGGCGGGGGGAGGAGGGTGAAGCAGGAAGTGGCTGAGAAGCAGCTGGAGCCGGAGAGGGGCCTTGGGGCTGGGATCGGAGCCGCGCCCCCGCCCGCTTCTACTGGAGCTGGGGCCGGGACCCTCCCCCGCAGCGCCCGGCCAGCCGGGGCGGAGCCGCCGCAGCAGCCGCCTGAGCCCAGGGGCCAGCCGGTAAATACCCCCCGCCTGCCCCTGCGCTGGCGCCCCGCCCCCTGCCGAGCCCCCCCGGCCCGGCCGAGCCCCCCCGCTACGCTGCGGAGCCACCGCAGCCCCCCCCCCTCCGCCGGCCGAGCCCCCCCGCGATTCTCACCGGCCCTGGAGCAGGGGGGCTCCCACCCCAATTCCTGGGGGGGACCCCGTTAAATGCAGGCGGTGAATGAGGGGGAAATCTTATTGTGGGCCCCCCAATTCATGGGGGGGTCTCCCCGCCCCCCAGCGCGTGGGGAGTAAGGGGGAGGGGAGTTTCTCTACCCCCCAAAAGGGGAAGGGAAAGAAAAGGGGTCTCCTTAGGGCCCCCCGATTCCCCTGAAGTGGTGTGAATAAGAGAGTCCCCCAAATGGGGAAAATAAAAAAGAGGTCTCAAGGCCCCCCTGGGTTCTTAGGGGTCTCTCTAGGTACCCCCAGACATGGTGAGTGAATAAGAGGCTCTGGTGCCCCTTCGTTTCCTGGGGAGGAGGGTGTGAATAAGGTGGCGTGTCTCTCTGGTCCTCCTCAAATATGGAGATGGTGAACAAGAGGGTTTTATGGGTTTCCCCCCCAAATCGTGGGGAGGAATATGTCACTAAGGTCGGTCTCTAGGTGCCCCCAAATGGGGAAATGAATAATGGGGGTTTTGTGGGACTCCCCAATTCCTGGGATCTCCCTGGGCTCCCCAGTGCCTGGGGAGGGTTGTTTGAATAAAGGGGTATTTCTCTGGGCCCCTGGACTATTGAGAAGGTGACTAAAGGGTGATGTCATTATGGATCACCAATTTATGGAGAGTGAATTCTGGATTGGAGGTGTCCTCTCTCCTCCCCCCCCACCCCCCCCAGCTCCGTGGGAGCAAATAGGAGTTCTCTGGCACTCAGGGACTGCCCCCTCTGTGGCCACCCCCTGAGCTCTTGTGGGTATCTCACTACAAAGCCCCTCAAACTCCTGAAGTGGAAACAAGAGGTGGGGTAGGTGGTCCTGCTCTGAGACCCTTTTATTTCCTAAACTCTGTGTGTGGGGTGCATGAATACAAGGTAATGGAGGATCAGGGTTGAACCTTGTGGGGAGGGGGATGGGTTCTGCAAGGAAGTTGTGTACAGTATTAAAATGTAACTGTTACAGTCTGCTACAGTCTATCCTGGGCTTCGGTCACTTCCTTTTGAGGCCTCTTGGCTTTTGTTTGTGAGGAGGAAGGGTTGTTAGACAGCCTGGGCGTTTGGTGGTTTGCTTCAGACCAGTTACCGCCTCCTGGGCATCTTCCCCCTGAAAGCCTCTTCTTTGCTAGTCTATGTCTCTGTGGAATCATTTTGCAGGGCAGTCTTGTGGTTCTGTAAAATTAAGTTGTTTGTGGGAAGATGATTAGGTTTTTAAACAGAATTAATTCTCTCTGTAGTGAACTGTGGGGTGTAAGTAAGATCTGCTTTCTTCTGATGTTTAGGTTGTATCTGATCTAAGCAGTGTCCCAGGATTTAACCTGTGTCATCAGCGACTGCTGGCCCTGTCTGTTCTTTGAGTGTGTGAAAAATTGCCTGTCTATTCTATAATACAGTCCCACTGTTGTTAGCATAGATCAGATGTGCAGGGGTTTTTACCACTGTCTTCCTATTCTGGTGTAGAGGACAGTGGTATAAACACCAGTGAGCTATACCTGTGCTTTCACCTTTGGCCTTAATCCTGCAGTCTCAGCTGTGTATGAGGGCCCTTACTTTTGCATGGAGACCAAGTGAAACCTGTAGGGCTCTGCAAAGATGCAGGTGTCTGCCTGCAGCTGATTGTAGCATCAGGCTCTTTGTTAGCAATGGTGGAAGCATTTCAGAAAATCACCCAAATAGCGGGTTTTTCTGATGCTGATGTGTTGTTTTTTGTTCCTTTTAGGGGCCTAATTTTGTGCGGTGCAGGTCTTGCATTGTTCATTCAGCATTTTGCAAGGACGGGGACCTTATACAGTTTCCTTGATCTCATCCATCTCTGATTTCTGAAATTCTTCTAGGTCATCTATTTTAATCTCTGTTATTGCTAATGTAAAATCGTCCCTTTCAATATGTTGTGCAGGCTTTAATTTATTTGTACTGGAAATCATCTAAACACACTTTTGGATACTGTAAAAATATTAATGTACTAATAGAAGCTGTGTGCATTTATGGCACAGGGTCACTGGTGTGTGGGTCTAGAGTGAGAGAACTACGTATCTCCTTCCTTTTCCCTCTTGGCATTGCAGTATATGTGTAAGATCATCTATTTCCAGTGTTGGAATGAAAGGAGAGATCCTGGCTGAGTTTGAAACATACATTGTAAAACTTAATGTGGTGAAAATAGCATGAAATTCTGTTGGCATAAAGATAACAGTAGGGTCCTCTAGAAATCTCAGAACATCAATTTAGGTGCTGTATTTGGCACCAGATGAGCTGGTGAGGGTATGTTAGAAATGCACCAGTAGATGCTAATGGGGTTTGCAGACTTCCAGGTCTGGGAAGTTTCCGTTGCCCCGTGGTTAAAACATTGAAATACAAGGGGGTTCAATTGCTGACTCTATCATTGACCCTCTGGTAAGTCGCTTCATCTCTTTGTGCCTCAATTTCCCATCTGGAAAATGGGGATATTTCCTTTCCTCCCACCTTTTGTCTTGCTTGGATTGCAGGCTCTTTGGGGTAGCTTCTGTCTCATACCACGTGTATATAGAATGCTTAGCAAAGTGGTGATTGAAGTCTCTAGGCCACTACTGGAGAAGAATGTAATAAAACACATTGCTTCATAAAACAACAAATGTTCATTTTAACCTGTTTGTGCTGTTCTGGTGGCTTGGTTCAGTAGCTACGCTGGCGCTGCCTTACTCGCCAAACAGCATTGCCTAGAGGTACTAGAAGCAGTAGCTTTTCTTCCTTGCTCTGCCAGGAAAATCGGGCCTTAGCTGCATTGGGGAATTGTCTCGATGCCTGCTGCATGTGTGGCAATGTCAGGCTGAGGTGCGACTTGCCTCTGTGCAACTTGACGGCTGGCTAAATGAGCGCAAATGCAAATTATAGCTTGACGCAGCTTCCCCTGTCTACACCTGTGCAGTAGCATCAGTGCTAACCCCTGATGTGTGAAATCAGGGCACGTTCCTAGAGTAGTCAAGTCCCGGCACTGTGACCTTGGGGTAAGTCAGTTCTAGATTCTGGGCCTTAGTTCCCGACCTGTAAAATGGAAACAATACTGGGGGTGGGAGTTGTAATGCTTAGTGCTTGCATAGATCTCAGTGAATTATCCAAATGAGGACACCGTGTAGGCCTTGTCTATGCCAGGAGTGCTTTGCTAGTGTAGGTATACTGGTGTACTAAACCAGCAAAGTGCTCTTAGTGCGTTCGAAGTTTATACCAGCAAAACTGCACTCACTTGTAGCTTATTCCAGCCCCCAGAGTGAAATACGCTACCCTGGCCAACAAGCTGTATCTGCAGTAGTGCTGGGCTGCCAGCGTAGCTTTATCAGTCCGAGATCTCACTCTTCATACCCCTGACTGCCCGAGCTACGCTGGCAGAACCCTTTAGGGTAGACACTGCCCGAGTGCAGAGTATACGCCGCAAAGTATTGCCCCATGGGATCTCTCTTTCCACCTCAGGCTGCCCATTACTCAGACTCTGTAGGGTTTTGTTTTGTTTAACGGAATCACTTCTTTCACCTCGTGTTGATGTTGAGACCAGTTTGTGTTAAAAACAACCTCAACAAAAGCCTGCCAATGTTTAAAAACTTCATTTTCCAGGCTGGCCAAATTCTAAGCAGCCCTGGATCTAAGCCACCACTTGTTTGTTTGGTGTCTCCAGAAATTAGCAGATGGTAGAGACTTAATTCTGTTAAACCTATGGGAATTTAATCACTAACCAGCCTCTAGTCGGGTTTTATGTCTTCCCCCCTGCAAGGGCAGCTGTGATCTGCTAGTAGATGGAGTACAGGACTGCAAGTCAGGTTCTCATTTCAATTTATTGCTGTCTTGCGTTGTTCCTTGGATTCCCTGCTTGCTCCATGGGGAGAATGGAACTTACCCAAGCTTCGTACAACAGTTCTAAGTATTATAAAATGGTTCATGTTGGAATTCTTAGAACACCTGCATCAGTAGTTAATTTCCTGGGGTGGGGCTGGAATCTGTACGCTGGGTGTGGATCCAGGAAAAACAGTGTTGTCTACTGATGGGCGAAGGGGACTGGGCATCAGGACCGCTGGGTTCCACTCCTAGATTTGGTTTCAGAAGTTGGAGTGATTTTTTTAAAGTGTGCTGCCATTGGGAGCTCTCGTCAGTTTTTAAAAATAAGCTAAGATGATTTCAGGGATTATATCTGCCCCTCGGTCCTCCCGTCAGTTAGTGCTGTTACAGCCATACTTCCTTATTTCTTTATTTTTAAATATTGTTCTCTCCTCTCTCGCCTTCCCACAGCAGCACCTACACAAGTAAAAGGGGAAATTGTGCCTAGTTTTCCTGTTAATCCTGTATAATCAGAATGCTTATTAACACACAGGGGGAAAAGCACAAACAAGTGCTGTTAAATGCACAAAGGAAACACCTGGAAAAACAGAGGGATTTTGTTACTTATTTCTTACCGTGATCTTAAGTCTGGCTTGTTTAAAAAAAATAGCAGGTACAAAATCTTCAGGCAGGCATATGTTTAGCGTCGGTCCTTTTCTGGTCCCGATCACTGTTGAGAAGCCATTTGTTTGTGTCTGCAGAGGTGTCCCTCTAACTAGAGGCCTGTAACATAGTTGCTTTTCCTCCACAGAGTTCAAAGCGCCTTACAGCGATCGAAGAGTATTGTTGTTCCCATTTTGCAGATGGGGGAAATGGAGGCACAGAGAGGGGAAGTGGCTTAGCTTTGGTCAGAATAAATGGGGCTCCACTTGGTCTGAGATGGTTGTAAGCTGGGTTAGCTGTATCTTTCTGATGAGTGAGGCTGTTAGGAAAGGCCCGTGTTGAGGCACCTGTGCAGGTGAGTAACCGAGTAGGGTGGAATCTTCCCATCTGTCACGGTGCAATGTTAAAAGAGCTGTCTGCTAGTGAAGGGACTGGGGACTAGGATTCCTGGGTTCTCTTCCTAGCCTCTGCCTTGACTCGCTGTGTGACCTTAAGTAAGTCACTTCCGCCTCTCGCAGCCTCCATTTCTCTGTCTGTAAAGAGGGTTGTGAAACTTAATTCCTGGGCTCCTTGGATGATGGGCAAAGCATTAGATGCTGCAGATCTCGATTCCCTGAGCAGAGATGCTGATGGGCTGCAGGGTTGAATGAAAGGACCTGGAAACACAGGAGAACAGTAATTATAATGAGCGAGCCCCCTGGCTCCTTCCTCCAAAAACACTCCCGTGGCCCTGTAAGGTAATTTAGCCTTGACCATTAGCTCTGCCTTGAAATCCTGAGTGTGGCTGAGAGTTCATGGCCAGCAGAAGGTGTTGCATCATTGTCAGCTTTGCAGATGGAATGCCTCTGTTTATCCTCTGCCCGTCTGCCTCTGCTCGATCTGGAGGGGCCACCCCTATGCGAGAAAGAGTTTAACCCCTCTGGCCTGTTCAGTCCTCACCCTCTCTGCTGAATCTGCCAACAGGGGGGCCAGTTAGCGCCAGAAGTGCTTGCGACATGGATCCCCGTTCACTAGGAGCGGGACTGCGATTTGTCCGTACGCATTCCACGCAGGCTGCTGAGCAGCCGGGAGAGAGTGACAGCCAAGAGCTCGACCTGCAGCGTCTACACGGGCCCTGCGTCACCCTAACTACGCTGACATAAGGCCTACGCCCCTTGTGGAGGCGGAGTTGTGTTGTCGGTGTGTAGGGCACTGACATCGACGGGAGCAAGGCTGTTGTACGTACGCTGACGTAATTAGGTCGACGTAAGGTGCTTTACATCGACCTAACTCTGTAGTGTAGACCGAGCCTCTCCTAGCTGATGCAGCTGTGCCAGCAAAATGTTGTGGTGTGATTAGGCTCAAGAGACAAACTATACCAGCAAAAGCAGGTTTATGCTGCTATAAGTGTGTCTACACTAGGGCTTGTACTGGCATAGCTGCGTTAGCAAAAAAAATCACACCCCTGGTCGGCATAGCTATGCTGGTCTACGTTTTAGGCCTAAATCAGACTGTAGACCAGTGATACTCGGACTGAGCCGGAGGTGGCTCTTTAATGGGTCTCCTGCAGCTCTTTGCAGCACATGTTAAAAGGCTGTGTGATTTAATTCTCAACCAGTCTAAGTTACCAACCAATCAGGATGCGTTTACTGGGTTGTTAACCAATTGTAGTCGATAAAATAATACTTGGTCCGAATTTTATTTATTTATATATGGGTAACGTTGATCACTAATTTGGCTCCAGAACCACTGAGGTCTGAGTATCACCGTGTTAAACTGTGTCTATACTGACAGGTTTCAGAGTAGCAGCCATGTTAGTTTGTATCTGCAAAAAGAAAAGGAGGACTTGTGGCACCTTAGAGACTAACCAATTTATTTGAGCATGAGCTTTCGTGAGCTACAGCTCCAATGAAGAGAGCTGTAGCTCACGAAAGCTCATGCTCAAATAAATTGGTTAGTCTCTAAGGTGCCACAAGTACTCCTTTTCTTTTTGTGTCTATACTACAGACTTCTGCCGGCCCAGCTATGTGGGCTGTGAAGAGGTGGGATCCCTGACCAGCATGGCTGTGTCAGCGGAAGCCCGTAGAGCCTAGTGTGCACACAGCTATGCTCTTACTGGTATGGCTTGTTTTCCTTGTGGTGGGTGGATTTACTATACCGGAAACTGACCAGAATACCTCTACACGTGGCCATTTTAATTTCAAAATAGCTTTCATGCTTTAAATGGACACCCTACCTTATTCCAGAATAACGTCCCCATGTACACAAGGCCCTCTGTGTGGTCTCCGTGCAGGCCAGCCAACTGTATTCAGATTCTGCCTCGCAGGGGAGTGGCCTTTGAAAGTCCTTACAAGTTTTAGGCCTGGGCTGCTCTTAGGTTGCCATAGCTCCGGCGCTCCGGAGTGTGAAGATTCCAGACCCCCGAGCGCGGGAGCAAAGCCAGCCTAACCCCTGCTGTCGCCTTAGCTACTACCGCTCGGGGAGGTGGTGTAGGCTGTCAACTTCCATTGCTGTAGGGTGCGTGTCTGTGCTGGGGGGAGCTGCACAAAGAGACGTGCATAATGGCCAAGTTCCAATCACTCACTCCTGCCTGGGGAGGGAGGGGGAAACAACCCTGGATGGCTTCAAACGTCCAATCAATAGGTGTGGCTGAGTATTGTTTCCTACCTGGCCCCCTGGAGAGGTGAAAGGAGCCATCCCTGAGCACTCCAGAGACAGGAAGGCATGAGGGCAGGGAATAGATAAGGGTCCATTTCCCAAGATAAATGGACACAAGGGAACTGATTCTATGAAGTACCGGGTTGTCCTCACTGAGCGAGTGGCCAGCCATGAATTCCAGGGGTAAATTAATAATTTTCTGTAACTGACGCTGTGGAGAGGCCAAGCTACACTTCGCAGGGTTTTAGATGTTAGCTGCTGCTTTTATTTCTTCTTGGCTGTGCTGTAAAACACCCCTATCCGGAATGAATCCGGTGGGAGGTTGGAATTCTGACCAGACCGTTCTTGGGGAGCACTGTGGTTACCTGTCCTTCTTCCTGCCTCAGTTGCTGATGTGGAGACAGGGTGTTCCAAGGACGACAGGGAAAAGAGCAACCCCACCAAAATCATGCAAGTGCTGGGTGGCAGTAGGCTCGACGTCAGAAGGGACAAAGACATTAATCTTGGCTAGCTGCACAGCAGGTGGAGAACAGGGGAGGAATTAGGAGAAATTCAGAGAAAACAGCGAGGTTGTGGTAGAGGGGTTCAGGGGACGTGTCTCAGATGGCAGGAGATGCACAGGAGAAGGCTGTTGCACCAACAAAGGGTAGATTATGGCTAGGCAAAAAGGGAGGAGCATAGAGAGAGTGGATCAGAGTGGTTAGCTGGTGCTAATCTACAGAGGGATTTAAAACCGAGGCGGAAGAGGCTCCTGAAACGAATCTGGAGCTGGTCCAGATACCAGAGGAAGGGAGTGAACGTGCTCCTGTTGCCCTGTCTGGGTGAGGTCAGCAGCAGCACGTGCTGGGGTCTGCAGAGCTGGGACTCTGAGGAGCGCTCGGTCACTTGCCCATCTGCTGGGAGGCGCACCAGCACATTAGGTGCGGCCTTGAGGCATTCCTTACAAACAGTCCCTTGTCAGACAGTCGCTTATCTGATCATCTCCATGTCAGGAAACCGTTTCAACAATAACAGACTTTGTTGGGAGCCATGTACGCTTATGTTCTGTAAGCTACAAACGCCCAGAGATTCAGGACAAATGTAGCAATGTCCTTGCCACTGACTTGGATCCTGTACCCCCCAAATGCTCCTCAACTGGGTCCCCTTGCTGGCCGTTTTCGTAGCTTGGCTTTGGAAACACCTGGGGATGGAGACTTTCCACCACTTGAAAAACCATCTTTGAAGCCCTCCTAGCCTTGCCCCAAACAGCCCCCCTCCAGCATACAGAGAGAGCTCAGTTCTGATCTGTTCATGCTGTTCTGACACCTTCTCCTCTGGGGCTGATCCTTTCCTCATTTGGTCTCAGCCCAGGGGTGAGCTTTTTGTGGAAAGCTCAGTGTGTCTCTCCGGGTCTGTTTCATTTGTTGGGAGGTGGCGGGGGAGACCTCACTGGAAATGACCACATGGATCAGCAGTAGCCCATGAAACAGCTGATAGTCATACTTAACACACGGAAGTCACGCCTCACAGAGCAGGTGCCCAGCGTCTTTTAAGGGCGACAATTCGATTATGAAATTTGTATTGAGTTAGCAGCAAGAGCTTCACCCTCTGCTTTGTCATGGTTGGGGACAGGACCTGATGATATCTTTTGGGCTTGATTTATTGGGTAGCTGGGGCCAGAGAGTACAAGAAACTGATTTGGAACACAGAGCAAGGAGTCAGGACTCCTGGGTTCTGTTTGGAGTGTTGCTATTTGCTTGCCATGTGTCCTTTGTCACATCACCATGCCTCAGTTTCCCCATCTATGAAATGGGAATGATTCTTCCCTATCTCTCAGGGTTGAGGCTTTCATCCCTTAATGCCTATAAGGGGTTTGAGCTCAGTATCACTGTTAAAGCTTTCCCTGTTGTTTGCAGTGTTGATGCCAGGATATTGGAGAGACAAGGTGGGGGAGGGAATATCTTTGATGACTGGCCCAGCTGTTGAGCTTACAGAGCTCTTCTTCAGAATAACTTTAGTGTTTGAAGAAAAAGGAAATTGCAGGTTAACCCCAAAAGTAGGGGAACTCCAGGTCTTTTGTGCCTTTGTGTTTTCCATCAATGCAGGAAGAGCCAGGGGCTTGGCATAGAGGTCACAGCTTATAAAAGCACCTGGACACTTGCTGAGTTGCTTTGTCATAGAGGTAAGATAACAATGCCCGCATTTTAACTAGCCTCTTGAGGCTTAATACTGCCCATCAAGGTGACTAGGGGCCAGCTTATGCCTTTGGGGATGCTGCTAACGTTTGTTTTTCCTGCAAGACATCTAGGAATCTTTTAGCACAATGTCTGTCTAGCAGCACTTCTGCCCACCCACCCTTTCAGCGTGGGTTTTGCACTGTGCTGATGAGACATTGCCATGGGTTTGTGGTTCTAACACCAAAATCTCTCACTCCTGTATTTCTACCCTCACGAAAGCTTATGCTCAAATAAATTGGTTAGTCTCTAAGGTGCCACAAGTCCTCCTTTTCTTTTTGCGAATACAGGCTAACATGGCTGCTACTCTGAAATCTTTCCTCTGGGTTACACACTGCTTTGCCCTTCTCTAGCGTTGTTTATCCAGGGATCTCAAAGCATTTGAAAGCCCATGACCTCCATGTGAGGCTCTGATGTTAGAAGTGGGGAAACTGAGGCACAGCGGTGATGGTATTGGCTCAGGGTTGCCCAGCGAAGCGGGGCAGAGCTGGGGAACAGAACACAAACATTCTGACTGTTGTCTAACCTAACCTACCGCAGCGAATCCAGAATCTGACCATCTTTTAGGAAATGCTGCCAAACCTTCCTCTTTGGTAAAGCCTTTCCTCACGGCAAGAATGACCATCTCAGCACTAACGCCCATATCTACCCACCCCACCCCCGCCTTCGATAAACCTGGCAAAACAAAGCAACCAGCACATGCACAGCCCCTGCCCCAAACCCAGCCGGGATTTCACCCTGAACAAGGAGAAGAGCTGGGGGAACTCGATAAAGACCACTAGGGACTTGATTACTGCTGGTGGTTTGACGCGGGCAGCACACAGATGCTGTGGTGATGGGCGGCAGGATAAAATCCTTGCTAGCTGGGAATGGAACCCAGGAGTCCAGCGGTGTATGCTGTGATTGCTGCCCGTCTTCCCCCATCTCCCCCCTTTTCCTGGTGCTGTCCCCCTGGTTTGATAAACAGAATCTGAAGCCAAGAGACCTGGAATACCTGTGTCCCACTCCCCCTCAGTGTGGTGTTGAACCTGCCAGGCTGCGTCAGGATGGACTCGGTGAGCTCCTGATCCCAGCCCTGGCAGATGGCAAGGGAGGTGGCGCTCCTCCCACGAATTAGTCGATGTTGCTGGGGGCAAGGCAGAGAGGGTGGCAGTGGAGGGGCCTAGGATTTGCGCCTCTGCACCGAGCGTCAGATGGGTAGCTGCTGCCTTAAACCGCGCTTCCTAGCCAAAGCCATCCTCCCAAAAGGCCAGCTGCGGCCGCCAAGGAGTTCGGGACTTGTTTTGCTGAACCTCCCCTCCCACTGCAGCTGTCCCTGCTGAGCCCTGACCTCATGATGTCACGCTGGGCGTAGAACGTGTTGCTGCTGCTTGTTTAACCAGTGTGGCTTTCTATCATCCCTTTCCTCCATGCGAAACCCGAGCCTGCTCCCCGGCCCGCTGCACTCCTCCACGGAGCTCCCTTCTAGCAGGTTAGTACTGCATCGGGTGTCTGGCTCTGGAAACTGAAGGGTGACTGAGTTGGCAAATCACACTGCTGAAGATTTGCTAGATAAGCAAACTCGGATGAGATCAGGAAGGCCGAAAGCAAGAAATGCAGTGTATTGGAAACCTCTCGGCTGCAGGGATTTTTGGCATAGGTGCTGTGGTTTTGGAATAGGTTGCCAAACAAACGGGGATAAACGGGGGTATCACTGGGGGAAGCTGTGAGTGAATTTGAAGAATTGTGTAGATGTGGCATCGCTTATATGCCACCTGAAGTGTGCGCGGTGCTCTACAGAACAAAGACGCAGGTCCCCCTTAGCTGAACAGCAAGTGAGCGTGGTTGACCATGACTCCATGCCTGGCATTGAAGGTGCCCTGATAAATTTCAGTTAAGACTGTTCTCTGTTGGTCAAAGCAGGGGAACTGGGATCTGGGTTTTGTACTCAGCTCTGTCCCTGACTTGTTGTGATCTTGGGCAAGTCGGTTCCCACTTTGTGCCTCAGTTTCCCAATCCTTAAATGGGGTGTAATATTCCTCTGCTCCTACATGGCTTGTGAGACTTAATGTTTGTAAATCCCCAAATTAAAGACACTCGAGATGCACAAGGTTGTTTATAAACGGTGTCTCTCCTCCAAAGCTCAGCTGGATCTCTTTCTGCTTTCTATCTTAGCAAAAATAATTATAGTGCCCAAACAGAGCAAAGTGGGGAGGGAAGAACTTTGAAGTTGGAGATCTTTAGAAGTTGTCCGGCAGGAAGAAATAGGCTCATAAGTCAATGCTGTGTTCCCAGAGAAGACAACCTAGGTGTGGCATAACGCAGAAAGCTTGGAATGCTTTAGTTGGCAGAGAGAGGAAAATATGGCTCAAGAACAGGTATGAGATTTGCAGTGCCTGCCAATGAAGTGAGAGTCATTGAGTAATGAAATAGAAGCAACATGGTCTAGTCGTCAGAGCTGGAGACGAGGGCTTTGTCTACACGGAGCTATACCAGCAATAGCCTCTACTGTGGACGCAGTTCTGTTGGTATAAATGTGCTTACATCAGCATAAGCTATATTGATACAACACTTTTTTTAGTGATATAACATTTGCCTTCACTAGGGCTTTTCTGGATATCTGTGTCAGTTTGAAAAAAAAACCAAAAACCATCCCTCCCTCCCCCGCCCCCCAGACAGCTATGCTGGTAAAACTTTTGAAAGTATTCTAGGCTGAGGTGTCGAGACATCTGTGTTCTGCTCCCGGCTCTTTCTGTGTTAGGTTTTACAGTACCACACGTTAGCTACCATGCTGTAAAAGTCCAGTGTGGACAAGACAGCGTTCACTTTAACATATGCTAAACGGATCAAATTAACTCAGGCTTTTGACTTGAGCAGTTTAAAGTATACACTCTCTTGTTCTAAAAAATTGAGCGTTGATGTGGTTTAGGTAATACCATGCCTTTTAAATCCTACTCTGTACTCGGCCATTGACTCACTGTTTGATCACTTTCCCTCCCACTGCCTCAATTTCCCCATCTGTAAAATGGGAGATAATATCCAACCTTGTCAAGTGCTTGAGATCTTAACAATGCTGTGTACATGCAAAGTCTTTGTTTCAGAGGAAAATGCTATTTAGAAATGCAGGTTCCTCTAGAGAGGAGGAAAGCCCCCAAAATATACACACACTCAGATGTGGGATAAAACTATAGTTCTCTAATAAATTCACAGCTGCAATCTGTCTTTATTGAACAACTGATTTTTTTCTTGGGGTGCTATCAGGTTAATAACTTTTAAAAAAAATCTTCTCTTCTGGAGATCTTGTTTAATTCTTGGACTTCACTCAACTTGGGCAGTAAAATTTATACTGTTCAATTTCACCTGATTTTTCTTTGTCAGTTTCATATTCTGCGTCTCAAGGCTGGAGTGTTCAAAATCTCCGATCTTATTGCATCCTCTAGATTCCCTTTTTGCAGCGGGGGGGAACCCACTAAAACAGCCTTTTGCATCTCACTCGTGTTCTCTTGCTGTTTCTGGAGAGCAGAGAGATTGAATGGTTAGAGCAGTCAGAACATTCCCAACTCTTGCAAACTGTGAGGGAAGGTTTCAATCCAAAGCTGCATCTCTTCATGCCAGCTTTCCTGAAAACTTGTTAAAACTTCTTTGGTCTTAAAATAAACATAGCACTTCCCTTTGATCTGAATGATCTGCCTTCACCGCAGAATCCAGGTACCTGCTCTGTAGAGCGTTCAGCGCCCCATTGTTGCCGACCATTTGCAATTGCATGTTTGGCAAAGCGAGGAGCTCTTTGCTGTGATGGCAGATGTGCCCCAAACACAAGGCTAAGCTGGTAGATCCTGTTGCATGTACCAGGGTTCAATCCCCACTCCCTTGTCAGCACAAGCTGGGAATCATGTCAACAATTAGCATTGATCTTCCATGTGAGCACAGCTTTGGGGGGGGGAGGGGGAGGAGGGGAATCTACCCCCAGAGAGGGGAATTAGAACAGATGAGCACTAGCTGTTGCATAAATAATGCACAAAAAAGCAGGGCCATTGATTTTCTTTCTTTTTTTTTTTAAACCAGTTGCCAACAGTGCAGGATTTTGTTTGCGTGTACATGTGTGTGGGGTGAGGAGTGAAATATGGAATAGCAAGGCCAGGTGCTCTGGGTCTGTGCTGCTCTGAGATTTCTCCCTTCCCCTCCCTCCCAGTTCAAGGCCTTCTGCAGACTGTCTGCTAAAACATTGGCCTGAGGTCTCAGCTGGGGAGAGAGATTATAGAACACCTGGCGCTAGTTTTGCTCATTAAAAACAGTTGCTCTTGAAGGGCCCACAAAGGCTGGAGGTTTTTTAAAGCAGGGGAATGGTTTTAAAATAGCTCAGAACAGCATTAGGAATGATTGAGAAGGGAGTGGTTTGCCCAGCTCCTAATCTGGGTCTCCTTGGCAGGTAAATCTGTCATTTTCTTAGGGACTGCCTCCCTCCTCTCTCTCTCTCCCCCCCCCCCCCCACCGGTGGGCGCTTAAGGCCTGGGAGGAGCAGTGGGCCAGGGAGAGCAGTGCCTCTGTGCCTCGGAAGCTAATCCATTTGTCATGTGATCCTCGGAGCTCAGCCATTCCAGTTGGCCTTGGACGCAGTGACAGGCAGGGCTGAAGGCCTGGGGGTGGGAGGGAAACGTTCCAAATGGCGTTTAACAACTTCATTAAGATGTCGTGTTTTCTGAGGGTTGGTGTTTTGTGTTTTGTTTTTTTTAAATGCTCCTGGGAGGCAGGACCCTGCACTGGTCAGGAAGGGGAACAGGAAAAGCAGCTTTTAGAAATAGCAGGCCCTTTAAATAGTCCCACCATTCAGTCCCTCTTTTTGTCTGAGCCTTGTGTGCCTTTCTGGCTGTTCCTGGCACCGACTCTCCAGCGCGGTCTGTGTTCTCAGTGTGCTGAGTGGGGACTTAATACTCCCAGCAACTGCAGAGCATCAGTGCACAAAGATGGCTTCTGTTGATAGACCCAAAGTCTCCTCCTCTATTGGTATTTTTTAAATGGGAGTGGGGGTAGTATCCTCCAGTCAGCAGTCCTGGTTCCTAGTTAAGCATAAAGCCACTTGCACCTGCACTAAACCCCTGGGCGGAGCAGCTGCAGGGATGTTGGAAGCTTTACAGTGCATCTGTGTAGAAAGCTGCCTAATATTAGTGGTAATGATTAGGGGTTAGATCCGAGGCTGGGACCCTAAAGTCCAGGGTTCTAGCCCTTGCTTCGGGAAGTGGTATTGTCTAGTACTTAGAGCAGAGAGGATGGGTTCCATGCCCAGCCCTGCCACTGACTTGCTGTGTGACTTTGGGCAAATTCCTTCCTTCATCGTGCCTCAGTTTCTCTGTACGATCAGGATACAAACTCGCAGATGGCACAAAAACTGAGGGAGTGGTAAATATTGATTGGGACAGGTCAATTCTATGGAAAGATCTGGATCACTCGGGGCAGGGGCTCATTTGAACATGTTTTAATGTGGCCAAAGGCAAGGTCCTGCATCTAGAAATGAAGGGCTGGCCACCTGGAGAAGATGGGGGACTGTCACTGCATTGCAGGAGACAGTCCCACTGCAATGCAGTGATCCAGACTGCTGCGCTGGGCATCACAACATGGGGAATAGATGGCCAGCCCTCTGTGGAGAAAGAGGTGGTTAGGGACTATTTAGAAAAGCTGGACGTGCACAAGTCCACGGGGCCGGACGAGTTGTATCCGAGAGTGCTAAAGGAATTGGCGGCTGTGATTGCAGAGCCATTGGCCATTATCTTTGAAAACTCGTGGCGAACGGGGGAAGTCCCGGATGACTGGAAAAAGGCTAATGTAGTGCCAATCTTTAAAAAAGGGAAGGAGGATCCTGGGAACTACAGGCCAGTCAGCCTCACCTCGGTCCCCGGAAAAATCATGGAGCAGGTCCTCAAAGAATCAATCCTGATGCACTTGCATGAGAGGAAAGTGATCAGGAACAGTCAGCATGGATTCACCAAAGGAAGGTCATGCCTGACTAATCTAATCGCCTTTTATGATGAGATTACTGGTTCTGTGGATGAAGGGAAAGCAGTGGATGTATTGTTTCTTGACTTTAGCAAAGCTTTTGACACGGTCTCCCACAGTTTTCTTGTCAGCAAGTTAAAGAAGTATGGGCTGGATGAATGCACTATAAGGTGGGTAGAAAGTTGGCTAAATTGTCGGGCTCAACGGGTAGTGATCAATGGCTCCATGTCTAGTTGGCAGCCGGTGTCAAGTGGAGTGCCCCAGGGGTCGGTCCTGGGCCCGGTTTTTTTCAATATCTTCATAAATGATCTGGAGGATGATGTGGATTGCACTCTCAGCAAATTTGCAGATGATACTAAACTGGGAGGAGTGGTAGATACGCTGGAGGGTAGGGATAGGATACAGAGGGACCTAGACAAATTGGAGGATTGGGCCAAAAGAAATCTGATGATGTTCAATAAGGATAAGTGCAGGGTCCTGCACTTAGGATGGAAGAATCCAATGCACCGCTACAGACTAGGGACCGAATGGCTAGGCAGCAGTTCTGCGGAAAAGGACCTAGGGGTGACAGTGGACGAGAAGCTGGATATGAGTCAGCAGTGTGCCCTTGTTGCCAAGAAGGCCAATGGCATTTTGGGATGTATAAGTAGGGGCATAGCGAGCAGATCGAGGGACGTGATCGTCCCCCTCTATTCGACATTGGTGAGGCCTCATCTGGAGTACTGTGTCCAGTTTTGGGCCCCACACTACAAGAAGGATGTAGATAAATTGGAGAGAGTCCAGCAAAGGGTAACAAAAATGATTAGGGGTCTGGAACACATGACTTATTAGGAGAGACTGAGGGAACTGGGATTGTTTAGTCTGCAGAAGAGAAGAATGAGGGGGGATTCGATAGCTGCTTTCAACTACCTGAGAGGTGGTTCCAGAGAGGATGGTTCTAGACTATTCTCAGTGGTAGAAGAGGACAGGACAAGGAGTAATGGTCTCAAGTTGCAGTGGGGGAGGTTTAGATTGGATATTAGGAAAAACTTTTTCACTAAGAGGGTGGTGAAACACTGGAATGCGTTACCTAGGGAGGTGGTGGAATCCCCTTCCTTAGAAGTTTTTAAGTTGACAAAGCCCTGGCTGGGATGATTTAATTGGGGATTGGTCCTGCTTTGAGCAGGGGGTTGGACTAGATGACCTCCTGAGGTCCCTTCCAACCCTGATATTCTGTGATTCTGACACTGAAAAGGACTTGAGAGTTGGGGTAGATAACCTCTGAACCTGAGCTCAGAGTGCAGTACTGTTGCTAAGTGGGCACATCTGATTCTTTGCTGTATAAACTGGGGAATATCAAGTAGAAGTAGGGAAGTGGTGTTACCTTCGTATATAGCATTAGTGCAGGGGTGGGCAAACTACAGCCCACTAGCTGTTTTAAGCTGGTCCTCGAGCTCCAACTGGGGAGCGGGGTCTGGTGTTTGCCCCCCTGCTCTGGTGCTCCAGCCTGGGAGCAGGGTCAGGAGCCGATCCATGTGGCTCCCAGAAACCGCAGCATGGCCCCACTCCAGCTGGGGAGCAGGGTCGGGGGCCGCTCCACACTGCTTCTGGAAGCAGCAGCATGGCCCCTTTCCTGCTCCTATGTGTAGGGGCAGCCAGGGGGCTCCGCTCTGCACGTTGCCCCCACAGCTCCCATTGGCCAGGAGCTGTGGCCAATGAGAGCTGCAGCGGCAGTGCCTGCAGACGGGGCAGTGCGCAGAGCTGCCCGGCTGCAGCTCCACATAGGAGCCAGAGTGGGGGCATGCCGTTGCTTACCTCAAGAGGCTCCTGGAAGCGTCGCCTGGAGTCTGCACCCCTGAGCCTCTCCCCTGCCCCAACCCTGATTTCCCCCCCCTCCTAACCCCTCGATCCCAGCCAGGAGCACCCTCCTGCACTCCCAACCCCTCATCCCCACCCCAGAGCCTGCACCCATTCCCGCACCCTGCCCCAGCCCTGATCGCCCTCCAAACCCCTCGGTCCCAGCCCAGAGCACCCTTCTACACCCCAAAAAGTTTGCCCACCCCTACATTAGTGAGAATGTGTCCAGTTCTAGTGTCTGCACTTACGCACTTAAATAAGGATGTTAAGTTGGGAAGGGTTCAGAAAAGAGCTCCAAGAACGATTCACGGTGTGGAAAGCATGCCTTCTTGAGGAAGACTATAGAAGCTCAGGGCTTGTCTTCGCTTAAACTGCTATAGCAACACAGCTGCCATGCTCTAGCGGTTCAGTGTGGAATTCAGAATTCTTCCCGTCGGCATAGGTAATCCACCTCCCCAAGAGGCCGTCGCTAGGTCAACAGGAGAATCCTTCCGTATAGGCAGTGCTAGGTCAATGGGAGTCTACACGGGGACTTAGGTTGGTTTAACTGCCTCGCTCAGGGGGGTGGATTTTTCACACTCCGACCAACATGGTTAAACAGATTTCATTTTCTAGTGTAGACCAGGCCTCGGCCTGTTTTAGTTTATCCAAGAGGAGTTTAAAGGGTGACTTGTTCACGGTCTACAAGTACCTATGTGGGAAGATTCCCGAGAGAGACCTCTTTAATCTAGTAGAAAAAGGAAAGCAAGATCCAGTGGCTAGAAGCTGAAACAAGATAAATTCAACAGTTTCAACAGGGAGGATAATTAACCATTGGAACAGTTTACTCAGGGAAGTGGTGGATTTTTCATTGCTTTGGGAATCTTTAAATCAAGACTGTCTTCTAAGAGATCTGCTGTAGCTCAACCAAAAGTTAGCAGCTTGATGCAGTAATTTTGGGGTGAGAGTCTCTGGCCCATGTTCTGCAGGATGATCTGTTCTGGCCTTCAAATCTTTGAAACTCCATTTAGCCTGGGGGGCAGTTGGGTTTACACCATTCTGCAGAGCCACGGGGACTTTTGCCTCTTAACAACATAGAGCAGTGGTTTTCAAACCTTTTTTCTGGGGACCCAGTTGAAGAAAATTGTTGATGCCCGCGACCCAACGGAGCTGGGGATGAGGGGTTTGAGGTGTGGGGGAGGGGCTCAGGGCTGGGGCAGAGGTTGGGGTGTGGGGCGAGGGCTGCAGGGTGGGGCCAGGAATGAGGGGCTCAGGGTGTGGGAGGGGGCTCTGGGATGGGGCAGAGGGATGGGGTGTGGGAGGGGGTCAGGGCTCTGGGGTGTGGGTGCGGGCTCTGGGGTGGGGCCGGGGATGAGGGGTTTGGAGTGCAGGAGGGGCTCTGGGTTTGTGGGGGGCTCAGGGCTGGGGCAGGGGGTTGGGGTGCAGGAGAGGATCAAGGCTCTGGGTGCAGGCTCTGGGGTGGGGCCGGGGATGAGGGGTTTGGGGTGCAGAAAGGGGCTCCATGTTTGGGGGGGGGGCTCAGGGCTGGGGCAGAGGATTGGGGTTACCTCTGGTGGCCCCTGGTCAGTGGTGCAGCCGGGGTGCTAAGGCAGGCTTCCCGCCTGTCCTGGCACCATGAACCGGCCAGCAGTAGGTCTGACTCCTAGGTGGAGGCGTGCGACTCTCGCCCACAGGCACCGCCCCTCCCCCCAGCTCCCATTGGCCAGTGAGAGTGCGGAGATGGTGCTCGGGGCGGGGGCAGTGCATAGAGTCCCGTGGCCCCCCTACCTAGAAGCTGGACCTGCTGCTGGCCGCTTCTGGGGCGCAGCGGGGTGTCAGAACAAGTAGGCACTAGCCTGTCTTAGCCAGGCAGCACCGCCGACGGGACTTTTAACATCCCGGTTGGCAGTGCTGACCAGAGCAAGGCGACCCAGCGCCTTACAAGCTGGGTCGTGACCCACGGTTTGAAAAACACTGACATAGAAGACTCCAAAAAAAAAGGAGGACTGGTGGCACCTTAGAGACTAAGCAATTTATTTGAGCATAAGCTTTCGTGAGCCACAGCTCACTTCATCGGATGCAGCTGTAGCTCATGAAAGCTTATGCTCAAATAAATTGCTTAGTCTCTAAGGTGCCACCAGTCCTCCTTTTCTTTTGCGAATACAGACTAACACGGCTGCTACTCTGAAACCTGTCATAGAAGACTCAGGATCCCAGGACATCCCCAAAGCAGGCACGCAGCTTTCACTTCCCTAATCCCATCCCCACCCCACCCTTTTTGAGCTGTAACCACTGTTACACCCCACCCATGCCTGAAGAGAGATGTCCTAGAGTTAGGAGGTGCTGCGAGATAGGAAGTGCTGTTGACTGAGCAGGGGAGGAAGAGGGGCATTTCCATATGGTCTGGGTTTGAGAACTTAAGCTACGGCTTCACTAGAAACACTGAAGCGCATCAGTGTAGACGCTCACTAAAGCAACCGGAGACGTTCTCCCATTGCTGTAGTTAATCCGCCTCCCCAAGAGGCAGTAACTAGGTCAAGGGAAGAATTCTTCAGTTGACCTAGCACCATCTACACCAGGATTTAGGTCAGCTTAACTATATCGCTCAGCAGTGTGGATTTTTCACCTCCTCCCTGAGCGACATAGCTGGGTCCACCTCACTTTTCAGTGTAGACCCCGCTGTAGTTACTATATGTTTTTGCCCCACCCCCACCCCTCTGCCATTGGGTTGGCCTCTAATCTGGCAAACTTTTCCAGCTCTGCAATTAGCAGAGAGCAGCAGCCCGTGATCTGGTTTGTCTCCCTGTTGCACTGTGCCCTTTGCACACAGGCCATCCTTAGACAAGCCACTCGTTTCCGCTAACGGGCTTTAGGGGGAGGGAGAATAAAACTTGATTCTCCTTACAGAGCAACTTGCAGAAGCTGCTTCCTCCTTCTGCAAGGAGGCCACTTGCAATGCGGCCTGTGCATTTCAGCCAGTGACTATTCTACCCCACCGAGAGTCTGGTCTGCCATTAATAAGCATGTTGGACTGATTATTGCAGTTCAGTAATCCGGTATCCCGTTCAATGCCCCCGGTCGGATTGAACAGTAGTTACATGGTTGAGTTGCCATGAAAACGCCCCTCTATGGCAATACTGTGCATACTGCGTGTCCAGCCAGAAATGGACATGAAGGGTTCACGGTTAATGTGCGTGGGGGCCAACCAGAAACCATATCCTTTTGGCTTGAAATTGAAAGCACAAATGTTCCCTTAGATTGTCAGCATGGCTCATCGTTAAGAGTTCCTCATTTTGCGAGACCCTAACGGCTGTGTTGCTTTTGAGTTCCAGACTATCCAAACCAAGCCCAGGCACTGGGGACAGAGGCTCTGGATTCACTGGAAAAAGAGGTGCATCTTTACACTGAGCTCATCTCCGTTTAAAAACACATCATCTTGTCCCAGACATAGCCAGAACAAACTGGTCTATGGTGTTTCTGTATCCTGTGCTCTTTGGTGGATGGGTGGTAGTTTGATAACAGAACCGTGAGCTTTTAGATTTGAAATCTTACGTTGATCTCTAGTTAATTTTAAAGTGGGGATTGTGGTTGAGCAGGGTTGGGGTGGCTACATCTGGGTTCTAATCCTGGTTCTGCCTCTAGGTCACTCTACAACTTCCCCACTCTCTGTTTTCCAATCTGTCAAATGAGAGTGACTCTATACCGAGTAGTCGATAGGCGGACTGCTGGCCAAATCCGGACTGCTGGCCAAATCCGGACTGCTGGCCAAATCCGGACTGCCAGACACTTTTGAATGGACTGCAAAATCTTTTTGTCATCATCATTCTAAGCTTATTATCATCATTGTTATAATTTTTGTATGATTTTCTCTGAAGTCTGGACCTTGACTATACCTTGACAAAAAATAATTGATTTCTCCCCCCCTTACAGAGTGCTTAGATATCTGCGGATTAAATAGTACAGTAAGAACTGGTTCCTGAGTCACGCTCTAGCCTGGGTGGAATGCCTTTCAGTACCATCAGTAACCAAACTATGGCGGTGGAGTGCCCCCAAAATGATCAACCTTTTTAAAAGTGTATTTTTTAGTCTCATGTTTAACTAACTCTGCTGCAGTCCTAGTGAAGACAAGGCAGTTTGTAGCGTCCACATAAGTTAGCAGGTCACAGTAGCTGTCCCATGACAGTCTGAGTTTGCCATGCCCTGCTAACTCATGTGGAAACTACAAACTGCCTTGTCTTCACTGGGATTTTACCATGCGTGTGTGAGCTCGAGTTAAGAACCCCGCCGGTTTTCCGAGTGAAGACCCAGGCACGGTTGCTGTGGCGCAGATGGGATCTCTGTGGAACAGTGACTTCTAAGAACACACACAACCCCCCTGTGGGGGTGGAGAATTTGCCATTGACACGAAACCACGAGGAAACGCTCATGTAATCAGCCCTGTGCAGAGTCAACGATCCTCCCTAAAAAGCAATTTCTTCAGGGAGTGATCAGTTGAAGAGTGTCTCTGGGAGCATGGAAGCTATGAACGGTTTGTAAATGCCTCTTACTTTCTGTTTTTAAAATGGTGAGGTTTTCAAAGACAACAGAAGGAGGTTAAAATGGGGTCTGGTCTCCTACAGTGGTGGGCAGGGTGTATTTAAAAAAAAAAAAAAGTCAAGAAACTTAATCTAAAGAGGCACAGGAGAAAATAACTAATCTGTGGAAACACCAGGACGACAAGGGGAAGAATTTGACGTAACCCTATATTTGAGAAATGAAATGTCTGGGGTTTTTTCCCTCAGTGGAGATCACGGGCCTCTGCTTGTACAAAGACATAAATGCAAATTGTTTATAGTAGAATAAGTGGGAGTAAACTGCAACGCCGGATGTTAGGACAGATGTTGAATAATTTGATGCATAAATAAAAGCAGCGTGCAGGTTGCATGTGACACCAGGCCGCATAGTGATGGGGCTCATCTCAACAGCGTAAAAGCCTGTGATCAGTGTTTCAAAAGCATTCTTTAAAATATGCCTATTTGATGGAGAATTCACTGCAGTGAGAAGTGACAGCCCTCGAGATTGGTGTGTCCAGTATACCAGAACTGGTGTTTCATGGGCAGTGCTCGCTCCCAAGCTAGTTTCAGTCTCTGGTTCCTCCAGGTCTTGGGCATCTCTACGGAGGCTGCCACTGAAAGATTCTGTTCTGTCGGGGCTCTTATCCTGCCTTCGTCACCCTAGTGTTGGAGCACCTTCCAGTTGTGGGTTGTGATTGTGCCCATCAGCTGTCACGGGTGGCTCGTTCCCTCTCTCCTCCCAAGGGAGGATTTTATGTGGAGTGTTTTGTTTTGGTAGGGTTTTGTTTTCAAACATTAGACGCTGCATTGTGTTTATGTCAGGAAAGGCGGGTTGACGGAGTCCACCTGGCACTTGTAGCAGGAGGTGAGGAGGTCTGGGATTGTTCCCACAGGAGATCGTTCCACAGCCAAAAGAAGCTCTGTCTGACATCAGCCAAGCTGTACCCTGGGGGTGGAAAGTTCCTCTGGGCCTGAGGAACAGAGCTGCCCACTGTGCTCCCCATCCTGGAACTTGAGGCTCTCTTAGGTTACGTAGCTGGGAACGTGCTTCCCGCTGTCGGTAGCAACACGCTAGCTCTGTTTGTGCTAATGGCACCCTGACAATAGCCCCGTAGCTGGCATAACACTGGCGGTGGCTCAGGTTAGCCGCCTGAGTACATATCCTGGGTGTGTTTGCACTCAGACAGCTAGTCCAAACTGCCGCCCATGCGATTCCGGCAACACTAGCTCAAGCAGAACTGCCACCTGTCTGTCTACCCAGGCTGGGAAGCATGCTCCCAGCCGCAGTGTAGACGTTGTCTTAAATTTGCTGGGCCCGGGCCATTGAGCGCTTTGACGATCTGGACAAAGACGAGTTATGCTGCTCAAACGTGAGGTCATTTTGGTTACTGAAGCAGTGTCCAATGCTGCTTTTCAAATTGTTTGAGGTTGAGCTGCTTCCCCAATGTCAAAGTTGGCATTCATAAAATCCCTCCTGGTTGTCTCTTCTCCATGCCCACAGGTGGACGAATCTGTTCCTAGTGAGAGGGAAGCTGTGCATAGAGGGGAGAATCCTTTGCGCTGTCTATAACCTCCATGTTAGTATTGGAGGGAGTGTGCACAGGTAAACTAGAAATCCAGGGAGCATGTTGAATCTGTTCCAGGGAGGAGAATTTCCCTAAACAAATCCTTGCTTTGTTGGTGTAGGCAAACTGTTGTTTTTTTCCAGGGCGTCTTTGTGTGCAGCAACCTGCTTGTCTCCTCTCTTGACTGTAAATAGTCGTACCTGCCAAACCGGGGTGAGGAAAAATCATTATTTGAAAAACAAACTTCCCTGCAGAATCGTGTGTGAGGCTAAGCGGGCGAGTGTGCTGGGAAAACAGATGGCAAATGCTGGAGCTGAGCGTAACGTACAGAGATCCTCTGTCCCGGCTTTTTGAAATCCCACTTCTTTTCATCATAGCCCTTCTGCCGAGAGGTCTAATGGAGCCTCTCCTCCCACATCACTTATGACATCTCTGCATTGTCACCAGTCATGACTGGAAGAACATCATGTGGTCTCTTGAAACTTGTTTGTGTAGGATGGGGTTTAATCATAGAGGAGGTCTCTTCTATTGCGAATAAAATCCCCTCTGTTCCTACTCAGGTGTCCAGCACAGGATTGTTCCCTCCAGTATCTTCTGTCAAATCTGCTTTTCAATGTCTCAGGAGACAGGGCTCCTCTTGCCTTGGGAGATGATGCCAGAGCCTTAATAGGTCTCAGTGTTGCTTAAATTTTCCCTTTTGTAATTTCAAACCATTCTCTGTATTACTTATCCCTTTGTGCCCTCCCAGCCATTTCCTTTCCTCCTATCGAAACCCTTCCCAATCTTGTAGACATCAGTCCCGTACCCGGCCCTGCAGAGTCATCTTTTCGTACTCTCTTCCCCTTCAAGTGTGATGAGGACTCTGAACAAACTCTGTTTGCCACATTAGCCTCCTTCTAGCCTATATCTGCACTGCAATTATAAACACATGGCTGACCAGTGCCAGCGGGCTCGGGCTAAGGAGCTGTTTAACTGCTTAACTGTAGCCATTTGGGCTCGGGCTCTGGGACCATGTGAGGTAGGAGGGTCCCAGAGTCTACACCTACATCGCCACCCCTTAGCCTGAGCCCGAGTAGCTGGCACAGACCCTCCAGGGGTGTCTAATTGCAGTGTAGACGCACTGTGTCTGTTTTGCAGGGCAGAGCTATTTGGCTGGGCATTGGAAGAGTACCACTGAGAAGCTCACCTGCATGGTACAATAGATGTCCTTGGTGCAGTGTGGTGATGTCTCTGGTGGTGGTCAATCAACTGAACAGAGATCCCCCTTGGAATGACCTATTGTGAGGGTTAAAAATATAACTAGACTAAACCTACTTACTAAGCTGTCTACAGTGGCTTTCTTAGTGGTTTTTAAAACTCTGCTTAAGCTCAGTCATAGTGTAACAAGTTTCTAATGAGGTCTGGTTGAAATGAATGAGACCAAACCATATATAAAAACAGGTCTAGCTGAGACTCAGAACTAGGTTTCTTAGCCTGGTTTGGCCCCATATGTACTGGCCACCTGAACCATGTTAAAACGTTCACTTCCATGGTGTCTATGTCATTCTTAGTCACAGGTTTCAGAGTAGCAGCCGAGTTAGTCTGTATCCGCAAAAAGAACAGGAGTACTTGTGGCACCTTAGAGACTAACACATTTATCAGAGCATAAGCTTTCGTGGGCTACAGCCCACTTCATCAGATGCATAGAATGGAACATACAGTAAGAAGATAGATATATACATACAGAGAACATGAAAAGGTGGAAGTCGTCATACGAACTCTAAGAGGCTAATTAATTAAGGTGAGCTATTATCAGCAGGAGGAAAAAAACTTCTGTAGTGATGATCAAGATGGCCCATTTCAGACAGTTGACAAGAAGGTGTGAGGACACTTAACATGGGGAAATAGATTCAATTTGTGTAATTACCCAGCCACTCCCATGTTCTTAGAACACTGCAGATCAATGTAGCCTCCCCCGTAGTGGACCATGGAAATGCATTATGCTAGTGTAGACAGTTACCTGCTACACTTAGCCACGTGCCTTCACCATAAAGACCATGCTTTGGCTCTAGCCTTTGGTTTGGTGCCATCACACAGGAGTGTTTGTGATGGCTTTCTACATCAGTGGCTCTCAACCTTTGCAGATGACAGTACCCCTTTCAGGAGTCTGATTTGTCTCACGTACCCCCAAGTTTCACCTCACGTAAAAATGACTTGTTTACAAAATCAGAAATAAAAATACAAAAGTGTCACAGCCCCACTATTACTGAAACATTGCTGACTTTCTCATTTTTACCATCGAAGTGTAAAATAAATCAACTGGAATATAAATATTACACTTACATGTCAGTGTATCGTATATAGAGCAGTATGAACAAGTCATTGTCTATGAAATCGTAGTTTGAACTGACTTTGCTAGTGCTTTTTAGGTACTGTTGTAAAACTAGGCAAATAGCGAGATGAGTAAATGTCCCCCCGGAAGACCTCTGAGTAACCCCGGAGTCCACATAACCCCGGAGTCTCTGGTTGAGAACCACTGTTCTACAAAAGTTTGGAACGGATGCAGCCTTAATCTAGGTTAGTATCGTTCCACAATCTGTTTTGTGCAGAGCCGCAATAACAGGACCAGAGCAGGCTAGGGTGTGCGTGCGCTGTAGCTGTGTTCTTTGTATGATGCGACTTTGCTGTCTGTGAAGACATGCTGTCATTTCTTATTTAGGACACTTTTCCTTGGTGTGCTTTGAGAGACCACTCCCTCGTTGATCCCCTCTGCCACAGAGTAGCTGTTGCTTCCCACTGGTTGTGTAGACCACATGCATGTGTGCGCGCCAATTTTAAAACAGAACATCAGTATTCAGACCAACAAGGGCTCTTCTGAGAAACTTGTCCTGTCCTTCCCCAAATAAACCTAGTGAGACAGAATGGTTTTGCTAACGTATGTGTTTGTGGGGACTCAGAACAACATGCTGCTGACAGATAGTCATAGGGCTTGTCCGTAGCGCTGCAGCGTAGAAATTATCTATGTTGATGGGATGCTCCAATCGGCATAGGCAGTCCACCTCTCTGAGAGGCAGTAGCTAGGTCAGTGGTCTTCCATTGACCTAGTGCTGCTACAGGGGGATTTAGGTCAGCTTAACTACATTGGTCAGGTGTGTGGATTTGTGTCACCCCTGAGTGAAGTAGCTGGGTTGACCTGACACTTCCGTGTAGCTAAAGAAGCCTGCTAGCTAAAGTACCAACTCCTGGAAGTGTCACAGTTAAGATGAGGGGTGAAAAACCCAGCCACTCGTAGAACTCTTACAAGGTTGTAAACAATCATTAAGGAGGTAGGGAAATATATGGCCAAATCATGGAAGATCTTTCATACAGCATCTTAGAATTGGGTTTCTTGAGTGTTTTGGGGTTTGCCAGATATTTTGCCACTTATTCATACAAATCTATTGATGTCAAAGGGGCAATTCTGTATCCTATCCCTCCCCTCCAGGTAGATACGCTGGAGGGGAGGGATAGGATACAGAAGGACCTAGACAAATTGGAGGATTGGGCCAAAAGAAATCTGATGAGGTTCAATAAGGATAAGTGCAGGGTCCTGCACTTAGGATGGAAGAATCCAATGCACCGCTACAGACTAGGGACCGAATGGCTAGGCAGCAGTTCTGCGGAAAAGGACCTAGGGGTGACAGTGGACGAGAAGCTGGATATGAGTCAGCAGTGTGCCCTTGTTGCCAAGAAGGCCAATGGCATTTTGGGATGTATAAGTAGGGGCATAGCGAGCAGATCGAGGGACGTGATCGTTCCCCTCTATTCGACATTGGTGAGGCCTCATCTGGAGTACTGTGTCCAGTTTTGGGCCCCACACTACAAGAAGGATGTGGATAAATTGGAGAGTCCAGCGAAGGGCAACAAAAATGATTAGGGGTCTAGAACACATGACTTATGAGGAGAGGCTGAGGGAGCTGGGATTGTTTAGCCTGCAGAAGAGAAGAATGAGGGGGGATTTGATAGCTGCTTTCAACTACCTGAAAGGGGGTTCCAAAGAGGATGGCTCTAGACTGTTCTCAATGGTAGCAGATGACAGAACAAGGAGTAATGGTCTCAAGTTGCAGTGGGGGAGGTTTAGATTGGATATTAGGAAAAACTTTTTCACTAAGAGGGTGGTGAAACACTGGAATGCGTTACCTAGGGAGGTGGTAGAATCTCCTTCCTTAGAGGTTTTTAAGGTCAGGCTTGACAAAGCCCTGGCTGGGATGATTTAACTGGGAATTGGTCCTGCTTCGAGCAGGGGGTTGGACTAGATGACCTTCAGGGGTCCCTTCCAACCCTGATATTCTATGATTCTATGAATTCTTCTAGTAAACTTCATCATGTATATTTCTGTAGCGCCTTACGGAGCAAAAGGGTTAGATATGGTTTTATAGCACAATATTCCAATGGGTTATCTGAAGGTTACTGCTAGAAGTTGGCCTATGTCTGTTTCAGATAATCCACTCTTTGGGGCGTAAATTGGATCCTTTTCTATTCTCAGTCTTTCTGCAGGTTTCAGAATCCAAAGTCGCATTCAGATCTGGTGTAAGCAGTGTAGTGCCGTTCACATCAGTGGAACTCCACCCACAGAGGCAGTACGGCTCCTTTATGATGGAGATGGGAGGATTTGTTTTATTCTGATCTTTTGGGCTGGTTGAAAATTTTACATCAAAACTTTTTTTTTTTTCCCGATAGAAAAATTGGGGTTTTGACTAAAAGTTTTCTCTGGCTGTCCACAGAGAACTTTGGCTGTGTTCCAAGAGGCAGTAAAGAATTATTTTTAGATCCTTTGGGCATTCCGACAGGCACATCTTAGTAGGATCCAAGTGCCAGACGTGACACTAGAGTTGTGAAGAGTGGGATTTCAGGGTTTGCTAACGGGGTTTTTGGAGACGTATCGTTGGTGCCTCTGTGTGCTTCTTGAGCTCTATGAATCCTGTTCACACAGCGAACAAACGCTCACAACTCCCATGGGAGGGAGGGCTGTGCTTATTCCCATTTTACAGAAGAAGATGCAGCGGAGAGGGGCAAAGTGATGTATGCCCCAGGGGATCAGAGCTGGGACTAGACAGCAAGGATGGCCTAGTGGTTAGAGCACTGGTCTGGGACTTGGGAGAACCAGGTTCAATTCCCCGTCCTGCCACAGGCCTCCTGTATGACCTTGGGTGAGTCAAAAAGGTTATGCCCCTACGGCAGTCCTAGGGTGTGACTGCAGCTCGTGTAGACGGACCCGAGCTGGTTAGATTGAAGCTAGCGCGGGTCCCAGAGTAGCGAAGCCTGGGCGGCGTGGGCTCTGGCGAAGGCTGTACAAACCCACCTGGGTAATTACTCGCAGCGCAGCTTCACTGCTGCACAACCCAAGCTAGCTAGGTTAAGGCTAGCGTGTACGTGTCTGTGAGCTGCAATCGCGCCCTGGGGTTGCAGTGGAGACATGCCTTAAGTGTCTCTGTGCCTCAGATCCCCCTCTGTACAATGGGGATAACAGCCCTGCCACCCAAGGGTTGTGAGGATAAATACAGAGGCCCATATGGTGATGGGGGTCAGAACCTGAGACACAGACAGACAGCTGGGGTTACAATGTCCGAGCTTCTGGTCCTGTGCATGGCCTGCTGCTCTGTGATGCCAGCAGGGTCCGTGTCAGTCCAGGAAAGTTTCTTGCACTGTGATATTAAATCGTCTGTCTTCCTTTTCTTAGACTCTTCCGGATTCTTCACGATGGGTGACATGAAGACCCCGGATTTCGATGACCTCTTGGCAGCTTTCGATATTCCGGACATCGACACCAATGAAGCCATCCATTCTGGCCATGAGGAGGCTGAGGCTCACATCAAGCAGGTCCCCGGGGAGCCCGTGGCCCCTGAACATGTCCTCCCGCACACAGACATCACTGCCGTCAGCGTGATAGTGAAGAACACGGTCTGCCCCGAGCAGCTCGACCCCTTGGATGGCCGCGGCAAAGATGGGCACGGCCTCGGGCCCCGCCTGCTGCAGAATGGCTTTGGTGCCCCCGAGTTGCCCAGGTCCCCCACCTCCAGGCCGGGGGAAGTGGTGGCATCGTCCAATGGAGAGTGCTGGGCATCGAAGGAAAAAGGGGCAAAACCCCTGGACATCTTTTCCCACTTCAGCCCCGATCCCCATGAGGAGAACTCTGCGGATCTGATCGACGGGCCTCGGGAGGGCAAACAGAAAGATAAAGCCCTCTCTGTGCCCTCTCTCTCCCCATCCCCCACCCCATCTCCTGCCCTGTCGCCAGACTGCAAAGAGCCAGCTGGAGAGAGCACAGAGAGCCTCCCACCAGCTTTCCCGCAGCCCTTTGAAACCAGCCAAGCAGGGGCCATGAATGGCTCCCCTGCCACCATTCCCCTGATCAAGAAAGAGGAATCCGACTCAGAGGAGCTGGACCATGGGGCCAGCCCCAAGGGTTTGGCTGCAGCCCTGCGTGACAGCCCCTTGGGGCACCTGAAATCGGTCACTGTCCGGTATTCCACGGATGATTCCCCTGTGACGTCCTGGCCCAGCTCAGATCCAAACCTTGACAGCAGCACCAGCAACCTCCCCGAAGTGAAAGACTCGCCCACCAGCCCTCAGGAGCCGTTCTTCAAACCTTCCCCGCTGGCGGAGGGAAGCCCCGGGCCCCTTGGCTCCCCCAAGCTGCTGGGGAGCAGCCCCCTCAAGGAAGAGCAGGAGGCTCTAGAGAAACCCCTGCGGAGCATGTCGAGCGGTGAGGAGGAAGAGGAGGACGATGATGATGGCAGCAACGACTCCCCCTCTTCCAGTTCCTCGCGGCCCCTCAAGGTACGAATTAAAACCATCAAGACGTCTTCCGGCAGCATCACCCGGACGGTGACCAGAGTCTCCTCCGATTCGGAGCCGGGAGCTGCCAAGCTGCCTTCGGAGCCAGGTTCTCAGGAGACCGCCACCGAGGGCGCCGTGCTCCCGGCTGCAGTGGTGAAAGAGGAGAGCATGCTGGAGGTGCCCAAAAAGAAAATGGAGCTCTCCAGCCCCCTGAAAGTCATAGAAGGGCCCAAAATTGTCAGTGTCCAACTCGGCAATGGCACCAAAATCAAAGGGACTGTCCTGCCGGTCACCACCATCCAGAACGCCAGCAGTGCCATGCTGATCGCTGCCAGCGTGGCCCAGCAGAAATCCGTGGTGCTGCCGGGCAAGGCTGTGACAAAGAACATCATCAACCTGGTGCCGCAGACCCTCCCCAAAGCCGACACCAGGACGAATGTCAGCACGGTGACCCAGACCACCACCGTCACCACCACGGCCAACCAGAAAGTCAACGGCACCACAGTGGTGATGGTGCAGCCGCAGAAGCCTTCGCCCACCATTGCCGGCACGGTCATTTCCAGGAGCCAGTCCAGCCTGGTGGAGGCTTTCAACAAGATCCTGAACAGTAAAAACCTCTTACCAACCTACAAACCCAACCTGAATCCTCCGGCAGACTCCAGCCTGGCTCTCCCGCCCTTCGGGTACCGCTGCTTGGAGTGCGGGGACTCCTTCGCCCTGGAGAAGAGCCTGGCTCGGCACTATGACCGGCGTAGCATGCGCATCGAAGTGACCTGCAACCACTGCACCAAGCGCCTGGTCTTCTTCAACAAGTGCAGCTTGCTCCTGCATGCTCGGGAGCACAAGGACAAAGGCCTGGTGATGCAGTGCTCCCACTTGGTCATGAGGCCTATTGCTCTGGATCAAATGATTGGCCAGCCGGACATCACCCCCATAGTGTCAGTGACCTCCCTCGCTGCTGGCAAAGTGACTGGAGTGCCTCAGGAGGCCATGGGGACAGCGAACGGGATTCAGGACCAACCCATCCTGCCCCTGACCGGCAGCTCAGAGCAAACCAGCTATAACTGCTTCCGCTGTCTGGAGTGCAAGGAGCAATGCAAGGACAAAGCCGGGCTCGCTGCGCACTTCCAGCAGGCTGTGACCCCGGGAACAACCCCCAGCACGGTAGGTAGAACAGCTCCAACCTTCTGCCAGAGGCCCCCTCTTTTATTGCAGGGCTGCTAGCTCTTTCCTGAGGGAGGCAGCATGGCCTAATGGTGAGACAGGGAGCATAGCAGGCAGGAGACCTGGATTCTACTCCCGACTTTGCTACGGATTCACTGTGTTGACCTCAGGCAAGTCCTTTCCCCTCTGTTTCAGATTCTCCCTCTGCAGAATGAAGCTGTTTGCCCACAGGTAGAGGCATTCGAGATCCTGAGATGAAAGGCGCTGGGTATATGCACTCTGTTGTGTTAGCAGCTCTCTCTACTGCCTCGTACCTGATTACTTCCTGTATCGTGCGGCTGCTATTTGCAAAATTTCTATTCACAGAGGCAGCTTCTGTTGCAGGAAACCAGGCTGTTGTAGAGCACCGGCTCTTGACCTTTGGGGGCTCAGGACCCATTTGTAAACCTTGGTGGCCTGTTGCGACGCAGTAAATAGCTTCAGTGCAAAAAAAAAAATCTGGTTTACGAAATATCTTCCCTACAACATGTGAGAGAGACGTTAAGGTAGTAAGTACACCGTGCGTACCCTAGCAGCAGGTAGTGCAATTTTAGTACTGCGCGTCTGGCTGGGCTCGGCTTCCCGCAACCTCCGGGGTTGCAGCACTAATATGGCCTAGCTCCCCTGGCTGGATGACAAGGCCAAATTTGTGAGAGTGGCGTTGCAACCTGGTAAATGGAGTCACGGTGCCACTCAAATTTGGCCCGGCTTGCCCCTGTTGTGATGGAGCTGAGCCTGGCCAGCCCCATAGAATTGGAGCCAAGGGAGCTGACTCCCATATGGCTCGTTGACACGTTCTGGTAGCCAAGTTTTGGGTTGAAAAACCTTCTTGTAAAAGAGAAGGAATTGACCTGGGAGACTAAATGTGCTGCCCTTAGTGAAATAGGGGATGTAAGCATGTGCAAAGTTTGAAGACTGGAAGGAGCAGAAGGTGAGGAAGATTGCTGAGAGTGGCGCAGGAAAGGTAATCTCAGACAACTGGATCTGTTAGTTAGCCTGGGGGGAAATTCGTAGGGAAGCCTATAGCTGAAATGGAGAAACCTTGAAAAACTATTTGAAAGGGTTTCAGAGTAACAGCCATGTTAGTCTGTATTCGCAAAAAGAAAAGGAGTACTTGTGGCACCTCAGAGACTAACCAATGATCTTAAATTGACTGGATGGTCTCTCTGCTCTGTCACTACAGTTCAGGGTCTGCTGACTCTACACAGATATGCAGCTCCCAAGAGAGTTCAGAGTTAGTGTCCTACATGCTCCCAGTATCTGGTTAGAGAAGAGCATAAAGTTGCACATTCAGTTCTATGTAACCCACTTACACCTGGTCCCTTTCAACTCATGTATATTTCAGAGATACCAGACAATTTCCCCAGCTTCTGTCACTTTCATGGAATGTTAACTATTAGCAAGTAATTAATCTTCTGTTGCACTTTTAAAAAACACATTTCTTTGTATTATCACTCGGAAAGTGGCGAGTCTCTTGGAAGCACCAGATCTAGGGTTTAGTTCTGTGGTGGTCCAGGTGGGGTAGACTTTCCGTCACTGGCAATTTTTAAATCAAGGTTGGATGGTTAATCAAAAAGAACTCTAGTTCAAAGAGGAATTAATTCTAATCATCAAGTTAAATCCGTGGAGAAACCTGGATGTATTAGCTCCCTGCTTGAGAGCTAGGCCTGAGATCCCGTCCACTTCCTGTTTGCTGCTAACACATCCTGGTTCGCTCGGCATGATGGCATCCAGCAGTGTCTCAGTATTAAAGCGGAGTATAGATTTGGTTTTTAAAAGGCAGAATGAGCTTGAATACAGTTTATTCGTACCTTGGTATCCAGAGTCCTATAGGGGACCTACAAATACTGCCCACCTTAACTTTGTCCTTTTAAATTGTTAGGCTCATTGGCTTCCTTCCTGTGAAAGGAATTGGCTGTTGCACCTTCACTGTTTGTTTACTTCCGAGCACTGTGACAGCCAGACGATGGTTTAAATTCAGGTATTACGACGCTGTAGTTAAGGCTGAGCATTGCTCTCTGTTTAAAGGTTGGCTCTAAAATCCTCCTGCTCACTGCAATTGGCTTGGAACTTGCTGTGCCCCATGAGGATGTAGAGTGGGGATAGCAGTCCAAATTTGGGGCTATTTGAGTAAGGGGTTCCTGAGATACAGCCCTCTTAAAAACCAGCATGGGACAAATCCAGCTGGTTCCTGTAACACTTGTTTGCAGACATCTGGGGCGCTTACTATGTCTGTCACTTGGCATTTACTCTGCCTCGTGCACGGCACCCGTCACCCTGTTGGGACACAATATTGAAAAAGTTATTGACCTGAGAATTTGGACCTAGAGAACAGATCCAAAGTGATGTGTGTGTGCGTGGGGATTAGGGGGAGGATGTGGAAATGTGCGTAAGTATGCCATCAGCTCTGCTTATTCAGAGTCCCAGAGTAGCTCAGGGGGATGTGCTGTAGTCAGTGACCCCCAGCCATCCTCATAGACCGGGGGTTCGAGCCTGGCAGTAGGCTATTTCTGCCTGTTAGAAAGGAATTCTTTTACACTGTTTGGAAAGTAGCATCTAGTATCCCAGCAAAGTTAGAAGGCCCTGTTAGTGTCTTGAATGTACTGCTGCTCTGAATATTGCAATGCTGTGTATGATGCCCATGCCTGGATCATGCAAAGTGTACTGCAGGGAATTCTGCAAACCAGGGTAGACCCACGCTGATTCCTCTCCAGAGGGACCTGGACGGGCACGGGGGACGTGCTCTGGTGGCTCAACTCCTAGACCATGAGGTAGAGTCCTGCCCCCAGCAGGCCTTTGAGAACGAATGCTGGGCCCCGGTGCTAGGTTTGGCTTGGGCGGCACCGCTTTCTCAGCTGATACAATTTCCAGCCCGGCGTGTTAATGTGACTCGTGCAGAGTGTTCTGCGGGGAAGTGATCGTGTCCCTGGAGAACAGGGTATGCCCTGAATTGCCGACGCAGCACTTTCACACAGCTGGAGTTACGGATAGCATGCAGACCATGGGGAAGGCTGGCCTTTCGGGGCCTTGCTTGGTTACAAAGGCTGTGGGTGTCTGATGTAGAGATTCCCAAAGGGTCTGGAAAGTCCTTGAGACCCAAGGAGTGTTAGTGAGGAGTAGCCTTTGTAGGAGAGGTGTGGTGGCTCTTGGGGACGGGTGGGTGGTGGAATTGCCAGCTTGGGTCGAGCTGTGATTAAGCTAATGTTAAATAGCAGCAGGAGGGGCTAGCCATGGAAAGACTTGGTGTCTGTCCGCCCCAGGAGGGAGTGAGGTCTTTTCAAGGCTAAAGTCACCTAGAGCAGTGGTGTACAAACTTCTCCAGTCGCGCCCCCCCCTTACCATTAACGGAATCTGTCCATGCCCCACCCACCCCCATTACTGCACAACCAAGGCTATGCCAGCACTAGGCATAAGCAGAGTAAGCAATTGGTTGGGTCTGAGCAGCCCAAGGGGGCCCCCTAGTCACTTTTTGTTGTTATGGCTCCAGTTGGTCACTGATTCCATGATTTTATGTAATCTTTGCGCCTCAGCCGGCTCAGGCTGTAAGCCCTGGCCAGTGGTGGGCTTGGGCTATCTATTTGAGGGGGGTGGGGTGGGGTGGAGGAGGGGAAATTACTTGCTTAGGGCTCCCAGTGTTTTAACCTGCCTCTAGGTTGTGTGGCCCACTGAGCTGAGATGGGGTGGAGGTGGCGTTCCTTCCCTGCCCTCTGTAGGGTCCCTGCCACAGGCTGCCTGGTGTGACCGCTCGCCCACCTCCCCACGCCCCAAACAATCTGCCAGAGCGTGCCCCACAGTTTGTCATCAGTGCCTGCCAAGATGTGGGGCCACATTCTTAGGGTGTCTGTCAGGGCTGCAGCGAGCAGATTCCTCTTCCAGGACTGTTGGGCTGAGGTGCCCTTTGAAAGTGTCTGTCTGAGAAAAGGTGAATGGGCGAGTGCCACTAGCAGCCATGGGAGGGTTGGAGCGTGCCCCTGGCTTCTATAGCTGCGGAGAGTGGACGCTGGGCGTTTCACAGGTTGGACAATCATGCTCCTTAGCCAGCCAGGGCTCAGCCTATGACCAGATCTGCTTTAAGCTGAAGGTGGAAGGGTAGATAAAGGGGCAAAGGAGAGGGAAAATATGCTCTGGGGAGGGCGGGGCTGAGAAGGGGAGATGCACATCTGCCTCCTTGCGAACACTTAGTTATGGTAACCCACATGGAATGAAACTTTCAACCCCTTCTGAAATAACCCAGGCCTGTGCTTTCTCTCCCTGCCTTGTTAGCAACTGCGCCCTCCAGACATTTCCCCGCAGGGCCGCACTCACCGCTGCACTACAACAAAATGCACAGAAGGGTGAAGAACACTTTGAGAATGACACCACGTCCTTTACCACAGGAGCCCCTTACCTTCAAGCCCACCTGATAATCACGCCTCCCTCCGCTAACCCTGTCTCCTGCAAAGAACAGCTCTTTCTGGTTCCGAAAAAAAATTCACTGCCAAGAAGCGTTGGTCCTGCAGAGTTAAGGGTGCCCGGTGGTACCTTGTGCCTTTCCAGGACTTCGAGTTCCGCTCAACTCAAACTTCTGCAAAGCAGGAACTAGAATGAAGGGAGACACCAGCTGCGCAATGCAACCGTAACTCTGTCATCTTTGCGCAATGGCCAACATGCATCCTAGCCCTGCGCCTTCAGAGTACAGCACACTTGGGTAACAGGGCATTTGAGCACGGGAGCGGCTTCTAACACTTATGGGCACGTTTGGGCCACAGACACTGTTTGCATAGCCCCGTCAGCCAGGGTTTTTCCAACAGCATGGGAACCCCACCTCCCCGCTGCAGTGACAGAAGCGCTCTTCTGTGTCTGTATGCGGGGGAGATTGTTTGCCAGCATAGCGGCGTTGGGCAGGAGCAAGGGTTTTCTCTCAGCCCTGGCTGGCACAGCTGCGACTATATAATGCTTCAGTGTAGACCAGGCCTAATGCAAAACATGTGTTTAGATCCGCGTGCTCAGCAGGAGCTACCTACGGCTGCCTCGCACTCGCACCGAGTCTGCTCCACAGGTGTAAGGCCACAATGGTTGAACTGTACAAGGCCGTAACCCCCTCTTACGCTCTCTTCAACTTTACCTCAGGATTCCAATTAGCACCGTACTTCCACTTACCCCCCCCGCCCATTAACCCCACAGACTGCGTCTGCCAATCGTCATGGCAGGGAAGAGCCATGTATTGCTACTGACATGACCTACACAACTTCCTCATGTCCCCTTATTACTGTCACCCTTACCAAAGGATTTCCAGGGGCAGTTGCCAGCCCCCAGGGGGCAGACTTAAGGTGAAGTTGCGGAGATGGCATGTACCTTACCTCTTTATTTCCTGGCTTTCGGAAGTTTAGCTGAATTCACATGTTCTGGAAGGGCACAAGATATGGTGAGACAGGCAACCTTAATTCTGCATTGACAAAGTGAATTAACAAGAGGCCATTAGAACTGCAAGGCAACTGTATTGTCCTTCTTTGCCTGTGTTATGTCCTTGATGTCTGATCTCAAAAGCCCAGATCTGGTTATGACTGGCCTGTCCCCTAACCAAACCCTCCTGTCTGCTTTTCCTTTGTTGTTTAAATCTCTTGTGCTGCCTGAACTTGTCAGCAGAGTTTTCTCTGCTTCAGTAACTCCTAGGATCGGACAGAGCTGGAGTGAATACACACACAGCTCTGGAAGCTTGATCTAATTGCAGCTTTGGTTGCCAAATCTAAATAAGGGTGCACTTCAGACACACGTGCCTTTTCCCCATCTCTTTTAGGAAAAGTCAGGACTGGCGTGTCCTGCAAAATGCTCTCCCAAGCATGCAAGCCTGGACTCAGCAATGGAGTGCCAATCTGGGGCCCCTTGAGTTCTGATTGTCTGCCCTAGCTCCAAGGCTGTTGCAATCCCTTTTCTCCATTGTTGAGAGAGCGGCTCGCCAGTCAGCGTACAACAAACCGCTCCAAGCCTGTAATTCCTAGGCTGTTTTAAACTAGTCTTTGCTGCTTTCTATTGTCCAGTCCATTGCTCCCTGCTATTTTCTTGCTGCTAAATTGTACTCCTCCTAGCACATTTGACCCAAGCCTGAGTAATTACAGGGCGAGGTATCTGGGGGAAGCAATGTCAGGGGCCCAGAAAGGAGGTATATGGTAGCTGGCTCTAGGCTGTGGATTTATGCAGCAACCTTTAAATTCCAGATGCGTCCAAAGCGCATTACAAATTCATGGGGAGCCGTCCGCGTTGAAAGGGTTAATTCAAGCATTTCTGTCCTTCCCAGACTTCTGCACGCACTCCTCCTTTCTCCTTCCATCCACTGGCTCCAGCTGTCGACCTTGGCTTCTCCTCCCCCAGCTCCTTCCCCAGCATCACCCTTCCTGTGGCCCCCTTCGCCTCCTGAAATCCTTATCCAGGCTTCTGCTTCCCTCTTAAGTACCACAGCTCCCCGAAGCGTGGCCTTCTGGAGTCCCGGCACATGCTGACCGACCACAGCTCTTGCACATACAAAGACCTGCAGCTCTACCGCTGAGCCTGCTGGTTTGTTCTAGGATCCAGTTCCAAACTGCCCTCTGTTTTTATGGATTCACACAGACCTGGTGTGGGGGTGTCTCACTATCACCTTCAGCTTCTCTGGCCGTCTGCTACAGCTTCCTGAGTCCGCTCCTCCTCAGCTCCTGCCATTCAGGACAGGCTTTTGGTATCTCACTGCCTCCTTGAATCTCTCTCTCAATCTGAGCTGTAAATATCCCCTTCCCCTCCCTTGTCTGTACCTTTTAATGTCTCTCGCCCCTCTAATTTAGTCTCGTACAATGGCAGAAGAGGGGGTGAGTTCTGGAACCAGTTTGGATCGAAGATGCACCGCAGAGCGAAATTCCTAACAGACCGCTCTGGCTTACATTGAACGGGGCTCTTCCATCTGTTTGTTTTTTATTTACGCTTTTGAGAAGCAGAAAAAGGCACTTTTATTCCACACTTTGTGTTCTCCTAGCAGCCGTTGGAAAGCAAGTCAGTACAAGCAGCAGCTGCCCAAGGGATACAAGTCATTGAACCAGTGCTGCAGTGCCGATGCAATCGACATACCCTGCCCTCGCTAAGCAGTGCCCTCCAAGCAACCTGGCTGGGTGGCTGGATTTGGGCTGGTCTGGTTCACACTGACTGTTGCATGTTAATGTATATTGCAGACTAGGGTTCTTTTCTTGGCTCTGTTGAGCGACCTTGGGCAAGTCTCTGTGCCTCAGTTTCTCCTACCCCGTGTGACTTTTCCGTTTAGCTCATATGCTCTTTGGGGCATGGATTCTGTTACCATGGGTTAGGTACAGAGCTATTGAGGCACCTAGTGGCAGTAACAAGCAGGGCCTTTTCTCAGTCCAACCTTATGAGTTTATACAGCATCTCGTGCCATGGGGCCCTGATCTCAGCTGGCCTCAGGCCAAGGGTGGCCAACCTGAGCTCCAGAGCCCCATGTGGCTCCTTGTATAGGCACCGACTCTGGAAAGTTGGAGCCTGTAGCTCAAGTCCCAATGTGCTGGGTGGTGCTCACTGCTCGACCCCTGGCTCTGCCACAGGCCCTGCCCCGACTCCACCCTTTCCCACCCCCTCCCCTAAGCCTGCCGTGCCCTCACTCCCCCCCCCCCCCCAGAGCATGCTGCAAAACAACTGATGGAACAGCTGATTGGGAGGGAGGGGGAGCTGCGGATTGGCGGGGCTGCGGGGGGCTGCTGGGGGGCTGCTGATATATTACTGTGGCTCTTTGGCAATGTTCATTGGTAAATTCTGGCTCCTTCTCAGGCTGGCCACCCCTGCTCTAGGCGCTATCATGATACTAACCCTTGCCTGCCTGTGCTGGGTTGGAAAACAGTTTAAAAACAGCCCCCTCTTCGTAAAATCAAAACTTGTGCAAGCCTAATTCAACCACGCACCCACCGCTTCTTTATACCATACGTTGGGCTTGGTTAGATGTTCACAGGTTTTCCCAGGGCTAGGAATAGAGCCGGGAGGGAAGGGGACACGTGGCCAGTGTGTTGCTCTTGTACAACCTAGTGAAGTCGGTGGCAGCAGGAGGTGCCGCACGATGGACGCTCACGTGACCTGTGTTTGCTTTTCTCCCCCGCCCCCCAGGTGTGCACGACCTGTCCCATGATGATGCCCAATCCCTGCAGCTTTAACGCTCATCAACGGATGCACAAAAACCGACCCCCTCACGTGTGCCCTGAGTGCGGCGGGAACTTCCTCTTGGCGAACTTCGAGGCCCACCTGAAGGAGGCCTGCCTGCACTTCTCCAGGAGGGTGGGGTACAGGTACGACGCTGCAGCTCTGCCATGCTTTCAGCTTCATTACATGACACCAGGAGCTACGCGGGTCTCAACTTTGGCAGCATAAACCGGTATCAGGGGCTTGTGATCACCCTGGCCTTCCCGCAGGGCTGGGGATGGGTCCTGACTCGGTCCCAGCTAGGTAGGAGTAGCCTGGAGGGGTCCCAGTCAGGTTAAGTTGAGAAGCACGGGGCTAGCCCGATGACACAGGCTTTGGGGGGCAGATGCCACAGGGAAAGGTTTCCGTGCAGATTCTTTCTGCTTGGCTCGGTCACTGGTGCAAAGTGGAGGATGAACTATCAGCTTTGCTTCCTTCTTCGGGCTGTCATCCGTTCAACTGCTGATGAAGAATTTTCCTGTTGCTGTAAGAAGGGGCAAGAGCTCCTAGGTGAGCAGTTCAAATCCATCCCTGGTTGGCTGTAACTGAGACGTGTGATGGCTGGTGGCCATGTGAAATTAGGGGGTTTGGAGGGATGGGGTGAGGCTCATCCCAGTTCTTTCTGGGCAGATGTCCACAGCATGCCCCACCGTCTTAACTGGCACAAACTGGCCCCTGGGATTATCAATCTCAACAGAGGCCAAGGAGTGAATGGTGGTGGAGCCTGGCCCTTCTGGGTCAGGGCTGAGACACCACGGCAGGCCGACTGTTGGCAGGAACCTGACTCATCCCGTGGTGCACCTGGCCTGTTAATAAAGAAGCCTTCTGGATCCAGGATTGCCAGCCGGTCTCCTGTTGCCAGCAGCTAGGAGAAGGATGCTCCAGCGGTTAGGACTCGAGACCTGTTCAGTTCCCTGTTCTGCCACAAAACCCCTTGTGTGACCTTGGCCAAGTCAGCCTCTGTGGCCCATCTGTACAATATGGTGAATAGCCCTGCCCTGCCTTGCCTCACAGGGGTGTTCTGAGGGTAGACGGCAAGTTTAAAACAAACATAAGGAAGAACTTCACACAATGCATAGTTAACCTGTGGAACTCATTGCAGGGGGATGTTGTGAAGGCAAAAATCTGACTGGGTTCAAAAAAGAACTAGATAAGTTCCTGGAGGATAGGTCCATCAACAACTGTTAGCCAAGGTGGTCAGGGATGCAACCCCCTGCCCTGGGTGTTCCTAAACCTTCAACTGCCAGAAGCTGGGACTGGACAACAGGGGATGGATCATTTGATAATTGCCCTGTACTGTTCATTGACTTTGAAGCACCTGGCCCTGGCCACTGTTGGAAATGGGATGCTGGGCTAGATGGACCCTTGGTCTGACCCAGTCGGGCCGTTCTTAAAAATACGTTACAGATTGTGAAGCGGTTTGAGGAAAGCACTGTCTGAGAAATAGGTGGTATTTTTATTCCATGCACATCAATTATCTTCAGCAGAACTCAGAACTGGTGCTGTTTCCTGCTCTCTCCCTCTTTGAACAGTTTCCTGTACCCTGCGGGAAGGATCCAAAATGCTCTAGTGAGTCAGCCCGTTCCTGGGCAGTAACGCAGGCTCTCTGGGGCAGAGATCTCGCAGCAGAGAAGTGCAGCTGGCTGCAGACAAGCAGCTTGTGGGAACGTCCCTGTATTCGTCCGATCGTTTCCAAGTAGAAATCTGTTAGACTGCTTTTGTCTTGAAAGTCTCTCTCTGCCTGTAGGGCCACATGTCTCACTCCCAGCAGGGCTGATTTTGATCCCGCCCCTGTGTATCTCTTCGGGTTCCTCTGTAAGCACAGTGATCAGATAGGAATGCATTAGCTGACTGTACTGAGTAGCTGTCCCCTGCTCTTACTCTGTTAACCATTAGACAGTGACCCCCACCGAAGGGCTAAAATCCGGGTCGGGGGGAGAGGTGGACCAAAGAGCAGCAGATGCACTTGCCTCTAGAAAGTGGCAAAGGAATTCCAACTGGGCACATTCCACTAAGCCTGCTTTGAACTCTGCCAGCGCATAGCCCAGCGTGGGCCATCTTTGCTCACTGGTACGGGGGGGGAGGGGGCGTGGGAGGGGAGTCCCAGACCTATTCCTGCCTCCTTACCGTGTGTTCTTGCCTCCAGGTGCCCCAGTTGCGCCGTGGTGTTCGGAGGGGTGAATTCCATTAAGTCCCACATCCAGACCTCGCACTGCGAGGTTTTCCACAAGTGCCCGATCTGCCCCATGGCGTTCAAGTCGGCCCCGAGCGCCCATGCTCATATCTACACGCAGCACCCGGGGTTCAGCAATCAGCAGTCCAAGTAAGTAACCTCAGCCGGGTACCACCGCGAGCTGGGATCTGGGGAACAGACCCCGGGTCCCACCCGGTCAATAGCTGGAGCGGGGAAACTTCTGAGGAAAACTCTCTGGTGCTCCGGGAGGGAATGGAGGAAAGACTGTTCCTCAATAAGTACAGTCGCTAGGAGCACACTGCTGTTCAGGCCGCTGCCTGTCAGATGGGAGGGAAAACCAGAGGCCCTGACAACTTGTCATTAAAGAGCCCACGGTGTGTTTTGCAAAACTAGACAGTGCTCAGCCTGATCTGGAGAGCGGCAGCAGCTCTTGAGTTTACAGCACAGGACTCCTGGGTTCTGTTTCTACCCCTAAGATCAGGTCCACACTCAAAAGTTAGGTCAACCCAGCTATGGTGCTCAGGGGTGTGAAAAATCCACATTACTGAGCTACGTAGTTAAGCTGACCTGACCCCAGCGTAGACAGTGCAAGAGCGATGGAAGAATTCTTCTGTCCACCTAGCTACCACCTCTCCGGGATGCAGATTAACTACGAGTCCTCCTGTCGCTGTAGGGAGGATCTACACTGAAGCACTGTGTTAGGGGGCTTATTCCTTCACCCACTTACTTCCCTGGTCCTTCTCACATGAACAGAGAGCAACAATACCCAAAGTCCAAAGGTGCAAACAATTCAATGTTTATTGGGGTGAACTTTTAGCAAGCATGATTCCAGTTTCCTTCCTTAGTGTTCCCCCTTCCCAGCTCTGACACCACAGATCCTTACCTGTGTCCCTGTTCCCATTCCCCCCCCTTAGCAAAACATGATTCCAATTTACACCCCCCATTCCCTGTTCCCATTTTCCCCACTCACTTCCTGATTCCTGACTAACATCACCTCTCCTACTATAGCAGACTATATAGTAAAACTTGAGTTCTGCTTTGCTATACCTTAACCAATCCTAACATGATTATTTAACCAATTATATCCCACCACCTTAATTAGTTTACACCCAGCAAAATTAATTATACAGCAGACAGAAACAATCACAGAACCAGACAGACTATACGGACAAACAATAGGGAAATGGGGACTACAGTGATAGAACAACAAAGAAATGAGGATTTCACATCCCAGCTATTGATAAGTGAGTTCTTGCCAGACAGGATGCTATCAAACTAAGTTTCCTTTTACATCTTCTAGGCACTTCCCTTTCTCTGGAGGCGATAGGCATTATCAGGACAGGATTGTATCCTAACAGCCCAATAGCACCTTCTTTCAATGTGACTGGTTTGGGATGTGAGGATGTGACCGGCCGCTTCCCAGCTTATGGCTGCCTCTGCTGCTTAGCCAAAGGCCTTAGCCTAAGAACAGGGCCTCAGACTGTCACAGTAAGAGAAGGCCCTTAGACCGGCAGACAGTGATTTTGATTCTTACCTAGTTATTTACACCTCTAGAACTAGCTAAGTGATAAGAATACACCTAAATTAGAGTAGAGGCCTTTACAGACAGGCCTAAAGATCTATATCCTAACACACTGGTGGCGCTGTACTGTTTCCAGTGTAGACAAGCCCCAAGTCACTTGCGGGTGGCCCAAGGCAGCCACTCAACTTTAGCTTTTTTGTGGCTCTGTCTGTAAAATGGGTCTAAATACATCAGGGCTTGGAGGTTGAGTGGTAACGAGAAGAAAGTGCTTTGAGATCCTTGGATGAAAGGTGCTAGATAAGAACTCTGTTAGAGAGTCTCTCTCCCTACCCAGCACTCTGCTGCCCTCCATCAGAGGAGCTAAAAATAATCTGAAACTTTCCTCAGGGTAGGTCAGCTGGATCTGTGCTTCCCTTTGGAAGCACACAGTGTCCGCCATTCTCCAGTGTGCTGCTGAGATTCGGGGAAACAACTCAAGAGATTGAATTATCTTTAATGAGCAGCGTGGCCTGGTGGGCAGGATGTTGGCCCAGGACTTGGAGACCCAAATTCTATCCCCACCTCTGCCACTGAGCAACTGGGTGACCTTGGGCAAGTCACTTCCGCTCTGACTCTGTCTTAGATTGTCAGCCCTTTGGGACAGGCGCTGTCTATACAGCACCTAGCATTATGGGGCCCTGATCTCAGCTGGCCCCTAGTATGTAAATAATATTCCTTGGGGGGCTTTCATGTTTGAACCAAATTCAGAGAAACTTACATTGATTATTTCTAACCCGCCTCTCCTCTTCTCTCCCCCCCCCCCCGCCCCAATTTTAAGGATGATTTACAAATGTGCAATGTGTGACACAGTCTTTACCCACAAGCCCCTGCTCTCCTCTCACTTTGACCAACACCTGCTCAACCAGAGGGTCAGCGTTTTTAAGTGTCCCGACTGCCCGCTGCTCTTCGCCCAGAAACGCACCATGCTGGAACATCTGAAGGTGAGTCAGGCACTGGGGCCCCGTTTACTAGAGAGGTAGGTGAGATCTGAGTAGGAACCCCCTGAGCGCTATTCCCTGACACCCTCTGTCCTTGAGCAAGTCACTCCCTCCCCGTGCCTCAGTTTCCCCACATGTAAAGTGGGGATGATCCTAACCATGTTGCGGAGCTGCCACAATGCTGCTGTTCACTGAAGACCCAGCTTTCCACAGGCCTAGCCTGGACGTTCTCCGTCTGGCAGGGCAGTGTGTTGGTGCCCGGATGTGTTCAGCTGTCTTTAGCGGGACGCTACCTGCACTGGGATTGGCCTGTGAACCAGCTCAGGCCTGTATCTGTGTGCTGGTCCCTAGAGGCCTGTGTAACTGGTTTTAGTATTTGTCAGGCTAGCCCTTTCCAGTACGTTCATAGATGATTAGTTCTTTGGGACAAGGACTGCCTCTTCGGTGTCTGTACGTGTCTGTCTAGCACAGGGGTGCCCTGATCAGGGCCACTGAGTGCTGCTGCCATCTCGTGCAGTGCTAGGAACGCTCTCGCTCTCACTGACTTGTCCACCTCTTGCCTTTCCCCATCCCGGAGCGTAGCTGCCGGCTTGCGTGGGGCTAATGGGAGTCTCAGGCTTCCAGATGCAAGCTGATGGCCTTGGAGGGGAAGGGGGAAAACATGTCTGTCCTCTCCAGCATGGCAGAGTTGGGGGAAGACTGGCTGCCTTCCCCCCGGTATCGCTGCATGGCATGGGCTGCTGCCGGAACCCGGATCCGAGCCTTGTCAGGCTGATGCCCCTGTCTGTGTCTTACAGAATACTCACCAGCCACAGAAACCCAAGGAGGATCTCACCAAGAAGCCGGTCGCCCTGCTCACCCCCAAGGAGGAGCCCGTGGAAGCACCGGTCTCCAAGATATCTGAGTCCTCGTCCTCATCCTCGGAGGAAGACGAGCCGCCCAGCTCCCCAGAGCTGCGCAAGGCAAAGCGGACCCGCTTTCAGCGCAAGACGGATGCGAGCAAGTCGAAAAGCAGCGGCTGGACGTGCGGGATGTGTCACTCCTGGTTCCCGGAGAGGGACGAGTATGTGTCACACATGAAGAAGGATCACGGGAAGGTGAGAAGGAATCCCAGGGCGATTGCTGGCCCAATGGGAGGAGAGCTGGTGGAGTTTATCCACTGGGAACCTGGCCCTGTTGGAACACTGAGGTGGTAGGGAAGGCAGTGTTTTGTATATTGTACAGAACAGAGGCCTGCAGATTGGGATTCCTGGGGTCCGTTCCTGGCTGGGGCAGGCTGTGTTGTCTAATGGTTACAGCAGGAGAGTTGGGTCTCCTGGTTCTGTTCCTGACTTGCTGCGTCACCTTGGCAAGCGACCCATTCTCTGTGCCTCAGTTTCCCCACCCAATAAAAGCGCCATGCAATGGGAGAAGGGGCCATCTCGAGAATGAGTTGACACAATGGCAGGGCATGTGGCATGACCTGTTCTCTTGCTTCTTCCAGTCAGTGAAGAAGTTCCCGTGTCGTCTGTGCGAGCGTTCGTTTTGCTCCGCCCCCAGCCTCCGGAGACACGTGCGAGTGAACCACGAGGGGATCAAGCGAGTCTATCCCTGCCGGTACCGAGCAGCCTCCGTGCCTTCTGGTTTCGAGGGGTGAAAGCGAACTAGCTCACCCCTCCCTTCCATCCGAAGCTCGGGGTGGGAGGTGTTCATGCAGTCCGCAAGACTGTCAGAGCTGGGGGAGGTGGGGAGCTCGGACTCCTGGGGATCTAGTCTCAGCTCCAGAAGGGGTCGGACTCCTGAGTTTCCTGCCCTGCTGTTGGGGAGAGAGTGTGCTGTAGTGGTTAGAACAGGGGACTAGGAGTCGGGACTCCTGGGTTCTAGGCCTGGTTTTGCCACTGCCTTACTGTGTGACCTCTGGGTAGGTAACCTCACCTCTCCAAGCCAGTTTCCCTGTGGGAAGTGGGCTTGACGCCCACAGAGCGCTTTGAGATGGAAGCAGTAGACCAGGTCTAGGGGTCGTCTGTTGTTCACCTCCACCTCCAGTGGGCGAGGTGCCGGGGAGCCTCATTCCCTCCCTGGCTCTGGTCCCTCCCAGGTACTGCACCGAAGGCAAACGCACCTTCAGCAGCCGGCTGATCCTGGAGAAGCACATTCAGGTGCGGCACGGGATAAAGGTGACCGACCAGACCAAGAGCCAAGAGGTCGTCATTGCCCGGATGGGACCCGGAAGCTTGCAGGTACAGGGCCGATGGCTGCAAGGATGGACGCTCGCAGCTGTGAGAGAGTGGGGGCGGAGGGGTTAAAATAACTTACAATCAATGCAGCCACTTCTCGGGGGGAACATGGCTGCCATTAGAACAACCCACAGCAACGTAGTGCAATAGGGCAGGGCAGGAAGCAAAGAATCTCGTCTCCAGGGGGGTTTTACAGAGGTAGAAGGTCGCTGGGCGCTAGCAGGACGGCTATGGGACTCCTCCCTCAGCACCGTTCCCGCTAGTGCATGAATCCTGGCCCGGCCCCAGCTGAATTGCCAGCACTGCTTTGTGCGGTGCCCGGGCGTTTGGCTGGCGGTCTCCTGTCTGACTGGTAGGCTTGAAAGGCCGGCGGCAGCAGGGAAGCCAGGGCGGCTGCGCTTCAGAGCGGAGGCTGTGGCGTGAGTGTATTTAGGCCAAGGAGCGGATGCGGGCGGGGCTGAGTCCGCTGCCAGGGCTGGCTGATCCTGTGTTGGGATTTTCATCCAGCCAGAGATCTTGCAGCTAGAAGGGAGCCAAAGAATCATCTTGTCTGAGCTCCTTGGAGCTGCTCCTGTCCCCTGCCGCGCGTGGGGCAGGCCTTTGTCTGGCACAGGCAGTTTAAGCACACAGGGCCCAGGCCCTGCCCAGCGTTAGGGGTCAAGCCTCTCCAAACTCCTCCCCCCAGGTGTCCAGCAGGAAGCGGAAGCTCTCCTCGGACGAGGGCGATTCGTGTAGCGAGGAGCCGGACAGCACCACGCCACCTTCCAAGAACCCCAAGGTGGACCGCAAAGCCCCCTTCCGCTGCCGCAAGTGTGGCTACGTGGCTTGCAGCGCGGCCGAGTTCCAGGAGCACATCCCCCAGCACAGGACAGACGAGAGCTCCCACCAGTGCCGGGAGTGCGGCCTCTGCTTCACCTCCCAGGTCTCTCTCAACCGCCACCGCTTCATCACCCACAAGAAGAAGAAGGGGGCGGGGGAGGTGGAGGAGCCCAGCCCCCGCAGCGGCCACGAGGGAGGGGCCCAGCGCTCGGCCGACGGTAAACTCGTGTGCAAGGTGTGCGGGAAGTGCTTTGACACTCAGCTCAACCTGAAGACGCACTTCCGCACCCATGGCATGGCCTTCATCAGAGCCAGGCAGAACGTGAGCCCCGAGAACTAGGTGCGAGGGAGAGGGCAGTGTGTGTATATAATCTCTGCACAGAGCTTGTAGGGCCGGCTCCCAGCTGGGCCTCCCCTCTCTGTGCACCGTTTCAGTACGTAGGTTGGATATGTAAGCTGTGAAGAGAAACGAGATCCTTATTTATAAACCTAGAGGAATGTCGGACGGATCCGCTCTCTGGCTTCTCTCGGTTGCTGGCCCGGCTGAGCCCAACGCGAGGTGGGGAATTGGGCTGGTTTACAGTGTAGGGAAGCAACAGGTCTAGCCTAGCTCCGAGACTACACAGGCAAGCAAACGGTTCGTATGCTGCTCTGAATGATAACGAGGGATGCGGCCTGCTCTGTATGCGAGCACGTGTTCAGATTGTCGAGGGCGGTGGCTTCCCCTCATTGGATCAGGGAAGTTAGTCGTCCCTACCCAGCGTGGTCTGTAGCCCAGGGAGCTGTCTCCCAGCTCAGAGGGCAGGGCTCCGGTGCCAGGATGTCACACCTTTCCTGAGCCCTGTTTCTGCTCTTTCTGGTGGGAGCTTCCCCCGTTTACTGGGAGCATGCCTCTGCCGCATTCGGACTTGTCCGAAGGGAGGCCTTTCTCTCCAGGAGCGCTGATGTGGGGGAAGCCCCCAGCCGCTGCCCAGGATAGGGGACTGGCTGGGATGTTCACAGCAGGATCCAACTTTTGGGGGTTTCTTTTTTTTTTTTTTTTTTTTTAGTAATGTTGCTTATTTTGTATTTTCATCTGGAGCTCCGGGAAGAAATCTTGACCTGACTCTCGGGTAGTTGCCTGGGATCTTAACTGACAGCATCGATCCGAGTTTTCGTGGTTTGTTCACTAACTATATTCACCCACTGAATGCATGTGTCATGAATCCTCTTCACAGGTTCACTTGCACTAACTTAATGCGATTCTGGGTTTTGTACTAACTGAAATATCTGTACAGGGTTGACGGCTGCAAGTGGCCTGAATTTAAAAGGAAACATTTGGCTATTAAGCTGCAGGTGACAGAGCTGCACAACTCTGTGTGTGTGTGTGTGTTTGTGTGTGTGTTTGTGTCTTGAAAATGAAAGCAATAACCTCAGGAAGTGAGGTCTGGCAGGGAAATGGACCGAGAGCCAGAGCAGTGCAGTTAACCCTGCATGTACTATATAAAGGGTGTCTGAGAAGCCAGAAACAGTTTAGTTTGATCCTTGCCTACCTCCCAAGGCCATCCCTCGAAACCACAGAGGGGTGATTCGTCCTGATTAAGTTTTCCCCCACCCCCTTGCTAGCGTTTGTAATGGTCTCTGCTTGTGAGTTCTTCTCTCTTTACCAAAAAATGAACCAAGTTATCAGCAAATACTAAATCTCTTTACAGCTGTGAGGGTCAAAGAACAGTTGATCAAAAACAGAGATTTTGTTGCAGGTGGGGATTTTATTTTGGGGCGGGGGGGGGAGAGAATCGGCACCCAAAAGGATGCACCCGGACCCCCCTTCCCCCAGGTCTTATTGGTTGAGAGCTGGGCTTTAATCTTATCGGTGGGATGAGGTGGAACTTCATGGGCCCCTGATCTCTGCTGCTGCTTGGAAATGCTGTTTGCCCAGAATCTGGTAACAGAAGAGGGTAGCAACCCCATTTCCTTGCTTGGGGCTGCCAGGAGAACTTGGATCTTGAATCCAAGGGAGTTGAGAGAGTCTGTTCAAAGTACCTCTGCCAGGGTTTTCCAACCTACCACGTCCTTAAAGTCCCAGCTGGTTGTAAATAACCAGGGTAACTTAGAGGGTAAGAGAACGTGCTTTGTTAGAAGCAGAAGGGGAAACCAAACCCTCTTTTAAAAAAAAATTATGCAGAATTCAGTTCTTAGATTAACTTAGATGCTTTCATATGCGCACACACAGGCCCGTTGGCTGCAGCGGTGGGCTCTGCCTGTTGTACCGGTACACACTTAAATCATGGCAGCTGGCATTGCAACCTCTGCAGGGCCTCGATCCAAGATCTGCAGGGAAAACCCCACTCCAGGCCATGTCCATTGATCAGAGCAAGCACTGCCCTGAAACTCACCCTTTGGGTTCAGCTTTCATCTCTTCTCTCTCCCCCTCCCCCCACACACACTTTGGGTTCTGGGTCCCTCATCTGCCAGTGCAGCACCTACCACCTCACCGATAGCACATTCCTAGACCCCATGACCAAGATCACAGCCAAGGTAAGGGCTCAGACGCATCTTAATAGCAGGTTTGGACTGTCCTTACTGCAGCAGCATCCACGAGAATTTTCAAAATTTGTGCAAATGGCTGCATCCTTAAATCATGTTTGGAAAAACGATTTCAACTTGTTTCGTTTGTTGCTTTGGCTTCTGTGCTTCAATTAGGGTGTTGTGTGAGTAATTATTTCGGTGACTTTGGGGTTTTTTTTTTCCATGGTGAATAACTCTGAAACTGTAAAAAGTTCTGTAACATACACTAAAAAAGAGCTACTGTTGTGATTTATTTTTTCTTGTTTAGGAACAAGGATTTGCTGGTTTTAAGTTCAATGGGATAAACTTTCTTCCCCCTCCGAAGACGGTTTGGTTGAAAGGAACAAATGCGGCGGTGGTTGTTTTTTAATTCATAGTAAACAATTTTTTTTGGATCCAACTGCATGTTTATGCAGCAGCATGTGGGGTTTTTAAAAACCTCAAACCTTTCACTGTATAAACCTGCAATCCAATATTCCCAACGCTTGTTGTTACAACCTGCTTTCCGTCACGGTCAGCAGTGGAGTGGTAACTGTGTGTAAGCCATTAAGTTCCACTGGCAAGAGTAACCAAGCTGAAATGAAGGTAACTACATATTTTAAATTTCCTCCCAGTTTTTTGCTTTGTCTTAACTGTTTCTTCTCCCACCCCCCACCCTGAAAACCCTACACTTTTTTTAAAAAAAAATGTATTCGCTTGGAGCTGTGAAAGTGTAAATGCTGTTCAATAATATAGACGAACCTAAAGTTTCTACAGTTTTAGAGAAGAAGATAAACAAATTGCTTTGTAATCTTTGGTGATTTTATTTCCCATGCACTTCAGTGCCTTTAGATTGACTTCTGTTTTTAAAAAAAGTGACTGCATTTTGTTTTTAGAGGGGGTTTGTGAACTGATTATGCTACATTAAAAATATGGGCACTGCAAAAGGCTCTCAGGTATTCTTTATTCTTGTAGTAATAATGCAATTAAAACTTTTAGTGGTTTAACTTCTGCTGTACATTGTGTTAATTAAATGGTTGCCACAGTTTTAACTAGAGACAGTCATGTTCAGTGGAGTTTGTTTGGGGGCCTGGTTCCGCAGCCGGTTCTAGGTCGAAATGTGGTTATACCCCTGTCTGGTGTGTGTCACATGGCCTGGGTACCAAATGGCTCACGGCCACAGTGGCTTAGTTTGTGTTGTATTAAGGCATAGAGTGGAGGACAGTCTTACCTCTTAACATCCCTCCAGGTTCTTATGTAGTGAGTTATCTGATGGCAACACGGTAATCTTGCAAAGACCATATTTGCCTGGCAATAAGGGTTTAAAAATTGCATCTTTTTGTACAGGCTGCAGGATCTCCCAGTGAGCAGCGGTACAGTAAAAGGAGGGATAAACTTGCCTGCAAGAAAGTAGGTGTGCTTTTTAAGGGCTAGCACAGCAGCTTGCTATAAAGGCCAGCGTTCCCTCTATGCTATTACTGTTGATCTAGTGGAAATTGGATTTGAACGCCTGGTGCATCGCCAGCTGCAGAGCAATTACGCTGACTTTCGTCACCAGGGCAAGGCTCAGCTGAGCTGTTAAAGACTCTAATTGCAGGGTTTTTTTGAAACTTCCCCCTTTAACCCAGGTATGTGGCATTTGCACTGTCTGCATGGCCAAATGTAGTCGATAGATGTGGTCCCAGAGGGCTGGGACAGGTTGCGTATGAAGCTGGATGAAAGGTGGTGCAGGTTCCTTTAGACAGCACTTTATTACCGGGAGGCGGAGGGAGATGTTGTTGGAACGTCTACAAGCTGCTGTCTTTGGTTTTTACAGCATAGACAAAACTAGAGGATTTATGCTGTCCGGGATTGAGCTGAGGAAGAGGCTCGTTAAAGTCTCTCTTTCAGACACATAACGGGGTAGGAAACTTGAATGGGCGGCTGGACACTTGGGGAAGAAGCTCCCTGCAGTCTCAGCAAAGAGGAAATGATGAGATGAGAACAATACTGCCTTTTAAAACACACATGGCTGTGGCTGGAGCAGTGTCCATTTCCCCTGACATAGGCTTCAGCATAGGCCCTTTTAGTGTCAGGGACTTGGAGCTCTTCTGTTACTGAACCGGCCAGTTCTGCCATCCACTTGCTGTTGCCTTTGTTTGAAGGGAAAACTCATTCCACTATTTACCTAGGGTTTTAGGAGCATCTGAGTCTTCCAAGGGAATGGAGGGGACACCTCCCTGCTGGGTAAGGTAAAAAACACATCACATCAGCTGAACTTAACCCGGGAAACCTGCTCTTCGATGAGTTTCCTGTGTCCTCCTGTGCCTGCCAAAATGGTGCACTTGATTACCTGGTAGTTTTTCTTCAGTAGTAACTATTAACGAAGAGGAATTGTAGGGTTTCAAGGAAATCGCTTTAAGGTAGCCAAGCAGCCTGCTGGCCTTGTCCAATAACAGTTGAGAAGATTTGGCTCTCCAGTTCCAGCATAAAATGGGAGCCAATGAATACCAACAAAGCGAGCAAGCCTCATCGATGTTCATCTATGAGTTAAAAATCTGCAGCTGTTTTTGAAAGCAGCACAGAGGTTAGTGTAGAAAATAAACTATCAATTTATTCTTTTTATACAGTTGAGGAAGGAGATTTTTTTTTTTTACCCTGCACAACAAGACCGAGAAGCTGGTCTTGTCCCGCTGAGTCCAAGCAGTGGGTGCTGGTTCCTGAGAAGAGATGCCCAATGCCTGCCAAGGTGCTCCTCGGTCAGGAGGACAGGCAGGCTTACCTGCCTCCTCCGCCGTGCACCCCAGAGCAGAAGAAAGACAAAACGCTGATGGGAGGGCTAAGACCTCAGAGGAAGAGAGCTCTCAACATGATCCAGTCGTCGTCCTCCCACTCAATTGCTTTAAATTAGTGGCCTCAATTGAGCCCTGCAGCAATGTATAATCCAGGAGCAAGGCTGATTGATGCTGTTCCCCTTTGGGTCCTGCAGACATATCTCTTCCCTCCTAGGTTCCCGGGTCAGAATCGGAGCAATAAAGTTGGCACGGCCATCAGAGCTTTTCCACGTAGTTCCCTGGGAACAACCCTTCTTTCCCCCGTATCCTGCCCCGCCACCAGCCTGAGGGGTCTGAAAAGGAAAAGAGGGCAGGCAGCAGTCACGGCTGGCTGTACAGAGAGTTGTACCAAGAGCTGGTCTCAAAAACATGATGGGGCAGCAGCTGCTGCCATGTTATACCAAGAGCTGGTGCTTGGCGCAGTGTGAAGTACAGATAAAATGCTACCCAGGCAGCCTGGTAGTGATTTACACTCACCACAGTGCTCAGGCTGCGGGTACAGCCTGGGGAGAGATTGCTGATAGTAGGCACCTCTAACCCTGTAGTGAAAGACAGGAGGAGAGCCAGCAGCTAGAAGCAAGCTGCATGTTTTGAACCCTGAGGGATCTAAACACTATGCTCTAGTTCAAACAGGAATTTGGGCCTAGCATGACTTGAGTTGTGTTATCATAATGGTCCAGTAGAGCTTTAAGAGCTACACCCAGCACTTAGTGCACAAGGGCAGGGTCCCAGCTGGTCAGGCCTAGATCCTTAGAGGTACTGCGATGCCTACAGCTGATGCCACTGATAGGTTTCAGAGTAACAGCCGTGTTAGTCTCTCTTTGCAAAAAGAAAAGGAGTACTTGTGGCACCTTAGAGCCTAACCAATTTATCTGAGCATGAGCTTTCATGAGCGACAGCTCACTTCATCAGATGCATACTGTGGAATGCATCCGATTAAGTGAGCTGTCGCTCACGAAAGCTCATGCTCAAATAAATTGGTTAGTCTCTAAGGTGCCACAAGTACCTCTGATGTTTCTCAAAGCTGCAGCGTAACAGCCTAGGCCCAGGAGTATCCGCTAGCCACTGCTCAGAGCCCTCTCTCACAGCAGGGCCTGCACAACAGCGAGCCTGGCAGCTGCTTGGCATGGGGCTGACCTGGCTTAGGCACCAAACGCCAGGAGAAGGCTTGCAGCTGAAATTCCTGGGTGCCCGAGTTGGGGCCTGTCAGACAGCACCAGGCCAGCTGCTTGGGCATGCAAACCCCTCTCTTCAGCACGGCATTGCTGGGGGGCTGGCGTCTGCCCGTCCCTTCCTTAGCTTGGCCCATGCAGCGGCGAGGGTGCAGGGCCGAGGGCTCTAAGCTACATGTGCTCCCAGGACGGGCAAAGTTCTCGCTGGGGTGTGTTTTAACCTTGTTGGGCAGCATCTCTTCGCACTGACAAATTGAGGAGGCCCAGAGCCCTCCTGTGCCTAGGCTGCCCCTTCCGGGAAGGCACGTCCGTTACCCTAACCACTGGGGCTGTAGGTCAAGATCAACGCCTTAAGCCAGGTGGGTGAGACATTGGGATTTGGAGGCCGGAGTCCGGGCTCCAAATCCCCTTTGTGCCAGCCTAGTCACACCCCTCCTCTGCCCTTATTCTAACCACTCACCCACACTCCCTTGGAGGAGGGGTGAGCAGGCGGGGGGTGGCCGCTTACCTTCTCTAATGATTTCAATGTATTCGTCAGCGTTGAAGCTGAGCTCGTCTGTGTCCTGGGCATCGTAGGCGTAGAGGGCGCGGCACTGGGGCAGGCGCGGCTGGGGCTTTGGCTTGGGTTTGGGTTTGGCTCGGCCGCCTCCAGGGACAGGCTTGGCTTCTTTCGAGAGCCTCCGCTGCCAGCTAAGTTGAAGGGAGGAAGCGATCAGCCTGCAGGACCC